>NC_138780.1:61342592-62745092 GCF_965119305.1 Pelophylax lessonae
CCTTTCCACACTTTCGCAGATATCTCTCTTTCTAAGTCAGTTTTTGAGATTTTTTAAACGCAAGTCATCTCCAAATTGACTTCCACACCTTCCACAGTGATTTGGGATTTTTGGGGGTACAGGGGAAAATTTGGCTAAACTTTAGTCGAGCTTTTAGCTGGCGTGGTTTTAAGTCGCGCTCTGACCATATTGCATCTTAATGAATCTCACACTAGGCGCTATTTTCCGCCCGCCGTTCTTTGAATGCCAATTTCAGACTTAAATAATCGCCGCTTCGCAAAATCACGCCGAAACGCCAATTCGCCGTACTATGAATCAGGCCCATAGTTAGTAAGGTTGAAAAAAGACATCAGTCCATCCAGTTCAACCTATGCATCCAGTTCAACCTATGAATGCGTGTGTGTGTTTGCTTTTAATCGTATATTGTATACCCCTGTATGTTGTGGTCTTTAAGGTGTCCATCTACTAGTTTTTTGAAACTATCGATGCTCCCTGCTGATACGACTGCTTGTGGAAGAGAATTCCACATCCTTACTGCTCTTACAGTGAAGAACCCCTTACGCACTTTAAGGTTAAACCGCCTTTCCTCTAGTTTTAGTGAGTGGCCACGTGTATTATTGTACCTCCTTTCTCTGAATAGTTTGTTCCTTATGCTCGGGTCACCAGTACAGTATTTGTACATTGATATCATATCCCCCCTCAATCGTCTTTTCTCCAGAGAGAAAAGGTTCAGTGCTTGTAGTCTTTCCTCATAGCTGATGTCCTCCATTCCCCTAATTATTTTTGTTGCCCTTCTCTGGACTTTCTCCAGTTCCAGCACATCCTTCCTGAGGACCGGTGCCCAGAACTGGACAGCATACTCCAGATGTGGCCGGACCAGAGTCTTGTAGAGTGGGAGAATAATCTCTTTATTTCTGGAGTGAATCCCCTTTTTTATACATCCCAGTATTCTGTTGGCTTTGCTTGCGGCGGCTTGGCATTGCATGTCACTGCCAAGCTTGTTGTCTACCAGTACCCCCAAGTCCTTTTCCAACCTAGACTCACCCAGAGGTTCCCCCCCTAGTGAGTAGCTTGCTTTCTGGTTTCTGGCACCCAGGTGCATTACTTTACATTTTTCAACATTAAACCTCATCTGCCATGTAGTTGCCCACCCCGTTATTTTGTTCAGGTCTGCTTGCAAGGTTTCCACATCCTGCATAGAAGATATTGGCATGCCTAATTTAGTATCATCTGCAAATACTGAGATTGTACTAGATATCCCCTCCTCTAGATCATTTATGAATAAATTAAACAGGATTGGTCCCAGGACAGAACCCTGGGGGACCCCACTTTCCACACCCGCCCAATCCGAGTACTCCCCATTAATCACCACCCTCTGTACTCTCCCCTGGAGCCAGTTCTCTATCCAGGTACTCACCTTATGGTCCATACCTACCTTCCTTAGTTTGTACAGTAATCGTTTGTGTGGAACGATTTTGACTTGATATACAAGGGATGTCTTGATATACAAGTAGCCTCAAGTCACAGCTGAGTATAAAAGAGAAGAGAGGCACCTCTAAGTGTAGCAATATGGTTAAATTTAATGAAGGTACAACATTTAGCAACTCACATGGTTGATGATTGGAACAGGCACATGTAAGGATGCAGGCATCAGGGGTAAAGCTGTCCACATAGACCATCCTCCACACCGCCATCTACGTCATCCCTTCCATGTTGCCCCTCGCTTTCAGATCGCTTTACTCCAGGGTGGTCTTCCCGGTCAGGATTACAGACTAGCAGCCGGCGGTGCAGAAGATAGTCTATGTGGACAGCTTTACCCCAGATGCCTGCATACTTAGATGTGCCTATTTTATTCATCAACCATGTGAGTTGCTAAATGTTGTACCTTCATTAAATGGAACCATATTGCTACACTTAGAGGCGCCTCTCTTCTCTTTGGTACTCTGTAGCTCCTGCTGGATTTTGCTTCTAATCCCCTTGTGGAAGCGGCTATTTGTGGATGGACATTTTATGGTTACACAACCTATCGCAATGCTATAATCTTTTTATATGGACTATAAACTGACGGATTTATGAATAAATGGTTGTGGAACGAATCATCTGAGTTTCCATTATTTCTTATGGGGAAATTTACTTTGATATAAGAGTGCCTTGGATTACAAGCATGTTTCCGGAACGAATTATGCTCGCAATCCAAGGTTTTACTGTAATTTATTTGATTCCGTAGGTATTCATGTTGACTGGAGGGTATCTGCCCCCTATTTACACCTCTATCTGGATGTTCTACTTGAAGAAATGACAATCCTTGCATGGAAATCATTGTTGTTCTAATGCCACAGGAGGTCCTGGGATGATTCCAGAAGCTTTGCTAAGCCATCATACTAGTACACTTCTCTACTCTTGCTCAAGGTTGAAAGAGACTCTTGGGAATGCCTGGAGGAAGAGCCATGATGCCAACCCAAGGCCTGAAAGTTCCAGTGGATGAGAGAGAGAGATCTGAGGTGCCAGTCTGAAGACCCAAGTGACCTAAAAAGTGACTTCTTTGCTTTTTTGCAACATCAGTTCCAGTCTGTCTGTGGATGTCAGTCTGTCCTTACCAAGAGGCAAGCTCTTATGGGGTGGTAGATTTCTTCTGGCTAGATGGCAAGGTACAAAATCCTCAGAGGTGTTTAAAAGTTTAGGAAATTAACTTAAGGATTCAAATAATGTGGACTTTGTACAACCTGGAAATATATGGACATATACAGCTGCAAGAAAAAGTATGTGAACCCTTTGGAATGATATGGATTTCTGCACAAATTGGTCATAAAATGTGATCTGATCATCATCTAAGTCACAACAATAGACAATCACAGTCTGCTTAAACTAATAACACACAAAGAATGAAATTTGCTAGTCTGATGTGGAAAGTAAAGAGGTTATTTTCATATGAATTTTCCCGTACGACAGAATTCTACTTCAGAAGTGATGTCATGTGTTGGATTGTTTTGTATGTGTTATTTCGTCTCTGAGCATGCCTAGTCTTGCTCTTAAGATTTTTTTCCGTCAAAATCTGTACTAATGAGACGAAAATCGGATGTTGTTTTGACGGACGACAAAAATTTTATAGCCTGCGTATCAGGATTTTGTCAGCCGAAAAGTCGGAGTTGGCTGTAGAAAGTACCACACTAACAATCCGAAAATCGACAGATCGGTTGTCGGACAAATTTTCCCTACATATTTTCTTATCGTGTGTACGGGCCTTTAATCGTAGGTCTTCAACTTTTCTGTTCTTTTCTATTTTGCTGAAGATTACTTTATTTACTTAAGTACTGTCACGTTCTTTTTTCTCTTGAACATTTGCTATACAGTTGAGATGAAAGTTGAAATGACCCTTATTTATGTATCAATATTTTTCCATATGTAATTTGAATATGGCTATTGGTTCATTGATTTTCATGCTCATGATGCATTTATGGGAAAGCAGTCCAGGATGATAAATCAAATAGGTGGACAGGCGCTATAAAAAGGCATCATAAATAGTGTTGAGCGAACACGGACTGTATTATTCGTGTTCGTACCGAATAATTGGATTTTTTTTACCCGAACACGGACACGGACACTTTACTGTATGTTCGGGTAAAAATCCGTGTTCGGTCGTTTTATTTCCGGGTTTTGCATGCTTTGGCGCTCTTTTCATGGCGGGCTTTCAACAGCCAATCAACAATCGTTTAACTGGTGTGCCTTAAGCCATCCCAGCCATGCCTGCAAATGTCTTAGTAGCTGTGATTGGCCGTCTGAAGCATGTGACCAAGTCTTTATAAGTTCGAGGCAGCCGCCGCAGCAGCGTCATTCTGCTGCTTAGCTAAGGGACAGAGCACACATCAATGTGCTGGCTGCTGATTAGGGAAAGATAGGCAGGAAAAAACCATTTGTGTCCGGATAGAATTGAGGGACAGGTCGGAGTGTTTAGGCAGGGCGAGTTGTAGGCATTTTAGGGATAGAGTCTGCTGAATTATAGGGTCAGTGTCTTCTACAAACTACAATCGATATTGCTGTGTGGGGGGTGGGGTGAATCTGCACTCAATCCTGATCTACGATCTCTTCTCAATCCTGTTAGGGACAGAGTCTGCTGAATTTTAGGGAAACTGTGTTCTACAAACTACAATCGATATTGCTGTGTGGTGTGGGATTGGAGATAGGCAGGTGTCAGTGATCCACATCCATTTTTCTGTGTGTGAGCTGCAGTGAACACAATCTTTTTGGGCTGCAGTGAACACAATCTTTTTGGGCTGCAGTGAACACAATCTTTTTGGGCTGCAGTGAACACAATCTTTTTGGGGTGCAGTGAACAAAATCTTTTTGGGGTGCAGTGAACACAATCCTTTTTGGTGTGCAGTGAACACAATCTTTGTGGGGTGCAGTGAACAAAATCCTTTGTGGGGTGCAGTGAACACAATCTTTTTGGGGTGCAGTGAACAAAATCCTTTTTGGGGTGCAGTGAACAACATCCTTTTTGGGGTGCAGTGAACACAATCTTTTTGGGGTGCAGTGAACAAAATCCTTTGTGGGGTGCAGTGAACACAATCTTTTTGGGGTGCAGTGAACACAATCTTTTTGGGGTGGAGTGAACAACATCCTTTTTGGGGTGCAGTGAACAAAATCCTTTTTGGGGTGCAGTGAACAAAATCATTTTTGGGGTGCAGTGAACACAATCTTTGTGGGGTGCAGTGAACACAATCTTTTTGGGGTGGAGTGAACAACATCCTTTTTGGGGTGCAGTGAACAACATCCTTTTTGGGGTGCAGTGAACACAATCTTTTTGGGGTGCAGTGAACACAATCTTTGTGGGGTACAGTGAACAGAATCTTTGTGGGGTGCAGTGAACACAATCTTTGGGGGGTACAGTGAACACAATCTTTTTGGGGTGCAGTGAACACAATCTTTGTGGGGTGCAGTGAACACAATCTTTTTGGGGTGGAGTGAACAAAATCATTTTTGGGGTGCAGTGAACAACATCCTTTTTGGGGTGCAGTGATCAAAATCCTTTTTGGGGTGCAGTGAACACAATCTTTTTGGGGTGCAGTGAACAAAATCCTTTGTGGGGTGCAGTGAACAGAATCTTTGTGGGGTGCAGTGAACACAATCTTTGGGGGGGTACAGTGAACACAATCTTTTTGGGGTGCAGTGAACACAATCTTTGTGGGGTACAGTGAACAGAATCTTTGTGGGGTGCAGTGAACACAATCTTTGGGGGGTACAGTGAACACAATCTTTTTGGGGTGCAGTGAACACAATCTTTGGGGGGTACAGTGAACACAATCTTTTTGGGGTGCAGTGAACACAATCTTTGTGGGGTGCAGTGAACACAATCTTTGGGGGGGTACAGTGAACACAATCTTTTTGGGGTGCAGTGAACAACATCCTTTTAGGGTGCAGTGAACACAATCTTTGTGGGGTGCAGTGAACAACATCCTTTTAGGGTGCAGTGAACACAATCTTTGTGGGGTACAGTGAACAGAATCTTTGTGGGGTGCAGTGAACACAATCTTTGGGGGGTACAGTGAACACAATCTTTGTGAGGTGCAGTGAACACAATCTTTGTGGGGTGCAGTGAACACAATCATTGTGGGGTGCAGTGAACTCAATCTTTGTGGGGTACAGTGAACACAATCTCATACTTCTGAAGATTTGAGGGTGCTGCCTGTTCCATACTCCCCCTACTCCTCATCTAGCCTTTTAGGGGTACAAACAATAGTAATTGGGGCCTAGTGTGGTTGTGTACGTGTGATATACATACACTTTTTTTGGATCATATTTTCTATTCCGCTATTTAATCAAAAACCTTTGGGGATCAGTTAAATTGGGGGATAGTCTGTGTTGGTACGTGTGAGAGAGATCCACCTTTCCAAGTTGTTGGGGTTCATCTCATACTTCTGAAGGTTTGAGGGTGCTGCCTGTTCCATACTCCCCCTACTCCTAGCCTTTTAGGGGTACAAACAATAGTAATTGGGGCCTAGTGTGGTTGTGTACGTGTGATATACATACACTTTTTTTGGATCATATTTTCTATTCCGCTATTTAATCAAAAACCTTTGGGGATCAGTTAAATTGGGGGATAGTCTGTGTTGGTACGTGTGAGAGAGATCCACCTTTCCAAGTTGTTGGGGTTCATCTCATACTTCTGAAGGTTTGAGGGTGCTGCCTGTTCCATACTCCCCCTACTCCTCATCTAGCCTTTTAGGGGTACAAACAATAGTAATTGGGGCCTAGTGTGGTTGTGTACGTGTGATATACATACACTTTTTTTGGATCATATTTTCTATTCCGCTATTTAATCAAAAACCTTTGGGGATCAGTTAAATTGGGGGATAGTCTGTGTTGGTACGTGTGAGAGAGATCCACCTTTCCAAGTTGTTGGGGTTCATCTCATACTTCTGAAGGTTTGAGGGTGCTGCCTGTTCCATACTCCCCCTACTCCTAGCCTTTTAGGGGTACAAACAATAGTAATTGGGGCCCAGTGTGGTTGTGTACGTGTGATATACATACACTTTTTTTGGATCATATTTTCTATTCCGCTATTTAATCAAAAACCTTTGGGGATCAGTTAAATTGGGGGATAGTCTGTGTTGGTACGTGTGAGAGAGATCCACCTTTCCAAGTTGTTGGGGTTCATCTCATACTTCTGAAGGTTTGAGGGTGCTGCCTGTTCCATACCCCCCCTACTCCTCATCTAGCCTTTTAGGGGTACAAACAATAGTAATTGGGGCCTAGTGTGGTTGTGTACGTGTGATATACATACACTTTTTTTGGATCATATTTTCTATTCCGCTATTTAATCAAAAACCTTTGGGGATCAGTTAAATTGGGGGATAGTCTGTGTTGGTACGTGTGAGAGAGATCCACCTTTCCAAGTTGTTGGGGTTCATCTCATACTTCTGAAGGTTTGAGGGTGCTGCCTGTTCCATACCCCCCCTACTCCTCATCTAGCCTTTTAGGGGTACAAACAATAGTAATTGGGGCCTAGTGTGGTTGTGTACGTGTGATATACATACACTTTTTTTGGATCATATTTTCTATTCCGCTATTTAATCAAAAACCTTTGGGGATCAGTTAAATTGGGGGATAGTCTGTGTTGGTACGTGTGAGAGAGATCCACCTTTCCAAGTTGTTGGGGTTCATCTCATACTTCTGAAGGTTTGAGGGTGCTGCCTGTTCCATACTCCCCCTACTCCTAGCCTTTTAGGGGTACAAACAATAGTAATTGGGGCCCAGTGTGGTTGTGTACGTGTGATATACATACACTTTTTTTGGATCATATTTTCTATTCCGCTATTTAATCAAAAACCTTTGGGGATCAGTTAAATTGGGGGATAGTCTGTGTTGGTACGTGTGAGAGAGATCCACCTTTCCAAGTTGTTGGGGTTCATCTCATACTTCTGAAGGTTTGAGGGTGCTGCCTGTTCCATACCCCCCCTACTCCTCATCTAGCCTTTTAGGGGTACAAACAATAGTAATTGGGGCCTAGTGTGGTTGTGTACGTGTGATATACATACACTTTTTTTGGATCATATTTTCTATTCCGCTATTTAATCAAAAACCTTTGGGGATCAGTTAAATTGGGGGATAGTCTGTGTTGGTACGTGTGAGAGAGATCCACCTTTCCAAGTTGTTGGGGTTCATCTCATACTTCTGAAGGTTTGAGGGTGCTGCCTGTTCCATACCCCCCCTACTCCTCATCTAGCCTTTTAGGGGTACAAACAATAGTAATTGGGGCCTAGTGTGGTTGTGTACGTGTGATATACATACACTTTTTTTGGATCATATTTTCTATTCCGCTATTTAATCAAAAACCTTTGGGGATCAGTTAAATTGGGGGATAGTCTGTGTTGGTACGTGTGAGAGAGATCCACCTTTCCAAGTTGTTGGGGTTCATCTCATACTTCTGAAGGTTTGAGGGTGCTGCCTGTTCCATACTCCCCCTACTCCTCATCTAGCCTTTTAGGGGTACAAACAATAGTAATTGGGGCCTAGTGTGGTTGTGTACGTGTGATATACATACACTTTTTTTGGATCATATTTTCTATTCCGCTATTTAATCAAAAACCTTTGGGGATCAGTTAAATTGGGGGATAGTCTGTGTTGGTACGTGTGAGAGAGATCCACCTTTCCAAGTTGTTGGGGTTCATCTCATACTTCTGAAGGTTTGAGGGTGCTGCCTGTTCCATACTCCCCCTACTCCTCATCTAGCCTTTTAGGGGTACAAACAATAGTAATTGGGGCCTAGTGTGGTTGTGTACGTGTGATATACATACACTTTTTTTGGATCATATTTTCTATTCCGCTATTTAATCAAAAACCTTTGGGGATCAGTTAAATTGGGGGATAGTCTGTGTTGGTACGTGTGAGAGAGATCCACCTTTCCAAGTTGTTGGGGTTCATCTCATACTTCTGAAGGTTTGAGGGTGCTGCCTGTTCCATACCCCCCCTACTCCTCATCTAGCCTTTTAGGGGTACAAACAATAGTAATTGGGGCCTAGTGTGGTTGTGTACGTGTGATATACATACACTTTTTTTGGATCATATTTTCTATTCCGCTATTTAATCAAAAACCTTTGGGGATCAGTTAAATTGGGGGATAGTCTGTGTTGGTACGTGTGAGAGAGATCCACCTTTCCAAGTTGTTGGGGTTCATCTCATACTTCTGAAGGTTTGAGGGTGCTGCCTGTTCCATACCCCCCCTACTCCTCATCTAGCCTTTTAGGGGTACAAACAATAGTAATTGGGGCCTAGTGTGGTTGTGTACGTGTGATATACATACACTTTTTTTGGATCATATTTTCTATTCCGCTATTTAATCAAAAACCTTTGGGGATCAGTTAAATTGGGGGATAGTCTGTGTTGGTACGTGTGAGAGAGATCCACCTTTCCAAGTTTTTGGGGTTCATCTCATACTTCTGAAGATTTGAGGGTGCTGCCTGTTCCATACCCCCCCTACTCCTCATCTAGCCTTTTAGGGGTACAAACAATAGTAATTGGGGCCTAGTGTGGTTGTGTACGTGTGATATACATACACTTTTTTTGGATCATATTTTCTATTCCGCTATTTAATCAAAAACCTTTGGGGATCAGTTAAATTGGGGGATAGTCTGTGTTGGTACGTGTGAGAGAGATCCACCTTTCCAAGTTGTTGGGGTTCATCTCATACTTCTGAAGGTTTGAGGGTGCTGCCTGTTCCATACTCCCCCTACTCCTCATCTAGCCTTTTAGGGGTACAAACAATAGTAATTGGGGCCCAGTGTGGTTGTGTACGTGTGATATACATACACTTTTTTTGGATCATATTTTCTATTCCGCTATTTAATTTAACTGGGCCTCCATGCGAGACCTGTGTGCCTTGTTGCGCTGTTTTGAGTACTCCACCAACATGGCCAGTGGCAATGACGCCGTTCTCAGCTTAACTATCCCACTTCTATGCCTCCTTGAAAAAACAATTCGGGCGATGATGGAAGAGGATGTGGCACAGGATGAGGAGGAGGAGGAGGATGAAGAGGTAACATTTCCAAGGCTTTCAGGGCAGTCATTCGCAAGGGGCTCCGAGGGTGGGTTCCTGCACACGCAAACGCCAGGGACGCAATTGTCCAGCAGGGGCACAGTTCTGGAGGATGAGGAGGATGAGGAGGAGGAGGAGCTGGAGGAGGAGATGGAACCATGTTCACAGCAGGGTGGCACCCAGGCCAGCTCATGGCCATCACTGGTGCGTGGCTGGGGGGATACAGAGGACACGGACGATACACCTCCCACAGAGGACAGCCTTTCGTTGCCTCTGGGCAGCCTGGCACACATGAGCGATTACATGCTGCAGTGTCTCCACAACGACCGCCGAGTTGCCCACATTCTAACTTGTGCTGATTACTGGGTGGCCACGCTGCTGGATCCCCGTTACAAGGACAACGTACCGTCCTTAATTCACTCACTGGAGCGCGATCGCAAGATGCGCGAGTACAAGCGCACGCTGGTAGACGCCATGCTGCTGGCATTCCCATCTGACAGCGGGGCCACAGTGGAAGCACAAGGCAGAGGAGGAGGAGGAGGAGGTCGCCAACGCAACCAGGGCACCGCCAGCACCTCAGAAGGCAGGGTTAGCATGGCCGAAATGTGGAAAAGCTTTGTCAGCACGCCACAACAAACAGCAGCACCAGCAGCTCAGATGGAACGTCTTAGCAGGAGGCAGCATTTTACCAACATGGTGGAGCAGTATGTGTGCACACGCCTACATGTAGTGAATGACGGGTCTGCCCCCTTCAACTTCTGGGTCTCCAAATTGGGCACATGGCCTGAGCTTGCCCTTTACGCCTTGGAGGTGCTGGCGTGCCCTGCAGCCAGTGTATTATCTGAACGGGTATTTAGCACGGCTGGGGGCGTTATAACAGACAAGCGCAGCCGCCTGTCCAGAGACAATGTGGACAAGCTCACGTTCATTAAAATGAACCAGGCATGGATCCCACGGGACTTTTCCGTACCTTATGCAGAATAGCAATGGATACCGACCTTACCCACCCATTGTTCCATTTTTGCTCTTTCTCACTCTTTTGGGGTGTACCCTCATTTAAAATTTTTGAAAAGAAGCAGTGTTGGCTACCTCGTCCTCCTCCTCAGGGCCAGATTAATGTAGGGGCTATTGGAGCTGCAGCTCCAGGCCCCTACCTTTTATATAGGCCCCGGGTTGGCCATATTCACTGTTACCGCTCTTCTGTCACTTGTAAACACAGAAGTCTGGCTTCTATGCTCGCTTCCCCAGGCAGCACCCTCAGAACCTCCCCACACAGCGTGAAGGCCGGACAAGGAGGGACAGTTGGCGATGCATGGATGTGTTTATGGGCTTCAGAGACAGCATCCCATGTTGAATTAGGCATGCATGGCTGCACCCTTCCTCCTCTGGGTGCATGGTAAGGCACGGCCCTTAAGGCCCTTCAAAATCCTCAGCACCAAGCCCATGATGCTGTTAATCCGGCCCTGGTCCTCCTCCACCGCCGCTTCCACCTACACCGCCCATAGGTGTGCGCAGCCTATTGCATTAAGGTGTGCACCCCAAAGTTGAAATACACATGCATGTGTTTGCCAGCAGGGAGAGTAATGTATCGGGGCCATGTACCTGTAGGCAAGGAGAAATAGAGCAGAGCAGGTCCCAGGGAGATCTTTCCCATCTCCTCACTGGCAATGCTATGTGCCCTAGGTGATTAGGGTGTGCCCAGGCACACCCAGCACACCCTGTGCGCACGCCTATGTCACCGCCACATCCACCACCACCTCAACCTCCCTCCTACTCCATATGGGCCTCGTCCTTCAGAGATGAAGAAGAACATTGTTTTATTTTTCTGTTTTTTTTTGTTGTTTTAAGTTATTTCCCTATCCACATTTGTTTGCAGAGCACTTGCCATGCTCTTAATTACGTTTTGCTGCCATTTGCAGCACTCTAGCCCTTTCCTTTGGTGTTTTAGAGCCATTTTAGTGCCTTAAAGTTCGGGTCCCCATTGACTTCAATGGGGTTCGGTGTCCGGGAAAAGTTCGGTAAAAGTCCGGGACACGGACCCGGACTTTTTTTTAAAGTTCGGCCGAACCCGTCGAACACGGACATCTAGGTGTCCGCTCAACCCTAATCATAAATTATAAAATAAACTGTAGTCAAAAAATGAAAATACTTGATATAACATAACATGCAATCCCAAATCATATATTGCACATCTAAAGGTGCTAAATGGGATTAAGAATGAATCAAATATATGTTCATAACGTGCTAAATGAATAAAAGTGATTCATGCACTAAGTGCATACCAATAAATCAATGCACATATAATATAAAACAAGATATTTCAGCTACGTGTCCATTGATAAAATGTTAAAAAAATACTGATGATATTTAATAATGTGAATAAATAACCAGAAAGTGACACTGTGCTATATAATGTCCAATTTCAAAAGTGCAAAAAAATCCAAGAAATAATAAGTGGGTGTCTTCAAATGGCGTGAGGATCCCAGACCACAGGACCAGTGCAGCTGTGGGTATACACTAATAGCAATGGCCACTCACCTTAATAATAATACAATATCGCAGTATAGATAGGCTCCTGGATACAGTGAGCTCTCCCTCAGATGGTCATCAGGCACCAAGTTTCCTTTAAGGTACACAATTGGATCCTCTCCCAAGCACACTCCACTGAATTCTCCTCCTGTATAATAAAGTCCAAGTGTCTCTGCGTCCAGTCCCTGTGTCCGTGGGATTGCGCTACTGCGCATGTGCCCCACGGACAGCCGTTGGGACTTGGAGCACAGAGACTTTGGGTGGCCGGTGTAGCGTCGGATAATGCCTCCGTCGAAGAATGCATCTGACGGACTGCGCATGTGGGGTAAATTACATCACTCCAGCTGACTGCTCCACTCAGCTGGGGTTGACGTCATTATTGCGCATGCGCAGTCCGTCAGATGCATTCTTCGACGGGAGACTGCGGGAAGAATCGTCGGATTCTGCCTGACGATCTGCGCATGCGCGCAGCGACATAGCAGGATCGAAATTCTATTGGGCGGGCTATGGCTGGTCGCGCAGTTTGTCGGATGCACTATCCGACGGTAGATAGAGTGCGGAGGGGAGAGAATCTATTGTCAGATTCTGCCTCGCTCTCTTTTCTATTTATGGGGATGGATTGGATTACAGAGTATTCATTCTCATATGAGAAATGGCGGGAATATTGTCTGATCAGAGAACACAAACACAGCTCTTATCGGGGCACATTAAAGGGGAGTGGACTCACTGCTAAGCGGCAGCGGCCGTTACAAGTGGCAGCGGGCGAGCGATGTCACGGGAGAGCCGCTCGGTCAGCTCTGTTGCTAGTGCAACAGGGACACTATGCGCAGAGCTGGCTACGTCATGCGGCTCTCGCGTTGTTAGAGAAAAAGAACGAGATAAGCGAGAGCTTACAGAGTCTCTCGCTTAACTGGAACAAGTCTGTTTTTACAAATGTTTGACCACATATGTTCTAGCGCCCGTTAATTTAACGGGCTTAATGTCTAGTGTAATAATAATAATGATGGACATCCCCATGGTGTAGTATGAAGGTACAAAATATTTATTAAAAAGTAGTAACTTACATAGAAGCTGAATTAAAACGGTGGAGACAACAAACCGCTGGGTTCTGCAGACCATGGAAGTGTCTCTTACACCTACTTCCGGCAGTTTGTTGTCTCCACCTTTTTAATTCAGCTTATATGTAAGTTACTACTTTTTAATAAATATTTTGTACCTTCATGGGGATGGGGATGTCTATCATTATTATTACATGAGCGGAGGAGTACTTTAGTGAAGTGTGCTTGGGAGAGGATCCAATCATGTACCTTAAAGGGAACCTGGTGCCTGATGACCATCTGAGGGAGAGCTCACTGTATCCAGGAGCCTATCTATACTGCAATATTGTATTATTATTAAGGTGAGCGGCCATTGCTATTAGTGTTCACACAGCTGTACTGGTCCGGTGATCTGGGATCCTCACGCCATTTGAAGACACCCACTTACTATTTCTTGGATTTTTTTGCACTTTTGAAATTGGACAGTATATAGCACGGTGTCACTTTCTGGATATTTATTCACATTACTAAGTATTATCAGTATTTTTTGAACATTTTATCAATGGACACTGATGCACCATACACACCTTATGTTTTTCAGGGTTTGTTTGATATAAACCCTATTCTTTTCCTTTTTTTATATTTTTATGAGCACGTATCCGAATCATCTTGTTTTATATTATATGTTGTAGAGAGGCGACCCCGTGTCACTGTGTGTGCTAGCAATCTATGCCTGGTTTTGATTAAGACAGGCCTGCTGATTGCACACCTGTGGGCTGGGTTCATATTATTTCCAAGGTTAGCACTCAGAGCTCCCAGTTGGAGACAGCTGCACCAACAGACACGAGGTCTGTGTATGGTAGTCAGGAGGAGAAGGAGAAGGAGAAGGAGAAGGAGAAGGAGAAGGAGAGGGAGAGGGAGAGAGAGAAACCACAGTTGGCAGCCAGGGCATACAGGTCGGCAGGAGGCAGATGTAGTCCGCAACAGTGCAGTATGAAGCTGATCCCAAGGAAGATACCAGGAAGCTTGACCAAAGGATACTTGTGTTGATCTGAAGATCAGACCTTAGGCCTAGGCGTGAGGCCTGAAGCAGTCATATGGAGTGTGAGTAAGCCAGGAGGCTGAATTTAACAAATATACAGTAATGGTGGATACTCTGCAAGGGAAAATTGCTGTTTTGTGAACTTTCTTTATGTCTTTAAATAAAAGTGGGTTGCCGTGCCCTTAAAAATGCAGTCTGGACTGGCACTACTTCTTCAAATCGCATGCACCACTTGAGTTAAATCGTCCCAAAATGATACAATTGGTGGAGGAATGCTATGGGCAGAGATGGCGGTGGTCCAGATCCTCGCATGCCAGAAACGGTGAGTGTCCGAGACTGTCTGTTTTGCTATTGCTGTGTGAGCAAAGAGTTGTGCGTTGTCTCAGCCTTAAAGCGGAGTTCCAGCCATTTACTCACCTGTCCAACGGTCCAGCGATGCGGCCGCCGGAAGCCTCGATCCTCTCCCACGGCGCCGGCATCACTGCTGTGGGCACCCGGCTGTTACAGTTTGCGGCTTCACAGCCGGGTGCCCACTGCGCATGCGCGAGTCGCGCTGCGTGCCGTGATTGGCCGGCAATCTTCTGGGACCTCTGACATGTCCCAGAAGATTGCAGGGAGGGAGGGGGAGAGGAGAACTTCCGCTCAGGGCGCCGCGGCGCTCCGAGTGGAAGTGGGAGCGGGTACCTGTCAAAACTAGGTACCCGCTCCCCCCCCCCAAAAAATGACATGCCAAATGTGGCATGTCGGGGGGTCAGGACTCCCTAAAGCGGAAGTTCCACTTTTGGATGGAACTCCGCTTTAAGGAGACCGTACACCCAAAAACTTTTTTTTTCCCAAGGAACTGTTTTCCTGACTGCAGGGAGAATGTGGTCTCTCATAGCAACTGTGGAAAGTCTGTTTGCAAAAAGGAGGAGCTACAGTGAAGATGTTTGTGCAAAAGTGTCTGCTGTTACCACTGGCAACAGGAAACCTGTTTGGCCTGCAGCGGATGTTAGAGAGTCCCAGAAAGCTGCAAAGTCACCCTATATCCATGTGGGGGCATCTGCAAAATTGAATATTGTTGCCCGTAGCAACAAGTCAAGGTCAATCGTGAGACCTATGGTGGAGTGATCCTGATGAGATTTCTGGCTGGTGGGCTCAAGAGGAACTGTTACAGCCAGTGGGAGAATGCTGGAGAAGTTCTGTGGGGAGAGCGCGGTCTCCCACGGCAACAAGGGATGAAGTGTCGTCTTGATAGTGGCGTTCCAGTGGAGAGGGCTATAATGCCTGAGAGTCTGTGATGCCTAGGAGGGCATCTGTTGTTTCACCTTGTGACCACTACACCAAGAAATGGTTCCTGCAGCGACGCATGCAAAGTGCAAAACCCACTGCCTGGAATAGTAAGACCGTTCCTGTTTCTTGTAAGAAAGAGACTGATTATTTGTCTTATGCCGGTGAAGTGGTGGCAAGTCTGGTGGGGAGATCAGCTGCCAAGAGAGACTTGTTGCTGTGTAGTACCTTGCATAATGGGGAAGCACAGGTTAATACTGAACCCACAACAGGCCTGAAGCAGCCATATAGAGTGTGAGTAAGCCAGGAGGCTGAATTTTAAAAATATACAGTAATGGTGGAACCCCTGCGAGGGAAAATTGCTGTTTTGTGAACTTTCTTTATGCCTTTAAATAAAAGTGGGTCGCCGTGCCCTTAACCACTTAAGCCCCGGAAGATTTTACCCCCTTCCTGACCAGACCCCTTTTTTCAACTTGGCACTTCGTGATTTTAACTGACAATTGCGCAGTCATGCAATGCTGTACCCAACTGAAATTTACGTCCTTTTTTTCCCACAGACAGAGCTTTCTTTTGGTGGTATTTGATCACCTCTGCGCTTTTTATTTTTTGCGATAATAATAAAAAAAGAGCGAATATTTTGCGAAAAAATTACATTTTCATCTTTGTCTTTTAAAAAATATCCAATATACTCAATTTATGTCATATTTTTTGGCCAAAATGTATTTAGCTACATGTCTTTGACGAAAAAAAATTTCAATGAGCGTATTTTTATTGGTTTGCACAAAATTTATAGCGTCAACAAACTATGGTTTAAATACTGGAATTTACGCAGCTTTAATTTCTGACTGCCTGTCTCATTTCATGAAGTGCTAAAATGGCAGGGCAGTACAAAACCCCCTCAAACTACCACTTTTTGGAAAGTAGACATCCTAAGGAATGTTCTGAGAGGCATGTTGAGCTCATTGAATATTTCATTTTTTGTCACAGGTGTTTGAAAAATGACTAAAAAAAATAATTTTTTTTTTAACACAAAGTTGTCATTGAAATTATATATTGCTCACACATGCCATGGGTATATGTGTAATTTCACCCCAAAATATATTCTGCTGCTTCTCCTGAGTACAGGGACACCACATATGTGAGACTTTTTAGGGAGCCTAGCAGTGCACAAGAGCCTGAAAACAAATCACCACCATCAGAATTTCAAAGGGCGTACATTTTTCATTGCATTTTCTCACTACCTATAACGGTTTAGGACGCCCTGAAATGTCAAGATACCACAAAACCCCCCCCAAATGACCCCATTTTGGAAAGTTGACACCCAAGCTGTTTGCTGAGAGGCATGGTGAGTCCATGGAATATTTTATATTTTGCCACAAGTTTTGAGAAAATTAGTTTTTTTTTTTTACACAACGTTGTCACTAAAATATACATTTCTCACACATGACATGGGTATATGTGGAATGACACCCCAAAATACATTCTGCCGCTTCTCCTGAGTATGGGGATACCCCATGTGTGAGACTTTTTGGGAGCCTAGCTGTGTACGGGACCCCGAAATTCAATCACCATCTTCAGGTTTTCTAATGGCGTAAATTTTTGATTTTACTCCTAACTACCCATCACAGTTTCGGAGGCCCTGAAATTTCAAGATAGCACAAAACCCCCCCAAATGAACCCATTTTGGAAAGTAGACACCCCAAGCTATTTGCTGAGAGGCATGGAAAGTCCATGGAATATTTTATATTTTGCCACAAGTTTCGGGAATATTACATTTTTTTTTATTTTTTTTTTATTTTTTTTTTAACACAACGTTGTCACTAAAATATACATTTCTCACACATGTCATGGGTATATGTGGAATGACACCCCAAAATACATTCTGCTGCTTCTCCTGAAAACAGGGATACCCCATGTGTGAGACTTTTTTTCAGTCTAGCCGAGTACAGGACCCCGAAAACCAATCCCCACTTTCAGGCTTTCCAAGGGCGAAAAATTGTTGATTTCACTCCTGACTACCTATCACAGTTTCGGAGGCCATAAAATGCCAAGACAGCACAAACCCCCCCCCCCCCCCAAATGACCCCTTTTCGGAAAGTAGACACCCTAAGCTATATGCAGAGAGGCATGTTGAGTGTCTTGCAGATCTCACTTTTTGTCACAAAGTTTTGGATATTGAAAAAAGAGGAAAAAAATTAATTTTCCTGTTTTTTGTTCATTTTCCCCAAAAAATTAGAGCTGCAAAATACTCACCATGCCTCTCAGCAAATAGATTGGAGTGTCTACTTTGCAAAATGGGGTCATTGGGGGGGGGGGGGGGGTAGTGCCATCTTGGCATTTCATGGACTTCAAAAGTGTGATAGGTAGTAAGGAGTAAAATCAACAATTTACGCCCTTAGAAAGCCTGAAGGTGGGGATTGGTTTTCCGGGTCCTGTACACGGCTAAAAAGTCTCACACATGGGGTATCCCTGTACTCAGGAGAAGCAGCAGAATGTATTTTGGGGTGTCATTTCACATATACCCATGGTATGTGTGAGCATTATATCATTTACTGACAACTTTGTGTAAAAAAAAACAAAAAAAAAAAAAAAATAATTTTTCTGAAACTTGTGGCAAAATATAAACTATTCCATTGACTCATCATCCTCTCAGCTAATAGCTTGGAGTGTCTACTTTGCAAAATGGGGTAATTTGGGGGGGGGGGTTTGTGCTATCTTGAAATTTCAGGGCCTCTGAAACTGTGACAGGTAGTGCAGTGGTAAAATCAGCAATTTACGCCATTAGAAAACCTGAAGATGGGGATTGGTTTCGGGGTCGCGTACACAGCTAGGCTCCCAAAAAGTCTCACACATGTGGTATCCCTGTACTCAGGAGAAGCAACAGAATGTATTTTGGGGTGTCATTTCACATATTCCCATGGCATTCGTGAGCAATATATCATTTAGTGACAACTTTCTGTAAAAAAAAAAACAAATTGTCATCTTCCCGAAACTTAGGGCAAAGTATAAAATACTCCATGGACTCAATATGCCTATCAGCAAATAGCTTTGGGTGTCTACTTTTCAAAAAGGGGTTATTTGGGGGGGGGTGTGAGCTGTCCCGGCATTTTATGCTCAATCTTAGCCACACATCACCCACTCTTCTAACCAGTACATAGATAGATACCAAACATGACCTGCTTTAAAAATTGCGCACGCCTGTGCAGCGGCAAAAAACTACGTACATTTTTAAAAGCCTTTAAAAGTCTTTACAGGTTACCACTTTAGACTTACAGAGGAGGTCTACTGCAAGAATTACTGCACTCGACCTGGCGTTCGCGGCAATACCTCACATGCATGCTGCAATTACGGTTTACATATGACACTAGACCAACGCTTGCGTGCGTCATTGCGCGCAAGCACGGAGGGACAGGGGGGGGGCTTGATTTTTATTTTTTTTTTTATTTTGCTTTTTTTGTTATTTTTGACACCTTTCCTTTCCTTTCATTTTTTTTTTTTTTTTTTATCATTTTTATTGTTATCACAGTGAATTTAAATATCCCCTATGATAGCAATCTGTAGTGACAGGTACTCTTTTTTTAAAAAAATTGGGGTCCTTTGGACTCTAGATCTCTCCTCTGACCTTAACGCATCTGACCACACCGTAAAACTAAGAGGGGAATATGCTAATGCCAGAAGCCTAGCTAATAAAATGGATGAATTGGAAATGTTAGTACATGAGGATGACATAGACCTTGTGGGAATAACAGAGATTTGGTTCGACCCCTCACATGACTGGCTGGCCAATATCCAAGGGTATTCGGTGTACCGGAAGGACAGGGTAGGAAAAAGAGGGGGAGGGGTATGTCTCTATGTCAAGAACAATATAAAGGTGATAGAGAGGAGTGACATTACGGAAGGGATGAGCATGGATTTAGAATCTGTGTGGGTAGAACTCCATAGGGAAGGTGAAAAGGGAAAAGTAATTGTGGGGGTTTGCTATAGGCCACCTAACCAAGGGGAGGAGGTAGAGCTGGAATTTTTAGCACTAATGGGTAAAGTGGCAAAATTGGGATCAGTCATCATATTGAGGGACTTCAATTATCCCGACATTGACTGGGATGAGGGGACTGCACACTCACAGAAGGTCCGTCTATTCACGGAAACCTTACTGGATAATTACATGTCACAGTTGGTGGATTCCCCTACCAGAGAAAACGCAGTCCTGGCTCTATTGATCACTAATGACCCAGACATAATCTCGGAGGTAGGAGTCCAGGACTACCTGGGCTCTAGCGATCACAGGATGATCACATATAGTATAAATAACAATATAACAAGGCAAGTGGGGAACATAAGAACCCTAAACTTCAGAAGGGCAAACTTTCCAGAATTGTTCTCCTTGATGGAAAGGGTAAACTGGGACCAAACCTTGGGATCACTGACCACAGAGGAAAAATGGGAATGCTTTAGGAACATATTAAGCAAATGCATCTTGCAGTGCATTCCTATGGGAAATAAATTTAAAAGAGACAAAGCCAAACCTGGCTGGTTAAGCCGTAGCGTTAAAAAACTTATCAGGAGAAAAAAATTGGCCTTCAAGAAATATAAATCAGAGGGCACAGTATCGGCTTTCGAGCAATACAAGGAGGCGAATAAGAAAAGTAAACAAGAAATCAAGATGGCTAAAATCAACTTTGAGAGACAAATAGCGGAGGATAGTACAAAAACCCAAAGAAATTTCTTAACCACTTAAGCCCCGGAAGATTTTACCCCCTTCCTGACCAGGGGGTTTTTTGCGATTTTTTACTGCATGACTTTAACGGACAATTGCGCGGTCGTGCGACGCTATACCTAAACAAATTTGACATCTTTTTTTTCCCACAAACAGAGCTTTCTTTTGGTGGTATTTGATCACCTGTGCGATTTTTACTTTTTGCGCTATAAACAAAAAAAGAGCATAAATTTTGCAAAAATAACAATATTTTTTCCCATTTTTTTATATGAAATTCCCCCCCAAAAAATGTAAAAATCTAAAATTTTTAACATTTTTGGCCAATTTGTTTTCTGCAAAGTTATTGCGTTTACAAACTAAGGGAAAGATTTCTGTCATTTTTGGTGTTTTTTTTTAACGCGTAATGGCGGCGATCTGCGATTTTTTTTTTTTTGCGGTACTGCGACATTGCGGCGGACAGATCGGACCCTTGACTGACATTTTTGACACTTTTGGGGTTACCAGTGACATTACTGCAGTAATCAGTGCTATACATATGCACTGTTACTGCAAAATGACACTGGCAGGGAAGGGGTTAACTTTATTGGGGAGGGAGGGGTTAAGTGTGTCCCTAGGGGCGTGCTTTCTACTGTGATTGGCTGTGGCTACTAGTGTAGGAACAGTGATCAACGGTCCTACATAGTAGAACTGTCTGATCACTGTTTCTACACAGGGGAGAATGACAGGCGGCTTGTTTACATCAGCCGCCTGACTTTCTCCCTCTGTACCGACGATCGGCGAGTGACCGGCGGACATCGGGTCCGCTGGTCACACGTACTAACTAACTTCCCTGTGAACGAGCCGCGGGCCGCAGTATATAGTCGTGCGGCGGTCGGCAACCGGTTAAATATATCAACAGCAAAAAAACTAGGGCAGAGCATATTGCACACATAATTAACGATGATGGGATGATGGATACAGAGGATACTGAAAAAGCAACCGTGCTGAATGCTTTTTTCTCGTCAGTCTTTACATAGGAAACGGAGGGGTACACTGACCATGACTGTATGATTAGTAGTAATACACAGGACTTGCCACTATGGCTAACAGAGGGTGAAATCAGGGAAAGGCTGGATAAACTTAACACAAACAAATCACCAGGCCCGGATGGCGTACATCCGAGAGTACTCAAGGAACTCAGTAAGGTTATATCTAGACCACTGTTCCTGATCTTTGCTGACATTATTAGGACAGGAGATGTACCAGGGGATTGGAAGAAGGCTAACGTGATTCCGATATTCAAAAAGGGTCAGAGGCATATACCGGAAAATTAAAGGCCTGTCAGTTTCACATCAATAGTATGTAAACTTCTGGAGGGGATGATAAGGGACTATATCGTAGAGTATGCTAAAGACAACAACATCATCAGCAATAATCAGCACGGGTTTACAAATGGGCGTTCTTGTCAAACCAATCTCTTAACATTCTACGAGGAGGTGAGCTGTGAGCTAGATAGGGGCAGACCAGTAGATGTGGTGTACTTGGATTTCGCTAAGGCGTTTGATACAGTTCCCCACAAGCGCTTAATTTATAAAATAAGGTCTGCAGGTATCGACAGCAGGGTTTGCTCTTGGATACAGAATTGGCTAAAAGGGCATGTCCAAAGGGTGGTAATAAACAGCGCATACTCAGACTGGTCTGAGGTAGTAAGCGGGGTGCCCCAGGGCTCAGTCCTGGGACCAACCTTATTCAATTTATTCATAAACAGCATTGAGGACGGGATCAGTAGTTCGTTATCAGTTTTTGCAGATGACACAAAATTGGCCAGGGCAATAACTGCACAGCATGAAGCAGATATCCTACAGAAAGACCTGGACAAAATAACGGAGTGGGCAACGACATGGCAAATGAGGTTTAATGTGGAGAAGTGTAAGGTTTTGCACTTGGGGACTAAAAACATAAAAACACAATAAACATTAGGAGGGGAACCCTTGGGGGAATCAGAAGGATCTGGGAGTCTTGGTTGATGATAGATTAGGCAACAGCATGCAATGCCAAGCAGCAGCTGCCAAAGCCAGCAGAATATTAGCATGCATAAAGAAAGGGATGTATTCCAGAGATAAGACTATAATCCTTCCACTTTATAAAACTCTGGTCCGACCGCATCTGGAGTATTCTGTCCAGTTCTGGTCGCCAGTCCTCAGGAGGAATGTGTTGGAGCTGGAGAGAGTCCAGAGAAGGGCAACTAAACTGATTAGGGGATTGGAGGACCTTAACTATGAAGAGCGGCTGCAATCGCTCGATTTATTCTCCCTGGAGAAGAGACGCCTGAGGGGGGACATGATGGCAATTTATAAATTTCTCAATGGGGATCTCAGCTTAGAAAAAAAGCTGTTCATTCGAAGGGATCGCATGAGGACAAGAGGGCATACCATGCGATTAGAGGAGAAGCGTTTTAACCTCAGGCAACGAGGGGGGGTTCTTTACTGTTAGGGCTACAAGATTGTGGAATTCTCTACCACAAGAGGTGGTTTCTGCAGATAGTATGGTGGCTTTCAAAAGACTCTTAGACTTACATCTTAAGGATCAGGACATTAAGGGCTATGTGAGATGATTACAGCCACATACACCCACACAGGTTGAACTAGATGGACTATTGTCTTTATTCAACCTCACCTACTATGTAACTATGTAACTTCTATGTAAAATTGGTGTGATACAATACTTTCCCAATTTCCCAATGGCCCTGTTTATTTCTGGCGAAACAGAAGTCATGAAATGCTCGTAGCTTCCGGTATCTTAGGCCATAGAGATGATTGGAGCCATTCTCATCTCCAATTAGCTCTATGGTTAGATAACTGAACCACCGGCTGCACTCTCGGGTTAACCGGTGGGACAGGAGACCCCGAGAAAAACCACGGAAGGAGGCGGAAGGCGGCGGTGGGGGGGGGGAGTCCCCTCCCACTGCATGTAAAAGCAGTCTAGCGGCCAATTATCTGCTAGGATTGCTTTTACATGTAAGCCGACCGCTGGCTGTAAAAAACGATACCAAGATGAGGCCTAAATCTGCAGGCATCATCCTGGTATAACCAATCAAAGTCCAGCAACGTACCAGTACATTGCTGGTCCTTGTTTGGCATATAGTGTAGGTTTTTTTTTTTATCATGCAGCCTGTGGGCTGAATGAAAAAAGAGAACCTATCAGAAAGTCAGCACAGGAATATTGTGTAGTATTACCCATCATTAACCGCCCAAACATCCACCCACTTAATTTAATGACGGGTATACATGACAATATTCCACGTATACCTAAATAGTATTTTAACTGCAGTGCTGAAATCAGAAAATCACCACAGCTGCTGCCAGCAAAGGTATCCATATATGCTGAGCGCAAACGCTGTTTGTGTCAGAATATATAAAATCAATGTGGCAGCCGACGAGTACCTGCAAGAGAAACAGGTTCACAAAAGAATGAAAAACAAAGTACAGTAAAAGTACAGTAGGAAGAGTAGAAGAACATATAAAATGACTGACACAACAACTGTTTTTGGATTCTTTTATTTTTCTTTCTAACTGTTTTTTCTTGATTTGCGACTGTGATTTTCCAGCTTGGGTCTCTCAAAATGTTGATAGCCATCGAACATCTTTCGAGCCCCTCTGTTTGTGTGCCCTACACTGTGTCGTGCTGTACCCTACACTAAAACTCCACTAGTGTATGGTAGCGCTCGAAACATTCCCCGATGCAGAGACCAGGTTGGTCAGGACATCTGGGACAATAATAGCGGGTGTCACGCCTACATCCGTACCTGCTACAGACACAACATCTTCTTTGGGGTCGTCTTTGGGTAGGGGTACTCGGGAGGACATGTGGAAAATGTCTCTCATGCAGCCGGCTCACTGCATCTGGAAGGGGAAGTTGGGCAGGCATGCCTCCTGGGTACAGGTAGGCAAGGATGATCGCTTCCTGGAATTCCCGGAAGGATCCAGTTCGTCCTGACGCCCTATATAGGACAAAGGCGTTTAGCATAGCCAATTGGTATAAATAAACAGACACTTTTTTGTACCAGCGTCTGGCTTTTCGGGCAACTAAATATGCGCCAAAAGCTGGTCTTTAAGGTCCACCCTTCCCATATTAAGGTTATATTCGTGGACACAGAGGGGTTTCTCCATAACGCCAGTTGCCGTAGGAATTTGAATCTTCGTGTCTGCGTGAAGGGAGGACAGAACATAAACATCCCGTGTATCCCTCCACTTCACTGCAAGCAATTTGTCTGTTTTCAAGCAGGCTCTCGCCCCCGACTAAGACGGGAATTTACAAGCCGTTGGGGGAAGCCCCGGCGATTAGGTCGCACGGTGCCACATGCGCCAATTTGTAATTCAGAAAGATGACTAAATAGTGGCACGCTTGTGTAAAAGTTGTCCACGTACAAATGGTACCCCTTTCCGGATAAGGGTGACACCAAGTCCCAAACTATCTTGCCGCTGCTCCCTATGTAGTCTGGGCAGTTGGGGGGCTCCACAGAGCTATCTTTTCCCTCATAGACCTGGAAACTAACTGTATAGCCTGTGGCCCTGTCACAGAGCTTGTACAGCTTGACCCCGTATCTGGTGAGCTTGCTGGGGAGGTACTGTTTCATAGCAAGGCGGCCAGTAAATTTAATCAGGGACTCGTCAACGCAGACAACTTGTTCGGGGGTAAACAAGGCTGCAAACCGCTGTTTGTTGTTGTGCGTATAAATTTGATTGATCCACAATAGATCCGTAAAGATCTTACGTGAAGAACAGCTCAAAAAAGTTCAGGGGTGTAAAACCAGCTGTCTCCACGTGGATTCCAGATTGGGCAGTGAATGGGGGAAGTACTGGCGCTGTAGAATCAGTGGGTTGCCAATTGGGATATGCCAGCGCATCAGGGAGGGCACTATGGGCTCTACGGGCCTGTCTTCGAATATGCGGTGGCTGCGGACCACTACTAGTGCTAGCCACCGCACCATCTTCAACTTCACTTATGGGACTCGCCACGTCACCAAGTGTTTCTGCAGTGCTGGTAGGTGGCGGGGACCCTAAACCTCCTTTGGGATAGAAACTAACTCGCTAGCGCAAACTCAAGCCACAATCACACTAATACAAAATACAGTAAAACTATATCACGCGTGTATTAGTGTGCAATGCGACAGGGGGGGAAGGGTTAACTGGATGTGATCAGGGGGGATCAGGGGGTTAAATCTTTATTGGGAGGGGGTGGCGGGTATCCTAAGGATAAAAGGAACGGTGGCAAGCGCTAAACCTGGTCACAAGTCACACTTATACGGGAATATAGAAAATGCTATACACTGTATACAGTGTGTGTTGTGACAGGGGGTGTAGGGGTGATCAGGGGGGGATCAGGGGGTTAAATCTTTATTGGGGGGGGCGTGTCCGACTTCCGGGATGTGAGGAGCGTTTCCAGACAGCTCCGCTGCCACTTATTAATCCCTTCAGTAATCCTGCACCATCCGCCACTATACTTACCTGGATCGGCCTCGCTTCTACTCCTGGAACCTCCTGGACCGGCGCGGACATGGTAAAATACGGGAGGGATGTGCCCCCGTCCCCGGCAGGCTGCAGAGCGGATCACCCGGAGCAGGCCCAAGATGGCGGCCGCCCGCGGTCGCCGGGCCTGGAGGCCTCTAACAGCCTGCTCCTGCCGTGGTCGGATGATGGGAGAGACTGGCCGGCACTGCAGCCTTCGCATAGCCTCCCGGGAGGGGCGGGTGACAAGCCACCTGGGCGGTCGGCGGAGCCCACGTTGCTCCAGATAATGGACGCCATTAAGGGGTGCCAGGCCTCCCTGACGTCTCACATAGACGCCCTCCGTGTGGACTTTTCTCTCCTTAAGGAAGATGTTAGTAAAATCAGGCAACGGGTAACAACAGCGGAACAGCCGATCAGCGCTGTGGAGGATGATGTCTTCCCCCTCCCCACTGCCATTCGGGATCTACAACATGAGCAGAGAGCGCAGGCCGCAAAGTTGGGCGACATGGAGGACCGCCTGCGCCGTAACAACCTCCGCTTTCTGGGCTTTCCTGAAGGGGCTGAGGGGGGACAGGCGGTGGACTTCCTTATGGACTGGCTGCGCAAGTCCCTGGGTCCTGACACTTTCTCCCCGCTTTTTGCAATCGAAAGGGCACATCGGGTCCCCTCCAGGGCTCCTGTCCCCGGGGCTAGGCCCAGACCGTTGCTGGCACGTATCCTGCACTTCAGGGATAGAGACGCGGCCCTGCGTAGAGCCAGGGAACTTCCTGATCTGAGCTTCAATAACAACATCATAACCATATTCCCTGACTTCTCTGCTTCTACGCAAAAACAACGAGCTGCCTTTATGGGGGTGAAGAAAAGGCTCCGGGACCGTCACCTCCCGTATAGTATGCTTTATCCTGCGAAACTCAGAGTGGTGCATAAAGGCAAAGTGCATTTTTTCCTGGATCCTGCTGATGCTGACCAGTGGCTGGACTCACTGGGCAGAGCCTGATCCCTTGCTGATTGTCATGATATACCCGCAATGCTGTGTTTCCTCCCCTGCTGGGAGGCTTTGCTGATCCGGAAGACCCATTGCTCAGGTTCCTTTTCCAAGTCCTGTTATTTTGTGGTTGCTGCCAAGACCCGATTTTTGTTTTCCCTTTCTGCTGATGGGACCGGCGGACTCCTGTGTTTGAGGCCTCTATACTCCTGCAAGTTGGATGCTACATATTCGTGGACTTTGCTGTGGCCCCGGAGGTCCACATGATTAATGCGTATTCGTGTACTTTCCCTACAGTTCTACGTTTGGTTTGGGGCGGAGGTTTGTGACAGTTGGGGTCACGAACAGGGTGGGGGGAGGGGGCTTTTTGTTCTTTTTTGGGGACTGTTATCCGACCTATGTACTTTTGTGTTTTACCAGTATGCTTTTTTTTTTCTGCCTGGCTGATTCCATGGTGGCCTTTACGGAGAGCTCCTACTCTGGTCCCCGCGGGGGTGCTACCTTTCCTGGCGGGGGATGTCGTTGTCTCATCTGCTCGGATGGCTGAGGAGACGCTGACACTCCTGTCCTGGAACGTCAGGGGATTGAATGATCATGTTAAGAGGGCTTTAGTATTCAATTACATTCAGAAATACAAACCGCATATTATTTTTTTGCAAGAGACTCCTTTGACTGGCTCCAAGACTATGGCTTTCAAACGGGCCTTTGTGGCGTATACCTTTCATGCCACATTTTCTACCCACGCTAGGGGAGTGTCTATTCTGGTTGCTCGCTCCTTGGGTTGCTCGGTTAAACATGTGGTCACTGATGTTTATGGTCGATGTGTAATCTTACTTTTATTCATTAATGGTGTGGTATATACCTTTGTATCTGTCTATGTACCCCCTCCGTTTACCCTGGTTTTCTGGGACACCTTGATGTCCCAGCTCCTCCAGGTGGCGGAGGGACCAGTGATAGTGGCCGGGGACCTCAATTCTGTATTGTCTCCTGGGTTAGACAGGTGTCCTGGAGAGGATGGTCCTTCTTCCTCGTTAGCAGCCTCTCTAGCCAGGTATAACCTGGTGGACTGCTGGCGTTGGAAGAATCCACTTGGAAAAGAATACTCCTGCTACTCTGCCACTCATAAAACTTTGTCTAGGATTGATTTGTGTTTGCTGTCTCCGGATTTGCTCCCCAGACTGGTGGCTGTCTCGTATCTGCCCCCTGTGGCTAATGGAGGAGGTCTTTTTTAATGCCACGGCTAAGGAGATTGCCCACTTCTGGCGGGTTAATCCGGAGACGGCTGCTGGGGACATTGTCTGGGACGCCTTTAAGGCATCCATGAGGGGTACGGTTGCAGGGATTATCCATCAGTTGAGAGAAGATAGAGCCTGGCGGGTAGAGTCCCTGCAAGCAGAGGTGACGGCT
Source organism: Pelophylax lessonae (assembly GCF_965119305.1). NCBI lineage: Eukaryota > Metazoa > Chordata > Amphibia > Anura > Ranidae > Pelophylax > Pelophylax lessonae. Next base: position 61,370,597 of record NC_138780.1, read on the forward strand.
GCGGAACTGGAATATGTTCGGAACCCTTCCTCCTCTAATTACTCCCTCTGGCGAGACAGTGCGAGACAACTAGACCTAGTACTCCTTGAAAAAACTCAGAAAAAACTGCTCTATCAAAAACAACGTATATTTGAATACGGGGATAAAAATAGTAAAATTTTGGCTTATCTTGCTCGCTCTGAACACCCTGTTACGGCCATATCAGCTGTGTATGATGCGGACTCTTGCTTGTGCACCTCTAGGGAGGATATCAAGACGGCTTTCGTCTCCTTCTTCAAGTCCTTGTATGCCTCTCAGGTTTCTTATACCACGGCGGAGCTGGATGAATATTTGCTGCAAATACAACTACCTGAATTGGAAGCGGAGGATAGGTTGGCATTGGATGCCCCGATCTCTGCTGATGAGATAGGGGCCGCGGTTGCCTCTTTTGCTGCCAATAAAACTCCGGGCCTTGATGGCTTTCCGATTGAGTGGTACCGCGCTTATTCGGAACTCCTCACTCCGCGCCTGTTGACCATGTATAGAGAGGCTTTTGAGGCTGGGGAACTCCCTCCCTCTCTTCGGGAGGCCCTTATTGTCTTGATCCCAAAGCCGGGCAAGGATCCCACACACTGTGAGTCATATCGTCCTATCTCTTTAATTAATGTGGATATTAAGGTTCTGGCCAAGGTGCTGTCCCGTAGAGTGAACTCGGTTATTTTTAAACTTATCCACCCGGATTAAACCGGCTTCATTCCCGGGCACTCTACGGCGATAAATTTGCGCCGACTCTTCACGAATCTTCAACTGCCTTCGGAGGCCGTGGACACTAGGGTGGTGGTGTCCTTAGATACTCATTGATTCAGTGGAATGGCCTTACCTGTTTGCGGTCCTTGCTCGGCTGGGCTTCGGCCCTAAATTTATAGGATGGGTTAGGCTGCTCTATAACTCCCCGGTGGCGCGGATTCGGGTTAACAATATTGTTACTGAACCGTTTTCTGTGAGCCGTGGCACTAGGCAGGGTGCCCTTTGTCCCCCCTGCTGTTTGCCATGGCCATCGAACCCTTGGCGGCCCTATTGAGGGGGGATGGGCGGATTAAAGGTTGTAGGATAGGAGATCTAGTTGAAAAAACTTCCCTTTATGCTGATGATATGCTGCTCTATCTGGCAGACTATACTGACTCTCTGACAGTTGCGTTACAGGTGATAAACGACTTTGGCCGATATTCCGGGTTCAGGGTCAACTGGACCAAATCGGTGATTTTTCCGTTTGATCCTACCATGGTCCCCACGCTGTGCACTCCGCATCCACTCAAGGTGGTCTCCTCATTTAAATACCTGGGGGGGTATTTATTCTGGCAGGCCCCGGTGTACTACCCAAGTCTCTTTTTAAGGCTATAGAGTCTCTCCTACTATTGTTTATCTGGGGTGGGAAGCCGGCGAGGATATCGCTCCGGACTCTGCAGCTCCCTGCTACTACTGGTGGGCTGGCGGTTCCTGACCTTCAGGTGTATTATCTGGCGGCCCAACTGACCCATGTGCATGCTTGGTTCTTCCCGGACCTCCCCAATGCCGCGGTTACGACCGCGGCGGCGGTGATGGGCTCCTATGAGACCCTTCTCAACTCTTTATACCGGAAGGGCCCTTATCCTTCGGGGGGTGCGGAGATTCTGAAGCTTTCATACAAAATTACACAGATCTGCAACAAACGTATTGGGGGTTCCTCCTTTAATAATTCTCCTAATGCTCCGCTGTGGTATAACCCTGGACTCCCTGAATTGTACAAGCTGTCTGATCCCTGCAGGTGGGCGAGCTTTGATTTGAAGTATGCTCATCAACTGTTCGAGGACCATGAGTTCAAGTCGTTCCCGATCCTAAGGCTGGAGCTTGGGGTACCCTCTTCCTGCTGGTTCCTGTACCAACAACTTAGGCATGCAGTGGCGGCACAATTTGGTCTCAGAGGGGTGCACCTGGCTGTGGCCCGCCTGGAGAAGGAGCTCTTGCCTGATGATCATTGTAAGCTTATTTCCAGATATTACGCTCTGCTCAATCTGGATCGAGATGGTAAGATGGCCAAAATCAGGGACAGGTGGGGTAAGGACTTGCCCCAGTTGGAGGAGGAGGTGTGGGATGAACTACTGGAATCCCAGTTTGAGGGGATTATAGCGGCAGGGGATAGGGTGATTCAGCTTAACTATTTGCACAGGATATATTATACTCCGCATAGACTACATTGTATGGGTAGGCTCCCTTCTGCTGCATGTTCTCGATGCCAGGCCCCTAAAGGGGACTTCTTTCATATGGTGTGGGCCTGCCCCCACATTCAGATCTTTTGGAAGGGGATCTGCCGCCTAATGGAGGAGAAGTTGGCTCTTCCGAATATTTGTTCTCCAGATAGGTGCCTTCTTGGCAACCTGTCGGAGGAGAGCCTTGGACAGTCTCAGAAGGTGCTGTCAAGAATTTTGTTCTTTTATGCTAAAAAAATGATTGCACTACGGTGGAAGAGTCCTGACCCTTCTTCTGTGGAGGCTTGGGTCTCTCTTGTGAATAACGCCCTACCTCTCTATAAGCTTACCTATCTAGCTAGGGGTTGCCCCAAAAAATGTAACAAACTTTGGCTAGTGTGGGTGGACTCGGTTTCAGGCTCCTTGGAGGTGTAGGAGGGTTGTTTTCCGTGGAGAGCCAGAGTTACAGGGTTTGGCCGGGCATTGGCCCAGCCCTGTGGGATGTGATGCTATGCTGGTACTTCTATTAGATTCTGGTTTCATATGGTCGGATGGTTGGGGGGGGGAGGGGCTGGTTTGGGTTGGTTACTTTTCTGTTGATTCCATTCCTTGCTGCTCTACTGTGCCGGATGTTTGGATGGGTATGTACCCCTGGTCTATGTATCTGCTGTCATTTGCTATTTGATGTTCCTGATATTTGTTGTCACTGGTTTGGAATTAATGTTTGTGTGTTCTGCAAATACCAATAAAATACCTTTTAAAAAAAATCTTTATTGGGGGGATGTCGGGGACCCTAAACCTCCTTGGGACAGAAACTAACTTGCTAGCGCTAATTCAGGTCACAAACACACTAATAAAAAAAAAACAGAAAAACAGTATATTACGTTTGTATTAGTGTGCAATGTGACAAGGGGAAGGGGTTAACTGGGGGTGATCAGGGGGGATCAGGGGGATCAGGGGGTTAAATCTTTATTGGGAGGGGGGAGGTTGGCGGGTATTTTAAGTGAAAAAGCGCTACACCTGGTCACAAATCACACTTATACGGGTATATAGGAAAATGCTGTATACAGTGTGTGTTGTGACAGGGGGTGTAGGGGTGATCAGGGGGGATCAGGGGGTTAAATCTTTATTGGGGGGTGGCGGGGACCCTAAACCTCCTTTGGGACAGAAACTAACTCGCTAGCGCTAAGTCAAGTCACAATCGCACTAATACAAAATACAGAAAAACAGTATATTACGTTTGTATTAGTGTGCAATGTGACAGGGGGGAAGGGGTTAACTGGGGGTGATCATGGGGGGATCATAGGGTTAAATCTTTATTGGGGGGGTGGCGGGTATTTTAAGTGAAAAAGGGGGGGTCGCAAGCGCTACACCTGCTCAGAAATCACACTTCTACAGGAATATAGGAAAATTCTATATGATGTATACAGTGTGTGTTGTTACAGGGGGTGTAGGTGTTAACTGGGGGAGGGTGATCGGGGGTTAAATGTGCCTATCTAAGTGTAAAAGTGTGTGCTTGGTGCAGTACTTACAGTTAGATGTGCTCTCCTCTCACGCTGGATCCAAAAAGGATCATGGGAGGCGAGGGCACATCTTTTCTGAGCCTGTGTTTACATTACACAGGCTCAGCACAGAATCTGATTGGGCAGAACCAATCTACAGGTCCTGGCCAAAAATTATTTGCCTGGACCTGATGACTGATCGGTTCTGAACCCAATCAAGCCATCGGCGGGAGCACGCGCCAGAGCGGCCAGGAGTAGTGACGTAACGGTATGTCACTTTGCCTGCCTGGGGCTGACTGCCGCAGTATATGTACTTGCGGCGGTTGGCAAGTGGTTAAAAATGCAGTCTGGACTGGCACTACTTCTTCAAATCACATGCACCACTTCCGTTGAATCGCCCCGAAACGTTACAATGTGCATTGACTTATTGGTATGCACTTAGTGCATGAATCACTTCTTTCATTTAGCACGTTATGAACATACAGTGCCTTGCGAAAGTATTCGGCCCCCTTGAACTTTTCGACCTTTTGCCACATTTCAGGCTTCAAACATAAAGATATAAAACTGTCATTTTTTGTGAAAAATCAACAAAAAGTGGGACACAATCATGAAGTGGAACGAAATTTATTGGATATTTCAAACTTTTTTAACAAATAAAAAAATGAAAAATTGGGCGTGCAAAATTATTCAGCCTCCTTAAGTTAATACTTTGTAGTGCACCTTTTGCCGCGATTACAGCTGTAAGTCGCTTGGGGTATGTCTCTATCAGTTTTGCACATCGAGAGACTGAAATTTTTGCCCATTCCTCCTTGCAAAACAGCTCGAGCTCAGTGAGGTTGGATGGAGAGCGTTTGTAAACAGCAGTTCTCAGTTCTTTCCACAGATTCTCGATTGGATTCAGGTCTGGACTTTGACTTGGCCATTCTAACACCTGGATATGTTTATTTGTGAACCATTCCATTGTAGATTTTGCTTTGTTTTGGATCATTGCCATAAGCCTCCGCCAGCCTGCTCGTGTCCCGCCATGAGCAGGCTGGCGGAGGCTTATGGCGCAGATGCCCCTTTATGGACTAGATGGTTATACCCTTTCCACTGCTGGGGATTACAATTATAACTAACATCAGCTGTAATATCTATAATACTGTTGCTTCATACTGGAGTATACCCTATTATTGGACACACTATAAAACTAGGGGAAGACTTCCAGCCAATTCAACAAGATACCTATATTCATCACTATGAGGGGATTGGGTCCCAAGATGGTCTAACATCACACAGGAAGATACAAGACTATTATGTGAAAGAGCCAATAGCAGCCTCCATATCACAGCTCTGGTCCTGGCCTGAATCCCTGGTGGATTTCAGTGTGGGGAACTTAGGTGGTCTACTCCATCTGTTTCTTTTTCCTCCTCCCCCGCCTATCTTTCCTTATTCTATGATCAATATGATATACTGATGACCACGGATTACACGGGTTTCTGCATTTTGAGAGAGATAAATTATATTTGCGTCTGAGGTCCAGAAGAAGCTAAGGCGAAACGCGTCGACTTCTTCAGACCGCTATTGTATTACCCACAATGTGTAACTATGACAATGTCTGTATATTCAAAATTTGACCTATAGATATGATGAATGTTTTATTTTTAAAAAAATATGTATGTCACTGTACAATTTTGTCTCTTCAACTATTGATTTTAAAGATTTGGTTAATAAAAGAATATATGTTTTTTACACCTATGGTAATTTTTGCCTACTTAACATGTGCCTCTAAAGTCCGCTAAACCCTTATCTCTCTGAACAAACTTGTTTTGTATCACTGAGTTTCTCCTTTCTAATTAATAGGATTATGGCACACAAGGGTTAGCTCACAAACAAAAAGTCCTATGGACAGAGTCTCCCACCTCAGCTGTATATCTCTGCAGTTCATCCAGAGTGATCATGGGCCTCTTGGCTGCATGTCTGATCAGTCTTCTCCTTGTATGAGCTGAAAGTTTAGAGGGACAGCCAGGTCTTCGTAGATTTGCAGTGGTCTGATACTCCTTCCATTTCAATATTATCGCTTGCACAGTGCTCCTTGGGATGTTTAAAGCTTGGGAAATCTTTTTGTATCCAAATCCGGCTTTAAACTTCTCCACAACAGTATCTCGGACCTGCCTGGTGTGTTCCTTGTTCTTCATGATACTCTCTGCGCTTTAAACGGACGTCTGAGACTATCACAGTGCAGGTGCATTTATAAGGAGACTTGACACACAGGTGGATTCTATTTATCATCATTAGTCATTTAGGTCAACATTGGATCATTCAGAGATCCTCACTGAACTTCTGGAGAGAGTTGGCTGCACTGAAAGTAAAGGGGCTGAATAATTTTGCACGCCCAATTTTTCAGTTTTTTATTTGTTAAAAAAGTTTGAAATATCCAATAAATTTCGTTCCACTTCATGATTGTGTCCCACTTGTTGTTAATTCTTCACAAAAATTCACAGTTTTATATCTTTATGTTTGAAGCCTGAAATGCGGCAAAAGGTTGAAAAGTTCAAGGGGGCTGAATACTTTCGCAAGGCACTGTATATTTGATTCATTCATAATCCCATTTAGCACCTTTTAGATGTGTAATATATGATTTGGGATTACATGTTATGTTATATCAAGTATTTTCATTTTTTGACTACAATTTTATTTTATAATTTGATACCTTTTTTATAGCGCCTGTCCACCTATTTGATTTTATTACCCAGTTATATGGGTAATTAAGACATTAAGGATTGGCAGCTGTTCTTTTAAGGTTTTCTGTCTGATTTGCACCCTGTTTATATCTAGCTTAGTGTGGTAGCGCATTGCTAACCTCATATCCTATTACCAGACAGTCCAGGATGATGTATATTGGAGACAGGGTTCATAGATTGTCACGTTGTGACAAACAGGGAGGTTGTAAGGATGCGCCCCTTTAAACATTGGCTTCAGTTTGTCCTTTGCTATAACTTAAACACTTTCCGCAAACTGACGTATCTGTACGTTGGCTTGAATAAGTGGTTGTACCAGGAAGATGCCTGTAGCTGCAGGCATCAACTATGTATCGCTTTTAGAGCCTTTTAGGAAAAGTCTGCTTTTAGAAAAAAACAACTAATTTGGCTCAGCAGCCACTCAACCATTATCCCAACGAGCTGGAGGGGACACCCCCCCCTCCTGCCACCTTCCACGGCTCTGCCTGAGTCTTCCGTCCCATTAGGAGACCCAAGCAACCCGCGGGCATGTCCGCCGGCTGGTTGGAGTCCTGAACGAAGCCGGGTCTCCAATCATATATAACGTCACTTCCAGTTTACTCAGCTGCCAATGGTGCCGATTTTAAAAGAAAAGTCAGTATTCAAAAATGCAGATTTTCACGTTTTTAATACTTTGAAGTGCAGTGGAGGGGTCTTGGGTCTTTTAGACCCCAAAACACAGCCACATTATGGAGTCCTACCAGGTATAGAGAGGTTGCCTATCCACAGATGAGGGGAGCTCCTCCACTATACTTGAACAAAACACAAAAACTCAGAAACAGATGGATATGAGCTCTACCCACTCTCATATATTCTAATATACAAAAATCCAAAGTAACCTTGGTGGTCTATACAGTATTTGAAATTACAGGGAGGTAATAATAAAGTGAGGTTTATCCCATTAGCATCTGGAAAAAATCATCATCTATAATGAAAAGATTAAAACACGTACATACTTGAAGACACATTAAAAACATATACTAAACCCACTGCTCCGCACCTACCTCCCTTGCACTACATGTATACACAGGAAATAAGACTTGATATCTGTCTATACACAACAGAACCTATGTAGAGTGCAGATGGATGAAAGGACCTGATGGCTAAAGTGATAATAAAATAAACATTTGGTGCATAGATTGAAGCGTTGTGACTTCGGTATCTCTAGTGACCACTCCCTTTCAGTAGATATGGAGTACACATATCTGGAAAGTTCATAATTTGTGTTAGAAGGTTTAAAATATCAGCTTCCCTCTTTTGGAATGTTCATGTATATCGGATGTAATCCAAAAGGTATGATGGTGCTATACTCGTGGTCTAGAGGAGGTATATTAAACATAGAAAGTGTCTCTTTCACATCCAAATAGTGAAATCTTTGACTCCCTCGAATGAGTATATTGGCTGTAAGTGGTCATAGAAACGTGCAAACAGGCATAGTACACTTTAACAAACATACCATCTTCATAATATCATCCAGTACTTGATGTCAGAGTAGCTGTAAAGGTGTATATTCAATGACCCCAATCTAGTTTTGGACCTCACTCTGAGGGACATAGATTCTATCAGAGACTCGTTCAAAGTATAGTCCTTGTACTGTCCTCTATAAAGGTTAAAACCGGAGGGGTACTTATCTCTGGAGTCACTGCCAAGGGTGCATCTTCCAAATAGGTTCCATCAAAGAAGTGTCACCATCAGTAAATTGCCAAAAGGTTTTGAAAGGTCCAGGGCAGCAGATAAGGGACAGAGCGTAGGCTGACAGGTACTATTAACTTGTTGTAAGTCAGGTTGTAGTATCCTTTAAGGTGGGGTTTAGCTTTTACTAACAGTTAATATTAAAGTAGAGCTATAGACCCAACTTTTTTTTTTTTTTTGTAATTTTAGGTAATCATTTCTGTAAGGTAGGGTTATAACCCCTGTCAGCCACAAGGGTACATCCTGTGATGCGTTGCTAATAACGCTGTAGTGGTTGGTATACAGCTCCTTTTTCTTGTGTAAAAACTGAGGAGAAGAAAGTATTTAGTACAGTTGCCTTCTCTGCGTCATCGGTCACCATCCTTCCATGATTGTCTTTTATGTGGGCAATGTACTCTGACCTTGCTTTTTTACTGTTACTCCCCTGCTATGTGTTTCTCATACGCTTTTTTTTTTTTCTTTTTTTTTTAGCCATTCTGATTGCGTTCTTACACTTTCTATTGCTTCCCTTATAGTGCTGAAAAGCTGACAATGACCAATCCCTTTTATAATTTTTAAATCCGTTTTTTTCTCTAATAAGATTTTTTACATTCTGCTTTAGCCACCCAGGTTTAATCTCACACTTCTATATTTATTTCCTATTGAAATGCACTGTTTAATATGTTCCTAAAGTATTCCCATTATTCCTCCGTGTTCAAGGTTTTTTTGGTCCCAATTGATGTCTTCTAGTAATGAGCGCAGTTCAGAAAAGTTTGCTCATTTAAAATTTTGTGTTTTTGTGCTTCCTTTTCCTTTTTTTTTTTTTTTTTTCCCCCAAAAAGTTTATTGAAGGAACATGATATAACAGAAACATAACATGTCAATGTGATCAACGTGGTAAGTACAATAAACATAGATCATGGAAGTACAAATAGTAAAATATCTTGAAGGTAGACAATAATAATGATGCAAATTATAAAGTCCATGAAGAGATAAAATATGGATGGAGGGGGGGAGTAATAATACAACCCTGTTACCAGCACAAGGAGGGGAAGAGGGGGGATTGGGGAGAGGGTGGGGGCAAACAATCCAAAAAGTCGACATTCTTCATATTAAGCATTTCAGACAAGTAGAAAAGAGAGAGGATATACAGAATATAGGGTCTTTGTTAATGAAAAAATTGTTTGACCGAAATCTAATCAGTGCAATGGGACATCAATTAGATTTTGAAACTCAGATGAATTACGAAAAGAGATCCAATCTTTCCAGATATCAGAGTAGCGGGTAGGGTTATCGTGTGTGGTGGCGATTAGTTCTTCCGTTTCTGAAATCCGCTCAATTTGTAGTAACCAGGTTTGTAAAGAAGGTACTTTGTGGGAACCCCACAATCTGGGGATACATAACTTTGCTGCATTGATCATTATCATGGGTAATAATCTGAAATAATTATGTGGCGGAGCAGAAAAGTGATGCAGGAGGAAATGAGCAGGTAATAGTTCTATGGTTTGGTTCGTTATTTTTGCAATATGTTGACGGACCACGTTCCAGAATGGTTTGATGGACGGGCACTCCCACCAAATGTGGAGCATATCTGCCGAGTGTGTTTTACATCGCCAGCAAAGGGCAGAAATCTTGTTATCAAATTTATTTAATTAATATGGGGTGCGGTACCAATTTGTGAGGATTTTGTAATTATTTTCCTGTATGGAAACATTAATTGAGCCTCGGAGAATATTCCTATACATTTTTTCCCAATGATGTTCTTGGATCTCTATATCTAGAGTTTTAATCCAATCATCACTCAGTTTGCCGAGATGAGTAGGACATGTGTCCCATAAAAGGGTATGAATTTTGGAAAGTAAGTGTTGTTGTGGAGAAGCTGCAGTACATAATTTTTCAAACTTCGTAAAGATAGATGGGTTCCTTTTCCTATAATTTACGCTAAATGTGATCATCCTGTGATCACTAGATGCCAAGTTGTCCCGTATTTCCACATCTTTGATCAGGTCTGAGTCATTTGTAATTAATAGATCTAGTAGTGCATTCTTTCTATTCATGGAATCTACCAATTGGGACATGAAGTTGTCCTGTAAGACATTTAAGAAATGACGGGCATTTAACCACTTCTGGACCGGAATGTTATTGACCAAATTTGAACAGGGGAGCTGAGGCCTGAGGCATGGGGCCGGGTTGCAATTGCAACCCATATAGTTACACCACTGGGGCATACCAATGACTGAGCATTGAAAAAGTTACACAAAAAAAAGTTACACAGTTGCACAGTTAAAGACAATGGGATTGTATATGTTGAGCATAGCGAAACACTACAAAATGCTCAGGTCTAATTTAGGGCTTTTAGAAAGGAGATATTAGCTTTTTTGTAATGGTCAATGGATTGTTTGGCACAAAGAAATCAGAGATCATAAGAAATCATTTGATTTGTTGTATGCAGCCATTGCATGATTCCAATAAGCCTCAATAACTGGTCAGGTCAAATAAAATAAGGCACTAGGATTGCATTCTCTGCCTTATTTCATTTGTATTTACATGCTTGATTTTATTAATACAATTACAGTATGGAGTATTAGATTATACAGTGCTTAAACTTGTAAAGTAGAATAACAGATGATAAAGTGAGCCAATAGAATAGGATATACTCTGTAATGTAGGTTAAGCAGTACGTTGGTTTAATGTAGGTTTTCAGGGACATACTAAAAGGAATGACAGAAAGGAATGCCCATAGACTTTAACATGAAGATGGAATGCCCATAGAGAATAATGGAACAAAATGGAATGCCCATAGACAATAATGGTAAAAAACTTTTCAATTAGCGACGGAACCTTTAGACATATCAAATAAATCTTTAACAAACATACTTTACAATATCAGTGGCGATGTATAATATTCAGATTAGGTGGGATTATTATTGTTTTTTTTTTTTTTAATGACAAAGGTGAATGACAGAAGAGATTGCCCATAGAGTATAATGGGAAGAAAAATATAAACTCATTTGCAGGCAAATATGAGAAGCTCAGCAATTAATTCTTTCCCACAGGTGTTCCCCAAGTAGAGTAGCAGATTATAAGATTGACATTATTTGAGATTATAGCTGTTTTCCAAAGAATGACGTAAAAATGATAGAAGGGAATGCCCATAGAGAATAATGGGAAGCAAGTTGTGACCTGGAGTCAAAACCGTTAGACATATCTGACCAATCTTTGGCAGACATTCTCTCCACATTCAGAGATTATGATTAATTTTGAAGTGAAGTGGGATTAGCATTGTTTTCTATGGAATGGCAAGGATTAATGACAGAAGGGAATGCCCATAGAGTATAATGGGATGCAAAATATGAACTCATTTGCAGGCAAATATGAGAAGCTCAGCAATTTATTCTTTCCCACAGGTGTTCCCCAAGTAGAGTAGCAGATTGTAAAATTGAAATTATTTGGGATTATAGCTGTTTTCTATGGAATGACAGATAAATGATAGAATGGAATGCCCATAGAGAATAATGGGAAGCAAGTTGTGACCTGGAGTCAAAACCGTTAGACATATCAAACCAATCTTTGGCAGACATTCTCTCCACGTTCAGAGATCATGATTGATTTTGAGATGAAGTGGGATTAGCATTGTTTTCTATGGAATGGCAAGGGTGAATAACAAAAGGGAATGCCCATAGAGTATAATGGGAAGTAAAATATAAACTCATTTGCAGGCAAATCTGAGAGACACAGCAATTTCACCTTTCCCACAGGTGTTCCTCAAGTAGAGTAGCAGATTGTAAGATTGGCATTATTTGGGATTATAGCTGTTTTCCAAAGAATGACGTAAAAGTGATAGAAGGGAATGCCCATAGAGAATAATGGGAAGCAAGTTGTGACCTGGAGTCAAAACCGTTAGACATATCTGACCAATCTTTGGCAGACATTCTCTCCACGTTCAGAGATTATGATTAATTTTGAATTGAAGTGGGATTAGCATTGTTTTCTATGGAATGGCAAGGATTAATGACAGAAGGGAATGCCCATAGAGTATAATGGGAAGCAAAATATGAACTCATTTGCAGGCAAATATGAGAAGCTCAGCAATTAATTCTTTCCCACAGGTGTTCCCCAAGTAGAGTAGCAGATTATAAGATTGACATTATTTGGGATTATAGCTGTTTTCCAAAGAATGACGTAAAAATGATAGAAGGGAATGCCCATAGAGAATAATGGGAAGCAAGTTGTGACCTGGAGTCAAAACCGTTAGACATATCTGACCAATCTTTGGCAGACATTCTCTCCACGTTCAGAGATCATGGTTGATTTTGAGATGAAGTGGGATTAGCATTGTTTTCTATGGAATGGCAAGGGTGAATGACAGAAGGGAATGCCCATAGATTATAATGGGAAGCAAAATATGAACTAATTTGCAGGCAAATATGAGAAGCTCAGCAATTTATTCTTTCCCACAGGTGTTCCCCAAGTAGAGTAGCAGATTGTAAGATTGAAATTATTTGGGATTATAGCTGTTTTCTATGGAATGACAGATAAAAGAGAGAGTGGAATTCCCATAGAGTATAATGGGAAGCAAGTTGTGACCTGGAGTCAGAACCATTACACGTATCTAGGGATGAGCTTCAAATACGAGTCGAGGCTAAGTTCGACTCAAACATCGCTTGTTCGATCGTTCGTCGAATGACGAACAAATGTGCTTCTTGGCGGGAAATTCGAGTTTCCCATAATGCGCGTGTGCAGCGCATTATGTGATTGGCCAAAGCATGCACCCTGACCTCATGCTTTGGCCAATCAAATGATCTCTGCCATGATTGGACTAAAGCCAGGCTTGCCTTTAGCCAATCGTGGCTCAGGGGCCAAGTTCACGCCCCACACTACATAAAGGCTGCTCGCGCAGCCGCAGTGTGTAGTGTCATTGTGCAGGCGATGAGACAGGAACAGGCACGCGATTCAGGCAAGGAGAGAGTAGTTTTTTTTGAGTCAGACAGTGCAGAGAGACATTTCTAGCAGTGTAGGGAGGGCGAGGTTCCTGTGTGAGGTAGGGATAGATTGATTTCTTTACATCATATCAGACAGTATAGCGCCAGTGAGTGAGTATCAGTGTAGGGAGGGCCAAGGTTCCTGTGTGAGGTAGGGATAGATTGATTTCCTTACATCGGACACCAGTATTGTTCATCGGTCAGTTTCTGCAACATTCTAAAATCTTAGAGATCACTACAGATATCAGCCACAGTAACCTTTGCTCAGTTGTTGACTTTTCTATAGGGGTGACATACCTGTTGGAATAGAGATCACTACAGATATCAGCCACAGTAACCATTGTTCAGTTGTGTATTTTACTATAGGGGTCACATACCTGTAGGAATAGAGATCACTACAGATATCAGCCACAGTAACCTTTGCTCAGTTGTGGATTTTTCTTTAGGGATGACATAGCTGTGGCAATAGAGATCACTACAGATATCAGCCACAGTAACCTTTGCTCAGTTGTAGATCTTTCTATAGGGATTACATACCTGTGGGAATAGAGATCACTACAGATATCAGCCACAGTAACCTTTGCTCAGTTGTGGATTTTTCTATAGGGGTGACATACCTGTGGAAATAGAGATCACTACAGATATCAGCCACAGTAACCTTTGCTCAGTTGTGGATTTTTCTATAGGGATCATATACCTGTGGGAATAGAGATCACTACTGATATCAGCCACAGTATCCTTTGCTCAGTTGTGGATCTTTCTATAGGGATCACAGATCATCCATATATAGGATTATAGATTACGTCAGATATCAGTGAGAGTATTGATAATCGGTCAGTTGCGTACATCTTTAACCACCACAGCTCATCTATAGGGCTATCAATTACATCATATCAGGTCACTGAGTATCTATTGGTCAGTTGCGTATACCCTATATTGATCTGTATCAACACAATGTCCGAAAGGCCGACAAGGAGAGGCCGACGCTCACAGGCCACGAAAAGAGGGCAAGCAGCCTCTGTGTCGATTGTGAAAAGTGATGGTCACAGTCGACAGAGTGCATCCTCTGCAGGCGGGGCACGCCCGTCCTTTATTTTTCGGTGCTGCCAGTGCTATTCATCCACAAGATGTGGAAGAGTTGGTGGAGTGGATCAATAAGCCATCCTCATCCTCCTCTTCCTCTGACACCCACGCTCCCAGTAGTTTGCTTTACACCGCAACTGCCAAAGCGGCCCATTCCACAGGCTCCTTCTCCACAGCTACTCCTTCAGTTGCCCCACCATCATGCACGAAGGAGTCACCTGAACTATTCGATCATAGTGTCAGTGACATGCTGAAGCATATTGCCAAGTGAAGAGGAGGGAGGGGATGGTGAGGTCACTGACTGTACTTGGGTGCCTGGCAGGATAGAGGAGGAGGAGGGGGGAGGAGGATGAACAACTGCAACGAGGCAGGATGTGCTCCATGGGCTGGCCTAGCAGTAGCCAACCTATTGCGTCACAGCACAGAGCTCCACAGGTGCAGGGTGCTGCAAAATCCCAGCGGACTCCAAAAAGTTAATTAATGTGGGCTTTTTTCAGCACCTGTGCAGTAGACCGCAGCATTGCTGTTTGCAGCATCTGTCTAAAGCAGATCAAGTGTTGCCAGAACACCATCCGCTTGGGCACCACATGCTTGACAAGGCATATGACTTCCTGCCATGCAGTCCATTGGCAACAGCACCTGAAAGAGGCACCAGATCAAAACAATCATACATCACCTTGCTTCTCATCTGCAATCTCAAACCCTACTATACCTCATGCCTTCTCAAATACCAGCATTGAGAGGGATGATGGTATAGCAATGAATGGCACAGAGACTAGCACCCAATCTGCTAGCAGTACACCGCCGCTTGATTTGAGCAGCAGGCAGATTTCAGTACCCCAGTATTTGAACTGTAGAAAGAAATACTGTCCCAGCCATCCACATGCTCAGTGTCTTAATGCTATCTTGGCCAAATTGCTAGCATTACATTTGCTGCCTTTTCAGCTGGTAGACTCGGCTCCCTTTCGAGAATTTGTGGAATGTATTGCACCACAGTGGCAGGCCCCAAAAAGGCATTACTTTTCACGTAAGGCCATTCCGGCTCTCTACCGTCATGTGGAAGGTAGTGTTTTGGCCTCGTTGGACAAAGCGGTCAGCAGGAAGGTGCACATTACTGCTGACTCTTGGTCCAGCAGGCATGGACAGGGATGTTACATTTCTTTCACGGCGCACTAGGTAACTCTACTGGCAGCTGGGAAGGATACAGGACAGGGTTCGGGCTTGCAACTTGTTTTGCCACCATGCCTCAAAAAAGCTGGTGCTGGTTCTGCAAATCTGGCTACTTCACCACCACTGCCTCCTCTTCCTCCATGGCCTCTTCTGCGCAATTCTCCTCTGCAGCAGCAGTGCTCCCGAAGCGTTCAAGGGACTACGCAAGCAGTCAGGCTAAAAGGTGCCATGCTGTGCTTCAGTTGGTCTGTCTAGGGGATAGGAGTCACACCGGTGCAGAGATTCTGTCAGCTCTGCAAGGTCAGGCTCAGAGATGGTTAACGCCATGGCGCTTGAGCCAGGAATGGTTGTATGTGATAATGGCACCAACCTTCCCTCTGTCTCCGACAGGGACACTAGACATATGTTCCACGCTTGGCACAGTTTCTGAGTCTGTGACCATTTCCGCCGTTCGTTCAATGCCAGTGCTCGCTTATCTGACATTCAACAGGAATTCAACCTGCCCGCCAACCAAATCATTTGTGACATGCCCACCAGGTGGAACTCAATGTTGGCAATGCTGCAGCGGCTGCACACACAGCAGAGGGCCATAAATGAGTACCTGTGTGAGTATGGCACAAGGACAGGGTCAGGGAAGCTTGGCTTTTTCTCACCACGCCAGTGGCTTTTGATTAAGGATGCATGCATCGTCCTGTCACCATTTGAGGAGGCCACATGGATGGTGAGCCGGGACGATGCATGCATCAGTGACACTATCCCGCTAGTCTACCTGCTGGAGCACACACTGCGTGGAATCATGGATAGGGCACTTAAGGCAGAACAGCGGCAGGAAGAGGAGGACTTCCTTTCCTCACAAGGCCCCCTTTATGCAGATATCATTCCTGCAGGGCCACAAAACACACAGGAGGAAGAGGAGGAGGAGGATGAGGATTTCGGCAGCATGGATTTAGAGGAAGAGGATAGGATACAGCAGTCTTCAGGGGATGTTTTTGATTTCCCAGAAACCCCAGGAGTTGTACGTGGTTGGGGAGAGGTTGCTCCTGCTGACAATGTCATCCTTAGTGACCCAGAGGACTCAGAAGCTTATGCGTCCTCCAACTTACGTTGCATGGGCTCCCTGATTCTGCAAAGCCTGTGAAAGGACCCGAGGATTCGTGCTATCAAGGAGAGGATAATTACTGGTTGGCAACCCTTCTTGATCCATGTTACAAGGGTAAAGTTGCAGAGCTCATCCTGCCTTCGCAGACAGAGCAGAGGATGAAACATCTTGAGGAGGCCTTGAAAAAAAAATTGTGTACTGCCTTTGCAGAGTGTACCGCCTTTCCAGACACTGGGAGGTAAACATTCTCCGGACGTGTTTCTGAGGCATTGTTCAGTCAAAGGAGGAGCGGTGGAGAAGGCGGCCCGCTGACCGATGCCTTTAAACAGTTCTTTTGTCCTCAGCAGCACCCAGGGCTATTAGGTTTAAGCAACCATCGCCAACGTCTTAATCATATGGTGCATGATTGTCTAAGCGCAAGAGCAGACTTGGAGACCTTTCCAGCTGCGCATCCACTGGCTTACTTGGTCTTGAGGATGGACCACTGGCCAGAACTTGCTCAATATGCAATGGAGCTACTGGACTGTCCTGCTTCCAGCGTGCTTTCCGAATGGACGTTCAGTGCCGCTGGAGGTTTTGTGACGGACAAAAGAGTGTGTCTGTCCACAGACTCTGTTGATCAGCTGATTTTCATCAAAATGAACCAGTCCTGGATCAACAAGAACTATCAGGCCCCTGATGCTGATGTAACTGATTGAATTTGCTAGGGGTCTGCCATCCCTTGAAGACTGCATATGCTGCCTATCCTATTCCTCTACCTTGATTCTGCTAGCTTTCAACAATGTTTTTGTTTTAGGTCACTACCAACCCCCAAGGCCTAATTTATCTGCACTTGTATGACAGGTGCATACAATTTAAACGTCGTATGTCATTTTTAACAGCAGACCCTGTCTCTGTGCCATGCTAACTGTGAAGGTTTACGGTGTTCAGGCACCACCAACGCCAAAGGCCCAATTTTTGGCACCTGTGTAGTACATGCAATTTCAAATTTGTATGGAATTCTTACCAGCAGGTCCCATTCCTGCACCCAGCAAGAGTAACTGCAAAGCCTTAGTTACGGTGTTCAGGCACCACATACAGCAAAGGCCCAATTTTTGGCACTTGTATAGCATATGCGATTTCAAATTTGCATGGAATTCTTACCAGCAGGTCCCATTCCTGCACCCAGAAAGAGTAACTGCGAGGCCTTGTTTACGGTGTTCAGGCACCGCATACAGCAAAGGCCCAATTTTGGCACTTGTATAGCACATGCGATTTCAAATTTGCATGGAATTCTTGCCAGCAGGTCCCATTCCTGCACCAAGCAAGAGTAACTGTGAGGCCTTGGTTACAGTGTTCAGGCACCACATACAGCAAAGGCCCAATTTTTGGCACTTGTATGGCACATGCGATTTCAAATTTGCATGCATTCTTACCAGCAGGTCCCGTTCCTGCACCAAGCAAGAGAACTGTGAGGGGTTGGTTATGGTGTTCAGGCACCAGCAAAACCAAAGGCCCAATTTTTGGCACCTGTATGACAAGTACATGCGATTTCATATTTCTATGGATTTTTTAGCAGCAGGGCCCGTTCCTGCACCCAGCAAGAGTAACTGCGAGGGGCTACGGTGTTCAGGCACCATCAACAAGCAAGGCTCAATTTTTCTGCTCCCGTATGACAAGTACATGTGATTTGAAATTTGTATGTATATTTGTATGACATTTTTTGCTTTAGAAAGGTCAGTATAGCTGCATCAGGCTACATACATCATAGAGATGCACTACTTTACAGGCACATTCAGGGGACCCCACAGGCACGATATTTGAAGGAATTTTTCATTTTTATAGTTTCACTTTAAGCCTCATTAAAATCAGTAAATCAGTGCTCATTTAAAAATAATAGTTTTTAAAAACTTTTTTTTCATTGCTACATGCTCCCCAGGTCAGGACCCAGACCCCCATTTTTTGGGGCAATAACTTGCATTTAAGCCTTCAAAATGAGGCCATTAGATTTTCGAAGTTCGAGTCAAATAGACTTCAATGGGGTTTGTTTGCTCGAACAAATGTTTCCTCTGTTCGCGGTGTTCTGGTGCGAACCGAACCGGGGGGTGTTCGGCTCATCACTAGACCTGAGAGACAAACACCAGCTTAGATCAAACACTTAGCAATATATATATATATATATTTATATATATTCGTTTATAGTAAATGAGAGTGATTGCAATGTACTTTGCAATATTATGGTATTCACTACAAAGCAACTTAGACTTAATATCCTCAGCTAATAACTGTTACTTCCTTTTTTAGCTAGAAGAATCAGTCTAGCTAACTAGCATAAACACTCTAGAACTGGGGGCCCCCTTTAGGATTAACAAATGTAGTCACTACACTAGCAAGGCCTTGCGTTTCTTCGCCAGCAGTTGGAGCTCTTAATCACTTTATTTAAGTGGTATTTGTAATCCACAAAGGGGTAGGTGTTATCAGTATCCTAAGGACAGATGTATGTTGTGTACAGTTATGTGTATACTTACGGGTTCCCAGAGATCACCAGCCACTTTCCTGCAATGTCAGTGTCCAGCAGTGATCTTCTTATCCTCTTGCAAGACCGCTCCCTGCAGTACTGTGTCACAGGCAATGATCCAAGCACACTCTGTATCAGGCCGCTCTCTCAGTGCCGCTCTATGTCACTCCAACTTCCACACCGGACAAGTCACCTCTCCATGACACCCGCTGTCCTCCTCAGTCAGGATGCGCTCTCTGCACTTTAGCCCTCACTCTCAGGCCTCTCTCCTGGTCAGTCTTTCTCCACTGCTCTTCTGCACACACCCGCACTCCACGACTTCCCCGAAGCAAGAGGGAGCACATCTGACTCCGCCTCCAATTTGTCTCTCCTCCCATGATCCTCCGCTGATCCCTCAAAGCTCCCTGGAAGTGTGGTCCAGTCAATCCCTCAATGCATGGTCTCTGCCTTCTTTCAAACTACATCCCCCATAATCCAGTTCATCACTCCATGGGAGAAACCCATCTTTCTTAATAAGTTCTTAAAGGAACAGCCAAACGTGACCTAAACCGCAACTCAGTACTATGACACAGTAATTCCGGCATGGATACACTTACAATCTGCTAATTTACTTGAGGCACACCTGTAGCAAAGGTAAAATTGCTGAGCTTCCCAGATTTGCCTACAAATGAGTTCATATTTTGCTTCCCATTATACTCTATGGTCATTCCCCTTTGTCATTCACCTTTGTCATTCCATAGAAAAAAATAATCAGATATTATTTCCATTTTATAATCTACTACTCTACTTGAGGAACACCTGTGGGAAAGGTGAAATTGCTGTGCTTCTCAGATTTGCCTGAAATCTAGTTCATATTTTGGTTCCCATTATACTCTACGGGCATTCTCTTCTGTCCTTCACCCTTGTCATTCCATAGAAAGCAATGCTAATCCCACTTCATCTCAATTTTAAACATCACCACTGAACGTGGAGAGTATTTCTGCTAAGGATTGATCTGATATGTCTAATGGTTTTGACTCCAGGTGACATCTTTCTTCCCATTATACTCTATGGGCATTCCCTTCTGTCATTCATCCTTGTCATTCCATAGAAAACAATAATAATCCTGCCTTCATCTCATTATTAATAATCTCCACTGAGAGTAGAGAATGCATCTGCCAATAATTTATTTGGTACGTTGAATGGTTCTGACTCCAGGTCACATCTTGGTTCCCATTATACTCTATGGGCATTCCCTTCTGTCATTCACACTTGCCATTCCATAAGAAAAGAATGCTAATCCCACTTCACTTCAAAATTAAACATAATCTCTGAACATGGAGTGAATGTCTGCTACAGATTGCATTGATACGTCTAATGGTTTTGACTCCAGGTCACATCTTGCTTTGCATTATTCTCAATGGGCATTCCATTCTATCATTAATCTGTCATTCCATAGAAAACAGCTAAAATATGAAATAATTTAATCTTAAAACTGCTACTTTACTTGAGAAATACCTGTGTGAAAGGTGAAATTGCTGTGCTTCTCAGATTTGCCTGCAAATGAGTTTATATTTTGCTTCCCATTATACTCTATGGGCATTCCCTTCTGTCATTCACCCTTTACATTCCATAGAAAAACAACAATAATCACTCTTAATCTCCCTTTTGAAAATCACCATTGAGTGTGGAGCGAATTTCTGCTAAAGATTGTTCTGATATGTCTAACGGTTCTGACTCCAGGTCACACCTTGTTTCCCATTATACTCTATGGGCATTCCTTTCTACAATTTTTATGTCATTCTTTGGAAAAAAGCTATAATCCCAAATGTCAATTTTACAATCTGCTACTCTACTTAAGGAACATCTGTGGGAAAGGTGAAATTGCTGTGTCTCTCAGATTTGCCTGCAAATGAGTTTATATTTTGCTTCCCATTATACTCAATGGGCATTCCCTACTGTCATTCATTCTTGTGATTCATAGAACACAATGCTAATCCCACTTCATCTTAATAATAAATATAACCACTGAACGTGGAGAGTATGTCTGCGAAGAATTTATTTGGTTTGTTGAATGGTTTTGACTCCAGGTCCCATCTTGCTTCCCATTATACTCCATGGGCATTCCTTTCTGTCATTTTTATGTCATTCCTTAGAAAACAGCTATAATGCCAAATAATGTCAATCTTACAGTCTGCTACTCTACTTTACGGCACACCTGTGGGAAAGGGGAAATTGCTGTGCTTCTCAGATTTGCCTGAAATCTAGTTCATATTGTGCTTCCCATTTTACTCTATGGGCATTCTCTTCTGTCCTTCACCCTTGTTATTCCATAGAAAGCAATGCTAATCCCACTTCATCTCAATTTTAAACATCACCACTGAACGTGGAGAGTATTTCTGCTAAGGAATGATCGGATATGTCTAATGGTTTTGACTCCAGTTGACATCTTTCTTCCCATTATACTCTATGGGCATTCCCTTCTGTCATTTATCCTTGTCATTCCATAGAAAACAATAATAATCCCGCCTTCATCTCATTATTAAACATCTCCACTGAAAGTGGAGAATGCATCTGCCAATAATTTATTTGGTACGTTGAATGGTTCTGACTCCAGGTCACATCTTGGTTCCCATTATACTCTATGGGCATTTCTTTCTGTCATTTATCTGTCATTCCATAGAAAACAGCTATAATCCCAAATAATTTCAATGTTACAATCTACTACTCTACTTGGGGAACACCTGTGGGAAAGGTGAAATTGCTGTGTCTCTCATATTTGCCTGCAAATGAGTTTATATTCTACTTCCCATTATACTCTATGGGCATTCCCTTCTGTCATTCACCCTTGCCGTTAAATAGAAAACATCGCTAATCCCACTTCACTTCAAAATCAATCATAATCTCTGAACGTGGAGAGATTGTCTGCCAAAGATTGGTTTGATATGTCTAACGGTTTTGACTCCAGGTCACAACTTGCTTCCCATTATTCTCTATGGGCATTCCTTTCTATCATTTATCTGTCATTCCATAGAAAACAGCTATAATCCCAAATAATTTCAATCTTATAATCTGCTACTCTACTTGGGGAACACCCGTGGGAAAGAATAAATTGCTGAGCTTCTCAGATTTGCCTGCAAATGAGTTCATATTTTTCTTCCCATTATACTCTATGGGCATTCCCTTCTGTCATTCACCTTTGTCATTAACCACCTGCCATCTGCGCTGTAGCCGATGTACCGCTGCAGCGCGGACTCACATTTTCGGGAGGCCGTCTTTAAACGGCCTCCCAGACACAGGCTCCCCGTGCGCTCCCGCGAGCGTGCATTGGGGAAAATCTGTGTCGGCCGTGTCCCTTGGACACAGCCGATCACAGATCGTGCTGAATGGCCAATCACAGCAGCCATTCACCATGTGATCGGACCGTCCAATGAGAGATGATCTCATATGTAAACATATGAGATCATCTCTCATCGCCAGCGCTCATTCCTCACACAGACACTGCAGTGTGAGGAAGGAGAGAGCCGATCAGCCGTCGGGGACAAAGAAAAATGTAATCAGGACACTGATCACCAGTGCCCTGATTACACAAGGTACACCAAACACACTAACTGCCCACCATCAATGCCCACAGTGCCCGCCATCAGTGCCCCCCATCAGTGCCCACAATCAGTGCCCATAGTGCTGCCAGTCAGTGCCCATCAGTGCCGCCCGTCAGTGCCGCCTCGCAGTGCCACCTCTCAGTGCCCAGCAGTGCCGCCTATCAGTGCTCATCAGTGCCACCTATCAGTGCTCATCAGTGCGGCATATTAGTACCTCCTCATCAGTGCCACCTCATCAGTGCCCATAAGTGCCACCTCATCAGTGCCCATAAGTGCAGCCTATCAGTGCCCATCAGTGCCGCCTCAACAGCGCACATCAGTGAAGGAGAAAAATGTATTTATTTTCAAAATTTACTCGCAGAAAATAAGAAACTTTTTTTTTTTTCAAAATTTTCTGTCTTTTTTCTTTTTTTTGTAAAAAATAAAAAACCCAGAGATGATTAAATACCACCAAAAGAAAGCTCTATTTGCGTGAAAAAAATGATAAAAATTTCATATGGGTACAGTGTAGCATGACCGCGCAATTGTCATTCAAAGTGTGAGAGCGCTGAAAGCTAAAAATTGGCCTGGATGGGAAGGGGGTTTAAGTGCACAGAAGGCAAGTGGTTAAAAAAAACAATAATAATCCCACCTAATCTATTGAGAATATTATATTATACAATATTATACATCTCTACTGATATTGTAAAGTATGTTTCTTAAATATTTATTTGATATGTCTAAAGGTTCCGTCGCTAATTTAATTTTTTTTTTTTTTACCATTATTGTCTATGGGCATTCCATTTTGTTCCATTATTCTCTATGGGCATTCCATTTTCATGTTAAAGTATATGGGCATTCCTTTTTGTCATTCCTTTTAGAATGTCCCAGGTTTTCATGCTAATAATCAAACTACAATGTATGCCATACATTCATGCATCATCACGTTTTTGTTTTTAATCTGATCATTATGCCATGGATTTTAGGTGTTTTGTGACACGATATGAAGGTCTTTACGATCTATAGCCAATACTATCAACTTTCATTAGTCATGAACTCCACAATGCACCACAACATAGTCTCCAGCTCGCGCTCTGACGTCACATCCGGTTGGGTGTTTCTCCCTGCTCTGCACACACGGATAATAATAACGGCGAAACAACCAGGCGCCGTTGATAGGCCAATCGGCTAGCGAATGGGCAGCCAAAATGAGAGTTAGGAAGGCGCTCCTGTGATGTAGTGGAGGGGGATTTATCGTGTGATCAGTTCACTTTGCGGAGTGAAAGGACTTTGCTAATAAAGCATTTGTTATTCAAAGCCAAAGCTGCATAATCGCAGGGGCGCGCTGATTGGATCGACGAGAGCGTGCAGAAGGAGGGCAAGGAGTTTGGATTGAAGAGAGATGTGACAGTCACTCAGAGGCAGACGAATACTCCCTTCTGCTCATCGGACGCCATGGCAGATAAGGGAAGGATGAGTTTCCCCGGGGCGCTGAATAGGCCAGTGCCCATGAACTTGTTTGCCACCTGGGAGATAGACGGCTCCAGCCCCAGTTGTATCCCCAGGTAATACTGCTGGTGTTTGGGTAACAGTGTTACTGTGTGTGTGTGTGTTTTCTCCTCTGCTGTCATTGGTTAGGAGCTCACCTATAACTGACAGCGCTAAATGTGCTTCTGGTTACACCTAATCCCTTTAAATCTCCACACATTAATTCCACAGATTCGGTGACTGATTATAATTAAACCCTGTGCCCCACAACCTGTGTAACTAACTAATTTCTTTTAGGCTCCATGTGCACTAGCGGTTTTTAAGCTCCTAGAAGCTATTGGCAATTTTTTCTTGTTGCTAGAAACCAAGGGCTCTTTCACACGGGCGTTCCGATCAGATCCCCCTGTCATTCAGCCCTATGGAGCAGCGGATGTCAGCGGTGACATGTCCGCTGCCATCCGCATCCGATCCTGTCCGTGAAATCCGGACGGATGGAAACCCTATTTTCCATCCGTCCTGGGGATCGGATGAGAGCGAACAGGCAGTCTGCTCTCATCCAATTCCCCATAGAGAGCAGCGGGGGGCTCTGACCCCTCCCTCTCCACACTGTGTGCGGTGACGTAGCTGTCATCCGCCGGCTCAGCGGGGATCAGCGGATCAATCCCCCGCTGAGCAGAGCATGGTCCGCAATGGAATGCGGACCGTGTGAAAGAGGTGTTTGTATACGGCTCTACCTGTTTAAGCAGCTTCTCCAACAAAAAAAGAGGGATAATGGCCCCCACACAAATGTATGTGCACTAAAACAAATAACGCAATAGTAGGTAAAGTGCTGAAGAAATTAGTGCAGGGGGTGAATTGCACCCCCCCCCCAAAAACAAAAGTGCACAGTGCGAGTTAAATAAATAAGTGACTGCTCATATAAATAAATGATAAAAGTGACTCCTCATATGGATAAATTCAATAAATAGAAAGTGCATACATTAGATGGGGCCGCTCCAGTAGACGTCTAAAGATGAAACGCGTAGCTACGTACGCCACACGTCACTTCCGGTCTGAGTGGTTTGGAGCCGTGGAACGCGGAAGTGGAAGCGTCCTGTACACAGCTGATGTGATCGGTCCGAATGTAAGTTTTCTACACTTGCCTTTGTATCTATAACTGCATACTACGCTATTGGGGTCCCTTGTTCTTTCTGTTTGAGCACCACAGACTTGAACATCCGAGGGAGGTAGCTCCCAGTGGCTGAAGGAACCCCAGACTGAACCGTTCTCCTTCTGTGGCTATTTACCATACAATCCTTGCCCAGAAGAGGAAAAACTGGGTGAGTGTGTTACCTATTGGTTTCACCTTTTAGGCACCTCACAACACCTCTTTTTTTTTTCACTATTTTCACCATTCACTATTTTACCACATTTGGAAAGTGTTTTTATATATTTTTTGCCTATTGTCAATGAGAATTTTAATCACTGTTGGTTCACCACAATTGTATTGTTTGTACACTTTCCACTGGCACTACCACAGGCAATAAATGACTATTACATTTTATGCACTTTCTATTTATTGAATTTATTCATATGAGGAGTCACTTTTATCATTTATTTATATGAGCAGTCACTTATATTATATATTTAACTCGCACTGTACACTTTTGTTTTTGGGGGGGTGCAGTTCACCCCCTGCTCTAATTTCTTCAGCACTTTACCTACTATTGCGTTATTTGTTTTAGCGCACATTTGTGTGGGGGCCATTATCCCTCTCTTTTTTTTTGTTGGAGAAACTGCTTAAACAGGTAGCGCCGTATACAAACTCCCCTTTTCTCACACATATCGTGCCCCTGGTTTTGCCAGAGGTTGGTTTGTGGCTGCTTACACCTGTATTCATCTATTCCCTACTTTTTAGATATTCCATAGCGCTGGTCGCCTTTTTTCTCTTACATGTGAAAGAGGCCTTAATAATGTTATCCTATGTGTCCATGCACACTACTTAAGGCCCTGTTCACACCTGAGCGTATTTCAACTCGTAAAATGCTCATCTCTGAAGTCTCAAAATGCCCAACAAGCAAAATCCATTTAATTTCAATGGCCCCGTTCCCATATGAGCGTTTTGTCTCCTGGAGCAAAACACCTGAAGCTCAAAAAAGTACATGGGCTTCTTTTTTGGCTGATTCCAAGCGTTTTTGTTAGATGTCAATGCCTGCCTCCAAACACCTGCAAAAAAAACATGAAAAAAGCCCAAAAAAACCCGACTGAAAACGATACATTCAGGTGTGAATGGAGCCTTAGGATCTTGGCATTTTTTTGAGCTTCAGCTACTAGGAGCAGAAAAATTGCTTTTGTAGAGTTTTTGGAGTGTTTTTTTTTCAGCAGAAAAAAAAAATGTATGCTTCTAAATGCTGTTTTTTTTTTTTTCCTTTTATGTACTGCAAAAACATGAATAAATGCTAATCCTTCATTCTACTAGTAGCTGGCGCAAAAATGCTATTAATATTTTTGAGGCAGCTATTTAATTATTTATTTTTTTCCTAGGTGTTTTTTTTTTATTTTGAGTTGATGAAAAACGCTAGTGTGCATGGGGCCTGAAAGGGATGAGGTGGCAATCCTATTTGTGATAGAGCAACTGTTTATTAACCAGAGAAATCATTGATGGGAAGGGCAGCGAAGGAGTAATGAGGCTGATGTATTTGTGTGGTACTCATGGTAGTTACCCTTGTCTTGTGTGGTACTCATGGTAGTTACCCTTGTCTCATGTTACAGCCATAGATTGGGATTACAATGACTTGTCCCAGAATTGTCAGATATCGCTTACAGTAAAGGGTGTTTTTAGTACTAACACCCATCACCAACCAAGCCTCTACTACTTTAATTTAAATATTTCTTTGATATATATGGTATAAACATTACAAAAGGGATAGAGAAAAAGGACATTTGAGATATTGTTTATGCATAGATGGTGTACATACAGAAGGCAAACATTCAGTATTTTTATGTCGGAATAGACTATTTCTAGGTCTATAAGGCTCCATGTACACGGGACATTAGAAAGAAACATGCTGCAAAGCTAGTTCTAATGCCAGGAAAAAGCAGCTGTAAAAACATGCTTTCAGTATCTTTTTCCATTAGCGTTATTGCACGTTTGGCCACGTTGCTTTTAGCAGCGTTTTTTCTGCCTCCATTCAAAATCATTGGTTCCCAATGGGAGCCTATTGATTTGAATGGAAGTCGCATCAGGATGATCCGACTTGCGGTGCGACTTGCGCTGTGAGAATCTTGAGGGGGAACTCCACGCCAAAAATGGGGGGGGGGGGGGGGGAAACTGTGTGGGGTCCCCCCCAGGTTCCAAACCAAGCCCTTCGGCCCAAGAGCCTCATCCCCACAACCCTGGCCGGTGGTTGTGGGGGTCTGCGAGCAGGGGGCTTCTCGGTATCTGGAAGCCCCCTTTAACAAGGATGGCCCCCAGATCCCAGACCCCCTCCCTATGTGAATGGGTATGGGGTACCCCTACCCATTTACTACATAAAAGGCAGTGTATGTAAATAACGACAGGAGACGTTTTTGGAAAGTTTATTAAAAATCCTCATCTGGACTTCTCCGCTCCGGTCTTCTCTTCTCCGCTCTTGTCTTCTGCTCTTTTGCTGTCCACTGTTTTGCTGTCCAATCTTCTGTTCTTTTGCCCTCGGCTCTTCTTCCTCCGGTCCTCCTCAGACGATGTCTCCGGTGATTATGCCGGTCTCCGGTCTCTGCAGCTTGTTATATAGCTATTGTGGGCGTGGCCACCAGGTGACGTCATCAGGAGACTCTGTCCCCTCATGTCACAGATGACATCATCTGGCGGCCACGCCCACAATGGCTATATAACAAGCTGTAGAGACCGGCATAATCACCAGAGACATCGTCTGAGGAGGACCGGAGGAAGAAGAGCCGAGGGCAAAAGAGCAGAAGATTGGACAGCAGAAGAGCGGACAGCAAAAAAGCAGAAGACAAGAAGAGCGGAGAGGAGAAGACCAGAGCGGAGAAGTCCAGATGAGGATTTTTAATAAACTTTCCAAAACGTCTATCATTATTTACATACACTGCCTTTTTATGGGGTGAATGGGTAGGGGTACAGTTTACCCCATACCCATTTACATATGGAGGGGGTCCGGGATCTGGGGGGCCACCCTTGTTAAAGGGGGCTTCCAGATACCGAGAAGCCCCCTGCCCGCAGACCCCCACAACCACCGGCCAGGGTTGTGGGGATGAGGCTCTTGTCCTCAAAATGGGGGCAAGGTGCTTTGAGGTGGGGGGATGCAGAGCTCCCCCTGCCCCAAAGCACCAACCTCCCCCCATGTTGAGGGCATGTGGCCTGGTATGGTCCAGGGGGGGTGGGGCTGCTCGCTCGTCCCCTCCCCCTTCCTGTGCTACTGGGCTGCATGCTCTGATAAGGGTCTGATATGGATTTTGGGGGGCCCCACGCCGTTTTTTTGGCGTGGGGCTACCCTCAAATTCCATACCAGATCTGAAGGGCCTGGTGTGGAACCTGGGGGGGACCCCCACGCAGTTTTTTTTTTTTTTTTTTCCCCCCATTTTTGGCGTGGGGTTCCCCCTCAAGAGTCTCACAGCGCAAGTCACATCATCCTGATCCAACTTGCGGTGCGACTTCCATTCAAATCAATAGGCTCCCATAGGGAACCATTGATTTTGAATGGAAAAAAAAAAAAAAAAAACGTGGCTGAACGTACTTCATCACGTTTGGTCGCGTTCGGTCCCGTTTTTGCGTTTGAAACGCCGGGAAACACACGTTCGGACGCAAATAATTGCGTTCCAAAAAACCTGAACTCGACTGCCTGCAAATGACTGTAAACGACCCTGTGTACATGGACAGATAAGATAACATGCAGGTGGGTTCAGGGGCTTCTGAAAAAAACGCCCAACTGCTCCTTAACGGCCATTTACAACGTCCCGTGTACATGGAGCCTAAAGGTACATCTTCATAGTTACTTGACCAAATTTAGGATTCAAAGTTGGGGTTAGGGTGTAAGAGAACTATGTGCAACACAGCACAGTCAAATTACCATCTTTGTAAATGGCACATTTTATCAGAGAAAAACTTATACCAAGCCTCTACTACTTTAACCACTTATATACAGTGCACTTTCACCCCCTTCCTGCCCAGGCCAATTTTCATTTCAGCTTTCAGCCCTCTCACATTTTGAATGACAATTGCGCGGTCATGCGACACTGTACCCATATGAAATTTATCATTTTTTTCACACAAATGGAGCTCTTTCTTTTGGTGGTATTTAACCGCTGGGTTTTTTTTTTTTCTTACCAAAAAAAAAAGAAAAAAAACAAAACATTTTGAAAGAAAAAAGTTTTTCTTATTTTCTGTGAGTAAATTTTGAAAATAATTTTTCTCCTTCACTGATGTGCGCTGATGAGGCAGCACTGATAGGCTGCACTGATGAGGAGGTACAAATATGCCGCACTGACGAGTGGCACTGATGGGCAGCACCATCAGTGCCCACTATCAGTGCCCATAGTGCTGCCAGTCAGTGCCTAGATGAGCAGGCATTGATGGGCGCTGACTGGCAGCACTATGGGCACTGATGGTGGGCAGTAATTGACACTTTATTTACATTTTCTGTAATCGGGGCAATGATTACTTGTCCTTGTCTCCCTTATGAGGAGGAGCCGCTGATCGGCTCTCCTCGCCTCACACTCTGACAGTGTAAATGAATGACGGCGGGCATAAAGTGTTTAACCTTTCGGGTGGTAATGCCTTTTATTACTAAGCCCAAAAGGTATTTTCAAGTGTAGGCTACAGGCTACAAAGACATATAATGGATAATAGAATATATATATTTTTTTATAAACTGCTGTTGCTATATTATTATTATAAGTACTATTTATATAGCATAGACAAATCACATGCTGCCTTACGTTCATTGTACGTTCACATCAGTCCCTGGCCTCAAGGAGTTTACAATCTAAGGTACTGAGGCCAATTTACACAAATATAAAGTTCACCTTAAAACAAAAAAGTGTGTGTGTGTGTGTGTGTGTGTGTGTGTGTGTGTGTGTGTGTGTGTGTGTGTGTGTGGGGTTTTTTTTTTTTTTTTTTTTTTTGTAGGTAAAAAAATGTGCATTTTATTTTGTTTTCTTAGGAGTAGGTCTCGAATGCAATGCCATGGTCTTGCAGACTGTCAGTATAGCTGTTTGCCCGTACCTCCAATAGTGCACTGGACTAAGACCCCCCCCCCCCCCTTGCATTTAATTGAGAACTACAAGCTGTCTGCCATAGTTCATTCATTCACAGAACAGTGTGATTGAATGACGTGGCTCTGTGGGCGGCCGTGCTTTTTTCACGTTGTGACAGTGGGTGCGCAGAGAAATTCCCCCTGCCACTGTCACAGGGAGAGGATTGGATCGGCGGTGGGGGGTGGTGCATGCTTGACATGTTACATATTCCACCGTAAATATGAGCGTTGCATGTTGACAAACGTGAACTTGTCCTTAAACCACTTCAGCTCCGGAAGGTTTTACCCCCTTAATGACCAGGCCATTTTTTGCGATTCGGCACTGTTACTTTCACAATTGCGCGGTCATGCGATGATGTACTCTAAAACAATTGATGTCCTTTTTTCCCACAAATAGAGCTTTCTTTTGGTAGTATTTGATCACCTGTGCGGTTTTTAGATTTTGCTCTATAAACAAGAGTGACAATTTTGAAAAACGCATAACATTTTTTACTTTCTGCTATAAAACATTCCCAATAATAAAAAAAAAAAAAAATCTTTTTTTATCAGTTTAGGCCAATTTGTGTTCTGCTACATATTTTTGGTAATAAAAATCACAAAAAGTGTGTTTTAAATTGGTTTGCGCAAAAGTTTATCGTGTTTACAAACTATGGGATAGATTTTTGGACTTATTTATTTTTTGTTTTTTATTAGTAATGGCGGCAAGACACTTTTTGGGGACCAGTGACATTAATACAGTAATCGGTGCTAAATATTGTGCACCATTACTGTATAAATGACACTGGCAGGGAAGGGGTTAATGCGGGGGGGGGGGGGGATTGAACAAAGGGTATGTCTACAACTCTACATGTGCTTACGAACTGTGTGTGTGTGGGGAGGAAGGCTCTGTGACGGACACACAGAGATCGGTGTTTCAGTTTAGCTAAAACACAGAATCTCAGTGTGCCTGTCTGACAGAAGAGCTGCCTGCTTTATTTACATAGGCAGGCGGCTCTCCTGTCAGTTTCTGTGAAGATCACGGGAGGCCGGAAGCGATCGTGTCCACTTCACCTGCGGTGTGACTCCTGCTGTGTGTAATTACAGCGAGAGCGCGGCTCCAATGGCGCACACGCGCTGCCGAGACTGCGTGCACATAATCACGTACATGTATGTGATTATGCACAGCCGAGCTGCCCTGCCACAATATATCTGCGTGGGGTTGTCGGCAAGTGGTTAAAGTAGAACTAAATTGACAGGTATTATAACCCTGTAGAGCACATGCATTAGTTATGTGTATCCCATTACTTGCAGGTGGCTGCTTCTGCTAAAAATCTGCTGTGCCTCCTGGGAGCCACCAGTTGTTGCTCTGTCTTTCAGTGTTGTAAAACAGCATCTGCTAGTGAGAAAAGCTGCACTGCTTGCTTGCCCTCTCTCATTCACAGAGCTGCTATTACTGCACTCCCACAATGCATTGTGTTCTGTGTATGGGCAGGGGAGATCCTGTCAGTCATCTGCTTCTCCTCTAATCCCAGTACATGATGCATCGTGGGAGTGTAGTACGAATTCCGTGAATAGTGGATGAGTCCAGCAAGTTGCACAACTTTTCTCAGTAGCAGCGGTTGCTGTTAACTTCTATAGCACTAAAAGATACTTGCTTAGAGCAGTATCTGGTGCCTGTGAGGAGGCAGAGCAGGAAACAACTTTTAGCAGAAGCAGCCGCCTGCACATTATGGTATCATAGGTTGAACTGGATGGACTGATGTCTTTTTTCAACCTCACTAACTATGTATCCTTACACATAGCTAATGTCCTATCCCCCTCTCCCCCCAAAATACAAAACTGAACTAAAGCTTTAATTACCAGTGATACAGTACAGTGAATTGTTTCTGGCCCTGATTCAAATCCGGTCTTTGACTAGGCCAGTAAGTAACCCTCTTCTTCTTTTTGGGACATTGTTCGTGAATTTCTTAGTGAGATCATTATCTAATCGAGGATCGTTCAACTATTAATTTTGGTTTGCCTTCAGCTTTTATTCAAAGGACATCACATTTTCATTGGGTACACTATGGATTTTAATTACTAAAGGCAAATCCACTGTGCACCGCAAGTGCACTTGGAAGAGCAGTCGCTTAAGATCTGAGGGGGACACGCAAGAAAAATAAAAAAACAGCATTTTCTCAGTCGTCTACCAGGGCTCCTCCTACCAGCACAGGAAACTCATTACCCCACCAGATAAAAGTGGTCCTCTAGTCCTCCCCCCTTCAGTATTAGTCTTTCCCCCTGGACGTGGTAACACGTTTTCTGGAACCTGGTTTGTTAGGGCTCATGGTCTGTCCTTTTGGACACTAAGGAAAAATCCTATATACCTCTCCTGCCCAGTGCGATACCTCTTACCTGCAGGTTAGTGGTGGCTGCTCTTCTCCTGTCTTCAGTGCTTGGAGAGGGCCAAGACCACTGATGGCATCCTGGGAAGCAGGGGGGAGTCTGTGTCTGTCCAGGGTGGGCATCCTTGCAGGCAGTGGGGCTGGCCGTGCACAGCACATTGCTGATCCAGTCATTCTTTCTGATCAGCTGCATGTGTAGGACGAAAGGGGTGGAGCTTCTGCGTTCCACGCTGGCCTTAGGAAGTGACAAGGTCATTTCCGGTCGCAGTGATCTCATCAGCCCCGGAGACACTGGTTTCCGGTCTCTAAAAGCATGGACAGGAGATTGCTGGGCGGCTGGTGTTGTGTGTAACACCCAGTAGAGGCTGTGGGACACTCCCAAGAGCAGGATGTAATCCTCTGCAGTAACCTCTCAGGCGATGGATGCAGCCTCTTGCCTTAGTACCCCCCCCCCCAGGTAACCCTGGGGTTTCTTCCCTCTTGCAGATCCTGAGTTTTTTTTTTTTTGCTTTTCTTTTCTTCTCAATCATAGCTGTGTGCTTGGTGAAGGGGCACTTTTTCCTATCTCCTACACTAGGGTTTGTGTAGAGATTTGGGTGGTCTGAATTCACGCTAGACTTTTTTTTTTTTTTTTTGTAGACCAAGGCTCAGGACAAGGTCCAGGTGCAACCACCCAAAAGGAAGTTTGCGGGCAAAGATGAGCTCTGCTTGGAGTAAAGAGGTCTGACGCACATGCATAGACAGTTTAGTGAAGGATGACCGTGCTACAGTATCTCACAAAAGTGAGCACACCCCTCACATTGGGGAGCTACAGTTCATTGAGGGAACCATGAATGCCAACATGTACTGTGACCTATTGATGCAGAGCATCATCCCCTCCCTTCAGAGACTCTGCAGCAGGGCAGAATTCCAACATAATGACCCCAAACTCTGCTTTAAGACGACCACTGACTTCCTAAAAAAGCTGAGGGTAAATGTGATGGACTGGCCAAGCATGTGTCCAGACCTAAACCCTATTGAGCATCTGTGGGGCATCCTCAACGGAAGGTAGAGGAGCGCAAGGTCTCTAACACCCACCAGCTCTGTGATGTCATCATGGAGGAGTGGAAGATAACACCAGTGGCAACCTGTGAAGCTCTGGTGAACTTCATGCCCAAGAGGGTTAAGGCAGTGCTGGAAAATAATGGTGGCCACACAAAATATTAACACTTTGGGCCCAATTTGGACATGTTCGCTTAGGGATGTATGCACTTTTGTTGCCAGCGGTTTAGACATTAAAGGCTGTGTGTTGTTATTTTGAGGGGATAGCAAATTGACACTGTAATACAAGCTGTACACTCACTACTTTACATTGTAGCAAAGTGGCATTTCTTCAGTGTTGTCACATGAAAAGATAAAATATTTACAAAAATGTGAGGGGTGTACTCGTGTAAGATACTGTATATCCTCTCAAAGAATGCTCACTTCAGTTAGAGATGAGCTTTCCTCTACAATTTGTCAATAAGGGATTTAAAGGAACTGAAAGTAGACTCCCTCTGTCAGGCGTTAGAATGGTCCGTTCCAAAACAAAATTGCGATGCTGTTAACACCTTACCCCTGCGCTCAGAACCAGAGCTCCCTGTCTACTTCATTCCACGGAACTCACACTTGGCATCCCAAATGGCTGAGGCATTGCTACCCTATAAGACTGGGGTAGTCTGAAGGTACTGCAAAAAAACAAAACAAACAAAGGGTGCACCGGCCTAGTGCATTGTCCTCAATATCACCTTTTATGATTTAAAAAAATGATCTACTCGCAAACTATTGTTGTAAAACAGCATATCCAATCCAAACATCAGGAACAATCTGTGTCG
The DNA here is from genome assembly GCF_965119305.1 of Pelophylax lessonae. Lineage (NCBI taxonomy): Eukaryota > Metazoa > Chordata > Amphibia > Anura > Ranidae > Pelophylax > Pelophylax lessonae. The sequence goes on from NC_138780.1 coordinate 61,405,061, forward strand.
GTACCCACTGTCCTAACGGATGATGGCTGACGCATTTCGAGGCTGAACCCCCCCCCCCTTTATATTTATGAAATTATAGTTCCCTAAGGAAGGATTGGAGGTTGGTTGCTTTGGTTTGGATTGTAAGGGTTACTAAATGTTAGTGTGAAAATATGTAACTGAAAATTACAATGGTGCGCTAATTACTAAATAATCAAACAAACAAAATTGTCCGTGAATAACTAAATTGATTGAAGAGGAGTCTATTCCATCTGGAAAAAAGGGTGTTCCCAAACAAATGCGTGCTGAACGAACTCTTGTGAAGTGATAGGTGAATTAACCTCTTACCAAACAAAGGTCCAATGGAGCAAGATATAGTGCAATAACTGTGTATGAAAGTGACACCCAGTGATATGAATGGACCCTTACCACATAGGAGAGAAAACGAAGCATATGCTGTGGAACCAGGAAATCCAAACAAACGGCCACACTAGATGAAAAATCCAGAGGGATGGACGGATGCAGCTTCCCAAGATCTTTATGGGCTTCCACGGGTACAGGTGCCAGCAGGAGGACCACAATGGAAAAAAGGAAGGGACTGATGGTGCATTACCCACGATATTTGTTAATAAAATGACAAAACACTTACAAGCATCCTGTATGTTTATAGCGATATGCCCAAAAAGTTGCGGTCGCCTGCAGTGCGATCCGGGACCAATAGCAGCGCGGCTTGCTCCCTCCGACGGTGTTTCCACTGAATAGTCTGCTTCTGGGACTGGAGCTATGACAGAAGCCGACTTTAAAGTAATCTAGTGAGCTAGCCAGAACCACCTGTGGAGGGATATTCCACATTTTCACAGCTCTTACAGGGATGAAACCTTTCTGTATTTGGAGACTAAATCTGTTTTCCTCTAGATGTAAAGAGTGTCCCCTTGTCGTCTGTGTTGACCTTTAAAGTGAACAACTCAACACTTAAGTTCACTATATGGACCCCTTATGTATTTATACATGTTGCTCTTATCCCCCCTTAATCTCCTCTTCTCAAGAGCGAATAAATTCAGTTCCTCGAATCTTTTCTCATAGCTGAGCAGCTCCTCCATGCCTCTTATCGGTTTGGTTGCCCTTCTCTGCACTTTCTCCAGTTCCCCGATATCCTTTTTAAGAACTTGTGCCCAAAACTGAACTGCATATTCCAGATGAGGTCTTACTAATGATTTGGTACATGGGCAAAATATCTCTCTCTCTGGAGTCCATGCCTCTGTTAATACAAGAAAGGACTTTGCTTTGGAAACCGCAGCTTGGCATTGAATGCTATTATTAGACTTATGATCTACCAGAACACCCGAATCCTTCTCCGTGATGGATACCCCCAGTTCTACTCCGCATAGTATGTATGCTGCATGCATATTTTTAGCCCCCAAGTGCATAACTTTTATCAACATTAAACCTCATTTGCCACATAGTTGCCCAATGAAATAGTGCATTGAGGTCAGCTTGTAAGTTGGAGACATCCTGTAAAGAAGTTATTCTACTGCAAAGCTTGGTGTCATCTGCAATGACTGAAATGGTACTTTTAATCCCACACCCTATATCATTTATAAAGATATTATAAAGTAAGGGTCCCAACACTGAACCTTGGGGTACACCACTGATAACCTTAGACCATTGAGAGTAAGAATCATTAACCACTACTCTCTGAATCTTTATCTTCCATTGACAGCCGCAACTTTAATGTTTCTTCACTATTGGGTTATGCGCCATCTAAAGGAGAAGACTAGGCAGTGAAATGTTTTCACTCGACACGCCTATAGGGGCTGTCCCTCACAACATAATCTCAGACACACTGTGCTCTCATATCTGTTTTTTGCTGCCTAGTGAAGGAGTAGGACCTAGGTTTCCTGCTGGGATTACGGTCTCAGTTTTTATATTCTTTTCAGAATGTTTGTTTTTATTTCTTTACTCACTATCATTAGCTAGTGTCAGGGGGATCCTCCTGGTGAACTACAAGCGACAGCCGGCTGCGGTTTCACACTGGATAATCTAGATCCTTACAGTCTCTCAGCCTGGCCAACGAGCGTGAGCAGGTTGTGGTTTCGCCCAGGCCTCGCCATGACAGAGCCCCGGTGGATAGGGACGAGCCTGCGAGCGGATGCCTTGAGTCACATCGAACTGGAATGTCCCGAGTTGCAGCGTACCTCTTTTGGCTGGCAGCACCCCCACTCAGGGCGGGAGGCGAGCTGCTTCGGAGCAGAGCCCACCCTGTCCACGGTATGGTGAGTGATGCAACGCCCCCATGTCCCTGAAGCAGACCTCTGAGGGGGAAATGTGGGCCCACTCTTGGGGATAACAGGGCTGTGTTTCTCTGAAAGATCCCCCCCAGGCCTATCAGGACAGGCCCTGCCCCACCTGCTCCCACTGGGGGCGCTATAGTCGGCGTTTGACGCCTGGGGAGGGGGGTTTTTAATAAATGTTACCTTGTCCCTTTGGATGGATTCCCACGCTGGCCTCATGCCTGGGTACTGAGTGCATGGCAGCACTGTTGGCCGCCATTTTAAGTGTGGGCAAAGGGTCTCTCTGTGTAAGGGCTGCGGCCATTTTCCCTTAGCTTCCTATACTTTACTATTGGCACCATTTTATTGTAGCCTGAGGCTACACAGGCAGTGTGTGGCCTTCAGCGATGATATGTCACTGCCTGTCAGACGTTTTAATGCTGGAGATTACACTGCAGAGCAGCTACTTCTCAGAGGTGGTAAAGTAAGGGGTTCTGTTCCTTTGGACATTCCTCGGGCACATTTTTGCTCCTGCCAGCCTTTAAGGGGGACTCCGGATGGAGCGCGGTATAGCAGTGCGGACTGCGATCGCGATTTAAAGGGGAAGTGCGCTCTTTTTTTCTAAAATTGCAAAATGGAGTCCCAAGGTGAAAATTCCCCCTCAGACTTTATTAGTGCGCATGCCGGACCATCTGGATCGCAGTCTCTCATGTCTGTCTCTGCAGCTTTGAAAAATCTGGCGTCAAAGGTGGTCTTTGTGATAAAACAAGTCGTTAACCAGAAACTGCCACTGCCTTCTCAGTCCTCTGATTCAGAGCCTGATATGGTCGCCACGGATAATCCCATCCCTGAGGGATCCTTGTCCTAGAAGTCAGATGGTCAGGAGGATATGTCCTCCTCGGCTGCAGAGCGGGAACGTGCTGGGGTGGAAGCACTGATTCATTCAGTAAGGGAAACATTGCAAATGGATGATGAGCCCACACAGCCAGGACAGTGGGTAGCTTTTTTTTGGCTCCCGCAAAGCCCAGAAGTCAGGTTTGGTGTTCCCTTGTCCCGAAGACTTTCACGATATTGTGAATGAGCAATGGCGGTGCGTTAGGCACGTGCTAGTGGTGCAAAAGCGCTTTTAACGCTGTTATCCCTTTTGCTGACTCAGTCTCAAATATGTGGATCACCCTGTTTCCAGAAAAAGAATCTACTGTGGTACCTGTGGAAGTCTCCCCGATGTTTACGGACCCGGTGGACAGATGGGTGAAATCCCTTTCCCGCCACCTGCATTTGCTGGCGGGCTCAATACTTAAACCTGTATTTGCGTCTGTCCTGGTTTCTCAGACAGTTACAGAATGGGTTGAAGTGCTTAGGGTAACTTGAACGCTGAGACAGTTCCCCCGATTCTGTTCTCATGGACCAGCTGGCCCAGGCCCTGGTGTACCTGCGTGCTGCGGCTCCTCTGGTGCCAGAGTGTCAGCGGTGGGGATTGCCATATGGGATTGCCATACGCGCATGGTGTGGCTGCAGAGCTGGTCGGCGGACCAGGCTTCTAAGAAGGCCTTAACTGATCTCGCATTTTTGGGTGAATGCCTTGGATGAGTTAATCAAGGGCCTAAGGGGGGGGGGGTTAAGAGTACTCTGCTACCCCAATCCTCAAAAGACAAGGCACCTCGCAGTAAGAGGGGGACCCTCTTTCGCGGCTCACAAGCGTTTTTTTTTTTTCGTGCCTCAAGGGCGCAAGAAAAAGGTAAACCGTTCAGAGTTCAGTTCTGGAGGAACAAGGCTTGGCCTGGTAAGCCCAAGACTAGCCAGTCCGGTTCGCGGACAAATCCTCTTTTGCATGAAGGGGCACCCTCACCCGATTTGGGGTTGGGGGGCCGTTTGCGTTCCTTTTAGGAAACCTGGATGTATGATTCAGGACAAATGGGTTCACAAAGTAATTTGTTCGGGTACAAGATCGAATTTCGGTCTCCTCCAGCAGGCGGATTGTTTGCATCAAATCTCCGTCTGTCTGCGGATCGATTGAAGGATCTCAGGGAGGCAGTGCAGGATCTCCTTGCACAGGCAGTGATTGTGCCTGTTCCTCAGCAGGGAAGGTTTCAAGGTTTTTTTTATTTTTTTTTATTCAAACCTGTTCACAGTGCCCTGAAAGGAGGGCAAGGTGCGTCCATTTCTGGACCTCAAAATCACTGCACCGCTTTGTGCGTGTGTAGAAGTTTCGGATGGAATCCATTGGGTCGGAGCCTCCATTCCCAGAGTCTTCGCTAAGGTTTTGGCCCCGGTGTTGGCTTTCCTCTGCAAAAAGGGGATTGCGATCCTCGGATATCTGGACGATCTCCTCCTGTTGGGAGCAAGTTCTCATCTGACCCTATTGGGCGACCTGTCAATCATGGTTAAGACCCTTCAGGAGTTTGGTGGACCATCAACTTCAAGAAGTCTGGGCTGACTCCGTCGGTGCGCTTGAATTACCTAGGTATGATTTTAGACTCCTCTCTGGCGAGGGTCTTTCTCCCCGGGGAAAACGTCAGACTTTGCAAAGCGAGATCAGGTTGCTGATGGATGCCGATCTCTCCTCCCTGCGGACTTGTATGAGGTCTCTGGGTCTGATGGGGTCGACCTTCGAGGCGGTCCCGTTTGCTCATTTTCACAGAAGACCTCTACAAAAAGAGATTCTTATCAAGTGGAACAAGGATCCACAGTCCTTAGACAGAATATGTCTAAACCTGCTCACCAGGTCGGAGCTCTTGTGGTGGCTTCTGTCGCCCGCTCTGAGCCAGGGCAGGTCTTTTCTACCACTGTTGTGGACAGTGGTCACCACGGATGCCAGCCTATCGGGCTGGGGTGGGGTGCTGGACAATTTCTCTGCCCAGGGAAGCTGGTCGACGGAGGAATCCTCTTTACCGATTAAATGTCCTGGAACTCAGGGTGATCAAGCTCTGCCTGCTGGACTGGATGACTCGGCTGCACTGTTTTCTGGTTCGGGTACAAACTGACAATGCCACGGCTGTGAAGAGGGCGCCAAGAGTGTCCGGGCGGCCAGGGAGGTGGCGGACTTGGGCCAAGGAACATGTTCCTGCTCTCTATGCAGTTGACATTCCCGGTGTGGGGAATTGGCAGGCGGATTACCGGAGTCGTCAGGTTCTGGATCAGGGGGAATGGTCCCTGCATCCGGAGGTTTTTCATCTCCTGTGTGCCCGATGGGGCACTCCAGAAGTGGATCTTTTTGTTCAGACAAGACAAAAATAAGTTAGAGGTTTAAGGCCAGGGCTCAAGGCCCTCCGGCCGACGCCACAGATGTATTGGTGGTGCCCTGGAGTCAATGTCGGCTGATTTTATGCCTTTCCTCCGATACAGCTGTTGTCGAGGTTCCTCCGCAGGTTGGCGGTGGAAAAGATGCCAGTGATTCTGGTAGCCCCATACTGGCTTCGCCAGTCTTGGTACGCAGACCTTAAAAGATGGTCGTCTAGCCTCCTTGGCGGCTGCCTCTGAGAGAGGATCTGCGGTCTCAAAGGCCGATCTTCCATACTGCTTTACGGTCGCTGGCTTTAATGGCATGGCTGTTGAAGGCCAGGTGTTGAGAGACAGGGGTCTCTCTGATTCTGTGATTCCTACCCTGTTGAGGGCTAGAAAGGCGTATTCCAGGAAGTTTTATCATCGTACATGGAAGATGTATATTGCCTGGTGTGAATCGCAAAAATTGCATCCTCGCTCGTTTTCGGTGGCGAGGGTCTTGGCTTTCTTGCAGAAAGGAGTTGAACCATGTTTGGCTTTAGGCACGATTAACCACCTCAATACTGGGCACTTAAACCCCCTTCCTTCCCAGACCACTTTTCAGCTTTCGGTGCTCTCGCAATTTGAATCCCAATTACTCAGTCATGCTACACTGTACCCAAATGAAATTCTTATCATTTTGTTCCCACAAATGGAGCTTTCTTTTGGTGGTATTTATTCACCGCTGGATTTTTTATTTTTTGTGATACAAGCGAAAATATAGCGAAGAAAAAAAAAATTATATTTTCTATTGTCTGTTTTAAAAAAAATCCAATACTTCCGGTTCCGGCGCCCATGTAAGCGGCTGTGAAGGACTTCGGCTCCGGCTCTCACCCGCATATTAAGCCTCTCATACAGGTCCGGGTACACCATCCGACCACACAACCCGATCTTTACCATCAGGGAACACTTTAGGATGGATCGCTATATTCGCCCGAACGGCTCCGCTGCAAATCGAGCCCGCGGCTTCAACTCCGGCCCCTCCAATGAAGCGGACATGGCAGACGCCGCTCCTCCTTCCTTCAGCGGCCCGGCAAGGTCAGTCTTCATCCCCCCTGCCAGACAACCAGATAGCCTCCCTGGCTAAAGCAGTGGCTAGCTTATTGTCACCAACCATCACAGAAGCAGTGGATAAGGCGATAGCCTTAGGGATGGCTCAGCTACAGAAGGAAATGGGGGATCACTCCTGCAGGATTTGGAGCACAGGCTCTCAGATGTGGAGGATGAGCTTCAAGGCTCATTCTCCATGGATCAACAAGCCAGACAGACCCAAAGATATTTGCTGGACAAACTGGACGATTTGGAGAATCGATCCAGGAGGAACAACCTCTGGATCATAGGCCTCCCTGAGACATATGGGGCTGACACTCTCTCATGGACATAGTTACTACCCGCCTCCCTCTGGCCCTGGGGATCCACACCACGTGCATTGCCAAACGAGCCCACCGTTTGGGGGTCCCTTCAAATGACCGGAAGACGCCTCGCCCTGTCATAGTACGCTATTTGAACTACTGTATATGGATCGGCAAAATATCCTCAAATCATTTCGAAATGCCAAAACGTTCCAAGTTGATGGCCACAAGTTGATGGTCTTTGCAGACTACTCGCAGGAGGTAACAAGGCGTAGAAAGGCCTTCCAACTGTTGTGTCAGGCACTATACCGCAAAGCCATTAAATTTACCCTGGCATACCCTGTTACTTTGCGCTTATCAGACTTATCAGGGGAACAAAAATCATTTTCACATCCTGAGGAAGCCACGCATTTTCTCGACCGCCACTTCAACATCCAGGTGGATACGCCTGCGACACCCTCTCCCAAACGCCCGCAGGGGGCAAGAGAACAATGCAGCCTGAGGAAAGACCCGGCGAAAAAGCAGCACACCAATGGATCCTCATCCCGCCAACGAAATCACTGAACATCCCTCATCTGCCTTTGGTGCGGCCCTACTATTCTAGTTTTCTGTTGTCATTGCCCTGGGAAACGCTTTTCTGCTCCTGCAATGGTTCTTTCTTGAACCCAGCATCCACTCCTTCACCGTACGGTTTGTCGGACTGAACTGTCACCCTGTATGCTCCTATTACCTCTTTATGCTTTCTACTGCACACAGCCTGTGCGAACACTGCCACCCTTGAAGCTTTACCTGAGGTTGTATCTCTATTTTGTAGCTCCAATAGTGTTGATTCATTACGCTGAAGTGATGTGTTCTGTTACACTGATTACTGTTCACTGCTCTTTTCGCCTCTGGATTCGCACAGCCTTACAGTTATTTGAGCCTCATACGCTCATTATTCATACTGGACATAGTTCCTAGAGATACCGGTAACGCTGTCCGCCCGCATGTCTCTCTACATGAGGAAAAAAAGAGAAGTCCTTGTACTCAATGTTTTACACCCTATGCCTCCATCCTTTGACCACTGGGTCACGTTCTCCCTCACCTTCTCCCATTTGTACGCTAGACTCAGTAAGCTTGTCTTTATATTGTAGAGGTCAATTGCTCCAATCACCATGCTACCTTTTTGGTACCGTCTCACTCCCCTCGCTGCTCTGCACTGCTTCACGGCTCAATCCTACCCATATGATCTCCCATGACCTATCCTCTCCTGGAATGTTAAGGGCCTCAGGTCACCTCATAAACGGATGGCCGTCCTCAGACACTTAAGGCGTCTGCGGGCGGACATCGCCATTTTACAGGAATCCCATTTGGAGGCGAAGGACTTCCATAGAATGCAGAAACTTTGGGTGGGGCAGGTGTATGGCTCACCGGCAGTTAAAGGTAAATCAGGGGGTGCTGATTCTCATTCATAAAAACTACCCAGCCACAGTCCAATCCACTCACTTTGACGAGGAGGGACGTGTTGCCCTCTTGCATTTCGCACACGCTCACCTAGAATGGTTTGTGGCTGGAGTATACGCTCCTACCACTCCCTCTGCGGCCTTCTTTCAAGCGCTATCACGTGACTTAGCTCCCTTCCTGCATTTGCCGCTACTTGTTGCTGGCGACTTTAACCAACTTATGGCCCCCTCTGAAGATGGAGAGCCCGCAGCCTGTTACCTATCTGTCTCCCGCAACTACTATTCCCCCATACTATTACACATGGCGGAAAGCCTACATTTGACGGACATCTGGCGTCTATCCAATCCTACCGGCAGGGAATTTACTTTCTTCTCTCATCCCCATCATACGCTCACACGAATTGACTACACATTGGCGAATGATAAATTGCTTCCGTACACTAGCTCACCTAAAATACATGACATTGCCATTTCGGACCATGCCCCCATCTCTGTAGACATCTCCATATATGCCTACACACCGTCCTTTTAAACACTGGCGGTTCCCTTCATATCTAGCAAAGGACCCGGGGGTTGCCACACTCATCCGGGATGTGCAAAAGAAGATAGTTCCCCTAAGTGGGACTTTAAAGGCACATACATTTTGAAAGATATAGAAAGATATAATGATATAAAAAAAATCTTTTATTAAATAGGTAATACAATAGAGACAATAAAATACCATGTGTAGATAATGGGCAACAAGACAAAAAAACTCATATCGCTACAGTGGATACCCAACATGTTTCGAAGTCATAAACATAATTTGCTCCTTCTTCAGGGTTTTTTTCCAAAAGCGGTACTCTAATAATATAAAAATAGAGGTATGAGACCCATATTTTATGGAGAATTAAATGTTATACAATGTTCTTGAATTTTGCAAAACATAATAAATAGATAATTAATGAGTACTTACAGAGTTTTAAGTCAGAGTAAAGCTTACACGGTAAACATAATGATTAAAAGCAACTGAAGGTATGGACCCGTCCGGCAAGATATGTGGTAGAGTAAATTGCACTTATGATCAATCCGTAAATATCTTAATTGGTGGAATTGAGAGGGTGCCCTAATGTTAGCTGGACATCTGAAGTCCTGGAAAAGGAGGAGCCAGGGGCAATCCCATATGGTGTACGTATCCACAGAGAAGCAGGATATGACTGATCTAAAAAAGATAGGCAAATAATTGCTGGTAAATGGTATGGATTTTACTTGAATGGGATGCACAAAGATTTATTCTTGTAAAGAATAAATGAAGAATCATTGCAGAGTGGTCCAAAAAGGATCCAAAATTGGGATGAATACAAGTAACCATAAAGGAAAAAAGGAGCAACTGAACCAGTAACAATACCTTATCGGCAGGTGGATTTAGATGAGCGTCCTCTCCACACAGCAGCCAGCAGACGAATGCGCTGGCTGGCTGTGAGGAGAGGCAGCTATTTCAAATGCTCACTTATTATGGGTGAAGGGAATCAGCTGGCATCCAAAGGACTTCCTGGAGCGCCGGTGCCGAGACCGCCCCCAACCCACGTGATACGCTGGCGGCGTGACGTGGTGTGGGCAGGATCGGCATCTGCGCTTCACCGACACGGGGGACGAAACCGGAAGTGTAGAGATACACTTCGGCTTCCTGTTTAGTCTGAGCCGGACCGGATGGTGCAGCAAGAGTGGAAGAGGATGCAGACTAACACACCGTGGAGAGCGGTGTGTGTCTCACCCGTGCCGGGATGAGCAGCTAGAAGGGCCAAAATTTCATAATAAAACGTAGTGAATAAAGGCATCATGACTGTATAGATAATCATGTTGTATGCACAATGTATTAACAACTCATGGAGGGGATGGAAAAATTAAAGGAATTAAGGACATAAATTGACACAATGCACAAAGGGAACAATGGGGAGAAGAAAATTGTGGAACCTGTTCCCTTTGTGCATTGTGTCAATTTATGTCCATAATGACTAAGCACCTGAATGTTCACCTTCCGGCATACTGTGGTTTCTTAATTCCTTTAATTTTTCCATCCCCTCCATGAGTTGTTAATACATTGTGCATACAACAACATGATTATCTATACAGTCATGATGCCTTTATTCACTACGTTTTTATTATGAAATTTTGGCCCTTCTAGCTGCTCATCCCGGCACGGGTGAGACACACACCGCTCTCCACGGTGTGTTAGTCTGCATCCTCTTCCACTTTTGCTGCACCATCCGGTCCGGCTCAGACTAAACAGGAAGCCGAAGTGTATCTCTACACTTCCGGTTTCGTCCCCAGTGTCGGTGAAGCGCAGATGCCGATCCTGCCCACACCACGTCACGCCGCCAGCGTATCACGTGGGTTGGGGGCGGTCTCGGCACCGGCGCTCCGGGAAGTCCTTTGGATGCCAGCTGATTCCCTTCACCCATAATGAGTGAGCATTTGAAATAGCTGCCTCTCCTCACAGCCAGCCAGCCAGCGCATTCGTCTGCTGGCTGCTGTGTGGAGAGGACGCTCATCTAAATCCACCTGCCGATAAGGTATTGTTACTGGTTCAGTTGCTCCTTTTTTCCTTTATGGTTGTATTCATCCCAATTTTGGATCCTTTTTGGACCACTCTGCAATGATTCTTCATTTATTCTTTACAAGAATAAATCTTTGTGCATCCCATTCAAGTAAAATCCATACCATTTTACCAGCAATTATTTGCCTATCTTTTTTAAATCAGTCATATCCTGCTTCTCTGTGGATACGTACACCATATGGGATTGCCCCTGGCTCCTCCTTTTCCAGGACTTCAGATGTCCAGCTAACATTAGGGCACCCTCTCAATTCCACCAATTAAGATATTTACGGATTGATCATAAGTGCAATTTACTCTACCACATATCTTGCCGGATGGGTCCATACCTTCAGTTGCTTTTAATCATTATGTTTACCGTGTAAGCTTTACTCTGACTTAACTCTGTAAGTACTCATTAATTATCTATTATGTTTTGCAAAATTCAAGAACATTGTATAACATTTAATTCTCCATAAAATATGGGTCTCGTACCTCTATTTTTATATTATTAGAGTACCGCTTTTGGAAAAAAACCCCTGAAGAAGGAGCAAATTATGTTTATGGCTTCGAAACAAGTTGGGTATCCACTGTAGCGATATGAGTTTTTTTGTCTTGTTGTCTATTATCTACACATGGTATTTTATTGTCTCTATTGTATTACCTATTTAATAAAAGATTTTTTTTATATCATTATCTTTCTATATCTTTCAAAATTTATGTGCCTTTAAAGTCCCACTTAGGGAACTATCTTCTTTTGTGCATTCAATTAGGGATGTGGCACTTCTCACATACCTAGGTCCTCAGCACCCCTTGCTCATCCGGGATTTGTGGACTGAATTTATGGATAACAATGACACTCCCTCTGTCTCCCCTACCCTCTTATGGGAAACGGGTAAAGCAGTCCTCAGGGGACGCATCATTTCGTATGCGTCCGCTTACAAGAAGCGCATTGCCGAAGCTTACCTGGCAGCTAGTACCTCCTTGAGGGCTGCTCAGGCAGCCCTGTATCACACTCACCTGCCCACAGGGATACCTGGCGCAAAGCGAAGGAAACCTTTGACGCATGGGCCGAAACCAGGGAACATTTATACAAATCCCATCAGGATTGGAAATATCACTCCTTTGGGAACAAGCCTGGGAAACTGTTAGCCTCTTTATGCCGGGGCCCCTTTGTACCCACACATGTTACCTCCCTTAGACTCTGATGGCAGGATGGTAGACTCGCCTTCGGATGTTAATAGGGTATTTACGGACTTCTACACTTCCCTATATAGTCACGAACCCTGCGACGATACAACGGCTTCACGCTGGCTGTCGTCGGTGGACCTTCCTAAAGTCTCCGACCAATTGGCCATCCTAAATGCCCCTATCTCTCTAGAAGAGGTGCGGAAGAATATTCAAGGTCTATCACCCGGGAAATCTCCTGGACCTGATGGCTACACCCCGGAGTTTTACAAATTGGCGATTGACCAGGTTGCCCCCACACTGCAGTCAGTCTTCCATCAGATCTTATCAGGACATCCATATTTACCCACCGGCTATCAGGCACATATTAAGTTGATCTATAAGAAGGGTAAGGACCCTAAAGACCCTGGATCGTACAGACCCATCTCCTTGTTGAACTTAGATTCAAAGCTTCTCTCCAAAATTATGGCGGACAGATTGGCAACCATACTACCCACTCTCATACACCCGGCCCAATCAGGGTTTACTAAAGGCCGCTCGGCCACGTCCAATATTAGGAAAGTTTTAACGGCCCTTGAAGTTACGAAAATGAACCCTGATAACCAAGCGGCTATTATCACTTTTGATGTCGAAAAGGCTTTTGACAATGTCAACATACAGTGGTTAGACAAGGTATTAGCCCACTTTGGTTTCTCTGGCCCCTTCTTGCACATGATTAGAACCATGTACGCCTCCCCCGCAGCTCAGGTGGTAGTAGCAGGGCACATCTCGCACCCATTCAAACTGTACAAGGGAACCAGACAGGGGTGCCCGCTATCGCCCCTGTTGTTCAATCTAGCCCTGGAACTATTATCAAGATACATGCTGGCACACCCTGAGCTCTGGGGCATCGAGGTGGGACAGGAAGAATTGTGCACGGCAATGTTCGCGGATGATGTACTGATATTTTCGGCGGACCCCGGCCATGACCTGCCCATCATACAGCAGATTTTTGCGGAATACCGCTTATGCTCGGGCCTCCGCATCAATTTCACTAAAAGTGAGGTTCTCCCTCTCAATACCACACATGCTCCACAGTGGGCGTCCTCCTCTACCCTCCGCATTAATACCAGCCATATTCCATATTTGGGAATTAAAATAGGGAGCTTCCCATCCTATTTGTACTGGCTAAACTTTACTCCAGAAATAGACAAAATGATCGCTGAATTAAAAAATTGGGCGGATCTCCCTCTCTCATTCATGGGTAGATGCCATCTATACAAAATGGCCACTTTCCCCAAACTACTTTACCTCCTCCAAACTATACCGCTTCTCCTGAAACATGCTGATGTCAATCGGTTACACAAAGCCGTCTCTTCTTTCCTTTGGAAGGGGAAACGGCCTAGGATTTCATTGCCCAAGTTACACTTGTCTAAACGTGAGGGGGGGAGTGGATCTCCCGAATACTCGCTTATACAATGTGATCTGCTTGATACAGATATGTATGGATTGTTTGAGCCGTGAATCCAGATATACAAATTATTCCCTAGAATCGCAGTTGGCCGCACCTTATGATCTAACAGCACTGCTGCACTGTGGGACCGCGGACTTACCTTTGTCCCTGAGACACAATCCTTTGCTCAGGGACACTGTGATGGCATGGAGGGAACTGCGGAAACGCCTTAAGTTGTCCCAGCGTCTCCGGCTACCTACCCATCTGTAACCACCCCATGTTCCCACAGGCGCAGCAGTGCTCCGCTTATGAGGAAGGGTCAAAGCGAGGGATCACTAAATTTATGCAGCTGTATGACATGCAAACCGGTAAACCTCTTCCCTTCGCAGCGTTCTCGGAAAAATGTAATCTTCCGCCTGGGCACTTTCTGTACTTCTGCCAGTGTGTAAGCTTTGTAGACTCTCTCTGCCGCACACCTCTCAACCGCTTTAGAGACTCCCTCCTGGACACCTGGATGCAACAGGGCAAGCATAAAATATCGCATCTATACAAACCATTGCATGCAGAACTCTCTCAGGGGATGGCCAACCGGATTGCAAAGCCATGGAATGCCCAGCTTCATTCTGAAAACGCTTATCTTCGCATCTTATCAGGATACCTAACCACCCGACGGTTTTTTACCAATGAATTCTGGAGGGAACAGCAATTTAAAATTATACACCGGGCTTATCTTCCCCATATCAGATGGTCCTCTGATATCTCCCACCATTCCTGTACGCTATGTCGGTCAAGTTTTCCTTCTCTGCTCCATAAATTTTGGCTGTGCCCTCCCATATCCTCCTACTGGGACAAAGTATTAAGATGCATAACTAGATACACAGGGCTGTCGCTACCAAAAGACATTTACCTTTTATTATTTGGCGACTTCTCGCTACAAACACTGCCTCTACCCAAACATTCCTGGAAAGCTCTACTCGAATACAAGCCATGGATAATAACCTGCCTTATGGTGGCACGAAGATTGATTCTCAGACGTTGGATGGACACTAACCCCCCCCCCCCACCCTTCACGAACTGCATAATGACTTATCTCTTCTCAGAGACAGAGAAATGGTGGGCATGCAGCAATCCTCCTTCCAATAGTACTACCCGCTTCCTCAGAAAGTGGTCGGCTTTCCCTCCCCCGGGGGAAGGCACTCCTTCAACTGATCTGACATAGCCCTGAAATACACTACTGAATGTTTTCTGAATCACTCTCTCTGTAGGCTGATGCCACTCATCTCTTTGGTTATAACCCCATCCTTTTGAGAGGCGAGTGTCATTACCCTTAGTCAGCTTTTATGCAGGGGACACCTGATTGAATTGTTACCTAAGTCAGTTCTGTTGATTTACTACTGTGTAAGGGGCAGATGAGACGGTGACCAGTGTTGCGACTTACTCGCTGTTATCATAAGTTTTTCAGGGTGGGCATATAGCCCCCCCCCCCCAATGTTACTTTTGCTAGTTTGAACTGTTTACCATCTAGCTACATATCCCCCTATCCTTGCCTCCCCACCCAGATTAGTGAATAAAAAGACACACACTGACCTAAGTCAGTGAATCAGCGCTCACTGGACCACTCTGGAGGGGACCATGTGACCAGTGGTGCCACAGATGAAATCACAAATTAAATGTAAATAACATTAAATGGATAAATAAATTAAATAAAAAAAAAAATAAAAAAAAATGAATTGAGTGACAATGGAAATATTACAGGGCAAAAAAGATACAAGAACCTCAAATGTATAGAAGTCCTATTCAATCATGCGATGATCCCGAGTGGATGGATCCTTGCTGATGAAAGTCCAAAAAGTCCAAATCAGAGTACTGGGGTGAAGATTAGACAGGCAGCTCCTCAAGAGGTAGGGATACCCTCCAAACATGTAACAAAGAAAAAGAACAAGGGCGCCAAGTCACAAAAGGTAGATTAACAACTGTATAATTTTAATGTAGTAACTTGCATGTTAAAAACAGGTATTCCAATAAGACAGCATGCATGGTGCAAAAGGACAGTCCCCACAGTGGATCCGATGGAAGATGCAAGATGAAGGATAATCGCATCTGGGTCCCTCATCTTGTTACTACATTAAATTATACAGCTGTTCGTCTACCTTTTTTATGACTTGGCGCCCTTGTTCTTTTTCTTTCTTACCTCCCCCCCCCCCCCCCTCCGCCCCCTCTTCCTTTTAATCCATCTCTCGCCCCCCCCCCCCCCCTCTCCACATTATAGGAAAAAAAATGGTGTTAGCCACACCGTTACACTCCCCATCCTCTCCTGAATCCGCTATCCTTGAAGTTCCTTGAACCTCCTAGCAGGTTTCTGATTTGACCATCTTGCATTACATTGTATCACACTGTATTATCAGTGTCTTCTATGCCTTCACATGTGGTTACGTTTTTATATCCTTGTTGTAAAGAGTTGAACTTCAGTAAAATGTTTTTTTTAAAAAAATCCAATAAAATCTAATTTTGTCATACATTTAGACCAGAATGTATTCTGCTACATGTCTTTGGTAAAAAAAATCCTGATAAGTGCATGAAAATAGGTTTTTGTTAAAGTTATAGAGCCCACAAGCTAGGCTGCGTATCATTGAAAATTTAACAGTGCTGATGTACTGACTACCTATCTCATTTCTTCAGGCCCTAAAATGTCAGGAGAGTACAAATACCCCCCAAATTACCCCTTTTTGTAAAGAGGACAGTCCAAGGTATTTGGTAAGAGGCATAGTGAGTTTTTTGAAGTTGCAATTTTTTGGCCACAATAGTTTTGGTAATGAAGATTTTTTTTTTTCCCCCACAAAATTGTTATATTAACAAGGTATTTCTCACACATGGCATACATAAACTTACAAATACACCCCAAAATATATTCTGCTACTCCTCCGGAGTATGGGGATACCACATGTGTGAGACTTTTCCACAGCCTGGCCACATACAGAGGCCCAACATCCAAGTAGCACAGTCAGGCGTTCTAAAGGCATAAATTACACATTTCATTTCCTGAGTACCTATCACATTTTTGAAGGCCCTGGAGCACCAAGACAATGGAATTACCCACAAAATGACCCCATTTTGGAAAGAAAACACCCCAATGTATATTCTATGAGGCATAATGAGTCTTTTGAGCAGGTCATTTTTTTCCACAATTTTTGGAAAATGTGGAAAGAAAATGAAAACCTATTTTTTTTTTTTTTTTTTAACACAAAGTTGTCAATTTATAAAATATTTCTCACACATAGCATGTACATACCAAGAAAGACACCCTAAAATACGTTCTGCTACTTCTCCTGAGTATGGCAATACCACATGTATGAGACTTTTCCACAGTCTGGCCACATACAGAGGCCCAACATCTAAGTAGCACCTACAGGCTTCTAACACATAGCATGTACATATCAAGAATTACACCCCAAAATACATTCTGCTGAGCAAAGGGTAAAAAAAATGATTACCTGTGGTTTTAGCAGGCACAAATACTGTCCCAGCACAGGAAAATAATTGGTCCAGGCAGCCAATGGAGATGTTCAGGAATTTTCCAGGCAGCAGGCAGGGATATGCCAAAGTATTGGTCCTGGCAGTAGTTCAGTTAGCAGGCATAGGCATGGCCAGTTCAGGTGGCAGGCATAGGCATGGCCAGTTCAGGTGGCAGGCATAGGCATGGCTAGTTTAGGTGGCAGGCATAGGCATGGCTAGTTTAGGTGGCAGGCATAGGCATGGCTAGTTTAGGTGGCAGGCAGAGGCATGGCTAGTTTAGGTGGCAGGCAGAGGCATGGCTAGTTTAGGTGTCAGGCAGAGGCATGGCTAGTTTAGGTGGCAGGCAGAGGCATGGCTAGTTTAGGTGGCAGCAGGCATCACTATAAGGCTTGGGGGCCTTGGTCAGGTAAGACCAGAGGACAGGGGTAGAGGCTTCTCCCACCCAAATCTCTTTGAAGCCTCCGAGATCCAGACCCTAATCCGAGAAAAAAAAACCTGGAGAAAAAAGTTTTCTCCACTCGGAAATTCTATTCTTGAGCCCCTCACCTGTGTGAGACCCCTGTGTTGAATAGTACAGTGGCAGAGCAAATAATCAGTTCCAGGAGGCAGGCAAAAAGCATGGTCATTCAACAGGCCGAGATCAATTCACGTGTAAGGCAGAAACATGGTTGGCAGAGGCATAGTCGATAAACAGTCCGGGTCATACACAGAAATAGCAGATAGTGGAAACTGGGAAAATGTCTTTACTATACTAATAGTGTACTGAAGTGTGATAAACACGCTAGCACCCTACAATACAGAGGCCTGGCTGGGAGGGACATTGGGGACAGTAGTATCTGGTGTCGCTGCGAATTCCTCTACTTGAACATACACAACACTTTTTTGGGGGTTTGCGGCCTGTGTGGGTACGAGGGAGGATATCCGGGAAGTGCCTTTCATAAGTCTGGCTAATGCATCAGAGCGAATTTGTTCGGGGGGATGGCCATGGGGATAGAGAAGGGCCCTTGGGTACACTTGGAAAAAATGACATAGGAATTGAGCAGGGCTAGCTGAATTATATAAATGGCGACTTTTTTATACCAGAACAGTGATCTCCTGGTGGCCAAGTAGGGCTGCATCAGCTGGTCGCTCATATCCACCCCCCCAATGAATAGGTTATATTCATGGATGCTTTTTGGCTTCTGGATGGGACCTCGTCTTGTCTGAAGTTCCACCAGGGTGTCGTCATGTATTGTGGAAAGGATGTAGACGTCCCTTTTTATCTTTCCACTTCAGAGCTAGTACCTCTTCATTGCGCATACTGGCTCCCCCCCCCCCCCCTCGATTTAATTTTTGGCTGATCAATCTCTGTGGGAAGCCTTGCCCTTGCTCTGTGGGAGGACCGTGCTGTCCCGCAGGCCACAGTCTTTTTTAGGTATAGATGGCGGAAAAGTGGGAGACATGTGTAGAAATTGTCTACATATAGGTGTTAACCCTTCCCAAACAGTGGTTCTATCAGCTGCCAGACGATTTTGCCACTTGTCCCCATATAGGTAGGGCACCCAGGGGGGTTTAGCTGACTGTCCTTTCCCTCATAAATTTTGAAATCGAATATGTAGCCCGTGGCCCTGTCTAATACCTTGTAAAACTTTACCCCATATTTGGCCGTTTACTTGGGAGGTATTGTTTTTTATTCCAAGCCTTCCGGTGAAGTGGACTAGGGATTCATCCACACAAATATTTTTATCAGGGGTAAACATTTGCTTGAAGCTGGAGCAAAAAAAATTGATTAGGGGCCGAATTTTGAATAATTTATCATAATTTGGATGATTTCGGGGGAGGCACTGGGCATTGTCGTTGAAATGTAAAAATCGCATTATCATTTCATAACGGGTTCTGGGCATCAAAGGGGAGTAGACTGGCATATGATGGCAAGGTAGGGTAGACCAGTAGGAATGGAGTTCATTTTTTTTAGTCATTCCCATGTTGAGGGTCAGTCCAAGGAAAAGTTTAAATTCTTCCACGGTGAGGGGTTTTCAAACAAAAGGGCGGGCATAGGATGAATCAGGATTGCTGGCAATATGTTGGCTGGCGTACAGATTACACTGCTCTACGATGTAGTTCAGCAGATCATCCGTGAAAAACTAATGAAAATAATAAAGTGGGGTTACATTATCCGATTGGATTTGAGGGCCTGGCTGTGCTGTAAAAGGGGGGATTACAAGTTCTGCTGAAATATCGGGCAGCCATGTAGGATATAACAGAACATCCGGAAGGCTAGTATGGGCCCTGCCTTGTTGTGGGTGGGACGCCCCGTTACCAGCAGCTGGCCTGTCGTGTAGGGATGATGCCCTGCTTGCGCTTGCCACTGCACTAGGACTTGCAGAACTGCTGGTGGATGCCTGCGTATATTCGTGGACGTGGAGTGTTGCACTGCTTTTGGATGCCTGCATATATTTGTGGACGTGGAGTGCTGCGCGGCTGGTGGAGGCCTCAGGTGTTGTTGCGCTGCTGGTGGAGGCCTCAGGTGTTGTTGCGCTGCTGGTGGATGCCTCAGGTTGTGTTGCCCTGTTGGTGGAAGCCTGCGCCTGCTCAAATCTCCTGAGCCTCTTTGTTTGAATTCTGTCATCCTACGTTTCCATTTCTGAGCTACTGCTTTCTACTGGCTCATACTCGCTATCTGAGTCTGACGGAGAGAGTTCCCCGCTACTCTCATCCGACATACTCAGGAGAATATGGACAGCCTCCTCGCCGCTATAAAATTTTTTCGCCATGTGGACAGATGTGCACAGATGATTTCTGGGACAGTTGTTGAAGTGAGATGCGGCAGATGTTCACTGGGGCAGGTGCGTCAGATCAGACAGGTGACGATGTGCTCGGGATGATCCACGGACAGATGTGCGCCTGATGATTTTTATATCGGTGTTGGGGGGACACTGTGTTTAGGGACACTGTGTTTTGGGGACACTAACAGGGTGATCAGTGTATAATTAGCAAAAAAAAAATGCTTCAAACTCACTGATCCCCTGGCTGCAGCACAGATTCTCTTCTTCTCCTCACTGACAGGATCTGTGTGAGGAAAAGAAGAGATCAAAGCCGTTACAACGGCTGTGTTTACATTACATGACAGCTGTGATTGGACACAGCTGTCATGATCAGGAGGGCCAATCACAGGGCCCTCCTGCCGAATCTTGTTGCTGTGTGTCCGAGGGACACAGGCACATCGAGATCGCGCCGCTGCGCGTGCCCGCAGCGGCGTGATCTCTCTCTCTCTCTCTCTCTCTCTCTTTCTGAAGGACGTTCCGGAACGTCCGATCAGAAGGACGAGACTCCCGCCCAGCCGTATATGTGCAGTGGCCGGGTGGGAGGTGGTTAAAGGACAAGTGTCGGCCTTAGCCATTTACTTCCAATGTCCGTTGGCAACTAATTCCTTAATCCGCACCTTTTTATTCAAGGGGTGCGTCATCTGTCTCCTCAAAGAAGATCCCCTTTTGCCTCCGTGGGATCTGAATTTGGTTTTGTCTGTTCAACAGCCTCCTTTTGAGAAATCTCTGCCTTTGTTGTCTCAGAAGGTCGCCTTTCTGGTGGCTATCGCTTCTGTCCACAGAGTGTTTGTTTGAGTTGGCGCTTTCCTGTCAGCCTTATTTGGTCGTTCATGGAGATGAGGTTGTTCTCCGACCTGATCAATCTTTCCTTCCTAAGGTGGTGTCTGCTTTCCACCTCAACTAAGATCTTGTTTTACCTTTGCTCTGTCCTAAGCCTAAGCATCCCAAGGGATTTGCCTTACATTCTCTGGATGTGGTTTGGGCGATTGGGGTTTACCTGTCGGCCACAGGGCTGTTTAGGACATCTGATTCTCTGTTTTGTCCTTACTGAGGGATCTCGTAAAGGTTCGGCTGTGTCTGCTGCGACCATATCCAAATGGATCAGGCAGACAATTGTTCAGGCCTATTCATTAAAGGGTCAGGTTCCTCCTTTCCCGGTAAAGGCACATTCTACTAGAGCGCTGAGTGCCTCTTGGGCTTTTCACCATCAGGCATCTGTTACTCAAGTCTGTAAAGCGGCGACTTGGTCGCCTGTACATACTTTTACAAAATTCGACAAAGTTGATTTGATAGCATCCTCGGATGCCTCCTTTGGCCGCAAGGTTTTGCAGGTTGCTGTTTAAAAAGAGACTTGTTTTTTTTACCAAAAAAACAAAGGCCGAGGGAGGTCCAAAAGAGCGTGACTATATAGGCATGTGTATGGTTGAAAGGATGCAGTCACAACACCACTATATATAACATATAAAACATTTACAACTTTTATTTTAGTATTTTAAAAAGACAAAAATAACATAACACAATGACAAACATAAATGTTAAAATACATGAATCCGTGATCGCT
Source organism: Pelophylax lessonae (assembly GCF_965119305.1). Lineage (NCBI taxonomy): Eukaryota > Metazoa > Chordata > Amphibia > Anura > Ranidae > Pelophylax > Pelophylax lessonae. Next base: position 61,426,435 of record NC_138780.1, read on the forward strand.
ATGCACTTGTGATGGATACAATATACCACAACAACGGATCTCGATGTATGTGCAGTCTGACGGTACAGACATTTAACGCATTTCGCAATTATAGCTTCGTCAGGGCACTACAAAGACCAGATAAATGCTGCACTAAAGTATGAAAATATGCATTATAATCACAATTTTACATTTGTACATCAAATATCACATATGTATATAGCTTCATAATTGTGCTGACCTGAAACACTCACAGTGGAGAAAATATAGCAGGCAAAGGAAACCACACTCCTGTGCAGAAGTCGGGAGCCCCTTAAGTGGACCAATGTCAATGATGGGGAGTAAATATTATATAAGGGGTAAATCGACCCCCACAAGAAAGAAAATAATAATGAAGAAATATTTAAAGGGGGGGAAGGGCCAGGGCTAATTGTGTTACAGAGTAACTGTCAGTCTGTGTGTCGTGAATAAGTCCTCATTGTCCACATTGTCCACATATGGGGAAGCATGAAAACCGCCATAGATTCTGTGTATGGAAAAACAAATAAATATATATATATATATATATATATATATATATATATATATATATATATATATATATAAATATTAGGATGCACCGAAATGAAAATTTTGGACCGAAACCGAAAATGCAGGATGCCCTTGGCCGAAAACTGAAACCGAAAATTACTTTTTCCCCAAAATTTTTTTAAAATGGATAGAACGGGCATACACCAAAAAACAGGTAGTGACGTACACCTGTCGCTGCCACCCTGTCACAGTATATGTACTGTGGGTTGGCAAGAGGTTAATTTAATTACCAATGGTATTTGTATTATGAAGCATGAGGGGTTAATGTATTGTCACTGCTGGTCACTCATCTATTAGTGACCGACCAGTGGCAGGTAATTAAGCCTTTTGTGCTGCATTAGTGCAACCAGTGTTAATTAACACTGATACTGGTTGCACTAATGCAACACAAAAGGGTTAATTACCTGCCACTGGTCGGTCACTAATAGATGAGTGACCAGCAGTGACAATACATTAACCCCTCGTGCTTCATAATACAAAAACCATTGGTAAGCTGCCTCAGCTCCCCCCCCCCCCCCCACTGCCTCAGTGTCCCTCCTCGGGTTTCCTTCATTCAAAAGTCCCGCCTCTGGCCGGCGGCACCGCCTCTCAATGACGTCCCTACTACGATCTGTGCATTATGAATGGACATACCAGACGGGGCGAGCGGCCGCTATAGATAGAACTATGTCAATTATCCCTGTCAGCTCAGCACGACTATGTGTGAATGAGAACAGAACTGACCTGACACCGGGCGGGGGGGCGGGCGGAGTGGCCGCTATTAGCTGTAACTATGTGAGAGCTTAACTTCCCTGACAGGCATGTATCTCCGCTGTCAGGGAAGTGAAGCTCTCACATAGTTACAGCTGATAGCGGCTGCTCGGCCCGCCCCCCCGCCCGGTGTCAGGTCAGTTCTGTTCTCATTCACACATAGTCGTGCTGAGCTGACAGGAAGGATCACATTAGTTCTCGCTATAGCGGCCGCTCACCCCGCCCCCCCCCCCCCGCCTGGTATGTCCATTCATAAGTCACAGATTGTAGTAGGGACGTCATTGAGAGGCGGTGCCGCCGGCCAGAGGCGGGACTTTTAAAACCTGCCCTGCGCTGCGCCCTCCTCCTTCCCACGGCGGCCATTTTTATTTTCGGCAATGTTAACCCATTATCGGCCGAAATGAGGCTCATTTTCTGCCGATAATTTCGGTGGCCGAAATTTCGGTGCATCCCTAAAATATATATAGATATAGATATAGATAAACATACTTCATAATGTATCCATAAAAGTGGAAAGTAGAAAGATTTTTCCACAGGTGTCCCAATGGCAACCTACCTCTCAACCCCATATCCTTGGAACTATAAGGACAAGAGTGTCTATTGTAGCATTAAGGTGATAGACTCATGAGACACAAAGCCTGGCAGAATAACAACAATCCCCCCACCTAAGGACAGATCCAAAAGAGCATATACAAATAAATGTCTGAGGATGGCTTGCATAGAGGGAAAATCATTTCACCTCCCAGAGGAAAATATGCATACCTTGCCGCACAGCGTCTCCAGAGTGTTCTGCCTCGCTCTTTCCGGTCATGTGACCGGCTTATATAGGACGCCACCTCTGCCTATTAGGCAAACCGAAATCAGCTGCGGTAAGGACAATGATGTCCATAGTCTGCAGCTGTAGGCGGAGCCCATATGTCATATGCAGGCAGAAGTGACGTCGGCAGAGCGGTGGAAGTCCACGGGGAGCCGACAACAGAGAGGAAACTCTGCAGATACCGCAACCCTTACTCCCCTAGAGGGCCGAGGATGAACTTCCCACCGAACACCTGCCAGGAGTTAGAATAATCCCGTGCCTGCTAATTCAAGTCTACAAAAAGTACCTATAAATGTGGATATATTACATCATCATTACAGCATATATTACAGCATGAGTCAATGTGAATGGGAGAAGGAACTTATCCATAAGAAATGATATACAGAAACAATAGACATATATGTGCTTCATTCCTACAGCGCTCTCTATTGGACTATAGGAATGACTTGTAGCTCAGAACATCATTGAGACTTGTTTTTTTTTCTCTTTTCCTGTTGGTACAGGTTGAGCTTTTTGTTATCCAGTTGGCTAAGTTTTTAGCCTTGGAAATACGTTAACAGTTTGGGTTGCGTTCTTCCCACCCCTCATGCCTATACTGCTTTGGGACGTCCCAATAGTGAAGAAGCATTAGAGCTACGGCTGTCAATGGACGATAGAGAACTTGATTTTTGTAACAACTTGCTGTAAAATCCTTTTCTCTGAAGTCCATTGACAGCCACAGCACCCGCCCCTCTATTTTGGGGATGGTTGTGTCTTCTCTTGACACTGCTTGCTACGAAACTGATAGAGCAAAGTCTGTCTGGGGTTATGTCGTGAGGGACAGCCCCTATAGGCGTGTCGAGTGAAAACTTTTCACTGCCTAGTCTACTCCTGTAGATGGCGCATAACCCAATAATGAAGAAGCATTAGAGCTGCGGCTGTCAATGGATTTAAGAGAAAAGGATTTTACAGTAAGTTCTTACAAAAATCAAGTTTTTAGCCAATTTTCTATCCATTTGCAAACTGATCTTTTCAAGCCTGTAGACTTTACCTTACACATTAGCTGTGTGTGGGGAACTGTGTCAAACGCTTTTGCAAAATCCAAATATACTATGTCCACAGCCACCCCTCTGTCCAAGGTTTTACTTACCGCCTCATAAAAAGAAATCCGGTTTGTTTGACAACTTCTGTCTTTCATGAAGCCATGCTGTCTGTTGCTTAAAATATATATATTTTTTCCAGCAAGAACTCATCTGTGGTCTTTTTTTAATAAAAGTGTATATATAATATTATAATTCTATAATTTTATCTATATGGTAAGGGAACATGTTCACTGTCATGGGGGGTTTGATCGAGGAAGGAGGAAGTCAAATCTTCCTTCTTCCCCCCCCCCCCACGTTCTCCAGGGATTCTGTCTTCTCTCCACCTCTGTCTCAGGGGGGTATACTCCCACTTCCTGCTCTAGGACTTTTTTCTGCCTAGTCAAGAGTAAGGACCTGGTTCCCTGCTGGGATCTGTGGTCCTGGCCCTCGTGGTTCTCCCCCCCCCCCCCCCCACTAGCAGGGGTTCCCTTGTACAAGTCTCCCTCGTACAGGTCTCCCTCACCTACCCCCCACCCCTTAGTCCCCCCTTGGGGTGCATGGGCTTGTGTGTGTGTGTGGTGTCATTTGGGGATGGGCTGGAGGGAGGTGGGAGTGCGCCGCCGGCGGTTCATTTTCAAAAGCTCCTGTGGCGAATGGCTGTGTGGGGGTTCCCTGTGAGGGCCCTTGCTGGTGGTCTACAAGTACCTGTAGGGCCGGGCTGGGTCCTGAGTGCCGTGCTGCGCCGCCATTTTTTTGTGGATTGTTTTATACAGCCTCGGCAGCCATGTTTGTGTAGGCTTGGCGGCCATGTTTTTGGAGTTTTCCATTGGTCAATGCGGTGGCCATTTTCTTTTAGCCTGTGTAGCGATGATGCGGTGGTGGGCCTCTAGTGGCATTGACAGCTTTTCTTTTTCCTCTCTAATTGCTGCATTGCAAGCAGCTTTGTGCTCTGTATCCAGCTTCTAAATAAGTGGTGGTGAATCCCTGCGGGTATACAGCACCTCTTCCTGCTATAGCAGCGCTGCTAGTACGCTGGAAGAAGTTTTTCCCTTGCACATTAATGGCGGCCTCTGAATCAACCATGGAGTCCCTGGAGCAGGTATCACCACCGGACCCACTCTCAGAAACTGAGTGACGCTCTCAGTCTCAGTCTGCCCTGGCGGCCATGACAGCGGTTCAGCAGTCACTTGTGTCAAAAGTTGATATGGCCCTGCAAAAGCAGCCTGGCAAGAAGCACCTTCACCCTGCCTTCACCTGTATCCTCTGCCTCCTCAGAGTCTATGGTGGATTTGGCCACATGCGGATGCGAGTCAACCCACTGGGTCTGCGGCTACACACCCTGAGTGCACTGACAGTGAGGATGAGTCCTCTTCCACTACGGCCACGCATGAAAAGGTGCTTGTGGAGGCACTGAATGTATCCATGCAGGAAACTTTTAAAATGGGAGGACACAGCTGCTGCATCGGCACAATTTGGCACTTGTAGGCCATCCAAGGTGACTAAAGTGTTTTTCTTTCGTTCCTATTTCTGGGGTTTGGGGAGGTCCTCCCCTTTCCTTTTCTGTATCCCACCTGCTGGACGTTCTGAGGTTTAGATCAGCGTTTGACTCTGGGCATCATCAAAGGGCAGATGGCTCAAAACACAATCAAATCGTGGCAAAGTAGTGCAGGAACTACTTTGAAGTCGGTGCGACTTCAAAACGCACTGATATGAATGGGGCTCATTGAAAATAATGGAAAATTACTTGTCATGCGATTTTTTTTTTTTGCGGGACAAGTCGCACTAGTGTGAAAGGGACCTTACCGCCTCATAAAAAGAAATCTGGTTTGTTTGACAACTGTCTTTCATGAATCCATGCTGTCTGTTGCTTAAAATATATTTTTTTCCCAGCAAGAACTCATTGCAGTTGCAGAGACTTCTGCCTCTTGAGGGTGTATTTTTTTTTTTTTTTTTTTTTTTTTCCTGGTGGTGAGCTCCAGTTCCTGATTGAGCTCCTGGTTGGCTATGTTTAGCCCTTTGTTGGAAATTGTCTTGCTGTGTTTTCCCCATCCTCATTTTGACACTACTTTGGGATGTTCCAAGGGTCTAAGAAGATGTGGAGCTGTCCATCAGTGAACGAAAGAAAACTGGATTTTAGTCTTACCGTAAAATCTTTTTATCTGAAGTTCACTGAGGGATATAGCAGCCACCCCTCTGTGGAGTTGGGTTTTGTATTCTTCTGACACTGTTACAAACTGAAGTCCTAGCGCAGGAAGTGTGAGTATACCCCCTGGGATTGCCCCAGGAGCGTATCCAGAATTATTTCCGCTTAGTCCTACTCCTGTGGAGAGAGCATTATAGGCCAAGGGTCTAAGAGGATATGGAGCGGTCTGTCAGTGAACCTCAGAGAAAAGGATTTTATGGTAAGATAAAAATCCATGTGTTTATTTTTTTGTTTTTTTTTATTGGCTGTGTTTTTTATAGCTGAAAGTAAAGAATATTAAGTTATTTTATTTTTTTTCAAAATTGACTTTTTTTTTTTTTTTTTTCTTTTTTATAGCGCAAAAAATAAAAACTGCAAAGGTGATGAAATACCACCAAAAGAAAACTCTATTTGAGGGGAAAAAGGACATCAATTTTATTTGGGTACAGTGTCGTATGGCCGCCTAATTGTCCGTTAAAGTAACGCAGGGCCGTATCATAGGAAATGGCCTGGTCATTGAGAGGGTAAAACCTTCCATTGCAGAAGTGGTTAATAAAGGAATTGTCAAAAAATTTTGTTCTGTCTTTATTCACTTTGACACTATTTTGGTGGATAGATAGTGGTACAATGATACTGGGATACCCCATACTCATTCATATAGGAAAGGGATGGTATCTTGGGGCCCCTGTTAAAGGGGGCTTCCACATTCCAATAAGCCCCATGCCCGCAGACGCACACAGCCCAGGCTTGTACTTGGAAAAGGCCCTGCCCTCCCTTGCTCGTCCCCTCCCCTCTTGCCTGACCTTGCTCGGATAAGGATCTAGTATAGATTTGGGGGGGGGGGGGCCGAGAACCACTCGCGGGGGATTTTTTAAAACATTTTTGCATGGGGTTCACCTTAAAATCCATGCCTGACCCAAAGGACCTGGTATGCAATGAGAAGGGACCCCATGCTGTTTTTTCATAATTTGTAGTTGCCGGCATGTTTTTTACATGGGTCATCTGTTGTTAAGGACACGACAGCCTGCTCCTTAGCAACCAGCTCAATGCGGTTAAATTACAGGATTATTAATTCAATAGTTACCGCGAAATCAAACAAACCCTGCATTCGGTATTTAACATAAAATTCTTAGAGAATTGCACGTTTAGAACTGATTTTACCGGAAGCGCTTTTCTACTGCATTTATTTGGCCTTTAACTCTTAGTGAATTGACCCCAAGGTCTTTATAGACGGTTGCTGCTGTCCAAAAGGGGTTTTCTCCTTCTCCAACTTGCTTCTGGTTAACATCAAGGCAGGTGTTACCAAGACTGTCAGTCCACCATTTTATTGATTGAACTAGGTAGACTTGTGTCTTATTTCAGCCAGATGAACTATGTAACTAACATTCCATTACGAACAACAATGCCCATATAGGAAGATAACTAAAACAAAAGGGCGCACCGACCTAGAGCAATTCCGTTAAGCATTTATTTAAAGATACAACAAATGGTGTAATGCATCGTACTCCCAAACACATGTAATCAATATGCATGTCAAAGCACTGTATGGATAGATCTCCTCCAGGACATGGACTGTTCCAATGCTGCAAGGAGGTCCGATGACATCTAATATAGGTTGTATGACACGTTTCAAGTGAGAACCTTCTGCCTCCGAGCCAAAGACACAAATGACCCACCACACACATTTAGTCCCCCCCCCCCCCTATGTCCTTACTGATGTATATTGTTTAAAGGCAACAAACCTCATCTAAAGTGGGATATACTGTGCAATATATCATATGCATACTCATTACAGTACAACATACTGTGTGTGTGTGTGTGTGTGTGTATATATATATATATATATATATATATATATATATATAAAATAAAAATATATATAATGTGTGTATAGTAAGGGGTTAGCTCGGTAGCGGGTGTGGGTGACCCCTTGGGGGGGGGGGTTCGTTACACAGAGAGACAGTGGTTAAAGACAACGATCTATGGTTTATTCTTCCAATTTGCTGGAAACAAGTGCAAGCATCCAAACAGCATAAATCAAACAAACCTAAAATAAACCATGGCCACTTGGAGCGTCTACCTTCACAACACAGGAACCTACCTATGGTGTCTGTCCCAACCTACTGCTGGGCAGACACTGCTGGTCATACAGCAGAAAACCAATTGTCTGTCTGTTTTGTTTTCTTTTTCACACAGAAAAAGTCAACGCCACCTCACCTTCAGAAGTCTCTCAGCTCACTGCTCTCCTTAACGCACACAGCCTCAGGATGCAGCAGTCAGTAGTCATCCTCTGGATAACTTATAGAGGCCTTAATTGCCTCATTCTGAATAGCTGAAGCATTCCACCGTCCTTAAACCTTTCTGCCTACCTCTGCAGCCGACACCCGACTAATACTTGGTGAATTGTCTACACAAGGCAGAAATGTATCTCCTGTCTGTGACAACACCCACAGATTTACCTGACTTCCTGTCACTATATATATATATATATATATATATATATATATATATGTGTATATATGTATATATATATATATATATGTATATATGTATATGTATGTATGTGTGTGTATATATATATATATATAAGCGCATATCCATTTGTATTCCGGACTACAGACCCCCCATCAGTGTACCCACCGTTTATTTTTCTCTAGACCTTGTCTCATAGTTAGTGAGGTTGAAAAAAGACATCAGTCCATCCAGTTCAACCTTTGATGTGTGTGTGTGTTTGCTTTTAACCGTACATTGTATACCCCTGTATGTTGTAGTCTCTAAGGTGCCCATCTAATAGTTTTTTGAAACTATCAATGCTTCCTGCTGATATGACTGCTTGTGGAAGAGAATTCCACATCCTTACCGCTCTTACAGTGAAGAACCCCTTACGCATTTTAAGGTTAAACCGCCTTTCCTCTAGTTTTAGTGAGTGGCCACGTGTCTTATTGTATTCCCTTACTCTGAATAGTTTGTTCCTTATGCTAGGGTCGCCAGTACAGTATTTGTACATTGATATCATATCCCCCCCCCTCAATCGTCTCTTCTCCAGAGAGAATAGGTTCAGTGCTTGTAGTCTTTCCTCATAGCTGATGTCCTCCATTCCCCTAATTATTTTTGTTGCCCTTCTCTGGACTCTTTCCAATTCCAGTACATCCTTCCTGAGGACCGGTGCCCAGAACTGGACAGCATACTCCAGATGTGGCCCGACCAGAGTCTTGTAGAGAGGGAGAATAATCTCTTTATTTCTGGAGTGAATCCCCTTTTGTATACATCCCAGTATTCTGTTGGCTTTGCTTGCAGCGGCTTGGCATTGCATGCCACTGCCAAGCCTGTTGTCTACCAGTACCCCCAAGTCATTTTCCATCCTAGACTCACTCAGAGGTTCCCCCCCCTAGTGAGTAGCTTGCTTTCTGGTTTCTGGCCCCCAAGTGCATTACTTTACATTTTCCAACATTAAACCTCATCTGCCATGTAGTTGCCCACCCCATTATTTTGTTCAGGTCCGCTTGCAAGGTTTCCACATCCCGCATAGGAGATATTGACAAGCTTAGTTTAGTATCATCCGCAAATACTGAGATTGTACTAGATATCCCCACCTCTAGATCATTTATGAATAAATTAAACAGGATTGGTCCCAGGACAGAACCCTGGGTGACCCCACTTTCCACACCCGCCCAATCCGAGTACTCCCCATTAATCACCACCCTCTTGACTCTCCCCTGGAGCCAGTTCTCTATCCAGGTACTCACCTTATGATCCACACCTACCTTACTTAGTTTGTACAGTAAGCGTTTGTGGGGAACGGTGTCAAAGGCCTTTGCAAAGTCCAGATACACCACATCCACAGGCTTTCCTTTATCTAGGTGGCAGCTCACTTCATCGTAGAAGGTTAATAGATTGGTTTGGCAAGAACGATTTTTCATAAATCCATGCTGATTACTACTAATACCGTTTTCATTTCTGTTCCTTTTAAAGAGTGGATTCACATAGCGGGTACAGTAGCACTGCTTGCCAGTATTCCCCCGTATTACTTGTATATCGAGGAAAGTGGGGCCACCCTAAGGGCCACCTAAGGCCGCTCCATGTATTATTGGAACGCACGCTACTAGTAAACCCAAACTGTGGGCGAGCGTGCGTTCCACCGCCCTTTGCGTCACTTCTGGCAGTTGACGTTGTCGCATCCAGTCCTGTCAAGCAACACGGATGTGATGAGAGGAGTGGGCTGCAACCAGCAAAGGCGAACTCACTTGTCATTGGCCCTTGCTTTAACTGCTTCCTTATTGGAAAAGCCTAATAAGACTAAGAGAGGGGGAGTGGCTTCATATCTAGCTGTAGTAATGTAAAACCATCATTAGTGGGGGTCATCTGACGTCTTAACTTTTGTAAGCAATACTCCTACTAGTATGTTCATTAATCTATGAAGAAAAATACAGTTGGCCACTTGTTAAAAGATCTGCTAAAGTACAGATAGGAGTGTATCTATATATCTATATACCCATAAACAATAAACCTGTACACGTAGGGAGGACTATGAAGAACAGAGTTTAATCCTAAAAAAAATAAGTTCAGAGAGAAGGGATACGAAGAAAGCCATCTTGAGGATACTGAAAACATTGGTCCTCCTATGGTGATGATGCCCTCAAAACACACAAGTTCCCCTCTTAACAGTCACGGTGGTCTTTTGGCCCCAATCTACCCTCATGCCCCCCCCCCTCATGCCCCCCCCCCTCCTGGGGTTAGGTAGGAGCTGCCTTTGCCACTGGCTCCAGTAAGGGGGGGTGGATGTGGTTGTTGCTGATGGGTTGTCCGGATTAGCAAGTTCAAGGCCCCCTGGGGGTTAGTAACTGGGGTAGAGATATCCTATGGGCTCTCTGCAGTGTTTTATAGGCTGGGGGGGGGGGAGCAATGTTTCTTCATCTGCGGGTCTGCGCCTCACGCGTCTGGGTCGGACCGAAAATTTTGTTTGCGGCCTATTAATGGCTGTCCGGGTACCTGACTAAGCTGACCGGCGGATGCCTCATGCAGCTGGATCAGGCCACAAATTGAGGCTGCGATTTGTGGCCTACTCGCAGGCGATGAAGCTGGCTATCTGAGTGACTGACCAGGCTGTCCGAGTTGCTAACTGAGATGTCTGAGCTGCTGGTCACGCTGACGGCGGACTCGCGACCGGATTGGGCCCCAAATTTAGGCCGCGGCTTACTCAAGGCTGGCTGTTTGAGCTGCTGATCGTGGTGATAGAGCAGCGGATGGGCATCCGCCCTTCCACCCCTTCTCCCCCGTGGGGGGCATTGTGTGCCTGTGCGTCTGTGTCACGGCAGGCCTCCTCTTCCCCTTTATAGGGGGCTATGTCCTTTTGTTCCCTTTATTTTGGGCGACTCTTTGGTCTAATAGGGGTCTTCTTGTGGAACTTTAGCCGGGGTCTGTGCGGGACTGTGGTCAGTGACCTCCCCTGCTTATGTTCTCAGGGTGAGCCTAGCATATATCAACTCTACTGGGTCTGCGTCCACACACTTCGGGTGCTCTGCGGTGAGGATGATTCCTTTTTTTTATTGCACATGAGCATGCAAGGGCGCCGGTGGATGCACTGGATCAGTGCAGAAAATGTTAACATGGGGGGCGCCGGTGCCCTCAGGGCCCGTAGATCCCCTTAAAGCGGCTAAGGTACTGCCTTCTCCTGTCTATTGTGACAAAATTGTCACAAGTCACTGGAGTTCTTCTAAACGCAATAATGGTAATGGGTCTTTGTTGAATGAACTTATGAAAGGACTCATAGGTGGGAAGAGTACTCTTCTTCCTCTGTCCGCTAAGGGCAAGCCACTGCGTAATAGACGAGGCCCTTATTTAAGTGCACAGGCGGCCCCTTCGTGCCTTCGGCACGCAGGAGAAGTAGTGTGGTGAGTCCTGCGCTGTCTAGGGAGAACGATTTAAAAGGGTTGGTGTAGATCCCAGATGTTGCTAGTACCAAAACTGGTAACCATACAGTGTCAAAATCATAAAATGGTGGGGGGTACTGCGCTTCTGGGTTGATAGTGCATGAACTGTGCTCAGTATAAATGCCTCTCACAATGGCTGAAGGGAACTATAACATGTGTGGGTGGTGTTATATAAATAAGGTGCTATATATAAAAAATGCAAAATAAATCCGTACTCAAATAATCTTACAGTGCTAAAATACTGACACGGCACTCTAAAAAGTATATAAATAGATAAGAGAATAAAAAACCACTTCTAGTGCTGATAATGCAATAGTGACAAATAAAGTGCTCAGGTGCATATAAAATGTGAACAAATCTATTAGACAAAATTAAAGTGTCCTCTGTGCTCCACAAAAATACAGCAGTCTGGGTGAAATATAATCCCAAATAGTTAAAGTAAGTGTTCAAGTGGGGGGAATTCCACAGGTGTTTCTCCTTCACCTAACACCGTGCTTAGGGTGGTGGGGTGCTTCTCCTCAACCCCTCTAATAAGTGTCCTAGCAGCTCACCTCAAGGTCTAAGCCATTTAGGTCATCTGGGGGTTCAAAAAGACGTTGTCGGGTAAGCCGACAACAGGCCCCTCCAGATCTGCGGCCAAATCTCCGTCTGCCTGAAGGGACGCCCTCATCTGTATCTGGGTCGGGGGTATGTCTTAGTTATCTGTCCGGAACCAGGGACCTCCTTGATTCAGGACAAATGGGCCCATGAGCTGCTCCGATCGGGTTACAAGATCGAATTCCGGCCCCGACCGTCGGACAGATTCTTCCTGTCCAATCTTCAGATCGGTTAAGGGATTTATGAGAGGCGGTACAAGATCTGCTGTGGCAAAGGGTGATTATGCCGGTTCCGTCCCGGGAACGCTTTCAAGGGTTTTATTCAAACCTGTTTACTATTCCCAGAAAAGAAGGGAAAGTGCGTCCAGTTCTGGACCTCAAGGCTCTGAATCGCTTTGTGCGGGTACAGAGGTTTCGAATGGAGTCCATTCGCATGGTAGTGGCGTTCTTACACCAAGTGGACTTTTTGGCCTCTTATTGATTATTGAGGACTCATCTGCACATCCCTATTTACGAAGGACACCAGCGTTTTCTTCACTTCCCTGTAGGAGAGGAACATTATCAATTTGTGGCATTACCCTTTGGTCTCACCGCCGTCCCCCAGGGTCTTCACCAACGTGTTGGCTCTGTTATTGGCATTACAGTGACAGCGGGGGATTGCGCACTCAGTTCTGGTGGGCGATCTGTCAATCATTGTACAGACTCTGCAAGAACTCGGTCGGACCATCAATTCCAGAAAATCTGCTCTGTTCCCAGTCTCCAAAATGGTTTATCTGAGACTAACTCTGGTCTCAGCCTCTGCGAGGGTGTTTCTTCCCCCGGAAAAGCTGCAAAAGTTGCAGAAGGCGATTCGATTGCTGTTATCCAACACTCTGTCCTCATTGGGGACTTGCATACGAGTTCGAGGGCTGATGGTGTGTGTCTACCTTTTTTTGAGGTAGTTCCATTTGCTCAGTTCCACACGAGACCTCTGCAAAGGGGTATTCTTGTTAAGTGTAACAAGGATTCAAAGTCTTTGGACAATCTGATTCGGGATGAGTCAAAATGCAAGAAGTGCTCCTCTGTGGTGGCTCTGTTCCTAGGCCCTACGTCAGGGCAAGTCATTCCTTCCATTATATTGGACTGTGGTATCCATGGATGTCAGCCTGTCCAGCTTGGGGGGGGGGGGAATACTTGGAAAGCTGTGTGTCCAGGGGACCCAGACTCTGAAAGAGTCCAGACTTCCGATCAATATTCTGGAACTCAGAGGGATAAAGCCTTGCTTGAGTCACTAGACAAATCGTCTGTAGGGTTGTCCAGTTCAGATTCAATCAGACAATGCCCGGGAGGTGTCCGAGATCTTAATATGGGTAGAAAATGTTGTTCCAGTCCTCTCCGCTGTGCATATACCCAGAGTGGAGAACTGACAGGCGGATTACTTGATTCATTCGTTGTTGGATCAGGGGGAATGGTCCCTGCACCCGGAGGGGTTTCACCTGTTGTGTGTCCAGTGGGGACACCCGATGTAGACCTTTTTCTCAGCTCAATGAGAAGGTATAGAGGTTTGTAGCCAGGTCTTGGGATCCTCTGGCCGATGCCACAGACGCACTGGCGGTTCCTTGGGATCAGTATTGGCTGTTCTATGTGTTTCCTCTGCTGAAAAATTTCTGCTGAGGCTTCTGCGCTGAATATAGGTGGAAGGAATTCCGGTCCTTCTGGTGGTCCCCAGACTGGCTTTGCCGGTCTTGGTATGCAGATCGGGTAAGGTTGGTCGTCGCTGCTCCTTGGAGACTTCCTCTCAGGGAAGATTTGTTATCTCAATGGCCGATCTTCCATTCTGCTTTACAGTTGTTGGCTTTAATGGCGTGGCTGTTGAAATCCAGGTATTGAAGGATAGGGGTCTGACTCAGTGATTCCTAAACTGTTAAAGGCTAGAAAACCTAACTCCTAGGACGATATTTTTTCAACGCCCTTTATCTACACATTCTTTGATTTACACTTGTTAGCCAGGGAGTTTGTCATGTGGTCTTCTGATATGGTCCCCGTTACCTCCGTGGGATCTCAACCAGTACCATGTTAAGATCTGTTCTTCAAAAACCTCCCTTTGAAAACATAGGGTGATTCCTATGCTTACACTGTCACAGAAGGTAGCCTTTTGGTGGCCATTGCCTCTGCCCGCAGAGTGTCTGAATTGGCGGCGCTGTCCTGCCGTTGTCCTTCTCTGGTGGTCCACAGAGTAAGTGGTACTTCAACCTAATCAGTCGTTTCTTCCTAAGATGTATTCTGATTTCCATTGAATGAAGACATTGTGCTGCCTTCACTCTGTCGTAAGCCCAAGCATCCCAATGAAAATGCCTTGCATTCTTTGGTTGTGGTTTGGGCAAGTAGGGTTTGCCTGGCGGTTACCGAGTCTTTCAGGAAATTTGACTCTCCTTTTGTCTTTACGGAAGGACCTCGTATGGGATTGGCTGCGCCTGCTGCGCTCATATCCAAATGGATCAGGCAGATTGGTGGTACAGCTCTATTCACTGAAGGGTCAGGTTCCACCTTTTCCTGTGTAGGCGCATTCTGCTAGGGAACCCACCATCAGGCGTCAGTAATACAAGTTTGCAAGGCGGCAAGTTGGTCTTCTGTACACACGTTCACAAAATTCTACAAAGTAGATGTGTTGGCATCCTCGGATGCTTCTTTTGGCCGCAACATTTTGCAGGCTGCTTTTTAAAAGAGCATTTCTCTTGCGTCCTCTGACAGTCGCCGCCCACTCATACAGTCTTCACCAATGGGTATTGACCCCTTATCCATAGGAGCAAGCTAGGCATAAGACTTGTTAAAAACAAAGTAATTTACATAGACACACCTATGGGGGCTGTCCCACTGGTCCAATACCCCCCTGCTATCAGCCATCCCAACTCAGTTTGTCTTCTGCCTAGTTAGGAGTGAGATAGGCTCTCCCTGTGCTGGGGCTACAGTCTCAGCCTTCTATTTCTGATTTCTGATTTTTATTTCTAAAAAATGTGTTTTTTTTTTTTGCACTACTAGCTGTTTATTTTATCAGCGTTTAGTTAGTCACTTCTTCAAGATGACAAAACCGCGCAGCTATGGATGCGCTGATCCTTGCCATTAAGGAAACACTACATTTAGAGGATGAGCCCAATCCTCCGGGAATAGTGTCCTCTTTTGGTACCCACAGATCCCGTAAGGCGGTGCAGGTATTTCCTTGCCCCGCAGAGTTTCACGCCACTGTGAATAAACAATGGCGCAACTTGAAACGCACTTTTGTGGTGCCGAGAAAGTTTCAACTCCTTTACCCCTTTACGTCTCCTACGGATTCGAGCTGGTGTGTGGCTCCTAAGGTGGATCACACTGTGGCCAGGTTGAACAAGGCCACTCTGGTTCCCACCGAGGATTCTCCGGTGTTCAGGGATCCTACGGATAGGAGGCTGGAATCTCTTGCCAGACATTCCTACATGGTAGCGGGTTCCATGCTGAAACCTATTTTTGTCTCTGTCATGGTGGCTCAAGCCGTGGCTGATTGGACCAAGGTGCTCGAACGCACCCTTGTGGCTGATTCTGCCCCCCCCCACTACCTTGGAGATGGTGGACCAGATTTATCAGGGGGTCATGTACTTGTGCGATGCGGCTTTGAATGAGGCCCCATTGGCTGCGCGCTTATCTAGTGTCGCAGTACTTAATCACCGTTTGATTTGGTTGAAAAGCTGGTCGGCTGACCAGACTTCCAGGAAGACGGTGTCTGACATCCCTTATGCGGGGTCTCCTCTTTTTGGGGAATCCCTGGATGAATTAGTTAAAGGTGTCACTGGGGGCAAGAGCACTCTGCTGCCCCAGAATCCTAGGGGTAAGTCCTTCCGCGGTAAGCGGGGCCCCTCCTTTAAACTGAACCAGGGGTCCTTTTGTGCCTTCAAGGCGCAGGACAAGGGGAAACCTTTCAAGAGCCAGGGTGGCCAGAGAAAGCCCTGGGCGGGCAAGCCAAAATCGCCCAGGCTTGTGCGGCGGCCCAGTCCGCCACTGCCTGAAGGGGAGCCCTCACCCGTTTCAGGGGTGGGGGGGACGTCCTGCGCGGTTTTCTCCAACCTTGCTCCGGATTCCGGGCAGGTGGGTTCAGGAAATCATTCGATCAGGTTACAAGATCGAATTCCTTTCAGGACCGGCGGACAGATTCTTTCCCTCAAATCTTCATTTGACCCAAGATCGGTTGCAAGATCTTCATCGGGCGGTGCAGGACCTGCTCGCCCAGGGGGGGTAATCATCCTGGTGCCACATCGGAACAGATTTGGGGGGTTTTACTCAAATCGGTTCACTGTGCCCAGAAAGGAGGGCAGGGTGTGTCCGATTCTGGACTTGAAAGCTCTGAACCGCTTTGTGCGCGTTCGAAAATTCCGCATGGAATCGCTCGGCTCGGAGATTTCCTGGCCTCTATCGACTCGAAGGATGCGTATTTACACATCCCTATATTCGAGGGTCACCAGAGGTACCTCCGATTCGCTATCGCGGGGGAACACTATCAGTTCGTGGCATTACCTTTCGGTCTCGCTTCGGCTCCAAGGGTGTTTACCAAAGTGCTGGCTCCTGTTCTGGGCCTGTTCCGGGCTCAGGGCGTTGCGGTCTTGGGATATCTGGACGATCTCCTGTTAAGATTGAGTGCCAGTCAGAGCCTGCTGCGCGATCTGTCCACTACGGTTCAGACGCTCCAGGAGTTCGGATGGACCATCAACGTTCAATGTCGACCTTGTCCTCTTCGGTTCATCTCCCTTACCTGGGAATGGTCTTGGACTCCGCCCAAGCCAAGGTGTTTCTGCCGGAGGACAAGCTCTGGACCCTGCAGAACGAGGTCGGGTCCCTAAGGGACCACCAATCCTTGTCACTCAGGACCTGATGCGGTCCCTGGGGTTGATGGTGTCAGCCTTCGAGGCGATACCATTTGCACAGTTTCACACACGGTCTCTCCAAGCGGAGATACTGGCCCGATGGGACAGGCTTCCTCAGTCATTGGACCTGAGGCTGTCTCTGTGTTGCCAAACCAGAATGTGGTGGCTCCAGTCCCTGGCCGCATCGGAGGGGAAATCCTTCTGGCCTTTACTGTGAACAGTGATTACCACGGATGCCAGCCTGTCGAGCCGGGGTGGCGTCCTGGGCAACCTGTCTGCCCAGGCCACTTGGTCGGTGGAGGAATCGTCCTTACCGATAAACATCTTGGAATTGAGAGCGATCAGGCTGTTCCTGCTCCGTTGGTCGGACCGTCTTCAGGGCTGCCCTGAACAGGTGCAGATGGACAATGCCACTGCGGAGGCTTACATCAATCACCAAGGGGGCACCAGGAGAGCTCGGGCAGCCCAGGAGGTGACCAGTATTCTGTCTTGGGCCGAGACTCGCATCCCGGCGATTTCGGCAGTTCACATTCTGGGTGTGGAGAACTGGCAGGCCGATTATCTGAGCCACCAGACCCTTGACCAGGGGGGAATGGTCCCTACACCCGGAGGTGTTTCAAATGCTGTGTGTGAAATGGGGATCCCCGGATGTGGATCTGTTCGTGTCCCGGTTAAACAGGGTTCGTACGGTCCTGGAAATCCTGGAAAAGTCATTGGATTTTTACATGGCACTTTCCAGGCCTGGGAAAGTCATGGAAAATTTGTAAACCCCACTAGATTTTGGAAAAGTCATGGAATATGAGTCAGAACTCGCCACTGTGGAGGAGCGGATGTTAAATTATTTTATTCCACATATTTAATTTGGTGTAAGCGTCTGTCCTTCCGCGTCCGCTTTTTGCCTTACTGTCACTGGCCAGCAGCAGCCGTGGAGATGCACCAATCAGGCAGCGGGGAGGGCCGGCCGCGGTTTGCCCTGAGACTGTGACTGGCCAGCAGCAGCAGCCGCCGGGAGATGACAACCAATTACGCAGAGGAAGCGCATAGTCACTGGAGGGCGGGCCGGCCGCATGAACGTGATGACAGGGGGGGTGCGGTAACCAGAATGGTTACCGCCCCCTTCCGCGTCATCACGTTCATCCGGCCGGTCGGCTCGCCCTCCAGTGACTATGCGCCTCCGCTGCGTGATTGGTTGTAATTTCCCGGCTGCTGCTGGCCAGTTAGTCTCAGGGCAAACTGCGGCCGGCTCTCCCCGCTGCCTGATTGGTGCATTTCCTCGGCTGCTGCTGGCCAGTGACAGTAAGGGCAAACTGCGTACCCGGAAGACCACCTACCAGTCCTATACGCTTACACCAATGTAAAATATGTCAATAAAATTATTAAGCATCCAATCCAATGAGTGGTGCCTTTCTGTTAACTCTTTTCTGCCTGTTTGTGGGACTGTAGGTTCAGCCTAAGAGTAGTAAGCGCCGCATTTTGTGCATTTAACGGTGCCATTCATATCAGTGTCCAGCTGCACCTTCATGACTGCCTGGACTGCTTTATTCCGGCAAGCAGGAGCACCCATTTACTGTTATTCTTTAAAGAGTAAGTGCCGCATTTGTGCATCAGATCTGTGCCATCCATACCAGTCCGCCTGCACCTCATGACTGGCTTGGGCCTAAAAGAGTAAGTGCTGCATTTTGTGCATCTGACTGTGCCATCCATACCAGTCCGCCTGAACCCCCATCATGACTGCCTGAACTGATGCTTTATCCCCAAGCAGGAGCGGCCATTAATCTTTCTCCAGTTACAGTATATTGGTCAAATTACAACTGGGGTAACACAGTTTCAGCTAAAGTTAGTGTGTTCACAGTGTTACAGCAATGCCAGGGAAATGCAGCTTTAAAAATGTATGGCTTCATGACGAAAAGTATGAGAGGTAGCTGGAGAAAGATCAGGACCCGGGACCTGCTAAATGTACAACGTGTCGTAAAACGTTTGACATTTCGAACATGGGAGAGGCAGCGCTGTCTAGACACGCTAAAGGTGCAAAGCACCAGTCTGCAGCTGCGTGCTCGACAACTTCCAATCCGATCACTTGCTTTTTCACCAGTGCGCCTGAAGTGCCACCGGCTCCCAGCTGTGGCAGTGGTGCTTCCCTCTCATCCACTGTAAAACAAGGGACCATTTTGAGTCATGCTGTATCCAGAAAAGAAACACTAACTGCAGAGGTACTGTACACTACAAAGCTTGTCATTTATTTTAGTAAAAATATGCTGGGTGTGACATGGATTTTCTTCTTATTTAACATGTATACATAGACATTTCATGAAACTTGGGGTCATGAATATTTACGTAAAGTCATGGAATTTTATTGGTGAAAAAGTGTATGAACCCTGGGATAAGCATGGTAAAAGCAAACACAGAATGCACCCACCCCAAACATCCCCGACCTTATACCATCTTAAGAGAAAAGAGAGTAGGGGGGTTGGGGGGATCCACAAACTCAGGCCTGACGGACGCAATTAACCATCGTCCCTATGGAGGGACCATTAAGGTAACACATAAGGGGGGAAGGGAAAGAAAGATAAAGGAAAGAAAGAGAGAGGAGGGGTGGGATGGGGAACATAGAATCGGTGCATAAAAGCCCAGCTGGCGTAATTAGGGGGCCACCCCCAGGGGGAGTGTGTGTCCTACCCTAATCCATCTCCAGAGAGACTCAGAAGTCCAAGAGGTACCAATCAACCCAAGTCTGTCTGGGGGTCTCCCTCCAAATATCGCAGCCGTGGGTGCCAAACCTTCTCAAACAGCTTCACCCTATCGTTCAACACAGCCGATAAATGTTCATTAATCATCAGCCAAGTCAATTTTGCTCTAAACATTTCAAGAGGTATCGTTGCCGAGCGCCAGGACCTTGCTATCACTATTCTCGCCGCCACAAAAATAAATTGTAATTTGGCTCCTTTGGGGGCGTCCATCACCGCCTCCCCCAGCAGCGCCTGTCGCAGGGACTTCCACATGTTCACGTGGGTCAAAGAATAGATAAGATTATAGATTCGTATCCAGTAACTCCGCACTTTCGGGCAAGCCCACCACACGTGATAAGCCGTTTCCCCTGTTGGCCACAGCCTCTGAAGCACAGCGGAGAAGCCCCCGGGACATATGCTGCCACTCGTGTAGGAACCATATACCACCGCAGGAGAACCTTGTAATTTGCCTCAATAATAGATCTGTTGATGATGGACCTAGAGGCAGCGGTAGCTAGCTTATGCCAATCTGCCAGGTCCAGAGTCTCCTGCAGATCCCCATCCCAGGCCCCCATATAACTAAGTTTACAGGGATCGGAGGATGTCAGGATTGCATAAATTTGAGAAATGTGGCCCCTTAGTTTATCAAACTGCTCACATAAAAATTCCATTTGGGTTCTGCAAGCAAGATCAGACCCGTGCTGCAGAGTCTTGGCATAGTGCATAATTTGAGCATAGCGATAGCATTCGGACACTGGCATCTGCAACTTTTCCGTCAAAACCAGTTTGGTGAAAAGACCCCTATGATCACAAATGTCCGCTATTCGCAGTAAACCCTTGTTCGTCCACCACAAGAACGCCTGAGGCTCAAGGCCTGGGGCAAAGTCAGGGTTTCCGAACAAGGGGGCCAGCGGCCTGTGTGGGGACACAAATTGAAATGACCTAGAGAGCCTATCCCATAGTCCCAGGGAGAAAGAGAGCGAAGGACACATAATGGCCGGGCGGGACCTGGAAGGCAGCCACAGCAAGTGAGAGAGTGGACATGCCCCAGCGGAAACAAACTCCATCCGTAGCCACAAAGGCAGCGCGGTCCACAAATGGGATCTGATGAGCTGGGCTAATTGGGCTGCATAAAAATATTTTAAGAGGTCCGGGACCCCCAGGCCCCCCCTCCCCCTGGGAGCATGGAGAGTGCGCTTATTAACCCTCGGCTTCTTAGTACCCCACACAAAGGAAAACATTTTTTTTTCTGAATGGAAATCCCATCCAATTTATGAAGTTGTATAGGTAGAGTACAGAATAGATATAACAGTTTCGGAAGTACCACCATTTTTAAGGAATGAATTCTGCCAAACCAAGATGGGGGCCTAAGTTGCCACCTGAGAAGGTCCTCCGAAAGTTGTCTAAACAATGGCAGGTAATTCATGGCATATAGAGTGCGTAAAGGAGTAAGGTTGATTCCCAAATAAGGAAGAGCCTGAGCCTGCCATTGAAAAGCAAAGTTTCGTTCAGTAGCTCCACTGTGCTATGATCCAGAGAGACGTTCAGTGCCCGAGATTTTGCATGATTAAACATGATTTAACCATGATTAAGTCCCGAGACCCGGGAGAAGTGGCCGAGCAATTTATAAAGATTAGGTATAGAAACAAGCGGAGAGGACAACAGCATCAAGATGTCGTCTGCAAAAAGCAGACACTTATTATCCACCCCCCCCCCCCGCAGATGAGGGCCTGAATATCCCGATGTCGCCAGATGCTAATCACCAGGAGCTCAAGAGCCAGGACAAAAAGCAACGGCGACAGAGGGCACCCCTGTCTGGTACCCCATATGGATACCTAGAGGGGCCGATCTGTGACCCCTGACCACGACTGAGGCCATCGGTGTATCATATAAAAAAATGTGGGCCAAACCCATACTTTTCTATCACATATCTTTACTGTGAGGGCTACAAGATTGTGGAATTCTCTACCACAAGAGGTGGTTTCTGCGGGAAGTATGGTGGCTTTCAAAAGACTCTTATGCCCCGTACACACGTGTAGATTATCTGCAGACTTTTGTCTGCAGACTTACCTTTTCTATGTAGTGCAAGGGCCTGCCGGATTGCATACAAATTGAAAGTGTTTAGGTTTGACCTCATATTATATGGTTTTGGTAAGTCTGCAGACAAAAGTCTGCAGATAATCTGCACGTGTGTATGGGGCATTAGACGTACATCTCAAGGATCAGAAAATTCAAGGCTATGTGAGATGATTACAGCCACACACACCTACACAGGTTGAACTGGATGGACTATTGTCTTTATTCCACCTCATCTACTATGTAACATATAAGAGATAATCCCAGGAAAGTGAGTCGCATAACTTGAGGACATCCAGGGAGAGCAACATCCCCCTCCTGGGCCCACAAGCATCCCAGTTAGATTGGATGGTTAAGATTACATCAATAACCCTCCTGGTTTGATCGGAGGCCTGCCTAGTAGGCACGAACCCAGCCTGGTCAGGGTGCACATAAGATGCTAGAAAAGAGTTAAGCCTATTGGCCAAGTCCTTTGTCAGGATCTTCAGGTCCACATTGATCAGGGATATAGGGCGGTAGTTAGCACAGTGGCTATGGTCCTTCCCTGGCTTAGGTATTGCATGTATAAATGCGTTATTTTCGTGGGGTGGGAGGGGCATTAAAATAAGAGCACATGTGACGGATCAGAAGCTCCCCATATTTCCGGTAATAAGCCATAATACAATTCTTTGACATGCGTATTGATTACATGCGTTTGCGAGTATGATGTATGACACTTCTTTTTTTTTTTTTATCTTTCAATTAACCACTTTCATACAGAGCAGTTACACCCCCTTCCTGCCCAGACCAATTTTCAGCTTTCAGCGCTCTCACACTTTCATAATCATGGAATCATACAACGCTGTACCCAATCAAATTTTTTTTATCATTTTTTTCACACAAATAAAGCTTTCTTTTGATAGTATTCACCACTGAGTTTTTTATTTTTTGCGATATAAGTGAAAAAAGCGAAAATTTTGAAAAAAAAAAACACATTTTGTTTTTAGTTTCTATTATAACATTTTCCAAACAAGTAATTTTTTCATAAATGTGGGCCAAAATTTATACTTTTACATATCTTTGGTAAAAATAACTCAAATTAGTGGTTATTTAGTGTGTGAAAGTTATATAGTCTACAAGCTATGGTGACATTCATTGAAAATTGATCACACCGACGGCCTATCTCATTTCTTGAGGCCCTGAAATGTCAGGACAGTACAAATACTCCCCCAAATGACCCCTTTTTGGGAAGTAGACATTCCAGGGTATTTAGTAAGAGGCATGGTGAGTTTTTTGAAGTTGTAATTTTTTCCCACAGATCTTGGGAAAATGAAGAAATTTTTTTTTTTTTTTTAACACAAATTTGTCCAGTTATTTCTCACACACAGTATATGCATACTTGCAATTACACCCCAAAATACATTCTGCTACTCCCCCTGAGTATGGCAATACCACATGTGTGAGACTTTTACACAGCCTGGCCACATGCAGCGGCCCAACATTCAAGGAGCACCGTCAGGTGTTCTAGGAGTATAAATTACACACATAATTTAATTACAACCAATCACACTTTTGAAGGTCCTGGAACACCAGGACAATGGAAACCCACACAAAATGACCCCATTTTGGAAAGCAAACACCCCAACACATAATCTAGGAGGCATGGGCTGCAGACAGGTACTCGGGTACACTGATCGGCTTCAGAAAGGTACTCGGGTACTCTGATGAGCTTCAGAGAGGTACTTGGGTATTCTGATGGGCTAGAGACAGGTACTTGGGTAATCTGATGGGGTGCAGATAGGTACTCGGGCTCTGGGCTGGAGACAGGTACTCTGATGGCAGGTACTCAGGTACTTTGATGGCAGGTACTCGGGTACTCTGATGGCAGGTACGCTGATCTCCTCCTCGCACAGGATCAGTGTGTGAGGAGGAGAACACGGTAACAGCTAGTTATCATGTTCTCTGTTGACATTCTGTGACCGGCTGTGATTGACAGCCGGTCACGTGGTAAAAAGCCAATTTAATTGGCTCTTTACCTAAATCAGGGATGGACTCTGTCCGAGGGATGAGCTCCGTCCACGATCGCCGCCCTGAGATTGCGGAGAGAACGAGCTGCTCCCGCTGGAGCTGCTCATGTGATCGGCTGTGATTGATGCAGCCGATCACGTGATAAATAGCCAATTTCATTGGCTGTTTACCTTGATTGGGATGGGCTTAGTCCGAGGGAGGAGCCTCATCACTGATCGCCGCGCTGCGCGCCCCCGGCGAGAGCGGGCGGACGTCATATGACGGCCGCCCGGATCGAAAAAAGCTTCCTGCCGGCGTCATTTTACAATGACCCGGTATGGAAGTGGTTAATGTTTAACGGAATTGCACAAGGTCGTTGCGCCCTTCTCTTGCTTTCGTTATTTTTCTAGTTCTTGTGGACATCCATGGTCCTGAGAGGGCAACAAGACTGTAGGTGCTAAGAATGAAGTATAAGATAAAATTCCTTCTCTTAAAGTATAACACCTGAGCGCAGGAGAGTATTCTTTGGATTTAATTGCCCATATAGCACATGACAGATTTCCGAACAGGCAACGCAATGATCCCTATTGACTTGGCCTAACACTAAAAGATAAACTCTGTTAAAAATAGAAAGTATTGTTACATAGACACTATCCATCTCCCATCTGAACTCTATACTATTCTGTATCTAAACTAAACTCTGTCAGACTATAGGCCCAAAAAAATTAGCAGTGTTTTTTTTTTTGTTTGCATCCTCCGCTCAGCCTGCGCCTCCAGCCAGCGTGCGGCTCCAAATTCGGAGCCCTGTGTCCACTCCAGCCGGCAACAGTGCGGGCTTTCTGGAGCTCTGTCTCTGCCCACACATGCGGCCGGTCACATGACTGTGACATCAGCAATCAGCGGGGGCAGGCTGGGGGTGGGGACTGCACTGAGATGTCGGAGGAGCCTGTACCGCCTCTCAGCACTCCTCCTCTCCCAGGCCAAGCTGACCTAGGGACAGGTTTTGCGTATGGGTGACTTTAACATGCCTGACAACTGGAATTCTCAAACTGCTATTACAAGCAGGAGGGAGCAGTGATGTAATGGAAGCAGTGAATGGGGTTTCTCTAAAACAGTTAGTAAAAAGCCCAACTCAAGGTGGCCATATTCTAGAGCTAGTACTGACAAATGGGGATTGACTGTCTGATGTTGAGGTGAGAGGGAATTTTAGCCCTATTGATGACCATTGCCTTTTGGTTTGATATTAACTGAAAAAAAAATCATATACAAAAACAAAAGTTTTAGATTTTCAAAAGGACAAATTTTGCTGAAATGGGGAAATTTCTAAAAAATGAATTAATAGGTTGGAGTAACATGACAGGAGTGAGTAATCAGTGGGCACTTTTAAAGTTTACCATCCTGGATGATCATGCAACTAGATTATGTCAGGCAGGTTTGTAAGAATAAACGGAAGGAAAAACCAATATGATTTCTTAAAGAGGTAAGTAGGATAGTCAAGTAAAAACAATGTTCTTAGAAGATTCGAGGACAGTTAACTCTGCCTCATTCACCACTGACCTCCTAAATTTGTAAACCGTTGAAGCATTCCTCATACTGCAGTTGCATGTATACAAGCCCCTTTATATAATGGACTGCCGGGTGGGGATGCCCTGGCCACTTATGTTTGGCTGTCTTTAGTGGCAGCCTCCTGATAGGATAGCACTGACGTGTTTTGACTCATGTCTGAGGCACATTTCTAGTGAAGGGGCTGGGCTTTTTATTATTTTTATTTACATTTTTTTTTTTATATATTTTTAGTTATATATTGCTCAAAAAAAATTAAAAACCCTTTTTAATCAGAGTATAGCATCAAGTCAAACTCTTGGAATATTTATCTTGTCAGCTAAGTAGCAGAGGGGGTTGTTAACCACTTCCCGCCCGCCCTATGGGCAGTTGAAGGCAGGAAGGTGGTTACATTATCCTGATGTTCATAACCATTGGGTTATACTTCCCCCTACAGAAGTAGGACAGTAGGCAGAAACCAAGTCTGGCTACACCTATGTGCAGTCCCAGGGGGTATACTCCCTCTCTCTGCTATAGGTCTTCAATTTTTTTCTGCTTAGTCAGGAGTAAGGACCTAGTTAATTGCTGGGATCTCTGGTCCTGGCAATTTTGTTTATTTTTAGTTAGATTTATTTTTTTTCTCCTGGTTTTATTCCTGTGAGATATACAATCAACTTCTTGACTGTGCAACGGGCTGAGTAATCTAGATCCAGTGGTCACCCCAGTCTGGCCAGTGCACGCATAGACCTAAGCTCCCCTCTAGGTCAGCTGCGACATAGTCCCACCAGACTGGGGCTGGCCTGCTAGTTAAATGCCTAGCAAGGTCACATAAGACCAGGTCTCAGCCCGAGTCGCAGTGTTCTTCTTGGCTGACAGCCCCCCCCTTTTTGATTGAGAGGAGGTTCTGTCTGGAGCGGTGCCCATCTGGTTCCTGGTATTGTAAGTAACTGTTCCCCCCCCTCTCCCCCTGGAGGGTTTTGAGGTGGACGGTCGGACCCCCGAGTTCCCCCTCTATCCCGTTAGGCACCCCCCCTCATCGGTCTGATGGCCCATGTGCGCCATCTTGCCCCCCCCTTCACTATGCTGGGGCTATGGGGTGGTTTGGTCCACTTCCTGGGGTGGGGGAGCAGGGTGCTGTGCTGGCGGGGGGGGCTGTACCTGGTGGAAGCTCTGCCAAGGCCTCTCCCTTCCTGCCTGTGCCATTTTCTGAGGCCTAGGGATCCCTTTTGGTGCCGCTATTTTCTTGTAGCCGGTGTGCTCTATGCATAGTGCCCATGTTTGTGTAGTCCAGCGGCCATTTTGCGGTGGTTTGCTATTGAAAATAGTGGCGGCCATAACAGTAGAGCCCACTGGGTGGCCATTTTGGCGGTAGGAGCTCCTCCTCATCCCCTGGTGTTGACTCCTGGATCTTTTCACTTCCTGATTGCCGCACGTGGAGTTCAGATCATCCCAGTGGCTGCAGGTGCCTGTTTCTGTTGGGGTGGTGAGTCTGGTGGGGTCCTCTCACTCTCTGCTGGGGATTGATTGGTGCTCTGTTACTGGTGACTGGGTGGTGCTGCCGGAGTGGTGGGGGTGTACCTTAGCAGTGTTTTTACACCTTTTTTTTTGTGGGGTCCCCCTATTGACTCGTGGAGTCCTTGGAGCACATCTTCCCCACCTGATCCCTTCTCAGGCTGGGAGGCCTTCCAGGTCTCAACCATCCATTGATACACTGACGGCGGTCCTGGAGTCCTTTGTGTCCTGGGTGGAGGTGGTTTTTGGGTGACAGGCTAGCAAAAAGCGCCTTCCCCTGCCTCATCTGTCTCCTCAGATCCTGAATTTGATTAGGCCGCCGCAGACGTGGGTCACTCTGCTGGATCTGCAACTACACTCCCTGAGTTCTCAGATAGTGAGGATGAGTCCTCCACTCTGTAGCCACGCACAAAAAGGCACTGGTGGATGCACTGATTGTATGTTTGCGTGCGACTTTAAAGATGGAGGATGCAGCTGACGCTGCAACAGAGGCGTTGGTTCCCTTTTGGCACTCACAAGTCATCAAGAGCCGCAAATTTGTTTCCTTTCTCCTCCTATTTCGACAGAATTGTCGCTAAAGAGTGGGGACGACCAAAATGTCCCTTTGTGGTCCCTTAGCGATTTGCTATGTGGTACCCCTATGAGGAGTCCCTTCTTAAAAAGTGGACTGTCCACCGGTGGTGGACCCTCCGGTTTCCAGATTGAACAAGGCAACCATGATTCCGGTTGAAGAGTCTCCGGCCTTTAAGGACCCGGCTGACAGGAAGGCGGAGGCTGTGGCCCACAATATGTACACTGTCGCTGGTTCGGCACTGAGGCTGAAATTCACCATTACCCTGATTTCGCAAACTCTGACGGAGTTGGCTAAGATTTCACGCTGTGACTTGGAGGGGGAGCAGCTCCCCCCTGCCTTTGCTGAGCTGGCGAACCAGTTGGTCCAGGGGCTGCAGTTTATCTGTGATGCCTCTTTGGATGCCGCTTCCCTAGTTGCTAAGCCCTCTGTTTCGGCAGTGGTCCTTCGGCATATTTTTTTGACTCAAATGCTGGTCTGTGGACCAGACTTCTAAAAAGTCCTTGACTGATCTTCCTTTGCAAGGAGATCGTCTGTTTGGAGCTACCCTGGATGAATTCATTAAAGGTCTCACAGGGGGGAGGAGTACCTTTCATCTGCAAGCTTGTAAGGGCAATGACCCTCGTAGATGTGGGCCATCTTTCTCAGCTTATACGTGTTTTTTTTTTTTTTTTCGTCCCTCAGTGGTGACTGACAAGGGATCAAAACCTTTCAGGGCCGCCTCTGGTGGAGCCAAGTCAACTTGGTCTGGTAAGTTAAGAGCGGGCTTTTCCAGACCCATGGACAAGGCTCCTTCAGTATGAAGGTGTGCCCTCACCCTTATCTGGGGGGGGGCATCTTCTCAGGTTTCCGGACCCGTGGACTTCCCTGGTACTAGACAAGTGGGCCCACTAAGTCAAATGGTCCGGCTACAAGATCGAGTTTCCTTCTTATACTCCGGAAAGGTTCTTAATCCCCATCCTAGATCTCAAAGCCCTGAATCGCTTTGTGCGGCAACAGGTTTCGGATGGAGTCCATCCTTACGGCAGTGGAAATCCCTATCTACGCTGGACACCAGCGTTTTTTTCGCTTTGCGGTAGCGGAGCAGCATTATCAATTTGTGGTGTTACCCTTTGGTCTCGCCGCTGCTCCCAGGGTGTTTACCAAGGTTCTGGCTCCGCTGTTAGCATTGCTGCGCCGGAGGGGGATTGCGGTACTGGGATACCTGGACGATCTGTTGAGAGCGATCTCTTTCGGTTCTGTTGGAGAATCTGGAGGTTGCTGTCCGAACTCTACAAGAGTTTGGTTGAAACATCATATAGGGATATGTGAGATGATTATGGCCACACACACCTACACAGGTTGAACTGGATGGACTATTGTCTTTATTCACCTACTATGTAACTATGTATCAATTTCAAAAGAATCCGCATTGACTCCGGTCCTGAGACCGGGGTACCTACGCCTAACTGGATTCAGCCTTGGTGAGGGTTTTCTTCCCCTCAGACAAACTTTGCCTACGGGATTGTCCGATTCGGGTTCAATCAGACAACGCCACGGCTGTGGCTTAGATCAATCACCAGGGGGGCCCCAGGAGTGTCCTGGTGGCCAAGGAAGTGTCTGAGATTCTGACTTGGGCAGAAAGATTTGTTCTAGCCCCCTGGTGCTGTACACATCCCAGGTGTGGAAAACTGGCAGGCGGGATTACCTGAGTGGTCAGGCGTTAGATCAAGGGGAGTGTTCCCTACACCTGGAGGTGTTTCACCTACTGTGTGTTTGGTGGGGGACCCCCGAGGGCAATCTGTTTGCCTCCCGCCTCAACAAGAAGGTGCAGAGATTCGTAGCCATGTCTCGAGATCCTTTGGCAGACGCCCTGGTGGCTCCTTGGGGTCAGTATCAGCTGATTTATGCATTTCTCCCCTTGAAACTTTTGCCGCGTCTTCTGAGCAGGATAGAAGTGGCCTCATCGGTCTTGGTACCCAGACCTCATAAGCTTGGCCACCGATACCCCTTGGAGGCTTCCTCTCAGGGAAGGTCTGTTACAAGGTCTGATCTTCCATGCTGCTTTACAGTCGCTGGCTTTAACAGTATGGCTGTTGAAAGTCAGGTGTTGAGAGATAGTGGTCCCTCTGACTCTGTAATCCCCACTCTCTTGAAGGCTAGGAAGTCGACTTCTCGAAAGATCTATCATCGCACATGGAAATCGTACATTTCATGGTGCGAATCGCTGAAAGTGCACCCTCTTTGTTTTTCTATCGCCAGGGTTTTGGCTTTTCTACAGAAAGGGGTTGAACAGAGGTTGGCCTTGGGTACTATCAAAGGCCAAGTTTCTGCTTTGGCTATCTATTTTCAACGCCCATTAGTTATGCACTCCCTTATCCGGACGTTTATTCCAGGTGTGCGCTATTTGGCGCCTCCACGGCGATCCCCGTTACAGCCATGGGATCCCAATTTGGTGCGGTCTGTTATTCAAAAGCCCCCTTTTGAGAAAATTTGGGAGATTTCGCTGCTTGCTTTGTCTCAGAAGGTTGCTTTCTTGGTGGTTATCACTTCTGTCCGCAGATTATCTGAATTGTAGGTGTTGTCTTGCCACTCGCCTTATGTGGTGGTTCACAGAGATATGACCTAATCAGTTGTTCCTTCCTAAGGTTTCTGATTTTCATTTAAATGAAGACATTTTACTGCCTTCCCTTTGCCCTAAACCTCCGCATCCTATGCTTTACATTCTTTGGATGTGGTCTGGGCTATCAGGGTTTACTAGACCTCTAAAATTGAACACTCTTTTTGTCCTTACTGATGGACCTTGTAAGGGACTGGCTGCGTCTGCTGCTATAATTTCCAGATGGATCAGGCAGATGGTGGTACAGGCCTATTCACTGAAGGATCAGATTCCTCCTTTTCCAGTGAAGGCGCATTCTACTAGAGCGCTGATTGACTCCTGGGCTTTTCGCTATCAGGTGTCTGTTCTACAAGTTTGCAAGATGGGAACTTGGTCGTCTGTGCATCTTTTTACAAAATTCTACTAGGTAGATGTGCTGGCATCAGCGGATGCTTTTTTTGGCCGCAAGGTTTTGCAGGCTGCAGGTGGAGAGAACCCTTTTTTTGGTTTCTCTATGAGGGTTCGTTCGTTATGGGGGAGCTCCTGTGGTTTCTGGTTGAGCGGTTTTACCTGGTTGGCTACGTTTGGCCATTGGGGTATTCAGGTTTTTTGTTCCGGTCTTGTTCCCACCCCTCATGTTTTTACTGCTTTGAGACATCCCTATAGTCTATGATTAAGCAGAGCTGCGTCTGTCGGATGATAGAAAAAACAGGATTTTTGTAAGAACTTAGTTAAATCCTTTTTTCTCTGAAGTTCATTGATAGACGCAGCACCCGCTCCTCTATTTCTGAGTGGGTTGGGGTTTTTTACTGCTTGCAACAAAACTGAATCCTATAGCAGAATGAGTGGGTATATGCCTGTAGGCAAAACCCCATAGGCGTGGTAAAGCTTTTTCCTACTCCTGTAGGGGGCAGCATAACCCGATGGTTAAGAAGAATATGGAGCTGCGTTTGCCAATGAACTTCAGAGTAAAGGATTTTGCGGTAAGTTAAAAATCCATTTTTTTTTTATTAAAAAATAAGAAAACCGTAAAGTTAGCCCAATTTTTTTTGTATAATTTTAAAAGATGTTACGCCAAGTAAATTTATACCTAACATGTCATGCTTCAAAATTGCGCACAGTCATGGAATGGCGACAAATTATGGTACTTAAAAATCTCCATAGGCGACTGTTTACATTTTTTTTATAGGTTTACCTGTTTAGAGTTAGAGAAGGTCTTGTGCTAGAATTATTGCTCTCACTCTAACAATCACGGCAATGCCTCACGTGTGGTTTGAACACAGTTTACATATGTGGGAGCGTCTTGAGTATGCGCTCGCTTCTGTGTGCAAGCGTGGAGGGACAGGGCACTTTTTTTTTTTCTTAATTTATTTTCCTTTTTATTTTTACACTGCACTTTCTTTTCTTTTTTTTTTTTTTTATTCCTGTTACAAGGAATGTAAACATCCCTTGTAATAGAAATAAACATGACATGTTCTCTTAAAAGAGAAAAGAAAAAGGAGGTGCAAACACCTAGTGCATTACCCGTGGTCACGGTTTATAACATTTTTAATAAAATGCCAAATGCATACTCACAGACATGAAGATATTTAAAATCGTGTTACAAGAATCCATCACACATGAACTGGGACATGTCCTTGAAGATAGGACCGCTAACTCGTTTTTGGAGTCAAGCTCCCTTTCTCAGAGCTGGTCATAACAAAAGCAGATCAAAAAAAAAAAAAATATATATAAATATAAATAAATATATATATATATATATATATATATATATATATATATATATATATATATATATATAATCTTCAAATTAACCAAATTCTCCTCCCAGGAGGGAGTGGGCGGGACCGTCCAGTGCTCCAAAAAGCCAGCTCCGCCTTTGATAAACATTAACCCTCAAAACGTCTGTGGCCACTAACTAAAAACCCAAATGGAAAAACTAAATGGAAGGACCCACAGAATCATGGAATATCAACCACACACACACACACACACACACACACACACACACACACACACATATATATATATATAATGTTTTGTGTCCTAAAATTGTAATTGTGTGTGCACCCTCTGGCCTCTGGGTGGGCTCTTGCTGATTGGCAGATAGATGGGTTATGTGTGTTAACTTACCCATCCAAAGATCTCTCTTGTGGCCCTCCCTGTCAACCCATGGTGACATGATGCCAAAGCCTCAGCCCTCTCTGCGCTGCTGACCACCGGTCCTCACACCTCCAGAGCCCCTCGCATGCCGGAATAAAACCGGCTCGGTGATCGCTCTTGGTGTGCTGAGTGCATTCCCCGCAGACGATTGTTGCTTCTGGAACGCACGCCGTCCACTCTGCGATCCGGGACTCGTATCGCCTCACTTCCGGTGGGACGGGGCAGAGGCTCAGTGTAAGGTCCGCCTTGTCCGTAGCCATGGGAACCAGCCTCCGCTCGATCACTGGCTTGTCTGGCTGCCACCGATCGGCTGGAGGGGTGAACTACACCCCAAATAAAATGCCACATAAGACTTTCAATGTATAAAGTTGTCACTTATATCCCTTTTTAGTTTTTATATTTGAACCATAGCACCAAAACCTTGAGCTCAAAAGTGGCACCAGATATTAGGAAAGTGATAAAGATAAAAAGACAAGGCGCCTCTAAGTGCAGTAGGCTCGGAGTATTTATTAGGTTAAAAGTATAAAAGCACTCACATTTGGTTAATGTGACATGGGCATAGCAAAGATCTGTCTGGAGTCTTCCTATTATCCGCTGTGCTGAGTGGTTGCAATGAGGACATCCGGTGATCTGCTTCCTGTATTCCTGTAGATGCGTCCTTTCGTCTGTGTCTCAGCCTGGTCGGCATGAGATTTCCTGAAGGCAGGGTGTGGACGCAGCAGCTGGTGTCCAATAGAGCGGGTGGTGGGCGGTTACATGTTTCGGAGCTCAGCTCCTTCGTCAGACCTCCACCCACTGGAGGTAAAAGGACATTTATATAGGCAGCTGAAATCATTATTAAATGAGACAGGTGCATTCAGGCAGAAGATAATTGGATAGGTAATTGATGCCAGCATGTGCATACCCTGAAAGCTGGTAACCATTGCACAATTGTCGCACATGTGAATACTGCATTACCATGTTAAAAGTATTTAAAAAATGTATAAAAATATATATTAATACATACATACATACATATTATATATATATATATATATATATATATATATATATATATATATATATATATATATATAAATAAAAAAAACGCACATCCAGCACAAAATAGTATTCAAAGAGACCCGAAAAGATATTCTGTAATAGCGTATTCAATTCTAGTTCCTCATTTATGCCCCCAGGTGACAAAACATCAAGGGCATAAATCCACAGTAGCTTTCTCTGCGACATAAACGCACAAACCTCTCTTCAGGAAAAAAAATAAATGAATAAAAAAAATAAAAAAACGCACATCCAGTGCAAAATAATACTCTATAATAGCGTATTAATTTCTAATTCCTCAGTTATGCCCCCAGGTGACAAAACGTCAAGGGCATAAATCCAGTATGTTTCTCTACTGCACAACTTTTGGAACCTAAGGCCAGCGTCTGTATACCCTGTAATGGACTCTATTCCAAAGGCTTTCAGACCCATGGATTTTTTGTCATGCACATCCCGAAAATGGCAGGAGAGAGAATGTTTATCTAAACCTTTGTGGATGTTTCTTTTATGTTCCCCAAACCGTGTTCTAAAAGTGCGTGAAGTACTACGTAGAGGAGTCCGCAGGGACAAACGAGGCCATAGACCACAAACTCTGTGTAACAGTTGGTAAACTGTCTGGTAGGATGTACTCCTCTATCCCCGCGACCTCCTTTTTTCTGTGCCACATGTATTGGCATAGTCCGCAGTTGGAAACTCCACATCTAAAAGAGCCCCTATTGATCTAATATAGTCTTCCACATAGGTGCAAGTTCTGTCCTAGTGGGTTTAACTCAGCTTGGTGCTAAGATGCTCTTTAGATCTTTCGTTCTACGATAGATAACCTTGGGTTTATTTGAAATGTTTTTCTAGAATGTTTTTAATGGCAAACGCTTTTTGATTATATTTGGTGCAGAATGACATTTGATAGTCCTCCCTTGTTTTATTGTCATGACTAATTCTGCAGCTCCCAGACTTCCTCTCATCCGTATATTCCTGCCTGTATTTTGTGTAGGCTGTATGTATACATTGGTTATCATATCCCTTCTGTTTGAATTTTTTGATCAAGATAGAACTCTGTTCCTCAAAATCTTCGAGCTTGGTGCATGTGCGTCTAAGCCTGCAAAAATTGTCCCAAAGGGACATTGCGTATCCACCTGGGGTGGTGGTTACTGCGGGCATGCAAGTACTAGTTGCCTGCTGTAGGTTTAAAGTGGGTTTTTGATGTAATACGCCCACCTGGTTCTGCCTTGAGTTCTAAGTCCAAAAAGACCAATTTCTCTTACGTCGTCTGACAGTCGCCGCCCACTCATACAGTCTTCACCAATGGGTATTGACCTCTTATCCACAGGAGCAAGCTAGGCATAAGACTTTTTAAAAACAAAGCAATTTACATAGACACACCTACAGGGGGCTGTCCCTCTGGTCCAATACCTCCGGCTAGCCTCATTTCCAATTCAGTTTGTCTTCTGCCTAGTAGGAGTAAGATGGGCTTTCCCTGTGCTGGGGCTACGGTCTCAGCCTCTCTCAATTTATTACCGTACCTGGAAGGCTTATTTTGCCTGGTGTGAATCCAGGGGCATTCATCCTCGCTCCTTTGCAGGAAGGCTAACACTCTCGCCACCGAAATCTGGTGCGGACCATCGCCTTGCGTTGCCCACGATTAAGGGCCAGTTATCTGCACTGGCGATCATTTTTCACCCCCTTGGCATCCAATTCTTTGCTGCGCACCTTTATTCAAGGTGTGCGTCCTTTGGCTTCTCCTCGGAGAGCACCTTTACCTCCTTGGGACTTGAACTTCGTTCTGTCCGTTTTACAACGTCCTCCCTTTGAAATCATCAGGAAAATTTCTCTGCCTCTGCTGTCACGAAAGGTTGCCTTTCTGATGGCGATCACATCTGCCCGCAGAGTGTCGGAGTTGGCGGCCCTGTCCTGCTGCTCCCCTTACCTGGTGGTACATGGGGATAAGATGGTCTTGCGACCTAACCAATCCTTCCTTCCTAAGGTGGTTTCTGATTTTCACCTTAATGAGGAAATTGTATTACTTTCGCTGGATGCGAATCCTAGGCATCCTAAGGAGTTTGCCTTACATTCCTTGGATGTAGTCCGGGCAATTAGGGTTTACCTGTCGTCCACTGAATCCTTCAGAAAGTCGGGTTCTCTTTTTGTCCTTAAGGTGGCCCAGGTGTGCTAGGCTGCAACTTGGTTGTTCGTGCAAACCTTTTCCAAATTTTGCAAACTTGATGTTTTGGCATCAGCAGATGCCTCCTTTGGCCGCAAAGTCTGTGCGGCAGTGCCTTGAGGGGGCCCTAGCTTTGCTGGTCCCTGTTGGGGTTTTTTTCCCTTTGTTTTTATTTGCTTTCCTGGGTTGTTGCTCCAGTTGAGCTTTTCTGTTTCCCAGAGGATTTACCTTTCTGTTCAGATAAGGTTCCTTTCTCTGCCCTGGGTGCTGCGTTGCCTTTGTGACGGTTGGGCTTCCCACCCCTCATGTCTACACTGCTTTGGGACATCCCATTGGTGAAGACTGTATGAGTGGGCGGCGACTGTCAGAGGACGTAGGAGAAAACCTGAATTTTTGTAAAATTCCTTTCTCTGAGTCCTCTGACAGTCGCCGCCCCCGCCCCTCTTTTGGGGTTCATTGACTGTTTGCTACCAAACTGAATTGGAAATGAGGCTAGCTGGAGGTATTGGACTAGAGGAACAGCCCCCTGTAGGTGTGTCTATGTAAATTGCTTTGTTTTTAAAGTCTTATGCCTAGCTTGCTCCTGTGGATAAGAGGTCAATACCCATTGGTGAAGGCTGTATGAGTGGGCAGCGATTGTCAGAGGTCTCAGAGAAAGGAATTTTACGGTAAGATTTTACAAAAATTTCATTTTTTCCCTTTCCATCACATGTGTGAACTGAATCCATACGGATTATTTTGGCAGTACTGAAAAAATCCCTGTAACTCTACTTTCGATCCATCCCAGATGACGATTATGTCATTGATATAGCGGGCAAAGAGAACCAGGTTCGCCCCATAGGGGTTATTCCTCCAAATGTAAAGACGTTCCCACAACCCCATGAACAAACTGGCATAACTGGGAGCAAACCTGGCTCCCATCGCTGTGCCCCTAAGCTGCCCATAGAATTTTCCCCACAAACGTAAAATAGTTGTGTGTCAAGGTGAACTCCATACACCCTAATAAGAATTCTGTTTGGGTGTGATGGAGTGTCTGATTTTGGAACATAAAGTGCGGTACTGCCTGTAACCCGTACTCATGTTGGATAGAGGTGTATAAGGAGCATACATCTAATGATACCCATATATAGTTCTCTTGCCATTCGTAGTTGGTCAGGACTTCAAGCATATGGCCTGAGTCACGGATATAAGAGGGCAACTGCATCACCATATCCTGTAGGAAGAAGTCAATGTAATTCCCCAAATTACATGTAAGGCTATCTATTCCCGCTATTATGGGTCTGCCCGGAGGGTTCGAAACGTCCTTATGTACTTTGGGGATATGATAGAAGTGTGGTATGACTGGAAAGGTTCTTAAAAACATTCTAGAAAAACATTGGGGCATCTTGGAAAGAGACCCTCTACTTTCAGGGGCCATTTCAAATAAACCCAAGGTTATCTATCATAGACCGAAAGATCTAAAGAGCGTCTTAGCACCAAGCCGAGTTAAACCCACTAGGACAGAACTAGCACCTATGTGGAAGACTATATTAGATCAAAAGTGCTCTTTTAGATGTGGAGTTTCCAACTGCGGACTATGCCAATACTTGTGGCACAGAAAAAAGGAGGTCGTGGGGATAGATGGGCGAGTACATCCTACCAGATAGTTAACTGTTCCACAGAGTTTGTGGTCTATGGCCTCGTCTGTCCCTGCGGACTCCTCTATGTAGGCCGCACTTCACGCACTTTTAGAACACGGTTTGGAGAACATAAAAGAAACATCCACAAAGGTTTCGATAAACATTCTCTCTCCTGCCATTTTTGGGATGTGCATGACAAAAAATCCATGGTTCTGAAAGCCTTTGGAATAGAGTCCATTACAGGGTATACAGACGCTGGCCTTAGGTTCCAAAAGTTGTGCAGTAGAGCAACGTACTGAATTCACATACTTGGCTCGTTGGCTCCTAGGGGATTGAATGAGTGTTTGGACAATACAGCTGTTATACGTTAATTGCAGGTATAGCCTGTCCCAAGGCTACTGTCAGGAGGCATCTTAGAGTGATGACAACATTGGGAGGGGGGAGGAAAGTGCGAGGCGGGGAGAGAGTTGGAGGTGATATAAGGAGGGTGGTTTTTGAGGTACAACCACAGTTTAGGAGGTTTCACCAAGTAGGACAGGCTATTGGGTATGGGGATTTTGGACATGAGGACTTTGGGTGGACATGGTCCACAGTATTATATATATTTTTTATATAAGTTATAATTATTGAATACGCATTTGATGGTAGTCCCAGTGAAATAAGCCTTCAGCAGATTCATTATTTTAATGGTTTTAGATGTCTATATATTTTAGCTGTATATGCATAGGCCACTTGAGTCACACAATATCATCCTGTATCATAATCTATATCATTATCACAATTTATTATCTATATATACATTATGACAGGTCATAAGCAATGACACTAGTATTGTATCTTGTTAAGTTACAACATCACATGATACACTAGAGTTGGCGGACTCTTGTTGGATTTGTGTATAAAGAAAGGGAGGTAGGGCGTGACTGTCCAGTGCGCAATAACACTCAATAGAGTTTTTTTTTTTTTTTTTTTTTTTTTTTTTTTTTTTTTTTTTTTTTACTTTCATTATTCCTATTTTATATATATATATATATATATATATATATATAATCTTTTTTATATTCATTCATCTTCCCGTCTGGCCCCCCGCCAGCCCTATACCAGCACATTCGATTGATTCATTGATGAAACACCATGGTTTGGGGGGGCATACTACAGAGTCTCAAACAAATAATATAGGGTAGAAGTCCAAGCAAACTAATTCATTCCAATGACCCTTTCCTAATATCTGGTGCCACTTTTGAGCTCAAGGTTTTGGTGCTATGGTTCAAATATAAAAACTAAAGGAATACAGTCGATATAAGTGACAACTTTATACATTGAAAGTCTTTTATGTGGCATTTTATTTGGGGTGTAGTTCACCCCTCCAGCCGATCGGTGGCAGCCAGACAAGCCAGTGATCGAGAGGAGGCTGGTTACATGTTCCCATGGCTACGGACAAGGCGGACCTTACACTGAGCCTCTGCCCCGTCCCACCGGAAGTGAGGCGATACGAGTCCCGGATCGCAGAGTGGACGGCGTGCGTTCCAGAAGCAACAATCATCTTAGGGGAATGCACTCAGCACACCAAGAGCGATCGCCGAGACGGTTTTATTTCCGGCATGCGAGGGGCTCTGGAGGTGTGGGGATCGGCAGTCAGCAGCGCAGAGAGGGCTGAGGCTTTGGCATCATGTCACCATGGGTTGACAGGGAGGGCCACAAGAGAGATCTTTGGATGGGTAAGTTAACACACATAACCCATCTATCTGCCAATCAGCAAGAGCCCACCCAGAGGGTGCACACACAATTAAAATTTCATGATTACATAGTTAGTGAGATTGAAAAAAGACACCAGTCCATCCAGTTCAACATATGATGTGTGTGTGTGTGTGTGTGTGTGTGTGTGTGTGTTTGCTGTTAACCGTACATTGTATACCCCTCTATGTTGTGCTCTTTAAGGTGCCCATCTAATAGTTTTTTGAAACTATCAATGCTCCCTGCTGATACCACTGTTTGCGGAAGAGAATTCCACATCCTTACTGCTCTCACAGTGAAGAACCCCCTGCGTATTTTAAGGTTAAACCGCCTTTCCTCTAGTTTAGTTTTAGCAAGTGGCCACGTGTCTTATTGTATTTCCTTTCTCTGAATAGGTTTTTCCATATGCTAGGGTTGCCAGTACAATATTTGTACATTGATATCATATCCCCCCTCAATCGTCTCTTCTCCAGAGAGAATAAGTAAAGTGCTTGTAGTCTTTCCTCATAGCTGATGCCCTCCATTCCCCTAATTATTTTTATTGCCCTTCTCTGGACTTTCTCCAGTTCCAGCACATCCTTCCTGAGGACCGGTGCCCAGAACTGGACAGCATACTCCAGATGTGGCCGGACCAGAGTCTTGTAGAGTGGGAGAATAATCTCTTATTTCTGGAGTGAATCCCCTTTTTTATACATCCCAGTATTCTGTTGGCTTTGCTTGCAGCGGCTTGGCATTGCATGCCACTGCCAAGCCTGTTGTCTACCAGTACCCCCAGGTCCTTTTCCATCCTAGACTCACCCAGAGGTCCCCCCCCTCTAGTGAGTAGCTTGCTTTCTGTTTTTTTGGTACCCAGGTGCATTACTTTACATTTTTCGACATTAAACCTCATCTGCCATGTAGTTGCCCACCCCATAATTTTGTTCAGGTCCGCTTGTAAGGTTTCCACGTCCTGCCCAGAAGATATTGGCCTGCTTAGTTTAGTATCCTCCGCAAATACTGAGATTTTACTCGATATCCCCTCCTCTAGATCATTTATGAATAAATTAAATAGGATTGGCCCCAGGACAGAACCCTGGGGGACCCCGCTCTCCACACCCGCCCAATCTGAGTACTCCCCATTGATCACCACCCTTTGCAACCTCCCCTGGAGCCAGTTCTCTATCCAGGTACTCACCTTATGGTCCATACCTACCTTCATTAGTTGGAACAGTAAGCGTTTGTGGGGAACGGTGTCAAAGGCCTTTGCGAAGTCCAGGTACACCACATCCACAGGCTTACCTTTATCTAGGTGGCAGCTCACTTCATGATAGAAGGTTAATAGATTGGTTTGGCAAGAACGATTTTTCATGAATCCATGCTGATTACTACTAATTAATACCGTTTTCATTACTAAAGTCTTGTATGTGGTCCCTTAACATCCCCTCCAAAATCTTGCAGACTACTGATGTTAGGCTGACCGGCCTATAGTTACCCGGGATATATCTCGGCCCCTTTTTAAATATTGGTACCACGTTGGCTTTTTTCCAATCCGCTGGCACCATACCCGTCTGTAAACTATCCTTAAAGATCAAGAATAATGGTCTGGCAATCACCAGGCTGAGCTCTTTAAGAACCCTTGGGTGCAAGCCATCCGGTCCCGGTGATTTATTTATGTTTCTCTAATTTAGTTCCAAGTCTATCTTCTGTTAGCCATGGCGGTATTTCCTCAGGTGTGTTGTTTAGTTTGGCCTCACAAGCTGGGTTAGTGTAGCCCCCCGATTCTTTTGTGAAGACTGAAGAGAAGAAATTATTTAACACTACCGCCTTTTTCCTGTCCTCTGTGGCCAAAACTCCCTTATCGTCTTTTATGGGGCCAATGTGTTCTGGCCTCGCTTTCTTACTGTTTATATACTTAAAGAATTTCTTTTTACTCTCTTCTGCTATATGTCTCTCGTGTTCTATTTTAGCCGCCCTGATTTAGTCTTTACATTTCTTATTACACTCTTTGTAATGCTTGAATGCTGCCAATGACCCCTCAGTCTTGTATTTTTTGAAGGCCTTTCCATTAGCATTAATATGCATTTTTATGTTTGAGTTTAGCCACACAGGGTTTAGTTTTGCTCTTTTAAATGTATTTCTCTATCGCTCATTGACAGACGTAGTCTTCTTGATTCTCAAGAGCTGGGTTATGTTGTCTCCGCAGGAGTAGGACTAGGCAGAAAGACAAAACGTTCTGGCTCCACCTTAGGGGCAGTCCCTGAGGGTATATCCTCCCTCTCTCTGCTACAGGGAATCAGTTTTTTTCTGTCTAGTCAGGAGTAAGGACCTAAGTTCCTTGCTGGGATCTTTTGGTCCTGGCAAGACTTTTTTCTTTAAGAAAAAGACATTTTTTAGGTAGTTTTCTCCAGTGTTTTTTTCCTGTGAGATCTTCAAGCAAAATGCCGGACTGGGCGACACTTGTGGTCACCCCAGCCGGCCTACGAGTGCGCGCAGACCATGGCATTGCGCTTGGTCGGCCGCGACACATTCAAGTAAGTATGCGGGGCCGGGCGACGGGCTGGATGTTGAGATCCAGTGGTCACCCCGGTTTCTGCCTACGAGCGCGTGCAGACCAGAGCTCCGCGCTGGGTCGGCCGCGACGGAGTCCCAGTGGAGGGACTGACCTTGCGAGTTAAAAGTCTCGCTTGGACGCCAGGAACCAGAGAGTCAAGGCGTCCGGAGTGGTCCACAAACCCCCACCCCGGTGGAGAGGGTATTGTGAAGAGAGGGTGCCTGTCGGTTCGGTATGGTGAGTAAACGTTCCCTTTTTTCCTCGTTATGAGGCAGTATGTATTATGGGCCCCTCCATATATGGTCAGTATATATCTGATACTTACAAGTCCCCCTTGTAATACAGCATGTGTTTGTGGGAAGTGGACTTGGTTTAAGAGCTAACACTCTACCCAGCAGACTGTAACATTACAGCAGACATAGGAGGTATAATCCTACCTTATGTGTAGTGTATCTCCTGTAGATCCAGATATCGCCTCTTAGCAGAGATGCAGGTGGATGTGCTGGGAAAACGATTTTGGCGGTCCGCCGCCATTTTGCCGTAGACCAAATGCATGTATGTCCTCAGGTCACGCCGGCCGCCATGTTTTTGGAGTCTTATGTCTCTTCTATGGGGGCGGCCATGTTTTGTGAGCCCAGCTACCTCGTGGAGAGCTGGGAACGCCGGAAGGCGTACACAGGGGGCGGAGCCACGTCCTTCTACCCGGGAAAAAGCAAACAGCTCCTTCCAGTCTGTGTAAGACAGAAGCTGACTGCAGTTGGTGGAAACTGCACTGCATCGGTTGGTGAGCCTTGGGGGTCCCTCTCTCTCTCTGTGGGATCGAGAAGCAGGTACTCTGAGGGGCGCTATTGCGCTAGGGGGAGACACACAAAAAAAAAAAAAAGAAAAAAAAGAAAGTTTTTTTGTTTTGCTGGCAAAGGTGTCCTGAATTAACATGGACCCTGCCACTCATGTATCTCCTCCGGATCCCCTCGAGGGGTCTGCGGGATCCTCCAGCACCCCATTGACAATTGAATCATTGTCAGCTAATATGGAAACTTTTGTGTCCCGGGTGGAAGTGGCTTGTCAGGGACAGGGCGCAAGAAAGCGACCCCCGCCTAACCCCTTATTATCTGAAACCTCGGATTCAGACTCTGAGCCTATTTCTGCAGTTGCAGGTACCTCATCTGGGATTGGTGTCTCGGGTCCTGTCTCTTCAGACAGTGAGGAGGATGTTTCGGCATCCGCCATAGCCCGAGAGGAAGCGTTGGTAAACGCACTCATTGTATCTGTTCAAGAAACCTTAAGGTTACAGGGTATTCCATCGGAAATAGCTGAAACTGAAATCCCTTTTGGGACTAAAAAACGCATCAAAGTGGCGAAGGTTTTTCCATTGCCCAAATGTTTTGGCAATCCAATCGAAGAAGAATGGCGTCTGCCAAAACGCACTTTTACTATTTCTAAACGCATTGACAGGCGTTATCCGTTTGAGGAAACCCTCATTAAGAAATGGACAGAACCACCTGTGGTGGATTCACCAATTGCTAGATTGAATAAAGCCACGGTTATTCCTTTAGAAGACGCTCCGTCTTTTAAAGATCCAGTGGATCGCAAGATAGAAGCTATGTCTCGCACCATGTTTTCCTTGATTGGATCAGCTTTCAGACCTATAATAGCTATTGGTCTGGTTTCGCAGGCTGTAACTGAATGGACCAAGTGGTTACGCTGGGACTTAGAAGAGGTCCCTCAGGCGGTATCAGATTTGTTGGAACAAATGATACAGGGGTTACAGTTTGTGTGTGATGCGGCGTTAGACGCCACTCCATTATTGGCGCGAGCATCAGTCTCAGCAGTGGTTCTCAGGCGTACACTGTGGCTAAAAGGTTGGTTAGCCGACCAAGGTTCCAAAAAAGCATTGGCTAATATCCCCTTTTCAGGAGAGCGCCTATTTGGAGCCAACTTAGATGAGATCATTAAGGATCTCACGGGTGGAAAGAGCACCTTTTTACCGCAAAATTTTAAAGGTAGAGGAACTCGTCAAAGACGAGGGCCTTCTTTTTCTGCTCACAAGAGGTTTTTTCGTCCCGCGGGTGAAAAAACGAAGTCCTCCAAAGCTCCTGCAGGAGGCGTCAGGGGTCGTTGGTCGGGCAAGCAAAAGCCCGCCCCCTCCAGACCTGAAGATAAACCATCCAAAGCCTGAAGGTGCGCCCCCACCCATAACTGGGGTGGGGGGACGTCTTCGCCGGTTCCCGGATCCATGGCTTTCCAGAATCCCGGACAAATGGGTTTGCGAAGTCATAAGGTCACGGTACAAGATCGAGTTTCGATCTCTCCCACCGGCGCGATTCTTCCCTTCCAATATCCGACTATCCTCAGATCGTTTAGAAGATCTGCGGAGAGCAGTCACAGATTTACTACAACAAGGAGTGGTAGTCCACGTTCCTTGGACAGAACGGTTTCAAGGGTTTTATTCAAACCTATTTACAATACCCAGGAAAGAGGGCAAAGTGCGTCCAATTCTGGACTTAAGAGCACTCAATTCTTTTGTCAACATAAGAAGATTCAGAATGGAGTCCATTCGCACAGTAGCAGCCTTCCTGCATCCAGGGGATGTCCTAGCGTCCATAGACATCAAGGACGCCTATCTTCACATTCCCATTTTCGCAGGACATCAGCGGTTTCTACGCTTTTCCGTAGAAGAGAACCACTATCAGTTTGTGGCATTACCTTTCGGTCTCGCCACGGCTCCGCGGGTCTTCACAAAGGTGTTGGCCCCAATGTTGGCACTTCTGCGCCAAAGAGGCATATCGATCCTTGGTTACCTAGACGATCTTCTGCTTCATGCAGAGTCTCCTCAGACCTTGCTACAAAACATAGAAATTACTATGATTTCTTTACAGGAATTCGGGTGGCTGGTGAACCAGCAAAAGTCATTTCTGGTTCCCACCCAGAGGCTCGAATATCTGGGTCTAATTCTAGACACAGTCAGGACAAGAGTTTTTCTTCCGGTAGGGAAACTCCGAAAGATTCAATCAGCAGTCCAGTTGTTACTGTCCAACAGCTGGTCTTCCCTTCGGACTTGCATGAGGGTCTGGGGTTGATGGTGGCTTCGTTCGAAGCAGTCCCATTTGCCCAGTCCCATACCCGAATTCTTCAGCAAGAGATTCTTCTCAGATGGAATCGGAATCCGGAATCCCTGGACAATCAGATCCGATTGAGCATACAGACCAGAGAGTCTCTGGTCTGGTGGCTTCGGTCTCCGATGCTCAGCCAGGGAAAGTCATTTCTGCCAATATATTGGACGATAGTGACCACGGATGCCAGTCTATCCGGATGGGGAGGAATTCTCGGTCAGTTATCTGTCCAGGGACTTTGGTCCCCGGAAGAATCCAGGTTACCGATAAATGTATTGGAACTGAGAGCGATCAGACTTTGTCTGATT
Organism: Pelophylax lessonae; assembly: GCF_965119305.1. Taxonomy (NCBI): domain Eukaryota; kingdom Metazoa; phylum Chordata; class Amphibia; order Anura; family Ranidae; genus Pelophylax; species Pelophylax lessonae. The sequence continues at coordinate 61,470,860 of NC_138780.1, forward strand.
CACTGGACCGAGCAGCTCCAGGGCAGCCCGGTTCGGATCCAGTCAGACAATGCCACGGCCGTGGCTTATGTCAATCACCAGGGGGGCACCAAGAGTGTCCGAGCGGCCAAAGAAGTGGCTTGCATTCTTCGCTGGGCGGAACGATTTGTTCCAGCAATCTCTGCGGTGTTCATTCCGGGGGTGGAGAATTGGCAGGCAGATTATCTCAGCCGTCAGACCCTGGATCAGGGGGAATGGTCCCTCCATCCAGACGTTTTCCACCAGTTGTGCCTACGGTGGGGCACCCCGGATGTGGATCTGTTGGCATCACGATTCAACAGGAAAGTTCAGAGATTCGTGGCTCGCTCCCGCGATCCTCTAGCAGAAACCGCAGACGCATTGATCGCCCCGTGGGGGCAATACCAGCTAATGTATGCCTTCCCTCCTCTCGCGTTACTGCCAAGACTTCTTCGCAGGATAGAGGAGGAAGGAATTCCAGTAATTCTGGTAGCTCCGGACTGGCCTCGTCGAGCTTGGTACGCCGACATGGTCAGACTGGTGGCGGACGTCCCGTGGAGACTTCCCCTCAGGGACCGATCTTCCATCCTGCTTTACGATCGCTGGCTTTAACGGCCTGGCTATTGAGACCCAGGTGCTGAAGGACAAAGGTTTGTCAGCTTCAGTTATTCCTACTCTAGTTGAAGCAAGGAAAGCGACTTCCAGAAAGATTTATCATCGCACATGGAAGTCCTACATTGCATGGTGTGAACCTTTGGGGTTCCGTCCTCGGTCTTATTCGATTAGTCGAATATTTGCTTTTCTGCAACAAGGGGTTGAGCAGAAACTGGCCTTGAGTACTATCAAGGGTCAGGTCTCAGCATTAGCTATCTTCTTTCAGAAGCCTTTGGCTACTCATTCCTTGGTGCGGAATTTCATCCAGGGGGTGCGACATCTGGCTCCGCCAGTGCACGCGCCGTTACCCCCCTGGGATCTTAATTTAGTGTTGTCGGTTCTTCAGAAACCTCCCTTTGAAGATATTAGGGAGATTCCTCTACCTACGTTGTCCCAGAAGGTGGCCTTCTTGGTGGCTATTACTTCTGCACGCAGGGTGTCAGAACTGGCCGCATTATCTTGTCGTTCACCATATCTGGTGGTTCATAGAGATAAGGTGGTTCTTCGTCCGAATCCATCCTTCCTACCAAAAGTGGTTTCAGAATTTCATCTGAATGAAGAAATTGTGTTACCTTCCCTGTGTCCTAAGCCCAGTCATCCGCGAGAGTTTGCTTTACACTCCTTGGATGTGGTCCGGGCGATCAGGGTATACTTGAAAACGACAGACTCGTTTCGCAAGACGGATTCACTTTTTGTGATCCCAGATGGACCCAAAAAGGGGTTGCCTGCATCTGCCGCGACCATTTCCAGATGGATCAGACAGACGGTAGTACAGGCTTATTCTATTAAGGGTCGGGAGCCCCCGTTCCCTGTTAAGGCGCACTCCACTCGGGCACTTAGTGCGTCTTGGGCCTTTCGTCATCAGGCGTCAGTGGTCCAGGTGTGCAAGGCGGCTACCTGGTCGTCGGTGCATACCTTTACTAAACATTATAAAGTTGATGTAATGGCATCGTCTGATGCCTCGTTTGGCCGCAAGGTTTTGCAGGCCGCAATTTGAGGAGACCAGTGGTCTACCTCGAGGGTTTTTTCCGTTGGAAAATTTTTCTTTTAGTCTCATTCTTTGTTTATAATGAGCCTTTAAAACTTCTAGTTTGGCACCGGTTGGGCCTTCTAGATTGGATTTGATTTTGTCAATCCCACCCCTCATTTGTGGCACTGCTTCTGGATGTCCCAGCACTTGAGAATCAAGAAGACTACGTCTGTCAATGAGCGATAGAGAAAAATGGATTTTTGTAAGATCTTACCGTAAAATCCTTTTCTCTTAAGCTCATTGACAGACGTAGTACCCGCCCCTCTATCATTGAGTTGGGTTGGGTTAAATTCTCTGTACTGCTTTAAAACAGAACTGATTCCCTGTAGCAGAGAGAGGGAGGATATACCCTCAGGGACTGCCCCTAAGGTGGAGCCAGAACGTTTTGTCTTTCTGCCTAGTCCTACTCCTGCGGAGACAACATAACCCAGCTCTTGAGAATCAAGAAGACTACGTCTGTCAATGAGCTTAAGAGAAAAGGATTTTACGGTAAGATCTTACAAAAATCCATTTTTCCCTTTGGAATGCACTGGTCAATCCCTTTGTTAAGTATGCTTTTGAAGCACTCCCATTTTTCCTCCGTGTTCTTTGTTCCCAGGGTTCTATCCCATTTGATATTTTCTAGCAGAGAGCACAGTTTTGGGAAATTGGCTCTTTTGAAATTCAGTGTCCTTATATTGACCTTGTGTTTACTATTACTATAATTAATACTGAAACGAATTGACCTATGGTCACTGTTTCCTAAGTTGTCCGGTATTTCTATATCCGTGAGCAGGTCTGTGTTGTTGGTAATCAGTAGGTCAAGTACCGCATTGTTTCTTGTCGGTGCATTCACCATCTGACCCATGAAATTGTCCTGCAAAACATTTAGGAACTGCCGAGCCTTGGCTGAATGCGCGGTTCCTTCTGCCCAGTCTATATCTGGATAAAAATAAAGTCCCCCATTATAATGACATTTCCCATCCTTGCTGCCGATCCTATCTGTAAAAGGAGGTCCGCCTCCCCCTCCCTCTGGATGGGGGGCCTATAGCATACTCCCAATAGTGCCTTCCCTTTGAAGTTCTACCCATAGGGATTCTGCCTCGTTCATAGCTCCATTATTATCATCCCTCATATTTACCTGTATACTGTTCTTAATATACAGACATACCCCATCCCTCTTTTTTACCTTCTCTAGCTCTGCGATAAAGGGAATACCCCTGAATGGTTGCCATCCAGTCATGAAAGCTGTCAAACCAAGTCTCAGTTATCCCCACAAAATCTAAGTCCTCCTCAAACATCAGCAGCTCCAGCTCTCCCATCTTGTTAGCCAGGCTTGTGGCATTGGTATACAAGCCTCATAATTTTGACTGGTTACATATATCCTCATTTGATTATTTTAGGCTGCTTTCTTGATTTTTTTTTTTCCCCTTACCTCATCTGGGTTTAGGAGCTCCGAACACCCTACCGCTAATGTCCCCATTTCTGCCCTCTGAATCTTGCTTTCCACTGGCTAATTCTAAATCTGTACCCTCCTCCCCCATCACCTAGTTTAAAAGCCCCTCTAACTTTTCAGCCATCTTCTCACCCAGTACGGTTGCACCCTCCCCATTTAGGTGCAATCCGTCCCTACCAAAGAGCCGGTGGCCAACTGAGAAGTCGGCCCAGTTCTCCAGGAACCCGAAACCCTCCTTACTACACCAGCTCCTCAGCCACTTGTTAACTTCCCTACTCTCCCGCTGCCTCTCTGGTGTGGCTCGAGGTACAGGTAGTATTTCTGAAAAATACTACCTTGGAGGTCCTAGTCCTCAACTTAGCTCCTAAGTCCCTGAAATCATTTAGGACTCTCCTTCTTCCTCTGCCTATGTCATTGGTACCCACGTGTACCATGACAGCTGGGTCTTCCCCCAGCCCCACCTAGTAATCTGTCCACCCGATCCGAGATGTGCCGAATCCGAGCGCCCGGTAAACATTGATACAAAACATTATTTGTTTATATATATATATATATATATATATATATATATATATATATATATATATATATATATATAATATGTGTGTGTGGTTGATATTCCATGATTCTGTGGGTCCTTTTGTTGATTTTTCCATTTGGGTTTTTAGTTAGTGGCCACAGATGTTTTGAGGGTTAATGTTTATCAAAGGCAGAGCTGGCTTTTGGAGTACTGGACGGTCCCGCCCACTCCCTCTTGGAGGGAGGGGGGAGAATTTGGTTCATTTGAAGCTACTATATACATTTTGATCTGCTATTGTTATGACCAGCTCTGAGGAAGGGAGCTTGACTCTCGAAACGCGTTAGCGGTCCTATCTTCAAGGACCTGTCGCAGTTCATGTGTGATGGATTCTTGTAACACAATTTTAAATATCTTCATGTCTGTGAGTATGCATTTGGCATTTTATTAAAAATTTTATAAACCGTGACCACGGGTAATGCACTAGGTGTTTGCGCCTTCTTTTTCTTTTCTTTTATGTACCCATGTTGGAGTTCCCTGCCTGAGGAGAGCAGCACCCCAGTCTTCCCCTTTTTGGAGTGAGCGCTTGGCTGAATTGTTTGTCTCTTAAAAGAGAGATCTGGGGTGAAAAAGACCCAGAGCTCTCGTTTACACTTAAAAGCAAAAAGAAAGTGTAATTCTACTTTTTGTCAATAAAAAAAAGACTGGGAAGCGGCTGGAGGAGGCCCCCTCTCCCGCTGCCCATAAAAGTGATCCCGTGGCGAATCCACCACGGGACCACTTTTTCTTTTAGATTCCAGATCGCCAGCTGTGTAAAAAAGAGAAAAAAAAATGCTTAAGTACTGACGTACATACACGGTGAGCAATCTCGCAGAATAAACTTCATAATACCTCGGTGTAGTTTTAGGGTAGTGTGATTTTCTTTGCAGATCATTATTAGTCACCATACAATACCTGGCAATATGACCCCACTTTTTGCAGGCAAAACACTTGAGAGCTGGTTTCCCTGCACAGGGCCTTCTCTGAGCATATGGCGATGGAGACTCACATTTCCGCATAACCTTACTATGATTGGAATCAACAGACTTCACACTTTCACTGTCTGAGGAGTGGTCACTAGCTATGGACCCATCAGAAGCCTCCAAAAGATCAGGTGCATTTTGCATTTCAACTCCTGAATCAATTTCAAGATCAGTTACAATACATTCATCATCACTAACATTGATTCCAACCAAAGCAACATCACTTGCAGCAACAATAGCATTAGGCTTCCCTAATTGTTGTTTTAAATCCTCTATCTGTGCTGAACACTGAAAACTGCTCAATCTCTGCCTGTTTGGTGGATAACTCTATAATGGCAGCTTGGGACTCCTGTAGCTCTCTTCTAAGCAGCGTTATAATACGCTCATTCTCATCCTCTCTTCGTTTTTAAAGAGGCAATCCTCTTAAATTACACGTTTCCTCCAATTCATCCACTTTCTTTTCCAATACGCACTTCTCAGTCACCAATTGTGCAATCTGATTACAAACATTTGCATCTGTCTTCACAGCTATTGCTAATATATTTTTACTTACACTTTCTATGTGATCTAATATTTGTGCCTTTTCAGCATACCATTGCATTTCTTTTTGTTCTGCAATCTCCTTCATTCTTAACAGCATGCGGACCACATTCGCCATTCTCGCTTTCTTGCCTTTATTAGATGACGGTTTCTTCTTCATATTTTCATTTTCTACATCACATTGTTTTACTAGATCATTAAATTGATGAATCAATGTATTTTCTTTGCAACTTTTAAAACTGACACTTGCATGTCTCCTAAGAAAATCTTCAATGACCTCCATTGATATGCTAATTACGTTCACACTGGAGCTTGCCTAACCAGTGTGCACACAGCTGCTGATACAAGACACACAGACACAAACACACACAGACACAAACACACAAAGACACAGCTGTTTCAAAGCTAACACGGACTTGTAGTCCCACAAGGAGGAGCACACTATCAAACTAGTGCGCTGCTCTCTCCTCAACACCACTGACTGTATACCTCCTATCTCAGATCCTAGGCCACATGGACCTTCTCTTGGAGCAGAAAGCTTCCTCCTTTTCACATGGTAAAGAAAATCTAAAATATAATCCTATATTTCTCCCACTTTCTCGTCAAAGATGTATGGCTTATCATATAAATCTGCAGGGTACATCAGTTAACCAAGGGTGATCAGCCCTTCCTTTGCCGGCACACAACTTAACAGCTAACCAGGCCTGGCCTAAAAAAAAAACAATTTGCACTAACAAACACTTTAAATTTTAACACATATACATATTCCAGCCAGAGATACGAATACTATACTTACCAGATAATGCGCTTCCGCTTACTGATGAAGTATTTCACAGAACTTTCAGGACCACTCAAGCAGGGCTTCAGAATTCACGAACCAGCGCAAATCTTGTCCACAGCAGAGGAATTCTTTTAGTTCTGGGTCTCTTGTAGAGGACTTGTTAGGTTATAGGAACTCAGGACAAAAATATTTTAGGGTTTGGATTCTAGGCAGAATTTTTTTCCACACTCCTGCTTCTGGGGTGCCAAATGAAATAAATATTGGGTGATTTTGTACCTCCCCTATTTATTATAAAGGTGTATTCTATTGTCTATTCCTATAATCGTCTATCAAAGCTCTGATAAGGTTAATGGAAGGTATACTAACAATGCTAGCTATAAAATAAACACACTGCTTAAATAGACAAGGATCTAATTTATTATAAAGAAAGTAGAAATGCTAACATAAAACACTAAAGGAATATCACAGAGCATAGAAGACAAAACAATTACAGATAATACCTTACATATTCTTACTCGGGATTCGATATCTTTTCAGCTGGTCTCAAGCACACAGGAAGGAGAAAGAGAGTAGCCCAAGAGCCATGATGGCCCACAGCCAAGAGCCAGCAGCCAAGAGCCAGATTCTAGCTGGCAACCCACATTTAAAGCCCACTCAGACACCACCCACACATAAACACCCACTGTCTTCTTGTCCAATGACAGCTCATAATATGCCCCCCTTCCTACTCAACAGGAAGTATCTCATCTTTCCAGGAAGCATGTTAAATTCTTCCACTAGGGGCGCCATCTGTCCACGAATCATTGTTTTTGACCTGGGTCATCTTTATTCACTGCTGGCCTTTGATGTTGGAATAACCTCCCCAGGAGATCTTATCTGAGGCTCCTCTACACCCATACCTCACAATAGGAGGTTTATGCGAGAACATCCTGTGAGAATAAGAATTCCCATTTATGACTCCTTGTCAGGAATGTCCTGTTGGGCACTTTGCATTCCAGACCAGGTGTGGTTAGGTTCAATTATCCATAAGCATCTGATATCAGAACACGTAAGACTACATGTTGCCTCCAACACATGGTAAAGTTTTTTTCCTGCCTAGTGTCATACTCATGTAGGGGGCAGAAATAACCCAATGGTTAAGAAGAATATGGAGCTGTGTCTGTCAATGAACGATAGAGAAAAATGATTAAAGACGCAAGCGTTTTTGACACGTCCTTTATTAAAAAATAATAAGTAATGTCCCCCCGATTTACATCCGTTGTCAATCACGCTGCCTGCCACATGGCTGGACCTAGAGAAAAAAAAGCTCTGCCCATGACAAAGGCTAACCGCCGACTGTCTGCTCCTCCGTGTGATATTTTTTAAATAGCTAAGAGGTGGAGTCGCTCTATGATGTCAGCGGGTGACCACTTTTGGGACATCACCGACTGGTGCATGCTGGCTCATTGACATTGTTGCAGGAAATGTTAATTGAAACTCAGGAATGGAATTGTATTTGGACTCGGGCCTTTTCAGGAATCAAACCTTCCATTTTCTAGCGAAAATGGCTTAGCCCGGCTCATGCCCGTTTGCTAAGTGCTTAAGTAAGCGTGTACATCACATATATAAAACAGCAGTTACGTCACAGATACATATTTCCCTAATTAGCTTGGTAGCAATACAATACATATCCTCCCCTTACTCCACTTACAGATGTTTCCTGTACATCTGTGTATAGCAATTAACATCCCTGGCTTTCACCCTTATCTGTATTCTTGTTATTTCTAGAATAGAGAGGAAAATATGACGGAGAGGTGGGGGCTAAAATGCGCAGCTCTACCATTTTTTTTATTTTTTATTGGAAGGCTAATTATCCACCATTTTAGAAGCTTTCCAGGTACTGCCACATTCCCCCCTTTGATGCTGTTGTAGCAAGTGTTTGAGCAGATATCAAGCATCACATAGCATCATTGCAAAGCACTACATTAAGGGGGTATACCGAAAAGGGGTGAGGGAAAGAGTTAAAGTAATTCTAATTCATTCCCGGGGAGCTAAGGGTTGGTACTTCCACATGGCCATTACATAGACCTCTCTCTTCCTCTTTACTGTGGCCTCAATGAAATTTCGGATCACCCTGGCCACAAGGGGAATTAGACAAGGAAGAAAAATGCAGTCGGCCAGTATTGCCATTGCTACCCCCAACATGGCTTTTAGCCCACTCACATCTGGGAGCCAATTCCTAAACCAGCCACCAGCATTAAATCCATCCCAGGTCTGTATGGGTACATAAGCTAGCCTCCTCATTCTATCAGTAAATTCCTCAATTAATTTTCCCTGATCATCGATTCTCAGACAGCAATTGCTTAGGTTAAATTTTCCGCACACCCCTCCCTCTGCAGCTAGCAAATAGTCTAAGGTAAGCCTCTTCTGGTAAATACTGGTACGCAATTAAGTTCCTGGTTTAGTAAGTTAAAAGTATTTGCAGACTCCTTAGTCATGATTTCTAATACAGCTTGCAGCCTAATAATTTGGTTAACCATTTAGATAGGGGTACAGTAACTATAGGACCCATCCTCCACCCTGGCGGGGCCACAATACTGGACCATACATTCAGGGGACCATTCATCGTCTTTTCAACTCCCAATCTGGAGGCCAGGTGCCCTCTTTCCCATCCTAATCCCCCGCAACCTCTCCTTGGGAAGCTTTTGAGGTTAATGGCAGAGCACACATCAAAAAGCAAGCTGCTGCTGTATTGGGGTTTGTAATATAGATTACGGTTTATCAGCTTGCCTGTGGAGCCAAAGCTCTGAACAGCTAACCCCATTTTGGTGGGTGAATAGGTGGGGTCATAACCGGTTACCTGGAATTACCCTGCAATGCACACTGTTGGTTTCATTATTCACGCAGATACCAGTTACCTCGCCTTCACATTTGTTTTTAATATAAATGCCACAGCAACATTTTGGTGGTTATGGGGCCTACCTTAGTAGTTTTAATACACGGGTTACACGATGTGCCCTCCGCTGTTATGGTTATTCCCAGTATTATCACTATGGTTACCTGTAAACTTATTAAAGCATTTCTAATAAACATCATATCGGTGAATATTCCCAGCTTCGGCTGTGCGCTGACCAGTCATCTCCCGTGTGTGACTGGAGCAGAGCTAACAGATAACAGATGTCCATTTCTTCTGCCGTGCGTTGACCCAACCACTTCCAGGTATGTGCTGGGAGCAAGGCTTCAGATATCAGATGTTGCATTCTTCCGCCGTGCGCAGGCTTGACAGCTTCCAGGTGTGTGTCAGGAGCAGGGCTGTTGTTCTTCCCTCTTATTTCTCTCGTCAGTTTTAGCTTTATCGGGTCCCGAGGGTCTACTGTGCTCAGTCAGGAGTCTGTGTGGTCAGCAGTTTGCTTTACCCTGGAATGGGGGGTATCCAGGGGGTCACCTTGGCCACCGTAATGGCTGTGGGGATTGAAAGTAGAACATTATAAGGACCCATCCATTTTTATTTCATTTATTTTTTTTTGTCCTTGGGTGGTTGTGTTCCACTGTTTCACCCACACTGTATCTCCTGGCCTAAAGGGGTGGATTGGGTTTGTCCGACTTATGGGGAGTTTCTCTTGGACCCATTTCCCTATGTCCTGTATATTCTGCCCTAATTTCTGTAACAGTTTGCAGGTCACCACCCCCCCATCTGGTGTAAGTCACCCTTGACATCTTTTATAATGGGTGGTGGCCTACCATATAGTACTTCAAAAGGGCACACTTTTGTCCTCTTTGTTCTCTTAACCCTGGGGAATTCTCAGCAGAGCAATGGACCTCAAGGTCCACTTCATTTGGGTCTCCTGACAGAGTTTGGCCAGTTGCGATTTTAGGGTGCAATTCATCCTTTCCACTTTTCCAGAACTCTGAGGTTGATATGTGGTGTACAGTTTCCAATGATCTTGCGTGCCGTTGTTAATTCCTGGAGACATTTGTAAACAAACGCTGGGCCGTTATCTGAATCTATGAATGAGGGAATTCCATATCTGGGGATGATTTCATGGAGCAGCCATTTGACCACTTATTTTGTATTCTCAGTTTGTGTGGGCCAGGCCTCTACCCAGCCCGAATAGGTGCAGACTGCCACCAGCAAATAATTGTATTCTCCTGAGGGATGCATGACAGTGAAGTCAATCAGTACTTCTTCCATCGGAGAGGCTCCTACAGCTTGTACTCCAGGCCCTTGTATGGGGTTGTTTCGGGCACATTCTATGCATCTACTGGCTGTAGGTTGCGTCAGTGTGGGTAGCTGGGGAATATAAAAATGTCTCTCTAGGTCCTTCTCAATGGCAGCCTTGCTTATGTTTGTTCCTCTGTGGAATTCTGTCACTAACTCAGTTGCCACTGCAGCCGGGATGACAATTATTCCATCCTGCAACTGGTACCACTGGTCTTCCCTGTACTTTCCAGGTTCAGTCTCTATCCATTCTTGTTCTGCCTTTGTGTAGATTGGATCCCATTCAGAGTGGTACTGGGAACAGGGGGGCTATTATCTGTTGTGGGGGCCACTGGAATGCTGTATCCCTGGCCGCTCGGTCTGCTGTCCTGTTACCTCTAGCTACCTGGGAGTCTCCCTTCTGATGGCCTCTACAGTGGACCACTGCAACTTCAGAGTGGGACCATACTGCTTCCAAGAGTTCCAGTATTTCTGTCCCATACTTGATGCTCTTCCCTCCAGATGTACTGAGCCCTCTTTCCTAATATAGGGCTCAGTGAGCATGGAGAGTCAGGAAGGAACATTTAGAGTCCACATAAACACTCAGTCTTAGTCCGGCAGCGAGTTGTAATGCCCTGGTTAGTGCTATTAATTCCGCTTTCTGAGCAGAGGTTCCCTGTGGTAAGGCTCCTGCCGCTCACGCTCTCCTGTGTAACCACTGCATAGCCGGCATATCGGATCCCATCCTTTACAAAACTGCTGCCATCAGTGAAGTATTCAACATCTGGCTTTTCCAAGGGGCTGTCTTTCAAGTCTGGCCAACTTGCATAGACTTCATCCATGACCTGAAGGCAGTCATGTGCCAGAGGTTTGGTGAGGTAGGAAGCAGAGTGCCTTGGTTTAGGGTATTAACAGTCTCCAAATGGATTTGAGGATTTTCACACATCATGGCCTGGTATTTGACTATCCGGCTGTTAGTGAACCAGTGCTTTCCTTTGTAATCCATTAGTGCCTGTACCTGGTGTGGGACTCAGACATAGGTTTCCTGACCTAGAAATAACTTGCCAGCTTCCGTTATCAAGAGCGCCGTGGCTGTGATACCCAGCAAGCAAGGTGGCCAACCCTGTGCTACAGTGTCCAGTTGTTTTGAGAGGTACGCCACAGGGCATTGCCATGATCCCAGGTACTGTGTCAGGACTCCCATTGCTATTGTTCTTCCCATAGAAACGGCTCTCTCCCCCCTTTGTGGATTCATAGAGGGTCTGGTATCCAAATCTGGCAGAATTCTGCTGCTCCCAAGCAGAGATGTATAGTAACGAAGTAGAACTACTTAAGTACTGTACTTAAGTACCGAAATGCGGTATTTGTACTTTCCTAAAGTAGAATTTTTTTCTTCTACTTTTACTTCACTACATTTTTTCGATGATTTCGATACTTCTACTCCGATATTTTTTTTTTTGTGCTGCATCGTTACTCGTTACTTTTCTCTGCCTTTCCCTTTTTCTTTTTTGTTTGGTTTCCCTCCTTACTGCTCTCTCCTACTCTTTCAATTATCCTCCCTATTCTGCCTTCCCCCCCCTCCCCTCCCCTTTTCTATAGGAAGGCAAAGGTAAAGATACCCCCCTTTTTCATGGGTACCTGGTCTCTGGCCATTTGGGTAGCGTTGTTCCGCTCCAGGCTTCCGTTTGGCCGGCGGGGAGTGCTCCCACATGCGCCTCTCGGCGCTCTGACATGTGTGGCGGCCTCGGCCACTCCGCTCCTCCCCTCCTTGTCTCCATTCGCTGACGTCTCAGCGCTGGGAGGCAGGGATTCCGGTGGCCGCGCAGAAGAGGCACGTGCGCATGCGCAGTGTGATCGAGGCACTGGCGGCCATCTTGGTTAAGGGAAACATGGGGGGTCTCTGATGTAACTTAAGGGGGGGCTTTGTGTGGGCGGTCTCTGATGTAAGGGGGCTCTGTGTGGGGGTCTCTGATGTAAGGGGGGTCTTTAATGTAAAGAGGGCTCTGATGTAAGGGGAGCTCTGTGTGGAGGGGCTCTGATGTAGGGGGAGCTCTGTGGGGGGCTCTATGGGGGGCTCTGATGTAAGGGGGGCTCTGTGGGGATGGTCTCTGATGTAAGGGGGCTCTGTGTTGGGGTCTCTGGATGTAAGGGGGGCTTTGTGTGGGGGGTCTCTGATGTAAGGGGGGCTCTGTGTGGGGGGTCTCTGATGTAAAGGGGGCTATGTGTGGGGGGTCTTTGATGTAAGAGGGCTCTGTGTGGGGGGTCTCTGTAAGGGGGCGCTGTGTGGGGGGTCTTTGATGTAAAGGGGGCTCTGTGTGAGGGTCTCTGGTGTAAGGGGGCTCTGTGTGGGGGGTCTTTGATGTAAGGGGGCTCTGTGTGGGGGTCTCTGATGTAAGGGGTCTCTGTGTGGGGGGTCTCTGATGTGTGGGGGTCTCTGATGTAAGGGGGCTCTGTGTGGGGGTCTCTGATGTAAGGGGGCTCTGTGTGGGGGGGTCTCTGTAAGGGGGACTCTGTGTGGGAGGGCTCTGATGTGGGGGGCTCTGATGTAAGGGGAGCTCTGTGAGGGGCGCTCTATGGGGGGGCTCTGATGTAAGGGGGGCTCTGTGGGGATGGTCTCTGATGTAAGGGGGCTCTGTGTTGGGGTCTCTGATGTAAGGGGGGCTTTGTGTGAGGGGTCTCTAAAGTAAGGGGGCTTTGTGTGGGGATGGTCTCTGATGTAAGGGGGCTCTGTGTTGGGGTCTCTGATGTAAGGGGGGCTTTGTGTAGGGGGTCTCTGATGTAAGGGGAGCTCTGTGTGGGGGGGTCTCTGATGTAAAGGGGGCTCTGTATGGGGGTCTCTGATGTAAGGGGGCTCTGTGTGGGGGGTCTTTGATGTAAGGGGGGCTCTGTGTGGGGGGTCTCTGATGTAAAGGGGGCTCTTTGTGGCGGCTGGAGGGTCTCTGCTGTAAGGGTGCTCTGTGTGGGGGGTCTCTGATGTAAGTGGGGCCTCTGTGGGGGGTTTCTGTTGTAAGGGGGCTTTCTGTTGTAAGGGGGGCTCCGCTGGGGGGTCTCTGATGTAAGGGGGGTCTCTAATGTAAGGGGGGCTAAGTTTGTAGTGATCATAAAAAAGAAAAGTCAAATGAAGTGCAAAAAAAGTGCAAGAAAAAATGTGCAGGGCACTGGTGGGGGCGCCACAGGATCAGCTCGCACAGGGCGCTTGAACACCTAAGGCCGGCCCTGGTTGGGAGGTTCTTTCCCATTAACAGCAGATATGAAATTATATTCATCTTGTTTTGTCACATATATATATATATATATATTTGAAGATTCACAATATTTTGAACTTTTTATTGACTTAGATTTCATACACTCTTCCTTTATTTCATTATTGGAATATATTGTTGTATATCACATTGGTTTATATATGATTTTGCGCACCAATAAGCTGTGGAGAAAAAAAAACATGCAGGGAAGAGAAGGAGGGATGCTTTAAAAGGGGAAGGGAGGGATATACTTTATCTGTTTTTTGTTTACAGAAAGTTACAGCCTAAGGAATTGTGATTGTCCTTTAGGTTAATCATTTAAATAAATCATTTGAAATAATAAAAAACAATATGATGTTCAAACTTTTGACTTCTTTCTTTAATAACTACATAACACAGTACTTCTACTTCTACTTTCAGTACTTGAGTAGAATTTTTTTTTTCAAAACTACTGGTACTTTTTACTTTTAGTACTTAAGTAGCAATTTTTTTGAAAAAACTACTTGCAATACTTAAGTAAAAAAATGTTGAATACTTTAGTACTTCCACTTAACCGCTTGCCGACTGCTCACAGTATATTTACTGCGGCAGTCAGCCCCTCACAGGCAGAGTGACGTAGGTCTACGTCGCTCGCCTGTGAGGCTCTGGGGAGCGAGCACGCGCCCGCGCGGTCACGGACCCCCCCCCCCCGCGCGTGTGACCGGCGGACCCGATGTCCGCCGGTCACTCGGCGATCGGCGGGGGAGAGGGAGAATGTCAGGCAGCTTGTGTAAACAAGCCACCTGTCATTCTCCTCGCTGTAAAAACACTGATCACATGGATCTACTATGTAGATCCATTGATCAGTGTCCTTACAGCTCAAGCCACAGCCAATCACAGTAGAAAGCACGCCCCTAGGGACACACACAGCCCCTCCCTCCCAAATAAAGTTAACCCCTTCACTACCAGTGTATTTTTACAGTAACAGTGCATATATATAGCACTGATTACTGTAGAAATGTCACTGGTAACCCCAAAAATGTCAGTCAAGGGTCCGATCTGTCCGCCCCAATGTCGCAGTACTGCAAAAAAACATAGGTAGCATAAAACAAATTGGCCGAAAATTTTAAAAAATTTTGATTTTTACATTTTTTTTTGGGGGAATTTCATATAAAAAAATGTGAAAAATATTGTTATTTTTGCAAAATGTACGCTCTTTTTTTGTTTATAGCGCAAAAAGTAAAAATCGCACGGGTGATCAAATACCACCAAAAGAAAGCTCTGTTTGTGGGAAAAAAAGGACGCCAAATTCGTTTAGATACAGCGTCGCACGACCGCGCAATTGTCTGTTAAAGTCACGCAGTGCCGAATCGCAAAATACCCCCTGGTCGTTTAGCAGGAAAATCCTCCGGGGGTTAAGTGGTTAAGTTACTTTTTCTGCGAGCACTTCCACTTCTACTTAAGTCACTTTTTGATCGAGCACTTGTACTTTTACTCAAGTAGAAATTTTGAGTACTTTATACAAGTCTGCTCCCAAGTTGGGGCAGGGATCTGGCAAACAGCTTCTTTGTTGCCCCTTCCCAACTGTCTCTGGCCTTGTGACACCCCGAATCCTGGGTATTTTTACAGTCTCTTGGCACAATTGAGCTTTTCTTCTAGATATCTTTTTAACGTGTGTAACTGCAACAGTTAAATTTTTCACATTACTTCCTATTTTATTCTACGGTCAGATTCTCTTAGTTTCTGATCTGTAATCCACCTAATGGGGCTACAGCTGTTTTTCTTAACTCTTCAACATATTTTAAACCTGCTTGGCTTATTCTGTGTCTCTCCTCTGCATTGAAAAGAGTCAGTAGGAACTGCTGGCAGTCCGCCAAAGTGGGACTATAAGTCTGAATTATTGTGCGGAACAAGTCTGTCATAGCTGAGTTGAAAGATGGGGCAAGAGTTCAGTTTATATACAGTACAACTACAAAACCTTCACCCTAATTTGATTACATATCTCTCCCAATAATAAACTTACACAGACCCTCAAACACAAATGTCTGTGAAAATCTCTCCGTCTTCCCCCCCCCCCCCCTTTTTTTTTTTTTTTTTTTTTTTTAATATAGACCAAAACATGAAGGGCGGGGGAGGGATCTGGATCTGGACAGGCACACAGACATGCAAAGACTGCAGCCATCTCTGCTACAAATTAGATTTTCTCTATCGCTCATTGACAGACGTAGTCTTCTTGATTCTCAAGAGCTGGGTTATGTTGTCTCCGCAGGAGTAGGACTAGGCAGAATGACAAAACGTTCTGGCTCCACCCTAGGGGCAGTCCCTGAGGGTATATCCTCCCTCTCTCTGCTACAGGGAATCAGTTTTTTTCTGTCTAGTCAGGAGTAAGGACCTAAGTTCCTTGCTGGGATCTTTTGGTCCTGGCAAGACTTTTTTCTTTAAGAAAAAGACATTTTTTTAGGTAGTTTTCTCCAGTGTTTTTTCCTGTGAGATCTTCAAGCAAAAATGCCGGACTGGGCGACACTTGTGGTCACCCCAGCCGGCCTACGAGCGCGCGCAGACCATGGCATTGCGCTTGGTCGGCCGCGACATATTCAAGTAAGTATGCGGGGCCGGGCGACGGGCTGGATGTTGAGATCCAGTGGTCACCCCGGTTTCTGCCTAAGAGCGCGTGCAGACCAGTGCGCTGAGTCGGCCGCGACGGAGTCCCAGTAAAGGGACTGACTTTGCGAGGTAAAAGCTCGCCTGGACGCCAGGTACCAGAGAGTCGAGGCGTCCACAAACCCCCACCCCGGTGGAGAGGGTATTGTGAAGAGAGGGTGCCTGTCGGTTCGGTATGGTGAGTAAACGTTCCCTTTTTTCCTCATTATGAGGCAGTATATATTATGGGCCCCTCCATATATGGTCAGTATATATCTGATACTTACAAGTCCCCCTTGTAATACAGCATGTGTTTGTGGGAAGTGGACTTGGTTCAAGAGCTAACACTCTACCCAGCAGACTGTAGCATTACAGCAGACATAGGAGGTATTATCCTACCTTATGTGCAGTGTATCTCTGTAGATCCATATGTCACCTCTTAGCAGAGTGCAGGTGGATGTGCTGGGAAGACGATATCGGCGGTCCGCCGCCATTTTGCCGTAGACCGAATGCATGTATGTCCTCAGGTCACGCCGGCCGCCATGTTTTTGGAGTCTTATGTCTCTTCTATGGGGGCGGCCATGTTTTGTGAGCCCAGCTACCTCGTGGAGGGCTGGGAATGCCGGAAGGCGTACACAGGGGGCGGAGCCACGCCTTCTGCCCGGGAAAAAGCAAACAGCTCCTTCCAGTCTGTGTAAGACAGACGCTGACTGCAGTTTGTTGGAAACTGCTCTGCATCGGTTGGTGAGCCTTGGGGGTCCCTCTCTCTCTCTCTGGGATCGAGAAGCAGGTACTCTGAGGGCAGAGATGTATAGTAACAAAGTAGAACTACTTAAGTACTGTACTTAAGTACCGAAATGCGGTATCTGTACTTTCCTAGAGTAGAATTTTTTTCTCCTACTTCTACTTTTACTTCACTACATTTTTTCGATGATTTCGATACTTCTACTCAAGTATTTTTTTTTTGTGCTGCATAGTTACTCGTTACTTTTAAAAAAATTACCACTGCCAGAACAGTAGATGGCAGGTTGCATAAAGCTCAAAAAAATGCGTATAATGTCATTTGTAAATCAGCGCATACGAAAATAAAGGCTGTGTATAATAAAAGCTGCTATACCAAATCTTTCCAATAAAAAGAAAATATGAAACAAACAAATAAATGGTGCTACAGCGCTTAAAGTGCATCAAGAAACTACTAACAAACACAGGTTAATCATTTGAATAAATCATTTGAAATAATAAAAACAATATGATGTTCAAACTTTTGACTTATTTCTTTAAGAACTACATAACACAGTACTTGTACTTCTACTTTCAGTACTTGAGTAGAATTTTTTTTTCAAAACTAAGCCGACCAAGGTTCCAAAAAAGCATTGGCTAATATCCCCTTTTCAGGAGAGCGTCTATTTGGAGCCAACTTAGATGAGATCATTAAGGATCTCACCGGTGGAAAAAGCACCTTTTTACCGCAAAATTTTAAAGGTAAAGGAACTCGTCAAAGACGAGGGCCTTCTTTTTCTGCTCACAAGAGGTTTTTTCGTCCAGCGGGTGAAAAAACTAAGTCCTCCAAAGCTCCTACAGGAGGCGTCAGGGGTCGTTGGTCGGGCAAGCAAAAGCCCGCCCCCTCCAGACCTGAAGATAAACCGTCCAAAGCCTGAAGGTGCGCCCCCACCCATAACTGGGGTGGGGGGACGTCTTCGCCGGTTCCCGGATCCATGGCTTTCCAGAATCCCGGACAAATGGGTTTGCGAAGTCATAAGGTCAGGGTACAAGATCGAGTTTCGATCTCTCCCACCGGCGCGATTCTTCCCTTCCAATATCCGTCTATCCGCAGATCGTTTAGAAGAAGTGGCCATTTCTTATTGCCCCCCTGCACTTGGTGGTGGAATACTGGTGACCCTGTTGAACTACACGAATGATTTGCGGCTTGTGAATTGTTGGAGTTTCGGATTCTCAGGGGATGGATGTTTTGATACACCAACAGTGAATGACTTTATAGGACTATTCTCCATATGCTGGGAGGAGTTCAACACTTACCAGAGTGACATCTTGGGGGACTCTTTATGGTTTATTTTAGAGTCTTATTTTAGAGTCTTTTTTAACACTGTTTCAAGCGCTACTATTATTCTTTATTTATTTATCACCAAATATACTGCTTATTTGTTTAAGTAGCTGCTACATTGGTTTTAACTTTTACCAGCCGGTGTGCTGGTGCTTCCTGGAGCGCGGAGACTAATTCACAGTATAGGCGTAAGACTGAGGAATTTGTTTACATATAAGATCTGCGGAGAGCAGTCACAGATTTACTACAACAAGGAGTGGTAGTCCACGTTCCTTGGACAGAACGGTTTCAAGGGTTTTATTCAAACCTGTTTACAATACCCAGGAAAGAGGGCAAAGTGCGTCCAATTCTGGACTTAAGAGCACTCAATTCTTTCGTCAACATAAGAAGATTCAGAATGGAGTCCATTCGCACGGTAGCAGCCTTCCTGCATCCAGGGGATGTCCTAGCGTCCATAGACCTCAAGGACGCCTATCTTCACATTCCCATTTTCGCAGGACATCAGCGTTTTCTACGCTTTTCCGTAGAGGAGAACCACTATCAGTTTGTGGCGTTACCTTTCGGTCTCGCCACGGCTCCGCGGGTCTTCACAAAGGTGTTGGCCCCTATGTTGGCACTTCTGCGCCAAAGAGGTATATCGATTCTAGGTTATCTAGACGATCTTCTGCTTCATGCAGAGTCTCCTCAGACCTTGCTACAAAACATAGAAATTACTATGATTTCTTTACAGGAATTCGGGTGGCTGGTGAACCAGCAAAAGTCATTTCTGGTTCCCACCCAGAGGCTCGAATATCTGGGTCTAATTCTAGACACAGTCAGGACAAGAGTTTTCCTTCCGGTAGGGAAACTCCGAAAGATTCAATCAGCAGTCCAGTTGTTACTGTCCAACAGCTGGTCTTCCCTTCGGACTTGCATGAGGGTTCTGGGGTTGATGGTGGCTTCATTCGAAGCAGTCCCATTTGCCCAGTCCCATACCCGAATTCTTCAGCAAGAGATTCTTCTCAGATGGAATCGGAATCCGGAATCCCTGGACAATCAGATCCGATTGAGCAAACAGACCAGAGAGTCTCTGGTATGGTGGCTTCGGTCTCCGATGCTCAGCCAGGGAAAGTCATTTGTGCCAATATATTGGACGACAGTGACCACGGATGCCAGTCTATCCGGATGGGGAGGAATTCTCGGTCAGTTATCTGTCCAGGGACTTTGGTCCCCGGAAGAATCCAGGTTACCGATAAATGTATTGGAACTGAGAGCGATCAGACTTTGTCTGATTCACTGGACCGAGCAGCTCCAGGGCAGCTCGGTTCGGATCCAGTCGGACAATGCCACGGCCGTGGCTTATGTCAATCACCAGGGGGGCACCAAGAGTGCCCGAGCGGCCAAAGAAGTGGCTTGCATTCTTCGCTGGGCGGAACGATTTGTTCCAGCAATCTCTGCGGTGTTCATTCCGGGGGTGGAGAATTGACAGGCAGATTATCTCAGCCGTCAGACCCTGGATCAGGGGGAATGGTCCCTCCATCCAGACGTTTTCCACCAGTTGTGCCTACGGTGGGGCACCCCGGATGTGGATCTGTTGGCATCACGATTCAACAGGAAAGTTCAGAGATTCGTGGCTCGCTCCCGCGATCCTCTAGCAGAAACCGCAGACGAACTGATCGCCCCGTGGGGGCAATACCAGCTAATATATGCCTTCCCTCCTCTCGCGTTACTGCCAAGACTTCTTCGCAGAATAGAGGAGGAAGGAATCCCAGTAATCCTGGTAGCTCCGGACTGGCCTCGTCGAGCTTGGTACGCCGACATGGTCAGGCTGGTGGCGGACGTCCCGTGGAGACTTCCTCTCAGGGAGGATCTACTGTCTCAGGGACCGATCTTCCATCCTGCTTTACGATCGCTGGCTTTAACGGCCTGGCTATTGAGACCCAGGTGCTGAAGGACAAAGGTTTGTCAGCTTCAGTTATTCCTACTCTAGTTGAAGCAAGGAAAGCGACTTCCAGAAAGATTTATCATCGCACATGGAAGTCCTACATTGCATGGAGTGAACCTTTGGGGTTCCGTCCTCGGTCTTATTCGATTAGTCGAATATTGGCTTTTCTGCAACAAGGGGTTGAGCAGAAACTGGCCTTGAGTACTATCAAGGGTCAGGTCTCAGCATTAGCCATCTTCTTTCAGAAGCCTTTGGCTACTCATTCCTTGGTGCGGAATTTCATCCAGGGGGTGCGACATCTGGCTCCGCCAGTGCACGCGCCGTTACCCCCCTGGGATCTTAATTTAGTGTTGTCGGTTCTTCAGAAACCTCCCTTTGAAGATATTAGGGAGATTCCTCTACCCACGTTGTCCCAGAAGGTGGCCTTCTTGGTGGCTATTACTTCTGCACGCAGGGTGTCAGAACTGGCCGCATTATCTTGTCGTTCACCATATCTGGTGGTTCATAGAGATAAGGTGGTTCTTCGTCCGAATCCATCCTTCCTACCAAAAGTGGTTTCAGAATTTCATCTGAATGAAGAAATTGTGTTACCTTCCCTGTGTCCTAAGCCCAGTCATCCTCGGGAGTTTGCGTTACACTCCTTGGATGTGGTCCGGGCGATCAGGGTATACTTGAAAACGACAGACTCGTTTCGCAAGACGGATTCACTTTTTGTGATCCCAGATGGACCCAAAAAGGGGTTGCCTGCATCTGCCGCGACCATTTCCAGATGGATCAGACAGACGGTAGTACAGGCTTATTCTATTAAGGGTCGGGAGCCCCCGTTCCCTGTTAAGGCGCACTCCACTCGGGCACTTAGTGCGTCATGGGCCTTTCGCCATCAGGCGTCAGTGGTCCAGGTGTGCAAGGCGGCTACCTGGTCGTCGGTGCATACCTTCTCTAAACATTATAAAGTTGATGTAATGGCATCGTCTGATGCCTCATTTGGCCGCAAGGTTTTGCAGGCCGCAATTTGAGGAGACCAGTGGTCTACCTCGAGGGTTTTTTCCGTTGGAAAATTTTTCTTTAGTCTCATTCTTTGTTTATAATGAGCCTTTAAAACTTCTAGTTTGGCACCGGTTGGGCCTTCTAGATTGGATTTGATTTTGTCAATCCCACCCCTCATTTGTGGCACTGCTTCTGGATGTCCCAGCTCTTGAGAATCAAGAAGACTACGTCTGTCAATGAGCGATAGAGAAAAATGGATTTTTGTAAGAACTTACCGTAAAATCCTTTTCTCTTAAGCTCATTGACAGACGTAGTACCCGCCCCTCTATCATTGAGTTGGGTTGGGTTAAATTCTCTGTACTGCTTTAAACAGAACTGATTCCCTGTACCAGAGAGAGGGAGGATATACCCTCAGGGACTGCCCCTAGGGTGGAGCCAGAACGTTTTGTCATTCTGCCTAGTCCTACTCCTGCGGAGACAACATAACCCAGCTCTTGAGAATCAAGAAGACTACGTCTGTCAATGAGCTTAAGAGAAAAGGATTTTACGGTAAGTTCTTACAAAAATCCATTTTTTTTTTTCCCCTTAAACATACAAAGGCTCACTTTTCTAATATGCCATTTTCTCAGTTTCAGTATCTACAATATAACTCTTCTGTATTTCTTACTTTTCTCATTTATAACTTTACAGAATGTCTGCTTCAGTTTTATCACTTAACTCTTCCAATGATAAACTTACAGACCATTGAACATGAGTATCAAAACTTATGTTACAAATCAGCCTTACTTGGCCTTAACTCAGGTATCATTGTCATTAAAGACAATACAATAAGCATTCAGCATCTTCATGCAAGCAACATGTCCTAAACATTATCTAGCTATGAGCAATTCAGACAGACACATCTTCCGTTAGTGCAGTTTTGCTATCTGAGCAGTCAGCTCATCGTTTTTGATATTCAAACAACTCTCATGGCTCTGCAACTTCTACTGTCCAGAGACCAATGCAAATACTATTACAAATTGAGGCTTCCTAAAGATACATCAGTTTCATTTTTATATCAGTCTATCACTCAATTTAGCAAACAAAATTGAAAGCTCATGTCCAGTCATGGGCACCTTTGTCCAGTCAAGCCCTGTAAGTCAGATCCCGAGATTCTGTTATTATATAATTTAGTTCAGATTTATCTATGGGCTTAATTACTACATCATTTCCCATTATAATATATGGAAATTGCATTACTTTCTGCCCCGATCGTAATGTAATGGGGGAATACGCCACTGTGAAGTCAGGTGAATAAGTACTTGCCACAGCCTTGTCTTCCCTTGGAATTTCTTTTTCTCTTGCTCCCTATTCCCCTCCCGCACCATGCTGCCTATCTGGGAGTTGTTGTTCTACTGGTTGAACAGGGGCAGGACATGCTTGTGTGGGCAAAGAAGCAGTACGATTTGGTCTTAAATCATCCTCTTTCTTTAGTGGGAGAGAGGAGTATACTGCACCATAACTAGCTGGGAATGGTCCAGGGGCTGAGGGAACATTAGAAAATACCTTTGGGGGCTCAGGAGTATATCCCGGGGCATACTGCAACCAATTAAGTCCTTCTGCCCTCAAATACTTTATGCCACAGTCTGGATTCCTTGAAAACCGTGGGAGTGATAAATTAATATTTCATGGGTATACATATTAATCATACCGGGGAGAGATTCTCATAACATACTCTTTACATGTTAATTACATTTTTAACTGTTATGTCATTTGCTCCGCTCTTACTTTTTCTTCATACTATTACTTATTATGCGGAGGCTTGGGTATATTGGGCAGAGGTCCCTTACCAGGGACTTTACCCATCTTAAAGCAGAATAGCAGTTAAGCAAAGCACTAAATATTATGGTGTCAGCGTCTATACTTCACTGGAAGGCTGCCATGCATTGGCAGACACCACCAATACTTTTTAAAACATTTTTTTTTATAGTTTAGAAGTTTATTACTTAAAGACACAGACACCACAATAAACCTATTCTGCTAACTTTTGAGCACCCTTCCTGAAATTTTGATCATACACTCTAGGGGAGGATAGGACCCATTTTGTAGCTCTAGAGACGTCAAGACAGACATAGAGGGTAGGGTAAGGTTTTGAGAATCTGGTAAGGGGTCCAAGACTCTGGACACAAAGGGGTAATTCAAACGACAATTGCTTTCCCTTATCAATGACTCAGATGCGGTCGCCCGACTGAGAGCTGCTTCTATACAGGGTCCACTATTGCTTTGTTGCCAGGCAACGTCTCATGCACACCGTTCACACTGACCCTTGCCACAGGGGATAACTAACGGATTGAGGTCCACCCAGGATGCGCTATCATCCTCTTTCTTGGGGTTTCCTCGGGAGTTGATCGGGCTCCCTTTCCCTTGAATAGGTCTAGAGGTCCTGACCTGACTTTTATCCCAACCAGAAGGTAAAGATCTTACCTGGTCCTGAAGTGGAGCTCCAACAGTTTGCTTGGTTCCTGAGCCCAGATTCAAGACATTGTTGGGGTGGTTTTGGAGCAGGTCACCAAGATACATCGTAGTCTCCCAGACAAATTCGTCCAGTGGCGTCTGAGACATAGGCTTGATCCAAAGGGCTGGCTCTGGACCGATCCCCAATGAGTCACGGTGGAACAGCCACCAGGCTAAAAAAAAAAAAAAAAAATTCCACCTGGTTTCCTGGCCAATTGCACCAAGAAATATTGCAGGGAATAGTTAATTGAAACCCAGGAATGAAATTGAATTTGGACTCAGGCCTTTTCAGGAATCAAACCTTTTTGTTCGCTAGCGAAAATTACTTAGCCCGGCTCATGCCTGTTTGCTAAGTGCATCACATATATAAAACAGCAGTTACATCACAGATGCATATATCCCTAATTAGTTTGGCAGCAATACAATACATATCCTTCCGCTACAGATGTTTTTTTGTACATCTGTGTATAGCAATTAACATCCCTGGCTTTCACACTTATCTGTATTTTCGTTATCTGTATTCTCATTATTTCTAGGAGAATAGAGGAAAATATAATGGGGGCTAAAATGCGCAGCTTGTCTGTCCTGGTCTCTGTAGTGCCACAGAATCTACCATTTTTTGTTTTAGAAGGCTAATTATCCACCATTTTGGAAGCTTTCCAGGTACCACAACATCACATGGGGGCGGAGTCACACACTGACCTAATCGGGTGACTCTGCTCCTTAGCTATTTAAGAAATGTCCCACGAAGGAGCAGGCAGTCGGCGGTTAGCCTTTGTTGTGGGTGGAGCTTTTTTTTTTCCAGGTCCAGCAGTGCAGCGGGTGGTGTGATGATGGATCTTCATTGGGGGACATTGTTTTTTATTTTTTAATAAAGGACTTTCCAAAACCCCTTCTTGTGTCTTTATTCACTTTTTACACTTTTTTGGTTAATGGTCTGTAACGCATCAACGGCCACCCTGACCGGGTACCTCAGTTGACGGATGCTCTGAGTGCTTCCCGAGGGCTCCAAGCACTCCACCAGACACCGTAACCACCTCAGACCCCATGAACCGCTGCAGCTTGGTTGGGGTCTCGCTGTCCCCTACCCACCCTGGACCTACGACCAGGTTCCAGTGGGTGAACCTCTTTGCCCAGAGAGTGCAGCAGAACAAGCTCTTCCACAAGCTCTTACAAGAGCTTAGGGATTATCCAAGGGAGTATGGAGGACATGCAAAACCCTTGTAGCCGATTCCCTCAATGAGAGACAGGACTCTAGATTAAGGATGAAGTAACTCAAACTTTATTGAACAAGAAAAATACTTTGATATACAGTTTTCCCCCACAAGGTTACCGCCCAGGTGGACCTTGTTGAAGACAGGCCCTGAGATTCACAATCCAATGAAAACAGAGTTTTACGCTCCCATATAGTGTACACAAAGATGTACATTGCGGGACAATCCCCCCTCCCCCTTAGCATCCAATCCACATATACACCCCATATTGAGTTTCTCTTAAGACAGACAGAACAATGTGAGGTCATTAACATTTAACAATGAGACAGGTGAACTTTAACACAATACACATTCCATTTCAATACACAAACAACAGGGAAGCCCGTCTGGCATGCAGGGACATGGAACACACACATTATCTAGGAGTCAGACTTCATGGCAATTGTCTATAACAGTCTAAGTCTTCCAGTGTAAAATAGGATTAAATCTTTATATTTCTATATGAAGATATTGCTGACCAATATTGCTGTCCTATCTGAAGCAATTCAAACCATTAAGTATCTGCTCCTCCTCTCCATTGACGGTGAATACCATCACATGGTCCATACTCATTCACATTGGGGGAAGGTGGGATCTGGGGGCCCCCTTATTTAAAGGCCCTTGAGTCAGAGCCCCCCTACCCTAAAAGACATCCCCATGTTGAGGGCATGTGGCCTTCTATGGTTCGGGGGGGGGTATGCTTGTCGCTCCCCCCTTTCCTGCAATCTCGGATAAGGGTCTGATTTGGATTTTGGAGGGGAACCTACGCTGCTTTTTTCCGTTTTTTTGTAGTTTTACATTTAGCTGTCAGTGGTGAAGCCCGCTGACAGCTGACAATCAATTCATCGGTTAAGGATGCTGCAGCTGGTTTCCTGGCCCGCTGCTTAACTAGCTTTTCTTTACACAGATTTCGAATTGGTCAATCAGTTTTCGACTGATTTTAATTTTAATCGTTCTAAAAATTTTAAAATCATTCGAAATTTAGAAGACAAAACTCAACAAAACTAAAAAACACATTTTTCTGTTTATACACATGTCTAATTAGAGGTGGAAAGTTGCTGATCGAGCAGAAAATGAGCAATAAAACGCTTGTATAACACTCAGGTCCCCATGATTTCAGGCATTTTTATGGGGCTAAAAACACTTTAATCTGTCAAAAAGAAGCTCATGTACCTTTTTGAGCAGCAGGTGTTTTGCTTCAGTTGACAGAACGGTCATATGTAAACAGGGGCCATTGAAATTATTGGGATTTGGCTTGTTCGGCATTCTTGAGCTTCACAGCTGAGCGGGTTTTCAAGCTGAAAATCGCACAGGTATGAATGGGGCCTAATGTCAATGGATGGTTTGATTCAAGGCTTTTTGCATTTTGAGGTTTGATTTTTGTGTTTCCTTAGAATGCATTACTCTAAATTAGAGATGTTTTTTAAATTGGGGACCCTGCTGAAATCATGTATACAATAGCAGAAGTCACTGCTGCAGGAATGTTGAGACTATATAAAGTTTTTGTGTCCTCCATACACACACTCACTTGGGAATGTGACTTAATATTCTGGAATGCAGCTTAGCCAAATGCAACCCATTACAAAGAACAAAAGATCTACTGCCATGTCTTTGCACCCTTCATTGTCTGTTTTTTTTTTTTCTTGTGCCTGTAGAAGTAGGAGAGTGTTCCAGATTACTATTAACAAAATTTTGTATATGAGTACTATGGCATTTTACCTTGAACAATAACAACTCATCAGTGAGAATCCTGAGCAAGTGCTACTTAAAAATGTCATAATTGGGAAAACCCAGCACATAAATACTTTCATACAGAATTGCTGATGGATTATACCACAAAAGTGTCAATGGGATTATATGTTGCTTTTAATAACTTAACTGATCATTTAATTTGTTTCGAATGCATAATGTTTTACAGTTTTGACTAAATGCTTAAATGTTCTAAATTTAGAAAATCGATCTTTGTCATTTATTGACAGACGCAGCTCCATATCTTCTTGACCGTTGGGTTATGCTGCCCCCTACAGGAGTAGGACACAAGGAAGGAAAAAGCTTTACCATGCCTATGGGGCAGTCCCTGAAGGCATACACCCACTTACTCTGCTATAGCCCTCAGTTTGTTTCTGCCTAGTTTAGGAGTAGGACCTAGTTCCCGGCTGGGACTTCGGTCTTAGCTTGCTTTTTAATTTAAAGGGAACCTCAAATTAATTTTTTTTTTTTTTTTTAGCTAGTCATGTTCCTGAGACTACTGCAATCAACCTGGGCCTGGCCTGGGTTTCAGACTGGGTATGCTAGATCCTTAAAGTCTCCCACCCTGGCCAGCGATTGTGCGCAGGTTGTGATAAGAGTGCGCTCAACATAATCATAAATTGTAAACCTGTAACATCTGGGTTGTCCCAAATACTATAGTGATCATCATACAGTGTTAAAAACCATATGTGAAAGTTCTTTATGAAAAAAAAACGATTATCTTTAATAGTTGTGAAAGAATATAAAGTCCTCCAATTGATCCAAATAATCTCAAATAGCCAAAGACCAAGCTTCCATCAATAGTGGATCTTCAATATTGCTAATCTTAGACCGATATGTGAGGGTGAAATAGAACAAATAGCCTCTTAACAGATAACACTAAAAAGTGAGCCTTATTGGTGAATAGGCACTTTGCACACGTGAACAAATAAAATCAAGTGAGGTGACACCTCGGTGGTAGTGCAAACTTCTTACCAGAAGTATGTAGAGGGTAGGCATGAACCACTGTTGTTCATACGGATGCACAGGTTTCCAATGGCGGCTTTAATGTGTGGGCTGAATGTTTCTCCACTCCACCATATCCAACTCACCGATGTGGCTGGCGATGCTGTACTCTAATGTAGCTCCCCCATAACAAAAGATATAAAGTCCCAATAGTGCATTATCCTTATTAAAAAGGAAACACACTTCCATAACAAGTGGAAGGAACTAAGCATAAACAATGGTTCTAAGTGTACCGAAAGTGACCGCCTGCAGTGCGGAACACGTGGCGTGACGGCGTGGCTGCTCCCCGACGCGTTTCTCCTTATCAGACTTCAGCTGGGACCGGAGCACAATTGTGTGCAGGTTATTGCCCCGTGCTAGGCCTTGCCATGACAGATCCCCAATGGACGAGGGCTAGCCTGCAGACTAGCTCACAGGGATCTTTGAGCAAGTTCCCGGTCCCCTGGGGATTAGGGACTGGGGCAGGGATGTCTTTTGGGCTCCCTGCGGTGGTTATAGGCTTGAGGGGGAGCTGATGTTTCTTCATCCGCGGGTCTGCGTCTCACGTGGCTGGATCGGGACGCAAATTGGGGCCGCGTCTTGCGGGCTACTCGTGGCTGTCCGGTAGGGCTGAATGTAACATCGAATATCGTTCTGCGGGCGTGGGCGATGTACACATCGCCGGATCAGCCGATATTGGGGAGGACTCACAGTTTAGGAATACAGCCCGAGCGTCCCGCACGTTATGTCCGTTCTGCAGCTCTCCCTGACTGAGTGGTGAACAGCGCGCCGTGAGCAGCGGCACAGGGAACCAATCAGGCGTGCCTGCACACCTGATTGGTTTCCTGTGCCGCTACTCGCGACGTGATTGGTTCGCTCTGCCGCTACTCACCGCTCGGTCATGAGAGCTGCACGGGTAGACTTAACATGAGGCACGGATGTTCGGGCTGTACTCCTACCTTCTACCACACTGAGTCCCGATTTCTATGAAGTGCACACTAGTCACACACTGTGTCACATCACATGTTATTAACCTGTCCTGGAGTGTCCACCATTAACCCTGGCCTGCCCTGTATGATGCAGCAACTGCAATGAAATTTAGAAGAAGGCTGCTGCTGCAGTGCTGCACTACTTTTATTTCCCAAATCCTACTACAGTAAAATTAACCCTGGCTGGCCCTGTGTATGGTACAATCAGAAGAAGGCTGCTGCACTGAATCCCTACAGTAACATTAACCCTGTATGGTACAACTACAATCAGAAGGCTGCTGCAGTGGTGCACTACTTCCCAATCCCTACTACAGTAAAATTAACCCTGGCTGGCCCTGTATTACAATCAGAAGAAGGCTGCTCAGCTGCTGCACTACTTCCAATCCCTACAGTAACATTAACCCTGGCTGGCCTGTATGGTACAATCAGAAGAAGGCAGCTGCACTAAATCCCTACAGTAACATTAACCCTGTATGGTACAACTACAATCAGAAGGCTGCAGTACTGCCCTACATTAACATTAACCCTGTATGGTCAGAAGTCACACGTGATTGGTTTGCTGTACCGCTGCTCACGGCGCTCACCCACCGCTTAGTCACAGCCAACATTCATCATCACTACTAAAAATGCGCAACGAAGAGGATCCGCTGCAAAAACATGATTTTGTACCAAAAAGAAAGTCAAAATCAAGTATTTGGGAGTATTTTGGGTACAAAAAGGAGGATGTTGACCAAAAAGAGGTACTTTGCATGCAGTGTCATAAAGTTGTGGCCACAAAACAAGGAAACACCACCAATTTGTCTGATCACTTAAAACGGCACCACAAAGCTCTTTACGATGAATTCAAAGTCAAATCTGATTCTGGATGTCGTCAAGTTCAAACAAATATTTGTGATGCCTTTGCCAGTGTGACACCTTACCAGAAAGGCTCTCAACGACAGAAAGCAATAACAGACGCAATAACGTTTCATATCGCTAAAGATATGTTGCCATTAAATACCGTCACCAAAGAGGGATTTAAGAAAATGATCCAAACGCTTGACAGGCGGTATGTTATACCATCCCGCACATATTTTTCCCAAGTTGCGATACAAGAACTGTATGAAAAATGCAAATCTAAGGTTAAAGCAGAACTGTCGTACGTGGAATACTATGCAACTACAACAGACTTGTGGTCCAGCAGAACAACGGAGCCCTACATGAGTCTGACGGTCCATTTCATCACAGAGGACTTCGAGTTAAAAAGTCGCTGTTTGCAAACGGCATTTTTCCCGGAAAGTCATACAGCTGAGAATATTGCAGAGGCCCTGAAAGAAGATGAGACACGTCAAGTCTGTATAACAACAGATAATGCAGCGAACATGCTGAAAGCTGCCGATCTGAACAAATGGACCAGACTACAGTGCTTCGGCCACAGACTACATCTTGCAGTTGGTGAGTAATGACCATGATCTAAATAAATATACATTTTTTTGCCGTTTTACTTAAAGTGTTCCTGCTGAAAAAAAAAAATGTTGATAAAAATACCCCCGGGACAGTCAGGGCTAGTACATTCCACAATGGATAGCCTCTGTACTGTCCCGGTTCGCACTTACCTTTTAGATGAAATACTTACCTTGAAAATTTCTTCTCCAGCGCTGCCATCAGGTCTGGGCAGCTGAAGCTGGAGCGTCCCCTTGTGTCCTCTTCTGTCCTAGAATGCCCTGCACCGGCCCCGATGTCACTTCCGGTGCAGGCTCGTCATCCCTGCACAGCTTCTGGGCATGCCCAGAAGCTGTTTAGCAGGGAATGACGCGCCTGCACCAGAACTGACGTGCGGGGCCGGTGCAGGCGCATTGATTCCTGGGAGCGATGACATAAGAAAAAAATACACTAAACATTTAAACAACTTATTATTGAATCAGTGGCAAAAAATAGTTTTAGGAGCATATTTGAGGAGCTCTTTTCCAAAACGCGATAACTCCATTTCAATAGTTTTCAGGGAAAATTAAAATTTTTACCTAGACCCACACATTTTGAGAATATTCAATTTATCCTGTTAAAACATTTTAAACAAGGAAATTATTATTGGCGTTTATCGAGTTTTGGAAAAGAGCTCTTCATTTATGGTTTCAAATAAAACAGTGTGCTTCAATAATTAAAGTTCACATTCACAATGTTTTGTTTGTTTTCTCCGCTTAGAAAATGCAGTGAAAAAGGATGGCCGCATTGATCGTTCTATAGGAGTCTGCAAGAAGCTGGTGAGCCACTTCTCTCACAGCTGGAAGGCCAGCGATGCCCTCGCAAAAGTCCAGAAGGAACTCAATCTTCCATCACATTGCCTTATCTCAGAATGCCAAACAAGATGGGGTTCCAGACAGATGATGATCAGCAGGATATTAGAGCAGCAGCAGGCTTTAACTCAGGTCCTGTCTGCAGACAAGAAGCTGCGACATCTAATTCCAACCTGGCAAGATATAGATGTCCTGGAATCACTAAGCAAGTCACTGGGCCCAATCCTGGATTTCACTGATGCACTTTCAGGGGATGAATACGTAAGTGTCTCCTTTGTAAAGCCAGTTCTTCAGCTCTTCAACAGTTCACTACTGGAAATGCGAGATGAAGACACAGACTTGACCAAGAACATAAAGAAGAAGATGCTGGACTACCTCAACGAGAAATATGAAGATGATGATACTCAGAAGCTGCTAGATATGGCATCTTTTTTGGACCCCCGGTTCAAGATGGACTTCATTAGTGCAGACAAGAAGACCCAAGATAAGGCCAGAGTGGCATCACAGATGATGGAATGCCAGGAGAAAGCAAGCTGCAGCACTGACGTGATGCCCAACGTTACCAGTGAACCCCAGGCAAAGAAAGCAAAGAAGTCATTGGCAAGCTTCTTTAAACAGAGTGAAACTGCAGCAAAGGGCGATTCCTCTCTGGCCCTAAAGGATGCTTTGGAAGCCGAGTTAAACACCTACCTGCTAACATCTCCAATAGACAAAGAAGAGGATCCACTTGCATGGTGGAAAGTACACAAGATAAGCTTTCCTCGTCTCGCCAGACTTGCCCGCAGATACCTGTGTATTCCTGCGACAAGCTCGCCGTCAGAGAGACTTTTCAGTACTAGTGGCAACATCGTCACTTGCCAACGCACCTGTCTCAAGCCTGCAAAGGTTAATAGACTTGTGTTCTTAGCTAAAAACCTCGAGTAAGCAAAGCATACATAAGCAGCTAGCATGCATGATCATGCTAAAGAATACTCAGTTTAGAAGTTTTATTT
This sequence comes from Pelophylax lessonae, assembly GCF_965119305.1. Taxonomy (NCBI): domain Eukaryota; kingdom Metazoa; phylum Chordata; class Amphibia; order Anura; family Ranidae; genus Pelophylax; species Pelophylax lessonae. The sequence continues at coordinate 61,502,580 of NC_138780.1, forward strand.
CATTTTGTTTAGCCATGATTATGATGACCAACACTGTTTAACTTTGGCACTTTTGCTAAAAAAAGTTGTCTTAAAAACAAAAAAGATTGTGAACCAAAAATGCCTATAAGTTGTTTTATAAAAAATTATATTGTTATATTGTTGTAATGTAAACCAATCAGGGGGGTTGGTGTAAAGCTGCTGTTTTATTTAAAAATGTGTTCTGCTTTTGTGTTTACAAGAAATGTTCTAATTTTGGAATAAAATATATTAAGTGACCTTTTTGTCACTTGTAATGAAGCTTGCTTATTTGTGAAATTATTAATATCAATGTTAAGGTAATTGTTGACTTTAGCCTGGATTGATGGCTCTCTCAATATCGCAATATATATCGTTGGGAAAAAAAATATCGCAATGTACTTTTTTTCCAATATCGTGCAGCCCTACTGTCCGGGTACCATGTCAATCTGTCTGAAGTGCCTGACCAAGCTGTCCAGTGGATGCCGATGGATCACCTCACTCGGCCGGATTGGATCAAAAATTGAGGCTGCGGCTGCTGGAGCTAGCTGGCTGACTGACCAAGCTGTCTAGGCGACTGACCAGGCTGTCCAAACTCCTAACCGAGCTGTCCGAACTGCGATAGAGCTGGCAGCGGACCCGCGACTGGATCGTGCCCCAAATTTAGGCCCCACCTTTGGGGCCTACTCGAGGCTGGCTGACCAAGCTGCTGACCAGGTGATTTGAGCTGCTGACCGGGGCTTTAGAGCAGCAGCTGGGCATCAGGGGAGTGGACATATGGACTGCCTGGCGCTGTGGGGATATGGTTGTGTGGGGGTACTCTACATCTGCTTCATGGCTGGCCCCCTCTCCCCCTTTTGTAGGGGGGCTATGTCCTCTTATGTCATTTATGGTCTTTAGCAGCGTCTCCTTGCGGGACTGTTGTCGGCGACCTCTCCTGTTTGCCTTTGGCACGCAGGATCAAAGGGTAATTGTTACTGTTCCCTTTCTGGAATGCTTTCAGGGATTCTATTCAAACCTATTTACTGTGCCCAGAAAAGAAGGAAAAGTACGTCCAATTCTTGTAAAATTATATAAAGAAATATTTCCGCGCTAAAAAATAAGGATAAATGATAATAAATAAATCAAAGCAGCTAGCACAAAATCAACTAACAGTGATCCATAAACCTAATACTTCCAAAAAGTGCAGCGCTATAAGTGATTAGAAATATTATAAAATATTATAAAACTCTGAAAAATTTGTGAAGAAAATAAATGGATAATCCACAAAAGTAAAATAAAAGGGGTAGTGTCCAAAATAATGAATAAAGTCCCAAAAATGGTGCAAGTAGAAGTAAATCCAGGTGCAAGATGCTATGAAAAACACTCCTTCCAGTGACACCAGGGAAAAGTGCAAGATGGGGACACCTCCGTGCACAAGTATAGTAAGCAGCTTACCAGAACTCCGTGGCTACTCAATTGAATGAGACAGCCTCTCCCAGCAAGATGTTATATATCAATATAATCAGTGGATGTCAGACAAAGGCACTTCTTGGTTACTCCGTCATGAGTGAATAAATATATAGGGAAAAATAAAAGCCCATAGCGTAATCCCGTAAAACATATGTCAAATTTATTTAAAAAAAACTACTCACAATATGAAGACCTAAACAGGCATATGTAATAGACCGTTTGTGGATCCGATCGCGGCGTCCCGTGGGTATCCAAAGCAGCATGGAACAGTATAAAACAAGCCAGCTCCGTAAGGGGGCGTGTGGACGTTACGTCTGGAGCCAAACAGTTTTATACTGTTCCATGCTGCTTTGGATACCCGTGGGATGCTGCGATCGGATCCACAAACGGTCTATTACATATGCCTGTTTGTCTTCATATTGTGAGTAGTTTTTTTTTAAATAAATTTGACCTATATGTTTTACGGGATTACGCTATGGGCTTTTATTTTTCCCTATATATTTATTCACTCATGACGGAGTAACCAAGAAGTGCCTTTGTCTGACATCCACTGATTATATTGATATATAACCTCTTGCTGGGAGAGAGGCTGTCTCATTCAATTGAGTAGCCACGGAGTTCTGGTAAGCTGCTTACTATACTTGTGCACGGAGGTGTCCCCATCTTGCACTTTTCTCTGGTGTCACTGTTTTTCATAGCATCTTGCACCTGGATTTACTTCTACTTGCACCATTTTTGGGACTTTATTCATTATTTTGGACACTACTCCTTTTATTTTACTTCTTTGTGGATTATCCATTTATTTTCTTCACAAATTTTTCAGAGTTTTATATTTTATAATATTTTTAATCACTTATAGCGCTGCACTTTTTGGAAGTATTATGTCCAATTCTTGACCTGAAGGCTCTGAACCGCTTTGTGCAGGTACAGAAGTTTCGAATGGAATCCATTCGAATGGTAGTGGCGTCTCTACACCAAGGAGACTTTTTGGCCTCTATAGATATCAAGGACACATATCTACACATTCCTATCTACGCTGGACACCAGTGTTTTCTTCGCTTTGCTGTTGGAGAGGAACATTATCAATTTGTAGCGTTACCCTTTGGTCTCGCCTCTGCCCCCAAGGTCTTTACCAAGTTGCTGGCTCCGGTGTTGGCATGACTGCACCAATGGGGGATTTCGGTACTGGCATACCTGGACGATCTCCTATTAAGGGCGGACTTTCATTCAGCCCTGTTGGGTGACTTGACGATCACTGTACAGACTCTGCAAGAGTCTGGTTGGAACATCAAGTTAAAAAAATATGCCCTGATACCTTCATTAAGACTAGATTATCTGGGCCTGACTTTGGATCTCACTTTGGCGAGGGTCTTTCTTTCTCCGGACAAGCTGCAGCAGTTTTAGGGGGCGATCCGTTTTGCTGTTGGCTAACATTCGTTCCTCTCTGCGGACTTGCATGCGGGCTTTGGGTCTGATGGTGTCAACCTTCGAGGCAGTTCAGTTTGCTCAGTTCCATACGAGACCCTTACAAAGGAAGATTCTCTTCAAATAGAACAAAAATCCACAGTCCTAGGATGCTTTGATTCTGTTGAATCTCAACACAGACTGCTCTACTATGGTGACTTCACTCGTTAGCACTACGCCAGGGCAAGTCCTTACTTCTGTTGTATTGGACGGTGGTAACCATGGACACCAGCCTGTCAGGCTAGAGAGAAGTGCTGGGAAAGCTCTGCGCCCAGGGGTCTTGGAAAGTAGAAGAGTTCAAACTTCCGATAAATATTTTGGAGCTCAGAGCTATAAAGCTTTGCCTGAGCCACTGGACAAATTGTCTGCAAGATGGCCGTGGCTTATATCAATCATCAAGGGGACACCAAGAGTGTCTTGGTCGCCGAGATCCTGGGTTGGGTGGAAAAGTTTTGTTCCAGCCCTCTCTGATGTGCACATCTCAGGTGTGGAGAACTCGCAGGCGGATTACCGGAGTCATCTGATGTTGGATCAAGGGGAGTGGTCCTGACACCCGGAGGTGTTTAATCTCCTGTGTGTCCGGTGGGGGACACCCGACGTCGACCTGTTTGCTTCTCAACTCAATAACAAGGTTCAGAAGTTCGTAGACAGGTCTCAGGATCCTCTGGCCGAAGCCACAGATGCACTGGTAGCTCCTTGAAGTCCGTATCAGCTGATTTCTGCTTTCCCTCTGCTAAAACTTCTGCCAAAGCTTCTGCGCAAGATAGAGGTGGAAGGGATTCTGGTCATTCTGGTGGCTCCTGACTGGCCTTGCCGGTCTTGGTACGCAGACCTGATAAGGTTGGTCGCTGATGCTCCCTGGATACTTCCTCTCGGGGAAGATCTGCTGTCTCAAGGACCGATCTTCCATCCTGCTTTACAGTCGCTGGCTTTAACGACGTGGCTGTTGAAAGCCAGGTATTGAAGGGTAGAGGTCTTTCTGATTCAGTGATTCCTACACTACTGAAGGCCAGGAAGTCTACTTCCAGGAAGATCTATCATTGTATGTGGAAATTGTACATTTCATAGTGGTGCACCCTCGCTTGTTCTTGGTGGCTAGGGTTCTGACTTTTTTTCAAAATGGTGTTGTAACTGCGGTTGGCTTTGGGCATGATCAAAGGCCAAGTGTCGGCTCTGGCTGTGTTTTTCCAATGCCCTTTAGCTATGCATGACCTGATTCGCACTTTTATTCAGGGGCTTTGCCATATGGCACACCCGAGGCAATCCCAACTACCTCTGAGGGATTTGAATTTGGTATTCTCTGTTCTTCAAAAACCTCCCTTTGAGAACATAAGGGAGATTCCTCTGCTTGCCTTGTATCAGAAGGTTGCCTTTTTGGTGGCTATTACTTCTGCTCGCAGAGTTTCTGAATTGGAGGCGTTGTCCTGCCGCTCACCTTATCTGGTGGTCTACAGAGATAATCAGTCGTTTCTTCTTAAGGTGGTTTCTAATTTTCATTTGAATGAAGACGTGCTGCCTTCACTTTGTCCTAATCCCAAGCATTCCAAGGAAATGGCATTGCATTCTTTGGATGTGGTACGGGTTATTAGAGTTTACCTGAGGGCTACTGAGACGTTCAGCAAATCAGATTCTCTTATTTGTCCTTACTAAAGGATCTCCTAAAGCAGGGGTAGGGAACCTATGTCCCGGGGGCCGTATGCGGCCCTCAAAGTCATTTGGTCCGGCCCCCCTTGCAGCTGAGTCTGTGTCTCTCAGCTGATCTGTCAGAATGGAGCCAATGTTTCCTGTATAGTTCCGGCTCCGTTGTGACAGTTTGAGTGAGTCACAGGCGGAGTAATACCAAATGCACTCCGCCTGTGACCAATACAGAAAACATTGCCTCTTCCTCCAGCGCGGCACCGCTGCTAGCCAGCATTTCCCACCAGCAGTACCAGCCAGAGCCAGCAGTACTCACAGCAGTGCCAGCCAGAGCCAGCAGTACCAGCCAGAACCAGCAGTACCAGCCAGAGCCAGCAGTACTCACAGCAGTACCAGCCAGAGCCAGCAGTACTCACAGCAGTATAAGCCAGAGCCAGCAGTACCAGCCAGAACCAGCAGTACCAGCCAGAGTCAGCAGTACCCAAAACAGAACCAGTAGTACCAGCCAGAGCCAGTAGTACTCACAGCAGTACCAGCCAGCTGTACCCACCAGCAGTACCAGCCAGCTATGCCCACCAGCATTGCCTGCCAGCAGTTCTTTTCAAAACTTACCACCACAAAGTCAACTGCGCTCCAGTCTGACCGACGCAACCTGGAAAACCAGTTCGGAGTAGCAACATCATCAATACCAGCTAACATCACACACCTCACCAAAGAGAAGCAGTTGCAGCCATCACATTAGGGGTGAGTTAATTAAATGTTTGACCAAATATAACAGGCAAATTTTTAAGTTGATGATTTTGTACGGCCCCCGAATGATTTTATAAATACCTAAATGGCCCGTGGCAGAAAAAAGGTTCCCCGCCCCTGTCCTAAAGGATTGGCTGCATCTGCTGCGACCATATCTCGATGGATCAGACAGACGGTAGTTCAGGCTTATTCGCTGAACTGTCAGGTTCCTCCTTTCCCTGTGAAGGCGCACTCTACTAGGGCGCTGAGTGCTTCCTGGGCTTTTCGCCATCAGAAGTCAGTGCTACAAGTTTGTAAGGTGGCAGCTTGGTTGTTAGTGCACGCGTTTACAAAATTCTACAAAGTATTCGTGTTGCAATCTTTGCATGCCTCTTTTGGCCACAACGTTTTGCAGGCTGCTGTCTAAAAGCGAAAATGTTTTCTCTTTGTGTATGTTTCTTCTGGGTGACCTCACATTGTTCCTGCTTGAGCTCCAGGTTACCTGGTTGGCTAAGTTTTTAGCCTTAAGGAATTACGTTGTTTTTCCCACCCCTCATGCAAATCCTGCTTTGGGACGTCCCAATGTTCAAGAAGATATGGAGCTGTGTCTGTCAATGAAAGATAGCGAAAAACTGGACTTCTTATTTACCGTAAAATCCTTTTCTCTGGAGTTCATTGACAGACACAGCACCCATCCCTCTAATTATGAGTGAGATGTGTTTTTTTTCTTCTAAACACTGCTTGCAACAAAACTGAGGGCTCAAGCAGAGTGAGTGGGTGTATGCCTGCAGGGACTGCCCCATAAGCATGGTAAAGCTTTTTTCTGCCTAGAATCCTACTCTTGTAAGGGGCAGCATAATCCAATGGTCAGGAAGATATGGAGCTGCATCTGTCAATGAACCTCAGAGAAAAGGATTTTACAGTAAGTCAAAAATCCAGTTTTTTTTTAAAGCGGTATATATTGTACATAATCATAGCTAAGGACAATTTTAACTACTACATAGTCCATGTAAGATGAACTAATTTTTTCAATATTAAATTTTTATTATATTTAAGTCGATTTTCAGTAACCATAACAAGAGTTTTACAGTGAGAATAAAAAAAAGACGCGTTACCTCTCGTCCCACTTCCCGCAGTTTTATCTGTCCTCTGGTCAGGATAAAAAAAGGGGGGTGGCCATATGTTTCTCTCGTAGGGTCTTTTTCACTCCGGTTACAGTGGTCCGGGATAAGGAGGGTAGATACCTTTTTTATGGTAGTGGGGTTTATTAATGACCAACTAGTCTCCTTTATTTCCTACTATACGCCTAACTCAGGTGAGCTGGCATTTTTCCATGACATGTTGCGCACTCTGCTTCCTAAGGCTCAGGGCAGGGTGGTTCTGGGGGGGGACAGCAACCTTCCCCTGGAGCACACCCTAGATAAAAGTATGCAGCGCTTGGTGGAAAACCCCAAAAAATGAGCAATCTATATTAGATACATAGTGTCACAATATATCAATGTACACTAGAAAAACAGTGAAAGAAGAGTCCGTGGAGAGGAAAAACGTCCAACAGGAAGCTCAGGTAGTGTGTTGAATAGATGTGACCTTCACCAAAACACCCAAAGTAATAGTCTCTTACCAGACTTATATGATCCCCATGACAGAGATCATATAGCGCTTGCAACAAGGGCTCCTCACACTCCACAGCACTCCTCGATTCTTGTACATGTAAAGGATCACCTCCAGCAAAGAACTGCCTTAGTACCATCAAACAATATCCTCTCGTGGGGACATATAGTCATGTCACATGTAGGAAAAAGAGACCTCGCATGGTGTAATATGTTCAAGATATTACTTTAATAAGAAGTAGATTTTACACTCACATGTGAATCACGACATATAGGCATCAAGTTATGGTCTTGCGGGGATCTCCAGATGAAATGTGCGGTAGCTGCAGCCCGGTCTCCTGAGTGAAGTAACAGGACACTAAAGGGTGTGCATAAAGCAGACGATCACCGGTCCCCTACCGGTTTCATCAAAATATGACATCATCAGGGGGCGTGGTTAGAGATCGCCAGTCACCCCAATAAAAAGGCTGTGGGAGTCGGAAGGGGAGGAGCGGCGTCTGTGCCATCCAATCACCTTCCACACCTCCAGCTCCAACCGCACATCTATATAGAGAAAGGGAAGTGAACCTCCGATGACCCGGAAGTCACTCCGGGACCAATCACAGAATCTATATAGAGAAAGGGAAGTGAACCTCCGATGACCCGGAAGTCACTCCGGGACCAATCACGGAACACCTCCAGAGCACCAATGGGAACCGATCATTGTCCAACCAATCGTAGCCTCCCCACAAGCAAGTGAAGACCTCCAATCAAAAAAAAAAACAAAAAAAAAAACAAACACAAGCAGAAGCCGACCTGCAGCGCTATGAGGGAGACTACTCAGGAAAAATAAATTCCATCAACCTGTTGAAATAAGGAGTTGTTAAATATAACTAGAACCCCTAGAGCGATTGGACATATCCATTCCCATATAGTGGCACTAGGAATGAGTAACAATAGTACATAGTAAAATGTATATGGAGAATGATAGTGACACAATAACCCTATGGCTGTGCTAATCACACAATCCATAGAGATCCCGCAAAACTCATACAGAAGTATACATCAAGAGATACAATCAAAATATTAAAATAAATAAAAATATAAAATCTTTAAAAAAAAAAAAACACTGTTTAAAATTTTACCATGAAAGAGCATCTAATAGAAGTCATTATTAATAAATCATCAGACATAACCACTAAGGAGATAAAAGGGACTTAGACATTTAAGAATTATTAATAAAAGAGTTTATGTCCCACTCAATGTTCATACCGTGGGGGGTATAGGATTTGACCCTATAGATCCATTGAGTCTCCAGTTGTGAGACACCACGTGTGCGGTTACCACCCCTCCAGCTGCTGGTAAACCTATCGATACCCATGAAGATGGTACCGGTAGGGTCCCTCCCATGACATTGATCGTAATGTCGGGACACGCTATGTTTTGGAAACCCTTTGATAATATTCCCCACATGTTCATTGAGCCTTATCTGTAATTTGCGTATAGTACGACCAATATAATCCAGGCCACATGGGCACCTTAATAGGTATACAACATGTGTGGTGGAACATGTTATAAACGGTTTGATATCGAATTTTTGTTTGGTAGCATTCGATTCAAAGGACTCAATTCTCCTCCTCTTGTCCTTATTGATCGTACAAATGGGGCAGTTTCTGCAGTGATAGTAACCACCCCTACTCTGAAAAAACGAAACGTTTTTAGGGGGATCGATAACATTGGGGGCCACAAGCAGCCTAAGGGGAGGAAGACCCCTAAAGATTACCTGAGGACGCACAGGCAATAATGGGCCCAGCACTGAATCATCCTTCAGTATGTGCCAGTGTCTCTGCAGGATGCGTTTAACCGAGAAGTGCTGGGTGGAGAAGGTAGATAGAAACGCACATTTAAACCTCTCATCTGGAGGTTTTGATTTAGGCCTCAATAGATCCTCCCTAGGTCTAGAGTCCGTGCGCAGCAGCGCTGAATCCAGATCTGTTATAGGATAACCCTTCTCCACAAAGCGCCTCTTCAAGGTCTCTGCCTCCCGCAGAAACACGTCATGGTCAGTGCAATTCCGCTTTAATCTCAGGAACTGGCTAAAGGGGACTGATTGCAGCCAATTAGGGTGGTGACAGCTCCTAACGTCGATGAATCCATTTCTATCTGTTTCCTTAAAGAAAGTGGAGGTGGTAATCACACCATCTACCACCTTAATCTTAAGGTCCAGGAAGTGGATCTCTGTAGTGCTGTATTCGAACTCCAGGGAGATACCCCTGTCGTTAGTATTGAGCTCCTGCATAAACAGTTGCAAGGACATGGTGTCACCATCCCATAGGAGGAGGATGTCATCGATATACCTCCGCCAAAAGACCAATTGTGGTCTGGGGCAGCCATCAATGACATCCTCCTCCCACTTGGCCATGAATAGGTTGGCCATACTGGGCGCGAATTTCCACTCCCCTATTCTGCAAAAAGAAAGATCCCCCGTACCAAAAATAATTGTGACTCATGGAAAAATCCAAGAGAGTCACAATAAATCCCCTTTGCACCGCAGAGAGGGAGCCTAAACTCAGGTAATGGGAAACGGCTTCCAAGCCGTGTTGGTGAGAAATTATGGTGTAGAGTGACGACACATCGGCCGTCACCCACATGTATCCATCTTTCCACTCCAACCTGCTTAGTTCATTCAGAACCTGAGTGGAATCCTTCAAATATGAAGGAGTCCGGCTTACCAATGGCTGCAAGAAATGGTCCACATATTTACCTGCTCGAGAGGTTACCGATTCTATCCCGCTTATGATCGGTCTACCGGGTGGCGCAAGGGGTTCTTATGAACCTTCGGCAGGTAATAAAGGACCGGAATTCTTGGCGCCGAGGGTACTAGGAAAGCTTTCTCTTTTTTAGTAAGGAGGCCGTCCCTATAGCCCTTATCAACCACCACAGTCAGTTCTTTCTTAAAATCCCTAGTTGGATCTTTACGGAGCAGAGTATAGGTATTACGATCAGAAGTAATCCTATTCATTTCCGCCTTGTAGTCAGCAACGTCCAGCACCACTATTCCTCCTCCTTTGTCCGCCGGACGCACCACAATATCCTTCCTTTCCCTTAAGGATTTCAAACCTTTCATAAAACTAAACTCCGTTCTCCTTTGTTTGACCTGAATCTGGTCTAAATCTTTAATGACCAAATCCCGGAAAACAGATATGGCTGGCGCCACCGGACCCGGAGGATTGAAAAGTGAGGAGTTTGACAAAGTGGTGTGTTGGACAGTAGAGTCCGGAATTGAACTGACCGCCCTGGTTGATTTATTCGACAGAGGTTTGGAGAGCATGTATCTCTTGATATTCATCTTTCGTGCAAATTTTTGCACGTCGATGAAAGTAGAGAATTTGTCCAGGGGTTTGGGGGGGACGAATTTGAGGCCCCGGTTGAGCACATGTTTCTCCTCATTAGATAAGGAGACACTGCTCAGATTGAAGATCCCCGAGTCCCTTATCTCCGCTGCTTTTTTCGCGCGGATCCTCCTCCCCCCTCTGGACCCTCTCTTGGATTTTTTTGTTTTTTGCCTCTGGGAGTGGCCACCGGAAAATCCCGATGGTTTCTGGGATCTGAATATTGTTGTTCTCTAACAGGAGCATCTCTCCTAGGTGAGAAATAGGTGGGTTGCCCCCTAAAGAAAGAATCATAGGGGGTGCCTCTGTCATCATAACCCTGATGACCCTGTCTACCTGGATGCTGAACAATAGCGATGGTCATCGACTTCCCCCAGATGGTCAAATCGGTTGTGAGTGGCAATTGGCTGGTTTCCCACATAGGGTCTGGGGCGGCCACCCCTTTTGCCTCTACCACCACCTCTGCCTCTGCCTCGGCCCTGTGTTAACCACCCCTCTGAAACGGCTGGTTGGACATTAGCGGGTACAGACTGCTGGGGAGGATCAGATATGTCCTCAATGTCGGTAGTAGGAGTGGCTTCAGCCGATTGCACAACCTGTTCGGGTAGACCGATCATAAGCGGGATAGAATCGGTAACCTCTCGAGCAGGTAAATATGTGGACCATTTCTTGCAGCCATTGGTAAGCCGGACTCCTTCATATTTGAAGGATTCCACTCAGGTTCTGAATGAACTAAGCAGGTTGGAGTGGAAAAGATGGATACATGTGGGTGACGGCTGATGTGTCGTCACTCTACACCATAATTTCTCACCAACACGGCTTGGAAGCCGTTTCCCATTACCTGAGTTTAGGCTCCCTCTCTGCGGTGCAAAGGGGATTTATTGTGACTCTTTTGGATTTTTCCATGAGTCACAATTATTTTTGGTACGGGGGATCTTTCTTTTTGCAGAATAGGGGAGTGGCCATGGGCGCGAAATTCGCGCCCAGTATGGCCAACCTATTCATGGCCAAGTGGGAGGAGGATGTCATTGATGGCTGCCCCAGACCACAATTGGTCTTTTGGCGGAGGTATATCGATGACATCCTCCTCCTATGGGATGGTGACACCATGTCCTTGCAACTGTTTATGCAGGAGCTCAATACTAACGACAGGGGTATCTCCCTGGAGTTCGAATACAGCACTACAGAGATCCACTTCCTGGACCTTAAGATTAAGGTGGTAGATGGTGTGATTACCACCTCCATTTTCTTTAAGGAAACAGATAGAAATGGATTCATCGACGTTAGGAGCTGTCACCACCCTAATTGGCTGCAATCAGTCCCCTTTAGCCAGTTCCTGAGATTAAAGCAGAATTGCACTGACCATGACGTGTTTCTGCGGGAGGCAGAGACCTTGAAGAGGCGCTTTGTGGAGAAGGGTTATCCTATAACAGATCTGGATTCAGCGCTGCTGCGCACGGACTCTAGACCTAGGGAGGATCTATTGAGGCCTAAATCAAAACCTCCAGATGAGAGGTTTAAATGTGCGTTTCTATCTACCTTCTCCACCCAGCACTTCTCGGTTAAACGCATCCTGCAGAGACACTGGCACATACTGAAGGATGATTCAGTGCTGGGCCCATTATTGCCTGTGAGTCCTCAGGTAATCTTTAGGGGTCTTCCTCCCCTTAGGCTGCTTGTGGCCCCCAATGTTATCGATCCCCCTAAAAACGTTTTGTTTTTTCAGAGTAGGGGTGGTTACTATCACTGCAGAAACTGCCCCATTTGTACGATCAATAAGGACAAGAGGAGGAGAATTGAGTCCTTTGAATCGAATGCTACCAAACAAAAATTCGATATCAAACCGTTTATAACATGTTCCACCACACATGTTGTATACCTCTTAAGGTGCCCATGTGGCCTGGATTATATTGGTCGTACTATACGCAAATTACAGATAAGGCTCAATGAACATGTGGGGAATATTATCAAAGGGTTTCCAAAACATAGCGTGTCCCGACATTACGATCAATGTCATGGGAGGGACCCTACCGGTACCATCTTCATGGGTATCGATAGGTTTACCAGCAGCTGGAGGGGTGGTAACCGCACACGTGGTGTCTCACAACTGGAGACTCAATGGATCTATAGGGTCAAATCCTATACCCCCCACGGTATGAACATTGAGTGGGACATAAACTCTTTTATTAATAATTCTTAAATGTCTAAGTCCCTTTTATCTCCTTAGTGGTTATGTCTGATGATTTATTAATAATGACTTCTATTAGATGCTCTTTCATGGTAAAATTTTAAACAGTGTTGTTTTTTTTTTTTTAAAGATTTTATATTTTTATTTATTTTAATATTTTGATTGTATCTCTTGATGTATACTTCTGTATGAGTTTTGCGGGATCTCTATGGATTGTGTGATTAGCACAGCCATAGGGTTATTGTGTCACTATCATTCTCCATATACATTTTACTATGTACTATTGTTACTCATTCCTAGTGCCACTATATGGGAATGGATATGTCCAATCGCTCTAGGGGTTCTAGTTATATTTAACAACTCCTTATTTCAACAGGTTGATGGAATTTATTTTTCCTGAGTAGTCTCCCTCATAGCGCTGCAGGTCGGCTTCTGCTTGTGTTTGTTTTTTTTTTTTTTTTTGTTTTTTTTTTGATTGGAGGTCGTCACTTGCTTGTGGGGAGGCTACGATTGGTTGGACAATGATCGGTTCCCATTGGTGCTCTGGAGGTGTTCCGTGATTGGTCCCGGAGTGACTTCCGGGTCATCGGAGGTTCACTTCCCTTTCTCTATATAGATTCTGTGATTGGTTCCGGAGTGACTTCCGGGTCATCGGAGGTTCACTTCCCTTTCTCTATATAGATGTGCGGTTGGAGCTGGAGGTGTGGAAGGTGATTGGATGGCACAGACGCCGCTCCTCCCCTTCCGACTCCCACAGCCTTTTTATTGGGGTGACTGGCGATCTCTAACCACGCCCCCTGATGATGTCATATTTTGATGAAACCGGTAGGGGACCGGTGATCGTCTGCTTTATGCACACCCTTTAGTGTCCTGTTACTTCACTCAGGAGACCGGGCTGCAGCTACCGCACATTTCATCTGGAGATCCCCGCAAGACCATAACTTGATGCCTATATGTCGTGATTCACATGTGAGTGTAAAATCTACTTCTTATTAAAGTAATATCTTGAACGTATTACACCATGCGAGGTCTCTTTTTCCTACATGTGACATGACTATATGTCCCCACGAGAGGATATTGTTTGATGGTACTAAGGCAGTTCTTTGCTGGAGGTGATCCTTTACATGTACAAGAATCGAGGAGTGCTGTGGAGTGTGAGGAGCCCTTGTTGCAAGCGCTATATGATCTCTGTCATGGGGATCATATAAGTCTGGTAAGAGGCTATTACTTTGGGTGTTTTGGTGAAGGTCACATCTATTCAACACACTACCTGAGCTTCCTGTTGGACGTTTTTCCTCTCCACGGACTCTTCTTTCACTGTTTTTCTAGTGTACATTGATATATTGTGACACTATGTATCTAATATAGATTGCTAATTTTTTTGTGTTTTCCACCAAGCGCTGCATACTCTTGTTTTCATTCTACTGGGTTGAGGTACAACAACTTTCTTATGCCAGCAGCTGGTAATATCAAAACACTATTTTTCTTTGATCTAGCGCAGTATATACCTGTTTTTATCACACCCTAGATAAGTCCATCCCGGGCAAGCCCAGATATAGACATTTGCCCAAGAATGGGCATAAACTGGCTCGCCTCCTCCACGACTGGGATCTGCTGGATCTTTGGAGGGAACACAACCTGTCCCAGAGAGACTATACGCATTTTTCCCATGTGCATGGCACCTATTCCAGAATAGACCATGTGTTTGCCAGCTCTGCTCTTGCCCTGTATGTGTGCGCAGCGAGGATTCTGGCGACCCCTTGGTCAGACCACTCGCCGGTGCTGGTGCAGTTCACGGCCCTGTGGTCTCGGCCGGGTCCTTCCCCGCGGCGGCTCTACGCGACTCTACTGAACGATCCTGGGGTCCTGGAGGAGGTGGGGCGGGAAATTAAATTGTTTTTTCGGGAAAATGGTTTGGGGGATACCTCTCCGACCATAACCTGGGCTGCTCATAAGGCCACGATTCGTTGTAAACTAATCCAAATTGCAGCGAGACTGAAGCGCAACCATGAGAGCACCATAAAAATGCAAGAACAAACCCTGACCGCTTTACTCCAGGAACAGAAGGCGCGCCCCCAGGTGGACATCAGAAATAAGATAGACGCTGCTAGACTGGCACTGAATCTGAGCCTCACGACCCAAGCTGAGAAATGTCTTCGCTGGTCCCGCCATAGATATTACACCATGGGAGACAAACCGACCACGCTTTTGGCACGGAAGTTGGCCCCCGTCCCTTTTACGTCTGCCCTGCCCAGGTTGCGATTGCGGACTGGGGTGCTTTCTCATAATCCTGACCTACTCACATCTGAATTCACAAGGTTTTACACTAAGCTCTATCGAGAGCCTGCTGCTTACGATCGTGGTCTGGCGGACGCCTTTTTTGCGGAGCTTGATTTGCCATCGTTGTCACAATCTCATATTGCACTGATGGACGGGGCAATCACGGAAGCGGAGGTGACACAGGCGATTAAGGGCTTGCAGCCCTCCAAGGCCCCTGGGCCTGACGGTTTTTCGGGTGTATATTTTCGCAAATTCCAGGAAACTCTGTCCCCTCACCTTTTTTGTGCCTTTTTTTTAATGCACTTCGGTCAGGCGAACCCCTTCCACCTCAGGAAAATATGGCATACATACATGTCCTTCCTAAGCCGGGTAAGGATCATAGCATTTGTGAAAATTATCGCCCGATTTTCCTTAATCAACTCGGACCTGAAAATTGTGGCTAAGGTTATGGCCACCAGACTTGGCTCTTTCCTGGCCACCTATGTACACCCTGATCAGGCTGGTTTTGTCCCGGGTCGCCAGACCTCGGATCAGACTAGGCGTGTCCTGGACATTATCTCAGCTATTCAGTCGGACTGGGACGAGGGTGGTTCTCGTAGGGGTATTAAAAAGAAAAGAGAAGGCGCCTGGCCCTTTAAATAAAAGATTGTTGAACCTGCTGCCCTTTTAATTGTAATAAAACAATAAATAGGTATATATCATAGGTAAAAAGGCGCTGGTAATCTTGATATATCACGTGTTATAAAAATTAATAAGTGATTTAAAGTGTAATATATGTGATTAAAAATTGCTACAAATATATATATATGATCTACTATTGGTGCAATTAGCAAAGAAAAGTGCATACCAGTGCAATTTCAATTCAGAAGTGTTTGTGCTTCTCAAAGTAAATTAATCCACAAAGGTGTGGATCAGTGAACCAATAAATAGATATATAAAGAATTCCATACAAAAATCACATAAGAATATATAAATATATAAATGTGCTCCAAGTAGTGTTTAAGAGTCCAGGCAATAGCATGCAATCAAAATTGTGCTTGGTGGATTCTTATTAATCCCTTCACAGTGCTCCAGGTGCTGGGATGTGACAACCGTCAATTAAGAAGTGCTTGTGATTCTCAAAGTAAATTAATCCACAAAGGTGTGGATCAGTGAACCAATAAATAAATATATAAAGAATTCCATACAAAAATCACATAAGGATATATAAAAAAATCACATAAGAATATATAAAGTATAAATATATAAATGTGCTCCAAGTAGTGTTTAAAAGTCCAAGCAATAGCATGCAATCAAAATTGTGCTTGGTGAATTCTTATTAATCCATTCACAGTGCTCCAGGTGCTGAGATGTGACAACCGTGGCCTCTTACCAGCTAGCAGCAGGTCACAAGGACCCCCAACGCCTGTGATCCCTTTATTGGGTGGATCAAACCTCTCCTCGATTGCTTGGATCTCTGGCTCCTATATTACTCGAGTTGGACCATGTAGTCCCCCCATACACATAAAGATATAGAAGAACAAATAGCCTCCAATAGTGAAATACTGTTTTATTCTCCAAAAAAACATACACTATAAGGTGACAACACAGTCACACACAGAGGCATTCGGAACAGAGGCTGGGATACACATCCACCGCCGCAATACAAAGAAGGGGGAAAGGAGATACAGGGTGCTGCAGATCCCTGGAGAATATCTTCCTAAGACCCAAAAAAACGATTTTGTACTGCCGAATTGCCCAGTGCCAGGAGGGCACAACAAATAGTAAGAGGCTAATTGTCACCTTTTTATAGTGTATGTTTTTTGGAGAATAAAACAGTATTTCACTATTGGAGGCTATTTGTTCTTCTATATCTTTATGTGTATGGGGGGACTACATGGTCCAACTCGAGTAATATAGGAGCCAGAGATCCAAGCAATCGAGGAGAGGTTTGATCCACCCAATAAAGGGATCACAGGCGTTGGGGGTCCTTGTGACCTGCTGCTAGCTGGTAAGAGGCCACGGTTGTCACATCTCAGCACCTGGAGCACTGTGAATGGATTAATAAGAATTCACCAAGCACAATTTTGATTGCATGCTATTGCTTGGACTTTTAAACACTACTTGGAGCACATTTATATATTTATACTTTTTTATATATTCTTATGTGATTTTTTTATATATCCTTATGTGATTTTTGTATGGAATTCTTTATATATTTATTTATTGGTTCACTGATCCACACCTTTGTGGATTAATTTACTTTGAGAATCACAAGCACTTCTTAATTGACGGTTGTCACATCCCAGCACCTGGAGCACTGTGAAGGGATTAATAAGAATCCACCAAGCACAATTTTGATTGCATGCTATTGCCTGGACTCTTAAACACTACTTGGAGCACATTTATATTTTTATATGTGATTTTTGTATGGAATTCTTTATATATCTATTTATTGGTTCACTGATCCACACCTTTGTGGATTAATTTACTTTGAGAAGCACAAACACTTCTGAATTGAAATTGCACTGGTATGCACTTTTCTTTGCTAATTGCACCAATAGTAGATCATATATATATTTGTAGCAATTTTTAATCACATATATTACACTTTAAATCACTTATTAATTTTTATAACACGTGATATATTAAGATTACCAGCGCCTTTTTACCTATGATATATATCTCGTAGGGGTATGCTTCTCTCGTTAGATATACACAAAGCTTTTGATTCCCTCTCGTGGGATTACTGTTTCGATGTACTGGCTCGTTTCGGCTTCGGTTCCCCCTTTATTACTTTGCTAAGGGCTCTGTATAGTACACCCAAGGCGACACTTAGGCTGAAGGGATACTCCTCGGGACCTATCCCGATAAGGAGGGGTACCCGTCAGGGTTGCCCCGTCCCCTCTCCTTTTCGTTTTGGCGCTGGAACCGCTTGCTCTCAAAATTCGTGCCTCGCCGGACGTCGGGGTTGGTTTGTGGGGGCTCCGAACATAAGTGCGTCCTCTTTGCGGACTATCTTTTGGCCGTGGTTTCCTCTCCTCTTACAACTTTGCCCAATTTGTTTGCCTTGCTAGACTCTTTCTTGCAAGTCTCGGGGTTGCACGTAAACCAGGTTAAGTCGCAGGCATTGAATCTCTCTCTGGAAGCTGGGACGGTGGTAACGCTACAACACTCATTTAAATTTACATGGCAGTTAGACTCCCTACCTTATTTGGGTATTAATTTAACTTCTACCCTGCACACTTTGTACACCAAAAACTACCCGCCCTTGTTTGCCCGGTTGAAGGAGGACATGGGAAGGTGGTCGCTGCATCCCCCCTCATGGTTTGGTAGATTGCATTCTGTCAAAATGAACGTCCTCCCGAGGGTGCTGTATTTATTTAGAAAGCTGCCAGTTGCTTTGCGAAGGACTGATGTGCTAAAGTTTCAAGGCCATGTTCTTTCATTTATCTGGGGGAACAAAAGACCTAGGGTGAATAAGAAAACGCTCTATACTCCTAAATCGAGGGGTGGGCTGGGGGTGCCGGACCTGATGAAAAATATTATTATGCGGGGCAAATGGCCCAATTGGTACAATATCATTCTCATCAGTCCCCTACGGCTTGGATGAGATTGGAAGCCAGTTCAGTACCAGATCGGGAGGTCTCCCATATTATGTGGTTGCCACCCAAAGATCGCCCTCCTATTCTCTGCCCTCCTATTTTCTGACCAGCCTTGTCCCACTCTCTAGCCATCTGGGATCGGCTGTCCAGAACACATGCCTTTCGGTCTCAACACACTCCCATGGCCCCATTCTTGATAATAGTGGGTTTCCCCCGGGTCTCTCCCCTAGATCCTTTCAATGGTGGACGAAAAAGGGTCTGATCCGCATAGCGGACTTCTGTGATCATAGGGGTATCCTTCGACAACAGCAGCTGGTCAACAAATACGCCTTGCCTCTGTCTGAATGTTACAGGTACGCTCAAATTGACCACTATTTACATTCACTGTCTCGTCTCTCGGATCTGACCACAATGACGTCTATGGACTATTTGTGCCGCAAATATGATAAGATGCAGGGTTATATGTCCATGATTTATGTGTTTATCTGACTCGCCTGTCAAACTTCCTTATATGGACCGCTGGGAAACTGATATCCAGGACACTTTTGACTTGGTGGATTGGCATGTCATGGCTCAGGAGGCCTCCAAATCATTGATCAACACCTCAATCATAGAAGCTAATTATAAGGTACTGCTACGCTGGTACATGGTGCCAGCTGGGATTGCATCTTTTGTTCCAGAAGCGTCTCCTCTGTGTTTTCGGGGTTGTGTCCAGGAGGGTACTATGTTCCACGTTTGGCAATGCCCCAAGGTACGACGTTTTTGGATTAGGGTGTATTACTTTGTTTACACCTTAACACAGGTTAACCTGATCAAATCTCCACAGCAGGCCCTTTTGGCCCAGAGGTGGATGCGGCCACGAGGGCACATAACTTTCATTTTTACTGCAGCAAAAATTACCATTGCCAGGTCTTGGAGGTCTCCTGTCCTGCAGTTTGAGCAGCTGAGGCATAAATTGTCCTGGATCATGGTGCATGAAAGGCTGTCGGCACAACTAGACGACAAACTAGACGACAAAATGCACAAATTCGATAGAGTGTGGGAACCATGGCTCAACTATCTAACAGGGCCAGCTTGAAGGCGGTCCATGGGGCGGGGGGCGGGGTGCGGGACGCGGAGTTGGGTCCATTCTTTCCTCTTTCTATTGCTTCCTTTTCCTTTCTTTTTTCACGTTTACTTTCCTTTCTACCTTGTCATTTCGTGTACGTTTTTATTTTTATTGGGTCTATGTCATGGTGGCACGTTGTTGCACACACCGATGCTTTTATTCACTCAGGAGACAACTCATCTTTTGTCTTTTTTCATACGCTTCTGTTCAAATTGTTATTTGGGGAATTACTGTTTTTTCTTTGTTTGCCCTGGGGATTCTTACAGCTTGTTGCAGTGATGGCTTTACCACTGAATGATACTTTCTGTCATGTTTCTGATGTTGATGCTTTAAAATTTTCAATAAAAACCATTGAAAATGAGAATAAAAAAAGAAGCGTAATACACATGGTTACATATACGCAGATACTTTCTTTACACAACAGAGAAACATTACCGTAAAGAGGGGATTGCAGGGTGGGTAGGGAGGGCTTTGAGCTGAATTAATACTTCATTCTTCCATTCTACAAAAGGCTTGCCACGTGTCCCAGGTTTTCCTGAACTTGGCTACTGAATTGGTCTGTAATGCAGAGTATAGTTCAAGGTTTTTTGTGAGTTGGAGTATCACGTCAAAGGTTGTGGACTAGGGAGCGCCTCCATTTACGCATTATTAGTAGTCTAGCTGCGAATAATATTTGCATGACAAGAGGTCTAAGGTGAGGTGGAAAATCGTCAATACCAATGCTTAAAATAGCTAGTTGGGGGGAGGGGGAGGATAGAATGCCTGTTATTGCAGAAATCATAGAGAATACTCTTTTTCAAAAGGGGTTAATGTGCGGGCAATCCCATAGGATATGGATTAGGGAACCAGTTTGGGAGCACCCATGCCAACATTTATCGTCGTCTAGGTTAGTGAATTTTAACCATTTGCACTGGGGTCAGGTACCATCTATGGTGAAGCTTTTGTGACATTTCCCAATAGTTGACGCATTTGGAGGAGGTGTGATTTATAATGTATCGCCTGTGTCCATTGGAGGTCAGAACGAAGTTCTGAGGTCTCGTTCCCAGTGCTCATGGGCTGCAGTTTTATTGAATGTGCCTTTATCCTGGAGTAGGTTGTAGAAGAGAGTAATGCCTTTAACTCATAGAGAGATCGAGGACCAAAAGTTGCACGCCTTACTTGGCACTTAATTTTGGGAAGGGGGTTTTTTGAGAGGTAGGAAGTGATTTGTCTATAGGTGAATACGCCCTGGGGAGATAAATTGTTCTTTGTTTATAGAGTGGAGAAGGGGAGGAGTTTGTTACTTTGGGTTAACAGTGACAGAAGTTTGTCTCTCAGAGGATGCCAGTGTTTTTTATAGAGAAGTCAGTGATCAGGAATTTAAAAATTTCTAATTGGATTGGGAAGTATCTAAAGTTTCCTCTGATGTTTTGAAAGAATAATTTCCACGCTGACAGGGTGGCTCGTATGGTAGGATGTTTTATGGCTGGTGGTGTTTTTGATATTGAGTGTACTGAGGTTTCCTGCATGGATATGGGATTGTTCTATGTTCCTCCATTGTTTATTGGAGGTTGGGGTAAACCAATGCCTAAGTTGGTCATGGATTCAGCTAAGTAGTAGTCTTTAATTTCTGGAAAGCCCATTCCTCTGACTCTTTTTTTCTTTCTAATGATCGTAGAATATGGGCAGCGCGTTTTTTTTGTTTTGCCATACGAAGGAGTAGATTTAGAGGTTTGAAGGAAGTAAAGAAAGATCGGTATCGAAATGGGTAGGGATCTACTTAAATACAGGAGCTTCGGGAGTGTTATCTTAAACGCGGCGGTTCTACCTGCCAAGGAGAGGTATTTCTTGCTAAATTTAAGTAAATCCTGTTTTCAGGTGTTGATGAAGGGAACATAATTGACAGAGTATAATTGAGAAGTCTAAGAGGATAGGGTTATACCTAGGTATTTGGTTTGTAGAGTGGTTTTGATGGGGGCAGGGACCCCTAAACTTAATATATTCGAACTTGGAATCATTCACTTTTTATATAATGAGCATTAGGGCTGAACGATAGTCGATGTGATATCGACTATCGTGCTGTGGGCGTGTGCGATAGTCACATCGCCGAAGATACGATGTAAGGCATAGGCATTAGGCAGGGAGAAGTCAGGATGACTTACAGTGGTTGCAGCAGAACACAGCCCGACATCCGTCCCACACGTTCAGTCTGCCTGCCTGCAGCTAGCCTAGTTCTCCAGCTGATGGTAATATGATCCTAGAGTGAGGAGCTCAGCTCCTCCCTGTAACCAATCAGCAGCTCTCAGCACACTGACACTGAAGAACTGGAAACAAGCTTGTATTGTAACAGTTCAGAGTGAAGAGTCGAGTCACAGTACATGTGGGACTGGATGGATGTCATGTCAGGCTGTGTTCTTCTACCTCCTGCCACCACTGAGTCCTGACTGTGCCTAATCCACACTGACTGTCACTGTCAATCCCTACAATAACATTAACCCTGGCTGTATGGTGCAACATAATTGTGGGGCTAGTGTATTGGAAAAGATTTTGTAATATTCGGCAGAGAAGCCATCAGGGCTTGAGGCTTTCCCATTGGGGACTGAGGAGATAGCTTTCTCAATCTCTGAGTTCAGAGTCGTTAGGTCAGTGGGAATTTGAGGTAGCTTTAGGTGCTCTAGGAAGTCTAAGATAGATAAATCTGAGGGGTGGGTTAGTGTTGGATCATCGCCTAGGTTGTAAAGTTTTTGGTAGTCGTTTTTATAGGCATTGATGATCTCTTTTTTGGGTGTGATGTTTTTTCGTTTTTTTGAGGGGTTTACTAGGTGGGAGATTTTTTGCCTGGACCTCCTTTGTTGTAGTTGATTAGCTAAGTTTGCCCGCTTTGTTACCTGATGAGTAGAAGGTAGCTCGCAATTTAAATAGGTTTTTGGCTTGGGTAGCGGTGAGGAGGGTTCTAAGGTCGTTTCGTGTTTGAATTTTTTTTTCGCTAGTTGCAGGGGAAGGGTTTGCCTTGTTGGTTAGTTTCTAACGATTGTAAAGTGTCTAGTATGGTCGTTAGCTGCTGTGTCCTTTTAACGTGGTGCTTGAGAGCTTACTTGGATGAGGATGCCACGTAAATACGCTTTATGTGCCATCCAGGTAAGCATCGGGTCGGAGGATGGAGTTACATTTATGTCAAAAAAGTCTTCCAGTTGTTTACGAATCATGGGGGTATTGGAGGGGTTGGCCATTTGGTGTGGGTCTTTGCGCCAGCTGAACAAGGGTGGTATGTCCATTTTCTCTCCAGTCATTATAGAGATGGGTGCGTGGTCAGACCATGTGATGGTGTGTATTTCAGATTATCCTTGAATATGTAAAATGTGGTTTAGAGAAAAAGGTGAAGTCTCTTTCCAAGGAGTGTTGGCATCTCCATATGTCAAATAAATTGTTAGATTGTAGAAAAGATGAGTGAGTGAGCGGGGATTTCTTGTTTTGGGTCCTTTTAACATCAACAGAGGCATCAGGAATCACGTTGAAATCACCGCAGAAGATGATTCTCCCTTGTTTGTGTTTAGTAGCTGTTTTCCACAGTTTGCGGAGAAAGAAAATTTGTAGTGTGTTTGGGGTGGATGTATTCATTATGGTATATACAGAAAAAATCCCCAATGGTGTGGGACTATGAATGCCACTAGACACTGTATGTCATAGTTAAAATGTTAAATTTTATTATAGATCAAGACACAAACAACAATGCAAACAAAAAATAAAAATAAAGAACATCAACATTACATACAAGACAGGGCATATAAAAATCGCATGCAATTGACAGACCATATACCAGACCACATTGAAGACGCTCAGGTGCACACGGTGGCCTTTGAACCGGAAAAGAGACCCTACGCGTTTCGGGCGTTAAAACAGCCCTTCCTCGGGAGTCAACCAGAGTTCCAAAAAGCACCTACTATGCCTGTAAAAATTGAGAGCTTTTTAGTAGGTTATACAGGTAATATATATATATATATATATAAAGACTATAATCACCGATGCTATAGTGCATTCTTATAGTGATTGACCTACCCTTGGCGTCTATACAAAGGATTGGAATGATCTGTCGATTAAAAACGGTAATTAATACCGTGGGGAGGAATGCCCGAGTTCCAACGAGCCAGTTAAAGGCAAGGATGAAGAGGAGAAGAGAGATGTGGTAGTTGCCCTGGAGGACTGCCGGGGCACCATGATGATCGAACAGTTAGCTCAGTAAGGACCACTCCAAGGAAGAAACTCACTTGTGTAGTATAGGTGATTTTTGATCAACCTAATTTAGGTGAAAAGGTAAAAAACAAGGGGAGGAAAAGATGTCAGGACCACAATTGATTGTCGGGGTTCTTGTATACATACTGCGGTATATATATTGTCGGTTACCTGTAAGATTTAGAGAAAGTATAATGACAGAGGGTCATGTGTTGTAGAGAAGGAATAATAATTCCGTATTAGGAGTATCTCAGCGTATAGGTATCTGTGAAGATGAAGGGATAAGAGAACTCATGTCCAACTTATTAAATTATTATTCAACTGTCCAAAAAAATAGAGGTTGAAGGTGAGGTGTGGGTGAAGGGAGAAAAACCCAATCACCAGGGTGAATGTGCCAAAAGAGGAAAATCCACAATAAGTGAAATAC
Source organism: Pelophylax lessonae (assembly GCF_965119305.1). NCBI lineage: Eukaryota > Metazoa > Chordata > Amphibia > Anura > Ranidae > Pelophylax > Pelophylax lessonae. The sequence continues at coordinate 61,526,637 of NC_138780.1, forward strand.
CGTTGGGTGCATGTAAAAGATATATAGAGTATAACCTACTAAAAAGCTCTCATTTTTTACACACATAGTAGGTGCTTTTTGGAACTCCGGTTGACCCCTGAGGAAGGGCTGTTTTAACGCCCGAAACGTGTAGGGTCTCTTTTCCGGTTCAAAGGCCACCTTGTGCACCTGAGCATCTTCAATGTGGTCTGGTATATGGTCTGTCAATTGCATGCGATTTTTTTATATGCCCTGTCTTGTATGTAATGTTGATGTTCTTTATTTTTATTTTCTGTTTGCATTGTTTTTTGTGTCTTGATCTATAATAAAATTTAACATTTTAACTATGACATACAGTGTCTAGTGGCATTCATAGTCCCACACCATTGGGGATTTTTTCTGTATATACTGATCAGGGATGATGGCCACTAGCACTGGGTACTAGGTGTTGGGATTATTGTTTCTTCTATAAAACGCTGGGTGGAAGACACCCAACTCCCCACTTCTTTATCCCACCACCTACTACCAGTCTATACTATATATATATATATATATATATATATATATATATATATATATATATATATATATATATATAATTTTTTTTTCGATTATGTTGAACTAAGAGTGTTGTATGATACTAAGATTGACATATATTCTCTTGCCTACTAAATTACAAGTAGAACCATGTTTAAAGGCAAAAATTTTGAAACTATACTCTCTTCTTATAGGGAACAGGGTAAAAAGGAGGCCCACGAGTCCGAATTGGACTCTTTATTTTTTCAACTTAAGAAATCAGTGGAGAAAAAAACTAATCTGCACCTACACATTGAAAACTTTGAGCAATATATCAAAGAGGATATTAATCCATTTGGCCTGCGCATCCAGATCTTCCCCACTATGGAAGATCTGGATCATGCCTTTAAAAAACGATGGGAATCCAATCTACAAATTTGTTCCAAAAACATGATGTCGCTCTTGATTGAGGAATAGCATAAACGTATTAAAATATTGGAGTCAAAAATAGACAAAGTATATGAGAAATTAACGCCATTTCAGGAATCTCCCAGATATAAAAACCTAGAATCCAACATTAAAATACAACTAGATAAAATCATAAGCGAAAACATTATCAAAAAAGAACGTAAGATATGTAGGGACAGAATGGCCTTTCGCGACCATGTAGCATACAAATGGTCACATCATCCAACATATCAAACCTAGAGAGGTTTAAGACCATCAAGGAACCAATATGGGTCCAACTCATCTTTAAATTCATCTGTCTCCTCTTCTTCATTCAAACAAGACATTCCTAGAAAGTCTATTAAAAACAAATGTACTTCTCCAAATAGGGATACTAAGAACCCCCCAAAAAAACATATTGCAGAGGGTGGCCGTGTACTCCCTTCTGCAACAAACACATACAAAACACGTCAAAATCGGAATATATCCAATACGACTGACCAGGCCTCACTACCCCCTAAACAAATCAAACGCCAAAACATCATTCCGGCCCAGGCAGAGATAGGGTCAGATAACGAAGACTCAGATGGTTTTTTAGATGCGGGGGACCAAGAAATATAAAATGGACTCATGACATTGATCGGTTACCCTCATCATCCGACAATACTTTGTCAGTAGATGAGGACCCCTCTGTGATGGATGCGCAGTCAGACTGTAGTGACGTGATCAATTTGACTGACTACCCTATTACCACTGCAGAATTGTCATTATTATCTAAAGGCCTTAGTTTCTGTCCCCTAAGCAAACCTGATAAATTTTCAATAATCAAGGATCTACACCTTTTCGCAAGAAAGGTCCTCCTAAAATCACAATACGATCAAAAATCTAAGACAACACAACCTCTTTCAGTATCCTGTGCTAAAACTACGAAAGAGAATGAAGCCCTTGACTGCCTCATAAAATTATTAAGAGGAACAAGAGGAGAGAGACCTAATCGATAACATCGATCTGGACTCCCTGCTCAACCTTGTGAAAACGGATCGTGACCAATCGATTGTTCAAACAACACCTATATTTCCCAAAAAGTCTGACATGTTCCCATCCTTGAATCTAAACCCAAACCTAGCAGCATTCATTACTCTAACTACACAAGAAATTAACAAAATAAAATTTTCTACTACTACCTCTAATCTATCGAGCCTAGAGAAAAAAGCTTTGAAATCTTTGAAAGGGTGGAAATGGGGAAAAAGGGGGAGGATAGGGGAAAGGGACAATAGGGAAAGAAAAGGAAATTGGGACTTTAAATGAGACCTGTACTATGGGGTCTCCATCCCTAATGTATACAATTAAAATAGGAACACATAGTGTTCAAGGCTAAAAACGTGGGACTTTTAGGGGGTGTGGCCAGTGCAAACATGATGATGTTTTGGTAAAACATACACAGCTGCTGGTAAGCAAAACGGAGCATATGATAAATCATCACGTGTTTATTGAGATATTCCATAGCACTTAAACATTTGTACATTGAGTATTGATAGAATAAAACGGGGAATATAAACATTATATAAAGATAACATGATACAATCATAGGCAATGGTACATAAAATTATACAATATACCAAGAAATAGGCAGTATAGAAATGATTGGATGCTTGCTTGTACAATAGCTATCGGTTGAAAAAGCCTCTTAGGCTCTACACGTTTCGTGAAACATAGTTCACTTCCTCAGGAGCAGGCAATTTCGGTCTCTGGAAAATATAAAATATTTGGTGTAGCATCCAAAAAAGAAGGGTCAGGGATACAAAAATATGGGATAGGACTTACAATAAGATAATATACTGCCAAACAGGGTTGGAGGCCACCCGAAAATACGTCCACATCGGGAACTGAGGGAGCAAGAATTCCGCATACGGTCTGGGCGCTAGGTCCATATAAAATATGTGAATTCCCATTGGAGGTCATGAGGGCTATATTAACCACTTACCGCATACTAACGTAGGTCTGCGTCGGTAAACTTTGCGGTAGTGTACCGGGATGATGCCTCTAGCTAGAGACACCATCCCGGTACCGTGGTTTGAAGCAGACGGTTGGCTTTATGTTGGTACCGACCGATGCGGCTCGGGAGCCGCTCGATCGGTACCCGGGGGGGCGGGAGGGGACGTCCCCCCCCCTCCCGCCGCCTTCCGTGGCTTTGCTCGGGGCTCCCGTCCCACCGGGAGCCCCGAGCACCCAGCCGGCGCGTCCGCCAGCTGGATGGAGTCCCGATGAATGCCGGAAACGGCATCGATCGGGTCTCCGTTGACGTAACCCGGAGGCGGCGTTTATGACGTCACTTCCGGGTTACTGTGCTGCAAAAGGCGGCAAATTTGAAAATCGGCTATATGCAAAAACGCTGTTTTTGGCGTTTTGCATACAGGGAAGTGTAGTGGAGGGGTCTAGGGTCTTTTAGACCCTCGATCCCTCCATAAAGTGTACCTGTCACACTTATTGCTGTCACAAGCAATGTAAACATCCCTTGTGACAGCAATATAAGTGATCAGATTTTTTTTTTTTTTAAAACTGTAATAAAGTTAAAAAAATAAATGGGGAAAAAAATAAATAAATTTAGCCGCCCCCGTCACCGTTAGCTCGCGCACAAAAAAAAACGTATACGCAAGTCGAGCCGCAAATGAAATCGCTGTTCAAACCCCACATGTGAGGTATCGCCGCGATCGCCAGAGCGTGAGCAATAATTTTAAAAAAAGAGCTACACTCTAACTCTAAACTGGTAACCATTAAATAAATTTAAAGTGTCGCAGATTGAGATCTCTATTGACCGTAGTTTGTCGCCATCCCACAGGGGGGGGCGCAATTTTAAACCGTAACATGTTGGGTATCTATTTACTCGGCGTGACATGTTCTTTCACAATATACAAAAAAAATGGGCTAACTTTACTGTTTAGTATTTTTTAAATGCAGTGAAATGTGATTTTTCAAAATTTTTCCCAAAATGGCGCTTTAAAGACCGCTGCGCAAATACCGCGTGACAAAAATTATTGCAATGACCGACATTTTATTCTCTAGAGTCTTTGCTAAAATAATATATATAATGTTTGGGGGTTCTAAGTAGTTTTCTAGGAAAAAATACTGGTTTTAATGTGTGAACAAAAAGTGTCCGAAATAGGGCTGGGGCTTAAGTGGTTAAGATATAAATAAGAAAATAATTATTGATGGGGTGGTCCAAGTATTAATGAGATACAATATTGAGCCCAAAGCATAATCTGGCATAAGATGGACCATATGGGGAAATCGGTACAAAGATATAATGGGTAATGGGGTGATCTATAATCGATACTGGGGGGTAGGACATAATAATTAAAAATACTGGACCGAAGACCAACAATGGTGAGGAGAAGACCCAACACTAGGTAGAACAACACGATTTAACAATAAAACCTTCGGACAAGGGCGGGAACATTGTCATACTAACCAATACACAATACAGAGACATGTGTCTCCGTATTCTCAACAATAGAGAATGGTACAGACCCGTTTCCAAATTGGCAATTGATAAATCTAATTTCGAGTTTTATACTATGGTGGACCACGTGTATCTGTACAACATTATTGATAAACCCACGTGGGACTTTATACGCACCCAATTCCCTGTCATCCCTACATTTTACAGTTTACCCAAAATCCATAAGCATCCCTCCAAACCTCCAGGCCGTCCAATAGTGTCCGGATGTGGGAGTATCTCCGAAAACTTAAGCAAGTTCATAGACTCAAAACTGCGACCTTGCGTACAGAGCTTGCCCTCGTACGTGAAAGACACCATCCATTTACTCCAAGTTTTGGAGTCTACCACTATCCCCTCAGATGCCCTGTTGGTGGCTATAGATGTAGAGGCGCTCTACAGCTCTATACCGCACCAACAGGGCATCCAGGTTATTCAACATACATTATCTCAATCTGATCAAAATCTGGGAGACCTCAATGGGTTCATTGTTCAGGGCCTAAAATTTATACTGACAAACAACATCTTTTCGTTTGACGGTTCCCACTACCTCCAGGTGCAGGGGGTAGTGATGGGGACTTTGTGTGCCCCATCGTATGCCAACCTGTACCTGGGGGAGTGGGAACGCCAACTCCTATCAGATCACTCACTTACAACATGGACCAGACACATATTGGCCTGGTACCGTTATATTGATGACGTATTCGCCATTTGGAGTGGCTCTGTAGACGAACTCATGGAGTGCATCACCCAGATGAATAACACCTTCAATCTCAAATTTACCATGAACTATGATTTGCATTCCATCAATTTTCTTGACATCACCATTGAGAAAGATACACTAGGTAACTTGCAAACCACACTCTACCGTAAACCCACATCCGCTAACACCATTTTACACGCCTCCAGCTCCCACCCAGCACCACTAATTCGTTCGATACCTTTCAGCCAATATCTTCGTATACGAAGAAATTGTTCCAGCGATACCCAGTTCAAAATTGAAGCCAACAACCTAAGGATACGTTTACGTAAAAGGGGATACTCTAAAACATGCCTTAAAAATTCCTTTAATAGAACAAATTTCTATACTAGACAGGAACTGCTTTTTTGACAACAAAAAAGTTAGATCCTCAAAGTAATGCTCATCTCCCCCGCATTATCCTTCAGTATTCGGAACAACACCAACAAATCTATAAAGCCATTAATAAATATTGGCACTTGTTAAACATTGACCCCAACATCAGTCCCCACATTACAAAGAAACCAGCCATCACATATCGGAGAACAAAAGCCCTGAGGGATTACCTCACGCGAAGCCAATTCGTTGGTAAACACAGCAATGACCCTTGCAAGAGATTTGGGACCTTTACATGTGGTGGCTGTAACCACTGCCAGTATATTAATACAGCAAAAAATATACGCCTCCCCAATGGAAAAATGTTTAAACCACATCATTTTGTAAATTGTAGGACAGCAGGGGTGGTTTATCTGTTATCCTGCCCCTGTGGGTCCTACTATGTAGGGAAAACTAAATTACCATTCCATAAGCGTATATACCGGCATGTGAACAGCATGCAGAAACGTGACCCTGATCTACCCCTTGGTAGACACATCCGTGATATACATCTAGGCGTTTTTCCAACACCCAGGCGTCTAGCTCTGGACAGGGTCCACCCCAGTCCTCGTGGAGGGGACTGGAATAAGACCCTGTTACAGAGAGAGACACGCTGGATTCTGGAACTTAATGCCACTACAGCACCCGGACTAAACGACATAATAAGCTTCAAGCCTTTCCTGGAGGGTTTCTCCTCGGGAGGCTGGGAACAATAGATCCCAATTTCTCTCTGCAATCCTTCAAATATAACGCTCAACATCATGGTTACCCCATTGATGACAAATATGGATAACAACATCTTAAGGGTTTAGGATTTGTATAAACCAGGCCAAACATGTGATATGATGGTTCTTGGTCTTTAGGTATGCTTTAACATTCAAAATTTATACACCTTAGACATATATATATTGGGACCCATCCAATGAACATACATATTGATATCATCACTGATCCAGTAACACATACCATGCTATGTAGTAGCTTGGGATAAGGTTATGAGGTGGAGATGGCATCCTTATGATCCATGTTTGGCTTTATCAATTTGGATATTATATGTAACGCATTCTATGAGTTATATCTTACTGGTACCACTGAAGACTGTATACTATTGGTATCGGTAAACATCAATCATCTTTTGGGTTGAATTAAAGTATTGTATAAATTATATGTGTATAAATATATTGACTTTATAACACATATTCTATGGAGATCTAATGCCTGCAATACACAGGAGGTTGTGAACTGCATTAATATGTACACTGTATACAATACGATATTGAGTACCTATATCGTTAGGAGTTTGTGCAATACACTGTTATGTACATTGTATGCATATGACAGACTTACATCAGCCCACCATGGTGAAGACTCTTTTTGATTTATGTTTATTCAATATATTTTTTATCTATTTAGGGTTTCCCTTTCCTCGTTTTTTGATATTATCTCAACGCAGATTATCTGATACAAATCTTATATTCTTTTTCTCTGAATTTCCGGATTACTCTGGACATCCTCCCCCCCCCTCCTTTTCCCTGTTCTCCTAATCTTTCTCTATTGTATCCATTCTTCCCCTTTCCCATTTCTTTCTCCTTTTTTTCGTTCTGCCTATGTTGCCCCGTATGGCTGCGGAGCTCCCCCGGCACCAGTAGAGGGCGCTGTCACATACAGCTTTCCCTCTAATACCGGCTTCCTTCCGGTCCGGCTGGTTTCCCGCGCCGGCGCCCATGGAGCGCGGGCCCGGCCTCTCCTTCCGGGATGGGCGGGGCCCGCGCTCCCCGAGCGGGTGATCAGATTGGCTTGGAATCGGCACCAGCTCCGTGACGCAGTTCCAGTGCGCATGCGCTGGCGTCTTATGTCTGGTTATATTCAGTCCGCTTTGGCACTCATGCACAGAGGATGCCAAGTTCCAGGACCATATACCACAGGTGATTCCTTTTGGGGGGAATCTTTCTTGGGGACGATTTTCTTTGGCTCGGATCTACCTGTACCCAGCTTTGAAGTATAGTGGGATCTCTTTGTATTTTTGGCACGTATCTCTCTATCCTTTACACCAGGGATTCCCAAACTATGGTCCTGCAGTTGTTCAGGAACTACATTTCCCATCATGCCTAGTCATGTCTGTGAATGTCAGAGTTTTACAATGCCTCATGGGATGTGTAGTTCTGCAACAGCTGCAGGGCCGTAGTTTGGGAATTCCTGCTTTACACTATAGGCACAGGATATACTCACAAGCACTATGATAATGTGTTCACCCTTTGTTCACTCTATATCTACCTATACTGGCTATATGCTGGGGAATTATATCTACTCCATCTATATAGCTGGCGCAGTATCCTTTTACCTTATTCATATATTCTTTATCCAATTTTCCTCACTTGTTTTTCAATCTCATTATCTACATAATGTTATTTTCTCTTATAATCTTGTATCTCATACTTGTATGAAATACTGAGATACCATATTCCATATCCACATGCTGTAATACTGATTTAATTATATATATATATATATATATATATATATATATATATATATATATATATATAATGTGTACATATGATTGGAAACCATATACTTGGGAAAAGTCGACTTTTTGTTGGCATCTATTACGCTATGAGATATATCATTTCGAGTATATTGGTAGATATATTTACACAGCATGCGGAGTCATATCTTGTTATGGTCACTCAATAATTTTAATTATATTTTCTCTAGCGCTCATTGACAGACGTAGTCCTCGGTGATACACCACCTTCGGGTTATGTTGCCTCCACAGGAGCAGGACTAGACAGGAAATTAAAAAGCTCTGGCCACACCCTAGGGGCAGTCCCAGAGGGTATATCCTCTCTCTCTCTGCCTCAGCAAATCAGTTATTTTCTGTCTAGTTAGGAGTAAGGACCTAGATACCTTGCTGGGATCTTAGGTCCTGGCAAGATTTTTTTCTTAAAGGATTTTTAGACAGCTTTTTTTCTCCAGTGTTCCTGTGAGATCTTCAAGCAAGAAAGCTGAACTGGGCGACGGGCTGGATGTTGAGATCCGGTGGTCACCCCAGTTCAGCCTACGAGCGCGTGCAGGCCATAGCTCCGCGCTGGGTCGGCTGCGACAAAGTCCCATTAAAGGACTGACCCCGCGAGTTAAACGTCTCGCTGAAATGCCAAAGACCATGAGTCACGGCGTCCATATCGGTCGACAGCCCTCCCGCCCCGGTGGAGAGGGGTACTGTCAGGAGTTGGTGCCCGCCTGGTTCCGGTATGGTGAGTAGTATGTTCCCCCTTTTCCCCTGACGGGTCTTGTGGTGAACGCGGGCCCCTCTCTGTATGGTAAGATAGAGTCCCTCTCTATCCTATAAATGACACAGATCCTCCTACTTTGAGTGTGATTTTATGTGCAAAAAGCCAGGAGGCTTGGTTTGGGAGCTAACAATCTAATTGTATACATGTTAAAAAGATTATAATCTGTGGCATTCTGGGAATCTTACGGTGATAAGAATAAGCTACCTACCAGTCAGAAGCCACGGACATGTAGACTGCCTTCCTAATCAGATCTCCAGCTATTAGCAGGCCTCCCGAATGGCCATGCGGTCCGCCAGGGCCGGTACCGCCAACCACGCCAAATCCCCATGCAGAGAGAGTGTTGTGTGCCCTGCAGCACACCGCTATTCAGTACAGGCCGCCGCCAATTTTTTTTGCTGGATCGCACGAGCCGCCATTTTGGCGTAGCCTCGTGTCTCCAGCATGGGGGCGGCCATGTTTGAGGTGATCCAAACACCTCGTGGAGCTAGGGGAGGCGCCGGAAGGCGTGCAGAGGGGTGGAGCCGCCTCCTTTCTTCCTGGGCAGCCAGCCAAAAGACTTCCTGTTTGTCAAGACAGCGCTGTAACCTGTTGCAGTTAAACTCTGAGCATCAAGTGGTGAGCCTGGGGGTCTATCTCTCTCTCTCTCTCGATCGATAGGGATCCCTAGCAGGTAACACTAAGGGGCTTTTTGTGGCGCTGGGGGTCTGAAAAAAAAAAAAAAAAGTTTTTTATTTTTGAATTATATTATCCAGGAAGTGACTGGAATTATCATGGACCCTGCCACACATATTCCCCCACCTGTTTCCCTCGAGGGGGCCACGGGACCCGCCGGTGCACAGAGTGTAGAGTCATTTACAGCAATTTTGGAGTCTATGGTGGCTCGGGTGGAGGCGGCCTGTCAGGGACGGGGGTCAAGGAAGCGACCCCCGCCTACCCCTATACTATCTGACACCTCTGACTCTGATTCAGAGATGGTCACTGCAGTTGCAGGTTCCTCTGCAAAGGCTGTTATCCCAGGTAAAGCCCCCTCAGACAGTGAGGAGGACGCTTCTTCTCCTGCTATAATTCAGGAAGAAGCATTGGTGGACGCACTAGTTGTGGCAGTGCAGGAAACCTTAAAACTTGAGGCTTTACCGGCAGAGGCAACTGAAACAGAGATTCCTTTTGGTACTAATAAGCCCATCAAAACGGTGAAGGTTTTTCCTGTACCCAAATGTTTCGGTAATCAGATTAAAGGAGAATGGGAGCATTCTAAACGTACCTTTACTATTTCCAAGCGTATTGCTAGACGCTATCCGTTTGAGGAATCCATCATTAAGAAATGGACGGTACCACCAGTGGTGGATCCACCTATTTCCAGGCTGAATAAAGCCACGGTTATCCCAGTGGAGGACACTTCGTCCTTTAAGGATCCGGTGGATCGAAAGATGGAAGCAGAGTCCCGCACCATCTTCTCTCTGATAGGGTCAGCATTTAGACCAGTAATTGTTATTGGTCTAGTTTCCCAGACACTTACGGAAAGGGCGAAAATGGTACGCCAAGACCTTAGGGGAAAAGATATTCCCCAGGAGACATCTGATTTGATGGAACAGATTATACAAGGGCTACAGTTTATCTGTGACGCAGCCTTGGACACTACTCCCTTATTAGGGCATGCATCTATGTCAGCGGTGATCCTCAGACGTGTGCTGTGGTTAAAATGCTGGTCAGCTGACCTAGGTTCCAAAAAGACCTTGACAAATCTCCCTTTTCAGGGGAATCGTCTATTTGGGGCCAACCTAGATGAAATCATCAAGGATGCCACTGGGGGCAAGAGCACTTTTTTGCCACAGGCTGCTAAAGCTAAGGGACCTCGCAACAAGCGAGGACCTTTCTTTACCGCCCATAAAGGGCGCCCGGCTGGTACTAGCGGGAAAGGCAAGACTCCTCCAGGAGGGTTCAAGAAGGGCTGGTCGGACAAGCAGAGGACCAACCCAGCCAAACCCGAAGCAAAGGAGTACACAGCCTGAAGGTGCGCCCCCACCCGGTTTCAGGGTGGGGGGACGTTTTCACCGGTATTCAGGACATTAGATCGAGCTTCAACCACTACTACCGGTGCGATTCTTCCCTTCCAACATTTAAGTACTACAGGAAGCGGTAGTTACCGTTCCCTGAATAGATCTTTTTCCTTTACCTTTTCCTAAGATTAGTCCCTATACCTCACAGGAATCGGATCTGGTTGACCAGATAGGCCAAGTAGCCTCTAGTCGGGTGACTTCGGTCCCTGAGGTTCAACCAGAAAAGATCACCCTTCCTGATAACAATCAGGTATCTGATAAATGTGTGGGAACAGAAAACGACCAGACTTTCTCGGATGGTCGGGGCCAGATACCTCTAGGGACGCCTGGTTCAGATTCTATCAGCGCCAGTGGTCCTAGAAATTCTAGGCTGGCCTCCTCAAGCCGGCCTGGCCGACTTGGACATGCTAGTCGCAGACGTTCCGTGGGAACTTCGTCTCGGGGAGTGTCTGTGGTCTCAAGGACCAATTTACCATCATGCTTTACAGTCGCTGGGTTTAATGGCCTGGCCATTGAGACCCAAGTACTGAAGGACAGAGGTTTGTCTACTTCAGTCATTCCTACCCTTATTAAAGCAAGGAAAGCGACTTCCAGCAAGGTCTATTATCACACATGGAAGACTTATATTGCGTGGTGCGAATCTTTAGGATTTCCTCCACGTACCTATTCGGTAACTCGAATATTGGCCTTTTTGCAACAAGGGGTTGAGCAGAAGCTAGCCTGGAGCACCATCAAGGGTCAAGTTTCAGCATTAGCAATCTTCTTTCAGAAACCTTTAGCTACCAAGTCCTTGGTGCGGAATTTCATCCAGGGGGTGCGGCACCTGGCTCCTCCAGTCCGCGCGCCCTTACCGCCCTGGGATCTTAATTTGGTTTTGTCGGTTCTACAGAAACCTCCCTTTGAAAACATCAGGGAGATTCCCTTGCTTACTTTATCCCAGAAGGTGGCCTTCTTGGTGGCTATTACTTCTGCTCGCAGGGTGTCAGAACTGGCTGCATTATCATGCCAGTCCCCATACCTAGTGATTCATAGGGATAAGGTAGTACTTCATCCTAAGCCATCTTTTCTTCCTAAGGTGGTTTCAGATTTTCATCTGAATGAAGATATTGTACTACCTTCCTTGTGTCCTCAGCCCAAGCATCATCGGGAACATGCGTTGCATTCCTTAGATGTGGTTCGGGCAATCAGGGTATACCTGAAAGCTATGGAATCATTCCGTAAGACGGATTCACTTTTTGTGATCACGGATGGCCCCAGAAAGGGTTTGCCTGCATCTGCCGCGACCATTGCCAAATGGATTAGACAGACGGTGGTACAGGCTTATTCTATTAAGGGTCAGAGTCCTCCGTTCCCTGTTAGGGCGCACTCCACTCGAGGTCTCAGTACTTCCTGGGCCTTTCGCCATCAGGCGTCAGTGGTCCAGGTATGTAAGGCGGCCACCTGGTCGTCGGTACATACCTTTACAAAATTCTATAAAATTGATGTGACGGCATCGGCGGATGCCTCATTTGGCCGCAAGGTTTTGCAGGCCGCAATTTGAGGAGACCGGTGGTCTACCTCGAGGGTTTTTTTCTGTTTGAAAAAAAAAAAAAAAAAAAAATTTTTCTCTTTTTTGTTGAGTCTCATCATTAAGGATGAGCATTGTAAACTTCTAGTTGGCACCGGTTGGGCCTTCTAGATTGGGATTTGATTTCCATTTTCCCACCCCTCATTTGTGATACTGCTCTGGGACGTCCCGAAGGTGGTGTATCACCGAGGACTACGTCTGTCAATGAGCGCTAGAGAAAAATGGATTTTTGTAAAATCTTACCGTAAAATCCTTTTCTCTTAGCTCATTGACAGACGTAGTCCCCGCCCCTCTGTTTTTGAGTTGGGTTGGGTTAAAATCTCTAAAGACTGCTTTTTCACATAACTGATTTGCTGAGGCAGAGAGAGAGAGGATATACCCTCTGGGACTGCCCCTAGGGTGTGGCCAGAGCTTTTTAATTTCCTGTCTAGTCCTGCTCCTGTGGAGGCAACATAACCCGAAGGTGGTGTATCACTGAGGACTACGTCTGTCAATGAGCTAAGAGAAAAGGATTTTACGGTAAGATTTTACAAAAATCCATTTATTACTCTCACCCTTCATTTACTTTCTCTAATATGACCACTTTTATCATCTTGGGTCTTTTTGATTTATCTCTTTCATGCACCCAACGGTATTTCACTTATTGTGGATTTTCCTCTTTTGGCACATTCACCCTGGTGATTGGGTTTTTCTCCCTTCACCCACACCTCGCCTTCAACCTCTATTTTTTTGGACAGTTGAATAATAATTTAATAAGTTGGACATGAGTTCTCTTATCCCTTCATCTTCACAGATACCTATACGCTGAGATACTCCTAATACGGAATTATTATTCCTTCTCTACAACACATGACCCTCTGTCATTATACTTTCTCTAAATCTTACAGGTAACCAACAATATATATACCGCAGTATGTATATAAGAACCCCGACAATCAATTGTGGTCCTGACATCTTTTCCTCCCCTTGTTTTTTACCTTTTCACCTAAATTAGGTTGATCAAAAATCACCTATACTACACAAGTGAGTTTCTTCCTTGGAGTGGTCCTTACTGAGCTAACTGTTCGATCATCGTGGTGCCCCGGCGGTCCTCCAGGGCAACTACCACATCTCTCTTCTCCTCTTCATCCTTGCCTTTAACTGGCTCGTTGGAACTCGGGCATTCCTCCCCACGGTATTAATTACCGTTTTTAATTGACAGATCATTCCAATCCTTTGTATAGACGCCAAGGGTAGGTCAATCACTATAAGAATGCACTATAGCATCAGTGATTATAGTCTTTATATATTTATATATATATATATATATATATATTACCTGTATAACCTACTAAAAAGCTCTCAATTTTTACAGGCATAGTAGGTGCTTTTTGGAACTCTGGTTGATCCCTGAGGAAGGGCTGTTTTAACGCCCGAAACGCGTAGGGTCTCTTCCGGTTCAAAGGCCACCGTGTGCACCTGAGCGTCTTCAATGTGGTCTGGTATATGGTCTGTCAATTGCATGCGATTTGTATATGCCCAGTCTTGTATGTAATGTTGATGTTCTTTATTTTTATTTTTTGTTTGCATTGTTGTTTGTGTCTTGATCTATAATAAAATTTAACATTTTAACTATGACCTACAGTGTCTAGTGGCATTCATAGTCCCACACCATTGGGGATTTTTTCTGTATATACTGATCAGGGATGATGGCCACTAGCACTGGGTACTAGGTGTTGGGATTATTGTTTCTTCTATTCATTATGGAAGGGATGCACCGATCCGATATATAATAGCTGGATCGGAGATCGGTAAAATTTAGGCCTTCCATGGGCCGATCCGGGGCGTCGCAGCACCTACGTCATTAATCAGCCTCACGTGTGTGTGTGTTGGGTATGGAGCGCGCCAAAGAGTCAGCAGTGTGGAGATATTACACACTCGCCACGCCAACAAGTTACACAGCTGTTTGCAATGTCTGCAAAGCGAATGTTTCGAGGGGAGGTGGTATAACTGCAAAGTTCAATACTACAAATTTAATCAGGCACATCCAGAAACACCACGCTAAGGAGCACGCTGAATTCCTGCAGCTCAACAAAACCAAAGCAGCAGACAATACAACAGCCCAGCAGCAACAAACTTCCAAAAAGGATGCATTTCAACAACGCGAAAAGTTTCCGATGGAAAGTATGAAAGCCTCAGCAATAACGCAGAAAGTTTTGGAGTTCATTGTTTTAGATGGTCAATCAATGTCAGTTGTTGAAAATGAGGCCTTCTGTCGCCTACTGGAACACTTGGAGCCGACATACTCTCTTCCATCACGCAAGTATTTTTCTGAGACCGCAGTGCCAGAACTGTAAAAAAAAGTTTGCCAACACGTCTCAAAAGAGATTAAAGATATAAAGGCTATGAGCTTTACTACAGATATATGGAGCTCTGATGTGTGTCCAATGTCGCTTTTAAGTTTAACAGTCCACTGGTTGGACACAAACTGTACACCGCACAGTGCAATGCTTCCAGCTAAAAACTTTCGTGGTTCACACACCAGCGATACCATTTCAGCTACAATTAAGGCTATACTTGACCAGTGGCACATTCCTTTGAATAAAGTGCATGTCCTACTCCGAGACAATGCAAGCAACATGAAAAAGGCCATAGACAAAATGGGGGTACGGAGCTTAGGCTGCTTTGCTCACAGCTTGTAGTCAATGAGGGGCTATTGTCACAACGGAGTGTGAGCGATGCAATTGCAATCGGTAAACAAATTGTGGGGCATTTTAAACATTCTCAACTTGCGTATTCAAGGCTGCAAGATATCCAGCTCCAGATGCAAATGCAACCTAAACGCCTGCAACAAGACGTCAAAACACGGTGGAATTCTACGTACTTGATGATACAGAGTCTTCTGGAACAGAAGCGAGTCCTTTTTGCTTACATTGCTGACCATGATGACCTTCCCAGTACACTGAACACTAACCAGTGGGTTTTCCTAGAAAAAACGAGCATTGTTTTAGCACCATTTGAAGAGCTAACAAATAAAGTAAGCTAATCAACTGCCTCCACCGCTGACGTCATTCCAGCTGTCACCGTCCTCAAACGCATCCTCTCTAAAGAATGCAATGCGGATACTGGCATCAAAACAATGAAAACAACCCTGCTTCAAGCTGTCAACAAACGCTTCGACACTGTGTGGAAGATGAACCCCTTTATGCACTTGCCACCCTGCTGGACCCGAGATATAAAGACAGGTAAGTTTTTCAGCCTCAGGTTAGTGTCATGAAGTGTTTCATAATTAGACTAACCTACGTTTTTATTTCTGTTTCAGATACTTTACAGGTGCACAATCTGCAAAGCGTGCAAAAGAAGCACTGACAGCGGAACTAGAAGAAAACTTGAGGAGCAGCACAGCTGGAGCATCACAGGCCACAGAACCACAAGACAAGGTCCCTCGGGTGGAAGCAGCAGCACCGAGCAGCTTTCTGCAAGAGTTTGACCACATTGTGGAGGAGTTTGAACTAGATCCCAATGCAGCAAGCAGCTCAAGCCCTGCAGTGCAACTGCATGGATATTTTGCAGAGAAAACCATCGCTGCCTCAGACAACCCATACCAGTTCTGGGGAGTCAAGAAATTCAGATTACCTTGTTTTGCTGCCACTGCCACAAAATATCTCTGTGCCCCCTGCACTAGTGTAGAAAGTGAGAGAGTGTTAAGCACCGTTTCCAGCATTGTGGATGAGAAGAGAAATAGACTTACAGCAGAGAGAGCAGAAATGATTGTCTTTAGGTGAAAGAATTTGCCATTGCTGCTGATTAAGTGACCATACCTTTAGTCAGGTCAGAGTCAGACTCGGGCTGCTATGTTGTTGCTGCTATGTTGTTGTATTGCCAATGCCCCCCTGCACTAAAAAGTGAGAGAGTGTTTCTGACTTTCTGTTCAGTTTGTGTTTGTGCATGAGAAGAGAAATAGCGACAAGAAATGCTTGTCTACATCTAATTGAGAGAAAATTAAGTGACCATCAGGTCATGTTTGTGTCATTGTCATCATGTGTGACAACAAGTCAACTTCTTGATCACACAAACAAAAGGCATTTTGTGTGAACAGATAGTCTAGTGTCACTGTCACACGCCGAGGCCACCATCAAATTACTGTGTGATGGTGGTGTGACACTGGACTACATGTTCGCAACATGCTATTTTGTACTTTTGGTCAGGACGGGAATCAGGCTGCTATGTTGTTGCTGCTGGTGTTGTATTGCACCCTGCAGTGCCTGCCCTGCACTGTCTGCCACTAATGCAGAAAGTGAGAGTGTTAGTGACTGTGTTTGTGTTGTGGATGAGAAGAGAAATTACACAGTGAAAAGAGAAGAAATGCAATCTTCTTGAGAGAGGCTCAAGCTGCTACTATACTATGTTGCATTTTTTTATTTAAATTCCTGTTTGCACTTTTTAGGATTTTGCACTTTAGTTTACAATGTTTACTGTTTGATTGCTATTGTATGTTCAAGCAATAAACTGTTTTTTTTTCTTGTGACTTCATTTTATTCTTTTGTGTTTGATGATATTTTAGATTTTTAATGCACATTTGTTATATGGTATCTGCCGATACCGATCCGGAAGTATTATTTTGTTATGAGCTCACAAAACAGTACTTCCGGATCGGACTTGGGATCGGCGATTTTCACAAACCAAAAGATCGGAATTGGAAGCAAAAAAGTCGGATCGGTGCATGCCTACACTATGGTATACACTGCATTATTAATTTTGCAAATTAGAATCAGAAATCTTCCCTGTGGGTCTTTTATTTCCTGAATAAGGCGGAACAAAACTGTATCTTTGATGGCTGTAAGTACTCCTTTTGATTTACTGGGAGCGTTTGCAAAGAATATGTGAGGAAATCATTTATGGGGCATTGTCGGTGCATTATCCTGGCAGAAGTGTGTTTCTTGGAGGCAGATGATATCGCAATTGAGCTTGCGCATTTTGGACCATAGCGAGTACCTTTTGCTTGAGTGATTTAGTCCCTTAACATTTAACAAGGACATTTCGAAAGGCATGGTACGGATGAAGGTTTGGGAGTAGAATGAAAAATAAGTTGTCAAGGGGGTAAGTCGGTGTAGTCACTTACTCTTATGGGTGTTAAAATAATGCCAAAAAGTGTATGTGAATGTCTTACTATAGGATGACTTACTGTTATGGTGCTTTGGTGGTGATTAGATCTTGAAAGGGTTGAAATCCGGGGAGGCTGGGTCTGCGTAGGGTCAGGTGGTTGAAGAACAGATGTATTTCAGAAGCGGACTTCTCCCAGGAAGAGAAGTGTTGTAAAACCTGATAAGTAACTGAGAAATAACAAGAAATAATACTATAAAAAAGGCAGTGAGTTACTGCGTAAGTGGGTGATCCGCGACAAATAACTGGGGGGGGGGGGGTAATCGACTTGGCGGTCTCCTGCAGGGTATTCAGAGCTCTAGTTGCTAGAGCAGGACAGTTATGTGGTCATGTCGTCTGGGGGTTCAGAGTCATTCCAACGTTCTGCGCCGCGGGGACGGTGTTGTCTGTCCAGATGTTGTCTGTCCGGATGTTGTTCTTGGGGTTCCAGGATATTCCATTGCCTCAGTAAGGAGTGGCCCTCCTCCAGGGTTCAAACAGTGAAAGAATGACCTCCTTTGGTTATAACCAGCTTAGCTGGGTGGCCCCACTTGTAGGGGATCTGGTGATTTTGAAGGGGTTTGACTATGGTGGATATGCTTTTACATTGGAGCATGGTGTATGTTGTGATAAGTTTGCGTAGAAGGATAGGTCAGTGCAAGGCTGTGGATAAGTCGTTTCCATTTCTGGTGGCACGCATTTGGTTCTCCGTCACGTGGTAAAAGTGTATGGGTACTATAGTGTCTCTCGGCACGGAGTCTTGGAGGAAGGAGGGTTTAGGTAAGCAGTGGATACGGTCTAGAACAAAAGAGAAAAGAAGAGGGGGCAAGGGGACTTTAATGGAGGTACCATCATCAAATTAATAAATCTAGGTATATAGATAAAATGTTTTTATTGAAATAGACAACATACATAAAAATTGCTGTAATGCCAAGAGCACAAGTAATGATATTATGATAATATTGATAGGTTATATGTAGTAGACGTTGATGCCCATAAACTAGCCCAACATGTTTCACGGAACACCGCTTCCTCAGGGGCATTTAAAGAAGTATGAAAACATCACAAATGCTACTAAAAAATAAAGAAAAATAAGTAATTATATTGATATACAATAGGATACATAATATATTTGACATAGTGTAATCATTTAATATGTGGAGGTCACAAGGGAGAGCATGGGCCAAAAACCAAAAGACCAACCTGCAACTTGACCACTCCTGGATCAAAACGGACCAAGGATCATAAGGTGGGAAAATCCCCCCAGGGCGAGCAAGAGAGCAACCCAAACCATAAGAGGGCCAGAGGATTGATGGAAACTGAGTAATCCCATGGGATTGGTCTAAAAAGGTGAAACATGTAATGAAGTTGTAGTTAAACATAGGAGTAAATAAAGATTTTTATATAGAAAGAAATCAGTTCACCAAATATATGGATAACATATTGGTAATAATGTTAATAAGTGTAGGAGAGCTACCAGAGAAACTCACCAGAGAAAAAATGTAAAATTAATAATCCCCAATCCGTCCAAATAACGAGGCAAATGGGTGGCTGTTGGTCTACCCTAAGCTGATGGATAATAGAAACGGATCCAGAAATAATCGGCTTATCCTAAAAATGGGTATGAGATAGTGAGAAGTAATCATGAGTGGAAAAAAAAAAAATGAAAGAAAGGCATAAGATATATATATATATATATATATATATATATATATATATATATATATATATATATAATGTGTAAAAGAAATAATCAACACAATTATATAAAATGAATATAAATATAAAGTGATCAAGTGCTGAGATCCAATAAAAATTGGGATGATGAATCAATAAATAATGTGCTAATATACAGCAGCTATATTGAAACTCCCTCACTTGTGGGAGTAGACAAGTGCAATATAGTATGAATAAATACAGCTCTATATATAAAATTAGATATTAAATATATAAAATTAACCAATAAAGTGACAATGTGCATTAAAAAAAATCTCAAAGTGCAATATAAGGTGCTTTCCAAGATAAAGTGCATATAAAGTCCAATCAACACATTGGTTAGACCGTGAGATAAAACAAAAGTGATTGATAGGTTTTTCAATGTATATTAGTGCTCATAACACCACCACCTTCTAGCCACAAAATGGCCTCTCACCTCACTGAAGTGATAGGGCTCTTTCACACGGGCGATCCGATCAGATCCGCCTGTCAGTTTTTTAGGCGAATCTGATCGGATCCTCCATGGAGCTCTATGGGGCAGCGGATGTCAGCGGAGACACCTCCGCTGACACCCGCTGCCATCCGTATCCGGTCCTGTCCGTGAAATCTGGACGGATGGAAACCCTATTTTTCCATCCGTTCAGGGATCGGATCGGATGAGAGAGGACAGGCGGTCCGCTCTCATCAGATCCCCCATAGAGAGCAGCGGGAGCTGTGACACCTCCCTCTCCGCACTGAAAGCGGAGACGGAGCTGTCATCCGCCGGCTCAGCGGGAATCGGCAGATCGATCCCCGCTGAGCAGCACGTGTGAAAGAGCCCTTAAACAGGCAGTTAATCCTCTATTGGGATAAGCTCAATTGCATGGAAGCCACTTCCTGGATCGATACCTCTCATGGATTGATAGATTAAATATGCAAATGAAAGTAATAACACAATCTAAGTGCTCACTGCTATAATCCTTTTATTAAGATAAAAATAAAGTTGCACTCACATGAAGGGGCACAATGAGGCTTGTGCGGACTGTACACGCTAAACAATACAGGCTGGAACTGTAGGGAGCCGTGCTGGAGGATCGCTGCTCGTCCGTCCGAGACGGATCCAGAAATAATCGGCTTATCCTAAAATGGGTATGAGATAGTGAGAAGTAATCATGAGATGGATGAGTGGAAAAAAAAAAATGAAAGATAGGCATAAGATATAGATATATATATATATATATATATATATATATAGATATATACACTGTTGAAAAATAAATTGCTATATTGTTCTCAATGTGTAGGTAGGGAAATATGAATTATATGAAAAGACCATAAGAAATAAGTGGATGGATATGAATAAAATAAAATAAGAATGGGTGTGAGGAAAAACAAATGGGGATAAAAAAAATTATATATATAATAATATTAAAAATGTGGAAAAAGCGTAAAAAATATAGATAATTTATCTAAAATATACATATAGAAGTGACATGTGATATGTGTAGAAGCAGACAAAATGGTGGTAAATGAATAATTGAATACACAGAGTAAGCATGCAAATTGTATGTGATACAGAGTATGGGGGGATAAAATCCATTGATTAAGCAGAGTGAGCATGAAAATTGTGTGTGATGCGAAGTATGAAAGAATGAAAGGGTATTAACGAGGGCATAGGGAGTGGAATAGATGTATAGCAGCAATTTGCAAAAAGGATGGTGATAAAAGCAGTGAAGAGCGAATATATATAATGTAGTGTCAACAGAGTAATTAGATACCTGAAAAAAACAGCAGCATATACCGTTGCCGAATAAGGTGAGAGAGGAAAAATGGCACCTGATATAATTTTTTTTATTCATATTCATCCACTTATTTCTTATGGTAATTTCATATAATTCATATTTTCCTACCTACACACTGAGAACAATATAGCAATATATATATTTCTTATGCCTTGCTTTCATTAATTTTTTCCACTTATCCATCTCATGATTACTTCTCACTATCACATACCCATTTTTAGGATCAGCCGATTATTTCTGGATCCGGTTCTATTATCCATCAGCTTAGGGTACACCAACAGCCACCCGTTTGCCTCGTTATTTGGACGGATTGGGAATTATTAATTTTGCATTTTTTCTCTGGTAAGACCTTTATTATGCAATCATTGTATCTCTTCTACACATTAACATTATTACCAATATGTTATCCATATATTTGAAGAACTGATTTCTTTCTATATAGAAATCTTTATTTACTCCTATGTTTAACTACAACTTCATTACATGTTTCACCTTTTTAGACCAATCCCATGGGATTACTCAGTTTCCATCAATCCTCTGGCCCTCTTATGGTTTGGGTTGCTCCCTTGCTCGCCCTGGGGGGATTTTCCCACCTTATGATCCTTGGTCCGTTTTGATCCAGGAGTGGTCAAGTTGCAGGTTGGTCTTTTGGGTTTTGGCCCATGCTCTCCCTTGTGACCTCCACATATTAATGATTACACTATGTCAAATATATTATGTATCCTATTGTATATCAATATATTTACTTCTTTTTTTTAATTTTTTAGTAGCATTTGTGATGTTTTCATACTTCTTTAAATGCCCCTGAGGAAGCGGTGTTCCGTGAAACATGTTGGGCTAGTTTATGGGCATCAACGTCTACTACATATAACCTATCAATATTATCATAATATCATTACTTGTGCTCTTGGCATTATAGCTATTTTTATGTACAGTCCATATACAGTGCCTTGCAAAAGTATTCGGCCCCCTTGAACTTTGC
Source organism: Pelophylax lessonae (assembly GCF_965119305.1). Classification (NCBI taxonomy): domain Eukaryota; kingdom Metazoa; phylum Chordata; class Amphibia; order Anura; family Ranidae; genus Pelophylax; species Pelophylax lessonae. The sequence continues at coordinate 61,548,706 of NC_138780.1, forward strand.
GACCTTTTGCCACATTTCAGGCTTTAAACATAAAAATATAAACTGTTATTTTTTGTGAAGAATCAACAAGTGGGACACAATCATGAAGTGGAACAAAATGTATTGGATATTTTAAACTTTAACAAATAAACTGAAAAATTGGGTGTGCAAAATTTTTCAGCCCCTTTACTTTCAGTGCAGCAAACTCTCTCCAGAAGTTCAGTGAGGATCTCTGAATGGCCCAATGTTGACCTAAATTACTAATGATGATAAATAGAATCCACCTGTGTTTAAGCAAGTCTCCGTATAAATGCACTGTGATAGTCTCAGAGGTCAGTTTAAAGCGCAGAGAGCATCATGAAGAACAAGGAACACACCAGGCAGGTCTGATATATTATTGTGGAGAAGTTTAAAGCCGGATTTGGATACAAAAAGATTTCCCAAGCTTTAAACATCCCAAGGAGCACTGTGCAAGCGATAATATTGAAATGGAAGGAGTATCAGACCACTGCAAATCTACGAAGACCTGCCGTCCCTCTAAACTTTCAGTTCATACAAGGAGAAGGCTGATCAGAGATGCAGCTTAGAGGCCCATGATCACTCTGGATGAACTGCAGAGATCTACAGCTGAGGTGGGAGACTCTGTCCATAGGACAACAATCAGTTGTATACTGCACAAATCCGGCCTTTATGGATGAGTGGCAAGAAGAAAGCCATTTCTTAAAGATATCCATAAAAAGTGTCGTTTAAAGTTTGCCACAAGCCACCTGGGAGACACACCAAACATGTGGAAGAAGGTGCTCTGGTCAGATGAGACCAAAATCGAACTTTTTGGCAACAATGCAAAACGTTATATTTGGCGTAAAAGCAACACAGCTCATCACCCTGAACCCACCATCCCCACTGTCAAACATGGTGGTGGCAGCATCATGGTTTGGGCCTGCTTTTCTTCAGCAGGGACAGGGAAGATGGTTAAAATTGATGGGAAGATGGATGGAGCCAAATACAGGACCATTCTGGAAGAAAACCTGATGTAGTCTGCAAAAGACCTGAAACTGGGACGGAGATTTGTCTTCCAACAAGGCAATGATCCAAAACATAAAGCAAAATCTACAATGGAATGGTTCACAAATAAACATATCCAGGTGTTTTTTTTTGTTTAATTTCTGTTTATTGAGAAAAAAAAAAAGTTTTCAAGAAGTCAAAGAAAAACAGAACATAGACCATACAATCCGACATTAAATACGGTAAAAAACCATGGAACAATATCAATGAGTATACGAACATCTCAGTGCGCGTCAAGCACGCCCAGTTGTGAAAAGTCTGGGAAAACACACTAATAGCACAACATTTCGCATCATAGAACCAATGTCAGAGATAGCCTATAGGAAAGTGAAAGGATAGTAAAAAGCAGAAAGGAAAGAAAGAGAAAAGGAGAGAGCAGCAGGGAGAAAAAAGGGGGTAAGAGGGGGGAGGGGAGGGTGGGAGAGTAGGCCACGGGTGACTTATGTACAAAATAATAAAAACTTTAATCAGATAGGATCACATTGGAAGGTGATAAACCAAGGGGCGTGTCCTCAGTGAGTAAGGCCACATAGGAAGAAGTGCTTTTAAAAGAAGACCAAGGTTGCCAGGCAGAGTGAAAACGGTCCAGTTTGTCACGGGCTATGAAAGTAAGTTCCTCTAATTGGTATGTCACATCAATTTTCCGTAGCCAGTGACATATCTTGGGAATGGTCGGTGAGCCCCAAAGGGCGGGGATCAGGGCTTTGGCTGCATTAAGCATATGAGGGATCATTGATCTCTTGTACTTAGAGAGCGGCATGTTAGTTCCATGCAGCAGGACAACCCAAGGATCTGATGGGATAGTAACTTCCGTGATCACATGTATAAGCCGAAGGACTTCCATCCAGAATGGTTGTATTATTGAACAGTGCCACCAGATGTGTGCGTGTGATGCAGTATCTCCGCATCCCCTCCAACATAACGGGGAGATGGCCGGAGAAATAATGTGCATTTTCCGCGGGGTATAGTACCAACGGGACAATAACTTGTAGTTGGATTCCGCCACCTTGGTGGAGAGAGAGGAAATGTGAGCCAATGCAAGAATTATGTCCTTCCGATTATCGGAAATTTGAGATCCAATATCCAGTTCCCACTTGTGTAAGAAATCCGGGTAGGGTTGGCCTTGCAATAAGATAAGTGCCTTGTAAAACTGCGAGGTGGAGTGAAGGGGGGGGTCCCGAGGGGACAATATTGCCTCAATAGGGTTCAAATCCTTGGAGTCGCGCAGCGGACGTGGAAGAGCAGCTATGAACCTGGATAACTGTCTGTGTCTCCAATGGTCCATGTCTGTTGCGGGGCTGGAGCCCAAAATGTGGCTAAGTGGCTTCACAGTATTAGAGTGGGTTACGTGGGACAGTAAGAGGGGAGTTTTAGGAGACCAATTTTTAAATCCAGCATCCAGTTTGCCAGGCATGAAGTGATTGTGATTCAGCAGAGGCATTAAAGGAGAGTTGTAGTTCCAGGAAAACATTGTATGCATGGAATCCCAGACAGACAAGGCTGATAGGGTCAGGGGAGAGGTGTTTGGGGAGAGGGCCCTGGCGGACCTTGGAATCCATGGTACTGCAGACAAGTCTCTGTCACATAGATCGTATTCCAGCTGTACCCATAATTTAGAACTAATAGAGTACTTCCAATCAGCCACACGGGTTAGTGAGACCGCCCGGAAATAGTCCCTGATACTAGGGAGAGCAAGCCCCCCACAACGCTTTTGACGGAAAAGCGTCGTCCTAGCAATCCTGGGGCGCCTGCCCTGCCAAATATACCTGGAAAGCAAAGATTGCAAAATAGTAAAAAGCCCAATAGGAACACCCAGCGGTAACATTTGAAAAAAAAATAGAATACGAGGTAAAATGTTCATCTTAACTATGTTGGTTTTGCCCAACCAGGAATGGTGTAAAGAGGACCACTGCCGAAGATCAGATTTGATCTTATTCAATAGGGGAATGTAGTTATGACGGAACAAATTATCCAAGCGGGGAGTTAAATAAATACCTAGGTATTTCAATTTGTCCGGACACCATTGAAATGGGAAATGTGGGGACAGAGCAGAGACTTCAGTAGGGGGGAGATTAATGTTTAAGATTTCGGATTTAGACATGTTGATCTTGAAGTTTGAGAGGTGGCGAAAGTCTGCGAAAGCCCGTAAAAGTACAGGTAAAGAGATACGAGGTTGTTGGATGAAAAAAAGGATGTCATCCGCATAAGCTGCGTATTTATGCGTCTGACGGTTCACAGTGACACCATGTATATCGTTGGAATGCCTAATAGTGGATAAAAAGGGCTCGAGGGAAATGGCAAACAAAAGGGGCGATAAAGGGCACCCCTGTCGCGTGCCATTATGAAGGGGAAAGGAAGAACTAAGGAGGCCGTTAACCCGTACCTGTGCCGTTGGTTGGGAATATAAAGCTGCAATACGTTGTATAGCTTTGGGGCCAAGGCCAAAAAACGGAGGGTAGTCAACAAATAGTCCCAGTCCACCCTGTCAAACGCTTTTTCAGCGTCAGTGGAAAGGAACAGGGTAGGCTGGGACCTAGTGCGGACAAAGTGGATTAGAGAGAGAGCACGAAGAGAGTTGTCTCTCGCCTCTCTGCCGGGGATAAAGCCAGTCTGATCGGCTGAGACCCAGGAGGGGATCAAGGGCAGTAGTCTGTTAGCTAACACCTTAGAATACAATTTAAGATCCACATTCAGGAGGGATATAGGGCGGTAACTGCCACATTCTGTGGGGTCTTTGCCCGGCTTAGGTAGGACCGAAATGTGTGCAGCCAATGATTCTGGACGAAAACCCGAGGATTTAGAAATGGAGTTGTGAGGAAAGGGGAGGTAATATGGCGCTGTCAGGCTAATAAATAGGAAAAAATAAATAAATATGTCTTAAAGTGCACTGGTGATAGGTGAATAAGAACCAAAATATATAAAACTTCATATGGTGAATCCTTAAAAAGTGTAAATAAGTTTGAATAATTTGGTAAAAAATGTGTATCTATATAATGATAAATAGATAGGAAAAATTAAGATATAGGTGATAAATTATTAAAAATCAATGTGTAATCTTAAAAATATATGTATGACTATATAAAAGAATTATAAAGTGGTGTTATAAATATCCTCCATATATACTTAAAGTGCTAATTAATCAATCAGATATATATTGTGCTAGTGGGCCAAACGATAAATGACTTTGTATAAATCTGTGCACATACAAATCCTAAATAGTGTCCCAACAATTTAAATAGCATAAATAAATAAATAAATATAAAGCAAATATATAGGAAAATTGTCCATATAAATAGCCAAATATTAAATGGTGCTACAAATATAATCGAGTCCCAAGAAGGGTGATGAAGTAGGGATTTGACAGGATAAAATGGATTACAGGACTTCCAGACTGATGGGGGTGCTCAATACAGGAATCAGTGCTCCCCTCCTATTATTCCCGCACTCACCAGATGGTGGTACCCCCACAGGGGTAATCAGCGTTTGGGGTGACTCTCAGAGGTCCCTCCGAAGGTTGGCTAGTAATCCACTTAATCCCGACTTCGTATCTTACTCCAGGGGAAATTGGTGAAAAATCCCTCCTCTTAGAGTACTCCAAAAATGAGTTAAGACGATATAATAAGCTTGCTGGAACCCTGTAGATCCGTGGCCGCCTGCAGTGCGGACCGCGGATGTAGTTAGTGACGGCACGCCTCCTCTCTGGCGCGTTTCCTCCGAGCGGACTTCTACTGAGACAGGAGGGATGACATGAGATCATCCCTCCTGTCTCAGTAGAAGTCCGCTCGGAGGAAACGCGCCAGAGAGGAGGCGTGCCGTCACTAACTACATCCGCGGTCCGCACTGCAGGCGGCCACGGATCTACAGGGTTCCAGCAAGCTTATTATATCGTCTTAACTCATTTTTGGAGTACTCTAAGAGGAGGGATTTTTCATCAATTTCCCCTGGAGTAAGATACGAAGTCGGGATTAAGTGGATTACTAGCCAACCTTCGGAGGGACCTCTGAGAGTCACCCCAAACGCTGATTACCCCTGTGGGGGTACCACCATCTGGTGAGTGCGGGAATAATAGGAGGGGAGCACTGATTCCTGTATTGAGCACCCCCATCAGTCTGGAAGTCCTGTAATCCATTTTATCCTGTCAAATCCCTACTTCATCACCCTTCTTGGGACTCGATTATATTTGTAGCACCATTTAATATTTGGCTATTTATATGGACAATTTTCCTATATATTTGCTTTATATTTATTTATTTATTTATGCTATTTAAATTGTTGGGACACTATTTATGATTTGTATGTGCACAGATTTATACAAAGTTATTTATCGTTTGGCCCACTAGCACAATATATATCTGATTGATTAATTAGCACTTTAAGTATATATGGAGGATATTTATAACACCACTTTATAATTCTTTTATATAGTCATACATATATTTTTAAGATTACACATTGATTTTTAATAATTTATCACCTATATCTTAATTTTTCCTATCTATTTATCATTATATAGATACACATTTTTTACCAAATTATTCAAACTTATTTACACTTTTTAAGGATTCACCATATGAAGTTTTATATATTTTGGTTCTTATTCACCTATCACCAGTGCACTTTAAGACATATTTATTTATTTTTTCCTATTTATTAGCCTGACAGCGCCATATTACCTCCCCTTTCCTCACATTTACCAAATATAGTTATCTATATTTTTGAGGTAGGCTGCAGTCATTTATTTACTTAATTTCCTCCAATAGCGCGGAAACTTTCCCCCTATAGAAATGGAGTTGGCATAAGAGGTCAAGTGAGGGAGTAGGACATCTGCAAACTTTTTGAAATATGCGACCGTGAAGCCATCAGGGCCAGGTGCTTTACCAACTTGGGTGGATTTTAGTGCCAATTGGAACTCTTCAACAGAAAAATCGTTTTCCAATTTCTGCAGGGAGCGTTTGGAAAGGGTTGGTAGATTAGCCTTTTTGAGGTAAGCCCAAATGCGTTTGCGTTTTTCAGTTAAAGGGAGATGACAGAGATCACCTTCTACATGGTAAAGCTTGCCATAGAAATCTCTAAAGGCTTTGGCTATATCAGGGGAGGAATGAACCATCAGGCCAGAAGGAAGCTTCACCTTCTGAATGAAAGCTGCTGACTTTTGGGCTCTAAGAGACCTGGCAAGCATTCTACCGGGTTTATCACCCCACTCGTAACGTTTATGGGCTAAAAAGTGAAAATGCGCTTCGTAGCTTTGTCAAGTAAGGATCGTAGGGATTCCCTAGCCTCTGTTAAGGCCTGAAGGTGGGGGACGTGCAATGACAGTTTGTGCGACTTTTCCAGATCCGCCACCAGGGCAAGCTGCTCAGCGATCAATTGGCCCTGCTCACGCTTCCTCCTCGCCCCCAGCTCCATCAATTTGCCCCTTATAGTAGCCTTGTGGGCTTCCCACACCAAGGAGGGAGATGCGTGCTCAGTGATATTTTCAAGAAAATATTGGCTAAGTGCAGAGGATAAGAGAGCTGCATCTGCGGGGTTTGAGAGAAGCGAGTCATTCAGCTTCCAATTAGTGGAGCGGGGTGGGAGAGAGGGAAGAAGCAGGGTGGTCATAACAGGAGCATGATCCGAAATGGAGGCACAGCCAATGGAGGCAGATCTCAAAAGAGGTAAGTGAAAGTGGCTCAGAAAAATGTTGTCAATCCTAGAGTAACAACCATGGGTTTTGGAAAAATGGGAAAAATCAGCATCTTTAGGATGCAGGATTCGCCAGACGTCAACTAGTTGAAGGGAATGTAATAACTTTTTAAGCCGTGCGATCTGTCTAAACGGGACATTCGAACGGCCCTTTGAGGTGTCAAGAACAGGGTCGAGGACCATGTTGATGTCACCGGCAACAACCAGGAGACCTTCGGCAAACTTCGCCAGCTCAGAAAGCGTAGTGTGTAGGAACATGGACTGGGCCTGATTGGGTGCATAAATGTTAGCCAGAGTACAGCGGGTGTTTCCTATTGAACCCCTTAAAAAAAGATAACGACCATTATGATCAGCAAGCATAGTATCAAGTTTGAAAGGGGTGTCCTTTCGAAACCCAATAGCGACACCTTTAGCCTTGTTAGAGGGTGAAAGAGCATAGTACCAGGTCGGGTATTGTGGGGAGAATAGTTTGACGTGAGTAGAATGGGAGAGATACGTTTCTTGAAGGAATGCGATAGAACAAAATTCACGTTGCAGTTCCCGGAGCACTTGATGGCGTTTATATGCCGTGTTTAAGCCTCTAACATTATAAGACAAGACTTTTATAGTCGCCATTAGGTATCTACGAACACCCCTCCCACGAACACTGAGAACCCGGGCCTAACGGGAGGGGGGTAAAAAAGGGAAAGGGAGGGAGGAGAGGAGGAGACGGAAGAAAAAAAGAGAAGAAGCAGCAGCAATATAAGAAGAGAAGACATAGAATCACTACAGAAACAATGTCCAATGGGACACCATGTATCGGCACGCAGTAAACTGCAGTGGTCCCTGGGGGGATGGGCGAACCCAGAAACAGGGTGCCGAGCAGGAGAACAAGTCCCGCGAGACTGAACCCTAGATCCGGGATCCCCCACCCCCAAAAGGAGAGAGGGGAGCGTATCGACCGGACGCAACATCATCCTGTAGAGACGCTCAGAAGGGAGCCGACGGCGGCACCCCAACAAGCCGAATTACAAATGACAATGTGTAAAAGAAAACAGCAAATAACCATGGAATAAGCTCCCCCTGGCAGAGGAGACAGTAATAAACCCAACATGAGAATATAAAACAAGAAAACATGCATGATAAAAACAACAAATTAATGCACCTGAAATTAGAAAACATGAATTAGCACGATAAAGGGTATCATATCAGCAGGCAGAGAGAAAGGGGTTCCTCATATAGGGGTCATCCCCGATTTGCGACTAGAGGATGGCGCAGAGGTGCGCATTTTCTTGGAAGGCGTTTTGCTCCAGGAGGCACCTGGTTTGAAGGTGAAAATGGGAATGCAATCATGCCAACCCGGAAGATCCAAGGGTGGGAGGCCAACATCTTGGAGGAAGGCAGGAAGGTCTTCCGGAAAGCGGAGGGTAGCAGAATGACCATTTTTTGTAGCAATTAGACAAGCTGGAAAACCCCAGCGATAAGTAAAGCCATTGGTCCTAAGTTGTTCCAGGAGCGGTTTTAATGCGCGGCGTCGTTCCAAAGTCTCCTTGGAGAGGTCAGGAAAGATGTTAAGGGAGGCCCCGTGAAAGTCAACCACTTGAGTGCCACGTAGTTTGGTCATGATAGCATTTTTGTCTTCAAAATAGTGCAGGCGACAGATTACATCTCGAGGCAGATCAGAGGACAGGTTACGAGGTCTAAGTGCTCTATGTGTGCGATCAAAACGTAAAGGGTCGGTGGGAGCCCTCCCCAGGATGGAATTAAATATGCCCCTTACAGATGCTTCAAGGTCATCATCCCTGGTAGCTTCGGGGAGTCCACGGATACGCACATTATTCCGCCGGTTGCGGTTTTCTAGATCCTCCATTTTGTATAGGGTGGCCCGGTGGGCCACCGCCAATTGCGTGACTTTGTCCTGCAACTCTCTAATGGAGTCTTCTTGGGAATCTTGCCTCTTTTCCGTTTCTTCTACCCTACAAATTATGTGGGACATATCCGCGCGGACAGCGGTGATCTCCTTTTTAAGCGACTTTTCCAAGTTGCGAAACATGCCCCCTATTTCTTGCTTCAGACCATGGAAGAGAGAAGACATGTCAGAAGCTGCCGGTGAGTGCATCTCTTCAAGTGGGTCTGAGCAATAGGAGGAAGCGGGAGAGCGATCCCGTGGGGACGCGGAGCGGATGGAAGACACCGCGCCTGACACCGAGGCCTCGGCTCTGCTCCCTCGTGTGTGAGTGCTCGAGCCTCCCGTAGATAAAAAACGTTTTATGGTCCCAGAGCCGTGTAGTTTGGATGAGGATCCCTTCCCGGATCGTTTGCCTGTCATGGAGCGTAAGGTGGGTGTTTTAGAAGGCATTGCAGTGCCAGGGGGTCAGTTCATCGGGGTGCCGCCAAAGCTCACGCTAATCACACCTGTTCATTGCTAATGAAAAGTCTCATCTCCAATTGAGCTGGTATAGTGTGAGCTGTGCAAGAGACAAGGTGGGTAAACTGCAAGCAGCCGCTGTATCAGGCAGGGAAGAGTGTGGGGCATACAGTCCAGAAGCAGTCACTGGGCAGCAAGGTTAGGTGGAGTAAAAAAGGGGCAGAAGCGAGTGCTTACCCAAGGTTGATGTAAGAGGCACAGCTTTAGGCAAGGCCGCGGCTTCCAGGATGTCCAGGCCGCAATCTTGGGCGTCCTCCTACAGTCAAATATTGTGCACCAGGAGATGGATGGCGGGCCCTGGGGGCTCAGTCAGGTGGAGGCTGGCTGTGGAGGAGAAGCGGCGGGTCTGGAGAGGCCTCGGAAGCGGCCGATGCGGCGGACGGCGGGTCGCGGCGCCCGCTAGGAAAGACCGCGGCTTCAGTGCAGGAGTAGGCCCCGAGATCGTAACTTTGGATCTAAGGCCCCCAGAGCGGAATTTCTTGGACCGGCCAGTGTAGGGGGTCTCGGGTGGTCGATTATGATGTAGCAGGGGTGGTAACAGGGGACCAGTGCGGTGGATGGCAACAGATTAGTCGGCTATGGAGACGGAGCACCTGAAAAAGCCGTCATCTGTACTGTTGAAGCACATATCCAGGTGTTAGAATGGCCAAGTCAAAGTCCAGACCTGAATCCAATCGAGAATCTGTGGAAAGAACTGAAAACTGCTGTTCACAAAGTTCTCCATCCAACCTCACTGAGTTCAAGCTGTTTTTCAAGGAGGAATGGGCAAAAATTTCAGTCTCTCAATGTGCAAAACTGATAGAGACATACCCCAAGCGACTTACAGCTGTAATCGCAGCAAAAGGTGGTGCTACAAAGTATTAACTTAAGGGGGCTGAATAATTTTGCACGCCCAATTTTTCAGTTTTTTATTTGTTAAAAAAGTTTGAAATATCCAATAAATTTCGTTCCACTTCATGATTGTGTCTCACTTGTTGATTCTTCACAAAAAATTACAGTTTTATATCTTTACGTTTGAAGCCTGAAATGTGACAAAAGGTTGCAAAGTTCAAGGGGGCCGAATACTTTTGCAAAGCACTGTATATGGACTTTTATATAGGGTTCACGTTGCCTCCCCTGTTTCAGATCTTGAAGGGGCCAAACCAACTAGCGATCACAGAATGATTACTTTTAGCGTAAATCATTGGCAAAGGAGGCATGAGGGTAGCACAAGAACTCTAAATTTTAAATGAGAAAACTTTTCTGAACTGTGTTCAATACTGCAAGACATTGAACACGGAAGAAAATGTGAATGCTTTATTAATATATTAAACAAAGGGCAATAAATATAGAAAAGCAAAGGTGGCTAACCGTAATGTAAAAAGTCTTATTAAAGAGAAAAAATGGCCTTTAAAAAGTATAAAAAACAGGGGGCATTGTCAGCATACCAACACTACAAGGAAAGCAATAAGTGTAAGAACGCAATCAGGGTGGCAAAAGAGACGAGAGACACATAGCAGAGGAGAGTACAAAAAATCCCAAGGAATTTTTTAGATCTATTACCAGTAAAAAAGCGAGATCAGAGTACATTGCCTACATGAATGACAATAATGGGAGGATGGTTACAGATGACACAGAGATTATATGGTGAAAAAAATGGTGTTAAGCACCACCAATCCCGCGCAAAGCACCATAGTATGTGATTAATAAATTATAGTAAAATTAATTTAAACATATGTCTGTATATGTGTAAGTGGGAGCTCCAACGTGAACGTGAAAACGTAGTGAATGTGACAAATTATATAATAAAATATAATAGTTGCCTTCAACCAAAAAATTAAGTCATCTATAATATAATGTGAATAAACAACTGTGCAGTGACAAATTGTTGCAGATATTAATACAAAATATTAAATAGGTGGTGTACACAATTGTGTACAGAAGATGAACAGATATTATAAGTGAACCACAAACTTATATCAAAGCATGAACAGTGCCAAAAAAAAACCAGTATAAATACAGTCCCAGCAGGACTGGAGCAAACAGTCCAAAATGAATATTGCAGGCTGGAAATTCTATATATGTGCTTCTGATAGTGTAGCCTCCACCAAAATCAGGGTCACCCAGTGATACAGGTTGCTTACCAGATGGGGTGGACCCCTAAATTATAAGGGGGTCAAAGAAGCCTTAGAATCATGCATAAATGCCAAGGATCAGATATGTATTCCTCAAGGATCAGCCAGCCAGATAATCAATGGACCACCAAATATAAACTCTCCAAGGTAGCTCCAATCAATCGTATTAAATGAAAGAAAAAGGCTCCATGGTGAAGTAATTTCAAACAGGGAATGTTTAATAAAGAATAAAACTTACAAACAGCTTCTTGTGCCGGAGCATGTAGGAACAAACAAATGTGCCGAGTACTGGGTGAACGCACTTCCGCGTTCCACGATGCGTGGCGTGATGCGATCAAACGCCCGACGCATTTCGTCAGCGCGCAGCTGACGTCTTCAAGGGTCATGTGATCGCATTTGCGGCAGGGATATATATAGATTGTAACTGTACTAAATTCTTTCTTCTCTTCTTTACACAGGAAAAAGAGGAGTATACCAATTGCTCACAGGTCAGCTAAAGGTTCCAAATGGCATGCTGGCTTTCACCAAAGAGTTGTGGCAGTGAATGAAAACACTGACAATGGTAGATGGACTACCATGGGCGTGGGGTCCCCATTGAAAATCAAAACTCTGTGGAGAGTCATAAAATATACATCAATGTAAATAGTGCACGTCTGATAATATTTTATAGTATACATTGTCCATTGAATAAGATACACATAGGTAAAACTAAATGACAGTTGCACATCCGTATTAGTAAACACTTCAGGGACTTTAGGAAATGAATGGTGTTTTGGAGCATAGAAAATCGCTCAGTGCGCTGAAAACTTCACTGCGCTGAAAAGCACACTTGTGGATATTAATACGCGCCAAGTGACATAAATCCCTTGTATCGAAAAGTACAATGTACAGCTCTTTTGTCTAAAGAAATCAAAGCATGCTCGGCGTCAAAGAGAGAAAACAGGCAATAAGCCGTGTCACGGTCAATGTCCATAGAAGCAGTGTTGCCCAAGGCAGCGCTCTTGTCTATTTTATAGTCCGAGAACAAAAGGGGTTTACAGGGGAGGTGGCGTCAGCACATCCAGTCACAGACATGTATACTTTCAAAAGTACAATCGGAAAGGAGAGTGTTTATGGACAAACCCGACCGTGTGCATAAGTTTCAAATTGTTAAGTAAAGGCGAAACAATGCACTATTGCTGAAATTGCTGCCAAACACTATCGTGGATTCTCATGGACTCGGCCAAGCCAATTCATTAGCATGCACTCCTTCGGTCATAACCTGTTAGAGTGAATCCTATATAATATAGTTCCTAAAAACCATATTGGATAGTGATTATCCTACTATTCCAGTGAATGAGACTATATCTGCAAAGGAAAATAGCACATGCGAATCAAGCATAATAGAAAGCTACCAGCCATTATTCTAGTAAAATGGCAGATATTTATCAAAACGATAATAATTCCACATCACAAACATATTTAACAATACTGGGGCCCCGGCTGGCTGATATACATTTGCGCTGTGGAGTTCGCCTCACAATGCCATAGATCCGGACCAGCGTTCGCTCCAGTGGTAGCCACTCAGAACCTCCGCCGTTCGGTAGATCAGGCGAGTGGTATACAGTCTCCATTTAATGGAAGGTTTCCACAACTTCAGGTCTTTCCTCAATGCCAGTTAAAGCTATATTCGCTGTGCATAGCAATTAACCTGTAAACTGACACTGGGAGACATACTGGCAATTTCAAACACTTCCTGGAAATTGTCCACACAAATATTAATAAAATTTCCACAACAGCAGGAAGAGCCTGGGAGCCCCCTGGCACAACATTTTCTTCAATATCACCAAACTAGAACTGATGGCCTTTTAAAGTGAAGGGTATTTAAGCCCTTTAAGAAATAGACAAGGGGACTTTAATCGGGTCCTGTTAAAGAAAGAAAAATTCTGGATATAAAAGTTAAATACTCTTATGCCAAATGGCTTGAATAAAAAACGTTATCTACAGGTGTTCCTGGACTAGTATTCAGCTATGTGGTATGGACCCTGTTTTGCTATCTTTTTACTCTCATTTATTTTTTCTTTTCATTTTATTTTATTTTGTTTTGTTTTATCTTCTCTTTTTCATCTCTCTGTACCCAAAGGGGCTAAGAAATTCTTCATTTTTTTTCTTGGGTTTCCCATTGATACTTTTTGTATATTCTTTTGATATTTTTTCTTGATATCTTGATAATTTTAGAATTAGGATGCCTCAATATGGCGTTGTACTTCCCCTACTCCTTTTCTCCTTTTACTTGTCTTTCCCTTTGTCTGCCCCTTGCTGTGAATTAAATTATGAGATAAGATCTGTTGTTGGAGGAGGTGTTTTTTTCTTTGCTGTTTGCACCTTGGGACCACTTCTTAAGGGGTGTTTTTGAGTGCATATTTATCCATAAAATACATTGGCTGAATGTTGAGCTTAGTGTATTAATGTTTTTATGAAATTACCATATTGTTTGTATTTCCCTTTTTAGAACTTCTCTTAGAGTCCATTCACACTGCCGCGACTTGTGAGGCGACTTGTGTGCCCTCAAGTCGCCCCAAGTCGCTTGACATAACAAATCCCATGTAAATCAATGAGCCCCGTCTTAATTAGCACTACTGAAGTTGCTCCGACTTCAGAAAAGGGTCCTGTACTACTTTGAGGCGACTTGTATCCGACTTGTCCCAATAGACTTCAATGGGAGTCGCCTCCAAGTCGGATCCTTATCTTATTTGAAGCGACTTGTGATCGGACTTTGCAGGAAGAAGAAGGAAAATTAGCCAGGCATTCCCCACATTGCAGCCATGCCTACAGTTCCTATATACCATTATCTATGCCTGGACTGTGTGAGTGGCACTGGTGGACACTGATACGTGGCACTGGTGGACACTGATTCGTGGCATGGATACGTGGCACTGGTGGACATTGATTCGTGGCACTGATACGTGGCACTTGTGGACACTGATTTGTGGCACTGGTGGATACTGATTCGTGGCACTGGTGGACACTGATTCGTGGCACTGCTACGTGGCACTTGTGGACACTGATTCGTGGCACTGCTACGTGGCACTTGTGGACACAGATTCGTGGCACTCATTCGTGGCACTGATATGTGGCACTGGTGGACACTGATACGTGGCACTGGTGGACACTGATTCGTGGCACTGGTGGACACTGATTCGTGGCACTGATACGTGGCACTGGTGGACACTGATTTGTGGCACTGCTACGTGGCACTGATACATGGCACTGGTGGACACTGATTCGTGGCACTGATACGTGGCACTGGTGGACAGTGATTCGTGGCACTGCTACGTGGCACTGATGAACACTTAGTGTGAGGAAAAGGATATGCAGTGTAGTTAGGGTACTATATACCACTTTAGTTATATTCAATAATCTAGTTTCTGTAGGGAAAGTGTTAAGTGTCAGGGTAACCATAGTGTAGTTTAGGGTGAACTGACTCTGACTGCTATGCCAGGGTGACAGAACTCATCCATGTCAGGGTGACCGCCATAAGAAAAAGATAATTTTTCGTATAATTATTAGTAGAGCAGGGATGGGACTCCGCTCCTTTTACACCTGGGCGTTTTTGTTTCAGGCGTTTATTGGGCTTTTTTGTGGACGTCTTTGGAGGCAGGCATGACATCTGAACTTCTGTGTAGGGGTATATATATATATATACACATACACACATATGTATATATACACATACACACATATAGGTGTGAAAGGAGCGGAACCCTATCCCTGCGCTACTGAAATTATTTGCAGGGATGTGGCTCCGCTCCTATCACACCTATATGTGTGTATGTGTATATATACATATATGTGTGTGTGTGTGTATATATACCCCTACACAGAAGTTCAGATGTTATGCCTGCCTCCAAAGACGCCCAAAAAATGCCCAATAAACGCCTGAAACAAAAACGCCCAGGTGTAAAAGGAGCGGAGCCCTATCCCTGTGCTACTAAAAATTCTAAGAAAAATGATCTTTTGTTTCTGGTTCTGGACATGCTACAGAGCTGAAACTTCACAGGTTCACTTTTTAGACCCCCCCCCCCCCAGACACTAAATCCAAAGAAATCTCTTTTTTTTTTTTTTTTTTTTCAATAATTTTTTCAATAATTGGCTCTCTATCAAAAGCGACAATTTTTAAAAACTTTTTTTGTGTGATTGAGCATGACCCAGAGCCATCATATTCTGATTGGCCAAATACAAAGTCGTCTATCATACAAGTTGCGCTGAATACGCGAAAAGTCGCGCTAAAAAGTCGCCCCTTATGAGGCAACTTAGAGGTCATACTATGTAGATCCGTTGATCAGTGTCCTTACAGCTCAAG
This sequence comes from Pelophylax lessonae, assembly GCF_965119305.1. Lineage (NCBI taxonomy): Eukaryota > Metazoa > Chordata > Amphibia > Anura > Ranidae > Pelophylax > Pelophylax lessonae. The sequence goes on from NC_138780.1 coordinate 61,564,298, forward strand.
CCACAGCCAATCACAGTAGAAAGCACGCCCCTAGGGACACACACAGCCCCTCCCTCCCAAATAAAGTTAACCCCTTCACTACCAGTGTATTTTTACAGTAACAGTGCATATGTATAGCACTGATTACTGTAGAAATGTCACTGGTAACCCCAAAAGTGTCAAAAATGTCAGTCAAGAGTCCGATCTGTCCGCCACAATGTCGCAGTACCGCAAAAAAATCGCAGATCGCCGCCATTACGCGTTAAAAAAAAAAAACAACAAAAATGACAAAAATCTTTCCCTTTTGTTAGTAAACGCGATAACTTTTGCGCAAACCAATAAAAATACGTTTTGCGATTTTTTTTTTTTTTTTTTTTTTTTTTTTTTTTTTACCAAACATATGTAGGATAAAACAAATTGGCCGAAAATGTTAAAAAATTTTGATTTTTACATTTTTTTTGGGGAATTTCATATAAAAAAATGTGAAAAATATTGTTATTTTTGCAAAATTGTCGCTCTTTTTTTGTTTATAGCGCGTGATCAAAAAATCGCACAGGTGATCAAATACCACCAAGAGAAAGCTCTGTTTGTGGGAAAAAAAGGACGCCAAATTCGTTTAGGTATAGCGTCGCACGACCGCGCAATTGTCCGTTAAAGTCACGCAGTGCCGAATCGCAAAATACCCCCTGGTCTTTTAGCAGGAAAATCCTCCGGGGCTTAAGTGGTTAAACTGGGTCAAGTGTGTATTTAAAGGGGTCACTATGTCCTGAAGAAGCTGGGTCTCCAGTGAAATGCGTTGACGTCATGCAGACATGCGCCAGATGTCACTAGGTCCACTCTCTCCACCGACCCCTGGAAGCAATGCGGGACACCTAACTCCCACATGAGCAAGTGGATTTAGCTTAACACTGGCTGTGTCACGCAGCCATAGTGGGGATGATCCCAACGGCATACCAGGACATCGCAGAAGACCAGCCAAGGGCCAGGTTTGATTTCATACACCCGACAAGGTTCCGCTGTGAGCCAAGAGGCTAAGTCTCCCGCAGGCCCATGAGTGGCAAGTGCTTTTTGAAGATTTGAGGTTGAGCAGAGACCTACTGTGGACTGATGCATATGACTCCTATGTGCTATTGACTTTACCTGCCCCTCTGCTTCTTGCACATTTTTTCTGCTTTGCCATCCATCTGCAGCCAGGTACCGAGACCTGCTACTGATTCTTTGGTGCTGTCAAACTGTATACTACTGACTTATCCCTTGCTCATTGCTCCACATTGTACCTATTGGAATAGTGACCATTCATAAGGTTCTATGAACTCATTTACAGCAAGGTTGCTCTTATATGGACATTACCAGTGGTTACTACAGATCCTTTACTATACAATTTCAACTGGGCACTGTTCGATAGACCTCTGTTCTTTGCATTTATTCAGTTACCCCAGAATATGTCAGTGATTTCCAGCCTTGAGTCCTTATTTCCCATATTTTATGTACGTTTCAAATGGGGGACTTTAAACTGTTAGGTCTGCAGTGGTGCTAGTATTTTCCAGACCAGTCAGTGGGCTGCAGGGCCGCCATCAGGGGGTTACAGCCGATACAGCTGTAGGGAGCCCGGCCGTCGCGAGGGGCCCGTGCACAGGGTTGCCATTGCCAACAGTGTGTCCGAGGAGGAGCCGGGCCAAGCACGGAGCCAGTGATGTCATGGCACCACTCAGCGCCTTTTACGAATAGTTAAGTAGGACTGAAGGGGGGCGTGGCCGAGCACATCATGAGAGGATATTTTTAACCGGAGCTCCAGTCCTGCTGTAGATCTTCTTGGCTGCAATACCGCCTGGATATGCTGCTCCATCCTCTGCCAGTCTGCCTGCGGCTGTTCTGTCCTGCTGTGAGCTCCGGTGCAGTCTCCTCCCACCAGCCCGACAGGATGACATCCTGAGGAGAATGCACCGGAGGTCACAGCGGGGCAGAGAGCAGCTGCAGGCAGACTGACAGAGGATGGAGCAGCATATGCAGGCAGTATTGCAGCCCGGAAGAAGATGGAGGGGCTGTCCCTCTCTATGCTCTGTATAAGTCCAATGTGGAGGGTCTGCAAACTTCACCCCTATGATCTGTACAGGCCCACATCTATGTGTAGATGTGACAACTCACCCAGGTCCTCTCTGCTTCTGTGATGTGACTAGCCTGGCAGTGGCACAGCGGAAAGACACAGCGCCAGCTCAGCACTGGCACAGAGGACCCACCACACTGAAAAGATGGACACAGTGAGCAAACAGGGCAAGTCTGCTAAACCGGTCTGAAAATCTCGTGTACAATGTCTCTGATCTCTTGCACCATGTCTGCCATCTCTGATCCTCTCCTGTACAATATCTGTAGTCTCTGACCGTATCCTGTAGTATGCCCGCAGGCTCTCACCGTCTTCTGAAGTATGCCCGCAGTCTCTGACCGTCTCATGTAGTATGCCCGCAGTCTCTGACCGTCTTCTATATTATGTCTGCAGTCTCTGATCGTCTTCTGTAGTATGTCTGCAGTCTCTGACCGTCTCATGTAGTATGCCCGCAGTCTCTGGCCGTCTTCTATAGTATGTCTGCAGTCTCTGATCGTCTTCTGTAGTATGTCTGCAGTCTCTGACCATCTTGTGTAGTATGCCCGCAGTCTGACCGTCTCATGTAGTATGCCCGCTGTCTCTGACCATCTCCTGTAGTATGTGTGCAGTCTCTGACCTTCTCCTGTAGTATGCCCACAGTCTCTGACCATCTTCTGTAGTATGCCCGCAGTCTGACCGTCTCATGTAGTATGCCCGCAGTCTCTGACCGTCTTCTGTAGTATACCCGCAGTCTCTGACCATCTGCTGTAGTATGCCGCTGTCTGACTTTCTCCTGTAGTATGCCACCTCTCTCTGGCTGTCTCCTGTAGTTTGCCCGCTCTCTCTGATCGTCTCCTGTAGTATGCCCGCTGTCTCTGACCATCTCCTGTAGTATATCTAATGGGAGAGAGGCAACCCTACCCAGACATGGCAGGGAAAAGTTCTGTCAGGGGAGAGGAGGCTGAGGGGATAGAGGCTATGATGAGATATGAGGGACAGAGACTGCCTGTGAAAAGATGGAAGCTCCTGAGGCTACAGAGCTTTTATAAAGCAGTGTGTCCTCCCCACAATGTCCTCCTCTCTCTGAAGGTGGGTGCACTGAAGGACTCAGTGGGACAGCCAGTGGGCGGGCCCTGGGGAATGTTGGTGGTCAGCCCAGGTGGGGCCCAGGCCTAAAGCTGTGTAAGGGGCCCCAAAATTTCTGATGGCTGCCCTGGTGGGCTGTACTACTCTCCCCTCACACCCTGCTGTAGTACCTATTTGATATCCCCAAGGTGGAACAATCTTCCCACATCTCCCTAAAATTCTGGATGCATTATGCCACTTATTTGGTTTCTTTGCACTGCGAGTATGGGTGTGGCATCCAGCGCACATTTTTAGGTTTTTGTTTTTTCAAGACAACGTTGTCTCCTTTTTATAGGTTATGGTGGGTGGTTCCTATTCACAATTTAAAGCTAATCAATATTTTTGTGCTTTAAATAAATATATATATATTGTTTTTATAATTTTGCAATCTGTCTTTTGTCCTTAATTTGTTACTATACCCCGGTGGCTCATGCTTATGGTCCTTTGGGAAGTCTTCCTTGTCTGCCTTATTTCTATATGCATTGTGTTTTGGCCATAGAGCCCCACTTCTTATCTTTATTTTAGTGAGTGGGCAGGTTACATAAGGTATCTTTTTGGATACCTTGTATTTATTTTGCGGTTCCCTTTGGTTTTTTGTTGTTTCATCAGAACTAGTGCCCCAATTGGAATATTTCCCATCCATTAATTTTCTGAGGACAACCCAAAATGTGGGATTTTCTTTTACTTTCACTTTGAGTTCTAATGGTAAAGAGGACAAATAGAGAGGGTAAATGTCCCTAATGGGGGCATAGACCGCAATAAAAAATGACAGATGTTTTAATCCCTCTCACTCTATTCAAAACTGAAGAAAAACTTTTGCCTTTTGTTATATTTTAATTGTTATACCATAATACTGTACATCAGCACCACCATGTTTTCTTGTATGGTAAATGCTAAAAAAAAAGTATTACATTTAATCCTTGCCCTTATGGGCTTGTTAACATCACATGTGCATGAAAATTTATGGGAAAACCATGCAGATTTCACTTGCAGAGACATCAGTTTACATCAGTCTTCTTGTGCATTTCAGTGAGTTTTTATGCACGTTGACATCAGTTTTCATGCGCATCAGTTGCCCTGTTTAAACCAATGTTGATTTCATGGCAGAAAAATCTGCACATTGTGGCGTAAAGAGAGCACAGAAGAGGAGGCTAAGGGGGGTATAAGATCAACATGTATAAATACATAAGTGGTCCATATAGTGAACTTCGTGTTGAATTGTTCACTTTAAGGTGCGAATCTGCGTAATGCATTGCGGTTTGTAGGCTTTCTGACACTTTCAGGTCTATCCAGCAATGTCACATCTGGCTCCTGTGGGACGCACACCGGCCGTGACCACAGCAACGCTTTGTGGCAGGATGACAAGTCAGCTGAGGAACAGAGGGGGAGACGGTTCCTATATCTATTGTGGCGGTTCTCACCAGTGGCGGGATAGGCACTCATTGATGTAAGCACAATTTTTTATTGATTCATGAGAGAATAAAAAATGGAATTACACTATTATACAATTTCTGTGTTCCTCATATATATGCAATCGAATTGCGGTAAGATAAGAGGGTGCAAGTGTGGACGGAGCATCCATCCATTGTGCTACCACCTTGCACTACTCAGTTGTGCAAAGAATATATTAGTATTGTGTTGGTCCCATAAAAGTGCACTGTGCTCACTTAAATTGGCCAAAAAGCCGAAGATGTGCAAAAGGATTATAAAAGTGCTGCGTGCAATAAATAATACTTTAAGTGCAATAAGTGCAAAGGTATTCAAAGTGTACTTGTGCTGAATAGGTTGGACCGTCTGTGTGTCAATTTGCCAGAGGCAGATTGTAATCCAACCTGCTAGTACTGCTTTGTAAAGGTGCCAAAGTGCTAATAATAAACCGTTATTGTATTAAACCATTTATTGTGATGTCCCCTCGTGGGGAGTGAAAACTTGCAACTGTGATCACATAAAATAAAAATATTGATAGTAAATAGTGGGTGAATTGCGCCTATTCGGCGCGTGCTGGCAGTGCAAGTGCTAATACCTGAGGTAAAGCACTTACCAGAGGCTCTCCCTTACTCCAAAGCCGGCTTGGTTATTGCTTCTCCCTTTGATGCCTGCATGGCTCCTGGATTGAACTCGATCGTTTGCAGGTAATTCAGTGTAAAAGCATCTAGGGAGTCAGTGTACAAAAACCATGAAGACTTCCATTGCGTAGTACAGTAGTATATCGGGGGAAGAAGTTAGTATCAACTCACTGTTAGGAAGTTCACTGTCAGCTCATCTAGTGTTCCCTGGCGTTCGGCCGTTCGGCGCTTCCGCGTTCCACGGGCCAAAACCACCTAACCGGAAGTGACGAATGACGCTGTGTTGCCGCTCTATGTGCTTCGTCACTGCGACGTCATCTGCGATCCCCAGTGAGTTGATACTAACTTCTTCCCCCGATATACTACTGTACTACGCAAATGGAAGTCTTCTTGGTTTTTGTGCACTGACTCCCTAGATGCTTTTACACTGAATACCTGCAAATGATCAAGTTCAATCCAGAGCTTCTTTGTGGCACAACAGATAAGGCTGCAAGCTATGGAACAGGGAACCTCCTGGTTCAAGGACACCCAGGTACATGACATGAATCCCAGCACATACACATTTATACAGCACCTTCTTTCACTATTAAATATTTCAAGAAGATTTAGAGGTTTTTAGACAGGTCGTGGGTATCCTACAGCCGACGCCACAGACCCACTGGTGGGTCCTTGGGGTCAATATCGGCTGATCTATGCGTTCCCTCCGCTGAAACTCCTGCTGGGGCTTCTGCGCAGAATAGACTGGCCTCACCGGCCTTGGTACGCAGATCTGGTAAGGTTTGTCGCTCATGCTCCTTGGAGACTTCCTCTCAGGGAAGATCTGTCTCAAGGGTCGATCTTCCATCTTGCTTTACAATCACTGGCTTTAACGGCGTGGCTGTTCAAAGCCAAGTGTTGAAGGATAGAGGTCTTTCTGAATCATTGATTCCTATTGTTGAAGGCCAGAAAGTCTACTTTCAGCATAGTGGAGGGAGGAGTAGAGGAGACCCAAGCATCAGTGGTGCGCAGCTGGGTGACCGTTAGGAAGGGTAGTGGGAAGAGTGTCAGGAAGGACCGTCCTGAGTCGGTACACCATAACAAATTTGCCAATTTGCAGATTGAGGGGGATATCAGCTCAGGGGTGGCAGAGCTGGAGCAGGCGCCCTCCCCCAGCTGCCAGGGGAGTGGCGGCTCCAGGAAGAAGGGGGGCCATGACTCAGGAAAGGTTAGACAGGTTGTGGTAGTGGGGGACTCAATTATGAAGAGGACAGAGAGGGCAATCTGTCAAAAAGATCTCGGTAGCCGAACAGTATGTTGTTTACCGGGCGCCCGAGTTCGGCACATCGCAGATCTGGCAGACAGATTATTGTGCGGGGCTGGGGATGACCCAGCGGTCATGGTGCATGTGGGCACTAATGACAAAGTAAAAGGAAGGTGGAGGATCCTAAAGAACGATTTCAGGGACTTAGGTAATTACGGAATAGGACCTCCAAGGTGGTTTTCTCTGAAATACTGCCTGTGCCTCGAGCCACACAAGAGAGGCAGAAGGGGATTAGGGAACTTAACAAGTGGCTGAGAAATTGGTGTAGGAAGGAGGGGTTTGGGTTCCTGGAGAACTGGGCTGACTTCTCAGTCGGCTACCGGCTCTTTAGTAAGGATGGGTTGCACGTTAATGGGGACGGTACAGCTCTTTTGGGGAGAAAGATGGCCACCAAGTTGGAGGAGCTTTTAAACTAGGTGACGGGAAAACCTCAGACCAAACAGGAATAAACATAACCACCAATCACGTTTAACTTCCGTAAAACTAAGATCGGTATATGCTAATGTCTGAAGCCTAGCTAATAAAATGGATGAGTTGGAAATATTAGTACATGAGGATGACATCGACCTTGTGGGAAAAACTGAGACTTGGTTCGACCCCTCGCATGACTGGCTGGCCAATATCCAACGGTATTCGGTGTACCGGAAGGACAGGGTAGGAAAAAGAGGGGGAGGGGTATGTCTCTATGTCAAGAACAATGTAAAGGTGATAGAGAGGAGTGACATTACGGAAGGGATGAGCATGGATTTAGAATCTGTGTGGGTAGAACTCCATAGGGAAGGTGAAAAGGGAAAAGTAATTGTGGGGGTTTGCTATAGGCCACCTAAACAAGGGGAGGAGGTAGAGCTGGAATTTTTAGCACTATTGGGTAAAGTGGCAAACCTGGGATCAGTCATCATATTGGGGGACTTCAATTATCCCGACATTGACTGGGAAGAGGGGACTACACGCTCACAGAAGGCCCGTCTATTCACGGAAACTTTACAGGATAATTACATGTCACAGTTGGTGGACTCTCCGACTAGAGAACGCAGTCCTGGATCTATTGATCAGTAATGACCCAGACCTAATCTCAGAGGTAGGAGTCTAGGACTACCTGGGCTCTAGCGATCACAGGATGATCACATTTAGTGTAAATAACATTATAACAAGGCAAGTGGGGAACATAAGAACCCTAAAATTCAGAAGGGCAAACTTTCCAAAATTGTACTCATTGATGGAAAGGGTAAACTGGGACCAAACCCTGGGTTCACTGACCACAGAGGAAAAGTGGGAATGCTTTAGGAACATTAAGAAAATGCATCTTGCAGTGCATTCCTATGGGAAATAAATTTAGAAGAGACAAAGCCAAACCTGGCTGGCTAAAGTGTAGCGTTAAAAAACTTATTAGGGGAAAAAAATTGGCCTTCAAGAAATATAAATCAGAGGGCACAGTATCGGCTTTCGAGCAATACAAGGAGGCAAATAAGAAAAGTAAACACGAAATCAAGATGGCTAAAATCAACTTTGAGAGACAAATAGCGGAGGATAGTAAAAAAAACCCAAAGAAATTCTTTAAATATATCCACAGCAAAAAAACTAGGGCAGAGCATATTGCACACATAATTAACGATGATGGGAGGATGGTTACAGAGGACACTGAAAAAGCAACCATGCTGAATGCTTTTTTCTCATCAGTCTTTACACAGGAAAAGGAGGGGTACACTGACCATGACTGTATGGTTAGTAGTAATACACAGGACTTGCCACTATGGCTAACAGAGGGTGAAATCAGGGAAAGGCTGGATAAACTTAACACAAACAAATCACCAGGCCCGGATGGCGTACATCCGAGAGTACTCAAGGAACTCAGTAAGGTTATATCTAGACCACTGTTCCTGATCTTTGCTGACAGTATTAGGACAGGAGATGTACCAGGGGATTGGAGGAAAGCTAACGTGATTTTGATATTCAAAAAGGGGCAGAGGTCTTTCCTGCATGAGACACTCTTCCACGCTCGCAAACTTATAGCAAAATTGTGGATGCGAGCACAATCTCCCACCCTCCGGCAGTGGATGGCCGAGGTCAATTCTACCCTCCCTTACAAATGCCTGATCTACCTCCACAGAGGTTGCCCCAAAAAATTCGATAGGGTCTGGCTGGAGCCGGTGGTTGGGAAACTCCGGTACATGCACTGGTCAACTGTAGGTATAATATTTCTGTGAAGGGTCTTCCGTTCAGTTTTTCCCGGATAGGCCACGTGGGAATGCAGCAATGTGTTTTTATTGTTCTCTACTTAGTTGTCTCGGAGAGCTTCAATATCGTTCCAGAATTTTTTTTTAATGTAGGGGAGGGACGGCTCCAGGAAGAAGGGGGGCCGTAACTCAGGAAAGGTTAGAAAGGTTGTGGTAGTTGGGGACTCAATTATCAAGAGGACAGAGAGGGCAATCTGTAAAAAAGATCCCGTGAACCGAACAGTATGTTGTTTACCGGGCGCCCGAGTTCGGCACATCGCAGATCTGGCAGACAGATTGATGTGGGGGGCTGGGGATGACCCAGCGGTCATGGTGCATGTGGGCACTAATGACAAAGTTAAAGGTAGGTGGAGGATCCTTAAGAACGATTTCAGGGACTTGGGTAATAGATTGAGGAAAAGGACCTCCAAGGTGGTTTTCTCTGAAATACTGCCTGTACCTCGAGCCACACAGGAGAGGCAGAAGGAGATTAGGGAAGTTAACAAGTGGCTGAGGAATTGGTGTAGGAAGGAGGGGTTTGGGTTCCTGGAGAACTGGGCTGACTTCTCAGTCGGCTACCGGCTCTTTAGTAAGGATGGGCTGCACCTTAATGGGGAAGGTACAGCTCTTTTGGGGAGAAAGATGGCCACCAAGTTGGAGGGGCTTTTAAACTAGGAGACGGGGGGGGGGGGGCTCAGAAGTAGATTCAGTCAGGAGGGAGCAGAGGACTGAAGGCAGTTGTAGGGTCAGCAGCGACAGTAGTTCCACAACGTCAATCGGTAGGTCTGTGCGGGAAAACCTCAGACCAAACAGGAATAAACATAACCACCAATTGCGCTCAACTTCCGTAAAACTAAGAGGGGTATATGCTAATGCCAGGAGCCTAGCTAATAAAATGGATGAGTTGGAAATATTAGTACATGAGGAGGACATAGACCTTGTGGGAATAACAGAGACTTGGTTCGACCCCTCACATGACTGGCTGGCCAATATCCAAGGGTATTCGGTGTACCGGAAGGACAGGGTAGGAAAAAGAGGGGGAGGGGTATGTCTCTATGTCAAGAACAATATAAAGGTGATAGAAAGGAGTGACATTACGGAAGGGATGAGTATGGAGTTAGAATCTGTGTGGGTTGAACTCCATAGGGAAGGAGAAAAGGGGAAAGTAATTGTGGGGGTTTGCTATAGGCCACCTAACCAAGGGGAGGAGGTAGAGCTGGAATCCTTAGCACTAATGAGTAAAGTGGCAAAATTGGGATCAGTCATCATATTGGGGGACTTCAATTATCCCGACATTGACTGGGATGAGGGGACTGCACACTCACAGAAGGCCCGCCTATTCACAGAAACCTTACTGGATAATTACATGTCACAGTTGGTGGATTCTCCGACTAGAGAAAATGCAGTCCTGGATCTATTGATCACTAACGACCCAGACATAATCTCGGAGGTAGTAGTTCAGGACAACCTGGGCTCTAGCGATCACAGGATGATCACATTTAGTATAAATAACAATATAACAAGGCAAGTGGGGAACATAAGAACCCTAAACTTCAGAAGGGCAAACTTTCCAAAATTGTACTCATTGATGGAAAGGGTAAACTGGGACCAAACCCTGGGATCCCTGACCACAGAGGAAAAATGGGAATGCTTTAGGAACATAGTAGGCAAAGGCATCTTGCAGTGCATTCCTATGGGAAATAAATTTAGAAGAGACAAAGCCAAACCTGGCTGGCTAAACCGTAGCGTTAAAAAACTTATTAGGGGAAAAAAATTGGCCTTCAAGAAATATAAATCAGAGGGCACTGTATTGGCTTTCGAGCAATACAAGGAGGCAAATAAGAAAAGTAAACACGAAATCAAAATGGCTAAAATCAACTTTGAGAGACAAATAGCGGAGGATAGTAAAAATAACCCAAAGAAATTCTTTAAATATATCAACAGCAAAAAAACTAGGGCAGAGCATATTGCACACATAATTAGCGATGATGGGGGGATGGTTACAGAGGACACTGAAAAAGCAACCGTGCTGAATGCTTTTTTCTCGTCAGTCTTTACACAGGAAACGGAGGGGTACACTGACCATGACTGTATGGTTAGTAGTAATACACAGGACTTGCCACTATGGCTAACAGAGGGTAAAATCAGGGAAAGGCTGGATAAACTTAACACAAACAAATCACCAGGCCCGGATGGCGTACATCCGAGAGTACTCAAGGAACTCAGTAAGGTTATATCCAGACCACTGTTCCTGATCTTTGCTGACAGTATTAGGACAGGAGATGTACCAGGGGATTGGAAGAAAGCTAACGTGATTCCGATATTCAAAAAGGGCCAGAGGCATATCCCGGGAAATTATAGGCCTGTCAGTTTGACATCAATAGTATGTAAACTTCTGGAGGGGATGATAAGGGACTATATCGTAGAATTTGCTAAAGACAACAACATCATCAGCAGTAATCAGCACGGGTTTACAAATGGGCGTTCTTGTCAAACCAATCTCTTAGCATTCTACGAGGAGGTAAGCTGTGAGCTAGATAGGGGGAGACCAGTGGATGTGGTGTACTTGGATTTCGCTAAGGCGTTTGATACAGTTCCCCACAAGCGCTTAATTTAAAAAATAAGGTCTGCAGGTATCGACAGCAGAGTTTGCTCTTGGATACGGAATTGGCTTAAAGGGCGTGTCCAAAGGGTGGTAATAAACAGCGCATACTCAGACTGGTCTGAGGTTGTAAGAGGGGTGCCCCAGGGCTCTGTCCTGGGACCAACCTTGTTCAATTTATTCATAAACAGCATTGAGGACGGGATCAGTAGTGCGTTATCAGTTTTTGCAGATGACACAAAATTGGCCAGGGCAATAACTGCACAGCATGAAGCAGATATCCTACAGAATGACCTGGACAAAATTACAGAGTGGGCAATGACATGGCAAATGAGGTTTAACGTGGAGCAGTGTAAGGTTTTGCACTTGGGGACTAAAAACATAAAAACACAATACACGTTAGGAAGGGAACCCTTGGGGGAATCAAAAATGGAGAAGGATCTGGGAGTCTTGGTTGATGATAGATTAGGCAACAGCATGCAATGTCAAGCGGCAGCTGCCAAAGCCAGCAGAATATTAGCATGCATAAAGAAAGGGATGTATTCCAGAGATAAGACTATAATCCTTCCACTTTATAAAACTCTGGTCCGACCGCATCTGGAGTATTCTGTCCAGTTCTGGTCGCCAGTCCTCCGGAGGGATGTGTTGGAGCTGGAGAGAGTCCAGAGAAGGGCAACTAAACTAATTAGGGGATTGGAGGACCTTGACTATGAAGAGCGTCTACAATCGCTCGATTTATTCTCCCTGGAGAAGAGACGTCTGAGGGGGGACATGATGGCAATTTATAAATATCTTAATGGGGATCCCAGCTTAGAAAAAAAGCTGTTCATTCGAAGGGATTGCATGAGGACTCGAGGGCATACAATGCGATTAGAGGAGAAGCGTTTTAACCACAGGCAACGTGGGGGGTTCTTTACTGTTAGGGCTACAAGATTGTGGAATTCTCTACCACAAGAGGTGGTTTCTGCGGGTAGTATGGTGTCTTTCAAAAGACTCTTAGACTTACATCTCAAGGATCAGAACATTCAGGGGTATGTGAGATGAGTACAGCCACACACACCTACACAGGTTGAACTGGATGGACTATTGTCTTTATTCAACCTCACCTACTATGTTACTATGTATGTTACTTCTAGGAAGATCTATCATTGTACGTGGAAATTGTACATCTCATAGTGCGAATCGCTGAAGGTGCATCCTCACCTCTTTTCGGTGGCTAGGAATTTGGCCTTTCTTCAAAAAGGGGTTGAACAGCGGTTGGCTTTGGGCACTATCAAAGGCCATGTGTCGGCTTTGGCTGTGTTTTTCCAACGTCCTTTAGCTACGCATGCCTTGATTCACACTTTTAGTCAAGGCGTTCGCCATATGGCTCCTCCGAGGCAATCCCCGTTACCTCCATGGGATCCTAATTTGGTATTGTCTGTTATTCAAAAACCTCCTTTTGAGAACATTAGGGAGATCCTTCTGCTTACACTATCTCAGAGGGTTGCCTTTTTTGGTGGCTATTACTTCTGCCCGCAGAGTATCTGAATTGGCGGCGCTGTCCTGCTGTTGACCTTATCTGGTAGTCCACAGAGATAAAGTGGTACTTCAACCTAATCAGTCGTTTCTTCCTATGGTGGTTTCTGATTTTTATCTGAATGAAGACATTGTGCTATCTTCACTCTGTCCTAAGCCCAAGCATCCCAAGGAAGATACTTTGCATTCTTTGGATGTGGTTCGAGCAATTAGAGATAACCTGGCGGCTACAGAATCTTTCAGGAAATCGGGTACTTTTTGTCCTCACCGAAGCACCTCGAAAGGGATTGGCTGCGTCTGCTGTGACCATTTTCAGATGGATCAGGCAGACGGTGGTACAGGCTTATTCTCTGAAGTCAGGTTCCACCTTTCCCTGTGAAGGCATAGTCTACTAGGGCGCTGAGTGCTTCTTGGGCTTTTCCCCCATCAGGCATTAGAAATGCAAGTTTGCAGTTAAGCAACTTGGTCATCTGTGCACACGTTCACTAAATTCTACAAAGTAGTTGTGTTGGCATCCTTGGATGCTTCTTGTGGCTGCAAGGTTTTGCAGACTTCTTTTTAAAAGAGAACATCTTCTTTTTTGAGGGTGTATATTTTTTTTTCTAGGTGAGCTCCAGTTGTTCATGGTTGAGCTCCATGTTACCTGGTTGATTAAGTTTAGCCTTTGGGGAATTACGTTATTTCTCTGGGTTGTTTTTTCCCACCCCTCATGCAAATACTCCTTTGGAACGTCCCAATGGTCAAGAAGAATATGGAGCTGCATCTGTCAATGAACAATAGTGAAAACAATATTTCCTACTATAAGGTTAATTTTGATAAATCAATCATCCTAAATATGGGTATACAGGGCCACGCACTTAGCCATCTTAAGCAAAAACTACCCTATACATGGACCCCCCAAGCCTTGCAATACTTGGGTATAACCTTGACATTCCCAACTTCAGGGCTACAGACACTTAACCTGCGATCACTGATAACTTCCATCTCCAATGATACTAATAAACTAAAGAAGACGGAACTATCATGGGCTGGAAGAATAGCTGCATTTAAAATGACGTGCCTCCCTAAGATAGTGTATATTTTTCGTGCACTTCCGACCCATATTCCTAAACACTATATTAATTCGCTCAACAAACTTCTGCGCACCTTCGTTTGGCAGGGGAAACGTGCAAGATGTGCATATCTACATATGATACGACACAAATCAGTTGGTGGATTGGGACTACCATGCCTTGAGGACTATTATCATGCATCTCGTTTGGCTCCTTTACAGTATTGGTTTACCCATAGAACTCATAAAATATCTCTTCCGTGGCTTCCGATTGAAGCCGCATTATCTAACTCACAGGATCTATATACATTACTTTTGGCAGATATGTGGAAACCTATAATAATTCAGACTCTTCCGTTAACAGTAAGAGCTTCTCTACAGTCCTGGCGTTATCTAATTGCTCAATTACAGTTACAATCACAGCCAAATAACATATCAGTTCCCATACCCCTATCGACAATGTGCATTTTGCTCCCTAATGTCCATATTAAAAAATTGGTGGCAGCAGGTATTGACACAGTGACACAACTATACCAAAATAATGTTATTAAGCCCTTTGCCGCCCTTCAACGAGAATTTTCACTCACCTTTAAGGATGTTTTTGTTTACATCAGTATAGTGAGCTTCATATCTAAACACCCACTCCCTAAACTTGAAATTCCCCAAACACTTTGGAAATATCTTACAGATCCAAATTCAAAGCTTAAAGGGATATCGGTGTTTTATAACCAACTACAGCAGAAACTCACTTTTTCTAAATCATCCTATATGATGAAATGGGAAAGAGACCTCGGTTTGTGCTTCTCCAATGAGCAATGGAGATGGGCGATACGAATGTCTTATAAAGTAACGCAATGTGTAACACATTGGGAACAATTCCAAAAAATAGTTACTAGATGGTACCTGTCCCCCTACCGTCTATCCTTAATATACCCTAAATATGATCCATTGTGCTGGCGTGAGTGCGACCAAACTGGCACAATTTTTCATATATTCTGGTCCTGTAAAAGCCTTATTAGTTTTTGGAGGAAAATTTTTGAAGTACTTTCTGAAGTTTCGGGCATACTGATCAAACCTGAACCCGCAATAGCGTTACTATTTTTGGGTATTGAAAATATACCATTTCATATCAGAACAGTATTTATACATATACTGATAGCAGCTAAAACGGTAATTGCTAGATGTTGGAAACAACCTATAGCCCCTTCTCATATAGAGGTAATAGGTTTAGTCAATCAGCAATACTCTTTGGAAAAGGCATATGCCTATTCAGTGTCTCGCAGTAATCGATTTCACACAGCTTGGCTTCTCTGGCAACAAAGTTCCTACTTTCACAGTGTCTAACGGAAGAATTGAGGAAGGCGGATGGTGTGACTCAGAGCATGATGGTGCTTCCTACGGTATCTTTCTTGGCATTTTTTGTTCTTTTGTTCTATTTTCGGGGTACTCCCATTGTATTTCCTACATATTTTCTAGGTAGTCTCTTGGGCCCTGAATGTATACAATATTGGCCTTCTTTGTCTCCTGTTCTTGCTATATACAATGTCATAATGTACTGTGATCAACATATTACATCAATAGTTTTTCTTTTTTTTTTTTTTTTTTTTTTTTTTTCTCTCTTCTTTTCTCCTTTCCTTTTATTATTAATTTGCGTTAATCTATTGTGTTTCCCATGTGCTTGTTTCCTTTTTGTGAAAACCAAATAAAAATCAATTGAAAGTGAAAACTGGATTTTTGACTAAGCATAAAATACTTTCCTCTGAAGTTCATTGACAGATGCAGCACCTGCCCCTCTACTTTTGAGTTATGGGGTCTTTTTCTGTCACTGCTTGCAACACAACTGTTTGAGTACAGCAGAGCCGGAGGGGATGTGCTTGCCGGGACAGCCCCTATAGGCATGGACAAGCCTTTTTTCCGCCTAGTGCCTATCCATAGTGGGAGGAGCAGAATCCTTTAGTCTGATTTCTGAGTGGGATGGGGTTTTTTCTTCTAAACACTGCTTGCAACAAAACTGAAGCCTATAGCAGAGTGTATGGGTGTATGCCTGCAGGGACTGCCCCATAGGCATGGTCAAGTTTTTTTCCTCCCTAGTGTCCTTCTTCTGTAGGGGGCAGCATAACCCAATGGTCAAGAAGAATATGGAGCTGCATCTGTCAATGAACTTCAGAGAAAAGGATTTTACGGTAAGTCAAAAATCCAGTTTTACCTTAACCTCCCTGGCGGTCTGATGTCAGAATTTTTGATCTCAAAGCGGTACATTGTTTTGCATAGAAATCTGTTGTTTTATATATTAGGCCTGTAATTCTTAGGAATAACTCACTTTAATCTGTCCAAACAAGAGTCTAGTAGACATCCAGTGTATGATAAAGTTTGAAACACAAATTCATAAATTGTAATATAATACATTTTATTCAATGATATAATCAAACCAAAAACACTGAAATGTGTACAAACAAGGGATGCTATATTATTATTCACTGTAATAATGGTTTAGTAAACATCTCGGGTATGAAAGATTTTAAAACATGGGACTTCACAAAGTCTGTCCCAATCGGGACAATAGAATCTGGTTTCCTTTCTTTTTTCCTTCCCCTGTCATCTCTTCTTGAGCAACAAACCACACATATCCTTGTAGGTGCTGACTTTTTCTTTTTGATGAGATGTAGTCCATGAAGTGACGACCAGTCAGGCTTTACGGGTTGACAATGCCAACAGCATGACGTGCAGATATATTCCCAGCCATTGATGGTGATTCATAAAGATATGTTTGACAACTTTCCAAATGAAGTCAAAATGAATCACAGACTTGTCACTTTTTTTTTTCTTAAAGCAGAATGTAGGCATTCCTCAAGCATTGCTCAAAAAGATGTCTGAAGATCTTCTTATAGTACTTCTTTTGCTGTTTCCTCATTGCTGGCTAGAATGTCATTGCTTGGTTGGCTCTGTCAACACCTCCCATGGTGCTGTTGTAGTCTATCCCTACTTGTGGCTTCATGACTTTATTCACACTATTCATGCGTACCATAACAGTGGAGGTATTGTGCACTGTACTCATTAGGCACACATCTTTCTTTTCCCGCCATCACAGTGCCATCATTTTGTCTTTCTGCCAGGCAACCATTTCTCCTGTCTTGAGCTTTTTTTTTTTTTTGCCAAACATTGGCGACATGTCACGCCGGTTAGCCCTTATGTTTCCATAGGCATCGGTTTTGTTTTGCAGTAGAGCCTCTATAAAGTTCAGGAGATGTATAAAAGTTGTCAGTTGTTACACAATATCCTTGATTTAGAAATGATTTAATTAGTGGAAAAACACAAGAGATGTTGCAATTCCATAATTGCTGTATTTTTTATAGAATTTTGTTCCTTTTCTAGTGTATATCACTGAATTCCATATGTAGCCAGTTGATGATTGCATAGCATGTAGGATTTTACGCCAAATCGTGCCCTGTTTGATGCAATGTATTGCACCCAGCTGAGCCTTCCCTTGTAGGCCATTAGACTTTCATCTATACTGATGTCTCTTTCTGACACATAGCTCCATTGGAAATTCTGTAGAATCATTTGATATACTTCCCAAATTTTCTTTAGTTTTGGTGCAGGATGAGTAGTTTCATCAAATTCTTCATTGTTTTCGAAGTGGAGATATTTCATTATGAGGGATAATCTGTACTCTGACATGACCGTGCCAATGAATGGAGTGGCAAGTAATGTTTTGGTTGTCCAATACCTCTTCTGCAGGGGTTTCCCCACCACTCCCTGAAGAAATATTAGGCCCAGGAATTTCCAAATGTCATCTTTGGTCACTGCTTCCCACTTTCTGCATCTTGAAAACTTCTGATGCCTAGCCAATTGTAGCTCTTTGTACTGGTTTGCCTCGGTAACTATTTTTTCAATAACCTCAACCTCAAGCTCTAGTAAATGGGAATCTTGGGGGCGCTGCCTGATCTGTACCACAGTCAATCGAGCACCATCGCTGATCTCAGTCGCAGAATCGTCGCTGTTGTCCGTTTCAGTACCTGATGACAAAATTTCCCACAATCACTATCGCTCAGTTCTTCAAATAATTCTGATTTGTTATTGCTTTTTTTCCAGTTCATCTAAAAGCTCTTTTGAGCTAAAAGAACACTTTGTGGACGCCATGAACGTTCTAAATTTTCCAGGCACAAAGAACCTGCAAAAGTACAGACAGGGCACTGGAAAAGCCACTAGATGAGAACCTGTGGTAAAATGGCTTGATACAAAGTTGTAATCCTAACAGATTACACTGTATCATGTCATTTGTTTTATTTATTTTTTGAATCTCCCGTTGGTTCCACCCCCCTGAGTCGGAGGGAAGGGAATCGGAAGACGGGTGACGGGATCGGCCGGATCACACAGCAAGGACAGTGGGAGGATGGCTGGAGGACAGCGGGGGATCGTAGCGAAAGGTAAGTGTGGATTGTGGGATAATCCCGAGTGTGGCTCGGGGTTACCGTTTTTTCCACTGTATATCAACCCCCGAGCCACACTCGGGAATACCGCCAGGGAGGTTAATGCAGGAGATGCATTAAAGTAAAAACATTTTTTATGCCATTATATCCTCCCCCTTTCCTGTGTGAAGGAGAAGAGCAGGGAGAAGAGATCCAGTGCCCTGCATGGCTGCATCTGTTTTTGCCCTCTCTTCCTACTCATACAGGGACATGGGCAGCAGCAGGCGCTATTGGCTCCTGCTGCTGTCAGTCAAATGCAGGAAGGAGGAAGCGGGGGGCGGGGCTAAGCACAGCTGTGTCTGTGTAGCATGGCGGCGTAGATACACACAGCTCGGGAGCAAGCACGCGCTGTGTGCCCCCATAGCAAGCAGTTTGCCATGGAGACAAATAAAGCAAATGAGGAGGCAGGATCACTAGCTAGGGACCCCCAGGAGAAGAGTTTCGGGCAGTTCTGTGCAATACCATTACGCAGAGCAGATGAGTATAACATGTTTTATTATTTTAATAAAAAAAAATGTTAGTACATCTTTAAGAAGTTAGTCATTAAATTCCTATAGAAGGTTGGCAGGATGTTTCAAATTTGAATTAAAACATTTCTCACCCTTCCCCAACCTATTTATTACTTTGAAAAAAAGTCTGAAGAAGTTGTGTTTTAATCCAATTTTATTTTTGTTCACATAACAAAATTGAATGTCTGGATATCATATTTTTTTTTTTTAGGCTCTGCAGTCTGACTCTCAAGAAGCTGCTGGTTGTAAAAGAACTGGACAAGGAACTTATTTCGGTGGTTATTGCTGTAAAAATGCAAGTAAGCACATATTCTATAAACAGTGGACCATAGTGTTTTATTACTGAAGTTTATACATTTTAATAGAATAACAGACAATAAAAGTTCCATTGGTAGTCATTTGAAGCCTACAGTCCATCAGCTAGGACAGATACAGTGCTGTGTAAACGTATTTGCCCCCTTACGGATTTTTAAAATATTTTTTTGCATATTTGTCACACTTAACCACTTCTGGATCGGAAGATTTTCCCCCTTAATGACCAGGCCATATTTTGCGATTCATCACTGCGTTAGTCTAACAGACAATTACGCGGTCGTGCGATGCTGCACCCAAATAACTTTTAGGTCCCTTTTGTTCCCACAAATAGAGCTTTCTTTTGGTGGTATTTGATCACCTGTGCAATTTTTTATTTATTTTTTTATTTTTTGCACTATAGACAAAAGAGCGACAATTCTGAAAAAAAAAAAAAAAACAATATTTTTCACTTTCTGCTATAAAACAAAAAAAAAAAAAATTAAAAACAAAATTTTTTAACCACTTGCCAACCGCCGCAAGTACATTTACTGTGGCGGTCAGCCCCGTGCAGGCAAAGTGACGTAGTACTAGACTAGATCCCGCCGCTCTGGGGTGCGCCCCCGCTGCCGCTGATGACCTGATTGGGTTCAGAACCGATCAGTCATCAGGTCCAGGCCAATGATTGTTGGCCTGGACCTGTTGATCGGTCCTGCCCAATCAGATTCTATTCTGAGCCTGTGTAATGTAAACACAGGCTCAGAAAAGACCTGCTCTCTCCTCCCATGATCCTTTTTGTATTCATCGAGAGGAGAGAGCACATCTAACTGTGAGTACTGCACCAAGCATGCATACACACACTTAGATAGGCACACTTAACCCCCGAACGCGCCCCCCAGTTAACCCCTACATCCCCTGTCACAACACACACTGTATATAGTATGTAGCATTTTCCTATATACCTGTGTAAGTGTGATTTGTGACCAGGTGTAGTGCTTGTGGCCGTTCCTTTTACACTTAAAATACTCGCCACCCCCTCCCAATAAAGATTTAACCCCCTGATCCCTCCTGATCCCCCCCCCCAGTTAACCCCTTCCCCCCTGTCACATTGCACACTAATAAACAAGTAATATAGTGTTTTACTGTATTTTGTATTAGTGTGATTGTGACTTGAGTTAGCGCTACCGAGTTAGTTTCTGTCCCAAGGAGGTTTAGGGTCCCCGCCACCCCCCCAATAAAGATTTAACCACCTGACCCCCCCTGATCACCCCTACACCCCCTGTCACCAACACACACTGTATACAGTATATAGCATTTTCTATATACCCGTATAAGTGTGACTTGTGACCAGGTTTAGCGCTTACGGTCGTTCCTTTTATCCTTAGGATACCCGCCACCCCCTCCCAATAAAGATTTAACCCCCTGATCCCCCCCCCCGATCACATCCAGTTAACCCCTTCCCCCCTGTCACATTGCACACTAATACACATGTAATATACTGTTTTACTCTATTTTGTATTAGTTTGATTGTGACTTGAGTTGGCACTAGCGAGTTAGTTTCTGTCCCAAGGAGGTTTAGGGTCCCCGCCACCCCCCCCATAAGGATTTAACCCCCTGATCCCCCCCTGATCACCCCAGTTAACCCCTTCATTGCCCTGTCACAGTGTCACTTTTATAGTGTACAGTTTTTCTTCTGATCACTATTATTAGTGACACAGGTGACATTAGCTAGTGTTAGCGTCAGTCTAAAATAGCGCAGGTCCCCGGCGCATAGTTTGAAATAACCCCTTGATTACCACACACACACACACACACACACACACACACACATACTTCCAATACTAGTATAGTGTTTGAACAGATCAATATCTGATCAGAACTATACTAGCGTCCCCATAGTTTAGGGTTCCCAAATTGCGGTGTTTGCACGATCAGCACTGTAGTAATCAATAGATTACTGTCACTTACAAAAAAACACAACACACAAAACCGCTGTGTTAGCAGAGTCAGGCCTGATCCCTGCTAGCATTAGCAGTTTTTTTTGGTAGCGGTTGAAATAGTCCTTGACAACCAGGTGCTTTTATTACCTTTTGAGTCACACTACTGTACCGGTAAATTTAGTTAACTAAAATGACCAAACGTTAGTAGAGTAGTGCAGAGGCTTACAGTATAGTGACCATGTCAGATAAGAGCGATGGGGAAGCCTCACTGGCAGAATCAGGGTCAGTATACGAACCTGATGACAGCAGCGGCTCCCTGACAGATAGCTCCGACGACAGATGGGTCCCTGTTAGACCCAGGCGTACCCGACCCCATTCTGGAGTTGTTGAGATGCAGGAATCGCAGGGTGCTTGTATGGAGCAGAGTGTCGGTACTAGTGCCGCTCATCCTTCTGGTGGGCCTGGCAAGCGTCAGTGGCCTAGTACACCTTGGACCTAGTACAACCAGCACTGCAGTAACACTTGGTGACGTGGCGAGTCCCATAAGTGCAGTTGAAGCTGGTGCGGTGGCTAGCACGAGTAGTGGCCCGCAGCCACCTCGTTTTCGAAAACAGGCCCGTAGAGCCCATAGTGCCCTCCCTGATGCGCTGGCATATCCCAATTGGCAACCCCCTGATTCTACAGTGCCAGCACTTCCCCCATTCACTGCCTAGCCTGGAATCCATGTGGAGACAGCTGGTTTTACGCCCCTGAATGTTTTTGAGCTGTTCTTCACGGAAGATCTTTACGGATCTATTGTGGATCAATCAAATTTATATGCACAACAATTCATCGCCGCCAACCCAAATTCGCCCCTTGTTAGACCATTCGGCTGGAAACCTTTAACGGTTCCAGATTTTAAAATCTTTCTGGGCCTTCCCCTCAACATGGGCATAACCAAAAAGAGTGAATTGCAGCTATATTGGTCCACTAGCCCACTTCACCATATGCGCGTGTACTCTGCCTCCATGTCCAGGGCAAAATACAAGCAAATTTTGCAATTTATGCATTTCAACGACAATGAAATCTTTCGTCCTCGGGGAGACCCTGAATATGATCGGCTCCACAAAATTCGGCCCCTCATAGACCACTTCAATTAGCAGTTTGCAGCCTTGTTTACGCCCGAACAAGTTGTCTGCATTGACGAGTCCCTGATTAAGTTTACTGGCCGCCTTGCTATGAAACCGTACCTCCCCAGCAAGCGTGCCAGATACGGGGTCAAGCTGTACAAGCTCTGTGACAGGGCTACAGGCTATACAGTTAGTTTCCGGGTCTATGAGGGAAAAGATAGAACTGTGGAGCCCCCCAACTGCCCAGACTACATAGGGAGCAGCGGCAAGATAGTTTGGGACTTGGTGTCACCCTTATCTGGAAAGGGGTACCATTTATACGTGGACAACTTCTACACAAGCATGCCACTATTTAGTCACCTTCATGAATTACAAATTGGCGCATGTGGCACCGTGCGACCTAATCGCTGGGGCTTCCCCCAACGGCTTTTAAATTCCTGTCTTAGTCGGGGGGGAGAGAGCCTGCTTGAAAACTGACAAATTGCTTGCAGTGAAGTGGAGGGATACACGGGATGTTTTCGTTCTGTCCTCCCTTCACGCAGACATAACGATCGAAATTTCTATGGCAACTGGCGTTATGGAGAAACCCCTCTTTGTCCACGAATATAACCTTAATATGGGAGGGGTGGACCTTAATGACCAGCTTTTGGCGCCATATTTAGTTGCCCGTAAAGCCAGACGCTGTACGAAAAAGTTTGTTTATTTATTCCAATTGGCTATGATGAACGCCTTTGTCCTATACAGGGCGTCAGGACGAACCGGATCCTTCCGAGAATTCCAGGAAGCCATCATCGAAGTCTACCTGTATCCAGGAGGTGTTCCTGTCCAACTTCCCCTTCCAGATGCAGTGAGCCGGCTGCATGTACCCATGGCATGTGTGAGCAATATATGTGGAATGACACCCCAAAATACATTCTGCTGCTTCTCCTGAGTACAGGGATACCCCTTGTGTGAGACTTTTTGGCAGTCTAGCCACGTACAGGACCCCGAAAACCAATCCGCACTTTCCGGCTTTCTAAGGGCGTAAACTGTTGATTTCACTCCTTACTACCTATCACACTTTGAAGGCCATGAAATGCCAAGATGGCACAAAACTCCCCCAAATGACCCCATTTTGCAAAGTAGACACTCCAAGCTATTTGCTGAGAGGCATGGTGAGTATTTTGCAGTTCTCATTTTTTTTGGAAAATGAAGAAAAAACAGGAAAATGCATTTTTGTTCCCTCTTTTTTTCAATTTCCAAAACTTTGTGACAAAAAGTGAGATCTGCAAAACACTCAACATGCCTCTCTGCAAATATCTTAGGGTGTCTACTTTCCGAAAAGGGGTCATTTTGGGGGGGGGGGGGGGGTTGTGCTGTCTTGGCATTTCATGGCCTCCGAAACTGTGATAGCTAGTCAGGAGTGAAATTAACAATTTACGCCCTTGGAAAGCTTGAAAGTGGTGATTGATTTTCGGGGTCCTGTACTCGGCTTGACTGCAAAAAAGTCTCACAAATGGGGTATCCCTTTTACATTTCACATATAAAAAGGGGAGGTAAAAGAGATGGGATATGAACTCTTCATGTAGGAACAGAATAGAAACACCACATATGCAGTTGTAGTCTTGCAAAGAGCACCTGAATACACTATGGGTGAAGGTATTCAAATAGACTGTATCAATCCCTTGGGTTGGCAGCTGGGAATACAGGCAGTATCTAGACTGTCCGGGAACATGTAGAAGGAGAGAGGCTGGTATTGGCTAAACAGCAATTCAGTGATAGAAGCTTGGAGAATGTCCCCATGGCAGATTCCAGACAGTAATGGCTTTAAACATCCCTCTAGTGTGTAAAAGGGGACGATCTTACCATGTTCTCTTAGCGCTGTGATTAGTCTGCCAATACCTCTTGATGGCCATCTATCTCCTGCAGTGGTACAAATAGGAGTGAAAAGTTCACGCCATGTCCCGGAACTCTGACTGCTGCATACCGCGCCTTCAATTCAAGCGTACTCCCGCTGTGCCGCCTTGCTTCCTGTTCTCAACCCGGAAGTGTTGGTCCCAACTGCTGAAGTTGGTGCTCCGCCGCACTCAGACAGGCATAGGCAAAGTTCATTGATCGGGTGAGACGTGGCGTGTGTCGTCATTTCACATATACCCATGGCATGTGTGACCAATATATAATTTAGTGACAACTTTGTGTAAAAAAAAAAAAAAAAAAATAATATATTTCCCGGAACTTGTGGCAAAAAATAAAATATTCCATGGACTCACCATGCCTCTCAGCAAACAGCTTGGGGTGTCTACTTTCCAAAATGGGGTCATTTTGGGGGGTTTTGTGCTATCTTGAAATTTCAGGGCCCTACGAAACTGTGATGGGTAGTGAGGAGTAAAATCAAATATTTACGCCATTAGAAAACCTTAAGATGGTGATTGATTTTCGGGGTCCCGTACACAGCCAGGCTCCAAAAAAGTCTCACACATGTGGTATCCCCATACTCAGGAGAAGCAGCAGAATGTATTTTGGGGGGCCATTCCACATATACCCATGTCATGTGTGAAAAATGTATTTTTTTAGTGACAACTTTGTGTTAAAAAAATAAAAAAAAAAAAACTGTAATTTTACCAAAACTTGTGGCAAAATATAAAATATTCCATGGACTCACCATGGCTCTCAGCAAACAGCTTGGGGTGTCTAATTTCCAAAATGGGGTCATTTGGGGGGTTTTGTGCTATCTTGACATTTCAGGGCTTCCTAAACCGTTATAGGTAGTGAGAAAATGCAATGAAAAATGTACGCCCTTTGAAATTCTGATGGTGGGGATTGGTTTTCGGGGTCCCGTACACAGCTAGGCTCCCAAAAAGTCTCACATATGTGATATCCCTGTACTCAGGAGAAGCAGCAGAATATATTTTGGGGTGTAATTACACATATACCCATGGCATGTGCGAGCAATATATAATTTCAATGACAACTTTGTGTAAAGAAAAAAAACAACATTTTTTTTTTTAGTAATTTTTCAAACCCCTGTGACAAAAAAATGAAATATTCAATGAGCTCAACATGCCTCTCGGGACATTCCTTAGGATGTCTACTTTCCAAAAAGTGGTAATTTGGGGAGTTTTGTACTGCCCTGCCATTTTAGCACTTCATTAAATGAGATAGGCAGTCAGAAATTAAAACTGCGTAAATTCCAGTATTTACACCATAGTTTGTAGACGCTATAACTTTTGCGCAAACCAATAAAAATACGCTCATTGAAATTTTTTTGTCAGACATGTAGCTAAATACATTTGGCCAAAATATATGACATAAATTGATAAATTGAGTATATTGGATATTTTTTAAAAGACAAAGTTGAAAATGTAATTTTTTCTAAATTTTCGCTCTTTTTTTATTAATATCGCAAAAAATAAAAAGCGCAGAGGTGATCAAATACCACCAAAAGAAAGCTATGTCTGTGGGAAAAAAAGGATGTAAATTTTGTTTGGGTACAGCATCTCACATACCCCTGAATGTTCTGATCCTTGAGATGCACGTCCAATAGTCTTTTTTGAAAGCCACCATACTACCCGCAGAAACCACCTCTTGTGGTAGAGAATTCCACAATCTTGTAGCCCTAACAGTAAAAAACCCCCCACGTTGCCTGAGGTTAAAACGCTTCTCCTCTAATTGCATTGTATGCCCCCGAGTCCTCATGCAATCCCTTCGACTAAACAGCTTTTTTTCTAAGCTGAGATCCCCATTGAGATATTTAAAAATTTCTATCATGTCCCCCCTCAGGCGTCTCTTCTCCAGGGAGAATAAATCAAGCGATTGCAGACGCTCTTCATAATCAAGGTCCTCCAATCCCCTAATTAGTTTAGTTGCCCTTCTCTGGACTTTCTCCGGCTCCAACACATCCCTTCTGAGGACTAGCGACCAGAACTGGACAGAATACTCCAGATGCGGTTGGACCAGAGTTTGATAAAGTGGAAGGATTATAGTCTTATCTCTGGAATACATCCCTTTCTTTATGCATGCTAATACTCTGCTAGCTTTGGCAGCTGCCGCTTGACATTGCATGCTGTTGCCTAGTCTATCATCAACCAAGACTCCCAGATCCTTCTCCATTTTCGATTCCCCTCCTAACGTGTATTGTGTTTTTATGTTTTTAGTCCCCAAGTGCAAAACCTTACACTTCTCTACGTTAAACCTCATTTGCCAAGTCGTTGCCCACTCGGTTATTTTGTCCAGGTCATCCTGTAGGATATCTGCTTCATGCTGTGCGGTTATTGCCCTGCCCAATTTTGTGTCATCTGCAAAAACTGCTATTGAACTACTGACCCCGACCTCAATGCTGTTTATGAATAAATTGAACAAGGTTGGACCCAGGACTGAGCCTTGGGGGACCCCGCTTACTACCTCAGACTACCACCCTTTGGACACGGCCTTTTAGCCAGTTCCGTATCCAAGAGCAAAACCTGCTGTCGATACCCGCAGACCTGATTTTATAAATTAAGCGCTTATGGGGAACTGTATCAAACGCCTTAGCGAAATCTAGGTACACCACATCCACTGGTCTGCCCCTATCTAGCTCACAGCTCAACTCCTCGTAGAATGCTAATAGATTGGTTTGACAAGAACGCCCATTTGTAAACCCGTGCTGGTTATTACTGATGATGCTGTTGTCTTTAGCAAACTCTACGATATAGTCCCTTATCATCCCCTCCAGAAGTTTACATACTATCGATGTCAAACTGACAGGCCTATAATTTCCCGGGACATGCCTCTGACCCTTTTTGAATATCGCAATCACGTTCGCTTTCCTCCAATCTCCTGGTACATCTCCTGTCCTAATACTGTCCGCAAAGATCAGGAACAGTGGTCTGGATATAACCTTACTGAGTTCCTTGAGTACTCTCGGATGTACACCATCCGGGCCTGGTGATTTGTTTGTGTAAAGTTTATCCAGCCTTTCCCTGATTTCACCCTCTGTTAGCCATAGGGGCAAGTCCTGTGTATTACTACTAACCAAACAGTCATGGTCAGTGTACCCCTCCGTGTCCTGTGTAAAGACTGACGAGAAAAAAGCATTCAGCACGGTTGTTTTTTCAGTGTCCTCTGTAACCATCCTCCCATCATCGTTAATTATGTGTGCAATATGCTCTGCCCTAGTTTTTTTGCTGTTGATATACTTAAAGAATTTCTTTGGGTTTTTTTTTACTATCCTCCGCTATTTGTCTCTCAAAGTCTATTTTAGCCATCTTGATTTCGTGTTTACACTTTTTATTTGCCTCCTTGTATTGGTCGAAAGCCAATACTGTGCCTTCTGATTTATATTTCCTGAAGGCCAATTTTTTTCCCCTAATAAGGTTTTTAACACTACGGTTTAGCCAGCCAGGTTTGGCCTTGTCTCTTCTAAATTTATTTCCCATAGGAATGCACTGCAAGATGCCTTTGCTTAATATGTTCCTAAAGCATTCCCATTTTTCCTCCGTGGTCAGTGATCCCAGGGTTTGGTCCCAGTTTACCCTTTCCATCAATGAGTACAATTTTGGAAAGTTTGCCCTTCTGAAGTTAAGGGTTCTTATGTTCCCCACTTGCCTTGTTCTATTGTTATTTACACTAAATGTGATCATCCTGTGATCACTAGAGCCCAGGTTGTCCTGGACTCCTACCTCCGAGATTATGTCTGGGTCCTTAGTGATCAATAGATCCAGGATTGCGTTTTCTCTAGTAGGAGAATCCACCAGCTGTGACATGTAATTATCCTGTAAGGTTTCCGTGAATGGACGGGCCTTATGTGAGTGTGTAATCCCCTCTCCCCTGTCAATGTCGGGATAATTGAAGTCCCCCAATATGACGACTGATCCTAGCTTTGCCACTTTACCCAAAAGTGCGAAAAATTCCAGCTCTACCTCCTCCCCTTGTTTAGGTGGCCTATAGCAAACCCCCACAATTACTTTTCCCTTTACTCCTTCCCTAAGGAGTTCTACCCACACGGATTCTAACTCCATACTCATCCCTTCCGTAATGTCACTCCTCTCTATCACCCTTACATTGTTCTTGAGGTAGAGACATACCCCTCCCCCTCTTTTTCCTACCCTGTCCTTTCCGGTACACCGAATACCCTTGGATATTTGCCAGCCAGTCATGTGAGGGGTCGAACCAAGTCTCCGCTATTCCCACAAGGTCTATGTTCTCCTCATGTACTAACATTTCCAACTCATCCATTTTATTAGCTAGGCTCCTGGCATTAGCATATACCCCTCTTAGTTTTACGGAAGTTAAACGTGATTGGTCATGTTTATTCCTGTTTGGTCTGAGGTTCTCCCACACAGACCTACCGATTGACGTTGTGGACCTACTGTCGCTGCTGACCCTACAACTGCCTTCAGTCCTTTGCTCCCTCCTAACTGACTCTACTTCTGAGCCCTCCCCCCCGTCTCCTAGTTTAAAAGCCCCTCCAACTTGGTGGCCATCTTTCTCCCCAAAAGAGCTGTACCGTCCCCATTAAGGTGCAGCCCATCCTTACTAAAGAGCCGGTAGCCGACTGAGAAGTCAGCCCAGTTCTCCAGGAACCCAAACCCCTCCTTCCTACACCAATTCCTCAGCCACGTGTTAAGTTCCCTAATCTCCTTCTGCCTCTCCTGTGTGGCTTGAGGTACAGGCAGTATTTCAGAGAAAACCACCTTGGAGGTCCTTTTCCTCAATCTATTACCTATCTATACTTATATATCTATAAGTCCCTGATATCGTTCTTTAGGATCCTCCACCTACCTTTAACTTTGTCATTAGTGCCCACATGCACCATGACTGCTGGGTCATCCCCAGCCCCGCACAATAATCTGTCTGCCAGATCTGCGATGTGCCGAACGCGGGTGCCCGGTAAACAACATACTGTTCGGTTCACAAGATCTTTTTTACAGATTGCCCTCTCTGTCCTCTTCATAATTGAGTCCCCAACTACCACAACCTTTCTAACCTTTCCTGAGTTACAGCCCCCCTTCTTCCTGGAGCCGTCCCTCCCCTGGCAGCTGGGGGAGGGCGCGTGCTCCAGCACTGCCACCCCTGAGTTGATATCCCCCTCAACCTGTAACGTGGCAAATATGTTAGGGTGTACCAACTCAGGACTGGCCTCCCTGACGCTTCTCCCACTAACATTCCTAACAGTCACCCAGCTGCGTACCTCTGCTGCTTGCGTCTCCTCTATTCCTCCCTCCTCTATGCTGGCCCCTGCCAGTGCCTGATGGGTAATGTCCAAGTAATGTTCTCTAGATCCACGATGTGAGCGTCCAGAGCAACAAGTCGCTCACATCTTGCACAGCAGTATTCGTCCTCGATTGGTTCATCAAGGAACTCATACATGCCGCAAGAAGTGCACTGAGTGGCATCCCCAATCCTGTTGGACATTACTACCCACTACTCTATGGGGATAATGTTATCGACCTGCTCTTCCTTACCTACACTACCTCTATCTCGCCTGGTACTAAACCTGGGGTACTCACCAGTCGCTAATATACTAACCAGTCGCAAGGATCCTCACCATTCGCAAGGATCCTCACCATTCGCAAGGATCCTCACCATTCGCAAGGATCCTCACCAGTCGCAAGGATCCTCACCAGTCGCAAGGATCCTCACCAGTCGCAAGGATCCTCACCAGTCGCAAGGATACTCACCAGTTGTCACCTGTCGCAAAGATACTCACCAGTCGCAAAGATACTCACCAGTCGCAAGGATACTCACCAGTCGCAAGGATACTCACCAGTCGCAAGGATACTCACCAGTCGCAAGGATACTTACCAGTCGCAAGCTACTTCACCAGTCGCAAGGATACTCACCAGTCGCAAGGATACTCACCAGTCGCAAGGATACTCACCAGTCGCAAGATACTTACCAGTCGCAAAGATACTCACCAGTCACAAGGATACTTACCAGACTTCCCAGGTACTCAGTCGCAGAGACAGTCACACAGCAATCAGTCGCAGCACAGTCAAACAGCTATTGATTGGCGTTTGTGATAACTGGCAATAAGTTTCACATCGGTGTGGAAGAATTTTGGCCCACTCTTCTTTGCAGAATTGATTTATTATAGCCACATCAGAGGGTTTTTGAGCATGAACAGCTTGTTTGAAGTACAAATCCGATTCCAAAAAAAGTTGGGACACTGTACATACAAATTGTGAGTAAAAAAGGAATGGACTAATTTACAAATCTCATAAACTTAAATTTCATTCACAATATAACATGGATAACATAGCAAATGTTTAAACTGAGACATTTTGAAATGTCATGCCAAATAGTGGCTCATTTTGAATTTCATGAGAGCTACACATTCCCAAAAAGTTGGGACAAGTAGCAATAAGAGGCTGGAAAAGTTAAATGTACATGTAAGGAACAGCGGAGGACCAATTCGTAACCTATTAGGTCATTTGGCAACATGATTGGGTAAAAAAAGAGCCTCTCAGAGTGGCAGCGTCTCTCAGAAGTCAATATGGGCAGAAGATCACCAATTCCCCCCCCCCCCCCCCCAATGCTGCGGCAAAAAATAGTGGTGCAATATTATAAAGGTGTTTCTCAGAGAAAAATTGCTAAGAGTTTGAAGTTATCATCATCTACAGTGCATAATATCATCCAGAGATTCAGAGAATCTGGAACAATCTCTGTGCGTAAGGGTCAAGGCCGGAAAACCATACTGGATGCCGGTGATCATCGGGCCCTTAGATGACACTGCATCACATACAGGAATGATACTGTAATGGAAATCACAACATGGGCTCCGGAATACTTCCAGAAAACATTGTCGGTGAACACAATCCATTGTGCCATTCGCCGTTGCCGGCTAAAACTCTATAGGCCAAAAAATAAGCCATATCTAAACATGATCCAGAAGCGCAGGCGTTTTTCTCTGGGCCAAGGCTCATTTAAAATGGACTGTGGCAAAGTGGAAAACTGTTCTGTGGTCAGACTAATCAAAATTTTAAGTTCTTTTTGGAAAACTGGGAAGCCATGTCATCCGTACTAAAGAGGACAAGGACAACCCAAGTTGTTATCAGCGCTCAGTTCAGAAGCCTGCATCTCTAATGTTATGGGGTTGCATGAGTGCGTGTGGCATGGGCAGCTTACACGTCTGGAAAGGCACCATCAATGCTGAAAGGTATATCCAAGTTCTAGAACATATGCTCCCATCCAGACATCGTCTCTTTCAGGGACGACCTTGCATTTTCCAACATGACAATGCCAGACCAGATCCTGCATCAATTACAACATCATGGCTGCGTAGAAGAAGGATCCGGGTACTGAAATGGCCAGCCTGCAGTCCAGATTTTTCACAATAGAAAACATTTGGTGCATCATAAAGAGCAAGATGCGACAAAGACCTAAGACAGTTGAGCAACTAGAAGCCTGTATTAGACAAAAATGGGACAACATTCCTATTCCTAAACTTGAGCAGCTTGTCTCCTCAGTCCCCAGACATTTGCAGACTGTTATAAAGAAGAGTGGTAAACATGGCCTTGTCCGGGAGACCCTAAAGCTTAAGATCTCCCTAGAATGGCTCAATGATATTGAGGTCTGGAGACTGAGATGGCCACTCCAGAACCTTCACTTTATTCTGCTGTAGCCAATGACAGGTCGACTTGGCCTTGTGTTTAGGAACATTGTCATGTTGGAATGTCCAAGTACGTCCCATGCGCAGCTTCCGGGCTGATGAATGCAAATTTTCCTCCAAATTTCCATGTGCCTTTTGTAGCTCACACATTCCCAAAACATCTGCGATCCACCTCTTGTGTTTCAGAGGAGGAATGGTGTACCTTTTAATCATAGGCCTTGTTGACTCTTTCCAAATGCAGCATTTATGCTTGTGGCCAAAAAGCTTAATTTTGGTCTCATCACTCCAAATGACTTTGTGCCAAAAGGTTTGAGGCTTGTCTCTGTGCTGTTTGGCATATTAAAAGCAGAATACTTTGTGGCATTTGCGTAGTGACTAGGGTTGAGCGGACACCTAGATGTCCGTGTTCGACGGGTTCGGCCGAACTTTAAAAAAAAGTCCGGGTCCGTGTCCCGGACTTTTACCGAACTTTTCCCGGACACCGAACCCCATTGAAGTCAATGGGGACCCGAACTTTAAGGCACTAAAATGGCTCTAAAACACCAATGGAAAGGGCTAGAGTGCTGCAAATGGCAGCAAAACGTAGTTAAGAGCATGGCAAGTGCTCTGCAAACAAATGTGGATAGGGAAATAACTTAAAACAACAAAAAAAAAACAGAAAAATAAAACAATGTTCTTCATCTCTGAAGGACGAGGCCCATAAGGAGTAGGAGGGAGGTTGAGGTGGTGGTGGATGTGGCGGTGTCATAGGCGTGCGCACAGGGTGTGCCTGGTGTACCTGGGCACACCCTAATCACCTAGGGCACATAGCATTATCGCTCTGTTTGCCAGTGAGGAGATGGGAAAGATCTCCCTCGCACCTGCTCTGCTCTATTTCTCTTTGCCAGCAGGGAGAGTAATGTATCGGGGCCATGTACATGTAGGCAAACACATGCATGTGTATTTCAACTTTGGGGTGCACACCCTAATGCAATAGGCTGCGCACACCTATGGGCGGTGTAGGTGGAAGCGGCGGTGGAGGAGGACCAGGGCCGGATTAAGAGCATCATGGGCTCGGTGCTGAGGATTTTGAAGGGCCTTAAGGGCCGTGCCTTGGCATGCACCCAGAGGAGGAAGGGTGCAGCCATGCATGCCTAATTCAACATGGGATGCTGTCTCTGAAGCCCATAAACACATCCATGCATCGGCAACTGTCCCTCCTTGTCCGGCCTTCGCGCTGTGTGGGGAGGTTCTGAGGGTGCTGCCTGGGGAAGCGAGCATAGAAGCCAGACTTCTGTGTTTACAAGTGACAGAAGAGCGGTCACAGTGAATATGGCCAACCCGGGGCCTATATAAAAGGTAGGGGCCTGCATGGAGCTGCAGCTCCAATAGCCCCTACGTTAATCTGGCCCTGAGGAGGAGGACGAGGTAGCCAACACTGCTTCTTTTCACAAATTTTAAATGAGGGTACACCCCAAAAGAGTGAGAGCAAAAATGGAACAATGGCTGGGTAAGGTCGGTATCCATTGCTATTCTGCACAAGGTACGGAAAAGTCCCGTGGGATCCATGCCTGGTTCATTTTAATGAACGTGAGCTTGTCCACATTGTCTCTGGACAGGCGGCTGCGCTTGTCTGTTATAACACCCCCAGCCGTGCTAAATACCCGTTCAGATAATACACTGGCTGCAGGGCACGCCAGAACCTCCAAGGCGTAAAGGGCAAGCTCAGGCCATGTGCCCAATTTGGAGACCCAGAAGTTGAAGGGGGCAGACCCCTCATTCACTACATGTAGGCGTGTGCACACATACTGCTCCACCATGTTGGTAAAATGCTGCCTCCTGCTAAGACGTTCCATTTGAGCTGCTGGTGCTGCTGTTTGTTGTGGCGTGCTGACAAAGCTTTTCCACATTTCGGCCATGCTAACCCTGCCTTCTGAGGTGCTGGCGGTGCCCTGGTTGAGTTGGCGACCTCCTCCTCCTCCTCCTCTGCCTTGTGCTTCCACCGTGGCCCCGCTGTCAGATGGGAATGCCAGCAGCATCGCGTCTACCAGCGTGCGCTTGTACTCGCGCATCTTGCGATCGCGCTCCAGTGAGTGAATTAAGGATGGTACGTTGTCCTTGTAACGGGGATCCAGCAGCGTGGCCACCCAGTAATCAGCACAAGTTAGAATGTGGGCAACTCGGCGGTCGTTGTGGAGACACTGCAGCATGTAATCGCTCATGTGTGCCAGGCTGCCCAGAGGCGACGAAAGGCTGTCCTCTGTGGGAGGTGTATCGTCCGTGTCCTCTGTATCCCCCCAGCCACGCACCAGTGATGGCCATGAGCTGGCCTGGGTGCCACCCTGCTGTGAACATGGTTCCATCTCCTCCTCCAGCTCCTCCTCCTCCTCATCCTCTTCATCCTCCAGAACTGTGCCCCTGCTGGACAATTGTGTCCCTGGCGTTTGTGTGTGCAGGAACCCACCCTCGGAGCCCCTTGCGAATGACTGCCCTGAAAGCCTTTGAAATGTTACCTCTTCATCCTCCTCCTCCTCCTCCTCATCCTGTGCCACATCCTCTTCCATCATCGCCCGAATTGTTTTTTCAAGGAGGCATAGAAGTGGGATAGTTAAGCTGAGAACGGCGTCATTGCCACTGGCCATGTTGGTGGAGTACTCAAAACAGCGCAACAAGGCACACAGGTCTCGCATGGAGGCCCAGTTATTGGTGGTGAAGTGGTGCTGTTCCGCAGAGCGACTCACGCGTGCGTGCTGCAGCTGA
Organism: Pelophylax lessonae; assembly: GCF_965119305.1. Taxonomy (NCBI): domain Eukaryota; kingdom Metazoa; phylum Chordata; class Amphibia; order Anura; family Ranidae; genus Pelophylax; species Pelophylax lessonae. The sequence continues at coordinate 61,598,857 of NC_138780.1, forward strand.
AACTCCACTATGGCCTGCTGCTGCTCGCACAGTCTTTCCAGCATGTGCAAGGTGGAGTTCCACCTTGTGGGCACGTCACATATGAGGCGGTGAGCGGGAAGGCCGAAGTTTCGCTGCAGCGCTGCCAGGCGAGCAGCAGCAGGGTGAGAACGCCGAAAGTGCGCACAAACGGCCCGCACTTTCTGCAGCAGCTCTGACATATCGGGGTAGTTTTTAAGGAGCCTCTGCACCACCAAATTCAGCACATGCGCCAGGCAAGGGATGTGCGTCAAACCGGCTAGGCCCAGAGCTGCTATGAGATTTCTCCCGTTATCGCACACCACCAGGCCGGGCTTGAGGCTCGCTGGCAGCAACCACTCATTTGTTTGCTGTTCCATGCTCCTCCACAACTCCTGCGCGGTGTGTGGTTTGTCCCCCAAACAGGCAAGTTGTAAAACTGCCTGCTGTCGTTTAGCCCTGGCCGTGCTGAAGTTGGTGGTGAAGGTGTTACGCTGTCCGGATGAGGAGGCGGTAGAGGATGAGGAAGCGGAGTAGGAGGAGTTAGGAACAGGAGGAAACCCTGCTGACAGAGTCATCAAAAAGAAGAAGAGACTGCTGTATGGCTTGGGGCTCAGACTGCTTGCCTGATTTGCAAGGGGGTGAGGTGAAAGACGGTTGGACATCGGCTGCAGGTGCCAACTGTGACCTTTCTGCAGTAGACTGGTAGGGAGACAATGTGAAGGAACTGGAGGCACTGTCAGCAGCAAACCAATCTACTATCGCCTCCACTTGTTCTGGCCTCATCACTTCTAGGGGCGTATGATGCCCTACCAAATACTGATGCAGGTTCTGTCGCCTACTCACACTTGAGGAAGGTGTTTCACTTGTGCGTGTAGCTGGCACAGATCGACCACGACCTCTCCTTGCAACAGGAGCTCTAGCAGCAGCACCACCACGACCCAGGCCACGGCCCCTATTTGACGCTCTCCTCATATTTCTGAAATTTAAGATCTTGCCCTAGAAAGGTCTTTATTGAATAGCGGAACAAAAGAACAACAGTATCGCACGGGTGTATCTCACAGTCAAATATGCAAACTATGCCGCAATTTAATGTTTTTTACACCAAAAGGGTGTGTATTGAATAGCGGAATAGGATAAAAAACTGTGTATCTCACACGTACAAACACAGACTAGGCCCGATTAAATTTTTTCCTACCCTAAAGGGAGGATGAGGAAGAGGAGTATAGAACAGGCAGCACCCTCAAATCTTCAGAAGTATGAGATGAACCCCAAAAACTTGGAAAGGTGGATCTCACACGTACCGACACAGACTATTCCGCAATTTAATTGAGCCCCAAAGGTTTTTATTGAATAGCGGAATAGGAAATATGATCAAAAAAAAGTGTATGTTTTTCACACGTACAGAAGCACACTAGGCCCCAATTACTATTGTTTGTACACCTAAAAGGATGGATGAGGAGGAGGAGGAGTATAGAACAGGCAGCACCCTCAAAGCTTCAGAAGTATGAGATGAACCCCAAAAAATTGGAAAGGTGGATCTCACACGTACCGACACAGACTATTCCGCAATTTAATTGAGCCCCAAAGGTTTTTATTGAATAGCGGAATAGGAAATATGATCAAAAAAAAGTGTATGTTTTTCACACGTACAGAAGCACACTAGGCCCCAATTACTATTGTTTGTACACCTAAAAGGATGGATGAGGAGGAGGAGGAGGAGTATAGAACAGGCAGCACCCTCAAAGCTTCAGAAGTATGAGATTGTGTTCACTGTACCCCACAAAGATTGTGTTCACTGTACCCCACAAAGGTTTTGTTCACTGTACCCCGCAAAGATTGTGTTCACTGCACTCCAAAAGGATTGTCTTCACTGCACCCCACAAAGATTGTGTTCACTGTACCCCACAAAGGTTTTGTTCACTGCACCCCACAAAGATTGTGTTCACTGTACCCCACAAAGGTTTTGTTCACTGCACCCCACAAAGATTGTGTTCACTGTACCCCCCAAAGATTTTGTTCACTGCACCCCACAAGGATTGTCTTCACTGCACCCCACAAAGATTGTGTTCACTGCACCCCACAAAGGTTTTGTTCACTGCACCCCACAAAGATTGTGTTCACTGTACCCCCCCAAAGATTTTGTTCACTGCACCCCACAAGGATTGTCTTCTCTGCACCCCACAAAGATTGTGTTCACTGTACCCCCCAAAGATTTTGTTCACTGCACCCCACAAGGATTGTCTTCACTGCACCCCACGAGGATTGTCTTCACTGCACCCCACAAAGATTGTGTTCACTGTACCCCCACAAAGGTTTTGTTCACTGCACCCCACAAAGATTGTGTTCACTGCACTCCAAAAGGATTGTGTTCACTGCACCCCAAAAAGATTGTGTTCACTGCAGCCCACACACAGAAAAATGGATGTGGATCACTGACACCTGCCTATCTCCTATCCCACACCACACAGCAATATCGATTGTAGTTTGTAGAACACAGTTTCCCTAAAATTCAGCAGACTCTGTCCCTAACAGGATTGAGAAGAGATCGTAGATCAGGAGAACTAAGTGCAGACCCCACCCCACACAGCAATATCGATTGTAGTTTGTAGAACACTCTGACCCTAAAATTCAGCAGCAGCCTCTCCCTAACAGGATTGAGAAGAGATCGTAGATCAGGATTGAGTGCAGACCCCACCCCCCACACAGCAATATCGATTGTAGTTTGCAGAAGACACTGACCCTATAATTCAGCAGACTCTATCCCTAAAATGCCTACAACTCGCCCTGCCTAAACACTCCGACCTGTCCCTCAATTCTATCCGGACACAAATGGTTTTTTCCTGCCTATCTTTCCCTAATCAGCAGCCAGCAAGTTGATGTGTGCTCTGTCCCTGATCTAAGCAGCATAATGACGCCGCTGCGGCTGCCTCGAACTTATAAAGACTTGGTCACATGCTTCAGACGGCCAATCACAGCTACTGAGACATTTGCAGGCATGGCTGGGATGGCTTAAGGCACACCAGTTAAACGATTGTTGATTGGCTGTTGAAAGCCCGCCATGAAAAGAGCGCCAAAGCATGCAAAACCCGGAAATAAAACGACCGAACACGGATTTTTACCCGAATATACAGTAAAGTGTCCGTGTTCGTGTTCGGGTAACAAAAATCCAATTATTCGGTACGAACACGAATAATACAGTCCGTGTTCGCTCAACACTAGTAGTGACGCCATGCAGCCCATCTTTCTTCAAGTGCCTCATTATTGTGCATCTTGAAAAAGCCATACCACATGTTTTCAGAGAGTTCTGTATTTCACCTGAAGTTATTTGTGGGTTTTTCTTTGCATCCCGAACAATTTTCCTGGCAATTGTGGCTGAAATTTTAGTTGGTCTACCTGACCGTGGTTTGGTTTCAGCAGAACCCCTCATTTTCCACTTCTTGATTAGAGTTTGAACACTGCTTATTGACATTCCTAATTCCTTGGATAAGTTTTTATATCCCTTTCCTGATTTGTACAGTTCAACTTCCTTTTCCCACAGATCCTTTGATAATTCTTTTGCTTTCCCCATGACTCAGAATCCAGATAAGTCAGTGCAGCACTGGATGAAAGATGCAAGGAAATGTCAGGAGTCCAGAGACTCATTGACCTTTTATATACACACAAACACAAACACACCTATCACAGGTGAGGATGGTTACTTTTAATAGCCATTCAAAGTCCTTTGTTTCAACTTGTGTGCATGTTATCAGGCCAAAATCACCAGGGTATGTGAACTTTTGATCAGGGTCATTTGAGTAGTTTCTGTTGTCATTATGATTTAAAGAGTAAACACAGTTAATTGATAACAAATGGCTTCAGCCAAACACTAATCACGAGTGAAAGATCGGAGAGGGAACTTCTAGATGCTCCTTTGACTCTGGAGGAGTTGCAACATGCCACTTCTTTATTTCCAAACACCAAGGCACCGGGTGAGGATGGGATCCCGATTGAAGTATATAAGATGTGTGCAGAGGAGACACTGCCACGCCTCCTGGAGGTCTTTAAGGAGGCGAAACAGACCATGCGAATGCCCTCCTCAATGCCTAAAACAAACATTATTCTTCTCTTGAAACCAGGTAAAGATGGGCTGGACCCGGGTTCATACAGACCTATATCCCTTTTGCAGAGTAATGTTAAAATCTTAGCGAAAGTGCTGGCGCTGCGACTGATTTAGGTGATTGCCTCCATTGTCCACTCGGACCAGTCTGGGTTTATGCCCCAGAAGTCGACCTCGATTAATCTTCGTAGACTCTACCTGAACCTGCAATCTCTGGTGGATAATGGTGGCAACTGAGCTTTGCTATCCCTGGATGCTCAGAAAGCATTGGATAGCGTGGAGTGGGGTTACCTGTGGGCTGTCGTGCGTAAATTTGGGTTTGGGGAGGAATTTATCACCTGGGTCCAGCTCTTGTATTACTCACCTGATTATTAGGGAAAATGGGCGCTTATCCCCTCTCATTTTCATTATATAGGGGTACTAGACAGGGATACCCTTTGTCCCCGCTGCTATTCGCGGTTGCTATAGAGCCCCTTGCTGCCCTTATTAGATCTAACCACAGGATTGTGGGTTTTAAGTATGGCACAGTGGAGGAAAAGATCATGCTGTATGCTGATGATACTATGCTTTTACTGGGGGGCACGTCCCAGTCCTTGGTGGAGGCAATGTCTGTTATTAAGGATTTTGGCTCTTACTCGGGTCTCCTGATCAACTGGGCGAAATCCTCGTTGATGTTTATTGATGAGACACCTGGCGGCCGGTCCTTGCTGGATACGGGTATTCCCGTGTCGGGAGTTCCGATACCTGGGTATACAGATTACCCCTAAACTGCTGGATTTTGTTGGCCTCAATGTGACTCGTCTACTAGTTAAGTTCCGGGAAAAGGTTAAGGTTTGGTCCCGGCTCCGCATGTCGTTAGTGGGCCGGGCCAACCTTATCAAAATGATTCTTATGCCACAATTGTTATATGTTCTCCATAATTCTCTGGTGGTCATACCTCTGCGAGTGTTCCGTATTGTTAATTCCATTTTTAGGTCCCTTCTGTGGTTATCTAAAAATCCTAGGCTTAAGCTGGAGCAACTTCAGGGCCCGAAGGACTTTGGGGGTCTTGCACTCCCCAATACTTGGCTCTACTATCTGGCCTCCCAGTTGAAGCATATTGCCCGGTCCATGGGATGTGGGAGGGGGGAGTCAGCCGCCCTACTTATGTGCCATACGGTGGGCCCGGGTGGGGTGGGGGCTCTTCTAGAATCCCAAACATACAGCAAAACTAACAAGCTCTTCCCCACGTACGCTCTCATTCAGAAAACGTGGAATAAAGCTGTTTTGCTTGCGTTTCTAGCACTTTGCGGTACAACCAAGGAAACTTAGACCTTTGTGGTGTATAAATGTGCTTTTACTAAACACAAGCATGCTGTACATACAAATTATTACAATATTAGGAACATATCACAAGACTGGCAGATATAGCAATGCCTAACACATGAACAGCCTATGGTCTGTAAACAGCAGAAATACGCTTCTTAAAACATACAACCCTTGTCCCAAGAATATTGAATACTTAGCTCAGGTGGTGGGATTCCAATGGACGTCTGCAGCAACAAGACAAAGAAAGGTCCTCGCCACATGTTTTCTCCAACTACAAATGAACAAACAAGCCAGGCTGCAGCCTGGATGTTTAAGGGCCAAAAGGTGAGGTAGAAACAGAGCTTTTCTCATGCAAATTAACCCTTTTATAATCCTGTACACAGAAAACCTCCCACAGGATGTGGTCATATCTTTTGACGACATCCTAGGTCACTTTGAGTGAGGTCATCCACACATGGCTGCACCTCCCCCCTGAAAGCACACGGTTCATTAAATATGCGGCAGCCATTTTAAAACTACCTGTTGGTGAGAGAAATTATTTACACATGGATGGGAACATTTGTAAAAAATCCACAACTGATACAATCCACCTCTTGATCCCATACATTGGCAATAATTACCAACATTACAAACTTTTCTACTTCTTTACAAAAAAAAAAATATCTACAACATGCACAAGCTAATTATCTTAAGCATGTACAATGTGTATGCAATACAAACTTCAACATCTCTTAAAGCCTTTGCCAGGAAAGGGCAAAAATAAACCCCCCGTTTAATGGGAGGAAAAAATTCCCTTTCGACCCCCGTATCATCTGAGCGGTCAGACCAAGTCCCTGGCAGCTACAACATTACTTTAAACAGGGTTAGCAATGTCCTTGGAAGTCTGTGGAAAGAAAATCCTAAATGATGAAAGTTCTTTGTCCTCCTCCTGGTAAATGCTCAGATGTAAGTCCACTCCAATAAAGCCACCATCAGGAAATCATCTGCATCTTCCTCAGGCTCTCATCTTCTGGTCTGTCCCATCCCATCCGGTTTTGTCATTTGCTCTGCCCGGTCCACCTCTCGGTGCTCGGTACCTTAAAAATTAGAGACAAAGCGAATTTATATGTTCCTTCCACCTGTGCCAAAAAACATAGCTCACTGCTCACATTTAACTGCAAAACTGTTATAGGGTGCCCACTGTTGCCTGGTTACATTTTCACTGAAAGGCTTTGACTTCCAACTAAAGGAATAAACTTGCATGTCTCTCCGTGCTGTCCTGCGAATACTGGCCTGCTGTTGTCCAATCGTCACAGCATGGCAGTATCTAGCAAAATGCCCCATTCTGTGACAGCAGAAACATTTAACGTGGCTGAATAAACCATTCCCATTCACTTGTTCCCACTTCTCAAACAAAGCTGGTGTGGGGATCCCATCTATTTCCCCTTTATGGACCCCTGCCTTAAGTAAATCAGTCCACATGTTTCTTCTGGAGACCATAGGCCTTGTCTTCCTTGCAGGCTTAGGGCCTTTGTCCTTTGTTACATCATTAGAAATGCTTATGAGGGCTGCACACCGCTCATTCAAATCTTCAGCTCTGCCTACAGAAGTTTGAACACACTTCAAAGCCACTGCAGGTTTAACTTTACCTAAATACTTTACCTCGCTTGCAGTTTCTTCGGTCACCACTGCAAGCTGCTCCTTGGGCTCAATTTGAATAGGCCCCTTTTCCACTTCATTCAGTTCATCACAAGCACTATTCCGCATTATTGGACTTGCATGAAACTCATTCAGATCATCACTATCATCAGAATAAGACACATAGTCATCATCTGAAACATCAAACTCTATCTCCTCATCTTCATTGGAGGAGACATCCTCACAATCCCAGTTTTGGGATGTGACAATGGCACGTACCCTGGCTTTACCAACAGGTTTTCGGCCCTTCCTTTCCCTTAAGGCATTAATTGATTTGGACATGAGGGCTGCACACCGCTCTTGCAAATCATCAGCCCGACTAGCAATTGAACGCACACACTCTGAAGCAACTGCTAGTTGGCCTTTTAATACCTTAAGTTCATCCTCTGCCTTCTCCCTTCTCTGTGATTCTATATAGAGAGCATGTAGAAAGTACCAACCCAATGTGGACACTGTCCTCTTCTCTGCTTTACTTAAACCAAACCCCTTAAGGCTAAAATCTACAAAATGATCTGAGACTTTATCACCCCGTTTTATTCAAGGGAGAAGCATACTTTGCAAATACTTTAGCAAGAGGCTCCCACTCATTGTTTCTGGCCCAGATAGCTAAACTGCACACTTCCTTCTGGACACCAGACCTCTCTGCAGCCTTGCTTTTCCTAAACAGCTTACACAGCATTTTTACCCAAACTACACAATACACCACAGAAGTGTGCTTCAGTTGAATTTATAGCGCAATACCGGACGAGCCCCCAAATGGTTTGCTTGCGTTTCTAGCAAGGGTTACTTTGCGGTACAACCAAGGAAACTTAGACCTTTGTGGTGTATAAATGTGCTTTTACTAAACAAAAGCATGCTGTACATACAAACTATTACAATATTAGGAACATATCAAGCCCGCCAGCTTCAGCAGGTGGTGGGATTCACTAGCTTCAGCCCAATCTGGAACAATAATAGGTACTCTGAATTGGCCAAGGTGCCCCATGGGGCTAGATGAGAGTCGCATGGTGTTTCCCCTCCTGAAACAAGTTTTTCGTAATGGTGCCCTCCGGTCCTTTGGTGACCTGCGGGAATCGTTTCATGTGCCTATATCTATGAAATTTTACTATATACAACTTAGACATGCAGTTAGGGCCCAGGGGGGGAGGGGGGGTGGATCCGTGGGTACAGTCCCCTGCCCCTGTGTTTCACTTTATGTCTGAAGTGGACTCTCTCAAAGGGTTTATATCACACTGTTACTCCTTATTACTGGGCTCCTTTTTGGAACCGCACCCCCTGCGCATGGTTGCCTCCTGGGAACGGGACGTTGGCTCTTTTGAGGAAGAGCAGTGGGAGGAAGCTTTACAGGCTGTAGAGTTGAGCTCTCTGAACGTGGCACATAGATTGTCTCAGCTGTATATCCTTCACAGGGCTCACTATACTCCAGCACGACTGCATAGAATGGGCATACGTGATTCGTATTTGTGTACCAGATGTATGAGGGATCATGGGGATCTGATACATCTATAGTAGCGGTGCCGGAAGCTTCAAACATACTGGAGGGAGGAACTCCGCACACGTTCAAGTGTTTTTGGAGCTACGTTGTCGGAGGATCCTAAATTGTGCTTGTTGGCTATCTTGTTGGGTATCTTGGGAGAGGTCCAGGTCCCTGAAGTCATTAAACAGGCCATTTTGCAGGCATTGTTCCAAGCCCGAAAGTTGATTTTGAGACACTGGATCTCCCCAAGTGCTCCAACTGTCAAGTTTTATAAGCTCTGGGCTCCCTGGCTGGCTTTGCCTTTTCTGACACTGGTGGATTTGGTGTTGGACAGGTTGCTGGCGGGTGGGATGTAAATGCTGGAAAGATCCTAATGGAGGTGGGTACTGTCGACTAGTATGACAGACGAGGGTCGGTATGTTTTGACACTGTGGGATACTGTTTGGGGGGGCCAGAGGGGAGTTGCAAACCTTTTGCACTATGTTAAAATGCTGATTGGGTGCTGGAGGTTCTTGTCATTTGTATTGCCAGTTCAAAATTAGCGTAAATAACAATATAACAAGGCAAGTGGGGAACTTAAGAACCCTAAACTTCAGAAGGGCAAACTTACCCAAATTGTGCTCCATGATGGAAAGGGTAAACTGGGACCAAACCCTAGGAACACTGACCACGGAGGAAAAATGGAATTGCTTTAGGAACATATTAAACAAATGCATCTCACAGTGCATTCCTATGGGAAATAAATTTAGAAGAGACAAAGCCAAACCTGGCTGGCTAAACCGTAATGTTAAAAAACGTATTAAGGGAAAAAAATGGCCTTCAAGAAATATAAATCAGAGGGCACAGTATCAGCTTTCGAGCAATACAAGGAGGCAAATAAGAAAAGTAAATATGAAATCAAAACGGCTAAAATCAACTTTGAGAGACAAATAGCGGAGGATAGTAAAAAGAACCCAAAGAAGTTCTTTAAATATATCAACAGCAAAAAAACTAGGGCAGAGCATATTGCACACATAATTAGCGATGATGGGAGGATGGTTACAGAGGACACTGAAAAGGCAACCGTGCTGAACGCCTTTTTCTCGTCAGTCTTTACTCGGGAAAAGGAGGGGTACACTGACCACGACTATATGGTTAGTAGTAATACACAGGACCTGCCACTATGGCTAACAGAGGGTGAAATTAGGGAAAGGCTGGATAAAATTAACACAAATAAATCACCAGGCCCGGAAGGCGTATATCCGAGAGTACTCAAAGAACTTAGTAAGACCATACCTAGACCACTGTTACTGATCTTTTCTGACAGTATTATGACAGGAAATGTACCAGGGGATTGGAGGAAAGCTAACGTGATACTGATATTCAAAAAAGGGCAGAGGCATGTCCCGGGAAATTATAGGCCTGTCAGTCTGACATCGATAGTATGTGAACTTCTGGAGGGGATGATAAGGGACTATATCGTAGAGTTTGCCAAGACAACAACATCATCAGCAGTAACCAGCACGGGTTTACAAATGGGCGTTCTTGTCAAACCAATCTCTTAACATTCTACGAGGAGGTGAGCTAGATAGGGGGAGACCAGTGGATGTGGTGTACCTGGATTTCGCGAAGGCGTTTGATACAGTTCCCCACAAGCGCTTAATTTTTAAAATAAGGTCTTCAGGCATCGACCGCAAGATCTGCTCTTGGATACGGAACTGGCTAAAAGGGCGTGTCCAAAGGGTGGTAATAAATAGCGCATACTCAGACTGGTCTGAGGTGGTAAGTGGGGTCCCCCAAGGCTCAGTCCTGGGACCAACCTTGTTCAATTTATTCATAAACAGCATTGAGGACGGGATCAGTAGCTCTATATCAGTTTTTGAAGATGACATAAAATTTGGCAGGGCAATAACTGCACGGCATGAAGCAGATATCCTACAGAATGACCTGGACAAAATAACGGAGTGGGCAACGACATGGCAAATGAGGTTTAATGTGGAGAAGTGTAAGGTCTTGCACTTGGGGACTAAAAACATAAAATCACAATACACTTTAGGGGGGGGGACCTTTGGGGGAATCAAAAATGGAGAAAGATCTGGGAGTCCTGGTAGAGGATAGACTAAGCAATAGCATGCAATGTAAATCGGCAGCTGCCAAAGCCGGCAGAATATTAGCATGCATAAAGAAAGGGATGTATTCCAGAGATAAAAATATAATCCTTCCACTTTATAAAACTCTGGTCCGACCACATCTGGGTATTCTGTCCAGTTCTGGTCGCCAGTCCTCAGGAGGGATGTGTTGGAGCTGGAGAGAGTCCAGAGAAGGGCAACTAAACTAACTAGGGGATTGGAGGACCTTAATTATGAAGAGCGTATGCAATCGCTTGATTTATTCTCCCTGGAGAAGAGATGCCTGAGGGGGGACATGATAGCAATTTATAAATATCTCAATGGTGATCTCAGCATAGAAAATAAGCTATTCAGTCGAAAGGATTTCATGAGGACTAGAGGGCATACAATGCGATTAGATGAGAAGCGTTTTAACCTCAGGCAACGTGGGGGGTTCTTTACTGTTAGGGCTACAAGATTGTGGAATTCTCTACCACAAGAGGTGGTTTCTGCGGGAAGTATGGTGGCTTTCAAAAGACTCTTAGACGTACATTTCAAGAATCCAAACATTCAGGGGTATGCAAGATGATTACGGCCACATACACCTACACAGGTTGAACTAGATGGACTATTGTCTTTATTCGACCTCGCCTACTACAGTGCCTTGCAAAAGTATTCGGCCCCCTTGAACTTTTTGACCTTTTGCCACATTTCAGGCTTCAAACATAAAGATATAAAACTGTAATTTTTTGTGAAGAATCAATCATGAAGTGGAACAAAATTTATTGGATATTTCAAACTTTTTTTAACAAAAAACTGAAAAATTGGCGTGTAAAATTATTCAGCCCCCTTAAGTTAATACTTTGTAGCGCCACCTTTTGCTGCGATTACAGCTGTAAGTCGCTTGGGGTATGTCTCTATCAGTTTTGCACATCGAGAGACTGACATTTTTGCCCATTCCTCCTTGCAAAACAGCTCGAGCTCAGTGAGGTTGGATGGAGAGCGTTTGTGAACAGCAGTTTTCAGTTCTTTCCACAGATTCTCGATTGGATTCAGGTCTGGACTTTGACTTGCCCATTCTAACACCTGGATATGTTTGTTTGTGAACCCTTCCATTGTAGATTTTGCTTTATGTTTTGGATCATTGTCTTGTTGGAAGACAAATCTCCGTCCCAGTCTCGGGTCTTTTGCAGACTACATCAGGTTTTCTTCCAGAATGGTCCTGTATTTGGCTCCATCCATCTTCCCATCAATTTTAACCATCTTCCCTGTCCCTGCTGAAGAAAAGCAGGCCCAAACCATGATGCTGCCACCACCATGTTTGACAGTGGGGATTGTATGTTCAGGGTGATGAGCTGTGTTGCTTTTACGCCAAACATAACGTTTTGCATTGTTGCCAAAAAGTTCGATTTTGGTTTCATCTGACCAGAGCACCTTCTTCCACATGTTTGGTGTGTCTCCCAGGAGGCTTGTGGCAAACTTTAAACGACACTTTATATGGATATCTTTAAGAAATGGCTTTTTTCTCGCCACTCTTCCATAAAGGCCAGATTTGTGCAGTATACGACTGATTGTTGTCCTATGGACAGAGTCTCCCACCTCAGCTGTAGATCTCTGCAGTTCCTCCAGAGTAATCATGGGCCTCTTGGCTGCATCTCTGATCAGTCTTCTCCTTGTATGAGCTGAAAGTTTAGAGGGACAGCCAGGTCTTCGTAGATTTTCAGTGGTCTGATACTCCTCCCATTTCAATATTATCGCTTGCACAGTGCTCCTTGGGATGTTTAAAGCTTGGGAAATCTTTTTGTATCCAAATCCAGCTTTAAACTTCTCCACAACAGTATCTCGAACCTTCCTGGTGTGTTCCTTGTTCTTCATGATGCTCATGATGCAGGGGCATTTAGGCGGAGACTTGATTACACACAGGTGGATTCTATTTATCATCATTAGTCATTTAGGCCAACATTGGATCATTCAGAGATCCTCACCGAACTTCTGGAGAGAGTTTGCTGCACTGAAAGTAAAGGGGCTGAATAATTTTGCAGACCCAATTTTTCAGTTTTTTATTTGTTAACAAAGTTTGAAATATCCAATAAATTTTGTTCCACTTCATGATTGTGTCCCACTTGTTGTTGATTTTTCACAAAAAATTACAGTTTTATATCTTTATGTTTGAAGCCTGAAATGTGACAAAAGGTCGCAAAGTTCAAGGGGGCCGAATACTTTCATAAGGCACTGTATGTAACTATATGTAACAATGAGGGGGCGTGCCTGCCCCGGACTCTGTTACTGTTATTTTTTCTATGTGAAAAGTTCAATAAAGTTTTTTTCTTGATTAAAAAAAAAAAAATCAAGAGTGAAAAAAGTTTTTGTGTGATCATTCATATTCTCGGAAAAATGGCCAAGAAAGCATAAAGTCTGTCAGGGTTATGTAAACTTATGAGCACAACTGTATATGTCTGAAAATAAGGTATTACAATTTTTGAAAATTTTTTAAAGTATAAGGATGAATATCCATCTGGGCCTAGACTTTTTTTTTTTATTTTCAAATATTTTATTTATGCAAAGACGGACGAACTGAATTAAGTAAATACAACGCGTCAGTAGTTAACAGATAGTGGTAACAAGCATCAACAGAAGTACATTGGTAACAGTGTAACATAATATAAAACATAACAAGGCATACAGGTAAATGTAAGGCAACAACCAGAACGAGGGCATGGGCCCGCAAGGCACTTAAAGGCAACGGTCAATAAGGTGCAGTTGCCGCCGAGGTAGCAGTATCCATTTCGCCCCCTTCTTGATTTTCTAAGGCATGTTCCAAAAAAGGACAGTTAGCACAGGAGAGAGAGAATAGAATGAAAAGATATGAAACCAGAAAAGGCGAAGGGAGCAAAGGGGCAGATGAAAGAAAGGGGGGAAAAAAAAAGGGCCTGGACTTTTACCTGCCTTAGAACTATTATTGCTTGTTGTATTTCTTCTATGGTAAACTCATTATCTCATTTAGAGGCATCCTCTTCTGATATATTTGGAAATTTTACCTTCTGTAAATATTATTCTATTTTATTTAGTCTGCATTGGATATCATCCACATTCTGAACGGTATTCACTCTACACAATAATTGATGATCCTGGAAAATTTTAATAATATCACTCAAGTGTTTTAACTCCCCTTTCTTATCCTTCATTTTTGCTGTGTAATTTACATTGCTTCTGGGTTTAATTAACCCTGCTAGCAGTTTCCCTGGTTTGTTTACCGATTCATAGTATCTTTTAGCTGTTATATTGAATACCTGTTTAGTATCCTGCTCCATCAGGTCTCCTAATGCCTCCCGTTTTTCTGTTAATTTAACCATACTTTCTTTTTAATTGATCCTCTATGTAACTATTCTAAGTCCTGAATTTGCAATTTGTCTAATCTCCAATACCTCTGCCTTACCGGTATGTCCTTCAAATCCAGGACAACCATCACAGGGGCATGGTCTGAGAGAGTTATTGATTTTTATTTCTGCCTTTAACAATCCTTCTAGAAGCTGATGATCCAGAAGGACATAATCAATTGTGGAATATGAAGAATGCAGTAGAGAGTAATAGGTAAAATCTTTACCCCCAGGGTGCAAGATTCTCCATGCCCCTACTAGCTGTTGTTAATGTAACTTCTGTTTAATTGCACTGAGGTTGAGTATCTAAGGTTGGATCAAAAACAAAATAAAATCTCCTGCTATTATCACTTTCCCTTCTCTTTCCAGTTTATTCATAACCCTCTTCAAGAAACGAGAAGAGTGTGTATTAGGACAATACGTATTGACCAATGTGAAATCAATGTTGAATAGGGAGCCCTTAATAAACCAATATCGTCGTAATGGACCCCCAATACTTCAAGTATTTTCGTCTTAGGTCTCCCGAATCCCACGTGATGCAGTGACTATGGCCCCCAATTCCCCCCCAAACATCAGCCTAAGCTCGATGAAGGGTAAAACAAAGACTCTTTATTCAACAACTCACTTCCAATAGATACAGTCTTAGGTGCTTGATTATATCATATGCAAATGTATTGTATAGAGAACATAATTAACATACCTGGCCATCTGGACAAACAATAGATGAATGATACTGCAGGCTCAGAAAGGATTAGCATTATCAAATTTTGACTCAACAAACAGCAAGCCTAAAACATAGCCGATTACGCACTCCTAGAAGTATGAACACACACCACCTCTAAACAGATGAAAGCAGAAGACATAGGCTCGCAGACTGCCCATCTCCGTTTTCAACACACATTATAAGTGTCAATACACATCCCCTCAATAGCTGAGTCTTATGTCGTTAGCATCTGTTTAGTCTCTCATTGTTACATAGTTGCATAGTAGGTGAGGTTGAAGTAGGTGAGGTTGAATAAAGACAATAGTCCATCCAGTTCAACCTGGGTAGGTGTGTGTGGCTGTAATCATCTCACATACCCCTGAATGTTCTGATCCTTGAGATGTACGTCTAAGAGTCTTTTGAAAGCCACCATACTACCTGCAGAAACCACCTCTTGTGGTAGAGAATTCCACAATCTTGTAGCCCTAACAGTAATAAACCCCCCACGTTGCCTGAGGTTAAAACGCTTCTCCTCTAATCGCATTGTATGCCCTCGAGTCCTCATGCAATCCCTTTGACTAATCCGCTTTTTTTCTAAGCTGAGATCCCCATTGAGATATTTAAAAATTGCTATCATGTCCCCCCTCAGGCGTCTCTTCTCCAGGGAGAATAAATCAAGCGATTGCAGACGCTCTTCATAATTAAGGTCCTCCAATCCCCTAGTTAGTTTAGTTGCCCTTCTCTGGACTCTCTCCAGCTCCAACACATCCCTCCTGAGGACTGGCGACCAGAACTGGACAGAATACTCCAGATGCGGTCGGACCAGAGTTTTATAAAGTGGAAGGATTATAGTCTTATCTCTGGAATACATCCCTTTCTTTATGCATGCTAATATTCTGCCGGCTTTAGCAGCTGCCGCTTGACATTGCATGCTATTGCCTAGTCTATCATCAACTAAGACTCCCAGATCTTTCTCCATTTTTGATTCCCCCAAGGGTTCCCCTCCTAATGTGTATTGTGCTTTTATGTTTCCAGTCCCCAAGTGCAAAACCTTACACTTCTCCACGTTAAACCTCATTTGCCAAGTCGTTGCCCATTTCGTTATTTTGTCCAGGTCATTCTGTAGGATATCCGCTTCATGCTGTGCAGTTATTGCCCTGCCCAATTTTGTGTCATCTGCAAAAACTGATATTGAACTACTGATCCCGTCCTCAATGCTGTTTATGAATAAATTGAACAAGGTTGGTCCCAGGACTGAGCCTTGGGGCACCCCGCTTGCCACCTCAGACCAGTCTGAGTATGCGCTGTTTATTACCACCCTTTGGACACGCCCTTTTAGCCAGTTCTGTATCCAAGAGAAAACCCTGCTGTCGATACCTGCAGACCTGATTTTATAAATTAAGCGCTTATTGGGAACTGTATCAAATGCCTTAGCGAAATCTCAGTACACCACATCCACTGGTCTGTCCCTATCTAGCTCACAGCTCACCTCCTCGTAGAATGTAGATTGGTTTGACAAGAACGCCCATTTGTAAACCCGTGCTGGTTACTGCTGATGATGTTGTTGTCTTTAGCAAACTCTACGATATAGTCCCTTATCATCCCCTCCAAAAGTTTACATACTATTGATGTCAAACTGACAGGCCTATAATTTCCCGGTATATGCCTCTGACCCTTTTTGAATATCGGAATCACGTTTGCTTTCCTCCACTCCCCTGGTACATCTCCTGTCCTAATACTGTCAGCAAAGATCAGGAACAGTGGTC
Source organism: Pelophylax lessonae (assembly GCF_965119305.1). Lineage (NCBI taxonomy): Eukaryota > Metazoa > Chordata > Amphibia > Anura > Ranidae > Pelophylax > Pelophylax lessonae. Next base: position 61,615,348 of record NC_138780.1, read on the forward strand.
TGGATATAACCTTACTGAGTTCCTTGAGTACTCTCGGATGTATGCCATCCGGGCCTGGTGATTTGTTTGTGTTAAGTTTATCCAACCTTTCCCTGATTTCACCCTCTGTAAGCCCTTTGTAATTCTGTGTATTACTACTAACCATACAGTCATGGTCAGTGTACCCCTCCGTTTCCTGTGTAAATACTGACGAGAAAAAAGCATTCAGCACGGTTGCTTTTTCATTGTCCTCTGTAACCATCCTCCCATCATCGTTGATTATGTGTGCAATATGCTCTGCCCTAGTTTTTTTGCTGTTGATATATTTAAAGACCTTTCTTTGGGTTTTTTTTACTATCCTCCGCTATTTGTCTCTCAAAGTTTATTTTAGCCATCTTGATTTCGTGTTTACTTTTCTTATTTGCCTCCATGTATTGGTCGAAAGCCGAAACTGTGCCCTCTGATTTATATTTCCTGAAGGCCAATTTTTTTCCCCTAATACGTTTTTTAACGCTACGGTTTAGCCAGCCAGGTTTGGCTTTGAATCTTCTAAATTTATTTCTGTGTGAAGTCCTTTGTTGTAATAGGCAGCTTAGGCCCAGAGTCTGTGTGTCTTGGGGTGACATGGACTTGAATTCAAAGTAACAGTACTCCAAGGATCCCCCAGCATACACCCCCACACTGCCGCGCTCCCCTACAAACCAGGGCCTGTATTCCGTGGGCAGGAGGCTGGCCTCCACACTCCTCCAGTAGCCCGTGGCGAACGTCCCAGCAAATGGGCGTTCGTCATAATCGTCCTTCGGGATCCGACTCTAGTGATTTCAATATGAATTGTCTCGCGTACCTGGTCAGTGAGCCTGAGGTGTAGAGTTGAGCCTCTCCTAAAACACCGGCTCAGGGGTTACTGATAAGGAGACAACAGCCACAAGAGCACAGAGACGTAGGAGTGCATGCAATCCGTCCAGTAATCAGCGTGGCCGCAATCAGCGTGGCCGCAATCAGCAGGAAGAATTGCAGCAGATAGGCTGGTGGTAGGTAAATTGGCACAGAGCTTGGCAGACTGAAGAAGCAGCTGAAGCAGACTGGACATGCAGGTGCAGAGTCAGACAAGCCCGGTCGGTAACGTTCAGGTAGATCGAGCAGAAACAGCAGGCAGAAGAAAAATTCAAAAACAAGCTGAGGTCTGGGTATAAAGCAGATAACGTAAGTTAGGAGTAAGCTGGATCAGAGGTCAGCACTGGAATAACACAAGAAGCTACAGACCAAACCGCAATCAGTCTATACTGCAGCCAGTTTAAATAGCCCACCTGACGCCAGCATTAGTAACAGGTGCACGCCCAAATGCACAAGAGCACATGCGCGTTCACCTTTGCACATTCCCTGGTCCACAACCATGTAATTGTGCCTGAACAGTTGCTGGCTTGCGCATGCGTGTATATATGCCTCGCGAACCTCCACCTGTACTGGCATGTCTTCCTTGACAAATGGTGTGTTCCTATCAAACCCTATTGCTATTCCCTTAGATCTCTTATTAGGAGAATAACCATGAAACCATACTGGAAAGTTTTTGATGCCTAAGCTAATTTTTGATGATTGTTTTAAACAAGTTTTTTGTAGAAGTACTATATCCTTTTAATTCTCAAATATTCTGGTGTCTTTTACTAGGGTTATTTAGTCCTTTAACATTAGAAGTAAACACTTTTACAGGGACCATACATCAAAAAAGAAAAAAAGGCAATAACATAATCTAGAAAAAATCTATAAAATCAGAATAAACTTCTGCTCAAACTCTGGGAATACACCAATCTATTAACAAACCACAGGACCACAAAAAAACATGTATACCCCCCTAAATAACCCGTCCTGCCCCCTCTCTCCCAAAAATACATTTAGAACCTTTTTAGTTGGTACTTAGGGGGCGTGGCCTGACAATGCTGGCATGAGGACGCCTTTCTGAGTGCTCGCTTGGACTCCCGGGCCTTACCGCCATTAGCAAGATCCTACCTCACGGGCATTCAATACCTCCCGACACCGCTTGATGCAGCCTGATGCTGGGCAGGCGTATACCACCCTCCCTGTCATCCGGAGCGGTTGGGAGTATGACAGGCGCCATAGAGGGATTCTTTGCAGGAGGAGCTGGAGACCACGCGGCGGGACCTAAGATGGCGGCAGGACGCTGCACACCGCAATCCACGATCTCTCCCTTTTAAAGAGCCACAATTGGAACTACAGATGTCTGCCTCACCTAAAGAAGCCCAGGTACAATCTCATAGCCTAATCTCCTCTCAAGCTTCAGCCCCTGTATTATGTTATGGACCCCCATTGTAAGGGTCAGACAGGGACCGGGATATTAAGGAATATATTAAAGCACTCCCCACTAAAGAGGACATTCTAAAGCTGATAAATGTGGTGGAGGCAAACTTTAAGGAGGCTATGGAACTCTTAAAAACAGAAACCGTGGCACTGGGTAACAGGTTGGAGGCATTAGAGACTGGACAGGAAGATGCAGTTGTCTCCATTAAGGCACTACAGGCTCATATCCACCAACAGGATAATAGGATCGAATTGCTCACACTGCAGCTGGATGATATTGATTTTGAAGGTGCCCAGATCTCCCTGTACCCAGATCTCTCTAAACAAACATTGATAAGGGCCTTACAACTGGTCCTGGTGACTCTGCAAAGTGAGGGGGCCACCTATAATTGGGGGTACCCCTTTCGGTTAATTGTCCGGAAAGATGGGAAATCTGCTATTCTTAGAAACAGGGATGACCTCCCTCGATTCTTGAGTGCTCATTTATTACCCCAAGTGGACTTTGAAGACTGGAGACCCATATCAGCTATCCCTATTCCTAAATAGCTGGGATGCTGGGAAACAATACCACAAGGGCCACGCCATCGCCGCCGAGAGATTAAGAAGACACTTTCTGGCCAGGCCCTGTAATTTGGACAATTGTGGTCCGATGGAAGCTTTTTTACTGACAACTCAATGGATAATATGATATCCCCCCATTTTTTTCCCCCCTTTTTTCGGTGTGGTGAGCAATTGCTCACAAGGGTTCTCATGCACCGCCACCACTCATGTGGGGCTGACGCACGACAAACCTGTTTCGTACCCTTATCGTTTTTGGGTATTTAGTTGTTGTACATGTCAGGGTTTTTCCCCTCCTTCTTTTTTTTTTTTTTTCTCTTTTTTTTTTTTTTGTATATGTCTTGGCTAAAATTTGAAAAATGCACTTACCTGTTTTTGTTTAGGTATATACAGCCACTTGGACTCTTAAAGCTGCAATCTGAGAACCCCTGGGTCATTTTCCCCTGGAGAGTGGAAGGGGTCTCATTTGAGACTAACGGTGGCTTGGCGGAGATGCTCTTTATGCCACACCATGGCTCACAATTACTGAATTGAAAGTTATTACTTATCATGTACGGGGCTTATGCTCTCCTAAAAAAAGAGGCATGGTGTGGCAGGAGCTCCGCCACACCCGGCCCCATGTTGTTCTGTTTCAGGAGACCCATTTCACTAGCTCCTCCACACCTTCTCTCCCAAGATCCCTTTACTCCCAATGGTATCTTTGCCCTTCCCCACTGGCAAAAGCCATAGGGGTGGCTATAGCTATAGTGCCCCTTTTTATTCAAGAAACAACAGATAGACCCAGAGGGCAGATTTCTTTTTGTAAAGGGCACAATTGAAGGGAAATATGTGACAATTGCTAATTTATATGCTCCTAATAGGCTTACCGTCGGTTTCCTATCTAGAACCCTGAGGCAACTCTCAAAATTCTCTGAGGACCTCCTGATACTGCGAGGGGACTTTAATATTTCTATGGATCCTAGGATGGACACCTCCACAGGAAGGTCCTCCCTCGCTTTCAAAGCTAGAAAACATTTATTGAAACTTATAGGCTCCATGCACATGGTCGACTGTTGGCGTGCTAGACACGCCGCAGAGAAAGACTATAGCGATTATTCAGGGATACATGATTCCTATGCTAGACTTGATCTTGTATACGTTGATCAGTTGCACCTGCACCGCCTTGTTGAAGCCTCCATTGGACAGATTACTGTCTCAGATCACACTCCGGTCTCCGTCACGATGTCCCTATTGGGCCTGGGGGATGGAGAGCGGACGTTGAGACTCAATGAGAACCTCCTTGATAATAAGGAGGTCTTTGAGGATTTGCAGTCGTCCATAAGGTTCTTTTTTTTTAGACGAATAATACAGATGATGTCTCAACGCAATCCTTGTGGGAGGGCCACAAAGCAGTGATCAGGGGGGTGCTGATCAGCCATTGGACTAGACTTAAAAAATTGAAACAGAAGGAGTTGGACGACCTGATGGAGAATATTAGAATACTGGAACAAAAACCTAAATCTACATTACAAAAAATAGAGATTAATCAGCTTGGGACTCGAGGGCTAAACTGACGGAATGCCTAGAATATAAAGCCAGAAGCAGGGTGAGATTCTATGCTCATAAATTTTAGGAATCTGGAAATAAGTGTGGATGCCTACTGGCATGGACAATTAAGTCCAGACAGGAGATGGTACATGTTCACAAGTTGGCCTTGGGTGGCCGCCACATAGCGGACACCCAAGGAATAGCAACAGAATTCCAGAATTATTATGAGAAGCTGTACAATATCGGCCCTCGCCTCTCGCTCCCGCTATATCAGCGAAGGAGAGAGACGATAGGTGAATATTTAAAGGGGGTGGAGTATCCATCCCTATCGGAGGAAATTATACAAGAACTGGAAAGTCCCATCACAACTGAGTAATTTGCAACTGCAATGATTACTCTCCCTAACGGGAAAAGTCCCGGGCCAAGCGGATTCACTAATGCCCATTATAAAAAGTTTTCCACACTTTTACTGAACCCTCTTTGTGAATATTTTAACACTATCAATACTCTGAACCCTTTTCCAAAGGAGGCCTTATTGGCACATGTGGTAGTACTTCCCAAACCTGGAAAGGACCCCACACATTGCCAAAATTATACGCCAATATCATTACTAAATTCAGACACAAAAATATTTGCCAAAATATTAGCCCAGAGGCTGCAAAATCACATGACCTCTATTATCTATTTGGATCAAACAGGATTTGTCTCCGATAGAGAAACCAGAGACAACACTATACGGGCTATCCATATATTACACTGGTTGCGACATGGCCCGTCCCCGCTTCCTGCACTTCTTATCTCCACCGATGCAGAGAAAGCCTTTGACTGGGTGGACTGGCTATTCCTGGAAGAAACCTTGTCAAGGCTGGGTCTAGGACAAAAGATGCTGGGATGGGTCATGTCGCTGTACCAGCAACCAGAGGCAAGGGTGCGAGTGAATGGGGTCCTCTCTCCTTGGTTTTCCATAAGTAATGAAACGAGGCAGGGGTGTCCCCTTTCCTCTATACTATTTACATTGGTCATGGAAGCGTTTCTGCGTAAAGTTAGAAACAATTCAGACATACAGGGGGTTTATATAGGAGATGTGGAACATAAATTGTCGGCTTATGCCGACGATATTCTTTTCTACATTACTCAACCCCATACTACCCTCCTGGTATTAATAGCAGAGTTGCAGAGATTTGGCAAATTGTCGAATTTCAAGGTTAACTATGATAAATCCGAGATCCTCCCGGATTGGGGGTCGATCCAGACCAGGTGTCCTTACTACAAAAAAATGTCTTATTTAAATGGCAACTTAGGTCCCTGCCCTACTTAGGCATTAAAATTACTTCTGACTTTAGAATGATGTATAAGGAAAATTATGAGCAGCTTCTAGGGTCTTTAGAGACATAATATTAAAGAATGGGGGAAACTAGCTATCCAATGGTTGGATCGAGTAAATGTTCTGAAGATGAATGTCCTGCCCCGTTTACTATAGCTAATGTACACGATACCGATGGATCTACCACAGATATTCTTTCGATGGGTACGGAGGCTTTTCACAGGGTTTATATAGAGGGAAACACGTCCAAGAATATCTTACTCTCTCCTGTGTAGAAGTAAAGAAAATGGAGGACTTGGCCTGCCTGACATTAATCTGTATCATAAGGCTATGGCCTTAGTGCGAATTCTTAATTGGCATCATCATTTTGCTGATAAATTGTGGGTATCTATTGAAAAAATCTTGGCTGGCCGCAACTTGGCAGGAGCACCTTGGGTACCTGCCTCAGGAAGGGGCCTTTCTATCTGGGCTTCACCCCTGACTTTCACAACTTTCACAACTTTGAAACTCTGGGATAGAAGCAACATAGATGGCGAATTGGCTCCACATACCTCACCTTTGGTCCATGACTCGGGGACTCAGACATCAAAGAATAGAAATAAATTAAAATAAGACAAAATTAATATACCAAAATAAACTTACTAACAGTAAACAGGAGGTGCAATATGAAGAACTAAAATAAATAAACATTGTAATATCCCCATGAGTTTATTTCACAATAATAAGATAGAGGGAAATAGGATCTGGGAGATTTCTCCCCTTATAACTATTATTAATAATGATTATTATCAAAATTCACAATATATTTATATATGATTTTTTTTTCAGGGTTTTTATAGGTGTCACAAGATTTTGAATAGAAGTTTTTATTTCTATGTATTAAAACAGGAGGTCTTTTTTTTTTTTCTTTTTGGATCCTCCTTTCACGTTAATAGATATGGTCACTAAGACACAAATCTCATAGATGGGATTCCTTGAGTGTGGAGCACTGGTGTATTCCCCCCCCCCTTTTTTTTCTCCCTGGGGAAAAATCAATGTTTATTTAATCTGGAAATGCCATATTATATGTATGTATGAATGTGAATTTTTTATTTGGTGTCTTTCTCTTTCCTCTCTTTATTTTTTATATGTGTATTGATGGAAAAATTAATAAAAACATTTAAATAAAAAAAAGAACCTTTTTAGTTGTCCAGCTAGGCTGCCGCTTAAATAATCATGAGGCCCTTTGGGGCTCTCATATGCACTCGTGGACCGCCGGGTCTCATCACCCAATGATAGGGATGGTTCCGAAAGGCCAGGGGCGCAAAAGCCACTCCACAGTGTTTTTCCCGAGCAATTCTATTTCTCGCTACACTCTCCTTCCAACCCATCTAAACATAGCACTTCTAAAATCATTAATCAATTTTTAAACTCTATACTTTATATTTCATTCCATGGATAGTCTTTTAGCTTCCCCCAGTCTAAGGGCTTCTTTTCCCAGTTCTCCAAATTGACACTCTGCAGGCCTAATTTATTACAGAATTCCTTTAGATCTTCTGGAAATCGCAGGGTTGCTGAAATACCCTGATGTTTATCAATCAGGCATGCTGGGAAGCCCCACCAGTAGGTCATGTCCTTTGCTTGTAGCTGAGTTATTAAGGGTTTCAATGCCCTTCTACGGGCTTATGTCTCAGGTGATAAATCTGTGAAGATGAGTAGCTTAAATCTGGTGAACTCAATAAATGCAGATTTTCTCATATCCTGTGCTACATGCTCTTTTATTTCATAGTGGTGAAATCTCGCTATTACATCCCTAGGAACGTCCATGGAGATCTTACTTGATCTTTGTATTCTGTGAACTCTTTCAAATCGAATAGGAGAAGATAATTATTTTCTTAAAATTTTATTAAACACTTCCCGTACCACAGATTCTAAATCAACCTCTTTAATAGACTCAGGTAATCTTTGAATCCTTAGATTATTTTGTCTGCGTTGATTCTCTTGATCCTCGAGCCTATATTGAATCTTATTCTTATTTCTAACCACTCCAATTCAGGCCCCTTCTCGCAACTCCGTGATAGCCCTTTTATGTTCATCCAGATAATCTTTTGTTTCTTCTACGCGTTGTAGGACGTTCTTTATATCTATTCTTGTTACATTCATTTCTCCCCTAATCGTACATTCCAGATGAGACATCATAATTACCATATCTTGCTTTGTAGGCAGTATTTGAAAATTTTCAGTCTCGTAATTTTTGTTATTCTTAGGCGATGGGGATTGAGATTTATTTAACCTTTTGTATATCTTCTGACAATGTTTTCACTCCAGGTCCTCCTTTTTGTTTGCTCTACTGGTGGTGAAGTCCTCTCCCCTTCACTCCCCACTGCCTGGTCTACCTTATCCTGGATTAGATATCATTTCATCAAAAGTATGATTTATACCTTCCACTTGACTTATTTTCTCCCTATTATTTCTTCAAATTAAGTAGAAAACAATTATGGTGCAGTAATAATTACACTAACAAAGCATTCAATACCATTTGTCTGATGGCAAAATGACAAATCGATGCACTTGCCCTTTTCAAAAGAAAGGCAGTGGAATTTAAACAGTTCAATTTACAGGTTACCAGTTACTAAGCAAGAATTGCCTGAAAGAGTATATTTATTCCTTCTTCTAGTTCAATGTTTCATAAATAGTGAGAATAGCTTTTATAGCAGCCACAGGGGGACAACACGGGAGAGGGGGGGGGGGGGACCAGCAGATTTACAGATCTAGCAAAATGCCTGCACAACCAGGCCCGCAATTTTAATAACGCCAATAACTTTACCAGTAATCGTTTGCTCACCAATTCTTCCTCTGCTGGTTCCATAGAAAATTCCCAGGAGCCAGTTCCATATGTCTCAGCGGCAGGAGGTAATCCATGATCTATAAGCTCAGACTGAGCCCTCAACTCCATATGTACTTCAACCTTTTGTTGGACGGGATAATATGTTCTAAGAATATGTGCTAAGAATGTGCACTCAAAAGGAATTGACAACACCCCTTATGTAAAGAATTGGGGGCTAAAATGAATGTTAGCCATCATGTTTGGACTCTTGTCTTGAGCAAGTTGCACTGTGGCTATAGTGGAGGTACACAGGCTCCTGGATTGGGATGGTATTATGCGGAGAGACGCTGGGGGTGGGCATGGGGGCGGAGGGGGGGAGTGGGGCCATATGGTTCTGTATGACCTTGATACCAGCCTTTTGGAGTTTTTTTTTTTTTTTACTTTGTTTTTTTGTTAGATTTCATTTCTTATCATTGTTTTTGTTACTGTGATGTAATGTGTTTTATACAAACAGGATAAAAAATAATTAAATTATTTGTACAAGTGCCTATTCTTTTCTTGTGCTAAGGCCACAATAGGATTCTGAAAGCCTACATGCATTTGTCTTAGGTACTCTAGTTACATTACCAACTTTGCCTATATCAGCACCCTCTAACCCTTGCTCAGTACCCACCCCCGCGTAGTTAAGGTTCCTCTAACTTTCTGGCCATCTTCTCTGTCAACAGAGCTGCACCCTTCCAGTAACTGACTGAAAAAGTTAGTTGAGTTGAACCCAAAACACCCCTCCTTATGCCAGTTCCTCAGGCACTTAAGTTCCTTAAGCATCTGTTGTCCCTCTTGTGTGGCCCAAGGTACAGGAAGTATGTCTGAGAATACTACCAGCCCCCCCGAACAATCTGTCCATCCGATCCTTAATGAGCGCCTGGTAAAAAGCATACTGTTTGGCAATCTTTTATGAACTAGAAAACGCCTCCCGTGTGTCATGGAGATGGAATGAGACGAGATGGAGGGAGGGATGACTACACAGCTCCTTCATAGTCCCCATAAAGCTGGTCGTACATTCTTAGATCTTTTTCATTCAGCCTTAGGTGCTGAATGATAAAAAAATATAACAAATTCCTCCATCCATGCTATACAGTGTGGGTGGCCACATTTCTACTGCTTCTATTGTATTCTGATGGCTGCCACTGGTGACTGTCAGGATAACCAAACAGTGCCTGCATCTAATTTGATGCAGCTGCTGTTAAGCTGAAACATTTCCATCTGATTCCTTCAAATTTTCAATCAATGCTTGCTGGTCTGGAGGAGGCTAAAAGGGTCACGAAAATAGAGAATTGTTTGAATTGTATAGCTAGCTTAGTGAGCTTTTTGACCCTAGGACTTAAAGTATAACTGACCGGGTAACAAAATACAAATAAAGTGCAGCTAATACTGTGTCAACACACAGGATAAATCACACTCAGCAGCGCTGTTGAGTGTGATTTATCCTGTGTGTTGACACAGTATTAGCTTCACTTTATTTGTATTTTGTTTTTCTTTCACAGCGGCTGCTAATAGGTATTATATGTTTAGTGTTGCATCATACATATTTTTGCACATATTTTTTTGAAGAGGTAATTTAATATTTCACAGTGACCACCAGCGCTGGGCGTGTGTTTGAGAGATTTTATATCATCAACCACAATTTTCTATATTGACCGGGTAACAAGGTTTAAAATAAAAAATCCTGATATACAGTTAAAAGAAAACTAATGCAAGAACTACATCTAAGAAATGGTATTCAGGTTTTTTTTTTTCTTAGCTTTTGACATGCTGTAACTACTAATATGGATTCAACTGCCAGTGTTCCTGAAATTTTAATTTCTTTTCATACATCACGGGACACAGAGCCATGAATCATAACATATGGGTTATATAGCCACCTATAGTTGAAGGACACTGGCAACTAATCAGAATTGATGACCCCCTATATAATTCCTCCCATACCGGAAGTACCTCAGTCTAAAAGGTGAAGGTCCCTGTGGAGAGGGGCTCCACATGTTTATGTTTCAAAGAAGAAGAAAGAAGATTATGCTTTAATACCCCAAACAAAGATCACTGGATCTAAGGGGTTAGCTATCGGATCTATCTAAAACAGTCAATGGACTAAAAAGATGGTACCCGAGCTTCAGGAAGCAGATACAAGGTTTTCCTGTAATGCTGTCCTTTTTAGGCGCAGGACCCTGGGGTCCGGACCCTTGGAATACCTATCCCCAAAGGCGCTCTGTGCAGGGTGCTCTACAGATCCAAGGCTGTGGCCCCTCTTTTATATTGGGGACCCAGTCCTTGAAGATCTCTAAGACTATGCTCACCATGAAGAATGAAGATTATATTCTTGCTTATAGCAGTTTCCCGTGGCAGGACTGGTGAGTCCATTTTAAATATTTACACAGCAAAGAAAAACCTTAAAGGGTTAAAAATTGCAAAATTGTAAATATTTTATGCACTTGTTCCAAGTCCATTTCTGCTTTTATTTACGTTGTAGCACGTTTATGCAAAGTATGTTTAAAGCATATTGTTACACTGTTTCTTACCCTGAGCTGATTACCTGAAAGGTTTCAGCTGTGACTAACAAGATTCAGCCTAAACTGCTCTCATTCCCATTTGTTTGTTGTGTTTGCCCTGGCACATGTTCGCTTCTGCTGGATGGCGTGTCTATGGCGTACGCCTATTCACGTGCGGGGGAAACTTTGCATTTAAGTACACGCGTACGCCGCGTAGTGGGCGTGTTCTAACGCAATTTGGCATGCACGTGGACGCCATGCATCACGCCACACATGCTTAAAAGACCACGTTCTGCAAGGAACTGTTTCTGACAGTCTAGCCTCTGTCACAGGCTGAAAGGGACAAAAAAGCAGCAGCTGGGTTGCGTGAGTCACTGTGGGTGTATAGTACTGGCACTAATAGGTCCTGTATCTTAGGTAATCAGTGTTGTGTTCATTAGGCTGTATAAACTTGGCACAGACCTTGAGTACACTGTAAAGGTAGTACCTCAAATTTTGACTTGCTATAAAGCAATGTCTGCCAGAAAAAGGGCTGGAGGGAGCACAGTTGGAAAGGGCACTATGATGCCACCGTCAGGCCCTGAGGGTCCTAGTCGTGTTTCAACTATGTCTACTCCTCCTGATATGCAAAAGACAATTAGCCAATCTGAGCCATTACGGTTATCAGGCATAGTAGCTACTTGAGGGTTGCTGACATGATTGCAGCACCACATGGAGGAAAAAAGCGTGTTCGATTCCCCCTCTCCTGAGCCCGCCCCCTGAATCCGTTCAGGATTGGGCAGAGGATGTGGAAGATGTAGCTAAGGGTGACCCTATAGAAGGTAAAGCTTAAAGTTCCACTTCCGCGGAGTCAGAGTCAGAGGAATCTCTATCAGCCTCTCAATCCCAGAGATTGTTTATCCAGTCTTTTACTGAGATGGTCCGAGCTGAGTTTAAACTCCCGCCCTTAGAGACTACTGAAACCTCTTTTTCCTCCCTAGGCGCCCTCCTCAGAGTCCTCAGTCATTTCCCATGCATCCACTCTTGGAGCAAGAAGTATATAATGACTGGGATCATCCGTATAGGATGTTTGTTCCTCCTGAAAGGTTTTCATTGTTATATCCTACATGTTCTAAGAGATGGAAATACCCACTGTGTGGATGCAGCCATTTCTTCGGTTAACAAGAATCTAACCTGTCCTGTGGATAATGTCCAGGTTTTTAAAGATCCAGCGGATAAAAAGTTGGAATCTTTATTGAAAGCCTCCTTTGCAGTTGCAGGTTCTGCAGTACAACCAGCAGTAGCAGCCATAGGAGTGTGTCAGTCTTTGAAAGACAGCATGAAGCGAGTGGCCAAGACAGTTCCTTCTCAAGGAGAGTCTGTGGAAGATCTGTCAGATCTACCTCGCACTTTGGGTTTTGCAGTAGATGCTCTTACAGACTCCATAAGGCAAATGTCACGGTTTGCTCTGATGACAGTGCACATGTGCAAAATCCTTTGGTTAAAGAGCTGGTCTGTGGAAATACCATGTAAAAAATGACTGGCTAACTTCCCCTTTCAGGGAGAATACCTTTTTGGTGATGATCTGGATAACATAGTTACATAGTTAGTGAGGTTGAAAAAAGACATCAGTCCATCCAGTTAAACCTATGATGTGTCTGTGTGTTTGCTGTTAACCGTACATTGTATACCCCTGTATGTTGTGGTCTTTAAGGTGCCCATCTAAAAGTTTTTTTAAACTATCGATGCTCCCTGCTGATACAACTGCTTGCGGAAGAGAATTCCATATCCTTACTGCTCTTACAGTGAAGAACCCCCTACGTATTTTAAGGTTAAACCGCCTTTCCTCTAGTTTTAGTGAGTGGCCTCTGCCCCAACTAACAGAAGATGGATTTCCTGTGGTAGTGGATGGGACTTCGGTTTCCACTAAAACAACCCCAGAAAAAGGTCTGGCATTGGGACTGAAGGATGTCAGCCTTGTTCAAGCACTGGCGGATTTTCATAGAGAAAAAGTGTATGAGACTACGGTCTTGACCTGGATACCCCAGGGATGCTGGGTAGTTGGCCCAGATACCCAACAGCATGATGGTGTGAGCCCATCCACCCTGTCTTCTCTCCAGTGGCTTAATGGTCTTCAGCAAGAAGGACCAGTCCACACTTCTCCCCAGCAGGGGTTATGTTCTATGAAAGAGGCAGAGGTTGGCTGGGTGAGTAATTTACAAAGTTGCATAGTTAGTGAGGTTGAAAAAAGACATCAGTCCATCCAGTTAAACCTATGATGTGTCTGTGTGTTTGCTGTTAACCGTACATTGTATACCCCTGTATGTTGTGGTCTTTAAGGTGCCCATCTAAAAGTTTTTTTAAACTATCGATGCTCCCTGCTGATACAACTGCTTGCGGAAGAGAATTCCATATCCTTACTGCTCTTACAGTGAAGAACCCCCTACGTATTTTAAGGTTAAACCGCCTTTCCTCTAGTTTTAGTGAGTGGCCACGTGTCTTATTGTATTCCCTTTCTCTGAATAGTTTGTTCCTTATGCTAGGGTCGCCAGTATAGTATTTGTACATTGATATCATATCCCCCCTCAATCGTCTCTTCTCCAGAGAGAATAAGTTCAGTGCTTGTAGTCTTTCCTCATAGCTGATGTCCTCCATTCCCCAAATTTTTTTTGTTGCCCTTCTCTGGACTCTCTCCGGTTCCAGCACATCCTTCCTGAGGACCGGTGCCCAGAACTGGACAGAATACTCCAGTTGTGGCCCGACCAGGGTCTTGTAGAGAGGGAGAATAATCTCTCTATTTCTGGAGTGAATCCCCTTTTTTATACATCCCAGTATTCTGTTGGCTTTGCTTGCAGCGGCTTGGCATTGCATGCCACTGCCAAGCCTGTTGTCCACCAGTACCCCCTGGTCCTTTTCCATCCTACACTCACCCAGAGGTCCCCCCCCCCCCCTTAGTGAGTAGCTTGCTTTCTTGTTTCTATCACCCAAGTGCATTACTTTACATTTTTCAACATTAAACCTCATTTGCCGTGTAGTTGCCCACCCCATTATTTTGTTCAGGTCCGCTTGTAAGGTTTCCACATCCTGCATAGAAGATATTGGCATGCTTAGTTTAGTATCGTTTGTGGGGAACGGTGTCAAATGCGTTTGCAAAGTCCAGATACACCACATCCACAGGCTTACCATGATCATTACTCAAGTCTTGTATGTGGTCCCTTAACATCCCCTCCAAAATCTTGCAGACTACTGATGTTAGGCTGACCAGCCTATAGTTACCCGGGATATATCTCTGCCCTTTTTTTAAATATTGGTACCATGTTGGCTTTTTTCCAATCAGCTGGCACCATACCTGTCTGTAAACTATCCTTAAAGATCAAGAATAATGGTCTGGCAATCACCTGGCTGAGCTCTTTAAGAACCCTCAGGTGGAAGCCATCCGGTCCCGGTGATTTATTTATTTTAAGTTTCTTTAGTTTAGTTCTAAGTCTATCTTCTGTTAGCCATGGCGGTACTTCCTGGGGTGTGTTATTTAGTTTGGCCTTACAAGCTGGGTTAGTGTAGCCCCCCCAATTCTTTTGTGAAGACTGAAGAGAAGAAATTATTTAACACTACCGCCTTTTCCCTGTCCTCTGTGGCCAAATCTCGTTTGTCATCTTTTATGGGGCCAATTTGTTCTGGCCTCGCTTTCTTACTGTTTATATACTTAAAGAATTTCTTGGGGTTCTTTTTACTCTCTTCCGCTATATGTCTCTCGTGTTCTATTTTAGCCGCCTTGATTTTGTCTTTAGATTTCTTATTACACTCTTTGTAATGCTTGAATGCTGCCAATGACCCCTCAGCCTTGTATTTTTTGAAAGCCTTTTCTTTAGCATTAAAATGCATTTTTATGTTGGAGTTTAGCCACCCAGGGTTTATTTTTGCTCTTTTAAATTTATTTCCCTTTGTAATGCACTGGCCAATCCCTTTATGCTCTTGAAGCACTCCCATTTTTCCTCCATGTTCTTTGTTCCCAGGGTTCTATCTCATTTGATATTTTCTAGCAGAGAGTGCAGAGATAAGTATATCCAAAAGATCTCCGGGGTGCGGGAGTATGTTGCTACCTGTAAAGAGAAAGAGCAGGCATCCTTCCTTAAGATCACCAGCACACATAATACCAGTGCTTCCAGTTTCAGACAGTGGCGACGGACTCAACCGTCTGCATCCGGACCAAAGCCTTTGGGGCAAGGTCAGAAAAAGCCCTGGGCCCAGAAATCAGCCAAGTCTTCCGATAAGCCCTCTCGGTGAAGGGGCGCCCCCACTCGCCTGGGTGGGGGGAAGGCTCCTGCAGTTTTCAGGGGCATGGGTGGAGTTAATTCAAGACAACTGAGTTGTCTCCACCATTTCACAGGGATACAAGCTGGAATTTCGGGTGTTCCCGCATCCTCAGTTTGTGAGGTCAAGTATACCAACAGAATCCCTAAAAGAAAGCTCTCTCTTTCAGGCATTGAAAGCTCAGAGGGTGATAACCGAGGTTTCAGAAAACGAAAGGTTCAAGGATTTTTACTCAAACCTATTCATAATCCCCAAACCAAACGGGGATGTGAGACCTATTTTGGATATCAAGGTGCTGATCAGTTTCTAAACGTTCCTTCTTTCCGCATGTAATCAATTTGTTCAGTCGTAGCCTCCCTGCAGGGAGAGGAATTTCCAGCATCCATTCTAGGGCTGAACGATATTCGATGTTCACATCGATATCGTGCTGTGAGCGTGGGCGATAGTCACATCGCCGGAACATGCGATGGAAGACAGTGTGGAAGGCAGAGAAGTCGGGACTCACAGCCTGACATCCGTCCCCTGACATGTTCAGTCTGCCCTTGGTTAATCTCACTGAACTGAATCGGTAGGAAACAGTTAATTTGTGAGTCACTAGAAGAGACAGGCCCGGTAATCTGAACCTAGAGTGAGAGTTTAGCCCCGCCCTGCAACCAATCAGACGCTCCTAGCACACTTACATGCTGCAAAGTGAAAAGAAGCCTATAACAGTTCAGAGTACTCATACCAGGCCAGTTACGGAGTCAAACTCGGTAAGAAGAACTAAACATACTAAAAGAATTGTTTGACCGAGTACAGTAAAATCACCACCAGAACAATACACCAAAGAAATCATGCAACAGCAGTGCTAAAGCAGACAGCAGGGACAGACAAAGGGTTAATTTTTTAACCCTTTGTAAATGTTTCTAAAGACTAAACAGGATTTAGAAAAAATAAACAATTGTTAATAAAACAATATCAAATATTTTTAATGACTGCAATATTAGAATGGCTTTATTAGAATGTCAGCTCTGTGGGTTAATTCTATGTTTATTGTATACACTGTATTGATTCTTCAGTTCACTTGCTGAGTCTGCAGACAAGCAAGTGAACCGAAGCTCTGACTCACCCTTACTTCGGGAGAACTAGCTCCAGGGCAGACTGAACATGTCAGGGGACGGATGTCAGGCTGTGTTCTTCTACTCACTGTGAGTCCCGACTTCTCTACCTTCTACCACACTGTCTTCTTAACCTGCTGTGATACCTCCCAGTTCCCTACATTAACATTAACCCTGGCCTGTATGGTACAAGAAGGCTGCACTACTTCCCTAAAGTAACATTAACCCTGTATGGTACAATCAGAAGGCTGCAGTACTGCCCTACATTAACATTAACTTTGTATGGTCAGAAGGCTGCACGTTTCGCGTGCCTCAATATCGCAATATATATCGATGGGAAAAAAAAATGCATAATTTTTTTCCAGTATCGTGCAGCCCTAATCCATAGACAACAAGGATGCATATCTTCATGTGCCTATATTTCAGATCCATCATAGGTTCCTTTGTTTTGCGATTGGAAACAATCATTTCCAGTTTGTGGCCCTGCCCTTCAGATTGGCCACAGCACCAAGAGTGTTCACAAAGATCCTAGCTCCAGTATTGTCTGTTCTAAGGTCCCAAGGGATATCGATAATAGGATATCTGGACGATCTATTACTAATCGATCGGCGTCTTCTCTAAGCCAAAATATCCTTGAGACTGTAAATTTTTTTTTAAACATCTTGGTTGGATTCTGAGCTTAGCAAAGTCAGCATTACAGCCAGTCCAGCGTTTGGAATACCTGGGGCTTCTTGTTGACACGGTACAGGAAAATTATATTCTTGCCAGCAAGAAGGGTCAGGTTCGGTCTATAGTAAGACTGAGATATCCATCTATATCTTTGCATGATGTTACGGGGGAAGATGGTGTCCACATTTGAGACCATTCCCTATGCTCAATTCCATGCCAGACCCTTGCAGAACAACGTTCTGTCCGCGTGGAACGGAAAAGTTCAGTCGTTGGACCGGTCCATATCTCTGCTACCAAGAGCACGTCAGAGTCTGAATTGGTGGTTGTTGACCAGAAATCTGGAGAAGTTAGAATCCTTTCTTCCAGTGACCTGGAAAGTGGTGACTACAGATGCCAGTCTCTCCGGCTTGGGAGCGGTTCTGGAGGAAGCCACCGTCCAGGGGAAAATCGGCTTGGGTAGAGAGTCGTCTCCCCATCAACATTTTGGAAATTCGTGCACTCAGTCGGGCTCTGACATTCTGCACGCCCAGACTTCGGGGTCACCCTGTCAGGATGCAATCCGACAATGCCACGGATGTGGCTTATGCCAACCATCAAGGAGGCACAAGTAGTCGATCATCCCAGAAAGAGGTGGATATTCTCCTGTCTTGGTCAGAGAAGTTTGTCCCATACCTGACAGCAATGGTCCCAGACGTAGGTCTGTTGGCATCCAGTTTCAACAAAAAATTGGAGAGGTTTGTGTCCAGGACCAGGGATCCACTCGCAGTCGGAGTGGATGCTTTGGTGACTCCTTGGGAGGAGTAGTCCCTGATCTATGCCTTTCCTCCGGTACAGCTGATATCGCGTTTGTTGCGCTAGATCCAGCTGAAGGGGAAACCAGTAATTTGGTCTCTAAATTTGACTACTTGGCTATTGAAGCCTTAACCTTGGAAGAGCAGGGTGTATCTGGCCCATACACTGATAAATGCCAGGAAGTCAGTCTCTAGAAATATTTATTACAGGGTCTGGAAATCCTACATTGCCTGGTGTGAAGCCAGGAAATGGCATGCCCGCACATAATCAAATTCAAATCAATTTAGTTATGATTAAGCAATTCATAGTTATGATTAAGCAAATTTGATATTGTGAAACGCGTCAACTGTGTCTTGTCTCCTGTGTGATAATTTTGTCTATTATGGATTTTTAGATCAAATTTTTTCAAGTTTGAGTGCAGTCCTCTACTTCAAAAGTCTACAGCTACCGGGATTGCGGGCCTGACATGCACCCGACCTCTGATTGTTGGACTCTATACACCTGAGCATGTTAGGAGTCTGCTTTTGGCCGCAGTGTACATGCTGGCGGCGGTATTATCCTTCTGTTAAGGGTCAGATGGCGGTATTTTTTGGTGTCCCCCTCCCCTCAGTTGCATTGCTTTGGGACGTCCCATATGTTATGATTTATGGCTCTGTGTCCTGTGATGTACGAAAAGAAAAATGGATTTTTAATTCATGCTTACCTGTAATATCCATTTCTTGAAGTACATCACGGCACACAGAGGTCCCTCCCCTCTTCTATGGGGTCTTTTATTGCTTGCTACAAAACTGAGGTACTTCCTGTATGGGAGCGGTTAAAGGGGGTCATTCATTCTGATTGTTTGCCAGTGTCCTTCACCTATAGGTGGCTATATAACCCATATGTTATGATTTATGCCTCTGTGTCCTGTGATGTACTTCAAGAAATAAATTTTACAGGTAAGTATGAATTAAAAATACATTTTTTGAAAACTGTTAGAATGCAGTTTGTTTTTCTAGTGTGTTCTTAACCACTTCAATACAGGTCACTTTCACCCCCTTCCTGCCCAGACCAATTTTCAGCTTTCAGCGCTGTCACATTTTGAATGACAATTACTCATTAATGCAATACTTTACCCAATCAAAATTTATCATTTTCTCACACAAGTGGAGCTTTATTTTGGTGGTATTTAATCACCACTTTTTTTTTTTTTTGCGATAAAGGTAAAAAAAAAGAGCCTAAATTTTGAAAAAAAAAAAAAAAACTTTTTTTTTTTAGCTTTTTTTATAAAATTTTGCAAATAAGTAATTTTTTTCATAAATTTGGGCCAAAATTTATACTGCTACATATCTTTAGTAAAAATGACTTACACAGCCTGGCCTCATACAAGGGCCTAACATGCAAGGAGCACCATCTGGTGTTCTAGGAGCATAAATTACACATATAATTTCCTAATGACCTGTCGCACTTTTGAAGGCCCTGGAGCACCACGACAGTGGAATTACCCACAAAATGACCCTCGTCTTGGAAAGCAAACACCCCCAACGTATATTCTTTGAGGCATAAGAAGTCTTTTGAAGTTTTTGGATGTGGAATGAAAATTAAATGTGGAAAGAAAATTAAAATACATTTTTTTTTTTTTTTTTACACAAAGTGGTATATTTAGGCAATATTTCTAACACCTAGCATGTACATAGCAAAAATTGCACCCCAAAACACATTCTGCTACTCCTCCTGAGTATGGCGATAACACATGGGAGACTTTTACACAGCCTAACCACATACAGAGACCCAACATCCAAGTAGCAACTTCAGGTGTTCTAGGAGCATAAATTACACATCTATTTTCATTACAACCTATTACACCTTTGAAGGCCCTAGAGCACCAATTCAATGGAAATGCCCACAAAATGACCCCGTTTTGGAAAGCAAACACCCCAATGTAGAATCTATGAGGCATGGGCTGCAGATTGGTACTCAGGTACTCTGATGAGCTGCAGACAGATATTCGGGTACTCTGATGGGCTGCAGAGAAGTACTTGGGTACTCTGATGGGCTGCAGAGAGGTACTTGGATACTCTGATGGGCTGCAGGTAGGTACCGGCCACTCTGGGCTGGAGACAGGTACTCAGATTGTTTGCAGATAGGTACTCGGGTACTCTGGGCAGCAGATAGGTTCTCGAGTACTCTGATGGGCAGCAGAGAGGTACTCATGTACCCTGATGGGCTGGAGACAAGTACTCGGGTACTCTGATGGGCTGCAGAGAGGTATTCGGGTACTCTAATGGGCTGGAGACAGGTACTCTGGTACTCGGATGGTCTGCAGATAGGTACTCGGTACTTTGGGCAGCAGATAGGTTCTCGGGTATTCTGATAGGCTGCAGAGAGGTACTCAGGTACTCTGAAGGGCTGGAGACAGGTACTCAGGTACTGTGATGGGCTGGTGACAGGTACTCGGGTACTCTGGTGCGGGTACTCTGATGACAGGTCCTCTGATGGGCTGAAGACTGGTCCTCTTTATTAGTGAGCAATCAGTGTGTTTTACTTTGTGCTGTAACTAGCTATTACCGCAATCACCACCTCACACAGGATCGGTGTGTGAGGAGGAGAGCCCAGGACAGCTAGTTACTGTGGCTTGTTTACATTCTGAACCCGGCTGTGATTGGACATAGCTGGTCACATGGTAAAGAGCCAATTTCGTTGGCTCTTTCCCCTTATTGGGGGTGGGCTGTGTCAGAGTGACGCACTCCACCCCAGATTGCCGTTTTGCGCACCCCTGGGGCTGCGCACGAGCGGCGTGCAAAAGGACAGTGCATGTGTCTAGATATGATTGGACACAGCTAGTCGCATGGTAAAGAGCCATTTTTATTGGCTCTTTACACTGATCGGGAAAGGGCTGTGTCCCGAGGGACACGCCTCACCCCCCGATCACCGCGCTTCGCACCCTGGGGGTGCGGGACAGCGGCTAGAATAGGCGGAAGAAAGCGTTCCCGCCGGCGTCATTTTACAATGCGCTGGTAGGGAAGTGGTTAAAGATTTGTTTGCTTTCATTTTTTTTACTTTTATATCTTTATTACTTTCCTTTAAAAAAAGTTGCATATCAATATAAAAAGCAAACCTACAATCATTTCTTAACATCTCCCACCCCCCCCACCATCCCCAAAACTCATTTCTACATATCTATTACCCCAGGAGCCAGGCCAGGAGTTTCTATCCATGATTTCCATGTTCTTTCAAAGCTTCTTATATTTCCTTTTTGTTATACAAGCCACTTTTTCTCTTTATTCTACAGTAAACCCCCCTCCATTGCGGGGGTTACATTCTGGACTCAGCTGTGAAAAGTGAAAATCCACGAAATAGAAAAACCCTATTAAAATACGCTGTAGGCATGTTTTTTTTACTGTACTTTTAAAAGCATTTTAAGGTCTTTAACCACTTGCCGCCCGCCGTCAAATGACAGCAGGGCGGTGCGGCCATTGTTCTGGGCGGACGTCATATGACGTGACCCATTAAAGCAGGGCAGGCGCGCAGCTCTGCACTGCCGGTGTCGGTGTGTCCCCGGGACACAGCCGGTCACCGGCAGGGGGGGAAACAGCCAATGGGCATGGCTGTTTCCCACGTGATCGGCTGTGTTCCAATGACACAGCCGATCACAATGTTAAAGCCCGGAATCAGACCGCGCATGCGCGATGGGGAGCACGCAGCGCGGTCATGTCGGTGGCTCTGTGTTCCCTAGGAACACAGCTAGTCACCGGCAGTAGTAAACAGTCACTGACAGTGACTGTTTACTATGTGATCGGCTGTGAATCCATTCACAGCCGATCACAAAATGTAAACAAAGAGCAGTAACTCACTGTTACTAGCTCTTCTCCCCTCACACAGTTTCCAGTGTGAGGAGAGCAGAGCCAGAAACAGTGAGTTACTGCTCTGTACACCTGTGAATGTAAAATCACAAAAATAAACTTGTCCCCACACAGTCCTCAGCCCCCCCCAATTGTACCTGTCACCCAACAGTCACCTCATCAGTGCCCAGAAATTGACACCCATAAGGCTACGTTCACATGTGAGCGTCGCGGGCAGAATCTCCGCGATCCGGAAATCATTGCAAATTGCGGGATGCCTGTGCGTTGCCCGTGATTTGCAATAGCACCCCAAACGCTGTGCGATGTTGCCGCGATTTCCACCTGCCGAATCGCGGTAACATCGCGCAAACAACGCATGACGCCCAAAAAAGGTACAAGAGTTTCTTTGGGGCGTCATGCGTTGTTTGCGCGATGTTACAGCGATTCGGCAGGCGGAAATCGCTGCAACATCGCACAGCGTTTGGTATTTGCTATTGCAAATCACGGGCAACGCACAGGCATCCCGCGATTTGCAATGATTTCTGGATCGCAGGCAGAATCGCAGTGATTCTGCCCGCGATCGCTACGCTCACATGTGAACATAGCCTAAAGTGCACCTGTCACCAGAGACTGCCATCAGTACCGCCATGCACCATCGCCCGTCACCTTTCACCCATCGGTGACCATCGCCTGTCACCTGTCGCCCCATCAATCACCGTCACTTTTCACCCCATCAGTGATCGTCACTTGTCACCCCATCAATCATCGTCACTTGTCACCTCATCAATCATCGTCATTTGTCACCTCATCAATCATCGTCATCGTCAGATAGCTGCCATAACCCCAGTATTTTTTTTAAACGACGGGCGGTCGGCTTTCAGATAAGGGTGGTCCCAGTGGCGGATTCGCTGCGGAATTACCCTTACGGTGCAGGGGAAGAGGTCCCCCCCCTCCCGCCGCGTCCCAGATGTTTTCCCAGCTTACCGGACCCGCCGGCAGCGGGGAAAACTATCCGGTCCCGGATCCTCCGAGACAGGAAGTCGAGTGAGGACAAGATGGCCCTCACTCGACTCTATGGTCTTGGAGGACCGGAGCTACGTCAAAAGTCGTTGCCTAGCAACCGGTTTAAAGGGCCGCTTTTTTTTTTTTTTTCCTTTTTCAACAATTTTTTTTTTTTCTTTTTAAGTGTAGTTGTGAGGTGTGAGGTCTTTTTGACCCCAGATCTCACAATAAAGAGGACCTGTCATGCCTATTTCTATTACAAGGGATGTTTACATTCCTTGTAATAGGAATAAAAATGATCAAAACATTTTTTTTTTAAACTGTGTAAAAATAAAAAAATAATAAATAAAATAGGAAAAAAAAAATTAAAGCGCCCGTTAGCTCGCGCGCAGAAGCAAACGCATACGCAAGTCCCGCCCCATATGTAAACGGTGTTCAAACCATATATGTGAGGTATCTCCACGATCGTTAGAGCGAGAGCAATAATTTGAGCCCTAGACCTCCTCTGTAACTCTAAGCTGGTAACCTGCAGACATTTTTAAAATGTTGCCTATGGGGATTTTTAAGTACCAATGTTTTGCGCCATTCTGTGAGCATGCGCAATTTTGAAGCATGACATGTTGGGTATCTAATTACTCGGCGTAACATTATCTTTCACATTATGGAAAGAAATTGGGCTAAATTTACGGTTTTCTTATTTTTTAGTTAAAAAAAAGTGAATTTTTTTCAAAAAAATTGCATTTGGAAGACTGCTGCGCAAATATGGTGTGATAAAAAATATTGCAACGATCTCCATTTTATTCTCTAGGGTCTCTGCTAAAAAAAATATATAATGTTTGGGGGTTCTAAGTAGTTTTCTAGCAAAAAAAAAAATTATTTTAGCTTGTAAACACCAAGTGTCAAAAATAGGCCCAGTCTTAAAGTGGATAAATGGACAACTTTGTGAAAAGTGCTACTTGGATGTTAGGCCTCTGTATATGGCTAGGCTGTGTAAAAGTGTTACACATGTGGTATCGCCATACTCAGGAGGAATAGCAGAATGTATTTTGGGGTGCAATTTTTGCTATGTACATGCTATGTGTTAGAAATATTGCATAAATGGACAGCTTTGTGTAAAAAAAAAAAATGCGTTTTCATTTTATTTCCACATTTTCCAAAACTTGTGGAAAAAAAATGACTTATTCAAAAGACTCATCATGCCTCAAAAATTATACGTTGGGCTGTTTGCTTTCCAAAATGGGGTCATTTTATGGGGGTTTCCATTGTCCTGGTGCTCCAGGGCCTTCAAAACTGCGATAGGTTGTCAGGAAATTATATGTGTAATTTGTGCTCCTAGAATGCCGGAAGGTGCTACTTGGATGTTAGGCCTCTGTATGTGGCCAGGCTGTGAAAAAGTCTCACACATGTGGTATCGCCATACCCGGGAGGAGTAGTAGAATGTGTTTTGGGGTGTAGTTGCAAGTATACTTATGCTGTGTGAGAGAAATAACCTGTTAATACGTCAATTTGTAAAAAAAAAAATCTTCATTTTGCAGAGTTGTGGGAAAAAATTACAACTTCAAAAAACCCACCATGCCCCTTATTAAATACCTTGGAATGTCTACTTTCCAAAAAGGGGTCTGACTTTTTAGTGTCTCAAGAAATGAGATAGACCTTCAGTACATCAGGTGTGATCAATTGTGATAAATTTTCAATGATTAGCGCCATAACTTGTGGACTCTATAACTTTCACAAAGACCAAATAATATATACTTATTTGGGTTATTTTTACCAAAGATAAGTAGCAGTATAAATTTTGGCCAAAATTTGTGAAGAAAAATTACTCAATATTTTCAGTCTTTTTTTATTTATAGCACAAAAAATAAAAAACCCAGTAGTGATTAAATACCATCAAAATAAAGCTCTATTTGTGTGAAAAAGGACACTTTTTTATGGGTACAG
Source organism: Pelophylax lessonae (assembly GCF_965119305.1). Taxonomy (NCBI): domain Eukaryota; kingdom Metazoa; phylum Chordata; class Amphibia; order Anura; family Ranidae; genus Pelophylax; species Pelophylax lessonae. The sequence continues at coordinate 61,640,010 of NC_138780.1, forward strand.
TGTTGCATGACTGAGTAATTGTCATTCAAAGTGTGAGAGCGCTGAAAGCTGAAAATCAGTCTGGGCAGGAAGGGGGTGAAAGTGCACTGTAGGCAAGTGGTTAAACACACTTTTAAAACAATAGAAACTAATTTAAACACATAAAAGATACTGAGAGACATAGCAAGAGCTATGCAAAACACAAAAATATAAAAATTTTTATGATTTATATAGTAAAATAACATTACAGAAAAAAACGCAACCTACCGGGACCGCGAAAACTGAACCGTGATGGAGCTAGGGTTTACTGTATATTTGTTGCTTTCTTACTTGTGTTTTTTTCGTAACTAGGGCTCAAAACGGATTCTCCGCTCTCATGAGATTGTGCTGCCACCTAGTGGACAAGTAGAAACAGATCTTGCACTGACATTTTCACTACAGGTAATATTTATTGTTTTATTGATGTGTTTGGGTTCTAAACGCATCAGATGTCATGCTCGAAGAATAATATGATTGTTCTGCTTTTTCTTTACTAGTACCCTCACTTTTTAAAAAGGGAAGGAAATAAACTACAGATAATGCTGCAGAGGAGAAAAAGATATAAAAATCGAACAATTCTGGGTTACAAAACTCTAGCAATTGGATGCATCAACATGGCTGAGGTAGGTGCCAATATAAATGGTCTAATTTTCAATAATAAACACAGAAATATATTATCCACAGTGTTAACGGTAGCTCATGAAATTTATTTTCTCCATTTGTGGTGTTTACTGTTACATTCACAATTTACTGGTCTAGCTTATCAAACATTTGGATAAGTTACCTTGCAGCAGATTTCCTCAAAATTTTAAAAAGAACATGGATGAAAATTACATGGATTATTTTAAAGTAAACTTAACGGTCCTAAAATATTTCTAAGGCATCAGTGGGGAGATGCAGTTTGTTTAATTATTCATTATGTCCTTTGATACCTTAAACCAAGCTGTAAATTAGACCTTTAGCCAAGTCAAGAATAAAGCCCGAAATTTAGGGAAAAAAGAAATACCGCATTAGGGATGCTGCCTGCCGGGCAATAAAGTGTGTCTGTGTACAGAGCTTGATTTGCAGGTACTGAATGATCTCCAAATTAGGTAGTTTTTATCGCTCTTGTTCAGTCAGGAATGATCTAAAACCATTGAAAGTCACAAGGCAGTGTAATCGAGTAAGGCATAAGTGTGTCCAATGGTAAAATAAAATTGGTGAGGTTGCTGCAGGATAGAAGGCCAGATTGTGGAAGAGAAATCGTAAGGGTCGGTGTAGAGAAATTAATTTTGCCTTTAATTTTACTTTTGTCTCAAATACGTAAGGAGTTTTGGATGAGTGGAAGGAATGCGTGGCTTCGCTCTAGTGGGGTAAGCCAAAGTAAATTACCTGTAGTGTGGGAGTCAGCATCCAGGGCTATGAGACCAACCCACAGGGGAACCTCCTGATTAGCATGATATTTGATAAGGGGAGCCAATTGGGCCGCCTAATAATATTTAAAAAAAAAAATTACCCAGGCCACCCCTCTTATTTAGAATACAAAAGTTAGGACCTCGCGATCGGCAATACTCGAAAAAGGTATAGGATTTTTGAAAGCAGGTTCATCTTAACTGCTGTTATCTTACCAATCCAGAAATCCGGGGGGGGGGGGGGGGGGGGGGGGGGTAGACAATTTAGACATTAGGTGCGAATTGGATGACTATTGGAAAGGACTGTTGTAAGAGGCAACATTCTTCTGCTGATAACCTAATACAGTAAAACCTTGGATTGTGAGCATAATTCGTTCCGGAAGCATGCTTGTAATCCAAAGCACTCTTATATCAAAGCGAATTTCCCCATACGGAATAATGGAAACTCAGATGATTCGTTCCACAACCATTTATTCATAAATCCTTCAATTTATAGTCCATATAAAAAGATTATAGCATTGCGATAGGTTGTGTAACCATAAAATGTCCATACACAAATAGCCGCTTCCACAAGGGGATTGGAAGAAAAATCCAGCAGGAGCTACAGGGTTTCAAAGAGAAGAGAGGCGCCTCTAAGTGTAGCAATATGGTTCCATTTAATGAAGGTACAACATTTAGCAACTCACATGGTTGATGATTAAAACAGGCACATCTAAGTATGCAGGCATCCGGGGTAAAGCTGTCCACATAGACTATCTTCTGCACCGCCGGCTGCTACTCTGTAATCCTTATTAAAAAAGAATATTGCACACATGCAAAAGAAATGACTATCAAATATGTAGACAATCCATAAATAACAATGGGGATTTAGTCCCACCATATGGCCATATCGTGCTCAAGCCCACCACTACGTCAAAGTCATTATCAGTGGGTCCTACACTATCCATAAAAAAGCTTGTTTACTCTGTAATCCTGACCGGGAAGACCACCCTGCAGTAAAGCGATCTGAAAGTGAGGGCCGCATGGAAAGGATGACGTAGATGGCGGTGCGGAGGATGGCCCTATCTGAACAGCTTTACCCCTGATGCCTGCATCCTTAGATGTGCCTGTTCCAATCATCAACCATGTGAGTTGCTAAATATTGTACCTTCATTAAATTTAATCATATTGCTACACTTAGAGGCGCCTCTCTTCTCTTTTATACTCAGCTGTGACTTGAGGCTACTTGTATATCAAGACATCGCTTGTATATCAAGTCAAAATTTATTAGAAAATTTTGCTCGTTGTGCAAAGCGCCCTTAAACCAAGTTACTCTCAAACCAAGGTTTTAATGTGTTTAAGGCCCTCAACTTGCCCCGGTTAACTTTCAGGCTAGAAATCTGGGCAAAAGAGTCATGAAGACAGCATAAATTTGGGGTTGAGATTAGGGCTGAAACAACTAATCGACTAAATCGATGACAACAACTTTCATTATCGATTATTAACGATTGTCATTATCGATTAGTTGCTCCGTCGATTAGTTGCGCTGTGTTCTGGACTTTCCTCCCTGCCTGTCAGCGCCCTCTCCTCTGTAAAGCCGCCGGCTGCACTCACTGTGTCTCAGAGCTTGGCGCTTACGTGACCGCCCCCTCTTTCCTCCTTTCCTCTCTGCCTTCTTTCTGATGTCAGTGAGGGAGTGAATCCGATCGAGGGAGGAGAGAGAGGAGAGAAGCAGCAGCCAATCACGTGCATGCCGAGCTGCCCCTTACAGCGCTATAGCTGTACAGTGTCCATGCAAGAATGCACCCCAAAAACAGAATATATGCTTATCCCGATAAAATAGTTAATATTCCTTAAGTTAAGATTATAATAGAAAAATAAGTGATTAAAAACGTCCGTATAGCACATATAGTGGGTCTTTCTATTCTACCTATTTCATATCTCTGGCTGACACGGACGTTTTTATTCACTTATTTTTCTATTCTAATATTGCACTTTTATATGGAATATTAACTATTTTATCTGGCTAAGCGTTTATTATATTATTTACAGTATATAATGGCTTCATTAAAAAAAAAAAAAAAAAAAAAAAAAGTTTTGGTATAAAAGTACTGGGAGCAAGTGTTAGTTTCAATGATTTTATTTCCAAACAGTGCCCCATCTCTGGTGCCGGGGGTGTTGCCGTGGGGAAACGGTGCCCCATCACTGGTGTTGCCTTGGGGGGGGGGGGGGGCGAACAGTGCCCCATCACCGGTGTTGCCATGTGGGGGGGGGGACAGTGCCTCATTACTGGAGTTGCCGGGGGGGAGACAGTGCCCCATCACTGGTGTTGCCAGGGGGGGGGGGGGAACAGTGCCCCATCACTGGTGTTGCCTGGGAGGGGGGAAACAGTGCCCCATCACTGGTGTTGCTGGGGGGGGTAAACAGTGCCCCACCATGATTGATGTTGCCGGGGGGGGGGGGGGAACAGTGCCCCATCACTGGTGTTGCCTGGGAGGGGGGAAACAGTGCCCCATCACTGGTGTTGCTGGGGGGGTAAACGGTGCCCCACCATGATTGATGTTGCCGGGGGGGGGAACAGTGCCCCATCACTGGTGTTGCCGGGGGGGGGGGGAAACAGTGCCCCATCACTGGTGTTGCCTGGGAGGGGGGGCAGTGCCCCATCACTGGTGTTGCCCGGGGGAAAAAGTGCCCCATCAATGGTGTCAGTGGAAGGAATACACAGACCTCTTCCTTTCAAACTCCGGTCCAGAGCTGCCACCTCTCCCTCCCACACTGCGGCCTGGCTCCTCCAGTTCACTTTGGTCCGGCCCTTTGCCCCAGCCCAGTTTTCCCCATTTGGGTCCGGTCCCTGGTCCAAACAAACTCCCTTTCTATCGCAATCCCCTCTGGTCTGGTTCCTCTCCCACATGCCTCTCTTCCAAACTCCCTTCCTCCCAACCTACTCCCTCTAATGCAGTGGGTCTTCAAACTTTGGCCCTCCAGTTCTTCAGGAACTACAATTCCCATCATGCCTAGTCATGTCTGTAAATGTCAGTCTTTCAATGCCTCATGGGATGTGTAGTTCTGCAACAGCTGGAAGGCGGTCTCCAAACTAACTCACTCCGTCCCACCCTCCAGTACGGTTCCCTCTCACATTTAGGGCCAGCCCCCTCATTGCATTGTCAGTAATGAATGAGGAGTTTACTTTAGCAGTTATGTTGTGATGTTCCCTGATAGAAAAACAAAATTCAGAAAGTAAAAAGATAGAGAAAAAAGAAGAAAAATCAATCACTTTTACTGTTTCACAGTAAATTAACTGTTTATCTGCATATCTGTTTTTGTACTTTAAAGGGCTATTTTTTTATTTTTTAACTCCCATCATGACATGATGAACAAGTCATATGTAATATCATGACATAACTTGTTCATTATTATTTTAAATAAATGAAAAAAAATGGCATATTGAGTTTTTTATAAAGTTGCGTAGCCAAACATAAATTGACCCCTGATCACTGGTTTGTGTGCCTCCCATAATGTTACCGGGGAGATATTAAATTATTATTAAATTGAGGAGTTATTCCTTCAAAGCAGCAGTTTTATCCAGACAATAGGCTGGATTAGAGAGTAAAGAGGGATTCAGGGACCATGCAGGGTCAGTGCCTCCAGGGATGAGGGCTGAAATAGTTGTAAGCACTGTGCAATGATCTGACCAAGGGTTAGGGTGGATCGTGAAGCCCATCACTAAAGGGATCAAAGCAACTGGTAGGAATATGTGATTATGATGTGAAAATGTGAAAATGTATTTTTGTGTTGAGCCAGGTTAGCTTTGTGCCACATGTATACTAAAGATTGTTCTTGAAGTAAAGCGTGCAGAGCCACAGATGAGTCCCAGAGACACGGTTGGTACGGCGAGCAATCTAACAAAGGGTACAGAACATGATTAGTGTCCTCTCCTATAATGAGTGTGCCTTTGTTTTGGATATCACCTTCAATCGGTGTGTAAGGAAGGGAATGGGTGATGAGTTAGGGGCATAACATGAAACAATCGTTACCTCTGTATACAAGAGAGAGCCCGTAAGCAGTAAATATCGACCCTCTGAATCCTTGAGTTCGGTAGAGACCATAAATGGAGCTGATTGATGGAAGGCAATCGGAACCCCTTTTTCTCTTACGTCCTCTGACAGTCGCCGCCCACTCTTACAGTCTTCACCAATGGTTATTGACCTCTTATCCATAGGAGCAAGCTAGGCATAAAACTTGTTAGAAACAAAGCAATTTACATAGACACACCTGTAGGGGGCTGACCCTCTGGTCCAATACCTCCCTGCTATCAGCATTCCCAACTCAGTTTGTCTTCTGCCTAGTTAGGAGTAAGATAGGCTATCCCTGTGCTGGGGCTACGGTCTCAGCCTCTCTTCTGTGTTTTATTACTTTTACTTTATGAAAAGTGTTTTCTTGCACTACTAGCTTTTTATTTGTTCCTGCGCTTAGTCGGATCTTCGTAAGACTACAGCGTTTACGGAGCTGGGAGTTGGACTGGTCGTCCTGGTGTCTCAGGACAGAGGACCTTATGGAATCCCAGCCCACCATCGAGCGTTTAGCAGGCTATGCGTACGCCCTGGCCTCGCAAACTACCTGTCCCTGTCCTCAGGGACGAAAGCCCGCGAGGTGGCCACCTCGCTTGGACGTCTCAACCACGGTTCCGTGCGTTGCTAGAGTCCTGTTTGGCTGACGGCACCCCCACCACCTTGGGTGGGAGGCTTCCCGTCGCAGACAGGCACCCACGCCATCTTGGAACGGTGAGTACATATTGTGTGGGGCCTCTGTCTGGGGATGGCAGTCTGTTAGGTCTGTGTTATCCCCTCATATCTGTGTGTCTGGGGCTCGCATTACTCCCGGTCCCTGCGGGGGCTCTACCGCGTCCAGGACGCTCTGTGGGGGGTTATTGGGGTCCCTAACCTCGGTGGCACTATTGTGGCAATGCTTGGTACAGACATGTGTAGGCGACCCGCAGTGGTGAAAAACCGCGGGACCGCTATTCTGGGTGTGGGCAGCTGCTTTGGCTTCACTGTGGGAGCTTCAGCAGCCATTTTCTTTGCTAGTGTATCGCTCCCTTCGGGCGCCATCTTGTGTGTGGCATCTGGCTTTATACAGGTGTTCGGCGGCTATTTTCCCGGAGCCTCCCATTGTTTTCTATGGGCAACCATTTTCCCTTAGTCTGCATCCTGTTTAGCCTCTAGCGGTGTGATATCACTTCCTTTCTTCATACAGAGGGATCGTCAGCAGCGTGGTAACACTTCTGGGGGTCTGTTCTTGCTGTTTTTTTGGGGAATATGGCTATCAGTTCTATTCCTGCCTGAGGGGGTTTTCAGTCTAGTCCCTGTTTGCGGTGGGATCGTCGCTTTTGCGAGTTAAAGGGCCAGCGCCATAAAAGTTTTTATGAAGTCCCAGGACAGCAAATTCCCCCCGAGCTTTGGTGGATGATTCAGGTACGTTTGAATCATCTGCGATTACTGCTGCACTTGCGACTTTAGCAGCAGTATTTTATTTTCGCCTCCGTCATGGTGTCTCAGGCTGTGCCAGATTGGGCCAAAGTGCTCAGACGCACCCTCGTTTCTGATTCTGCCCCTCCTATTACTTTGGAGATGGTGGACCAGATTACTCAGGCTGTCCTATATGTGTGTGACGCGGCCTTGGATGAGGCCCCTTTAGCCTTGCGACTGTCTGGTGTCGCGGTGCTTACCCGTCGCTTGGTATGGCTGAAGAGCTGTTCGGCCGACTAGATTTCACGAAGACGGTGTCTGACATCCCTTATGCAGGGACCCGCCTTTTTGGGGACTCCCTGGACGAATTGGTTAAAGGGGTCACTGGGGGCAAGAGCACTCTACTGCCTCAGAATCCCAAGGGTAAGTTTTTCCGCGGTATGCGGGGCCCTTCCTTTAAACCAAAACAGGGGTCCTTTCGTGTCTTCAAAGCACAGGACAAGGGAAAACCCTTCAAAGGCCATGGTGGCCAGAGGAAGCCTTGGGCAGGCAAGTCAAAAGCCGGCCAAGCTGGCTTGGTGGCCCAGCCCGCCTCGACCTGAAGGGACGCCCTCACCCGTTCCAGGGGTGGGGGGACGTCTGCGCGGTTTTCTCGAACCTTGGCTGCTCCGGATTCCGGACAGGTGGGTTCAGGAAATCATTCGATCAGGTTACAAGATTGAATTCCGTTCACGTCCAGCGGACAGATTCTTTCCCTCAAATCTTCATTTGACCCCAGATCGTTTACAGGATCTTCAACGGGCGGTTCAGGATCTCCTCTCCCAGGGGTAATCGTCCCGGTGCCTCATCGGGACAGATTTCGGGGGTTTTACTCAAATCTGTGCCCAGAAAGGAGGGCAAGGTACGTCCGATTCAGGACTTGAAGGCTCTAAACCGCTTCGTGCGGGTTCAAAAATTCCGCATGGAATCCCTCCGTTTGGTGGTAGCCTCCCTGAGCCCGGGAGATTTCCTGGCTTCCATCGACCTCAAGGATGCGTATTTACACATCCCCATATTCGAGGGTACCTCCGATTCGCAATAGCGGAGGAACATTATCAGTTTGTGGCGTTGCCTTTCGGTCTCGCTTTGGCTCCGAGGGTTTTTACCAAAGTGCTGGCTCCTGTTCTGGCCCTGTTACGGGCACAGGGGATTGGGATCTCTGGACGACCTCCTGTTAAGATCGAGTGCCAGCCCGAGTCTCTTACGCTATCTGTTGACTACCGTTCAGATGCTCCAGGAGTTTGGATGGACCATCAACGTTCAGAAGTCGACCTTGTCCCCTTCTGTTCGCCTCCCTTACTTGGGAATGGTCCTGGACTCTGCCCAAGCAAGTCTTTCTGCTGGAGGACAAGCTCCAGACTCTACAGGACGAGGTCAGGTCTCTCATGGACAACGAATCCTCATCACTCAGGACCTGCATGCGGTCCCTGGGGTTGATGGTATCGGCCTTCGAGGCAATACCATTTGCACAGTTCCACACCCCATCTCTTCAAGCGGAGATCCTGGCCAGATGGGACAGGCATCCTCAATCGTTGGAAATGAGGATATCTTTGCGCCACCAAGTCAGAGAGGATCTTCTCTGGTGGCTCCAGTCTCCGGCTCTGACGGAGGGGAAATCCTTCCGCTCATTGTTGTGGATGGTGATCACCATGGACGCCAGCCTGTCGGGCTGGGGTGGCGTTCTGGGCATTCTGTCTGCCCAGGGCACTTGGTCGGAGGAGGAATCTTCCCTGCTGATAAACATCTTGGAACTGCGAACGATCAGACTGTGCTTGCTCCGTTGGTCGGATCAGCTTCGGGGCCACCCTGTGTGGGTGCAGACGGACAACGCAACTGCGGTGGCTAACATCAATCATCAAAGGGGCACCAGGAGTGCCCGGGCGGCCCTGGAAGTGTCCAAAATTCTGTTTTGGGCCGAGACGCACGTCCCTGCAATTTCGGCAGTTCACATTCCAGGTGTGGAGAATTGGCAGGCCGACTATCTGAGTCGCCAGACCCTGGACCAGGGGGAGTGGTCCCTTCACCCGGAGGTGTTTCAGATGCTGTGTGGGCGATGGGGATCCCCGGACGTGGATCTGTTCGCATCTCGGCTAAACAACAAGGTAGGAAGGTTCGTGGCAAGAACGCGCGATCCTCTGGCAGCCGCCTCGGATGTGCTGGTGGTGCCTTGGAATCAGTATCGCCTGATTTATGCCTTCCCCCCGATTCAGTTGTTGTCCAGGTTCCTTCGCAGGTTGGTCTTGGAACCGAAGTTGGTAATTCTAGTGGCCCCAGACTGGCCGCGCTGGTCTTGGTACGCGGACATCATAACTGGTCGTCAAGCCTCCATGGCGGCTACCGTTGAGAGACGATCCTACTGTCTCAGGGGCCGATCTTCCATCCTGCTTTACAGTCGCTGGCTTTACCAGCGTGGCTTTTGAGAGCCAGGTCCTGAGAGACAGGGGTCTCTCGTCGGCGGTCATTCCTACGGAAGGGTATGGCTGCGTCTGCGGCAACCATTTAAAAATGGATCAGACAGATGATTGTACAGGCCTATTCAATTAGGGAACGAGTTCCGCCCTTCCCTGTCAAGGCGCACTCTACCAGAGCGGTGAGTACATCCGGGGCTTTCCGACATCAGGCTTCGGTGGCCCAGGTGTGCAAGGCAGTGACTTGGTTGTCCGTGCACACGTTTTCCAAATTCTACAAACTTGATGTTTTGGCATTAGCAGATGCCTCCTTTGGCCGCAAAGTTCTGTGTGCGGCAGTGCCTTGATGGGGACATGGCGTTGCCTGTCCCTGTCTGTTGGGGTTGTTTTCCCCTTTGTTTATTTGCCTTCCTGGGTTGATTGCTCCAGTTGAGCTTTTCTGTTTCTGAGTTTTTACCTTTTCTGCTCAGATAAGGTTCCTTTCTCTGACCTGGGTGCTACGTTGCCTTCCCACCCCTCATATCTACACTGCTTTGGGGATATCCCATTGGTGAAGACTGTATGAGTGGGCGGCGACTGTCAGATGACGTAAGAGAAAACTGAATTTTTGTAAAATCTTACCGTAAAATTCCTTTCTGAGTCCTCTGACAGTCACTGCCCCCGCCCCTCTTGTGGGGTTCTTTTGGACTTTTAACTGCTTGCTACCAAACTGAGTTGGGAATGTTGATAGCAGGGGGGTATTGTACCAGAGGGACAGCCCCCTACAGGTGTGTCTATGTAAATTGCTTTGTTTCTAACAACTTATGCCTAGCTTGCTCCTATGGCTAAGAGGACAATACCCATTGGTGAAGACTGTAAGAGTGGGCGGCGACTGTCAAAGGACTCAGAGAAAGGAATTTTACGGTAAGATTTTACAAAAATTCAGTTTTTCTTCACAGATGCTCTGGTAGTATAAACCTGGGGATAATGACCACCATAACGTTTAGGAGTTGAGGGAGTTAAAATGTGCATCTATTGCAAACATATTACCGAAGCCTGAAGCTGCGCAAAGGTTTTAATCGCTTTACTAGGGGAATTTTACCCCTTCACGTTCAATGTGAGAATAATCAATCAGGCCACTTGAGCTGAAAAAAACACAATTTCTCTTGCGTCCTCTGACAATCACTGCCCCTCATATAGTCTTCACCAATGGGTATTGACCTCTTATCCACAGGAGTAAGCTAGGCAGAAGATTTTGTTAAAAACTCAAAACTTTGCATAGACACACCTACAGGGGGGCTGTCCCTCTGGTCCAATACCCCCGGCTAGCCTCATTCCCAATTCAGTTTGTCTTTTGCCTAGATAGGAGTAGGCAGGCTTCCCTGTGCTGGGGCTAAAGTCTCAGCCTTTTCTTCTGTTTTTCATTTAATTTTATTTTCTGCTAAGTGTTTTTTCTTTACACTGATGGCTTTTTATTTGTTCCTGCGCTTAGTTAGTCAGACTTCGGAAGACTACAGCGTTTGCGGAGCTGGGAGTCGGACTGGTTGTACTAGAGCCTTACGGAATCCCAGCCTGCCATTGAGCGTTTCGCAGGCTATGCGTACGCCAAGGCCTCGCAAATGACCTGTCTCTGTCCTCAGGGACAAAGCCAGCGAAGTGGCCACTTCGCTAGGATACGCCGCGTTTTGAAAACATCCTGTTTTGGCTGATGGGACCCTCACCACCCGGGGTGGGAGGCTTCCCGTCGCAGAGCGGCACCCACAAAATCGCATTGATTGGTGAGTACCATGCTACCCCCTCTGTCTGTGACATTGTATGCTGGGGGTGTGTGTGTGGGGCCTTCTCTCCGGGGGATGGCAGTCTGTGTAGAGTCTGTGTGATCCCCCTCTTGTCTGTCCGTGTGGTCCCTGTGTCTCCCTCATGGTCCCTGCTGGGGCGCTATCTGTGGTTATACCGCGCTGTGGGGGGTGCGCGGGGGTCCCTGAGCCCCTTGGGAGTGTGTGTGTCACTTTGGGGTACAGACTTGGCTAATGGGGGCCACCGCGAGGTAGGATTCGCGGGCCCGCCATTTTGGATGTGGGCAGTCAGCTCTGGCTTCAGTGAAGGGCAGTCTGCAGCCATTTTCTAAGTGTAATTCGCGCCCTTAGGGCTCCATCTTGCGTGTGGCACTGTGTGTTTTATTAACAGGGCTCGGCGGCCATTTTCCCAAAGCCTCCCCATTACTTTCTATTGGCGGCCATTTTTGGTTAGCTCAGGCCGCTGTTGGGCGTGACTTCACTTCCTTTCTTTAATCGGATCGAGCTGGGAGCTGGTATATGTAAAGGACCCTTTCAGCAGACAAGGGGTTAAAATCCGTTTAGGCGATATGCCCCTTTCTGAGAGACAGACAAAGCTACTGCAGAACACCAAACTCCCGAACTGGATACAAAATAGCACTCCAACCTGGAACCTCACGAATAGCTGCTAGCAGACGAACAGGAAAAGCATACATCAGCTTACACTCCTAGCAATCAGTCTCCAACAGCATACAGTGAATCCCCCCAAGAACGAGACAAAGCTCCGAGTTGAGGGTAAAACAGGAACCACATCAACTTTTATTGGAAGAACACAGCACACTTTTATACAGAAATTGGAACATCCTTCCCCCAACAACCGCTTTCCCATTGGTCAATTGCACAGTACCTGCAGTCCCCCATAAGGTCCTCTCCAGACATGCAAATGAGGGCTCGAAAATTAGTCAGTAGTGATTGGTCAGATAGCTTGGCCAGGAGGGCTGCTATGCAAACGAGGACTTGAAAATGAGTCAACAGGGATTGGTCAGATAGCTTTGACCAATGCAAGGAGACAGAAGCCCCAGGGGGCAATCAATGTAAACTATAGTCAGACACAGAACAATGGTTCCCTAACGAGCCCTCAATACACATTACTCTGAGTGTCAATACATCCCTTAGCAGACAACAGGTGAGGTCATTAGCACACCTGACAAAAGGTGAATGGGGAGCCACCTTAGACAGCCCGTCTCCTCAGAACTTCCTGTAATGACCATATTAGGAGTTGACTTCCTGTTCAGAGACCACATGGCAAATGGGAACAAAAATCTTCATATTACAAGGGAGACATTATTCTTGAATATGACTGTCCCATTTGTAGTAGTCCAAACCATAGTGTCAGTGTTCACCACCCTCCTGGTCACCCTGCATCCACCAAATCCATACGTATTAGAACCAGGGGCTGTTTGTTCGGTAGATAGAATCTACCGAACGGCTGTGCAGAGAGGGAGAAATAAATCCTTCTGCACCGTAAAATTAACCCTTTAGCTGCCGGTCCTTAATCCAAAGGCAGCAGGCGGGCAACCAGGCTCCTCCAATGCAATGTGGCGAGGTTGGTCTCGTCACATCTCTCCCCCTTTCCAAAAAGACTGACAGGGTACCTGACCTCCTGCTGGTCAGTGCCCTCGTTAGTCCAGCAGCCCACCCACAAAGCAGAAAAACAGTACAGCCCACCCACAATAAATGGTCACTACACCTGGGTAGAGGAGAAACTCGTCCACGTCCAGGTGCCTCACCACGGCTGTGTAGGGGACTGGTAGGCTTCCTTGGTGGGTTGCTGAGTGGGCAGAGACTAGCGGTACTCTGTCCTGGTGCCAGCGCTACCACAGAAGTAGCCTGGTTGGAGACGGGTTGTTGGAGGGGGAGACCGACTGTCTCCCCTTTAGATACACCACCATGCTGCTGTGGGGGAAGACCGACTGTCTTCCCTTTGGCTAAACAGCCCTGTTGCTGGGGGTCAGGACCGACTGTCCCTACCCCCTGTGCTGTGAGTGCAGAGACCACGGTCCCATCTGCACTGTTAGGGGGCTTACTGTCTCCCCCTGGTACGTTAAGCTGCTGCTGTGGGATGGAGACTGGGCTCCCAATTCCCAATAGCTTAATCTGCCGCTGGGGGACAGGACCAACTGTGTCTGCCCCCTGTAACTCAATCTGCCGCTGGGGAATGGAGACTGGGCTCCCAATTCCCTGCACTTCACTCGGCTGCTGTGGGATGGAGACTGGGCTCCCAATTCCCAACAAATCAAACTGTCCATGGGGAGAGGGGGTAACAAGATCCTCTCCCAAATATACTTCCAGCCCCTGGGGAGGGAGACCGACTGTCTCTGCTTCCAATACAGTGTCCTGTTGCTGGGGAAAGGAGACTAGGCTCTCTGTTTCCTTCAGGACACTCTGCTGCTGTGGGATGGAGACTGGGCTCCCAATTCCCAACAAATCAATCTGCTGCTGGGCGACAGGACCGACTGTCTCTGCCCCCTGTAACTCAGCCTGCCGCTGGAGAATGGAGACTGGGCTCCCAATTCCCAATAAATCAGGCTGCCGCTGGGGAATGGAGACTGGGTTCTCCTCTTCCCTTAAATGTACCTGCCGCTGGAGTTCCTCCCAACGTGCCAGCTGGCCCTCTCTCTCTGCCCTGTCTAGCAGAGTCACGAACACTAAGTTCTTCACGAACCGCTTGGATCTCTCCAGTGGATTGGGTCCGAAGAAGTTCAGCCGTAACCACACCATACGGTCATATTCTCTCAGAGAATATCTGTACTCCACTGCTGGTTCCATCCTGTTGCTTTAAGGGTCGCTGTACTGAGACATGCGTTGCCCCCAACTTGTAAATCCACGGAATGGTGCCTCCTGTAGCTGTCCTTCTGGCTGTGAGAACGATCCCGCCGCTTGCCACCAATTGTAACGGACCGTTTCAGCAGACAAGGGGTTAAAATCCGTTTAGGCGATATGCCCCTTTCTGAGAGACAGGCACAGCTACTGCAGAACACCAAACTCCCAAACTGGATACAAAATAGCACTCCAACCTGGAACCTCACGAATAGCTGCTAGCAGACAAACAGGAAAGCATACATCAGCTTACACTCCTAGCAATCAGTCTCCAACAGCATACAGTGAATCCCCCCAAGAACGAGACAAAGCTCCGAGTTGAGGGTAAAACAGGAACAACATTTATTGGAAGAACACAGCACACTTTTATACAGAAATTGGAACATCCTTCCCCCAACAACCGCTTTCCCATTGGTCAATTGCACAGTACCTGCAGTCCCCCATAAGGTCCTCTCCAGACATGCAAATGAGGGCTCGAAAAGGAGTCAGTAGTGATTGGTCAGATAGCTTGACCAGGAGGGCTGCTATGCAAATGAGGACTTGAAAATGAGTCAACAGGGATTGGTCAGATAGCTTTGACCAATGCAAGGAGACAGAAGCCCCAGGGGGCAATCAATGTAAACTATAGTCAGACACAGAACAATGTTTCCCCAACGAGCCCTCAATACACATTACTCTGAGTGTCAATACCTCCCTTAGCAGACAACAGGTGAGGTCATTAGCACACCTGACAAAAGTTGAATGGGGAGCCACCTTAGACAGCCCGTCTCCTCAGAACTTCCTGTAATGACCATATTAGGAGTTGACTTCCTGTTCAGAGAGCTCATGGCAAATGGGAACAAAAATCTTCATATTACAAGGGAGACATTATTCTTGAATATGACTGTCCCATTTGTAGTAGTCCAAACCATAGTGTCAGTGTTCACCACCCTCCTGTTCACCCTGCATCCACCAAATCCATACGAATTAGAACCAGGGGCTGTTTGTTCGGTAGTTAGAATCTACCGAACGGCTGTGCAGAAAGGGAGAAATAAATCCTTCTGCACCGTAAAATTAACCCTTTAGCTGCCGGTCCATAATCCAAAGGCAGCAGGCGGGCAACCAGGCTCCTCCAATGCAATGTGGTGAGGTTGGTCTCGTCACAGTATAGTACAGCTACACTTCTGGGGGGCTTTCTATGCTGCTTTTTTCTGGATCATGCCTTGCTGGCAGCTATGTTACTCGGTATTTAGCGGCACATGCTGGTCCTCTTTGCGGCGGGATCCTCCGCTGACGCTGATTTAAAGGGCCAGCGCCCAAACATTTTTAAGTTTTTTGGAGTCCCAGAGCAGCATGTTCCCCCCCCCCCAGCGCTGGTGGAGGGTTCAGGTACGCCTGAATCCTGTGCCATGGGCTCCCTTGCTGTGCACTTCCTCCGAGTGCATCTGTTTGTCTGAGCAGACCACTAGAACACGGCCCAGGCTGTCTGTCTTCTGATTCTGAGCTAGATGTGGTTGCCACAGACTGTGGTTCCCCCTGAAGGGTCTCAATCCTCTCATTCAGAAGGGGAGGTGGAGGAGGGCGACGAGGGGGATGTTTCCCCCGCTGGGTCAGCCAAAGAAAGAGCTGCTATGTCTGCACTTCAGGATACATTACACTTAGAGGATGAGCCCCATCCGCCAGGTAAGCGGGTATCTTTTGGGACCCGCAGAACCCAGACAGCGGCTCAGGTATATTCCCTGTCCCACTGAGTTTCACGAAACAGTGAACGAACAATGGCGCAATTTAAAGCGCACCTTTGTGGTACCTTAGCGGTTTCCGTACTGTTGTCCCTTTGCGTCACTGGATTGTGGCCCCTAAAGTGGACCACACGGTATCCAGATTACACAAGGCCACTCAGATGCCCATGGGGGCTTATCCGGTGCTTAGAGACCCGGCGGATAGGGGGATGGAATCGCTTGCCCGCCACTCTAATGTGGTGGCAGGTTCCTTGCTGAAGCCCGTGTTCGCCTCAGTAATGGTCTCTCAGGCTGTGGTGGAGTGGACTGAGGTGCTCAGACGCACCCTTGTGGCTGATTCCGGCCCTCCTGCTACTTTGGAGATGGTGGACCAAATTGTTCAGGCGGTTTTATGCCTGTGATGCAGCCTTGGATGAGGCCCCTTTAGCCTTACGCTTCTCTGCTGTTGCAGTGATAATCCGTCGCCTTGTGTGGCTGTAGAGCTGGTCAGCCGACCAGACTTTCAGGAAGACAGTGTCTGACATCCCTTATGCAGGGATTCGTCTTTTTGGGGACTCCCTGGACGAGTTGGTGAAGGGGCTCACTGGGGGTGAAAGCACTCTGCTGCCCCCTGTGTCCAAGGGTAAGTTTTTTCCACGGTAAGCGGGGCCCTTCCTTTAATCCTAATCCTAACCAGGGGTCCTTTCGTGCCTTTAAGGCACATGACAAGGGCGAATCCTTCCAGGCCTCTGGTGGCCAGAAGTCTGTAGCCGCCCACCCTGGCACGGCAGCCCCGTCCGCCATTCAGGACAGAAGGGTTCAGGAACTCATTCAGTCGGGGTGCAAGATCGAATTTTGATCGCGCCCAGCAGACAGATTCTTTTCCCTCAAATCTTCATTGACCTCAGATCATTTTCACAATCTTCAACGGGCAGTTCAGGATCTCCTCGCCCAGGCGGTAATAATCCCAGTGTCACATCGGGACAGGTTTTCGGGGGTTTTTAATCAAATCCGTTCACGGTGCCCTGAAAGGAGGGCAAGGTGCATCCGATTCTGGACCTAAATCATCAGAGGTACCTCCGATTCGCAATCGCGGACGTGCGCTATCAGTTCGTGGCGTTTACCTTTGGGTCTTGCCTCGGCTCCAAGGGTGTTTACCAAAGCTTTGGCTCCTGTTCTGGCCCTGTTGTGGGTGCAGGGGATCGCAATCCTTGGATATCTGGACGATCTCCTGTTGAGGTCAAGTTCCAGTTTGACTCTGTTGCGTGATCTGTCAACCACGCTCCAGGAGTTCGGGTGGGCCATCAACTTTCAGATGTCTTTGAGTCACTGGGTCAGAGCGGACCTTCTGTGGTGGGTCCAGTCTCCGGCTCTGACGGAAGGGAAATCCTTCCGGCCGTTGTTATGGACGGTGCTCACCACGGACGCCAGCCTGTCGGGCTGGGGTGCCGTTCTGGGCAAATTGTGTGCCCAGGGCACTTGGTTGGAGGAGGAATCCTCCCTACCGATACATACTTTGGAACTGAGAACGATCAGACTCCGTTTGCGGGATCGTCTTCAGGGCAACCCTGTGTGGATGCAGGCGGACAACACCACTGCGGTGGCATACATCAATCAACAAAGGGGCACCAAGAGTGCCTGGGCGGCCGAAGAGGTGGCCGAGGTTTTGCCTTGGGCCGAGACGCGAGTCTCGGCTCTTTCGGCAGTTCACATCCCGGGTATGGAACACTGGCAGCCCGACTATCTGAGTCCCCAGACCAGGGGTAATGGCCCCTACACCCGGAGGTGTTTCAGATGCTGTGTGCGCAATGGCGCGCCTCCTCTAAACAACATGGTGGGAAGGCTCGTGGCAAGTACACGCGATCCTCTGGCAGCCGCTTAGGACGCGCGCTGGTGGTGCCTTGGAATCAGTATCGCCTGATTTATGCCTTCCCCACGATCCAGTTGTTGTCACGGTTCCTTCGCAGGTTGGTCTCGGAACCGAGGTTGGTGGTGCTGGGGGCCCGGACTGGCCGCGCCGGTCTTGATACACGGACGTCATTCAATTGGTCGTCGAGCCTCCCTGGCGGCTCCCCTTACGAGACGATCTGTTTTCTCAGGGGCTGTTCTTCCA
The DNA here is from genome assembly GCF_965119305.1 of Pelophylax lessonae. Taxonomy (NCBI): domain Eukaryota; kingdom Metazoa; phylum Chordata; class Amphibia; order Anura; family Ranidae; genus Pelophylax; species Pelophylax lessonae. The sequence continues at coordinate 61,657,754 of NC_138780.1, forward strand.
TCCTGCTTTACAGTCGCTGGCCTTGACGGCGTGACTGTTAACAGCCAGATCTTGAGAGATCGGGGTCTCTCGTCGGAGGTCACTTCTGCCTTGCTTAGAGCTAGGGAGGCCTCGTCCGGTAAGTTTTTCTTATCGTACCTGGAAGGCTTGTTTCGCCTGGTGCGAATCGCAGGGTTTCCATCCTCGCTACTTTTCGGTGGCAAGGGTGTTACCCTTCCTGCAATCCGGGGTGGACCTACGTCTTGCGCTGTTGAGGGTCAGTTATCTGCGCTGGCCATTCTTTCCAGCGCCCTTTGGCGTCAAATTACTTGATCCGCACCTTTATTCAAGGGGTGCGTCATTTGGCCCCCCTCGGTGGCCGCCCTTAACCCCTTGGGACTTGAATTTGGTTCTCTCGTTTTGCAACGTCCTCCTTTTGAGAACATCCGGCAGATTCCTCTGCTTGCACTGTCACGGAAAGTTGCCTTTCTGGTGGCGATCACATCTGCTTGCAGTGTGTCGGAGTTGGCGGTCTTATCTTGCCGCTCCCCCTACCTGGTGGTTCATAGGGATAAGGTGGTCTTGCGACCTCATCAGTCCTTCCTTCCGAAGGTGGTGTCTGATGTCCATCTCCATGAGGACATTGTTTTGCTTTCACTGTGTGCGAATCCTACGCATCCTACGGAGTTTTGCCTTGCATTCCTTGGATGTTGTCAGGGTGATCAGGGTTACCTGTCTACTGAATCCTTCAGAAGGTCGGATTCTCTTTTTTTGTCCTTCCTGTGTGCCTCGGAAGGGTATGGCTGCGTCTGCGGCAACCGTTCCTGTCTGGTTCAGACGGACGATTGTACAGGCTTATTCGGCTAGGTATCGGGTTCTGCCCTTCTATGTCACGGCTCACTCTTCTGAGCGGAGGGTGCGTTTTGGGCCTTTCGCTATCAGGCATTGGTGTCCCGGATGTGCAATGTGGCGCCCTGGTCGTCCCTACACACCTTTTCAGTGTTTACTAACTTGCCTACTTTGGCCGCAAAAGTTCTGAGTCCGGCAGTACTTTGGGGGAGACATGGCGTTTTTAGCCTGTCCCCTCCTGTGGGGGTTTTATCCCCCTTGGTTATTTTACCTTCCTGGGTTTGTTCGCTACTGTTGAGCTTTCCTGTTACCTAGTGGGTTAACTTTCTGGTTCAGATAAGGTTCGTTTGTCTGACCTTGGGTGCTTCGTTACCTTGAGACGGTTGCGTTTACCACCCCTCATGTCTACACTGCTTTGGGACATCCCATTGGTGAAGACTATATGAGGGGTGGCGACTGTTAGAGGACGTAAGAGAAAACTGAATTTTTGTAAAATCTTACTGTAAAATTCCTTTCTCTGAGTCCTCTGACAGTCGCCGTCCCCACCCCCACCCCTCTTTTGGGGTTCATGGACTATCTACTGCTTGCTACCAAACTGAATTGGGAATGAGGCTAGCCGGGGGTATTGGACCAGAGGGACAGCCCCCTGTAGGTGTGTCTATGCAAAGTTTTGTGTTTTTAACAAAATCTTCTGCCTAGCTTACTCCTGTGGATAAAAGGTCAATACCCATTGGTGAAGACTATATGAGGGGCGGCGACTGTCAGAGGACTCAGAGAAAGGAATTTTACGGTAAGATTTTACAAAAATTACGTTAACTCACCTCCTGGGATACGTTGCTCGGACAACCCCCAAAACCTGGGTGATGGGAGGGGTAAGGGGGGGGGGAGAAAAAGACAAAGGGAGAAGAAGAGAGCTAGAAGCTATGGATCGACCGATTATCGGCAAGGCCGATATTGACTTTTTGCCGATACAGTATATCTGTTTCGGCCCCCGGGACTGGCCGATATTGCCGTTATTCCAAATATTGAGTGAGAAGGCTGGAAGTTAGGGAGCGCTTCTGGTATTAATGAAATCAGTCACAAACTACCTGATGGTAAACGGCATAGTGTTGGGAAAAACTACACAGTTTATTGCATAAAAGCAATAGAAGTAAAAAACACATACTGGTCGGGTGTCGGGCTGAGCCTGTGTACTTGCTCCCACTGCCGATGTACTGCTAGCTGGGTTTCTGGCCAGTGTCCACGTCGCCAGCAGGTGTCCTTGCCGTCACAAGGATGGATGGATGCTTGATGTGACAGGGCTCCAGGTTGACCAACGGTACACAGACCGATACAGGAAACACTTGCGTCGGTCAGCTGAAGCCATGGCGCACTGGAGATGACGTCACTCAACCGGCAAGAGTCATGGTGATGAGACCGTTGGCTCTTCCACTGTAGGAGCCGTAGGCTCTTCCTCCCTGTATCTTGCCGACCCGGTGGAGTGATGTCATCTCCTGCACCGCCACCACTTCAGCTGTCCAGCGCAAGCGTTTCCTGTATTGGTCTGTGTCAGTGTTAATTTTGTCGACTAAAACCGACTAAAACGTTTTAGTCGACTAACACAATTCAGATGACTAAAATACGACTAAAACTAAAAGGGCATTTTAGTCTTAAGACTAAAATAAGACTAAAATACGACTAAAACTAAAACGGCATTTTAGTCAAAAGACTATATGTAAAACTAAATCGAAATTTGCTGCCAAAATTAACACTGGTGCATGTTCAAAGCTTAGTACCATAAATAACATATTAGATTTTTCACTCCAGGACCAGCAGTAGTATATAAGGAGTTTGGAAATTGTAGAGAAATGCTTAAATAATTACAATTGAACAACACCCATTTGATTATAGATGACTAAAATGAGTTTTAGTCGATTAATATATAGGACGTTTTAGTCAACTAAAATATACTGGAGTTTTAGTCAACTAACTACGACTAAAACACTTGCAGAAGACTAAAATGGGACTAAAACTAAAATGCCATTTTAGTCCTAAGACTAAGACTAAAACTAAATTGAAATTTGCTGCCAAAATTAACACTGGTCTGTGTACCTTTTGGTCCACCCGGAGCCCTGTCACATCAAGCATCCATCCGTCCTTGTGACGCCACAGACGCCTGCTCGCGGCGTTGACACTGGCCTGAAACCCAGCTAGCAGTACATCGGCGGTGGGGGCAAGTACACGGGCTCAGCCCGACATCCGACCAGTGTGTGTGTTTTAACTTCTATTGATTTTATGCAATAAACTGTGTGTTATTGGACCTTTCCTTGGAGTGGAGTCTTTTTTAAATTTTTTCCACCACTATGCCGTTTTACCATCAGGTGTTTGTGATTGATTTGATTAATACAATTATTACCAGAAGCGCTCTCTAACTTCCAGCCTTCTCACTGATCTGACTCTGCATCCAGGAGTCCCCATCGGAGCTGCTGAGGTTATACACAGGCTTTTCATCCACTGGTTGTTTGGGCACCCTGTCTCTTTGTCTGCAAGAGTACCTGTCAAGTAATATATATATATATATATATATATATATATATATATATATATATATATATATATATATATATATATATATATATATATATACATTTTTTTTTATTTATTTATTTTTTAAATGTACGAAAATATGCATTGGCAAAAATATCGGTATCGGCAATGGAAAACCGATATCGGTTGATCACTACTAGAAACCATAATATGTTAAATAAAACTTTGTTACTAAAAGAACCACATTGAGACCGTAACAAGGGATCAACTACCAATTATTTAAGTCCCAAAAGGCTAGTGCAATAAACAAACTGGGAGGGAAGTCACAGGAGGAGAGCAGCGAGCGCTCAGTGGGAGGAATCCAAGTGGAATTAATTAATTATAATACCCTGCCCACACGGTACCGTGGGCAGAGTTGTCCTAGTAAATTGGCTACAGACCACGATGAGCCTGGAACACTCAAGCAAAATGGATTGGTTGTTATTAATTATCCAGATATAGACTGGGCAGAAGGAACCGCGCATTCATCCAAGGCTCGGCAGTTCCTAAATGTTTTGCAGGACAATTTCATGGGTCAGATGATGAACGCACCGACCAGAAACAATGCAGTACTAGACCTACTGATTACCAACAATACGGACCTGATCATGGATATAGAAAACAGGAAACATACGGAACAGTGACCATAGGTCAATTAGTTTCAGTATTAATCATAGTAATAGGAAACACAAGTGTAATATAAGGACACTGAATTTCAAAAGAGCTAACTTCCCAAAACTGTGCTCTTTGCTAGAAAATATCAAATGGGAAAGAACTCTGGGAACAAAGAACACGGAGGAAAAATGGGAGTGCTTCAAGAACATACTAAACAAAGGGATTGGCCAGTGCATTCCAAAGGGGAATACATTTAAAAGAGCAAAAATACCTGGGTGGCTAAACTTCAACATAAAAAGGCATATTAATACTAAAGAAAATGCATTCAAAAAATACAAGGCTGAGGGGTCTTTGGCAGCATTCCAACAGTACAAAGAGTGCAATAAGAAATGTAAAGGCGAAATCAAGGCGGCTAAAATAGGACACGAGAGACATATAGCGGAAGAGAGTAAACAAAAAAAAAAACAACAAATTCTTAAAGCGGAGTTCCACCCTGGGAATACTTTTTTTTAATAAAAATACCCCCGGGACAGTCAGGGCTAGGACATTCCACAATGGCTAGCCTCTGATCTGTCCTGGGTAGCACTTACCTTTTAGGAGAAATACTTACCTTGAAAAAGTATTGTCCAGCGCTGCCATCTCAGGTGTGGGCAGCTTGAAGCCAGCGCGATCCTCTTCTGCGTCCTCTTCCGTCTTCTTCGGTCCCACGATGCACTTCACCGGCCCCGCCGTCACTTCCGGTGCGCGCGCGTCATCCCTCCACAGCTTCTGGGCATGCCCAGAAGCTGTTTAGAAGGGAATGACGCGCACGCCCCGGAACTGACGTCGGGGCCAGTGCAGGCGCAATGATTCCTGGGAGCGATGACGTTCAGCTCCCAGGAATCATTGCAAAGCCAGGAAGTGACGACGGGCCGTGGCCGCCAAGGGGAGGAAGAAGGAAGTAAGGTAAGTATATTTTCTTCTATACGAGGTAAGTAAAAAAAAAAAACCAAACCAATGTGATTATCCATTTGTTTTTCAGGTGACCCGGAGCGAGAAGATGGAGGTAAGTATAAATTTAGGGTGGAACTCCACTTTAAGTATATAAATAGTAAGAAAGCGAGACCAGAACACATTGGCCCCATAAAAGACGATGAAGGGAATTTGGCCACAGAGGACAACGAGAAGGTGAAAGTGCTAATGTTGGGGGGCTACACTAACCCAGCTTGTAATGCTAAATTAAATAATATACCTCAGGAAGTACCAATCACTGTCCAAATCTTGCCGTCTCAACCTCCGCAACATCTCCAAAATACGCCCCTTTCTAACCAAAGACACAAGAAAGCTCCTAGTTCACTCCCTGGTCATCTTGCGCCTCGTCTACTGCAATTCCCTTCTCATTGGCTTACCTCTACATAGGCCATCCAGCCTTCAATCCATCATGAACGCTGCTGCCAGACTCATCCACCTTACCAATCGCTCAGTGTCCGCTGCTCCTCTCTGTCAAGCCCTCCACTGGCTTCCGCTCACACAACAAATTCAATTCAAAATACTAACAACATCTTTATAAAGCCATCCACAACTTGGCCCCCAGCTACATCACTAGCCTAGTTTCAAAATACCAACCTAATTACTCTCTTCGTTCCTCTCAAAACCTCCTGCTTTCTAGCTCCCTCGTCGCCTCCTGCCATGCTCGCATCCAGGACTTTACCAGAGCCTCTCCAATCCTATGGAACTCCTTACCCTTATCTGTCCAATTATCTCTTACTCTATTAGCTTATAGATGATCCCTGAAAACCCTCCTCTTCAGAGAAGCCTATCCTACCCACACCTAACAACTATACCTCCATTTTCTCCATCAGCTTATCTGCCAACGCTATTGCCTTATGTTTCACTTTACCACCCCTTGTAGATTGTAAGCTCTAACGTGCAGGGCCCTCTAATTCCTTCCTGTATTGAATTGTATTGTAACTGTATTGTCTTCCTTCATATTTTAAAGCGCTGCAAAAACTGTCGGCGCTATATAAATACTGTATAATAATAGAATTATCATACCCCCATGGTTAACAGAAGATAGGCTTCGAAGGGGGCGTGGCTTGCGCGCAATCTGGAATGGACGCCTAAGCGGTGAGCTCCCAGTACCCGGCCGACAATCACCTCAGCGACGGGGAACCACAGCATCAGCCCGCATTGAAACTACTCACATCCGCTGCCCTACACACCCCGAGTGATCGCCAGCCGCAAGAGAAAAGACGGGAGAGGCCCTAAGAAGCTCACGGCTTTCTTCTTTAAGCCGCCCTCACAGCCTGGAGGTTTCCAAAATGGCGCCGGCGCGCTCTCTGATCCCGGGGGGCCCCGCGGCCAACACTGACTTGCCTGATGCGGCTCCGTTGCCGGCGGAGCCCACACCTCTCACATGCCGGACTCCTCTCCTACATCCCCGGTCCCCAGAAGCCCTGAAAAGTCCCGGATGCGCATGGATCCGACAGATCTCTTTGACCCCGCGGTGAGTAACTCCTTTGCCTCTATGCTTCCAATGAATGAACTACAATCCTCCATTGCTGCCTTCCCTACCACGGGTCAGCCTGTCCTAGACACCACGATGAAGAACATGCTCATAACATTTCAATCTTCCCTGATGGCTAATCTCACCACAATTATGCACAGGTTCTCCTGTGAAATGAGAGGTGTGGGGCAAAGAGTGTCACGAATTGAGCACAGCATGGAAGAATGCACTGAAACAGTGAACGAACTGGTGGATGCCTATACCGACCAGAAGGAAGATACTGAATGGATAAAACATAAGCTGGCGGATCTTGAAGATCGCTCTCGCCGCAACAATGTTAAGTTGCGAGGCATTCCAGAAACTGTTCCACCTTCTTCTATGTTTTCCACAATGGTGCCTGAATTAACCCCCATAGAATTGACGATCGACAGGATCCACAGGATCCCCAAACCGCGCCACCTTGAGGATTCAGTTCCTAGAGATGTTTTACTACGCATCCAGCACCGTATGCAGATGTACAACTGTACGCGGATCTGTCCCAACACACGCTACAGCAAAGGCGGCAACTGAAGACACTCACTAAGGCTCTTTACAACCATAAGATCACCTACAAATGGCGCCACCCCGCAACGCTGCTCGTCACCTACAATGGGATACCCCACACCATTTCCACTATTGAAGGTGGCATGAAACTCCTTCACTCATGGGGAATTATACCGGATCCTCCTCAAGGCTATCATGACGGAGCGAGAAACCCGCACTCATCGCGCCCCGGGGGCGCCCAGGGGCAACAACGGCAGAAATACCGTCCGTGAGTTTTTGCACTTCCCCTGCCTCACCACTACTTAGCCCGGCCGGGCTACTACTTGTTGTTCTCCTCTGATTTTTGGACAATCCTTGTTCACCTCGGTGAATGACCCCCACCTTTTGTCGGTAAGCCCACCAAGGGATAAATCTTACTGACTTAAGTTCACCAGTTACTTTTCTGATCCACCGCTTGTTGATCATTACCAGTTTTTCTCCACACCCATACGAGCCTGCGCATTTGTTGTGCTCCTATTCTCGCTTGGCTGTGGTTTTTGTTCTTTTTCCTTTGTTTTCTTTTGTTTCTCTGTTGTTTTTGTGTTTCCAGCACAGCATCTTCCTCCGGCAGCTGCAGCAACACTAGGACCACAGGACAGTAAGTGCACGTCACCACCTCTTGGAGTGCTCCTCACTCTTTCCGGATAGTGATATCGACGGACGGGCGTTCTCATCCCACGTCACTACAACACTCAAGGTACCGACTGTTCTGTTAACTTGGATCTCCACTACTACTTTGTCGTACGTGTAGCTCACAGGCCATGTCTTTTACTATCCTCTCTTTGAACGCTAGAGGTCTTAATCACCCCGCAAAACGGACCTCTCTGTGGTCTACAGCCAATTCCCTAAAATGCGACATTTTATGTGTACAGGAGACGCACTTTTCTCAGTCAGCAACACCTAAATGCAGCCATGTACAATTCCCTGTTCTCTACATGGCTTCTGGGAAGAAGAAGCGTAAAGGTGTCCTAATAGCTATCAAACAATCCTTGGCCTTCCAGCACCATGAAGCAATACTGGATACTAAAGGTCGCTTTATTATTCTTCGATGCTCTATTGACAATAGGAATTACACCATAGTCAATCTTTACGCTCCCAACAACCACCAGATGCCCTTTATCCGCTCAGTTGTGGGTAAAGCAAAGTCCCTACATTGGGGTAATCTACTTATCTGTGGAGACTTTAATCTGGTTCCTGACAGCGTTCTGGACTCATCTGCCTCTCCCAAGAGGCACAATGCATCCCTTTCCAAGTACTTGTGGGATAACGATCTATTTGACGTGTGGAGGTGCTGTCACGCGGAGGAGAGAGACTATTCTTACCTCTCCCCCCGTCACGGCACCTACTCACGCATTGACCTTTGTGTTACTGATAAGCATTTATTAGAACATGTTTCTGCTGCAGAGCTCCACACGGCCACCTGGTCGGACCACTCTCCACTCACGATCTCAATACATTGTGGCCCCCCTACCCAATCTGCCTATGTGTGGCGACTTCCTAACCATCTGTTGACCAACCCATCTTATGCCACTGAAATCCAGTCTCATCTAACCAATTTCGTGGCCGACAATTGCCTTCCTGACTCCGATCCGTTGGTCGTGTGGAACGCTCATAAAGCAGTCCTAAGGAGTGTGTTTCTTCAATTGGGGGCTAGGGACAGGAAGAGGAGGACGCAGCACTTAGACGAATTAACCACCAAGCTGTCTTCCCTAGACTCAAAAAACAAACAGAACCCTTCCCCGACTTTGCAATCACAAATTTTTGCGCTCAGACAAGACCTTAGGACCCTTCTGCTAGAGAAACATAGCTATTTTCTTAAAAAGCGGAAAGCTACCACCTACTCGACAGGCAACAAGGCTACCAAGGCCATGGCCACTCGCATTAAGGGACAGCGTCTTAAGTCTAGAATAGCCTACATGTTTCACCCCAAAACGAAAGACAAACTTCTCAAACCCAACCTCATAGCTAATGCCTTTAGCTCGTATTATGAATCATTGTACAACCTTAAGGACAACCAAACAACACACCAACCTTCTCCTTCTGCCATTCATGACTTCCTTGCCCATATCAATTTGCCCTCGATACCTCCCCAGGCCACGGAATCTATTAATAGACCATTCACAGACATGGAAATTGAAGAGGCTATCACCCTTCTCCCTAATTTAAAATCACCAGGACCTGACGGGTATTCGGCCGAATACTATATACTTTTTCGAGACACCTTGACCCCCCTCTTAAGTAAGGTTTTTAACTCTGCTGCCTCCTCCTCCGCCTTCCCGACAGAGATGTTAAGCGCCTTTAATTGTGACTCTTCCAAAACCGGGTAAAACGCCCGACCAACCTCAAAACTTTAGGCCCATTTCTCTTTTGAATCTGGACGTAAAAATTTACGCTAAAGTTATAGCCAATAGACTAGTGAATCTTCTCCCCACTATCATCCATAAAGATCAATCAGGTTTTACCAAGGGTAGGCAGGCCTCGGACGCTACGAAACGAGTAATTAATGCTATCCACCATGCGGGGCTCTGTGGAACGCCTTCTCTGCTCCTATCCTTGGACGCGGAGAAGGCGTTCGACAGGGTCCATTGGGGATTTCTTTCGGCGGTCCTACAGAAATTCGGGTTCCAGGGATTCATCCATGATGCCATTATGGCCTTATATTCCACGCCTTCTGCATTAGTCCGTACGACAGACGCGATATCCACCCCATTCACCATCTCCAATGGTACTAGACAGGGTTGTCCCCTCTCACACCTGATCTTCAATATGATCATGGAAACATTGGCAGAACATATTAGGTCCAATCCCAAAATTTCGTGCATACACATGGCGGACCAACAGCATAAAATCAGCCTCTTTGCCGACGACGTAATCCTTATGATTACGGACCCCTCTAATTCCCTTCAGGAAATTCAAAGGATACTGAAATGGTTTGGGGAGGTTTCCCTCTACAAGGTAAACGAATCTAAATCTAACATATTGGGAATAGGCATTAATGCTACAATAAGTAACCTTCTCCAGCAGCAGTTCCCGTATACATGGGCAGACCACAGTATCACCTACCTGGGTGTGCAACTTACAGCATCTACTAAAACGCTCTTTAAACATAACTTTATCCCAGCACGAACCGCGCTACAAGCCAATCTTAAGCAATTAGCATCCTTTGAATTTTCATGGTTGGGCAAGCTAGCGGCTTTCAAAATGATGTACCTCCCCCAGCTTCTATATCTATTCAGGACTCTCCCTATACCAATTCCTAAGCAGTACTTTAAATCTCTCCAATCACTATTGTCTACATATATCTGGCAGGGGAAAAAGCCCCGATGTGCACATGCTAAGCTGACCAAACATAGATCAGTGGGGGGAGCCGGTTATGTTGATATTTCAGACTATTATCTGTCATCGGTCCTCACTCCGTTGCAGGATTGGTTTAAATCGACCACTTTGTGGGGCATTATGGAAGCCACCTACTGCACAGGACGGAGTCTGTCTGATTGGCTCTTGGCGAAGACTCTGAATGACAAAGTGCCGTCTTACTTACCCCCGTTTATGATCGCTGCAGCTAGGGCTTGGAAAGTACTTGTAATGCAGGAAACTCCTTCTTCCCTCCGAACCCCTCTTAAGATCCCTTTGACAGCCCTTCATTCACTCATGGACCAAATCTGTCTTGCGGACTGGCAGAAGAAAGGCATTGCCCATATTGGAGACCTATACCATGGCTCCAAACTTATTCCCTTTGGTACCCTGCAGACCAAATTTAATCTGCCCGGTACTGCTCTCTTTACATACATGCGAGTGTCTCACTACCTGACTACCCATCCACCTTGGCCACAATTCATCCATCATCACGCTTGGTTGTTCCTCACTAATAAAAATCCTCATACCCAAAAAGGCATAACCACTTTCTATAACCTTTTACACCATAAAATGGCTTTCTCCAAGAATGCATCGCATCTCCTTTGGGAACGTGACCTGGGCGCTCAGTTTACGGACGCACAATGGCTTCAGGCTATACGATCCGTATACTCGGCCACCAGCTGCTCTAATTTGTGGGAACTGACTATTAAAATCTCTCTTTGCTGGTACCTAACACCTTCTAGGCTTCGCAACTTTGGCCCCCAACATGATGGCAAATGCTGGCGATTGTGTGGACACGACGGCACATTATTGCATGTTTTGTGGCAGTGCCCGCACCTCACCCAATACTGGAAAACCATATTTGACATTATTTCTGCAATCACCCTTGTTACTGTTTTACCTTCACCGGGCCTGGCTCTCCTGAGTATCGGCATAGGACAGATTCCCAAACAGTTTAGACACACCGTGACCCATGTTCTTCTTGCGGCCAGACTAAATATAACGCGCTCTTGGAAACAGGAACTCCCACCTACAATCCCTGGCGTTATTGACCTTACTAATTTACACTGCACGTATGAACGTGCTCTTTCTCTTAAACACCACTCTGTACACAAAGTGTCCAACCAATGGCAACCTTGGATTAATTGGTTTGAACACTTGACGGTCCAGTCTTCCCCTTGAAGTCTTGCCTAGTTCCTAGTGTGATTACGTTCTGACTAGCTGTTGGAGGGATTTTTCCTCCTTCCCCCTCCACGCTTGGGCACAGTATTGCTCCCCTTTGGGGGTGGCCAGGTGTGGAGTGGGCCCCGAGTCCCCACTAATAGGGTGATCCTTGATGTGGACGTCTAACCCTTTATCATCTTTTTACTTTGGTTTACTAGAGGGTGGTGTACTATGTATACGGAGTTATCCTGATCTGAAGAATTAATTCTCACAATATGTGCCTTACTGCCTGTGCTGTTTGCAACTTAATTTTGCTGACTGTTACTGTCTGCCATATTTCTCGTTTTGATTCTAGCTTCATACAATCCTGGTTATCACTGTACTTTTTGTACTTTCTGTATAATGCTATTTTAATTGCTGTGTGCTATCGCATAACTGTTCCTTGTATGTTTCGTATTTCTCATGTTATTGAAAATTCAATAAAAACATTTATGAAAAAAAAAGAAGATAGGCTTCGAACTAAACTAGAGAAACTTAACATAAATAAATCACCGGGACTGGATGGCTTGCACCCGAGGGTTCTTAAAGAACTCAGCCAGGTGATAGCCAGACCGTTATTTTTGATCTTTACGAATAGTCTACAGACGGGAATGGTGGCAGCTGATTGGAAAAAAGCCAACGTGGTACCAATATTTAAAAAAGAGCCGAGATATATCCCGGGTAACTATAGACCTGTCAGCCTAACATCAGTAGTCTACAAGATTTTGGAGGGAAAGTTAAGGGACTATATACAAGACTTTAGTAATAAAAACTGTATTATTAGTAGTAATCAGCATGGATTCATGAAAAATTGTTCTTGCCAGACCAATCTATTAACCTTCAATGAAGTGAGTTGCCATATAGGTAAAGGAAGGCCTGTGGATGTGGTGTATCTGGACTTTGCAAACGCATTTGACACAGTTCCCCACAAACGTTTACTGTACAAACCTAAGGTATGCAGGTATCGACCATAGGGTGATTACCTGGATATAGAACTGGCTCCAGGGGAGAGTCCAGAGGGTGGTGATAAATGGGGAGTACTCAGATTGGGCGGGTGTGGAAAGTGGGGTCCCCCAGGGTTCTGTCCGGTTTAATTTATTCATAAATGATCTAGAGGAGGGGATATGTAGCACAATCTCAGTTTCTCTTACGTCCTCCAACAGTCGCCGCCCACTCATACAGTCATCACTTATGGGGTATTGACTTCATCTCCACAGGAGTTTCTAGGCATAAGACTTGTAAAAGAACAATAAATCTACATAGTCACACCCATGGGGGCTGTCCTTCTAGTCCAATACCCCCCTGCAATAACCATCCCACTTCAGTTTGTCTTCTGCCTAGCTTAGGAGTAGATAGGCTTCCCTGTGCTGAGGCGACAGTCTCAGCCTTTTCTCTTTTTCTCTTATGATTTATTTTCAAAATATGTCATTTTTTCTTTACATTGCTAGCTGTTTATTTTATCAGCACTAGTCAGGGGATCTTCGGATGAAGACGGCATCTGCGGAGCTGGGAATCGGACTGGCCGTCCTGGTTCTCCAGGATAGAGGGCCTGATGGATCCCCAGCCCGCCATCGAGCGTTTCGCAGGCTATGTGTTCGCCCTGGCCTCACAAACGACCCATCCCTGTCCATCTGGGATGCAGCCTTGTGAGGTGGCTACCTCACTGGACACAGCATAGGTTCGTCCGTGCACTGGTAGTGTCCTGCATTTTGGCTGGCGGCACTCCCCTGCCATCTGAGGGTGGGCGGTTTCCCGCTTGATATGAGGCACCCCACGCCATCTGGTACCGGTAAGTACATTCTATGTGGGGCCTCTGTCTGGGGTCGGCAGTCCTGTGTGTCTGTGGTATCCCCTGTGTCTGTGCGTTTTTGGGCTCCCTGGTCCCGGTTCTTGCGGGGGCTTTTTGGTTTCTCTCACAGCAGTGCTGTGTGGGGGTTTTGGGGGCCCCTTTCCCAATGTCACTTATGGTGCTGGTGGATGCAGACACATGCGGCGACCTCTGCGGGGTTAAACACCGCCGGTCCGCCATTATAGGTGTGGGCAGCATGTCTGGCTTCACTGTGGGCGCTCATATAGCATGCTATGTAGTGTATTTTCGCGCCTTACAGCGCCATCTTGTGGATGGCAACGATCGTTCCGAGCACATGTCGGTGGCCATCTTGCCGAAGCCTCCCATTAGTTTACATAGGCATCCATTTTCCCTTGGCCTGCAGCTTAGTTCAGCCTCCGGCGGTGACATCACTTCCGCCTTTTCTCACAGAGCGACCGAAGGAGCTGGTAACACACTGTGGGGTGTCTGTCCTGATATTCCTTTATATTCCTGCTTTCTGCACTCTTCCTGGTCAGTTTTGTCCCTGCGGGGGTCTGTGTCTCACAGCTCTTATAGCGGTGTGCTGTGGGGGGTACCGCGGCGCACTTAAAGGGCCAGTATAAAAAAAAAAAAAAATTCTTTTCCGTTATGGAATCCCAGGACAGCAAAATCCCGCCAGCCTTGGTGGGGGATTCAGGGTCTTCTGAGTCCTCCGCAGTCACTAATTTGGCTGCTGTTGTGGCAACTTTTGTGTCAAAAATGGATTTGCTGATGTCTGAACGTGCTGCTAGAAAAATGCCTAGAATCTCCCTTTCTTCTGATTCTGAGTGTGATATGGTTGCTGTAGGTAGCGTGGCCCTTTCGGGATCTCGCTCTTCCCACAAGAGTCTGAGGGGGAGGCGGAGGTCGCAGGGGTGGATGATTTCCCCCCCCTGGGTCACCCGAGGAACGCGCAGCTATGGATGAATTGATCCTAGCAGTGAAGGAAACACTACATTTGGAGGATGAGCCCACTCCTCCGGGCGTTGTATCCTCTTTTGGTACTCACAGGCCCTGCAAAATGGCTCAGGTTTTTCCTTGCCCCGCAGAGTTTCACCATATGGTGAACGAGCTATGGCGTAATTTAACCACTTCAACACAGGGCACTTTCCTCCCTTCCTGCCCAGGCCAATTTTCCCCTTTTAGCGCTGTTGCATTTTGAATGCCATTTGCACGGTCATGCAACACTGTACCTACACCAAATTTATGTCATTTTCCCCCCACAAATAGAGCTTTCCTTTGGTGGTATTTGATCACCGCAAGGTTTTTTCCTTTTTGCTAAACAAATAAAAAAAGACCGAAAAGTTTGAAAAAAAAAAAAGTTTTTTTGTTTTTTATACAATTTTGTAAATAAATAAGTTTTTTCCTGCACTGATGAACACTGATGAGACTGCACTGACAGGCACTGATGAGGAGGCACTGATGAAGAAGCACTGATGGGGTGGCACTGATGGGGTGGCACTGATAGGCACTGATATGTGGCACTGATAGGTAGCACAGATATGCAGCACTGCTGGGCACTGATAGGCGGCACTGCTGGGCACTGATAGGCGGCATTGATGGGCACTGATAGGTGGCACTGACGGGCACTGTTAGGTGGCACTGACAGGCACTAATGGGCACTGATAGGCGGCATTGGTGAGCTTTGATGGGCACTGACAGGAGGCACTGATTGGCACTGACGGGCGGCACTAATGGGCAATGATAGGCGGCACTGGTGGGCAATAATGGGCACTGGTGGGCGACACTAAAAGATGGCAATGATTGGCACTTGTGGGCAGCACTGATAGGGGGGGCACTAGCGGGCAACACTGATGGGAGGGCAATGGGGGGCTCCCTGAGCCCTGATTGCCACCCCTGGTGGCCATAGTGGGCATCCCTGGTGGCCATAGTGGGCATCCCTGGGGTCATAGTGGGTATCCCTGGTGGTTCTAGTGGCATCCCCCCCCCCAAGGGTCTGCACTGGTAATCAATGATCTGATTACCAGTGCCGACCCCCCCCCCCCGTCAGGGTAGCCGCCGATCGGCGCTCCTTTACTCGTGCCTGTCAGGCACGAACTAAGGAAAGCCGATCAACGGCTGTTCCTGTTTACTATGTGACCAGCCGTGATTGGACACGGCTGATCACATGGTAAAGAGCTACGTAGTCTCTTTACCGAGATCGGAGATGCAGGGTGTCAGGCTGACACCTCGCATCACCGATCGCCTCTCTGCGCGCCCCCGGGGGGCGCCCAGAGCTGTATTATCCTGCCGCCGTTATATGACGTCCGGTCAGGATAATACAACCACATTCTCGCCGTCAATTGCCTATAGGGTGGGCGGGAAGTGGTTAAAACACACCTTTGTGGTGCCTAAGAAGTTTCAACTTCTCTACCCTTTTGCGGCTACTACTATGTCGCGCTGGTGTGTGCCTCCTCAAGTGGATCACACAGTGGCTAGATTGAACAAAGCTACCCTGATCCCTGCCGAGGACTCTCCGGTGTTTAGGGAACCTACGGATAGGAGGCTGGAATCTCTTGCCCGCCACTCATACATGGTGGCGGGTTCCATGCTTAAGCCTATTTTTTGCCTCTGTAATGGTGGCTCAGGCTGTGGCAGATTGGACTAAGGTGCTCAAATGCACCCTCGTGACCGACTCTGCCCCTCCTGCTATGGTGGGGATGGTGGATCAGATCTATCGTGGGGTCATGTATTTGTGCGATGCGGCTCTGCATGAGGCCCCTTTGGTAATTCGCTTGTCCAGTGTTGCTGTGCTTAACCGTCGCCTAATATGGTTAAAATGTTGGTCGGCTGACCACAAATCAAGGAAGACGGTGGCTGATATCTCCTATGCGGCGTCTCGCCTTTTTGGGGAATCCCTGGATGAATTGGTTAAAGGAGTCACTGGGGGCAAGAGCACTCTATTGCCCCAGAATCCTAAGGGTAAATCCTTCCGCGGTAAGCGGGCTCCCTCCTTTAAACCTACTCAGGGGTCCTTTCGTGCCTTCAAGGCACAGAGCAAAGGAAAACCCTTCAAGGGCCAAGGTGGCCAGAAGAAGTCCTGGTTTGGCAAAAAGAAATCCGGCCAGACTGGGTCGGCGGCTCAGTCCGCCTCTGCCTGAAGGGGCGCCCTCACCCGTTTCAGGGGTGGGGGGACGTTTGCACGGTTTCCTCCAACCTTGGCTGCTCCAAATCATGGACAGGTGGGTTCAGGAAATCATTCTGGTCGGGGTACAAGATCGATTTTCTTTCAGGGCCGGCGAACAGATTCTTTCCCTGGAATCTTCATTTGACCCCAGGGCGGTTGCAGGATCTGCATCAGGCGGTGCAGGATCTCCTCGCCCAAGGGGTGATCGTCCCGGTGCCTTCTCGGGACAGGTTTCGGGGTTTTTATTCAAATCTGTTCACTGTGCCCAGAAAGGAGGGCAAAGTGCATCCAATTCTGGACTTAAAGGCACTGAACCGCTTCGTGCGCGTTCGGAAATTCCGCATGGAATCACTCCGCTCGGTGGTGGCCTCCCTGAATCCGGGGGAGTTCCTGGCCTCTATAGACCTGAAGGATGCGTATCTGCACATCCCCATTTTCAAGGGTCATCAGAGGTATCTCCGATTAGCCATTGCGGAGGATCATTACCAGTTTGTGGCGTTACCTTTCGGTCCCCGCTTCGGCTCCAAGGGTGTTTACCAAAGTGTTGGCACCTGTTCTGGGCCTGTTGCGGGCACAGGGCATTGCGGTCTTGACGATCTCCTGTTAAGGTTGAGTGCCAGTCAGAGCCTGTTGTGCGATCTGTCCACTACGGTCCAGACGCTCCAAGAATTCGGTTGGACGATAAACTTTTAGAAGTCAAACTTGTCGTCTTCAGTTCATCTCCAGTATCTGGGTATGGTAATTGAGCAGACAAGGACTCACTGCTCGAGGTGGTGTAATTGCCTGATGACTCACACAGGTGCATGCCCTGGCTCGCCTCCGTGAAAACTTGATAAAGGAAAAGAAATTGGCAGCACTCCGGGTTGAGTCAAAATCCAGATTTATTGACTGGACATCCAAATAATGACAATCGTGACAAGGTAGACGCGTTTCACACACTGACTGGGTGCTTAATCATTACAAAGAAAAATGGATATAACATCTCAATATATACACACACAAAAATCCAATCATCAATTAAAAAACAGGTGATACAAATTATTTGGATGTCCAGTCAATAAATCTGGATTTTGACTCAACCCGGAGTGCTGCCAATTCCTTTTCCTTTATCTGGGTATGGTGCTGGACTCTGCTCAAGCAAAGGTGTTCTTGCCGGAGGACAAGCTCCGGACCCTACAGAACGAGGTCCGGTCCCTCAGGGACAACGAATCCTAGATAGGGTGAGATCTGTGGATATGGTGTACCTAGATTTCGCTAAGGCATTTGATACAGTTCCAGAGAGTGGTAATAAATAACACCTACTCAGACTGGTCTGGGGTGGTAAATGGGGTGCCCAAGGCTCAGTCCTAGGACCAATTTTGTTCAATGTATTCATAAATAGCATTGAGGACGGGATCTTTAGCTCAATCTCAGTTTTTGCAGATGACACAAAATTAAGCAGGGCAATAACTTCACATCATGAGGCAGAAATCTTACAGAATGACCTGAACAAAATAACAGAGTGGGCAACTACATGACAAAAGAGGTTTAATGTGGAGAAGTGTAAGGTATTGCACTTGGGGACTAAAAATATAAACGCACAATACACTTTAGGGGGGGAACCTCTGGGGGAATCAAAATGGAGAAAGATCTGGGAGTCTTGGTAGAAGATAGACTAAGCAATAGCATGCAATGTCAAGCTGAAGCTGTCAAAGTCGGCAGAATATTAGCATGCATAAGGAAGGAGATATATTCCAGAGATAAAACTATAATCCTACCACTATATAAAACTATGGTCCGACCACATGTGGAGTATTCTCTCAAGTTCTGGTCTCCAAATCTCAGAACGGATGTGCTGGAACTGGAAAGTGTCCAAAGAAGGGCAACTAAGCTAATTAGGGAATTGGAGGGCCTAAATTATGAGGAGCGTTTGCAAGCCCTGGATTTATTCTCCCTAGAGAAGAGATGCCTGAGAGGTGACATGATAGCGATTTACAAATACCTCAACTGTGATCTCAGCATAGGAAAAAAACTATTCAGTCGCAATCAGTGTAAGAGGACACGAGGCCATACAATGTGAAGCGATTTAACCTTAGGCTACGTAAGGTTTTTTTTTTACAGTAAGTGCTATAAGAGTGTGAAACTCTTTTCCACAAATGGTGGTAAGTGCGGGTAGTATGGCCACTTTTAAAAGACTCTTGGACATACATCTCCAAGAACAAAACATTCAGGGGTATGGGAAATGAATACATCGACACACACCACACAGGTTGAACTGGATGGATTTTTTCAACCGCAACTACTATCTAACTATGTAAACTGACGGTTCCACCATCGGTGGCCTCTCCGGTTTCCAGGCTGAATTAGACCACACTTTTGCCGGTGGAAGATTCCCTGTCTTTTAAGGACTGGTATTTGCTCTCACCTTGGTATTCCAGACCTTAACGGAATGGGCTAAGATTTTGCACCAGAATCTGGAGGGGAGTCAACATCCTTCCGTGCTTGCAGTCCTGGCGGATCAGTTGATCCAAGGCCTACAGTATATTTGTGAAGCATCCCAGGATGCAGCCCCCCTGGCTGGCAGGGTTTTTTTTGAGGGCGTTGATCCTTCACCACATTATCTGTTTGAAGTGCTGGTCGGCTGACCAGGCTTCTAAAAAAAGGTACTGACTGATCTTCCTTGTGTAGGTGACTGTTTGTTCGGTGCCTCTATGTAAGAGATCATTAAGGGCCTTAGGGGAGGCAAGAGTACCTTGCTTCCAACAGGCTGCTAAGGTCAAGGAACCTTGCCGTAGGACCTTTCGTCTGGCTGGCTCGCAGAAAAAGGGCTCAAGATCCACCCATAACTTTGTGGGAGGCTCCAAGAAACCCTGAAATGGTAAATCCAAAGGGGGCTTACTGGTTCTGCAGACAAGCCTTCCTCGGCCTGAAGGGGTGCCCATCCATGTCTGGGGTGGGGGGACGTCTTTTTTTTCTTCTTTCTGGACCCGTGGACCTTGCTCATTCAGGGCAAATGGGACCATGAACTGATTCTTTTCGGTTACAAGATCGAGTTTTGGTCCCTGCCTCTGGCAAGTTTCTTTCCTTCCATCTTACACCTGTCTCCAGAGCGGCTACAGGGCCTTTACAGTGCAGTGCAGGACCTGTTAGCACAATGAGTTGTGCTGTTAGAACTGCTCCATAAAGCACAAGAGTTGGAACGTTTCCAGGGTTTTTATTCTAATCTGTTGACCGTTCCCAGGAAGGAAGGCAAGGTTCGTATGATCTTGGATCTCAAGGTTCTGAATGTTCGGGTTCTGAAATTTCGGATGGAATCCATCGGCATAGTCGTACCTTTCCTTCATCAAGGAGATCTGCAGGCTTCTATTGATCTCAAGGACGCTTACCTTCATGTTCCAATATATGTTGGGCATCAGCGTTTTCTTCCTTTTTGCCGTGGGCGAGGAGCACTTCCAATTCATGGTGTTACCCTTTTGGTCTCGCTTCAGCTCCTCGAGTGTTCACAAAGGTTTTGGCCCCAGTTCTGGCCTTGTTACGGCAGAAGGGGATCACAGTACTGGTTTACCTGGACGATCTGCTTCTGCGTGCAGAGTCTTCCTCGGCTCTAGAAGCTGACTTGGAGGTTACGGTGTGAACTCTGCAGAAGTTCGAGTGGATACTGAACTTTCAGAAATCAGCTTTGTCTCTGTCCACAAAGCTGGACTGCTTGGGTCTTTCTTCCTCAAACAAAACTGCTGAAGCTACAGGAGGCTGTTCGGCTCCTGTTGTCCAACCATCGATCATCACTCAGGACTTGTATGCAAGTGCTGGGTCTGATGGTCTCCACCTTCGAGGTGGTTCTGTTTACGCAGTTCCACACCAGGCCAAATGGAAGAAGGATCATTGGTCAGTCTGATACTGTGTCTCGCCTGTTGGAGTTTCTACAATTGGGTGTAGTCAATAATGAAAATTGGTGTTTGTTATAAGTTAGTAAGAAAGTACCAACATCCCAGTTGAAACTAAATAGAGAAAGATAGTCTGTGTGAGATCTGGGTGAGAGATCCGAACACTATGACTATATTTCACAAAATGAGAAGGGTGAGGAAGGAAAGTGTATAGGAATAAGGAAAAGAAAGGAAGGAAAAAGAGGACAAGGAGAACAGAAATGGGAAGGCTAGAGGGGAGAGGGAAAAAGGAGGAACCAAAGGGGAGGAAAGGGGGGGGAAGGGGGGGGGACCGAGAAAGCAAAGGGAGTAACCGAGGAGCACAGGGAAAAGGGGTGGAGGGGACTGAAAGGACAGAAAATGGGAATGGAAAAGAAGAAGGAAAGATGGAGAGGTAGAAAGAAAGGAAAAGTTGGGGGGGAGGGCTGGTGGGATTTTTGAGGCGGTACTGTAACTCTAGAGGATTCACAACTAGTTTATAAAAATATACATTTTATTAATACATAATTAAAATCACAAAAAACGTACATCTAGGACATATAGTTAGAATGCAGAAATACATCAATACATCAGGTGTTGACATACAGGCGATAACAGGCAAATAACGTAGGCACATACGACAAAAACCGGTGATCAAATGAGCACCTGGTATCTACCCAACATGTTTCGCGGACAAATAGATTCGCTTCTTCAGGGGTATTAATACATGATATATTGTTTTGCCTTGAAGTTCCTGTGTGACAAAAAATATACATTAGAAATACTGCACATAAATTGATGCATAAGGGAGTCATTGCAAGCACATGCACACCAGTGTCTCGTGCCTCCACCGCCCCACACATGCACCGGCCACCACCCAGTGAACGCCTCACCAACGGATGTGGAGGGGATATAGGCATGCAGTGAGCAGTAAGTAGTAGCTGGATATAGATACTCAGATTGAAAAGAACAGAAAGGGGGGGTTTTTGCAGAAGGTAAAAATACCTGTGTATAAACAATGATGATAAATATTTGCTGCCAAGGATGCTTATGATGCTGTAACCAATCAGCATAACATGGAATGTATCACTCTCTGTGAAACAGAGAGGTTCTAGGTTAACAATTGTAATAATAGAAAGACAAGCCTTCATAGTTAGGTAGAAATAAAAGAATTATGGGACTGGGCTTACCAAGCCTCAAGAGGTATATATCCTGTCATGCCAGACTGAAAGAACACACAGAGACTAGTGCTCAATTTAGGGTGCCGAGAGCCTTTGTTTTGGGCTTCAATGTTGGGAGAGTAGAATAAGGTAATTTCCTGTAGGGGGAGACCTTCCCCTATAGTCACCAGCACTGAAGAGTCTAAGTCAATAGGGGAGAGACAGGATCAAAAAATGGAGCTACGGTCAGTGTTTGAGTCTAAGCAATAGAACTCCACACTGCTTACCTGTGTGTAGGTCTGATGACGGGAACAGCGGCATCTGAAATGGTGATGCCGGTGTGCTGCTATAAGTGCCTCCCCTCAACCCGGCGCAGTGACGCACATCCGGGCGGGTGTGACGTCAGTACGCCGAGCCAGGTCCCTAACGGTGCAGTCCGAAAGGGGAGCATGCGCCGTGCTGTGCAGCAATCAGCCGCAAACACAGCTGTGCACAGCCACAAAGCCGGACATGGGCGGGAACAGTTTCCCGATGTCTCGGCCAGCCAAGAGACCACACATCCATTGGGAGTGCCAGGCATTGGCGACCCCTGCAGGGGGGGCGGTGAATACCACGAAACCATGCATGTGCAATAACTAAACCCATCGGCATCTAAAAAGAACTTGAAGACGTATTGGACATCAACAAACAGTTCACCAATATACAGTATATTATACAATAAATGAAACCATACATAGAATATAAAGCACCCTTTTGAATACATGATAATTTACAATCTATAATACTGATGCATCTTGCAGCCACCCGGACCCAATTGTCCATTTGTGGCAATCAATAAACATCAGCAATATTTGGGCTATTTCCTGTGTGTGTAACACGCACAGGTTACATGGTGTATTCATAGAAACATTTGTCGCTGGTAATAAACAAAGTATTTTGGTAGCATTCATTGGGAACAAGAAAAAAGCCAAATAAATAGAAAAAATGAGTAGAAAAGAAAAAACCTTTTTCCCTGATCCCCTAACAAGACCTGTGGAAACGCAAGGCACTAGGTAGGTGCCCTGCCAGTCCACCATTCCGCGCAAAACCGGCGCGGTCATCGGCCAATTGGAGCCCACCCTGGGGAACCCAGACAGTCAGTATCCAGATAGCGTGTGTAAATATAGACTGCTAAACCCAGGAAAAAACAAACAAACAGAAAAACAAAAAAAGCTAAACACAAAAAGATAACAAAGAGGCTACCCAAAAGACACCTACTGGTGTTAATAGGCACCAATGCTGTATATTTGGAGAATGATTAAACTATCACAGAAATGGTTTGTAGGTAACCATTTCATTAATTCCTGGGGGTTTGGTAGCATCTAGTGCTTCGATCCAATATGACTCCTTTTGGAGTATGCGTCTATCCCAATTTCCGCCTCGAGGGTCTGGGGGCACAACCTCCAGGACGAAAAAGGATACAACAGAATTGTCAAATTTGTGATATAAATTTATATGTCGAGTTACACTTGTCTGATATGTACCTCCCTCGGAGTGATACACATGATCCCCTATTCTCTGTCCTAATTTGCGTATTGTTTTGCCAACATAGTACGAGCCACATTGGCATGTCATCAAGTAAACTAATCCTTGTGTATTGCAATCAGCGTATTGTTTAGATTTTAGCCAACGGCCATTGGGTAAACTGATGCCTTTACCAGTGTGGATCCAGGGACACTTGTTACAGGACCCAGGGGGGTATGTACCCTTTTTGGTGTCATGGTGGAAAGGTTCAGTGGTGTAGTGACTTTTGATAAGGCTATCCCTGAGTGAGACAGCCCTCCTGAAAACAAGATTTGGTTTTGGTCCCAGATATTTATTCAAGGTATAGTCCTATGTCAAAATTGGCCAATGTTTATGGAGGACATCACGGAGTATTCCTTCATGCGCTGAGAATCTCGTGATGAACCTTACATTTTGTTGGTCATCTTTAGTGGTATGTTTGTATAGGAGCTCAGATCTGGAACGTGCTTGAGCCCGATTAAAGGCTTTTCTAAGGAGACTTCTAGAGCATCCCCTAGCAAGCAGCCGCTCTTGCAGCTGGTTGGCCTGAGTATGGAAGGTTGCATCAGTAGAGCAGTTTCTGCGGAGTCTTAAATATTGAGCATATGGAATGCTTTTTATCAAGGGGGTGGGATGGGCACTCGCTGCGCACAAGATAGTGTTTCCAGCACTAGGTTTCCGGTAAAGATCAGTGGAAATCCGACCATCAGGCAGTAGGGAGATGCTAAGATCCAGGAACGAAACTTGTAGGTGACTAACCGTATGTGTAAATCTCAAATTTAAATTGTTTTCATTTAATGCTGACAAAAATTCCTGGAGGTCATCCCCACTGCCTGTCCAGATGACCAGTAGATCGTCAATAAATCTATACCATATAAGAATATATGGCAACCATTTTTCCATGTTCTCACTGGAAAACACTAAACGTTCCCAACCGCCGAGATATAAATTGGCGTAGGACGGTGCGCAGCAAGTGCCCATCGCAACCCCCTGAATTTGCAGATAAATCTGCTCAAGAAAAGTAAAATAATTTCTTGTAAGGATAAATTTTAATAATTTTAGAACAAAGTTCATAAGGGGCCAGGTATTTTGGTCTTGCTCTTTGAGGAAAGATTCAGCCATTCGGATGCCCTGCTCGTGCGGGATACTCGAGTACAAAGCCTCGATATCGATGGCAACGAGCAGGGCATCCGGAGGGACCTGAACCTCCTCAAGATGTTTCAAGAGGCCGGTTGTATCCCGTATGTATGAGGGCAAAACTAGCACATGAGGGATAAGAAAGGAGTCAACGAACTTACTGGCGTTTTCGGTCAGTGATTCGTTGCCCGATATGATTGGTCTGCCGGGAGGGGAAGCCATGTCCTTATACACCTTAGGTAGCGTGTAAAAAGTAGGAATTTTTGTATGTTTAACGTTAAGGAAGTTGTATATATCCTTATCAATAAGACCTTCCATGAAGGCATTGGTGCATAAGGATTTATATTCTTCAATGAATCCTTGGATACATGTTGAAGAAATCGGGCAATACCAATCAAGTTTTTCCAAAACCCTAAGGCACATATTCTCATATTGAATGGGCGACATTATCACAATATTACCGCCCTTATCTGAGGGTTTGATTATGATGTTCTTGTTAGCTTGTAGTTGTTTTAATGCCAGTGTTTGTTCCTGTGTTAAATTACCCGATAAGGATGGCCAGGAAGTTGTTTTGAGATCCTGTGAAACCCTTTGGACAAATGTCCAGATGTTGGGGTTAGTAGTTAGGTCGGGGAACCTTTCAGATTTGGGTTTAAAACTTTTTGAAGGGATGATAGTCCTCCGTGCAGACGAGGCCTCCGGAGGTGAATCCATGGCGTCTATAGCCGAGACCACCTCAGTGTTGCCCTCCTCATACAAGAGGACTAAATCTCTCAGTGCTCTACTTTGGGCCATGGTGAGGTGCTTGGTCTGTTCAGCTATCTGCCGCTCCTGTTGTTTTTGTTTCCTATCCGTATCAAAGATATATTTAAATGTAAGATTTCTCGCGAATAAGTGCAAATCTTTTATCGTCTCTGAGGTATCGATAGATCTGGAGGGGCAGAAGCCAAGTCCCAGACCAAGCACCTCCCTCTGCGCCGGAGTGAGTTTGAGATTTGTCAAATTTATGATATTTAGATTTTTTGTATCTTCAGGGCATGAGACTAGTTGGTCAATGGTTTTACGTGGATGTCTAGGGTGCCCTGTTTGGAATTTCTGGGAGTTGGAGTGTTGGGTAAGACTAAAAAACAGTCGTCATTCTGAGAGGACGACGTGCTTTCAGCCTGAGTGTTGGAGATTAGGCCTTTAGCGAGTATTTTTTGGACCGTAGGTGTTAAGTTCACCATTTGTGATTGTGCTTTAAGTTGTGCACGGGTATCTGGTTTTTTCTTACTTTTAGTGGTGGATTGGGTGGGCGAGGGACCGCTACCTCCCCTGCCTCGTTTTTTTGGTTTTGTGCGATTGTGAGTCATTGCATTACCTTGTCTTGAACCATGTGATATTTGTGATATTGAACTGGAAAGTGAAGAATCTGACTCTAAAGGATCATCTGCAGTGTTCTGAGTGTTACGTGTTGGAAATCTACGTGAACGTGATGAAAAGTTTTTTGATGTCCATTTATATGCATAACCCTCTGCAAAGGCCTGTTTGTCCTTATTATATTTAATTTGTTTTTTAGTTATGATTTCCTTGTTAAGGATCTCCAACTTGTTTTTAACCTCTTGCCAACTTGTGGCAAAAGATGGTGTATCAAAAATGTGTTTAAATTGAGTATTAACCACTTCTATTTCCTTGTCCGAAGAGATCATGTCCTGTTTATACTGGGTCACCAAAGTCTTCATCAAATCTGTACTACATGTGTTAAGAATGCCCTCCCACTCTTTCTTGAAACTCTCAGAGGGATCTCTTAGAGTGGGTAAGGTATGTATCCTTAGTCCCTGGGGACTGATGTTGTCATTAATATACTTTAGGAAGAATTTAGTGTGCCAGTACAAATGGGACTTGCGTTTAAGCAGGCCCTGCATTTTACCCAAATATACCTGAAGGTCTTCCTCGACTTTGGTTTGTACACCACAATTTGTCTGAATATCCGTCATGAAGCCCGTCCAGGCATTCCCCAGTAGGTCCATGGCCGTGTGACCCGCCGATTTGAGTCAGCGCAGAAAGAAGTCAGTTGTAGCCTTCCCATTTCTGTTCTCCTTGTCCTTTTTCCTTCCTTTCTTTTCCTTATTCCTATACACTTTCCTTCCTCACCCTTCTCATTTTGTGAAATATAGTCATAGTGTTCGGATCTCTCACCCAGATCTCACACAGACTATCTTTCTCTATTTAGTTTCAACTGGGATGTTGGTACTTTCTTACTAACTTATAACAAACACCAATTTTCATTATTGACCATTTTGGGTGGATAACACACCCGAGGGCGCCTTCTTTTGATCGGTTTGTCCGAGTGTTTGTTCTATGCAATATTTTATTCTATAAAAATAATTTTGTAATGTCTGCTGGTAGTTACATATAAGCCTCCATGGGAATTGTTCTAATAATATTTCTTTACAATTTCTATTTTTTTACTTTTTCTTCCTCTCTCCTTTACAACTGACTTCTTTCTGCGCTGACTCAAATCGGCGGGTCACACGGCCATGGACCTACTGGGGAATGCCTGGACGGGCTTCATGACGGATATTCAGACAAATTGTGGTGTACAAACCAAAGTCGAGGAAGACCTTCAGGTATATTTGGGTAAAATGCAGGGCCTGCTTAAACGCAAGTCCCATTTGTACTGGCACACTGAATTCTTCCTAAAGTATATTAATGACAACATCAGTCCCCAGGGACTAAGGATACATACCTTACCCACTCTAAGAGATCCCTCTGAGAGTTTCAAGAAAGAGTGGGAGGGCATTCTTAACACATGTAGTACAGATTTGATGAAGACTTTGGTGACCCAGTATAAACAGGACATGATCTCTTTGGACAAGGAAATAGAAGTGGTTAATACTCAATTTAAACACATTTTTGATACACCATCTTTTGCCACAAGTTGGCAAGAGGTTAAAAACAAGTTGGAGATCCTTAACAAGGAAATCATAACTAAAAAACAAATTAAATATAATAAGGACAAACAGGCCTTTGCAGAGGGTTATGCATATAAATGGACATCAAAAAACTTTTCATCACGTTCACGTAGATTTCCAACACGTAACACTCAGAACACTGCAGATGATCCTTTAGAGTCAGATTCTTCACTTTCCAGTTCAATATCACAAATATCACATGGTTCAAGACAAGGTAATGCAATGACTCACAATCGCACAAAACCACAAAAACGAGGCAGGGGAGGTAGCGGTCCCTCGCCCACCCAATCCACCACTAAAAGTAAGAAAAAAACAGATACCCGTGCACAACTTAAAGCACAATCACAAATGGTGAACTTAACACCTATGGTCCAAAAAATACTCGCTAAAGGCCTAATCTCCAACACTCAGGCTGAAAGCACGTCGTCC
This sequence comes from Pelophylax lessonae, assembly GCF_965119305.1. Classification (NCBI taxonomy): domain Eukaryota; kingdom Metazoa; phylum Chordata; class Amphibia; order Anura; family Ranidae; genus Pelophylax; species Pelophylax lessonae. Next base: position 61,685,468 of record NC_138780.1, read on the forward strand.
TCTCAGAATGACGACGGTTTTTTAGTCTTACCCAACACTCCTACTCCCAGAAATTCCAAACAGGGCACCCTAGACATCCACGTAAAACCATTGACCAACTAGTCTCATGCCCTGAAGATACAAAAAATCTAAATATCATAAATTTGACAAATCTCAAACTCACTCCGGCGCAGAGGGAGGTGCTTGGTCTGGGACTTGGCTTCTGCCCCTCCAGATCTATCGATACCTCAGAGACGATAAAAGATTTGCACTTATTCGCGAGAAATCTTACATTTAAATATATCTTTGATACGGATAGGAAACAAAAACAACAGGAGAGGCAGATAGCTGAACAGACCAAGCACCTCACCATGGCCGAAAGTAGAGCACTGAGAGATTTAGTCCTCTTGTATGAGGAGGGCAACACTGAGGTGGTCTCGGCTATAGACGCCATAGATTCACCTCCGGAGGCCTCGTCTGCACGGAGGACTATCATCCCTTCAAAAAGTTTTAAACCCAAATCTGAAAGGTTCCCCGACCTAACTACTAACCCCAACATCTGGACATTTGTCCAAAGGGTTTCACAGGATCTCAAAACAACTTCCTGGCCATCCTTATCGGGTTACATATATAGTTACATAGTAGGTGAGGTTGAATAAAGACAATAGTCTATCTAGTTCAACCTGTGTAGGTGTGTGTGGCTGTAATCATCTCACATACCCCTGAATGTTCTGATCCTTGAAACGTAAGTCTAAGAGTCTTTTGAAAGCCACCATACTACCCGCAGAAACCACCTCTTGTGGTAGAGAATTCCACAATCTTGTAGCCCTAACAGTAAAGAACCCCCCACGTTGCCTGAGGTTAAAACGCTTCTCCTCTAATCGCATTGTATGCCCTCGAGTCCTCATGCAATCCCTTCGAATGAACAGCTTTTTTTCTAAGCTGGAATCCCCATTAAGATATTTATAAATTGCTATCATGTCCCCCCTCAGACGTCTCTTCTCCAGGGAGAATAAATCGAGCGATTGTAGACGCTCTTCATAGTCAAGGTCCTCCAATCCCCTAATTAGTTTAGTTGCCCTTCTCTGGACTCTCTCCAGCTCCAACACATCCCTCCTGAGGACTGGCGACCAGAACTGGACGGAATACTCCAGATGCGGTCGGACCAGAGTTTTATAAAGTGGAAGGATTATAGTCTTATCTCTGGAATGCATCCCTTTCTTTATGCATGCTAATGTTCTGCTGGCTTTGGCAGCTGCCGCTTGACATTGCATGCTGTTGCCTAATCTATCATCAACCAAGACTCCCAGATCCTTCTCCATTTTTGATTCCCCCAAGGGTTCCCCTCCTAACGTGTATTGTGTTTTTATGTTTTTAGTCCCCAAGTGCAAAACCTTACACTTCTCCACGTTAAACCTCATTTGCCATGTCGTTGCCCACTCTGTAATTTTGTCCAGGTCATTCTGTAGGATATTTGCTTCATGTTGTGAAGTTATTGCCCTGGCCAATTTTGTATCATCTGCAAAAACTGATATCGAACTACTGATCCCGACCTCAATGTTGTTTATGAATAAATTGAACAAGGTTGGTCCCAAGACTGAGCCTTGGGGGACCCCGCTTACCACCTCAGACCAGTCTGAGTATGCGCTGTTTATTACTACCCTTTGGACACGCCTTTTAAGCCAGTTCCGTATCCAAGAGCAAACCCTGCTATCGATACCTGCAGACCTTATTTTATAAATTAAGCGCTTGTGGGGAACTGTATCAAACGCCTTAGCGAAATCCAAGTACACCACATCCACTGGTCTCCCCCTATCAAGCTCACAGCTCACCTCCTCGTAGAATGTTAAGAGATTGGTTTGACAAGAACGCCCATTTGTAAACCCGTGCTGATTACTGCTGATGATGTTGTTGTCTTTAGCAAACTCTACGATATAGTCCCTTATCATCCCCTCCAGAAGTTTACATACTACTGATGTCAAACTGACAGGCCTATAATTTCCCGGGATATGCCTCTGGCCCTTTTCGAATAATGGAATCACGTTAGCTTTCTTCCAATCCCCTGGTACATCTCCTGTCCTAATACTGTCAGCAAAGATCAGGAACAGTGGTCTCGATATAACTTTACTGAGTTCCTTGAGTACTCTCGGATGTACGCCATCCGGGCCTGGTGATTTGTTTGTGTTAAGTTTATCCAGCCTTTCCCTAATTTCACCCTCTGTTAGCCATAGTGGCAAGTCCTGTGTATTACTACTAGCCATACAGTCATGGTCCGTGTACCTCTCCGTTTCCTGTGTAAAGACAGACGAGAAAAAAGCATTCAGCACAGTTGCTTTTTCAGTGTCCTCTGTAACCATCCTCCCATCATTGTTAATTATGTGTGCAATATGCTCTGCCTTAGTTTTTTTGCTGTTGATATATTTAACCACTTGCCTACAGTGCACTTTCACCCCCTTCCTGCCCAGACCGATTTTCAGCTTTCAGCGCTCTCACACTTTGACTGAGAATTACTCAGTCATGCAACACTGTACCCATACAAAAATTGTGTCCTTTTTTTCACACAAATAGAGCTTTTTTTTGATGGTATTTGATCAATACTGGGTTTTTTATTTTTTGTGCTATAAATAAAAAAAGAGTGAAAATATCGTGAAAAAACGCATTTTTCTTTGTTTCTGTCATAACATTTTGCAAATTAGTCATTTTTCTTCACAAATTTTGGCCAAAATTTATACTGCTACTTATCTTTGGTAAAAATAACCCAAATAAGTGTATATTATTTGGTCTTTGTGAAAGTTAGAGTCCACAAGCTATGGTGCGAATCATTGAAAATTGATCACCCTTGATCACACCTGATGTACTGAAGGCCTATCTCATTTCTTGAGACACTAAAAAGTCAGGAAAGTACAAATACCCCCCAAATGACCCCATTTTGGAAAGTAGACATTCCAAGGTATTTAATAAGGGGCATGGTGAGTTTTTTGAAGTTGAAATATTTTCCCACAATGCTTTGCAAAATGAAGATTTTTTTTTTTTAACAAATTGCCGTATTAACAGGTTATTTCTCTCACACAGCACATGTATACTTGCAACTACACCCCAAAACACATTCTACTACTCCTCCTGAGTATGGCGATACCACATGTGTGAGACTTTTTCACAGCCTGGCCACATACAGAGGCCTAACATCCAAGTAGCAGCGTCCGGCATTCTAGGAGCACAAATTACACATATAATTTCCTGACAACCTATCGTACTTTTGAAGGCCCTGGAGCACCAGGACAATGGAAACCCCCATAAAATGACCCCATTTTGGAAAGCAAACAGCCCAACGTATAATTTTTGAGGCATAATGACTCTTTTGAATATGTCATTTTTTTCCACAAGTTTTTGGAAAATGTGGAAAGAAAATGAAAACACATTTTTTTTACACAAAGCTGTCCATTTATGCAATATTTCTAACACATAGCATGTACATAGCAAAAATTGCACCCCAAAATACATTCTGCTATTCCTCCTGAGTATGGCAATACCACATGTGTAACACTTTTTCACAGCCTGGCCACATACAGAAGTCTAACATCCAAGTAGCACTTTACACAAAGTTGTCCATTTATCCACTTTAAGACTGGGCCTATTTTTGACACTTGGTGTTTACAAGCTAAAATCATTTTTTTTGCTAGAAAACTACTTGGAACCCCCAAACATTATATATTTTTTTTAGCAGAGACCCTAGAGAATAAAATGGGGATCGTTGCAATATTTTCTATCACACCATATTTGCGCAGCAGTCTTCCAAATGCTATTTTTTTGAAAAAAATTCACTTTTTTGAACTAAAAAATAAGAAAACAGTAAATTTAGCCCAATTTTTTTCCATAATGTGAAAGATAATGTTACGCCGAGTAATTAGATACCCAACATGTCATGCGTCAAAATTGCGCATGCTCACAGAATGGCGCCAAACATTGGTACTTAAAAATCCCCATGGGCAACATTTTAAAAATTTCTGCAGGTTACTAGCTTAGAGTTACAGAGGAAGTCTAGGGCTCAAATTATTGCTCTCGCTCTAACGATCACGGCGATACCTCACATGTATGGTTTGAACACCGTTTACATATGTGGGCGGACTTGCGTATGAGTTTGCTTCTGTGGGCGGACTTGCGTATGAGTTTGCTTCTGCGCGCGAGCTAACGGGGACAGGGCGCTTTAATTTTTTTTTTTTTTTCCTATTTATTTTTTTATTTTTACACAGTTTAAAAAAAAAAAATGTTTTGATCATTTTTATTGCTATTACAAGGAATGTAAACATCCCTTGTAATAGAAATAGGCATGACAGGTCCTCTTTATTGTGAGACCTGGGGTCAAAAAGACCTCACAACTACACTAAAAAAGAAAAAAAAAAAAAAATTGTTGAAAGAGGAAAAAAAAAAAGAAAAAAAAAAGCGGCCCTTTAAACCGGTTGCTAGGCAACGTGTTTTGACGTAGCTCCGGTCCTCCAAGACCATAGAGTCGAGTGAGGGCCATCTTGCCCTCACTCGACTTCCTGTCTCTGAGGATCCGGGACCGGATAGTTTTCCCTGCTGCCGGCGGGTCTGGTAAGCTGGGAAAACGTCTGGGACGCGGCAGGAGGGGGGCACCTCTTCCCCTGCACAGTAAGGGTAATTCTGCGGTGAATCCGCCACTGGGACCACCCTTATCTGAAAGCCGACCGCCCGCCGTTTCAAAAAATACTGGGGTTATGGGGGCTATCTGCTGCCATAACCCCAGTATTTAGCTTTTAATGGCCGACGCATATAGTCGTTAGGCGGTCAGTAAGTGATTGCAAGCATATGGCAAACAGGTGACGATGACTGATGGGGTGACAGGTGACGATGACTGATGGGGTGACAGGTGACGATGACTGATGGGGTGACAGGTGACAATGACTGATGGGGTGACAGGTGACAATGACTGATGAGGTGACGATGACTGATGGGGTGACAGGTGACGATGATTGATGAGGTGACAGGTGATGATGATTGATGAGGTGACAGGTGACGATGATTGATGAGGTGACAAGTGATGATGATTGATGGGGTGACAGATGACAATCACTGACGGGGTGACAAGTGACGATGATTGATGGGGTGACAGGTGACAATCACTGATGGGGTGACAAGTGACGATGATTGATAGGGTGACAGGTGACGGTGATTGATGGGGTGACGGGCGATGGTGCACGGCGGTACTGATGGCAGTCTCTGGTGACCGGTGAACTTTAGGCTATGTCCACATGTGAGCGTAGCGATTGCGGGCAGAATCACTGCGATTCTGCCCGCGATCCAGAAATCATTGCAAATCGCGGGGCGCCTGTGCGTTGCCCATGATTTGCAATAGCACCCCAAATGCTGTGCGATGTTGCTGCGATTTCCGCCTGCCGAATAGCGGTAACATCGCGCAAACAACGCATGACGCCCCAAAGAAACTCTTGTACCTTTTTTGGCGTCATGCGATGTTTGCGCGATGTTACTGCCATTCGGCAGGTGGAAATGGAGGCAACATCGCACAGCGTTTGGGGTGCTATTGCAAATCACAGGCAACGCACAAGCGTCCCGCAATTTGCAATGATTTCCGGATCGCGGGCAGAATCACGGTGATTCTGCCCGCGATCGCTACGCTCACATGTGAACGTTTGAACGTTATGGGTGTCAATTTCTGGGCACTGATGGGGTGACTGTTGGGTGACAGGTGACATTGGGGGGGGGCTGAGGACTGTGTGGGGACATTTTATTTTTGTGATTTTACATTCACAGGTGTACAGAGCAGTAACTCACTGCTTCTAGCTCTTCTCCCCTCACACTGGAAGCTGTATGAGGGGAGAAGAGCTAGTAACAGTCAGTTACTGCTCTTTGCTTACATTTTGTGATCAGCTGTGAATGGATTCACAGCCGATCACATAGTAAACAGTCACTGTCAGTGACTGTTTACTACTGTCGGTGACAGCTGTGTTCCTACGGAACACAGTGCCACCGACATGACCGCGCTGCGCGCTCCCGATCGCGCATGCGCGGTCATCTTGTGGGCGCCTTCATTGTGATCGGCTGTGTCATTGGAACACAGCCGATCACGTGGGAAACGGCCACGCCCATTGGCTGTTTCCCCCCTGCCGGTGACGGGGGGTGTCCCGGGGACACCCCGACACCGGCAGTGCAGGGCGGCGCGCACACGAGATCGCGCGCCTGCCCTGCTTAAAGTGCCGCCGTCATATGACGGCGGCCCAGGATAATGGTCGCACCGCTCCGCCGTCATATGACGGCGGGCGGGCGGCAAGCGGTTAAAGAATTTCTTTGGGTTTTTTTTACTATCCTCTGCTATTTCTCTCTCAAAGATGATTTTAGCCATCTTGATTTCTTGTTTACTTTTCTTATTTGCCTCCTTGTATTGCTCGAAAGCCGATACTGTGCCCTCTGATTTATACTTCTTGAAGGCCAATTTTTTTCCCCTAATAAGTTTTTTGACACTACGGTTTAGCCAGCCAGGTTTGGCTTTGTCTCTTCTAAATTTATTTCCCATAGGAATGCACTGCAAGACGCCTTTGCTTAATATGTTCCTAAAGCATTCCCATTTTTCCTCTGTGGTCAAGGATCCCAGGGTTTGGTCCCAGTTTACCCTTTCCATCAATGAGTACAATTTTGGAAAGTTTGCCCTTCTGAAGTTTAGGGTTCTTATATTCCCCACTTGCCTTGTTATATTGTTATTTACACTAAATGTGATCATCCTGTGATCGCTAGAGCCCAGGTTGTCCTGGACTCCTACCTCCGAGATTAGGTCTGGGTCATTAGTGAGCAATAGATCCAGGACTGCGTTTTCTCTGGTAGGGGAATCCACCAACTGTGACATGTAATTATCCTGTAAGGTTTCTGTGAATAGACGGGCCTTCTGTGAGTGTGCAGTCCCCTCTTCCCAGTCAATGTCGGGATAATTGAAGTCCCCCAATATGATGACTGATCCCAACTTTGCCACTTTACCCATTAGTGCTAAAAATTCCAGCTCTACCTCCTCCCCTTGGTTAGGTGGCCTATAGCAAACCCCCACAATTACTTTCCCCTTTTCTCCTTCCTTATGGAGTTCAACCCACACAGATTCTAAATCTATGCTCATCCCATCCGTAATGTCACTCCTTTCCATCACCTTTATATTGTTCTTGACATAGAGACATACCCCTCCCCCTCTTTTTCCTACCCTGTCCTTCCGGTACACCGAATACCCTTGGATATTGGGTAATTTAACACAGGAACAAACACTGGCATTAAAACAACTACAAGCTAACAAGAACATCATAATCAAACCCTCAGATAAGGGCGGTAATATTGTGATAATGTCGCCCATTCAATATGAGAATATGTGCCTTAGGGTTTTGGAAAATCTTGATTGGTATTGCCCGATTTCTTCAACATGTATCCAAGGATTCATTGAAGAATATAAATCCTTATGCACCAATGCCTTCATGGAAGGTCTTATTGATAAGGATATATACAACTTCCTTAACGTTAAACATACAAAATTCCTACTTTTTACACGCTACCTAAGGTACATAAGGACATGGCTTCCCCTCCCGGCAGACCAATCATATCAGGCAACGAATCACTGACCGAAAACGCCAGTAAGTTCGTTGACTCCTTTCTTATCCCTCATGTGCTAGGTTTGCCCTCATACATACGGGATACAACCGACCTCTTGAAACATCTTGAGGAGGTTCAGGTCCCTCCGGATGCCCTGCTCGTTGCCATCGATATTGAGGCTTTGTACTCGAGTATCCCGCACGAGCAGGGCATCCGAATGGTTGAATCTTTCCTCAAAGAGCAAGACCGAAATACCTGGCCCCTTATGAACTTTGTTCTAAAATTATTAAAATTTATCCTTACAAGAAATTATTTTACTTTTCTTGAGCAGATTTATCTGCAAATTCAGGGGGTTGCGATGGGCACTTGCTGCGCACCGCCCTACGCCAATTTATATCTCGGCGGTTGGGAACGTTTAGTGTTTTCCTGTGAGAACATGGAAAAATTTTTGCCATATATTCTTATATGGTATAGATTTATTGACGATCTACTGGTCATCTGGACAGGCAGTGGGCTTGACCTCCAGGAATTTTTGTCAGCATTAAATGAAAACAATTTAAATTTGAGATTTACACATACGGTTAGTCACCTACAAGTTTCGTTCCTGGATCTTAGCATCTCCCTACTGCCTGATGGTCGGATTTCCACTGATCTTTACCGGCAACCTAGTGCTGGAAACACTATCTTGTGCGTAGCGAGTGCCCATCCCACCCCCTTGATAAAAAGAATTCCATATGCTCAATATTTAAGACTCCGCAGAAACTGCTCTACTGATGCAACCTTCCATACTCAGGCCAACCAGCTGCAAGAGCGGCTGCTTGCTAGGGGATACTCTAGAAGTCTCCTTAGAAAAGCCTTTAATCGGGCTCAAGCACGTTCCAGATCTGAGCTCCTATACAAACATACCACTAAAGATGACCAACAAAATGTAAGGTTCATCACGAGATTCTCAGCGCATGAAGGAATACTCCGTGATGTCCTCCATAAACATTGGCCAATTTTGACACAGGACTATACCTTGAATAAATATCTGGGACCAAAACCAAATCTTGTTTTCAGGAGGGCTGTCTCACTCAGGGATAGCCTTATCAAAAGTCACTACACCACTGAACCTTTCCACCATGACACCAAAAAGGGTACATACCCCCCTGGGTCCTGTAACAAGTGTCCCTGGATCCACACTGGTAAAGGCATCCGTTTACCCAATGGCCGTTGGCTAAAATCTAAACAATACGCTGATTGCAATACACAAGGATTAGTTTACTTGATGACATGCCAATGTGGCTCGTACTATGTTGGCAAAACAATACGCAAATTAGGACAGAGAATAGGGGATCATGTGTATCACTCCGAGGGAGGTACATATCAGACAAGTGTAACTCGACATATAAATTTATATCACAAATTTGACAATTCTGTTGTATCCTTTTTCGTCCGGGAGGTTGTGCCTCCAGACCCTCGAGGCGGAAATTGGGATAGACGCATACTCCAAAAGGAGTCATATTGGATCGAAGCACTAGATGCTACCAAACCCCCAGGAATTAACGAAATGGTTACCTACAAACCATTTCTAGGATAGTTTAATCATTCTCCAAATATACAGCATTGGTGCCTATTAACACCAGTAGGTGTCTTTTGGGTAGCCTCTTTGTTATCTTTTTGTGTTTAGCTTTTTTTGTTTTTCGGTTTTGTTTGTTTTTTCCTGGGTTTAGCAGTCTATATTTACACACGCTATCTGGATACTGACTGTCTGGGTTCCCCCGGGTGGGCTCCAATTGGCCGATGACCGCGCCGGTTTTGCGTGGAATGGTGGACTGGCAGGGCACCTACCTAGTGCCTTGCGTTTCCACAGGTCTTGTTAGGGGATCAGGGAAAAAGGTTTTTTCTTTTCTACTCATTTTTTCTATTTATTTGGCTTTTTTCTTGTTCCCATGAATGCTACCAAAATACTTTGTTTATTACCAGCGACAAATGTTTCTATGAATACACCATGTAACCTGTGCGTGTTACACACACAGGAAATAGCCCAAATATTGCTGATGTTTATTGATTGCCACAAATGGACAATTGGGTCCGGGTGGCTGCAAGATGCATCAGTATTATAGATTGTAAATTATCATGTATTCAAAAGGGTGCTTTATATTCTATGTATTGTTTCATTTATTGTATAATATATTGTATATTGGTGAACTGTTTGTTGATGTCCAATACGTCTTCAAGTTCTTTTTAGATGCCGGTGGGTGTAGTCATTGCACATGCATGGTTTCATGGTATTCACCGCCCCCCCTGCAGGGGTCGCCAATGCCTGGCACTCCCAACGGATGTGTGGTCTCTTGGCTGGCCGAGACATCTGGAAACTGTTCCCGCCCATGTCCGGCTTTGTGGCTGTGCACAGCTGTGTTTGCGGCTGATTGCTGCACAGCACGGCGCATGCTCCGCTTTCGGACTGCACCGTTAGGGACCTGGCTCGGTGTACTGACGTCACACCCGCCCGGATGTGCGTCACTGCGCCGGGTTGAGGGGAGGCACTTATAGCAGCACACCGGCATCACCATTTCAGATGCCGCTGTTCCCGCCATCAGACCTACACACAGGTAAGCAGTGTGGAGTTCTATTGCTTAGACTCAGACACTGACCGTAGCTCCATTTTTTGATCCTGTCTCTCCCCTATTGACTTAGACGCTTCAGTGCCAGTGACGATAGGGGAAGGTCTCCCCCTACAGGAAATTACCTTATTCTACTCTCCCAACATTGAAGCCCAAAACAAAGGCTCTCGGCACCCTAAATTGAGCACTAGTCCCTGTGTGTTCTTTCAGTCTGGCATGACAGGATATATACCTCTTGAGGCTTGGTAAGCCCAGTCCCATAATTCTTTTATTTCTACCTAACTATGAAGGCTTGTCTTTCTATTATTACAATTGTTAACCTAGAACCTCTCTGTTTCACAGAGAGTGATACATTCCATGTTATGCTGATTGGTTACAGCATCATAAGCATCCTTGGCAGCAAATATTTATCATCATTGTTTATACACAGGTATTTTTACCTTCTGCAAAAACCCCCCCTTTCTGTTCTTTTCAATCTGAGTATCTATATCCAGCTACTACTTACTGCTCACTGCATGCCTATATCCCCTCCACATCCGTTGGTGAGGCGTTCACTGGGTGGTGGCCGGTGCATGTGTGGGGCAGTGGAGGCACGAGACACTGGTGTGCATGTGCTTGCAATGACTCCCTTATGCATCAATTTATGTGCAGTATTTCTAATGTATATTTTTTGTCACACAGGAACTTCAAGGCAAAACAATATATCATGTATTAATACCCCTGAAGAAGCGGATCTATTTGTCCGCGAAACATGTTGGGTAGATACCAGGTGCTCTTTTGATCACCGGTTTTTGACGTATGTGCCTACGTTATTTGCCTGTTATCGCCTGTATGTCAACACCTGATGTATTGATGTATTGATGTATTTCTGCATTCTAACTATATGTCCTAGATGTACGTTTTTTGTGATTTTTATTATGTATTAATAAAATTTATATTTTTATAAACTAGTTGTGAATCCTCTAGAGTTACAGTACCGCTTCAAAAATCCCACCAGCCCCCCCCCCCCCAACTTTTTCCTTTCTTTCTATCTCTCCTTCATCTTTCCTTCTTCTTTTCTCTCTTTTCCATTCCCATTTTCTGTCCTTTCAGTCCCCTCCCCCCCTTTTCCCTGTGCTCCTCGGTTACTCCCTTTGCTTTCTCGGTTCCCCCCCCTTCCCCCCCCTTTCCTCCCCTTTGGTTCCTCCTTTTTCCCTCTCCCCTCTAGCCTTCCCATTTCTGTTCTCATTGTCCTCTTTTTCCTTCCTTTCTTTTCCTTATTCCTATACACTTTCCTTCCTCACCCTTTTCATTTTGTGAAATATAGTCATAGTGTTCGGATCTCTCACCCAGATCTCACACAGACTATCTTTCTCTATTTAATTGGGTGTAGTCAACACTTTGCTCTGGGCACCATCAAGGGCCAGATTTCCACCTTGGCTATTTTTTTTCAGAGGCCATTGGCGGCAAAGTCCTTGGTTCACACTTTTGTGCAGGGAGTTCGCCATCTGGCTCCTCCGGTGTGATCCCTGGTACCTCCATGGGATCTCAATTTGGTTCTGTTGGTGCTGTAAAGGCCTTCCTTTGAAAATATTAGAGAAATCCCTCTGCTCACTTTGTCGCAGAAGGTGGCTTTCTTGGTAGCCATTACTTTCGCTCATCGCGTGTCTGAGTTGCCTGCGTTGTCCAGTCGGTCACTGTGACCGGTACTCCCTGTCACTGGGAGTAAAAAAGACAGATACTTAATGATTTGGATTGCTTCAAATGGGGTCTGTATTTACACTTTTGCTACTGTGCATTGTACTTCAATGTCAGACAGGCTCTTTCTATTTGTGTATTGAGGTGAAATGTTTATTGTGTTAAGTCTGCCTGTCCCTTTGTTAAATGTTAATGAGCCCACATTATTCTGTCCAGATGGCTAAATAATTCAGGTTAATTCTGTTTCTGTATGCAATTTCATCTGCATATGATAATGTAATTGGTCAACCCCTGACCTGTGTGTTGTAATATGATCAGGAGGGGGAGGTCCATGCTGTATATAAATTCTGTGTGACTGTTCAATAGTGTGATTCCAGTACAAGCTATGTTGTTGGCTAGCTTTGCATGGGGGCAACTGGGATTTGATATCTATGTTCATGACTGCAAGGAAGCCGTATACTGACGGAAGACCACAAGTACAGTGTGGGTCGGCGGTTCAGTTACATTGGTGGCAAGCGGTGGGGTGCTTCTTGCAGTCTGAGTCATCCAAACTTCCACCGGGATCCAAGGTCTGGGAAGCAGAAGAGGAGAGTTACAGATATCAGCCGACATGGAAGAGGAATTCAGAAAGAGGTTGCGAGAGATGCGGATGCAGTACAGGGAACCAGTGTCAGAGAAGGTCCTGCTAGGATAATATGATTTAATCCGTGTGGAACTCTGGGAGAAAGTGGTAGCCCGTGAGCAGCGACACCAAGGAAAAATCCTCCCCTCCATCCAGGAAAGTTACTGGTCGCAGTGCGATTGGTGTTTTTGGGGGAGACAACCGCACAAGGAATGGAAAGCGGAGTTAAGCAGGCTGGTCCAGGCGGATATGCAGTTGGACGAGAGCTATAGAGCCCTCCGATGGTATGTAACCCAAATGTGCCCATGGACAGCGAACGACACCGTCCAACGGAAGGCTTTTGCTATGGCGGCCTGGGGCTCTTATTAGAGAGGCTGTCTGAGGACCCTGACTTTGGGAGCGATTTGGAGTGGTTGATAGTCCAGAAATCATGACTGAAGAATCAACAATGTGGCACAGTAATAGTGTGCTTTGCTCACCTGCATCTACGGTTTTGGATGTGGATGTCTTATGGCGGATGCAGCAAGTGCTGACTCACCCTGACGAACCTGTTTCTGTACAGGATGAGCTTAGATGGAGAAATGCATCTGTCCAGCCACTGGATAAAGGTATGGGAGAAGAGGAAGCCATCTTCATTCTCCAACCATGAATCTCCGATTTAATGGACTTTCCATCGGAAGATGATATGGATGATAAATCACCTGCCAAAGTGTTGGCACTGGGCCCGAGAGCCACCAGCCCATGCCCTGGACTTTTCTGCTGAGGAGGAACATCCCAGTGAGCCTCCAGCAGAAGAGCAGGCATCCAGGCATAGCACTGCTGACCTCTGCCTTCAACAGTTCGTGACCCAGGAAGATGGGTGCAAGGCCACTGACTTTTCAGTTTACTTTCCTGCAGAACAGCTAGCATCAGGGCCTAACACCAACCGCAGCTTCAGCCTCCCTGAGAGAAGAGGCAGCTAACCTTTCTGCTACACCACTGACAGGGACCTGGGACTTCCTGCCAGCAGCATCTGTGGAGTTACAAGAAACATCTCCAGCTGAAGCGCTGACAACTGGACAGAGGGTCCAAGACCTCTGCCCCACACCTGTGGCAGTTCCAGAGGCCCAGGGTGAGAAGGTGGTGATCACTCCCCAGCAGCAGATCAGGATCTGGGGGGAGAAGAGAGAGGAGGTTGTTTTCCTCCCTCCTAAACAGTCAGTCAGAGCAGAGGAAACTGTCTTCCCTACCCAGCCAGGATCTGTGCATCTGGGAGACTGTACCAGAGAAAAGTTGTCCCAACCGCCACATGAGGGTAAGGAAGATGGAGCAGCTGGCTCCCCTTCCCAGCAGCAGTTGGTGTCCTAGAATGACACCAATTCAGCAAAAGAGCTGTCAACAGGGCAGAGTGCTGCTGGCCTCTGCCCCCAACTAACAGAAGATGGATTTCCTGTGGTAGTGGATGGGACTTCGGTTTCCACTAAAACAACCCCAGAAAAAGGTCTGGCATTGGGACTGAAGGATGTCAGCCTTGTTCAAGCACTGGCGGATTTTCATAGAGAAAAAGTGTATGAGACTACGGTCTTGACCTGGATACCCCAGGGATGCTGGGTAGTTGGCCCAGATACCCAACAGCATGATGGTGTGAGCCCATCCACCCTGTCTTCTCTCCAGTGGCTTAATGGTCTTCAGCAAGAAGGACCAGTCCACACTTCTCCCCAGCAGGGGTTATGTTCTATGAAAGAGGCAGAGGTTGGCTGGGTGAGTAATTTACAAAGTTGCATAGTTTGTGAGGTTGAAAAAAGACATCAGTCCATTCAGTTCAACCTATGATGTGTGTGTATGTTTGCTGTTAACCGTACAATGTATACCCCTTTATGTTGTGGTCTTTAAGGTGCTCATCTAATAGTTTTTTGAAACGATCGATGCTCCCTGCTGATACCAGTGCTTGTGGAAGAGAATTCCACATCCTTACTGTGCTGACAGTAAAGAACCCCTTGCGTATTTTAAGGTTAAACCATTTTTCCTCTAGTTTTAGTGAGTAGACACATGTCTTATTTTATTCACTTTCTCTGGAAAGTTTGTTCCTTATGCTAGGGTCATCACCAATATAGTATTTGTACATTGATATCATATCCCCTCTCAAGCGTCTCTTCTCCAGAGAGAATAAGTTCAATGCTTGTTGTCTTTCCTCATAGCTGATGTCCTCCATTCTCCTAATTATTTTTGTTGCCCTTCTCTGGACTCTCTCCATTTCCAGTATCTGTTGCGACCCTGTCAGGCACTCCATTCGGGACAATTTGTTTGGGGTACTGTGTGGATACAGACATTGGGGGACTGGAACTACAGACTAACTTCAAATTCAACCCGTTTGGGGTCCCCTCCTGTGTTAGTCTCCTTCCAAAAGGGGAGAGATGTAGTAGGAGTCACTTTGGTTGGGGGGCCCGTGAAACACAGCTTACCTTAGAGAGGTTGGGAATTCTCTCTCAGTGCCCTAGGCCCCTCTTATGTCTAAATCACCCTGTGTCTATTAGGGACACAGGGTGATCAAGAAGCCCAGTCTGGCCTGCCCAAACCAGACATCCACAGACTGATCGGCTATGAGAGCTCCATGCGCCCTGCCGGGACAAGCTTACAGACTATGTGGAACTTTGTCAAGGAAGCTGCCATGGTGGATTGACTCTTTGGGACGACTAACTCAGGCACTGACCGATTGGAGATCTGGTACCCGGTTAGTCTACCTTTGGGGTGAAGATATGTGACAGTACTCACCGTCACTGGGAGTGAAAGACAGATACTTAATGATACTTAATAAATTGAATCTGCATATGATGTAATCAGGCAACCCCTGGCCTGTGTGTGGTAATATGATCAGGATGGGGAGGTCCATGCTGTATATAAATTCTTTGTGACTGTTCAATAAAGTGTGATTCCAGTACAAGCTAATTGTTGGCTAGCTTTGTATGGGGGAGGCTAGGATTTGATATCTATGTTCATGACTGCAAGGAAGCCGTATACTGACGGAAGACATCAAGTACAGTGTGGGCCGGCGGTTCCGTTAGTCTTCTTACCTGGTGATTCATAGGGACAAAGTGGTGTTGCAACCCTGTCAGGCGTTCCTTCCTAAGGTTGTCTCAGGGTTTCATTTAAATGAAGACATTGTGCTACCGTCCCTATGTCCTAAGCCTAAACATCCTAAGGAATTTGCTTAGCATTCTTTAGATGTGGTAAGGGCGATTCGGGTGTACCTGGCGGTGACTGAACCGATTAGGAAATCTGATTTCTTGTTTGTTCTTACGGATGGACCTCGTAAGGGGCAGGCTGTATCTTCTGCGACCATTTCCATGTGGATCAGGCAGACGGTGGTGCAGGCCTACTCCATTAAGGGTCTGGTTCCTCCTTTCCCTGTTAAAGCACATTCTACAAGGGCACTTAGTGCCTCCTGGGCTTTCTGTCATCAGGCGTCATTGGTTCAGGTGTGCAAGGCGGCTACTTGGTCGTCTGTACACACATTCACAAAATGTTCTAAAATGCTTCTCATACTTGCGTCTTTGGATGCAGCGTTTGGCCGCAAGGTTTTGCAGGCTGCGGTTGCGGAGGCTTCTGCTTCTTGAGGGTGAAAATTTGTTCTTCTGACACTGCTTGTTACAAACTGAAGTCCTACAACAGGAGATGATAGTATACTCTCTGGGACTTCCCCAGGGGAGTATCCAAATAGCTTTCCGCCTAGTCCTCCTCCTGGAGAGCGAGGACATAAGCCCAATGATCTGAAGGCTTTTATCAGCCTTTTTTGGCAGGGGACGTCTATGACGAAACACGTACGGCGCCATCACATTATTTCCGGTTCCGGCTCCCGGAGGAACGCATTGAGTTCCAGCTGCTTCCTGATCGCGCTTTTGCGTTTTTGTGTGAGTACCTGTCTTATCTTCTTAATATATTTATACAAAACAGTATCACACGATTGCTGCCCCCTTTTTCATCTCCTATGAGTGAACCACTTAACCCAACGCTCTGAGGACTCCAAGGAGGATTCGGATTAGGACCCCTAGGAGGACCCAGGTACCTGGGATTAGGAGCCCACACGGGATACCCCCATCCACTTCCCTAGGAACCTTAGTGAGGCCCCCCAGGATACCTACACGGGAGTGGCAGATCAAGAGCCCCAGAGGAAACCAGGACCCACCAGAGGTATATACCTACATATATATACCCGCTCTATACCCCTGTGTGGGGTGGGTATTTCCGGTGAGTGTGCTACTTACAGGGTTCCTACGGTCATGAAATTCCTGGAAAAGTCATGGAAAAGTGTTGTGCAACTATTTAATTTTGTCTCTGGGCCCCCTGTATTCTGTGGGAGCGGGGGACAGTAAGTGGACTATTTTCTCTGTTTCGGGTTTAGGCGGATTAATCAGCCGCAGCGCTGAAGCCTGATCACTGGTCTCTTCAATATGAATAGACCGTGACAGGCTGGGAACCCTGCGGTGGATTGATCCGCTGAAACCTGAAACTGAGAAATCGTGCATTCACTGTCCCGCTCTCAGGGACGTACGGGGGGCGTGCACTGGGGGGTGTCAGGCCGACTGCTTCTCTGTGCTATGGAATGTAAACGCTGACTGCCCGTACTGTGGTATGTGCTATGGAATGTAAAAGCCGACTGCCCGTGTTGTGGAATGTGTTGTGGAATGTGTTGTGGAATGTGTTGTGGAATGTGTTGTGGAATGTGTTGTGGAATTTGCTGTGGAATGTGTTGTGGAATGTAGAAGCAGACTGCTTCTCTCCTGTGCTGCAGAAGATATCTCTCTCTCTCTCTCTCTATCTCTATCTCTATCTCTCTCTGTCTCTGTCTCTCTGTCTGTCTCTCTCTCTCCATATTAAAAGTTACCTCCTAATCAATATTACCTCTCCATCTTTTTCCCCTTAAAAAGAAAAATAAGATTGCAGAAATAATTAGGACTCCCCCCACACACAGACACACACATATCCCAGATTAATTAACCCATCCAGTGCTGTAATAATTGGATTGGTGAGCTATTGGCTCCAATGGTTAATGTGCAGGGATGACGGGTTTTTTATGCTGTTAATTACAAACTTTTATTAATTCAGTATCTTTTCATTATTATTAATTTATAATTATTAATTCCGTATCAGTGAGCTGCATTAGTGCAACCAGTATCAGTGTCAGTGCAACCAGTGTTAATTAACACTGACACTGGTGCCACTAATGCAGCAGAAAGGGGTTAATTAACTGCCACTGGTCGGTCATTAATGCATCAGTGACCAGTGGCAATACATTAATCCCCTCATGCTGCATAATACAAATACCATGGGTAATTAACCTTGCCTACTATTTTAAAAATAATTGTGGGGGGGGGGAACGTCATTTTCTGTTTGGGTGTTCTTTTGGCCCCCCCAGTGCTCTTTTAGCCCTCCCTGCTCTTAGCCCCCTCCGTGCTCTTATTCTGGCTCCCCCATTGCTCTCCACCCCCCTGTGCTCCCTGGCTCCCCCCTCAGTGATTTCCTGTTCCCCCCCAGACAGTGCTCTCCACTCCCCTGTGCCTACCAACCCCCCTGCAATGCTTTCCAAAACCCCCCCTTAATTCTCCCTCTCCCCCCCCCCCCCCATGCCCTTCAGCTCATCCAGTGCTCTCTGCTTCCCCTGTGCTCTCCGGCCCCCCCTAGTGCTCTTCTATCTTTCCTTATCTCACCTAAGAGGAGGTCAGTGACAGTGCTGCCCGGCCAGTCTGAGGGGGGTCACTGATGTAAGGGGGCACTGTTATAAAGGTTCCTCCTTATATCAGGACCCCCCCTCCCTTCCTTAGTGCATTCTCTCTGTGGAAAGTGGTCTCTGGTCACCAGAGTCCCCCCTACATCAGAGTTCTCAGCTTTTTCACCCGTGCGCCTGAAGTGACACCCACTCCCAGCTGTGGCAGTGGTGCTTCCATCTCATCCACTGTAAAACAAGGGACCATTTTAAGTCACGCTGTATCCAGAAACGAAACCCTAACTGCAGAGGTACTGTACACTACAAAGATTGTCATTTATTTTAGTGAAAATATGCTGGGTGTGACATGGATTTTCTTCTTATTTAACATGTATACATAGACATTTCATGAAACTTTTGGTCATGAATATTTACGTGAAGTCATGGAACAGTCATGGAATTTTCTTGGTAAAAATGTGTATGAACCCTGTACTTACTCCAGGGATCACGAGCACCCCACCACTATACCCACCACAGGGTCACCACCGTCACCATTATCTGAGGATTCAAGGGTTGTGCTGCATGCTACTTATGGACTGTTGCAATTACTAATATTTAGTCACCATATATTTGCTGCACTTTATTAATTTACCTTTTTTATATTGAACAGTATATAGTGGTCACCTTATATATTTATTCACCCTTTTGGATTTGTACATTTATGGTCTCAATATTTATCCGTTTGTTATACCTATTTAAGGATTCACCACTATTGATTGCCAGGATGGTTCGCACTCCTTAACACCGGTCACTTATATTTGTCACGCTGATTTGCATTGGATTTGCACTCTTGTACTATCAGTGGTTTACTTTATTATCCTTTTATTTGTCTTTGACATTTTTTATACACTACCAATATATCAGTCACCTTGGGAGCGCCACACCCCTTGTTTTCTCTCTAGCTTCTTTGTATATAACTGTGGTTATATTTGAGGGGGGCTGCAGCCTATTGTTTTTTTATATGCACTTCCTTAGCGCGGAGTACACCTGTTTTTATAGGGGTGTTTCCTGGCTGGGAAAAAAACCAAAACTAGTGGGTTTTGAGAGGAGTTTTTCAGCTGTAAAAACACCCTAACTCTAAAAAATGCTTAAAAACGTAACTGTTCTGTGTTTGAACATTTTTGAGCCATATGCTTTTGTGGGAGTATAGTTTTGCAAAAAAACAAAGCTAAAATACGCTTCTGCAAAAACGCTGAAAAACTCATTCTACAGATACAGCTTTCTACAGCTAATGCTTGAGGCGTTTTTATAACACTCAGTGTGCATGAGTCCTTAGGATGTTGTACTGAGAGTTAAGTTATTAAAGCCCAGCTTCAGGCAAAAATGTAATTTAAATAGAGCATTGTGCATCAATTACCTTACTGCTTCACCTTAATTCCAAATACCTCTTCCTAAGCCATTCTGCAGTGTAATGTATCTATGTCAGTTTCCTCTATGTGCCATGTTAGTTTCCTGCCCTAGGAACCGGGCATTTTTACCTCCTTGTTATCTTCATGGGCACTGATTTCCTCACACCCCCATATTTTCTCATGTCTCTGGAGGACACCAAAAGACAATAAGGTGTGACCACCTTTCTCCTGCGCTTGGTATCCAAGCCCCTCGACCACACTCCTCACGGGACTCACACCTGGCTTCTCAGATGGCTAAGGTCTTGCTGCCCATAACGGACTGGGGTAGTCCACCGGTACTAAAAGCAAAGAAAACAAAGAAAGGGCGCACCGACCTAGCGCATTATCCTCAATAACAGGCTTTATTTGTGTAACATTAAAAAATGGCTACTCACAGACATAGATGAAAGTATATCATATCGAGCTGAATTGCTCAAATGTCCGGGTTAGTCCATGTAATCGTCCATAACCGATGAGATGACGGCTGACGCGTTTCGAGGCCTAGCCTCTTCCTCAGAGCCTCGTCATCTCATCGGTTATGGACGATTACATGGACTAACCCGGACATTTGAGCAATTCAGCTCGATATGATATACTTTCATCTTTCATCTATGTCTGTGAGTAGCCATTTTTTAATGTTACACAAATAAAGCCTGTTATTGAGGATAATACGCTAGGTCGGTGCGCCCTTTCTTTGTTTTCTTTGCCTCTGCAGGACACCGACGTTGAAAGTGTCACCTACACCAATAGGAGGTGTCCACATCATGCATGCAGTGATGTGGACATGCACAGAAGAAAAGAGATGGCCTAGGCTGGCAGTGTTACATGATTGTGGCTTCAGGTAAGTAAAGTGGACATTTGGAGAATATTGTTTTTTTTTTTTTTGGTTGGTTTGTTCTTTATACCAGTAGTTAGAGAAGGGGGGTTGCTTAATGTCCTGAAGTTGGGCTTTAGTGGATGTTGGGCCATTCTAATTTGAATACTATTTGTAAGTGGATATTGCCTTTTTGTACAGTTTTTGTCTGTCTTGAAAAAGGATCAGTTGTGATCTAAAACTGTTGCCATTTTGGTGAAATACTCTAACCATACCATTATTAAATAAAAGACGACTGAGAGCTACTTCTTTGTTTTTTTCTTACTATATATTTGTAGGCGCATGCAAGTTTTTGTTGTCATTGCTTACATGCACATGTGGCATATATGTATGGCACATACATCTTTTCCTCTCTCTTTCACTCTCTCTTTATCTCGCGCTCTCATTATTTTTGTTTTCATTTCAGGTTATGCAACATCCATCTGAGGGAAGCCAAATCTTGAGCCTTTTTAGCAACATGAAGGAAGCATCTACCAAGGTAGCAGAAATTTGGATATTTTCACTCTCCAGTCAGCCAATTGATCATGAAGATAGTGTCATTAATACCAGCCAGAAGATAAAATCCACAGGTTGGTGTATACATTGTCATTTTAGTACTACGGTTTAAACAGGTACTAAGTGACTTATTTGATCTATGGTTTGGTTACTTGACACAACCCCAACATGCTTGGGTATGTGGTTACTTTAACAAATAACGCTTTTAGTTTTTTTTCTAATAACAAATGGTGATCACAAATATATTTGCTTTTCTCTTTTTGGCCATAAAATCAGTGCACTGATAGTCTTTTAAAATCAAGGGGGGGAATCCTGCGCTTAATGGTAGATGAGTTCACTATAGTGAAATGACATAAGTAAATGACATAAGAAAATAGCAGCTAGAACACTGGAATCATAGCAGTCCCATTCAGTATATAAATCAAGTAGTGCAGCGCTATGAACAACAAAATAAATTGTGCTTAAAAAAGGATAAAACAAATGCAATATGGTGACATAATATGCATCAGAAACGTGAGTCCATTCAGCACATGGAGATATAAAGAGTCCACTTAAAGAATGAATATCCCAAGATGTGGAAAACAGGATGGAAAACAGGCACCCGTGTAGATAGACAAGGTGGCAGCTTACCACAATGCGTGGGCCTCCAAATTAATGGAAAGGCCACTGAGAGCATAAGATGTTAGCTCTTATGGGCTGGACTCTCTCCTCTGCACGAACAGACAAGGTTTGCACTTCAATGATCCTCCGCCTATTCATAGGTCCAGGAATGACTCCGGAGTATATGGCAATATGTGGAGGAATGAAGATAACATAGTGTACTCCCGTATGGTAAAAAACACAGCTTTATTATAGATTCTACTTACAAGAGGATGGATATGTACAAGCGACTGAGTAAAAAGCGGCGTCCCGCTGTAGTAAGCATGCAGCCGGCGTCCTGGGGGCATGACAAACGCGATGTCCGGAACCTCCCACGCAGTAAAGTCTCCTCTTCTGTACAGGTTTTCAAAGAACTGGTACTGGGAGACCTTGAAAGGATCAAAATAAAAAAGCCGCCAAACAACAACTCTTTACAAATTGGGTTGCAAGCATTGTGTAAACACAAGGACATAGTCATCCGCCCGGCCGACAAAGGCGGTGGTATTGTCTTGCTCGACAAGGATGACTATGTCCTTGAGATGAATAATATTTTGAGTGATAGGGACACTTACCAAATCCTTAATAGGAACCCAACAATTAAATATAAAAAAGAGCTTCAGGTTCTTGTAAACCAAGCCTTTGATAAAGGCATCTTGGAGAAGGAGAAATTATTCTTAGTACCTTTGGCTCCCCGCCTGCCGGTTATGTACTTCCTTCCAAAAGTACATAAAAATCCTATAAAACCTCCCGGCCGCCCTATTATCAGCGGGATAGATTCCCTTTGTTCCCGTGTCGGAAGATACGTGGACCCCTTTCTCCAACCATTGGTATCGCAGATGCCCTCCTACCTTAAGGATACAACACATGTCCTCAATATCATTAAAGATATCACATGGAAGGAAGGCATGATCGTGGCTACAGCGGACGTCATGTCCCTGTACACGATCATACCACATCAATTAGGATATGAGGCAGTACAATACTATTTGAACACTCTTAGTGGTTTAGATAGAGTACAGATTGAGTTCATTCTTGAGATTTTGAACTTTGCAATGACTCACAATTTTTTCTGGTTCAATAATACATATTTTTTACAATGTCGTGGTGTGGCTATGGGGGCAAAATTTGCCCCCAGCCTGGCCAATTTGTTTATGGCCAGGTGGGAGGAGGATGTCGTCTATAGGGACCGGCCACCCCAGCTGGTGCTGTGGCGTAGGTACATAGACGACATCCTCCTCCTATGGGATGGAGATCAATGTTCCCTTGACCAATTCATGTCTACCCTAAACGAGAATAATAGAGGCATCAAACTTGACTGTACCAGTAGCACAACCAGTGTCAACTTTCTGGATCTTAACCTGGTAGTTGAAGAGGACAGGTTGGTCACTTCCACCTTCTTCAAACAAACCGACCGTAATAGCTTCATCCCAGTTGACAGCTGTCACCATAAATCATGGTTACAAGCTGTCCCTAAGGGACAGTTTATGAGGCTACGGCGGAACTGTACCCATCTTGACACTTTTCTCACACAAGCCTTGCAACTCAAAATTAAATTTTTGGACAAGGGCTATCATGCTGACTCCCTGGATAAGACCATCAGGGAAGTAGCTGATATGAACAGACATGACCTATTAGCCCCACGCATTAGAAACAATGATTGTCAACCATTCAAAAACTGCTTTATCACCTCTTTTAGCTTACAGCACTACGAGGTTAAGAAAATCATACAGAAACACTGGACAGTTATTAAAAACGACAGAGTATTGGGTCCGGCTCTCCCAGACCGACCTAATGTTATTTTTAGAGGTGCTCCATCACTACGACACCAGGTGGCCCACAATGTTATTGAAAAACCAGAGAGGCCCAGTTTTCTACCTGAACTAAAAGGGTTTTATCCCTGCAAGAGATGCAATATTTGCGCCTTAAATGTATTTAAAGGTAGAAAGATTGAGAAAATTAGGTCCCATGTCACCGGGAGAGAATATCCGATAAAATCCTTCATTACATGTTCAACACAAAATGTTGTGTATTTACTTCAATGTAAATGTGGGAAGCAGTACATCGGACGAACCCTGAGGAATATGCAAATTCGCATGGGAGAACACGTGGCAAATATTCGTAAAGGGTTCCCTGGCCACAGCGTGTCAAAACATTTTGACCACTGTCGACACAAGGACCCCAGAAATACGTTGTTTGTGGCTTTTGATAAGTTTACCCCTAATTGGCGAGGGGCGAACGCAAAAAGGGAATTATCTCGCGCCGAAACGCGATGGATTTATATTTTGAAAACCTATGTACCTCATGGCCTTAATGTCGAATGGGACATTAACTGTTTCATTAATAACAGTTAGTGTTGCCAATGACAGGAAAGGTAAAACTATGTTTTTCTCTTTCATTATTATATGGACTCTATTGGAATTTTATTATATTTTTATTTTTTTATTCATCATTATTGTTTTCATTTATCAGCAAGTGGTATTTAATCCTTTACGGTACCTTATTGATTTGTTAGAGATTATTTTTAAGTCATTTAGATGGATTGTATGTTAAAGGGAAAAGTGCTGCAATTCGTTTTCTGGCCTGGTCTCTTTTTTAATACCTTTCCTGTGACAATATTTTGTTTGGCCACCAGATGGCGTTTTCCTTATATCGGTGGTATTTTTATAAAGTCCCCGTTTTTTATTTATATTTCTTTATCTCTTTACAATTCTGATTACCGCGCAAGTGGTAGTAGCCTCTGTTTTTATATTTTTAGTATATTGAGGACGGCGGATTACTCATCTGATCTGAGTTTCGTGTCCTCTTTGATCACTGTTGTGTCTCCGGACACTTCCGCCCTCAATGGCCAGACATCGGGTGCGTCACTTCCGCCCTTCCTCGTCCGTGATTGGACGAGGTCCCGGATGTAATTACTGTATGGGGTATATGTGAGGCGTGCCCGCGATGTCCGGTAACCACGCCCCTGACGACGTCACTCTGACGAAACCGGTCAAGAAAGGGAGGTTCCGGACATCGCGTTTGTCACGCCCCCAGGACGCCGGCTGCATGCTTACTACAGCGGGACGCCGCTTTTTACTCAGTCGCTTGTACATATCCATCCTCTTGTAAGTAGAATCTATAATAAAGCTGTGTTTTTTACCATACGGGAGTACACTATGTTATCTTCATTCCTCCACATATTGCCATATACTCCGAAGTCATTCCTGGACCTATGAATAGGCGGAGGATCATTGAAGTGCAAACCTTGTCTGTTCGTGCAGAGGAGAGAGTCCAGCCCATAAGAGCTAACATCTTATGCTCTCAGTGGCCTTTCCATTAATTTGGAGGCCCACGCATTGTGGTAAGCTGCCACCTTGTCTATCTACACGGGTGCCTGTTTTCCATCCTGTTTTCCACATCTTGGGATATTCATTCTTTAAGTGGACTCTTTATATCTCCATGTGCTGAATGGACTCACGTTTCTGATGCATATTATGTCACCATATTGCATTTGTTTTATCCTTTTTTAAGCACTGATAGTCTTTTACCATCCAAATGAGCATGATTTTAAATGTTTTGTGCTGATTTTATTTATATTATTTATTCTTTTTGTTTTCTTTATCTCAATCATACAGTACAGGACATGGGTATCTTACTCATACAAATCCTTAAAGTTATAGCCGGCAACCCAATAGCTTCTTCATGTAAACTCTCTATTGGTACATTATGGAGGATATAGAGTCCAAAAGTGTGAATGTTTTTCGGCCGAAGCCTTCCTCATAGCATACAAAAATGTAAAATAAAATCTCATATATATATATATATATATATATATATATATATATATTTCTCTTACGTCCTCCGACAGTCGCCGCCCACTCATACAGTCTTCACTAATGGGGTATTGACTTCATCTCCACAGGAGTAACTAGGTATAAGACTTGTTAAAAAAAACAGAGCTTTTACATAGACACACATATGGGGGCTGTCCCACTGGTCCAATACCCCCCTGATATCAGCCCTTGCAGCTCAGTTTGTCTTCTGCCTAGTTAAGGAGTAAGATAGGCTTCCCTGTGCTGGGGCTTCAGTCTCAGCCTTCTTCTTCTATTTTGTGATTTTATTTACTGCAAATGTGTTTTTTCTTTGCACTACTAGCTGTTTATTTTGTCAGCATTAGTTAGTCAGATCTTCGGATGAAGACAGCGTTTGCGGAGCTGGGAATCGGACTGGTCGTCCTGGTCTTCCAGGACAGAGGGCCTGATAGAATCCCAGCCCGCCATCGAGCCTTTAGCAGGCTATGTGTTCGCCCTGGCCTCGCAAACGACCCATCCCTGTCCTCAGGGATGCAACCTGTGAGGTGGCTACCTTGCCTGGACGTCTTTTCCACAGTTCTCCGTGCACTGTTAGCATCCTGTGTTTTTTGGCTGACGCACCCCTGCCATCTGAGGGTGGGCGGTTTCCCGTTGATGAGAGGCACCCCACGCCATCAGATACAGGTAAGTACATTCTGTGTGGGGCCTCTGTCTGGGGCTGGCAGTCCTGTGTGTCTGTGTTATCCCCTCATGTCTGTGCGTTTTTGGGCTCCCTAATCCCAGTCCCTGCGGGGGTCTTCTCTCACAGCCTGTGCATTGTGTGGGTTTGTGGAGGTCCTTCTACTGTGTCACTTTAGGGTGCTTTTTGGAGGTACAGACACGTGTGGCGACTGCTGCGGGGTTAAAAACCACCGGTCCACCATTTTAGGTGTGGGCAGCATGTCTGGCTTCACCATGGGTGCTTATACAGCATTGTATGCGGTGTATTTTGGCGCCTTGTGGTGCCATCTTGTGTGTGGCAAACGTTAGTTCCGAGCACATGTCGGCGGCCATTTTACCGAAGCCTCCCATTACTTTCCATTGGCAACCATTTTTCCTTAGCCTGAAACCTCAGTTCAGTCTCCTGCGGTGACATCACTTCCTCCTTTTACTTTGGAGTATTCGGCTGCGGTGGTAACACTTGTGGGGGTCTGTCTGCTGTCTCTTTTTACTTGTGCAATCCTTCTGGCTATCAGTTTTCCTAATTGAGAGTCTGTGTTTCACAGTCATTGAAGCGGTGTGCTGCGGGGATCCGCGGCGCGCTAAAAGGGCCAGTACCTTTAACAAAAAAAAAAGGATTTCGGTTTTTAACATGGATTCTCAGGACAGCAAATTTCCCACAGCCCTTGTGGGGGATTCAGGTTCCCCTGAATCCTCTGCTCGGTCTACTTTATCTGCTGCAGTGGCGACTTCGGTGTCCAAAGTGGAGATTCTGATCTCTGAACGTGCTGCCAGGAAAAGGCCTCGTTTGTCCTTGTCTTCTGATTCTGAATCGGATATGGTTGCCATAGGTGCCGTACCCCTTGAGGGGTCTCGCTCTTCTCAGTCTGAGGGGGAGACGGAGGTTGCAGGGGTGGATGATTCCCCCCCGGGACGGGCGAGGACCACGCAGCTATGGATGCGCTGATTCTTGCCATTAAAGAAACACTACATTTAGAGGATGAGCCCAATCCTCCGTGCATTGTGTCCTCTTTTGGCACACACAGGACCCGCAAGGCGGCGCAGGTGTTGCCTTGCCCTGCTGAGTTTCACGCTACTGTGAATGATCAATGGCGTCATTTAAAATGCACCTTTGTGGTGGCAAAAAGGTTTCAACTCCTTTATCCCTTTGCGTCTCCTACAGATTTGCGCGTGTGTGGCCCCTCAGGTGGATCACACTATGGCCAGATTGAACAAGGCCACTCTAGTACCCACGGAGATTAACTGTCGCCTGATATGGTTAAAGATCTGGTCGGCTGACCAGACTTCAAGAAAAACAGTGGCTGACATCCCCTATGCGGGGTCTCACCTGTTTGGGGAATACCTGGATGAATTGGTTAAAGGGGTCACTGGGGGCAAGAGGACTCTGCTGCCCCAGAATCCTAAGGGCAAGTTTTTCCGCGGTAAGCGGGGCCCCTCCTTTCGTGCCTTCAAGGCACAGAACAAAGGGAAACCCTTCAAGGGCCCGGGTGGCCAGAGAAAGCCCTGGGCGTGCAAGCCCAAATATGGCCAGGCGGGTGCGGCGGCCCAATCCACCTCTGCCTGATGGGATGCCCTCACCCGTTTCAGGGGTGGGGGGACGTTTGCGCCGTTTCCTCCAACCTTGGCTGCTCAGAATTCCGGACAGATGGGTTCAGGAAATCATTTGATCGGGTTACAAGATCGAATTCCTTTCGCGGCCGGCGGACAGATTATTTCCCTCAAATCTTCATTTGACCCCAGGGCGGTTACAGGACCTGCATCGGGCGGTGCAAGATCTCCTCGCCCAGGGGGTGGTCGTCCCGGTGCCTCATCGGGACAGATTTCGGGGGTTTTACTCGAATCTGTTTACCGTGCCCAGAAAGGAGGGCAAGGTGCGTCCGATTCTGGACCTAAAAGCTCTGAACCGCTTTGTACACGTTCGGAAGTTCCGCATGGAATCGCTCCGTTCGGTGGTGGCCTCCCTGAGTCCAGGCGAGTTCCTGGCCTCTATCGACCTGAAGGATGCGTATCTACACATCCCCATTTTCGAGGGTCATCAGAGGTACCTCCGATTCGCTATCGCGGAGGAACACTATCAGTTTGTGGCGCTACCTTTCGGTCTCGCTTCGGCTCCAAGGGTGTTTACCAAAGTGCTGGCTCCAGTTCTGGGCCTGTTGCAGGCTCCGGGCATTGCGGTCTTGGGATATCTGGACGATCTCCTGTTAAGATCGAGTGCCAGCCAGAGCCTGCTGCGCGATCTGTCCACTACGGTACAAACGCTTCAGGAGTTCGGGTGGACCATCAACGTGCAGAAGTCGACCTTGTCTCCTTCGGTTCGTCTCCCATATTTGGGGATGGTTCTGGACTCTGCTCAAGCAAAGGTGTTTCTACCGGAGGACAAGCTCCGGACCCTACAGAACGAGGTCAGAGCCCTCCGGGACAACGAATCCTCGTCACTCAGGACTTGTATGCGGGTCCTGGGGTTGATGGTGTCAGCCTTCGAGGCGATACCGTTCGCACAGTTTCACACAAGGTCTCTCCAAGCGGAGTGAAAGGCAAGGGTGACCAGCGCTATGGAGTCTGAGGTAGAACAGTGTGTAACGAGTGTGAAGGTGTAAGCAGCCAACAACCAAACCCCAAAGGGTTAAGGATAAAGTGAAATGTGCAACAAGGGTTGAAAACGGCGCTACCTGAAAAGTGATTGATAATATAGTGCAATAATGTGCAAATGCCTTATTAAAGGGAAGTGACACCGGCAAATAATAAATAACGTGAAAAATAATAATATTTCAAAAAAGTAGAAAACCACACATATCCTTATCAATAACCACAACCGATATGGTCTGTTCGTGTGTGGTGAATTTTATCTGTAAAGTAATAATAATAGTGCCAACAAGTGAGCAATTCTTATAGTGGGTTTATTCAAATAGTGATACAGTGTAAATCAAACAATATATAATACATAAATCCCTGGTGGTGAAGTGATGGATAAAGGTGACCAAAGTGAATACTGAAGTGCTGTATTCCTTAGAAGTGTAGGTGTTGTAGTACCCCAGGTGACCACTAAGTGAGGTATATACGACCTGTTCACATGAAGTGGTCCCAAGAGGGGTGGCTAGTGGGGTCCTCTCCTTGTCCCGCAAGGCACCGGCTGGTAATCTCACGGAAAGAAAAGAAAGGGGAGCCCCATCAAGTAGTATGCAAGGTTAAACCGATGCAGAAAGCAGTAAAAACTCACGGTGAAGCTGCCTCGGATCAGTGTAGAGAGACGCCGGGAAGCTTCCGCGTTCCACGGCTCCCAAGTCCGAGACCGGAAGTGACGTAATGACGCAATGGACCCGCCCTACGCGTTTCGTCAGAGGACGTCTGCTGGAGCGGCGTCACCATCACGCACTCCCGGAATCTTTATAGTCAGCCGATGTCATAGCAACCAAACGGCTACCCGCGGCCATCTTGGTGCTCCTCAATGAACTGCCGGACGTGCGCCATCTTGGTCACCCACTCCACAAGATGATTACGCACGGCGTTCAGACATATTAAGCAATTTTTCATACGGCTGCTATGTTTCACATCATGCGCAAAGCAGCTTTCACCGGATACCTACACGGAACTAGTCTGATTCTTGTGAAGCAAAACGTACTAATTAAAAAAGAAAAAAAGAAAAAATATATGTAAAAAACTTTAAACTTTAATGTAATTCCAAAAATAAAAAAGGTAAAGGAATAAAAGTTTTTATTTTGCAACTCTTGTGTTTCAATCTCCCCGGGAGTGGACACGTGTCCTATGCTCCTTTATTTTGTGAGAGCACCCCCTAGTGTGTATGGATATATTACCTTTTATTACACATCTTTTTTGTTTATCGCGGGGAGGGAGTTTACCAGGTAAAATAGATAAAATTATATGCAATAAATGTAAAAAATATAAAAAACTTATTAAAATTTATGTTTAAAACAAAGGGATTTTATATTGATAAAAGAGAGGAATTATTTGATATTTATTGGTGAGAAGGATGTTGGACGAGAAGGTTCAAATAAGATCACACTATATAAAAATTCAGATAAAAGAATAGTGTTTCAAAGAGTAGGTAAAGACCGAAGGGGTCGCTTGGATAAGTTGATTAAAAATCTATTTTAAATACTAATAACCTAGTGAGGGATTAAAAGGAATTGGAACGTATAATAATAAAATGAAGAAACATGGTGGGTTAAAAATAAGCAGGACGAAATTAATAAAATAATCATCCATGAGGAGACTTTTAGATACTGGAAGGGGTAACAATCCTTCCCATTGTGTGGGAGGAGTCTACATGCTGTACCATATTGCAATATATAAAAACCATATAAAGGATATTAAAATATATTGCTAAAAGGAGAAATTGGATAAGAGTAAAAAAATAATAAATAACATAAAGGAGGAAACGAAGGGGTTTATCAAAAAAAGGGGCCATCTGGAAGGTGCTACAGACATGGGCCACATGTTAAAAACATATAAAAGGGGGTATAGTGGGTTTGTGCACTAAAATGAATCATACTGTTATACCCTTGTTGGGACAACTTATTCTAAAAATTCCAAAAATTCTAAGAAATTCTAAAAGTTGGTGTAAGAATTATTAAAAAATATTATAAAAAATTAGAATGCTAGGATAAAGGAAAAACGGTTTCAAACATCTGTAATAAAACAGTTTAAATCAATGTCAGCGTTCAAACCATCAGGACGCAAAGATTTCATTAAAAAGATCCATTTTGTTTCGTTTCTTGAGACCAGTCTTCTCTTGTTGCTGCCTCTCCAGTCCCCTTTTATTTTGTCAATACCATAGAACGTAAAACCTGATGGGTCCTGGGAGTGCATTTCCTTGAAATGCCTGGATAGGCTATGCTTCTCGAATCCCTTCTTTATATTTTTCACATGTTCTCTAATTCTTACGTATAGGGGACGCGTAGTTCTCCCTATATATTGTAAGTGACAAGGGCATTCGATGACATATGTCACATGTGTGCTGGTGCAAGTGATGGTATCTTTTATTTTGTATTCTACGCCTGTAGTATGTGATTTAAAATTCTTAATCTTTTTGGGTTGTCTCCTATTTGTTCTGCATGGCAGGCATTTTTGGCACCTGAAAAAACCGTTAATACTTGTGGGCAAGGAAATGGTTTTAGGTGGGTTCACCACGTTGTGTACCAACCTGTCTTTAAGTGTTGGTGCCCTCCTGTAGATAAAACTTGGTGCCTTTGGTAATATCTTTTTCAAGGTTCTGTCTGCTGTTAGTATAGGCCAGTGCTTCTTAATGATGCCTTCCAATTGTTTATGTTGTCTGTTATAGCCCGTTATGAACGCAAACTCGTATTTGTTGCTTCTTTCTTTACTTGGTTTTTCCTTTATAAGTTCCTCTCTTTTAGTGTTTCTGACTAGTTGTTTTAAATGTTCCAGATCTTTTCGTTTATAGCCCTTTTCAACAAATCGTTGTATTAGTATATCTGCTTGGATGTCAAAATCATGTATATTACTGCAGTTTCTCCTTATCCTCAGGAGTTGCCCCTTAGGAATATTCCCCAACCATTTCGGGTGGTGACAACTCCTGGTTGGGATATACCCATTCTTGTCCGTTTTTTTAAAATAAGTTTTACTGGCAATTTTTCCCCCTTCTTTAAAAAGTTCTAAATCCAAATAGGACACTCTTTCTTGGTTCCAATTACCTGTAAAGGTAATGCCATATGCGTTGCTGCTGATCTCATCAAAAAATGCTTGTAATGTTTCCATGTTGCCTCTCCAGATTAAAATGATGTTGTCTATGTATCTACGGTAATAAATTAGATCTGGTCTTTCCACGCTAAAAACCTGTTCCTCTTCCCATTTCTGCATAAAAATGTTGGCAACACTGGGGGCATACTTAGCCCCCATTGCAACGCCTTTTGTCTGTGCATAGTACTTTCCCTTATACCAAAAATAATTGGAGTTCATTGCCATTTTTAATCCTTCCAAAATAAAGTGCACCTGTGCATGTTTCAAATCTGTATGGTTAAAAAGAGCCCATTCCACACTGTCCAACCCATCTTTCTGTACTATGTTGGTGTAAAGTGAATTTACATCAATTGTCACCAAGAAATCTTCAAATGTGTGGTTTTCTACTTTTTTGAAATATTATTATTTTTCACGTTATTTATTATTTGCCGGTGTCACTTCCCTTTAATAAGGCATTTGCACATTATTGCACTATATTATCAATCACTTTTCAGGTAGCGCCGTTTTAAACCCTTGTTGCACATTTCACTTTATCCTTAACCCTTTGGGGTTTGGTTGTTGGCTGCTTACACCTTCACACTCGTTACACACTGTTCTACCTCAGACTCCATAGCGCTGGTCACCCTTGCCTTTCACTCATATCTGTGTAACCACTTTGGTGGAATCACCCAGACCTAGCTGCAAAATGGAGATTTTTAAATATATGACGTCAAGAACAGTGAATGTCGAGGAAATATTCGACCAGGACACCGTGGTACAAAGACAGGACATGGAAGGTTGTCTTAAACAATTAAAACACAATATGGAAAAACAGTTGAGGGTTTGGTGGGATATAGCCACCCTAGAGAAATATACCAGAGAGAACATAGCACCCAGGAGATTACGTTGGGACATTTCTCCCAATGACCACATCTCAGATCCAGCCCTCCTGGACAACTGGTATGCTTTTTTTAATAAATGCGAGAAAGAATTATTATTACTGATTATAAAAAGAAGACAATTCAAACTCAAAAAAATAGAGAATACCATTATACTACTCAAGGAACAGCTAGCCCCATATGCAGAGAGAGCCGAATATAAAACTAAAGAAAAGGCACTTCAGGAGGCCATACAGAAATATGACAAAACCATCCAAGCCAAAAAACAAAAAAAGTACAAGAGGGATATTATGGACTACAGAAATAGAGAGGTATACAAATGGCAATCTGATGAAATATATAATGGTCAAGGTACAAGTGTGGACCCGGTAGACATAGATTCCAGGGAATCATCTGATATGGAAGATGAGGATGGGGACACTTGGACAGAGGTTGCTACACCAAGAACCCCCAGAACACCATTAACCCCATACAATGGAGACAGAAACACTGGGGAGAGAATTAATGAACCCAGGGATATGTACAACAACCACTGGGATAACTGGAGGGATAATTCACACCAGAGAAGAGATAGAACACCAACATATACCTATGATCGAATTGATACATACAATAGATTTTCACCTCTCAGACAATATCAACAACCCAATTATGAAAGAAGAGGCTCACCCCCTAGAAGGGATTTTTTTCCAAGGGGAAACAGAGGAAGACCCCCAAGGAGAGGAGGGAGACCACAAGGGCAACATGGCCATTGGAGGAACTACGGATGGCAACAACCGTGGAGGCGCGGAGACTACCAAGGAGGCCCGAGAGAAACACGGAGACCGCAAGGAGGATATCACATCAATTGGAGAGAGGATGGGAGAAGACCCCAACAGGAGGATCACAGGAATACACCGAGACAAGGAGGGTCCGGTTTGAACAGGAGAGAGGAACCCCCCAGATCCTTCGACCACACAAGAGGCGGAAACCAAGGGGAAAACGCGGAGGGTCGAAGAAAAAGAAGAAGAGAATTTTAGGGAAAGGGATTTTTAATTTAAGCAATGTTGTTTTTAATAAAGAGGAATTGGAACTTTTAGATTTAGGCCTGAAGTATGCACCAGACAAAAATTTAGACAAATTTGAAGCATATATAGACTTACAGAAATACATAAGGAAAATTAATATTAAAAAGTTTTTTGAATTAAAGAAGGATAGAGGAACACCAAGAACAAACACCGAATTTAAACGGACCACATTGAGGAATAAGTCAGTCTTCAATCCCAAGAACCCTCAGAATGAAAACCTAGAGGTCTTTAAAAGAATGGTTGAAGAAGAAATCAGAAATCTAAAGATTAAAAATAAGAAGGAAAAAGAAATATGGGAGACTATCAAAACATTGGAAAAGAAAAAAGGGATAGTTATCAGACCAGCAGACAAAGGAGGAGGTCTGGTCATCCTGAATCAGAAGGATTACGAAGAAGAATTGGAAAATCTACTGAGTGCAGAGGACACGTATAAAAAACTGCCAGGAGACCCAAAAAGAAAATTCAAGGAAAATCTACAAACATATGTCCAAAAAGGAAGAATTCTGAATAAAAAGGAGGCCAACTATCTGAATATAGAAACGGCCAGAACACCCATTATTTATTATTTACCCAAAATACATAAGAATGAGGAAAAACCACCTGGCCGGCCCATAGTAAGCGGGATAAATTCTGTACATTCCAGGTTAGGAGAATACCTGGACAAATTTTTACAACCTATAGTGCCGAAAGGAAAGTCATATCTCCGTGACAGTAAACAGCTACTAACGGATATCCAGGATTTGAGGATTAGAGATGAAGATTTCTTGGTGACAATTGATGTAAATTCACTTTACACCAACATAGTACAGAAAGATGGGTTGGACAGTGTGGAATGGGCTCTTTTTAACCATACAGATTTGAAACATGCACAGGTGCACTTTATTTTGGAAGGATTAAAAATGGCAATGAACTCCAATTATTTTTGGTATAAGGGAAAGTACTATGCACAGACAAAAGGCGTTGCAATGGGGGCTAAGTATGCCCCCAGTGTTGCCAACATTTTTATGCAGAAATGGGAAGAGGAACAGGTTTTTAGCGTGGAAAGACCAGATCTAATTTATTACCGTAGATACATAGACAACATCATTTTAATCTGGAGAGGCAACATGGAAACATTACAAGCATTTTTTGATGAGATCAGCAGCAACGCATATGGCATTACCTTTACAGGTAATTGGAACCAAGAAAGAGTGTCCTATTTGGATTTAGAACTTTTTAAAGAAGGGGGAAAAATTGCCAGTAAAACTTATTTTAAAAAAACGGACAAGAATGGGTATATCCCAACCAGGAGTTGTCACCACCCGAAATGGTTGGGGAATATTCCTAAGGGGCAACTCCTGAGGATAAGGAGAAACTGCAGTAATATACATGATTTTGACATCCAAGCAGATATACTAATACAACGATTTGTTGAAAAGGGCTATAAACGAAAAGATCTGGAACATTTAAAACAACTAGTCAGAAACACTAAAAGAGAGGAACTTATAAAGGAAAAACCAAGTAAAGAAAGAAGCAACAAATACGAGTTTGCGTTCATAACGGGCTATAACAGACAACATAAACAATTGGAAGGCATCATTAAGAAGCACTGGCCTATACTAACAGCAGACAGAACCTTGAAAAAGATATTACCAAAGGCACCAAGTTTTATCTACAGGAGGGCACCAACACTTAAAGACAGGTTGGTACACAACGTGGTGAACCCACCTAAAACCATTTCCTTGCCCACAAGTATTAACGGTTTTTTCAGGTGCCAAAAATGCCTGCCATGCAGAACAAATAGGAGACAACCCAAAAAGATTAAGAATTTTAAATCACATACTACAGGCGTAGAATACAAAATAAAAGATACCATCACTTGCACCAGCACACATGTGACATATGTCATCGAATGCCCTTGTCACTTACAATATATAGGGAGAACTACGCGTCCCCTATACGTAAGAATTAGAGAACATGTGAAAAATATAAAGAAGGGATTCGAGAAGCATAGCCTATCCAGGCATTTCAAGGAAATGCACTCCCAGGACCCATCAGGTTTTACGTTCTATGGTATTGACAAAATAAAAGGGGACTGGAGAGGCAGCAACAAGAGAAGACTGGTCTCAAGAAACGAAACAAAATGGATCTTTTTAATGAAATCTTTGCGTCCTGATGGTTTGAACGCTGACATTGATTTAAACTGTTTTATTACAGATGTTTGAAACCGTTTTTCCTTTATCCTAGCATTCTAATTTTTTATAATATTTTTTAATAATTCTTACACCAACTTTTAGAATTTCTTAGAATTTTTGGAATTTTTAGAATAAGTTGTCCCAACAAGGGTATAACAGTATGATTCATTTTAGTGCACAAACCCACTATACCCCCTTTTATATGTTTTTAACATGTGGCCCATGTCTGTAGCACCTTCCAGATGGCCCCTTTTTTTGATAAACCCCTTCGTTTCCTCCTTTATGTTATTTATTATTTTTTTACTCTTATCCAATTTCTCCTTTTAGCAATATATTTTAATATCCTTTATATGGTTTTTATATATTGCAATATGGTACAGCATGTAGACTCCTCCCACACAATGGGAAGGATTGTTACCCCTTCCAGTATCTAAAAGTCTCCTCATGGATGATTATTTTATTCATTTCGTCCTGCTTATTTTTAACCCACCATGTTTCTTCATTTTATTATTATACGTTCCAATTCCTTTTAATCCCTCACTAGGTTATTAGTATTTAAAATAGATTTTTAATCAACTTATCCAAGCGACCCCTTCGGTCTTTACCTACTCTTTGAAACACTATTCTTTTATCTGAATTTTTATATAGTGTGATCTTATTTGAACCTTCTCGTCCAACATCCTTCTCACCAATAAATATCAAATAATTCCTCTCTTTTATCAATATAAAATCCCTTTGTTTTAAACATAAATTTTAATAAGTTTTTTATATTTTTTACATTTATTGCATATAATTTTATCTATTTTACCTGGTAAACTCCCTCCCCGCGATAAACAAAAAAGATGTGTAATAAAAGGTAATATATCCATACACACTAGGGGGTGCTCTCACAAAATAAAGGAGCATAGGACACGTGTCCACTCCCGGGGAGATTGAAACACAAGAGTTGCAAAATAAAAACTTTTATTCCTTTACCTTTTTTATTTTTGGAATTACATTAAAGTTTAAAGTTTTTTACATATATTTTTTCTTTTTTTCTTTTTTTCTTTTTTAATTAGTACGTTTTGCTTCACAAGAATCAGACTAGTTCCGTGTAGGTATCCGGTGAAAGCTGCTTTGCGCATGATGTGAAACATAGCAGCCGTATGAAAAATTGCTTAATATGTCTGAACGCCGTGCGTAATCATCTTGTGGAGTGGGTGAGCAAGATGGCGCACGTCCGGCAGTTCATTGAGGAGCACCAAGATGGCCGCGGGTAGCCGTTTGGTTGCTATGACATCGGCTGACTATAAAGATTCCGGGAGTGCGTGATGGTGACGCCGCTCCAGCAGACGTCCTCTGACGAAACGCGTAGGGCGGGTCCATTGCGTCATTACGTCACTTCCGGTCTCGGACTTGGGAGCCGTGGAACGCGGAAGCTTCCCGGCGTCTCTCTACACTGATCCGAGGCAGCTTCACCGTGAGTTTTTACTGCTTTCTGCATCGGTTTAACCTTGCATACTACTTGATGGGGCTCCCCTTTCTTTTCTTTCCGTGAGATTACCAGCCGGTGCCTTGCGGGACAAGGAGAGGACCCCACTAGCCACCCCTCTTGGGACCACTTCATGTGAACAGGTCGTATATACCTCACTTAGTGGTCACCTGGGGTACTACAACACCTACACTTCTAAGGAATACAGCACTTCAGTATTCACTTTGGTCACCTTTATCCATCACTTCACCACCAGGGATTTATGTATTATATATTGTTTGATTTACACTGTATCACTATTTGAATAAACCCACTATAAGAATTGCTCACTTGTTGGCACTATTATTATTACTTTACAGATAAAATTCACCACACACGAACAGACCATATCGGTTGTGGTTATTGATAAGGATATGTGTGGTTTTCTACTTTTTTGAAATATTATTATTTTTCACGTTATTTATTATTTGCCGGTGTCACTTCCCTTTAATAAGGCATTTGCACATTATTGCACTATATTATCAATCACTTTTCAGGTAGCGCCGTTTTCAACCCTTGTTGCACATTTCACTTTCTCCAAGCGGAGATCCTGAACAGATGGGACAGACTCCCGCAGTCCTTGGATCTGAGAGTGTCTCTGTGTCACTAAACCGGAGTGGATCTTCTGTGGTGGCTTCAGTCCCCAGCGGTGGCGGACGGAAAATCTTTCTGGCCGTTGCTGTGGACGGTGATTACCATGGATGCCCAGGGCACTTGGTCGGTGGAGGAATCCTCCCTCCCCATAAACATCTTGGAATTTAGAGCAATCAGGCTGTGCCTGCTCCATTGGTCAGATTGTCTCCTGGGCCGTCCTGTTCGGGTGCAGATGGACAATGCCACTGCGGTGGCTTACATCAATCACCAAGGGGACACCAGGAGTGCCCGGGCGGCCCAGGAAGTGACCAGAATTCTGTCTTGGGCCGAGACTCGTGTCCTGGCAATATCGGCAGTTAACATTCCGGGTGTGGAGAATTGGCAGGCCGATTATCTGAGCCGCCAGACCCTGGACCAGGGGGAATGGTCCCTGCACCCGGAGGTATTTCAAACGCTGTGTGCGAGATGGGGATCCCGGATGTGGATCTGTTCGCGTTTCAGCTAAACAACAAAGTGGAAAGGTTTGTGGCAAGAACGCGCGATCCTCGGGCAGACGCCTCGGATGCGCTGGTGGTGCCTTGGCATCAGTATCATCTGATATATGCCTTTCCTCCGATTCAGTTGTTGTCCAGGTTCCTTCGCAGGTTGGCCTCGGAACCAACATTGGTGATTCTGGTGGCGCCGGACTGGCCACGCCGGTCCTGGTACACGGACATCGTTCACCTGGCAGTTGAGCCTCCATGGCGCCTGCCGATGCGAGAAGATCTACTGTCTCAGGGACCGATCTTCCATCCTGCTTTACAGTCGCTGGCTTTAACGGCATGGCTGTTAAAAGCCAGGTCCTGAGGGACAGGGGTCTCTCCTCAGAGGTCATCCCTACCTTAATTAAGGCTAGAAAAGCGTCATCTGGTAAGATTTATTACTGTACATGGAAAGCTTATTTTGCCTGGTGTGAGTCCAGGGGCTTCTCTCCTCATTCATACTCGGTGGCGAGAGTGCTGGCTTTCCTTCAATCTGGTGTGGACCAGCACCTTGCGCTGGCCACAATTAAGGGCCAGGTGTCTGCACTGGCTGTCCTTTTCCAGCGACCAGTGGCGTCTAATTGTTTGATTCGCACCTTTATTCAGGGTGTGTGTCACTTGGCTCCTCCTCGAAGGGAGCCCTTACCTCCATGGGACTTAAACTTGGTTCTGTCCGTGTTAAAACGTTCCCCGTTTGAAAACATCAGGGAAATCTCGTTACCTCTGCTGTCAAAGAAGGTTGCCTTTCTTGTGGCGATCACTTCTGCTCGCAGTGTGTCAGAGTTAGCGGCTTTGTCTTGCCGTTCCCCTTACCTGGTGGTTCATAGGGATAAAGTGGTCTTGCGACCTAATCCGTCCTTTCTTCCAAAGGTGGTTTCTGATTTTCACCTTAATGAGGACATTGTTTTGCCTTCGCTCTGTGCGAAGCCTAAGCATCCTAAGGAGGTTGCTTTGCATTCCTTGGATGTTGTCAGGGCGATCAGGGTCTACCTGTCGTCGACTGAATCCTTTCGTAGATCGGATTCTCTCTTTGTCCTTCCTGAGGGACCTCGGAATGGTATGGCTGCGTCTGCAGCGACCATTTCGAGATGGATCAGACAGACCATTGAATAGGCCTA
This sequence comes from Pelophylax lessonae, assembly GCF_965119305.1. Taxonomy (NCBI): domain Eukaryota; kingdom Metazoa; phylum Chordata; class Amphibia; order Anura; family Ranidae; genus Pelophylax; species Pelophylax lessonae. The sequence continues at coordinate 61,725,178 of NC_138780.1, forward strand.
TCCGTTGAAGGAACGGGTACCGCCCTTCCCTGTCAAGGCGCACTCTACCAGAACGGTGAGTACGTCCTGGGCTCTCCGGCATCAAGCCTCGGTGGCCCAGGTGTGTAAGGCTGCGACTTGGTCGTCAGTGCACACCTTTTCAAAATTTTACAAAATTGATGTTCTGGCATCGGCGGATGCCTCCTTTGGCCGCAAAGTTCTCTGTGCGGCAGTGCCGTAAGGGAACCCTGGTTTTGTTTCGGGTCCCTGGCTGTTGGGGTTGTTCACCCCTTTGGTTATTTGCTTTCCTGGGTTGTTGCTCCTGTTGAGCCTTTTTTGTTACCCAGAGGGTTACCTTTCTGTTCATGTAAGGTTCCTTTCTCTGATGTGGGTACTGCGTTGCCTTTTCTGGCGGTTGCGTTTTCCCACCCCTCATGTCTACACTGCTTTGGGACATCCCCATTGGTGAAGACTGTATGAGTCGGCAGCGACTGTCGGAGGACGTAAGCGAAAACTGAATTTTTGTATAATCTTACCGTAAAATTCCTTTCTGAGTCCTCCGACAGTCGCCGCCCCGCCCCTCTATTGGGGTTCTTATACACTTAACTGCTTGCTACCAAACTGATTTGGGAGGGCTGATAGCAGGGTGTATTGGACCAGTGGGACAGCCCCCATAGGTGTGTCTATGTAAATGCTTTGTTTATTTAACAAGTCTTATGCCTAGTTACTCCTGTGGAGATGAAGTCAATACCCCATTAGTGAAGACTGTATGAGTGGGCGGCGACTGTCGGAGGACTCAGAAAAAGGAATTTTACGGTAAGATTTTACAAAAATTACGTTATAAATTATGCAGCCCAACTGAACACAGGGGCAGTATTAGCTTAATTCAAAGAATTAGAATAATCTTTTTTTTTTTTTTTTTTATTTAAGCTTCATTTTACTAATCCCCCAAATACCAAAAGTGATGTAAAACATATATACAGGGAGTGCAGAATTATTAGGCAAATGAGTATTTTTGAGGATTAATTTTATTATTGAACAACAACCATGTTCTCAATGAACCCAAAAAACTCATTAATATCAAAGCTGACTATTTTTGGAAGTAGTTTTTAGTTTGTTTTTAGTTTTAGCTATTTTAGGGGGATATCTGTGTGTGCAGGTGACTATTACTGTGCATAATTATTAGGCAACTTAAAAAAAAATCAAATATACAGTATACCCATTTCAATTATTTATTTTTACCAGTGAAACCAATATAACATCTCAACATTCACAAATATACATTTCTGACATTCAAGAACAAAACAAAAACAAATCAGTGACCAATATAGCCACCTTTCTTTGCAAGGACACTCAAAAGCCTGCCATCCATGGATTCTGTCAGTGTTTTGATCTGTTCACCATCAACATTGCGTGCAGCAGCAACCACAGCCTCCCAGACACTGTTCAGAGAGGTGTACTGTTTTCCCTCCTTGTAAATCTCACATTTGATGATGGACCACAGGTTCTCAATGGGGTTCAGATCAGGTGAACAAGGAGGCCATGTCATTAGCTTTTCTTCTTTTATACCCTTTCTTGCCAGCCACGCTGTGGAGTACTTGGACGCGTGTGATGGAGCATTGTCCTGCATGAAAATCATGTTTTTCTTGAAGGATGCAGACTTCTTCCTGTACCACTGCTTGAAGAAGGTGTCTTCCAGAAACTGGCAGTAGGACTGGGAGTTGAGCTGGACTCCATCCTCAACCCGAAAAGCCCCCACAAGCTCATCTTTGATGATACCAGCCCAAACCAGTACTCCACCTCCACCTTGCTGGCGTCTGAGTCGGACTGGAGCTCTCTGCCCTTTACCAATCCAGCCACGGGCCCATCCATCTGGCCCATCAAGACTCACTCTCATTTCATAAGTCCATAAAACCTTTGAAAAATCAGTCTTGAGATATTTCTTGGCCCAGTCTTGACGTTTCAGCTTGTGTGTCTTGTTCAGTGGTGGTCGTCTTTCAGCCTTTCTTACCTTGGCCATGTCTCTGAGTATTGCACACCTTGTGCTTTTGGGCACTCCAGTGATGTTGCAGCTCTGAAATATGGCCAAACTGGTGGCAAGTGGCATCTTGGCAGCTGCACGCTTAACTTTTCTCAGTTCATGGGCTGTTTTTTTGCGCCTTGGTTTTTCCACACGCTTCTTGCGACCCTGTTGACTATTTTGAATGAAATGCTTGATTGTTCGATGATCACGCTTCAGAAGCTTTGCAATTTTAAGAGTGCTGCATCCCTTTGCAAGATATCTCCCTATTTTTGACTTTTCTGAGCCTGTCAAGTCCTTCTTTTGACCCATTTTGCCCAAGGAAAGGAAGTTGTCTAATAATTATGCACACCTGATATAGGGTGTTGATGTCATTAGACCACACCCCTTCTCATTACAGAGATGCACATCCCCTAATATGCTTAATTGGTAGTAGGCTTTCGAGCCTATACAGCTTGGAGTAAGACAACATGCATAAAGAGGATAATGTGGTCAAAATACTCATTTGCCTAATAATTCTGCACTCCCTGTATTTACATACATACATAAAAGTGCGCTTCTAGTTATTCTGCAAGAGATAAAATACTGAAAATGTATCAATATACAATCAAACAGTGAATTGAAGTCTATAACGTCAATTGGGGGTCTGTGTCGGAAAACCTCAGACCAAACAGGAATAAACATAATCACCATTCACAATCAACTTCCACGACATTAAGATGCTAATACCAGGAGCCTAGCTAATAAAATGGATGAGTTGGAAATGTTAGTACATGAGGAAGACCTAGACCTTGTGGGAATAACGGAAACTTGGTTCGACCCCTCACATGACTGGCTGGCCAATATCCAAGGGTATTCGGTGTACCGGAAGGACAGAGTAGGAAAAAGAGGGGGAGGGGTATGTCTCTATGTCAAGAACAATGTAAGGGTGATAGAGAGGAGTGATATTATGGAAGGGATGAGTATGGAGTTAGAATCCGTGTGGGTAGAACTCCATAGGGAAGAAGAAAAGGGAAAAGTTATTGTGGGGGTTTGCTATAGGCCACCCACCCAAAGGGAGGAGGTAGAGCTGGAATTTATATCACTGTTGGGTAAAATGGCAAAACTGGGGATCAGTCATCATATTGGGGGGACTTCAATTATCCCGACATTGACTGGGAAGAGGGGACTAAACACTCACAGAAGGCCCGTCTATTCATGGAAACGTTACAGGACAACTACATGTCTTAGTTGGTGGATTATCTTACTAGAGAAAATGCAGTCCTGGATCTAATGATCACTAATGACCCAGACCTAATCTCGGAGGTAGGAGTCCAGGACAACCTGGGCTCTAGCGATCACAGGATGATCGCATTTAGCGTAAATAACAATATAACAAGGCAAGTGGGGAACATAAGAACCCTAAACTTCAGAAGGGCAAACTTTCCAAAGTTGTACTCATTGATGGAAAGGGTAATCTGGGACCAAACCCTGGGATCACTGACCACGGAGGAAAAATGGGAATGCTTTAGGAACGTATTAAACAAATGCATCTTGCAGTGCATTCCTATGGGAAATAAATTTAGAAGAGACAAAGACAAACCTGGCTGGCAAAACCGTAACGTTAAAAAACTTATTAGGGGAAAAAAATGGCCTTCAAGAAATATAAATCAGAGGGCACAGTATCGGCTTTCAAGCAATACAAGGAGGCAAATAAAAAAAGTAAATACGAAATCAAAATGGCTAAAATCAACTTTGAGAGACAAATAGCGGAGGATAGTAAAAATAACCCAAAGAAATTCTTTAAATCGATCAACAGCAAAAAAGCTAGAGCAGAGCATTTTGCGCACATAATTAACGATGTTGGGAGGATGGTTACAGAGGACACTGAAAAAGCAACTGTGCTGAACGCTTTTTTCTCGTCAGTCTTTACACAGGAAAAGAGGTGTACACTGACCACGACTGTATGGTTAGTAGTAATACACAGGTCTTGCCGCTATGGCTAACAGAGGGTGAAATCAGGGAAAGGCTGGATAAACTTAACGCAAACAAATCACCAGGCCCGGATGGCGTACATCCGAGAGTACTCAAAGTACTCAGTAAGATTATATCTAGACCACTGTTCCTGATCTTTGCTGACAGTATTATGACAGGAAATGTACCAGGGGATTGGAGGAAAGCTAACGTGATACCGATATTCAAAAAGGGGCAGAGGCATATCCCAGGAAATTATAGGCCTGTCAGTCTGACATCGATAGTATGTAAACTTCTGGAGGGGATGATAAGGGACTATATTGTAGAGTTTGAAAGAAAGATAGGGAAATGGCGCTGCCTAGTTAGGAAGATGTGGTAGGAGATTACTGAGGTGCAGATATGCTGAGGAAAAAATGATGCACTGAGTAAAATGTAATGCACTGTAAAAAGGAAAAGGAGGTATATCTCCCTGATGACAAACGAGCAATATAAAGTGTAAAGTGCAAAATGAATTGAGTACGCTGTGGTACAGTGTGGAAAAAAACACTAAAATAGATGTAGTGTAAACAAAATTCAGTGTGGCCTGTGGTGTTACCGGAATAAAGTGTGCGTAGATAGAGTAATGTAAACTTATACTCTGAACCAGTGTGGAAATTCGGTGAAAAAATAAATAAATATATACAGTGTAATAGATGAGCTCCTGTAGCTAAAAATAGTAGAAATACCTTTAAAACATGCTATCCAAAACAAATGTGATCACACAATATCTGAATAAATGTAAAATAGGTGAGGTATACCTTAATATAAAGTGCTAATATAAAGAAGTGGCCTATACCCAAATATTGGTGACACATAAATTAAATAAATATTGGTGGCTAAAATCAAAAATATTGGTGGCGAATAAATTTATAAATATCGTGACAAATAAATGATTAAATGGTGAAAAAATGTCCAAGGTGAGACCAGTGCCCGTGCGGGTATATAAAACACAAAGTATGAAATATTAAAAAAGTCAGTTGTTAGCAGCAGGTGACAATCTTCAAACGTGAACGTGCAATGGGTGATCCCGTGGTGGGCAGTGAGGTACTTGGTGACCCCTCTAGTGAATAATGCACTCACCAGAAATACCCACCCCACACAGGGGTATAGAGCGGGTATAAATGGAAATCCACTGTATGGCTCCTGGTGTCCTCCACCTCTACCAAATGTGAGTACCTCTCCTATTTGTGTTAATAAACACCCTGTATAAACGATATCACACTATGTGCCTCTTATTGCTTTAATATCCCGGTCCCATTAATACGAGTGATATCCTGGTGGAACCTGGCTTATCCATGGCCTACAGTTGAGTTTCCCACACAGACCCCAGGCACTCCCCACTTAGGAATCCTCCTCTGCAGACGCCCAATTCCAGGACCCGCGGAGGACATAATATTTATTTAATTTATGTGTCACCAATATTTGGGTATAGGCCACTTCTTTATATTAGCACTTTATATTAAGGTATACCTCACCTATTTTACATTTATTCAGATATTGTGTGATCACATTTGTTTTGGATAGCATGTTTTAAGGTATTTATTTTATTTTTAGCTACAGGAGCTCATCTATTACACTGTATATATTTATTTTTTCACCGAATTTCCACACTGGTTCAGAGTATAAGTTTACATTACTCTATCTACGCACACTTTATTCCGGTAACACCACAGGCCACACTGAATTTTGTTTACACTACATCCATTTTAGTTTTTTTTCCACACTGTACCACAGCGTACTCAATTCATTTTGCACTTTACACTTTATATTGCTTGTTTGTCATCAGGGAGATATACCTCCTTTTCCTTTTTACAGTGCATTACATTTTACTCAGTGCATCATTTTTTCCTCAGCATATCTGCACCTCAGTAACCTCCTACCACATCTTCCTAACTAGGCAGCACCATTTCTCTATCTTTCTTTCATTCTATTTATAGCCTTTGGCTATAGTTTAGGGAGGCTGCAGTCTAGTTTCATTCATTTTATCTATTTATCTACTTTTATTCGAATAGTCCACAAGTGCGGAGTTTATATAATTATATTGTAGAGTTTCCTAAAGACAACAACATCATCAGCAGTAATCAGCGCGGGTTTACAAATGGGCGTTCTTGTCAAACTAATCTCTTAACATTCTACGAGGAGGTGAGCTGTGAGCTAGATAGGGGCAGACCAGTGGATGTGGTGTACCTGGATTTCGTTAAGGCGTTTGTTATTCGCCTTAACCTCCCTGGCGGTCTGATTATGTCAGAAATTTTTGTGCTAAAAATGGTACATTGTTTTGCATGGCAATATGTTTTATATTTTAGGCCTGTAATTCTTAGGAATAACTTACTTATATCTGTCCAAACAAAAGTCTAGTAGATATCCCGGATATGATAAAGTTTGATAAAGAAACCATAAATTATAATGTAATAATACATTTCCTCAAATATTTTATTGTTTTCGAAGTGGAGATATTTTATTATGAGGGAGAATCTGTACTCTGACATGACCATGCCTAAGAATGGAGTGGCAAGTAATGTATTGGTTGTCCAATACCACTTCTGCAGGGGTTTCCCCACCACTCCCTGAAGAATTATTAGGCCCAAAAATTGTCCAAAAATTTCCAAATGTCATTTTTCGTCAATGGTTCCCACTTTCTGCATCTTGCAAACTTCCGATGCGTAGCCAATTGTTGCTCTTTGTACCGGTTTGTCTCGGTAACTATTTTTTCAATATCCTCGTCGGTCAGAAATAGTTGTAGGTATGCCAAGGGTTTGTCATGGTCAACCTCAACTTTTATACCAGGTGCTCCAGTAAAAGGGAATCTTGGGGGCGCTGCCTGATCCATACCGCAGTCAATAGAGCACCAAGTTCTCACATCGCTGAGCCCAGTCACAGGATCGTCGCTGTTGTCACTTTTAGTACCTGATGACGAATTTTCCCACGAATCGCTATCGCTCAGTTCCTCAAATAATTCTGATTCACCGTCGCTGTTTTCCAGTTTGTCCAAAAGCGTTTTTGAGCTAAAAGAACGCTTTTTGGACGCCATGGACGTTATCGATTTTCCAGGCAAAAAGTACCGCAAAAAGTACAGGCAGGGCACTGGAAAAGCCTCTAGGTGAAATGGCATGATACAAAGTTGTAATCCTGCCAGATTACACTGTATCATGTCTTTTTTTTTTTTTTAAATCTTGCGCCGGTTCCACCACCCTGTGATGCTGCGCTCGCAGGAAAGGGAACCGGAAGAAGGTGCCAGCATCGGCCAAACACACAGCGGGAGGACAGTGGGAGAATGGCTGCAGGAAGGCTGGGGAGGACGGCGGGGGATCGCAGGGGAAGGTGAGTATCATTATGGGGAAATCTTGTGTGGCTCGGGGTTACCACTTTTGGCACTGAATATAACCCCGAGCCACACTCGGGAATACCGCTAGGAAGGTTAAGTACTGCTTGCTTACAAAACTGAATCATGACTCATAACTCATGACCTTTGGAGGTGGGATATTATAATTGGGCTGGTTTAATGGTTTCTTGTTTGGCCAGTGCAGACCTCCTGAAGGCAGCAGCATAACCCGCTTGTTGTATATTGTTTTACAAACCTTTGACCCTCAATTGACTCAAAATTTTTATGTTGATTACCAAAATCTTATTCTACCAACAGTAAAATTAATGTTAAAATGTTGTTTTTTTTTTTTTTGCCTTAGATAACTATTCTGAGGAGGAGTATGAAAGTTTCTCTTCGGAACAAGAAGCCAGTGATGACGCTGTTCAAGGGCAGGTTAGTAAACCTTTGAATCACTGTAATGTGTTTGTCATGAACAATAAAATCCCACGCCATGGTATATATTCCTTATAGCTGCCTGCACTGAGATTACCCTACGAGATATTAATCTAAATGTCAATACCACCAAATGTGTGCGCCGCTATTACACTTATGTAATAAAGTGCTCTGTTAAAATCAATATACAACTCAATAAATAAACTATAAATCACATAATAAGGTGCTGCATGCTTCAAATACATACATATACATTTAATCGGTAAAGTTAATGTAGGTACAAGGAAGGCAAATATCCACAAGCAGCGTAATGCTCCATAAAGGACCACCTAAATATATATGTAAATGCACAAAAGTCCACAGTGTCCGTAAGGAGCTCAAAAAAAGGACCATATAAATCGATATGTACAAAAAAGTCCATAGCATACGTCTGCACAGCCTACCGGTGCCTCTGTCCCGCTTGTCAGCTTCCGGAACTCAACAAAGTATTGGCAATACTGTTGTAAGTGCATATGTGTAGGGGATCAATGTTTCACCCCCCGATGACGTATTAGACTACAAAACTCGTAGGAGGAGCTACACCTGTGTCTGATGTCACACGCCAGGAAGGTCCAGCGGCGCTACTAGCGACTCCGGATGATTGTTTTTATGCTGTGTATTCTTTCTGTATCTGGTGAGTGCAATGATTTTTGGGTTAAATAAAACTCTTTTTATTGAGATATACCGCACCATGAGCCTTTTTCTCGTTTTATGACACACCTACCCTTGCCGAACTGCGCCCTATCTATCTGTATGTGGAGTGGAGTACCTGCACATCTATCTGTACATAAAATGGAATGTTCAGTATATTTATGCTGTGTCCATCTGGGAAACATCCAATCCAAGAGCGCTTTAGATCATTGTGAAAGCAGTGATCCTAATCTTCTGGCAAGAGGCTGTCTACTCCATGTGGTGGAGGTGTAGGCTCGTTCGGATCACCTGTGTCAGTCTGCTTCTTGCACATTAGGAGGTGGAAGCTTCTGTTTCAACTTTTGAATAACCGACATGTATTGCATTCAATACTGCTTATGAAGAAAAGAGCCTAATTAAGAGAAAAGAGAGGGGGAAAGAAATGGGGGAAGGGGAAAAAGATGAAACAGACAAGAGAGAAGAAAAAGTAGAAGAAATTGTCTTAAGTACATCAAATCGATATGCATACCAGTAAAACATCACATAGTCCTCTATTTGTGTAATTCGTACCATTGTGTCCATGGACTCCACATTTCATATTCCCTTTTATATGTGCCGTTGGATGAGGCAAACATGAGTACATATGTATAAGCTGTCTGTATTGTGGAAATGACATCTGCTACCTGAGGTGGGGCAACCGCCTTTCAGTTTCTTGTAATGTTCAATCTTGCGGCCAATAGTACACTAGAAACCACCCCCCTAACATGGTGCTGGAAGTCACCTATACCTAGGTTTAGTATGGCCAGACTAGGAGAAAGTTGTTTCCAAAGCGCAGAAACTCTCTGATCTTAATCCAATGTGGCCAGTTTCTTAGTCCTGCATAATGTGAAAAAAGTACCTATCTGGCCGCAGTTTCTCCAGCAATTAATGGTGGTGTGAGGATATATTTTTTATAACCGGTATGGAGTGAGGTACCAATGAAGCGTGAGTTTGTGCATGAGTTCCCATAAGTTAGCACATTTAGTCGCCTTATAAGTGTGATACATTGCCCTTTCCCATCGTATAGTCATGAAAGATTGGCCTAAGTCCCTCTCCCAAGCCAGGACATGTTCAGACTTAGTAAAGACATTTTTGTCGTGGAGGGTGCCATAAATTAGTGATAACCTGCCTTTTGGGGATTTAGCTTTATATAGGTAGTTCACCAATTGCCGTGGGAGGCTACATGAAAGCGTAGGTTGGATTAGTAGTAGGGATCTAATTTGTAGGTAGGTAAAACATTCTGTATATGGGAGCTGGTACTGAGATTGAAGCACAGGGAAGGGTTTAATACTTCCCTGGTGGAACAAATCTCGTAAATAAACCAGTCCTGAGTTATGCCATACAGTCAGCGAAAGATTCAGGATCACCTCTCAGCAGGGGGCCAGTGGGATTGGTAGATCTCTGCCCGCAGCTGAGGAGTCGGCCTGAGTAAGCGCCCTCCAAGCGTAATCAAAGCCAAGATCGTAGGTGGTAAGGGTTTACCTAAATTATTTTTGAAAGATTGAGCAAGTAGCAGGTAGGGCAGAGTGGTCCCCGGTACCTGGTCGGCTTCCATCTCCGGCCATGTATGGGGGAGGTTGGAGCCATGCCAATGTTGCAGTTGGGCCACTAATGTTGCTATATAATAGTCTTTGATATCTGTATGGCCTATGCCTCTGTATGGCCTATGCCTTCTTAGCTTATGAAATGCACACCTTGCTCTTTTGTTTGGCCATAGGTAGTGGTTAATCACAGCCTGCATCAATTTAAAATAGGCTTCGGGCACTAAGATAGGATCTGTCCTAAATATATATAATATTAAGGGTAGACGGATTGCTGTGTAACCGTGCTCTGCGACTGATTGCTGTGTAACCGAGCTCTGCGACTGATTGCTGTGTAACCATGCTCTGCGACTGATTTCTGTGTAACTGTGCTCTGCGACTGATTGCTGTGTAACTGTGCTCTGCAACTGATTGCTGTGTAACCATGCTCTGAGACTGATTGCTGTGTAACCGTGCACTGCGACTGATTGCTGTGTAACCGTGCTCTGCGACTGATTGCAGTGTTACTGTGCTCTGCGACTGATTGCTGTGTAACTGTGCTCTGCGACTGATCGCTGTGTAAGCGTGCTCTGCGACTGATCGCTGTGTAACCGTGCTCTGCGACTGAACGCTATGTAACCGTGCTCTGGGACTGATCGCTGTGTAACCGGGCTCTGTGGCTGATTGCTGTGTAACCGTGCTCTGTGGCTGATTGCTGTGCAACCATGCTCTGCGGCTGAGTGCTGTGCAACCGTGCTCTGCGACTGATTACTGTGTTAACGTGCTCTGCGACTGATTGCTGTGTAACCGTGCTCTGCGACTGATTGCTGTGTAACCGTGCTCTGCGACTGATTGCTGTGTAACCGTGCTCTGCGACTGATTGCTGTGTAACCGTGCTCTGTGACAGATAGCTGTGTAACTGTGCTTTGCGACTGATTGCTCTGCTCTGTGACTGGACTGATGGCTGTGTAACTGTGCTCTGCGACTGATCACTGTGCAACTGTGCTCTGTAACTAATTGCTGTGTAACTGTGCTCTGCGACTGATTGCTGTGTAACTGTGCTCTGCGACTGATAGCAATCTACGATCGGTGACTGTGACTGACTGACCGTGCTCTGCGACTGATAGCAACCTGTGACTGACTGACAGCGATCTGCGACTGATTGTGCCCTGTGACTGACGGTGCCAGACGGTGCCCTGTGACTGACTGAGTGTACTCTGCGACTGAGTACCTGGGAAGTATATTTCCCACTGGTGAGTATCTTAGCGACTGGTGAGTACCCCAGGTTTAGTACCAGGGGAGATAGAGGTAGTGTAGGTAAGGTATAGCAGGTCGTTAACATTATCCCCATAGAGTAGTGGGTAATAATGTCCCGACAGGATTGCGGATGCCACTCAGTGCACTTCTTGCACCATGTATGCGTTCCTTGATGAACCAATCAAGGGCGAATACTGCTGTGCTGGATGTGAGCGACTTGTTGCTCTGGAAGCCCACATCGTGGATCTAGAAAACACAGTGGCAAGACTGCGTTGCATCATTAACCTGGAAAGGAGCTTGGACATTACCCATCAGACGCTGGCAGGGGCCAGCATAGAGGAGGAAGGAGTAGAGGAGACGCAGGCATCAGTGGTAGGCAGCTTGAAGGGTAGTGGGAAGAGTGTCAGGGAGGCCAGTCCTGAGTTGGTACACCCTAACAAATTTGCCAAATTGCAGGTTGAGGGGGTTATCAGCTCAGGGGTGGCAGTGCTGGAGCAGGCGCCCTCCCCCAGCTGCCAGGGGAGTGGTGGCTCCAGTAGGAAGGGGGGCCGAGTTTCAGGAAAGGTTAGACAGGTTGTGGTAGTTGGGGACTCAATCATCAAGAGGACAGAGAGGGCAATCTGTCGTAAAGATCGCGGTAGCCGGACAGTATGTTGTTTACCCGGCACTCGAGTTCGGCACATCGCGGATCGGGTAGACAGATTATTGGGCGGGGCTGGGGATGGTGCATGTGGGCACTAATGACCAAGTAAAAGGTAGGTGGAGGATCCTAAAGAATGATTTCAGGGACTTGGGTAATAGATTGAGGAATAGGACCTCCAAGGTGGTTTTCTCTGAAATACTGCCTATATCTCGAGCCACACAGGAGAGGCAGAAGGAGCTTAGGGAACTTAACAAGTGGCTGAGGAACTGGTGTAGGAAGGAGGGGTTTGGGTTCCTGGAGAACTGGGCTGAATTCTCAGTCGGCTTCCAGCTCTTTAGTAAGGATGGGCTGCACCTTAATGGGGACGGTACAGCTCTTTTGGGGAGAAAGATGGCCACCAAGTTGAAGGGGCTTTTAAACTAGGAGACTGGGGAGGGGGCTCAGAAATGGAGTCAGTCAGGAGGGAGCAAAGGACAGAAGGCAGTAGTAGAGTCAGCAGCGACAGTAGTTCAATAACGTCAATTGGGGGGTCTGTGCGGGAAAATCTCAGACCAAACAGGAATAAACATAATCACCATTCACGATTAATGTCCACAAAACTAAGAGGGGTATATGCTAATGCCAGGAGCCTAGCTAATAAAATGGATGATTTGGAAATGTTCGTACATGAGGATGTCATAGACCTTGTGGGAATAACGGAGACTTCGTTCGACCCCTCACATGACTGGCTGGCCAATATCCAAGGGTATTCGGTGTACCGGAAGGACAAGGTAGGAAAAAGAGGGGGAGGGGTATGTCTCTATGTCAAGAACAATGTAAAGGTGATAGAGAGGAGTGACATTACGGAAGGGATGAGTATGGAGTTAGAATCCGTACGGGTAGAACTCCACAGGGAAGGAGAAAAGGTAAAAGTAATTGTGGGGGTTTGCTATAGGCCACCTAAACAAGGGGAGGAGGTAGAGCAGGAATTTTTAGCACTTTTGGGTAAAGTGGCAAAGCTAGGATCAGTCATCATATTGGGGGACTTCAATTACCTCGACATTGACTGGGAAGAGGGGACTACACACTCACAGAAGGCCCGGCTATTCACGGAAACCTTACAGGATAATTACATGTCAGAGTTGGTGGACTCTCCTACTAGAGAAAACGCAATCCTGGATCTATTGATCACTAATGACCCAGACCTAATCTCGGAGGTAGGGGTCCAGGACAACCTGGGCTCTAGCGATCACAGGATGATCACATTTAGGGTAAATAACAATATAACAAGGCAAGTGGGGAACATAAGAACCCTAAACTTCAGAAGGGCAAACTTTCCAAAATTGTACTCATTGATGGAAAGGGTAAACTGGGACCAAACCCTAGGAACAATGACCACGGAGGAAAAATGGGATTGCTTTAGGAACATACTAAGCAAATGCATCTTGCAGTGCATTCCTATGGGAAATAAATTTAGAAGAGACAAAGCCAAACCTGGCTGGCTAAGCCGTAACGTTAAAAAACGTAAAAAATGGCCTTCAAGAAATATAAATCAGAGGGCACAGTATCGGCTTTCGAGCAGTACAAGGAGGCAAATAAGAAAAGTAAACAAGAAATCAAAATGGCTAAAATCAACTTTGAGAGACAAATGGCGGAGGATAGTAAAAAAAACCCAAAGAAATTCTTTAAATATATCAACAGCAAAAAAACTAGGGCAGAGCATATTGCACACATCATTAATGATGATGGGAGGATGGTTACAGAGGACACCGAAAAAGCGACCGTGCTGAATGCTTTTTTCTCGTCAGTCTTTACACAGGAAAAGGAGGGGTACACTGACCATGACTTTATGGTTAGTAGTAATACACAGGACTTGCCACTATGGCTAACAGAGGGTGAAATCAGGGAAAGGCTACATAAACCTAACACAAACAAATCACCAGGCCCGGGTGGCGTACATCTGAGAGTACTCAAGGAACTCAGTAAGGTTATATCTAGACCACTGTTCCTGATCTTTGCTGACAGTATTAGGACAGGAGATGTACCAGGGGATTGGAGGAAAGCTAACGTGATTCAGATATTCAAAAATGGGCAGAGGCATATCCCGGGAAATTATAGGCCTGTCAGTTTGACATCGATAGTATGTAAACTTCTGGAGGGGATGATTAGGGACTATATCGTAGAGTTTCCTAAAGACAATAACATCATCAGCAGTAATCAGCACGGGTTTACAAATGGGCGTTCTTGTCAAACCGATCTCTTAACATTCTACGAGGAGGTGAGCTAGATAGAGGCAGACCAGTGGATGTGGTGTACCTGGATTTCGCCAAGGCGTTTGATACAGTTCCCCACAAGCGCTTAATTTATAAAATAAGGTCTGCAGGCATCGACTGCGAGGTTTACTCTTGGATACGGAACTGGCTAAAAGGGCGTGTCCAAAGGGTGGTAATAAACAGCGCATACTCAGACTGGTCTGAGGTGGTAAGCGGGGTCCCCCAAGGCTCAGTCCGGGGACCAACCTTGTTCAATTTATTCATAAACAGCATTGAGGACGGGATCAATAGTTCGATATCAGTTTTTGCAGATGATACAAAATTGGGCAGGGCAATAACTGCACAGCATGAAGCAGATATCCTACAGAATGACCTGGACAAAATAACGGAGTGGGCAACGACATGGCAAATGAGGTTTCATGTGGAGAAGTGTAAGGTCTTGCACTTGAGGACTAAAAACATAAAAGCACTATACACGTTAGGGGGGGAACCCTTGGGGGAATCAAAAATGGAGAAAGATCTGGGAGTCTTGGTTGATGATAGATTAGGCAATAGCATGCAATGTCAAGCGGCAGCTGCCAAAGCCAGCAGAATATTAGCATGCATAAAGAAAGGGATGTATTCCAGAGATAAGACTATAATCCTTCCACTTTATAAAACTCTGGCCCGACCGCATCTGGAGTATTCTGTCCAGTTCTGGTCGCCAGTCCTCAGGAGGGATGTGTTGGAGCTGGAGAGAGTCCAGAGAAGGGCAACTAAACTGATTAGGGGATTGGAGGACCTTAATTATGAAGAGCGTCTGCAATCGCTTGATTTATTCTCCCTGGAGAAGAGACGCCTGAGGGGGGACATGATAGCAAATTATAAATATCTCAATGGGGATCTCGGCATAGAAAAACAGCTATTCAGTCGAAGGGATTGCATGAGGACTCGAGGGCATACAATGCGATTAGAGGAGAAGCGTTTTAACCTCAGGCAACGTGGGGGGGTTCTTTACTATTAGAGCTACAAGATTGTGAAATTCTCTACCACAAGAGGTGGCTCCTCGTCCTCTTTTCTCCCCTTGGACCATGTGGCGTATTACCCGCCTCAGTCCCGGATCAGACATATACCCTCTCTGTGCATCCCTGCAACGGACTAACTCCTCATGCCTAATATTGGACCCAAGAGTCGTTCCAGTAACCTACTGGTTGATTGTTGACAAAATATATATTTTTCTCCTTCTTGAGATGTAAGTATTCGACTTCCGTATTTGTCAATACAATTCTTTGACAGCATCGGTGCAATCGTCATTTCTAGTTTTTGGATTCATTTGTTTTTCATTATAGTTTGTTATAAAGCTCCTGAAGAGTGGATGCGATTTCCATGAAACGCATAGAGCTATGCAGTACTTATATGGATCTGGACACGCATCCGGAATCATGCAACATGTATATGACATGTATAATTGTGCCATTGTATGATATTCTTCAATAGGTTTTAATATATTTATATTTGTGAATTGTTTACATATATGATATGATATATGTTATATTTGCTGTTCTGATCCATATCCATACTTATTGTCATTCAATATTTATTTATATCCAAATTAATTTTATACATGCTGCGTGATTGCCTTTTATCATGTAGCATCAATAAACCCATATCCTTATATACCATCTCCTTCATTTATTACATGCAGCATTGACCTCATTTAAAGTTGTCTGACCGGGCTGTGCGACTCAGTGTTGTGCGTCTGACCGGGCTGTGCGACTCAGTGTTGTGCGTCTGACCGGGCTGTGCGACTCAGTGTTGTGCGTCTGACCGGGCTGTGCAACTCAGTGTTGTGCGTCTGACCGGGCTGTGCGACTTAGTGTTGTGCGTCTGACCGGGCTGTGCGACTTAGTGTTGTGCATCTGACCGGGCTGTGCGACTGAGTGTTGTGCGTCTGACCGGGCTGTGCGACTGAGTGTTGTGCGTCTGACCAGGCTGTGCGACTCAGTGTTGTGCGTCTGACCGGGCTGTGCGACTCAGTGTTGTGCGTCTGACCGGGCTGTGCGACTCAGTGTTGTGCGTCTGACCGGGCTGTGCGACTCAGTGTTGTGCGTCTGACCGGGCTGTGCGACTCAGTGTTGTGCGTCTGACCGGGCTGTGCGACTTAGTGTTGTGCGTCTGACCGGGCTGTGCGACTTAGTGTTGTGCATCTGACCGGGCTGTGCGACTGAGTGTTGTGCGTCTGACCGGGCTGTGCGACTGAGTGTTGTGCGTCTGACCGGGCTGTGCGACTGAGTGTTGTGCGTCTGACCGGGCTGTGCGACTCAGTGTTGTGCGTCTGACCGGGCTGTGCGACTCAGTGTTGTGCGTCTGACCGGGCTGTGCGACTCAGTGTTGTGCGTCTGACCGGGCTGTGCGACTCAGTGTTGTGCGTCTGACCGGGCTGTGCGACTCAGTGTTGTGCGTCTGACCGGGCTGTGCGACTTAGTGTTGTGCGTCTGACCGGGCTGTGCGACTTAGTGTTGTGCGTCTGACCGGGCTGTGCGACTTAGTGTTGTGCATCTGACCGGGCTGTGCGACTGAGTGTTGTGCGTCTGACCGGGCTGTGCGACTGAGTGTTGTGCGTCTGACCGGGCTGTGCGACTGAGTGTTGTGCGTCTGACCGGGCTGTGCGACTTAGTGTTGTGCGTCTGACCGGGCTGTGCGACTCAGTGTTGTGCGTCTGACGGGGCTGTGCGACTGAGTGTTGTGCGTCTGACGGGGCTGTGCGACTGAGTGTTGTGCGTCTGACCGGGCTGTGCGGCTGTGAGTGTTGTGCGACTGACCGGGCTGTGCGGCTGTGAGTGTTGTGCGACTGACCGGGCTGTGCGGCTGTGAGTGTTGTACGACTGACCGGGCTGTGAGATTGTGAGTGTTGTGCAACTGAGTGTCAAGTGAGTGAAGCGGAATACCAGAGGGTGAGAAGGTAGCGTTAGGAAGCCAGGAAATGGATACATAGGATAGACTTAAATCGCTGAATCCCCATTAGATTAGATAGTAGGTACAATGCCCGGCGGGTGTGGAGATGCGACTCGGTGTACATCTTGTGGTATGTATGCGTTCCTCAGACATGTGATCGAGGGCGAATACAAATGCGCAAAATGTAAGCACGTTGCTTCCCTGGAAGCTCAGGTCCTGAGTCTAGGGAAGCAGCTGGCAACACTGAGACAAATGTCCATACCGGAGGAGAGCCGGGACCGTACCAGTCAGGTGCAGACAGGGGTCTGCACAGAGGTGGGCGGAGTATCGGAGGTGCAGGCATCAGAGCAGAGTAGAGGGGTGACAGTTAGGAGGGGTAGAAGGGGACAAGGCAAGGAGGCTGATCCTGGGCTGGAGCACCCCAATAGATACGCCCCGTTGTGTGATGTTGGGGAAACCAGTCAGGGACTAGCATTGCTGGAGCAGAGGGACGCCCCTAGCTGCCAGGGGAAGAACTCCTCCAGTGAGGCCGGGAGAAAGGGAAAGGAAAGACAGGTGCTGGTGGTAGGGGACTCAATTATTAGAAGGACAGACAGTGTAATCTGTGACAAAGACCGTGTGTGCCGAACAGTCTGTTGTTTGCCGGGCGCTCGGGTTCGGCACATCGCGGATCGCGTGGACAGATTACTGGGTGGGGCTGGGGAAGACCCAGCTGTCATGGTACACGTGGGTACCAATGACATAGGCAGAGGAAGATGGAGAGTCCTAAACGATTTCAGGGACTTAGGCGCTAAGTTGAGGACTAGGACCTCCAAGGTAGTATTTTCCGAAATACTACCTGTACCTCGAGCCACACCAGAGAGGCAGCGGGAGATTAGGGAAGTTAACGAGTGGCTGAGGAGCTGGTGTAGTAAGGAGGGTTTCGGGTTCCTGGAGAACTGGGCCCACTTCTCAGTCGGTCACCGGCTCTTTGGTAGGGACGGATTGCACCTAAATGGGGTGGGTGCAGCCGTACTGGGTGAGAGGATGGCCAAAAAGTTAGAGGGGCTTTTAAACTAGGGAATGGGGGGGAGGGTACAGATGTAGAATTAGCCAGTGGAAAGCAAGTTTCAGAGGGCAGAAATAGGGGCATTAGCGGTAGGATGTTCGGAGCTCCTAAACCCAGGGTGGGTACGGGGAAAAATCAAGAGAGCAGCCTAAAAACATCAAATGAGGATAAATGTAACCGATCAAAATTACGAGGTTTGTATACCAATGCCAGAAGCCTGGCCAACAAGATGGGAGAACTGGAGCTGCTGATGTTTGAGGGGGACTTAGATTTTGTGGGGATAACTGAGACTTGGTTTGACAGCTCTCATGACTGGATGGCGACCATTCAGGGGTATTCCCTTTTATCGCAGGGATAGAGAGGGTAAAAAAGGGGGAGGGGTATGTCTGTATATTGAGAACAGTATACAGGTAAATATGAGGGATGATATTAATAATGGAGCTAAGGACGAGGCAGAATCCCTATGGGTAGAGCTTCAAAGGGAAGGCACGGTGGGGAAGGTAATATTGGGCGTATGCTATAGGCCCCCCAACCAGAGGGAGGAGGGTGAGGCAGACCTCATGTTACAGATAGGATTGGCAGCAAGGATGGGAAATGTCATTATAATGGGGGACTTTAATTATCCGGATATAGACTGGGCAGAAGGAACCGCGCACTCAGCCAAGGCTCGGCAGTTCCTAAATGTTTTGCAGGACAATTTCATGGGTCAGATGGTGAAGGCACCGACAAGAAACAATGCGGTACTTGACCTACTGATTACCAACAATACAGACCTGCTCACGGATATAGAAATACGGGATAACTTAGGAAACAGTGACCATAGGTCAATTGGTTTCAGTATTAATTACAGTAATAGGAAACACAAGGGTAATATAAGGACACTGAATTTCAAAAGAGCCAATTTCCCTAAACTGCGCTCGCTGCTAGAAAATATCAAATGGGATAGAACCCTGGGAACAATGAACACGGAGGAAAAATGGGAGTGCTTCAAGAGCATACTTAACAAGGGGGTGGGCCAGTGCATTCCACAGGGAAATAAATTTAAAAGAGCAAAACTAAACCCTGGGTGGCTAAACTCCAACATAAAAATCTATATTAGAGCTAAAGAAAAGGCCTTCAAAAAATACAAGACTGAGGGGTCATTGGCAGCATTTAAGCATTATAAAGAGTGTAATAAGAAATGTAAAGACGAAATCAGGGCGGCTAAAATAGAACACGAGAGACATATAGCGGAGGAGAGTAAAAAGAACCCCAAGAAGTTCTTTAAGTATATAAACAGTAAGAAAGTGAGGTCAGAACACATTGGCCCCATAAAAGATGATAAAGGAAAAATGGCCACTGAGGACAGAGAAAAGGCGGAAGTGTTAAATAATTTATTTTCTTCAGTCTTCACAAAGGAATCGGGGGGCTACACGAACCTTGCTTGTAAGGCCGAACTAAATAATACACCTCAGGAAGTGCCGCCATGGCTAACAAAGGATAGACTTAGAGCTAAACTAGAGAAACTTAACATAAATAAATCCCCGGGACCGGATGGCTTGCACCCGAGGGTTCCTAATGAGCTCAGCCAGGCGATTGCCAGACCATTATTCTTGATCTTTAAGGATAGTTTACAGACGGGTATGGTGCCAGCTGATTGGAAAAAAGCCAACGTGCTACCAATATTTAAAAAGGGGCCGAGATATATCCCGGGTAACTATAGGCCGGTCAGCCTAACATCAGTAGTCTGCAAAATTTTGGAGGGGATGTTAAGGGACCACATACAAGACTTTAGTAATGAAAACGGTATTATAAGTAGTAATCAGCATGGATTCATGAAAAATCGTTCGTGCCAAACCAATCTATTAACCTTCTACGATGAAGTGAGCTGCCACCTAGATAAAGGTAAGCCTGTGGATGTGGTGTATCTGGACTTTGCAAAGGCCTTTGACACCGTTCCCCACAAACGCTTACTGTACAAACTAAGGAAGGTAGGTATGGACCGTAAGGTGAGTACCTGGATAGAGAACTGGCTCCAGGGGAGAGTACAGAGGGTGGTGATTAATGGGGAGTACTCGGATTGGGTGGGTGTGGAAAGTGGGGTCCCCCAGGGTTCTGTCCTGGGACCAATCCTGTTTAATTTATTCATAAATGATCTGGAGGAGGGGATATCGAGTACAATCTCAGTATTTGCTGATGATACTAAATTAGGCATGCCAATATCTTCTATGCAGGATGTGGAAACCTTGCAAGCGGACCTGAACAAAATAACGGGGTGGGCAACTACATGGCAGATGAGATTTAATGTTGAAAAATGTAAAGTAATGCACTTGGGGGCCAGAAACCAGAAAGCAAGCTACTCACTAGGGGGGGAACCTCTGGGTGAGTCTAGGATGGAAAAGGACTTGGGGGTACTGGTAGACAACAGGCTTGGCAGTGGCATGCAATGCCAAGCCGCCGCAAGCAAAGCCAACAGAATACTGGGATGTATAAAAAAGGGGATTCACTCCAGAAATAAAGAGATTATTCTCCTGCTCTACAAGACTCTGGTCCGGCCACATCTGGAGTATGCTGTCCAGTTCTGGGCACCGGTCCTCAGGAAGGATGTGCTGGAACTGGAGAAAGTCCAGAGAAGGGCAACAAAAATAATTAGGGGAATGGAGGACATCAGCTATGAGGAAAGACTACAAGCACTGAACCTGTTCTCTCTGGAGAAGAGAGGATTGAGGGGGGATATGATATCAATGTACAAATACTGTACTGGTGACCCTAGCATAAGGAACAAACTATTCAGAGAAAGGAGATACAATAAGACACGTGGCCACTCACTAAAACTTGAGGAAAGGCGGTTTAACCTTAAAGTGCGTAAGGGGTTCTTCACGGTAAGAGCGGTAAAGATGTGGAATTCTCTTCCACAAGCAGTCGTATCAGCAGGGAGCATTGATAGTTTCAAAAAACTATTAACAGAGAAAAGAAACAAGGGCGCCAAGTCATAAAGGTAGATGAACAGCTGTGTAATTTAATATAGTAACTTACATGTTAAAAACAGGTATTCCAATGAAACCGCATGCATGGTGTAAAAGGACAGTCCCCACAGTAGATCCGATGGAAGATGCAAATGAAGGACAGTCACATCTGGGTCCTGTGTGGCGGGTCCTGTGTAGTGGTGAAGGAAGTCCTGAATACCGGCAATGCCGGGTGATGCTGCAAATGGCGTGGGCTCCCTGGCTGGGCAGCCTCACAGCTGTCTGCCGTACAGCAGGAAGGTAATAACCCGGAACCGGAAATAGAAGGACAAGTCTGTTGGTTCCTCCACGGAAGCCGACAGGAACGTACACTGAACCGAGAGTGGAGGGCGGGCTGCAACGTCGTTTCGGAGGACCTCCTCCTTCATTCATTAAATTACACAGCTGTTCATCTACCTTTATGACTTGGCGCCCTTGTTTCTTTTCTCTGTTACATGTTTGGAGGGTATCCCTACCTCTTGAGGAGCTGCCTGTCCAATCTTCACCCCAGTACCCTGATTTGGACTTTTTGTACTCTTTCATCAGCAAGGATCCATCCGGGATCATCGCATGATTGATTAGGACTTCTACACACTTGAGGTTCTTGTATCTTGTTTGCCCTGCAATATTTTCAATATTTTCATTGTTACCCAATTTAATTTATTCATTTATCCATTTATATTCATTTTAGTTTTAATTTTTTTTTTTTTTTATATTGGTGATTCATCTGTGGTACCACTGGTCATGTGGTCCCCTCCAAAATGGTCCAGTGAGCGCTGATTCACTGACCTAGGTCAGTGTGTGTCTTTTTATTCAAAAAGCTATTAGATGGACACCTTAAAGACCCAACATACAGGGGTATACAATGTACCGTTAAAAGCAAACACACACATCATAGGTTGAACTGGATGGACTGATGTCTTTTTTCAACCTCACTAACTATGTAACTATGTAAGGGCTAGGATGGAAGAGAGTAAATGACCGGAAAATCCAAATTTTCTCTTACGTCCTCTGACAGTCGCCGCCCACTCATTCAGTCTTCACCAATGGGTATTGACCTCTTATCCATAGGAGCAAGCTAGGCATAAGAATTGTTAAAAACAAAGTAATTTACATAGACACACCTATGGGGGCTGTCCCACTGGTCCAATACCCCCCTGCTATCAGCCATCCCAACTCAGTTTGTCTTCTGCCTACTTGAGATGGGCTCTCCCTGTGCTGGGGCTACAGTCTCAGCCGCCTTCTATTTCTTATGATTTTATTTCTGCAAATGTGTTTTTTTCTTTGCATTGCTAGCTATTTATCAGCATTTAGTTAGTCACTTCTTCAAGATGACGGCGTCGCGGAGCTGGGAGTCGCACTGGTCGTCCTGGTATCCCATGACAGAGGGCCTTATGGAATCCCAGCCCGCCATCGAGCGTTTAGCAGGCTATGAGTACGCCCTGGCCTCGCAAACGACCTATCCCTGCCCTCAGGGATGAAAGCCCGCGCGGTGGCCACCTCGCCTGGACGTCTCTCCCACGGTTTCCGTGCATTGCTAGCGTACTGCGTTTTTGGCTGACGGCACCCCCGCCATCTGGGGTGGGAGGTTTCCCGTCGATGTGAGGCACCCACGCCATCGGGTACGGTAAGTACATTCTGTGTGGGGCCTCCGTCTGGGGCTTACAGTCCTGTGTGTCTGTGGTATCCCCTAATTTATGGGGCTCCCTTTCTCCCGGTCCCTGCGGGGACTTTCACTCAGCTAGTTTGCTATGTGGGTTGTCGGGTTCCCTCTCCTATGTTACACTTGTGGTGTGTGTTGAGGTGCAGACACGTGCGGCGACTACTAGGGCTGCCACCTCATCCCTTTAAAACAGAACACATATTTATTACACAGGTTCTGGGGCAAATTTAACGCAGAAAAGGCACTAAGTGAATTTAATTACCACCTTAATCAGCCACAGAACCTGTGTAATTAATATGTGTTCAGTTTTAAAGGGATGAGGTGGCTACCCTAGCGACCGCTGCGGGGTTAAAAACTGCTGGTCCGCCATTTTAGGTGTGGGCAGCATGCTGGCTTCACTGTGGGCGCTTCTGCTGCGATGTATGTAGTGTATTTTACGGCGCCATCTTGTGTGTGGCAATGTGTTTTCCTGAGCACATGTCGGCGGCCATGTTCCTGGAGCCTCCCATTGCTTTCTATGGGCAACCATGTTTCCTTAGTCTGAAGTCCTAGTTCAGCCTCCTGCGGTGACATCACTTCCTCTTTCTGTACAGAGGAGATCGACAGGCGTGTGGTAATACTTGTGGGGTCTGTCTTTGCTGTTTTTTTGTGGGAATACCTCTGGCTATCAGCTTATTCCCGTTTGTGGGTCTGCTTGCAGAATCCTTCATAGCGGTGTACTGCGGGGGATCGCGGTGCGCTTAAAAGGCCAGTACCTTGGAAAAAAAAAAAAAGTTTTTTAGTATGGAGTCCCAGGACAGCAAATTTCCCCCAGCTTTGGTGGAGGATTCAGGTTCCTCTGAATCTTCTGCTCTGCCTGCTTTGACTGCCGCACTTGCGACTTTAGCGTCCAAGGTGGATCTTTTGATGACAGAACGGGATGCTAGAAAAAGGCCTAGGCTCTCTCTTTCTTCTGATTCTGAATCTGACATGGTTGCCGTAGATAGCATGCCCCTTGAAGGGTCTCGCTCTTCTCTGTCTGAGGGGGAGGCGGAGGATACCGGGGTGGATGATTTCCCCTCCTGGGACGGCCGAGGACCGCGCAGCTATGGATGTGCTGATCATTGCCGTTAAGGAAACACTACATTTAGAGGATGAGCCCGATCCTCCGGGACAACGGTCCTCTTTTGGTACCCACAGATCCCGTAAGGTGGCGCAGGTATTTCCTTGCCCCGCTGAGTTCCATGAAACTGTGAATGAACAATGGCGCAACTTGAAGCGCACGTTTGTGGTGCCTAAGAAGTTTCAACTCCTCTACCCCTTTGCGTCTCCTACGGATTCGCGCTGGTCTATGGCTCCCAAAGGGGATCACACTGTGGCCAGATTGAACAGGGCCAGGGCACAGGACAATGGAAAACCTTTCAAGGGCCAGGGTGGCCAGAGGAAGTCTTGGGCGGGCAAGCCAAAAGCCGCCCAGGCTGGTGCGGCGGCTCAGTCTGCCACTGCCTGAAGGGGCGCCCTCACCCGTTTCAGGGGTGGGGGGACGTCTGCGTGGTTTCTTCCAACCTTGGCTGCTCTGGGTTCAGGAAATCATTTGATCAGGTTACAAGATCGAATTCCTTTCGCGACCAGCGGACAGATTCTTTCCCTCAAATCTTCATTTGACCCCAGATCGGCTGCACGATCTTCATCGGGCGGTTCACTATCCACTCGCCCAGGGGCTAATCGTCCCGGTGCCACATCGGGACAGATTTTGGGGGTTTTACTCGAATCTGTTCACGGTGCCCAGAAAGGAGGGCAAGGTGCGTCTGATTCTGGACTTAAAAGCTCTCAACCGTTTCGTGCGCGTTCAAAAATTCTGCATGGAATCGCTCCGCTCGGTGGTGGCCTCCCTGAGTCAGGGAGATTTCCTGGCTTCTATCGACCTAAAGGATGCGTATTTACACATCCCCATATTCGAGGGTCATCAGAGATACCTCCGATATGCTATCGTGGAGGAACACTATCAGTTTGTGGCATGACCTTTCGGTCTCACTTCGGCTCCAAGGGTGTTCACCAAAGTGATGGCTCCAGTTCTGGGCCTGTTATGGGCACAGGGCATTGCGGTCTTGGGATATCTGGACGATCTCCTGTTAAGATCGAGTGCAAGTCGGAGCCTGCTGCGCGATCTGTCCACTACGGTTCAGACGCTCCAGGAGTTCGGATGGACCATCAATGTTCAGAAGTCGACTTTGTCTCCTTCGGTTCATCTGCCATATTTGGTAATGGTTTTGGACTCCGCCAAAGCGAAGGTGTTTCTACCGGAGGACAAGCTTCGGACCCTGCAGAGCGAGGTCAGGTCCCTCAGGGACAACGAATCCTCGTCGATCAGGACCTGTATGCGGTCCCTGGGGTTGATGGTGTCAGCTTTCGAGGCGATACCGTTTGCGCAGTTTCACACGCGGTCTCTCCAGGCGGAGATACTGGCCAGGTTGGACAGGCTCCCTCAGTCCTTGGACCTGAGGGTGTCTCTGAGTCACCAAACCAGAGTGGATCTTCTGTGGTGGCTTCAGTCCCCGGCCGTAGCGGAGGGGAAATCCTTCCGGCCGTTGCTGTGGACGGTGATTACCACGGATGCCAGCCTGTCGGGCTGGGGTGGAGTCCTGGGCAACCTGTCTGCCCAGGGCACTTGGTCGGTGGAGGACTCATGCCTACCGATAAACATCTTGGAATTGAGAGCGATCAGGCTGTGCCTGCTCCATTGGTCGGATCGTCTTCGGGGCTGCACTGTACGGGTGCAGACGGACAATGCCACTGCGGTGGCTTACATCAATCACCAAGGGGGCACCAGGAGTGCCCGGGCGGCTCAGGAAGTGACCTGCATTCTGTTTTGGGCCGAGACTCACGTCCCGGCAATTTCAGCAGTTCACATTACGGGTGTGGAGAACTGGCAGGCTGAATTATCTGAGCCGCCAGACCCTGGACCAGGGGGAATGGTCCCTGCACACGGAGGTTTTTCAAATGCTGTGTGCGAAATGGGGATCCACGGATGTGGATCTGTTCGCGTCCCGGCTAAACAACAAGTTGGGAAGGTTCGTGGCAAGAACGCGTGATCCTCTGGCAGACGCCTCCGATGCGCTGGTGGTGCCTTGGCACCGGTATCGTCTGATGTATGCCTTTCCCCTGATTCAGTTGTTGTCCAGGTTCCTGCGCAGGTTGGTCTCCGAACCGAAGTTGGTGATTCTGGTGGCCCCGGACTGGCCACGCCGGTCCTGCTACGCGGACATCATTCAACTGGCCGTCGAGCCTCCGTGGCGGTTACCGTTACGAGACGATCTACTGTCTCAGGGACCGATCTTCCATCCTGCTTTACAGTCGCTGGCTTTAACGGCATGGCTGTTGAAAGACAGGTCCTGAGAGACGGGTCTCTCTTCTGAGGTCATTCCTACCTTGCTCAAGGCTAGGAAAGCCTCGTCCGGTAAGATCTATTATCGTACCTGGAAGGCTTATTTTGCCTGGTGTGAGTCCAGAGGCTTCCCTCCTCGTTCCTACTTGGTGGCGAGGGTGTTAGCCTTCCTACAAACTGGTGTGTACCAGCGCCTGGCGTTGTCCACGATTAAGGGCCAGTTGTCAGCACTGGCCGTCCTTTGCCAGCGCCCATTGGCGTCCAACTCTTTGATTCGCACCTTTATTCAAGGTGTGCCTCACTTGACCCCTCCTCGGAGGGCGCCCCTACCTCCTTGAGACTTGAACTTGGTTCTGTCTGTCTTGCAACGTTCTACCTTTGAAAACATACAGGAGATATCTTTGCCTCTGCTGTCGAAAAAGGTTGCTTTTCTGGTAGCGATCACTTCTGCACGCAGAGTGTCGGAGTTGGCGGCCTTGTCTTGCCGCTCCCCTTACCTGGTGGTTCATAGGGATAAGGTGGTCTTGCGACTCAACCAGTCCTTCCTTCCAAAGGTGGTTTCTGATTTTCACCTTAATGAGGACATTGTTTTGCCTTTGCTTTGTGCGAATCCTAACTAGTTTGCCTTGCATTCCTTGGATGTTGTCCGGGCGATCAGGGTTTACCTGTCGTCCACTGAATCCTTTCGGAAGTCGGATTCTCTTTTTGTCCTTCCTGAGGGACCTCGGAAGGGTATGGCTGCGTCTGCGGCGACCATTGCCAAATGGATCAGGCAGACTATTGAACAGGCCTATTCATTGAAGGAACGGGTTCCGCCCTTCCCTGTCAAGGCTCACTCTACCAGAGCGGTGAGTGCGTCATGGGCCTTCCGACATCAGGCTTCGGTGGTCCAGTTGAGCAAGGCTGCGACTTGGTCGTCTGTGCACACCTTTTCAAGTTCTACAAACTTGATGTTCTGGCATCGGCAGATGCCTCCTTTGGCCGCAAAGTTCTGTGTGCGGCACTGCATTAAGGGGACCCTAGTTTTGCAGGGCCCTGGCTGTTGGGGTTGTTTTTTCCCCCTTGTTTATTTGCTTTCCTGGGTTGTTGCTCCAGTTGAGCTTTTCTGTTGCCCAGAGGATACCTTTCTGCTTATGTAAGGTTCCTTTCTCTAAGGTGGGTGCTGCGTTGCCTTTCTGATGGTTGCGTTTCCCACCCCTCATGTCTAAACTGCTTTGGGACATCCCATTGGTGAAGACTGAATGAGTGGGTGGCGACTGTCAGAGGACGTAAGAGAAAACTGAATTTTTGTAAAATCTTACCGTAAAATTCCTTTCTCTGAGTCCTCTGACAGTCGCCGCCCCCTCCCCTCTATTGGGGTTCTTTGGACTTTTAACTGCTTGCTACCAAACTGAATTGGAATGGCTGATAGCAGGGGGGTATTGGACCAGTGTGACAGCCCCCATAGGTGTGTCTATGTAAAGCACTTTGTTTTTAACAAGTCTTATGCCTAGCTGGCTCCTGTGGATAAGAGGTCAATACCCATTGGTGAAGACTGTATGAGTGGGCGGCGACTGTCAGAGGACTCGGAGAAAGGAATTTTACGGTAAGATTTTACAAAAATTCAGTTTTTGAAGTATTACTGTTAGATAAGACCAGTGAATATGGTCAAAAATCTAAATAAATAGTGTCGCGCAAAATTTGAAAATCACTATATATAAATAAAAATCGGTGGCAATCCCCAATCGGTGCCGTGTATGGTGGATCTGATGTCCAATATATATCAGTGCTGTTAATGTGGTATACACCCTACTCTGTAGGATCCAAATTAATTAATGATAAGTGCTTGTGCTAAATGATTGTTTAACATAAATAATAATTCATAAAATCATAAAAGTGCTATGGGCTTAATACAATGCTGATATTCCGATTTTTCTTAAATCATACGATCTATACTTGCTAAATCCACTCATGCAATAGATACATAATTGTGATCGATATAAATGTGAACCTTAAAGTGCTTATTGATAATAAGTTAAACAGTCCTTAGTGCTTAGAGGTGGTATTAATAGTATTAATAAATAGTCCGTAAGTACATAAAGTGCCAAGTGCTTAAAGATTGTCCACTGTATGTGCTCAATCCACTGGGAGTGTGGATGTGTTCCCACCAGTGTATGTGACCGATATGTCACAGATAGTAATAAAGAAATATGACCAGCGCTACGGACTAGATGTTTGGGAGAGAAATATATTAGATAGAGGTGTAAGCTGCCCCAATCAGACCTTGGGGTTAAGGTGCAAGTGTTATAGAAGAAGTGTGAAGATTGGTGGTGGCGCTACCTCTGAAATAAAAATAAATATAAAGAATGCCCCTTGTGAAGTGTAAGGGGAAGTGTACTGGTAGACAATAACCCACAAATGGTGCAATATCTATAAATAATAATAAATGGATAACGAAGATATATTCAAATCAAATAATACATGCGAAGAAATTTTGTATATATATATATAAACCGATGTTGTGACAAAAGACCCACAACCGAAGATATGTGAGTGATTTCCAAATGAATGTGCCACTTGGTCTGTGACAACGTGAGTGAAAGAAAACATATAAATTAAAATAAAAAAGTGGATAAGTGAAATTCCACGAGTGGCCACTAGGTGGCGCAAATAGCTTGGTACAACCTGTATGTTGATGTATGGAGATGTTCCTTTTCGAGATGAACGAGCAGTCAGAGTAGTCAGCGGCGGGTGCCCTGAGTGCTCACATGAAAGGAAAAAACCCCATGGTGAATAAAAGTAACATACAGTGGTAAATAAGCGGCGTAGTAGACTCACTCGTACAGTAGATCAGGGTCAGAATAGTCGTGTTTGCCGGGAGGCTTCCGCGTTCCACGGCCGACAACCGGAAGTGACGTTTGACGTCGGAGACTCCGCCCTACGCGTTTCGTCACAATGACGTCAACTGGAGCGGCGTCAACATAGCGTACTCCCGGAATATTTATAGCCGCCCGTATCCAGGTAACGGAGGGGACGGAACAAAACACCGCCATATTGCTACTCCCTCTCCGGAAGCCATATTACTCAGCCACTAGCTTCATTATGGATGTGCAGGGGAACGGCCATACTTCATCATATCTGATCTCATTAATTTGTCCGAGTGTGCTACGAGCCTTTAACTTACTAAAAACATAACTTTATTGTGATCATATAAAACATGCTAAAAAGGCCCGGATTATAAAAAGTGAAGAATAGATAAAAGAATATACATAAAAAAGAGGGCCATATCTACGTATATATCATACAAAGAATAAAAAAATATATATAAGTGTGAAGAAAAATTGTGAGATATATATACATAAATATATATAAAAAGTAAAATACAAAATATAAAATATAAGAGAGTGTGAATACAGAAATCTGTATTCACACTCTCTTATATTTTATATTTTGTATTTTACTTTTTATATATATTTATGTATATATATCTCACAATTTTTCTTCACACTTATATATATTTTTTTATTCTTTGTATGATATATACGTAGATATGGCCCTCTTTTTTATGTATATTCTTTTATCTATTCTTCACTTTTTATAATCCGGGCCTTTTTAGCATGTTTTATATGATCACAATAAAGTTATGTTTTTAGTAAGTTAAAGGCTCGTAGCACACTCGGACAAATTAATGAGATCAGATATGATGAAGTATGGCCGTTCCCCTGCACATCCATAATGAAGCTAGTGGCTGAGTAATATGGCTTCCGGAGAGGGAGTAGCAATATGGCGGTGTTTTGTTCCGTCCCCTCCGTTACCTGGATACGGGCGGCTATAAATATTCCGGGAGTACGCTATGTTGACGCCGCTCCAGTTGACGTCATTGTGACGAAACGCGTAGGGCGGAGTCTCCGACGTCAAACGTCACTTCCGGTTGTCGGCCGTGGAACGCGGAAGCCTCCCGGCAAACACGACTATTCTGACCCTGATCTACTGTACGAGTGAGTCTACTACGCCGCTTATTTACCACTGTATGTTACTTTTATTCACCATGGGGTTTTTTCCTTTCATGTGAGCACTCAGGGCACCCGCCGCTGACTACTCTGACTGCTCGTTCATCTCGAAAAGGAACATCTCCATACATCAACATACAGGTTGTACCAAGCTATTTGCGCCACCTAGTGGCCACTCGTGGAATTTCACTTATCCACTTTTTTATTTTAATTTATATGTTTTCTTTCACTCACGTTGTCACAGACCAAGTGGCACATTCATTTGGAAATCACTCACATATCTTCGATATGTCACAGAACCTTCTCACACTGTGCGCACCCTTGTGATTGGGCGCTCACCTTAGATATAAAATAAACAAGCCCCAAAACGTGGTCAATGGTTTTTCCTCTAGGAGTCTTCTTCTCACTCCCTTCCAGACCCTGATCGTTCGGTGGCCGTGCTTTCCTACATATGCCTCCAATTCTCCAGAGGGGGCAGTATCACATAGAAAAGAATAGCTCCGAATAGTGCTTATATCCTTAAATACCTTTATTTATTTGTAAAAAGAATGGTAGTACACTCACATGGTATAGTGCATATATGCACTTGTGGATCGCTATATACTGCCTGCTGGATTGCCTCCGGATGCCTTCCTGACAAGCTGGGATCCGCCTTAGCTATGCGACCGCTCTCACTGGTCTCGCCTGACAGTCTCCACCGACATACGGTGCAACGCTCCGTCCGTCCTAGCCCCTCCCCTACGCATGACGACACAGGGACATCGTGTCTTCCTCAGGGGGATCTGATTGGACAGCGGATCGTTACTGACTTCTTATAGGGCTGAAGGCGCCATGTTCTTGTAGTTCAATATTTGGACCTAATTGTGTGC
This sequence comes from Pelophylax lessonae, assembly GCF_965119305.1. Taxonomy (NCBI): domain Eukaryota; kingdom Metazoa; phylum Chordata; class Amphibia; order Anura; family Ranidae; genus Pelophylax; species Pelophylax lessonae. Next base: position 61,756,157 of record NC_138780.1, read on the forward strand.
TTTTATGGGATTCAATCGCTGTGTATGACTATTGCTCTATAATAGGAGGGACAGGAGCTGACTGTCATATGGTGTCTCCCTTATAATCATTCTGGCATCTGTGGTATATGCATATTATACTGCTGGTATCTCTGACTAAAAATATAAAGTACTGTACTTTAAAACAGCTGGATAAAAACAATAATAATAAAAACAACTAAAAAATATATAGCGTTCTGTGAGTAAAATGTACCAATTTAAAACCACATATATATTTAAAAATTACTGATAAAACATCGTAGATCAAACTCTTTATTAATTCCTCCTGGATATAGGGAACCTAGTTGGTGTATCCACCAGGATTCCCTTTTGCTTAGTTCCCTAATAAAGTTCCCCCCTCGCCAGTGTTTCTTGGGGGCTTCAATCCCCCAGAAGGACATACCTTTGCAACTTTTATTATGTTTTTCCTTAAAATGTATTGACAAATAGTGTTTGTCATATCCCCTATTAATGTTATACACGTGTTCCTTTATTCTTTCTCTTAGAGGCCTTTTAGTGCGTCCTACATAAAGTTTTTTTACAGGAAATAATACCAGTGAATATGGTCAAACGCTTTCTCCGCGTCTAAGGCGTAAAGCAAAGAGGGCGTCCGACGGGCTTCCGACGAGCTTCCGCACTGTAAATGTGGTTGATCACTGATCTCGTGGCGTCGGAGGTCTGCCTTCCCCTAATGAATCAGCATTGGTCCGGATGCACCAATTCTGGCAAAACCTCCATCAGTCTTAACGCTATGAGTTTAGCATACAATTTAACGTCATTGTTCAGGAGAGATCACCCTAAAATTCTGTTGGAGTGGGTTCCTTACCAGGCTTGGGCAGAGTAACAATGGTCGCTGTCAATATCTCATGTGGGAAGGAAGAGGAGGAAGCGGCTTCCCGAACGCTTTCTCAAGTTAAGGCACCAAGATATGTTTAAACGTTATGAATAATTCCCTTTTCTATAGCTTTAGAAATTTCAGTTAACGTGAAAGGGGCATTCAGATTAGCTAATTGATCCTGAGATAGGGTAGAAAGGTTTGTCGCAGCAAGAAATCTCTGGATATCTGCTGAGGACGGTTGTGGGGTGGCAAGATCATCCTTCAGAATATACAGAGAACTGCAATAGCTAATAAAAGCATTAACCATTCCATAGGGGTCTAAAAGTTTTGCATTTGTATCCGGATGATGGATAAACTGAATTTTAGATTTAGTTCTATGTCCCTGAATCTTCTTGGCAAGTAATTTATTAGCCTTGTTGCCACTAGTATAATATATAATTTTTACTAGTTTAAAACGTTTCTCAAAGGATTCCAGAAGAAGGGTACGGAGCTCATTCCTTAGGTTAAGAAAAAGGTTGCTAATCACCGGGGAGGGATCTGACATATTAGCCCTTTCATGAGTTTTAATATCTGTCAAAAGCTTTTCCTGGTGTTGCCGCCTCCTCCTCTTAGCCCTTACCCCCAACTGAATGAAAATCTCACGCATAAATGCCTTGTGGGAGTTCCATAAAGCAAACAGATCATCAACAGAATTCTCATCCAGCTTAAAATATTCTATCATTTTACATTCCAGAGCCTCCTAAGTATCTTTGCCCTGAATAAGCATGCCATTAGACCTCCATAGATATGTAGATTGAGGTGATAGAGCATCCTTGATAGCAACAGTTATTGAAGCGTGATCCGCCCAGGTGATAGTTGTTAGTAGAAGACTTGATCTTTTGTAGGAGCCATTTGTCGGCCAGAAATAAGTCAATACGTGAGTATGTGTTATGTGCTGATGATAAAAAGGTGTAGTCCCTTTCGGTCTAATGCAGGCATCGCCACACATCATAGAGGTCATATTGATGTAGGAGGCGCTGGAGAGACGGAATAGATCTGTTATGTGGACCCAGAGGTATCCACCTTCGGGTCAAGAGTGATATTGAAATCTCTGCAGATCAACAAGGTACCTTGCCGTATCTTAGAAAGTTTCCAAAATAATTTGTTGAGCTAACGAATTTGATGACGAACTTGATGATTATTAGGGCCATACAAATTCACCAGAGTATATTAAGTGGCATTAGGGTCACCTATAAGGATCACATATCTGCCTTGTGGGCCTAAAATTTGTTCATGCAATTGGAAAGCCACAGAGTCTCAAATAGCCGTCATAACCCTTCTTTTCTTGGTAGGAAAGGAGCCAAGAAACTGTGTGGATAGGAAACATGGGTACATTTAGGTGGATTTTCCTGGGAGAAATGAGTTTCCTGCACACAGAGAACATCAGCATTGTGTGCTTTAACTTCAGACCACAAATAAGACCTCTTGGCTGGATGATTCAGGCCTTTCGCATTCAAAGAGAAAATGTTAACAGCCATAGGGGAGCAGTGGCGGCCGGTGTAATGAGGGCGCAGGGGTGCCGCCTCCTGCATGCAGATTAGGGAGCCGGATGCATGGATGGGGGGGGGGGGGGGCGCCGGATGCATGGAGCTTAATGGTTTTTTTTTTTAATCACCTGACTAGAGCCAGAGGCTCTAATAGGGTGATGCAAAGAGTGGAGCCGGGGCTCAGAGCAGTGCGCCCCGAGCCCACACATTGTGTGACATTAGCGAATGAAAATTCGTTATTGTCACACCAATCCTCCTCCTGGCCAATCAGGAAGCGCGTCCGATACGCGCTTCCTGATTGGCCGCAAGGCAAACCCCATGCCATTGGCCGAGGAGGAGGCGAGAGCGGGAGGACTCGGAGAAGCTGACGCCGGGACACTGATGAGAAGCTGCCCGCCACCGCTGCTGCTCCAGTTAAGTAAGGGGGCACGCACGCTGATCTCTGCATTGGGGGCATGTATGCTGGTCACTGCTTTGAAAGGGGGCATGTATGCTGGTCACTGCATTGAAGGGGGCATGTATGCTGGTCAGTGCATTGAAAGGGGGCATGTATGCTGGTCACTGCATTGAAGGGGGCATGTACGCTGGTCACTGCATTGAAAGGGGGCATGTATGCTGGTCACTGCATTGAAGGGGGCAAGTATGCTGGTCACTGCATTGAAAGGGGGCATGTATGCTGGTCACTGCATTGAAGGGGGCATGTATGCTGGTCACTGCATTGAAAGGGGGCATGTATGCTGGTCACTGCATTGAAAGGGGGCATGCACGCTGGTCACTGCATTGAAAGGGGGCATGCACGCTGGTCACTGCATTGAAAGGGGGCATGTACACTGGTCACTGCATTGAAAGGGGGCATACACGCTGGTCACTGCATTGAAAGGGGGCATGCACGCTGGTCACTGCATTGAAAGGGGGCATGTATGCTGGTCACTGCATTGAAGGGGGCATGTACGCTGGTCACTGCATTGAAAGGGGGCATGTACGCTGGTCACTGCATTGAAAGGGGGCATGTACGCTGGTCACTGCATTGAAAGGGGGCATGCTGGTCTTTGTGCATTGAAAGGGGGCACGCTGGTCTCTCTGCATTGAAAGGGGGCACGCTGGTCTCTGCATTGAAAGGGGGCACGCTGGTCTCTCTGCGTTTTAAAGGGGGCACCCTGGTCACTCTGCATTGAAAGGGGGCACACTATACCCTATTTACTGAAGGCCCCTTTCACACTTTTGCGACCTCAAAGTCATGCACTTTTTTACAGCGTTTTTTGCCGCAAAGCAATGCCTATTACATTTTTCTGTTTGCGCCCCCCAAAAATTTTGAGCACCAGCTGCCACTGTAGGGGAAATGTGTGAGATTGCTCCATGTGGGTGTCATAGTACTCACTGTTAGATGTTTGATCCTGGTATATGGATAGTGGGTCTGAAGATCCAGGGTGATTGAAGACCTAGAGAAGATTGCCATAGACATTGCCATTTGTTGTTTTTATTGTAAACTAGATTACAATAATGTATTCCTTAGTGCATGAACAGTTTCCCAACACACACCTGGACACAGGGCCGCCATCAGGGGGGTACAGCCAGTACTCCTGTATGGGGCCCGGCACATAGGGGGGCCGAGACAGCAGGAAGATCGGTAGGATGACAGCATACCTCCAAACCTGGGCAGGACTGTCCGCTGTCCCGCTGTACAGAGGCTTTGTCCGGCATAATTCTGGTGATAAATGTTACCTTCTAGCTCAGGAGGACCTGCAGCAGTGGGAACATTTAGAACAGCCAGGGATTGGCTAACAAACCAGCTGGGTGTGCACTATGCAGCCACAATGAGAGACTGCACCTGTCAAATTCATGCTGTGATGTTGGTAATGGGCGGGACTGCTACTCAGACCCGCCCCCTGTGTCAAGCAACACATGCATAGGGAAGAAGGAGAAGGAAGATATGGCAGCCAGCAACAGAAAGGTATTTTAGAAAGGTAATCATGTGGAAGATGGGGGACCTTTGGGGAAGATGAGGGCAGAGGAGAGGTGTGTGTGTTGCAGAGGTTGTAGCAGCTGGGAAGAGGTGCAGTACAGAGGCATTTACATACATTCGCTATATTGGACAGCTTGGTATGGCACTGCTTCCAATTTTTAGCTTTGGCCTCAATGTGAAATCTTGGTCACCTTGGTATAGCACTACTCCCGATTTTTTACATTGTCCTCAATGGAGAATCTTGGTCCCCTTGGTATAGCACTGCTCCCGATTTTTAATATTGGCCTCAATGGTGAATCTTGGTCACCTTGGTATAGCACTACTCCAGATTTTTAATATTGGCCTCAATGGAGAATCTTGGTCAACTTTGTATGGCACTGCTCCCTGTCTAACATTTGCATCTATGGGAAATCTTGGTCAGCTTAGTAATGCACTACTCCCTATCTAGCACTTTCCTGAACCCTGTGCATAATGCACTCCAGAACCCTGCATTCTGTATCTAGCATTCTCCTGAACGTATTCCTGACCACTGCACTCTGTACGTAATGCATTCCTGACCCCTGCACTCTGTACGGGGATAGGGTTGTAAATTTATGGAGGGATTTTGGGGGGTTGCGCTGTGAGGGGTGATTGGGAGGGATTTCTGCTAGGAAGAGGGATTGGGGGAGGGGTTGATAATATAATTTTGATATTTTCGGTGGAAGGGGGGGCCCTGTCAGGTAGGCTGTATGGGGCCCCAGGATTTCTAGCGGCAGCCCTGCCTGGACAATGTAGATACAGAGTACACTGTACCACACAACACTGCGAAACTGACTAGTTCTCATTCCTGGGGAAGAGAGCTTACAAGACCCATCACATAAGTACACTATGTGTACCAAGAGCAGAAAAGTAAGTGTCATCCAAATTTGTTGGCAGACGCTCTCATCCAGTCAGAGCCAACAAAACGGGGATACTCAAAAATGTACCAATACTATGGTTTGACACATACATGTGCATGTTGCCTTTCCCTCTGCTCACAGTGCAGCGAGTCTGTCTTTAAAAAAGAAGTAACACTAGGCAATCAACTTCAATCCTGACACAGTAGATTCACACAAAACAGACAGACAGATACAATGCATAGAGCCAGTATTAGAACACTTGATTAACAGGATGCCAAGATGGAGATGCTCAGTACCATCATAGAGGATAAAACAAATAGGAAATACACAGTTCTGTACTGTGCTTGAACATTTAAGGACACTGTACATGCACCAGTCCCTTTTGCATAAATACCATCCACGATTGGGTAAAACTGAAATCAGTCCAATCTTAAGAGGCCATGCAATGGTGATGAAAACCAACACTATATGAAACATTTCTGCCAATATGGGAAATATGTCCATCATATCCCAATCATACAAAAATAAAGAATATGTCAGCACCTTAAATATCAAAATCATCAGCAGCATGCAAACAGTGTGAATATACAAACACCAACGTAAAAAATATAAACGAGGTTGCAGCGCTATAATGGTGACTAATAGTGATACCTTTATAAAAAAAAAAAAAAAAACACTAGTGAGAAAAATGACTAAATCAATCAAGTCTATCAAAAGATGAGTCCATCAAAATAAATTTGTAAAAGTGATGATATTCAGTGTCTATGTGACTAAAAAGACACCACCATGTGATCTTACCTTGGTGGAGGAATGCAAACTCACCAGAACAATATGCTGTCTTTATGGGACCGCTAATGCGTATTAGGCATGAGTACCAGGTCTTGAACAAAGCCAGGCTGATTAGGTTAAATGCAATCTCTTATTCACAAAGAGGGTAACCTCTCCTCAGATGTTACAATCAAACGAAACGGATGTAATAATCATCAAACATAAGAGGAAAAATTATTTTCCTCATAGTGTTGCATTTATTAGTAAAAACATAAACAGCTAATAAAAGCTGAATACATCATTCCAATAAAGATCCATACAGTGCAAAAGTGGATAAGTGCACTTGCATAAAGTCACCAGACTTGAGATAAGAATGATGGCTATGGACCTCTGGCGTGTAACTCTGCTCTATGGCCGTTTCACGTTACGCGCTTCTTCAGGAGTTTGGAGATACATGTCGAGGCACAGTTATTTATATATATATATATGTGTGTGTGTGTGTGATATATAGAATCTCACCTGAATCAGAGGTTCCGAAAATGGGAACACTGACGTCACCATCTTGACGTCACTTCCGTCTAATCAATGTCATTCAGAAGTTCTCAGGTTGGAAACGATAAACAGCGGCCGAAATGTCATTTTCGGTTCCGCCGCCATCTTGATGACGTCACTACCGCCAAATCTTAATGCTTCCGGTATGAGCGTCCTATTATTCAGTTTAAATCAGGAAGAGGAAGTCACATAATGTAAACAACCTCAATTGCGTTTGGACGCCAATATACCCACGATCAGTATGATCTAAAAAACTGTTAGATGTTTGAAAATATATAATTTGGAATATTTATATAAATACATAGACACTGAATATCATCATGTTTCTGGATTTATTTTGATGGACTCATCTTTTGAAATGAAATAAAAAATGTAAAAAATATTTTAAGACCTATAAAAATATTTTAAGGCAATGGACAAATATATCAAAAATAAATTTAATAGATCAAATACATGTAATGTAGATAACGGGACTTGGATGTGACCATTGCCACTAACGGGTGTCAATGAAACCGTTTACATCCCACTCCACATTAAGTCCTATCGGAGAATAACATTTAATTTCATGTAACCATTTCATTTCCATTTTGGAGAGTTCTCTCGTCCGATGGCACCCTCTCCAATGTGGTTTTAATTTAGCTCTCCCTATGAATTTGAGGGAACTAGGATCTCTATTATGACAAGTTATATAATGAAGAGAGAGACTATAGTGTCTATAGCCCTTTCTGATATTCTAAACATTTTCCCCTAATCTATCTCGTAATCTCCTGGTTGTCCTGCCAATATATTGTGTTTATGGTAAGGGCATTCCAGGAGATGCACAACGTGAGTAGATTATTCACATGATACAATGCCATCAATAGAGTACTCTATATTGGTGACAGTTGAGGAAATTTTTTTTGTAATTTTTCTTTTCCTACTCTTGTTGGCTGTGCAAATCATACATTTGTTACAAGGAAAAAACCTTTAAGCTCGGCAAAAAAGGTAGGTCTCACAGGAGGATTGATCGTATTCTGAGGTATCTTATCTCTGATGTTAGGTGCGTGTCTGAAGAAAACGTCAGGTTTGGCTGGCAGTGAGGCTTTTAGAATAGGATTTGCTTGTAAGATGTTCCATCTCTTCTGAATGCTTTTTTTAATTTGATAGTGTTGAATGGAAAAATTGGTAATGAATGGACAGAAAACTGATTTCTTTGGACGTGTACTATATAGTTACATAGTTACATATAGTTACATAGTAGGTAAGGTTGAATAAAGACAATAGTCCATCCAGTTCAACTTGTGTAGGTGTGTGTGGCTGTAATCATCTCGCATACCCCTGAATGTTCTGATCCTTGAGATGTACGTCTAGAAGTCTTTTGAAAGCCACCATATTACCTGCAGAAACCACCTCTTGTGGTAGAGAATTCCACAATCTTGTAGCCCTAACAGTAAAGAACCCCCCACGTTGCCTGAGGTTAAAACGCTTCTCCTCTAATCGCATTGTATGCCCCCGAGTCCTCATGCAATCCCTGCGACTGAACAGCTTTTCTTCTAAGCCTAGATCCCCATTGAGATATTTAAAAATTGCTATCATGTCCCCCCTCAGGCGTCTCTTCTCCAGGGAGAATAAATCAAGTGATTGCAGACGCTCCTCATAATCAAGGTCCTCCAATCCCCTAATTAGTTTAGTTGCCCTTCTCTGGACCCTCTCCAGCTCCAACAAATCCCTCCTGAGGACTGGCGACCAGAACTGGACAGAATACTCCAGATGCGGTCGGACCAGAGTTTTATAAAGTGGAAGGATTATAGTCTTATCTCTGGAATACATCCCTTTCTTTATGCATGCTAATATTCTGCTGGCTTTGGCAGCTGCCGCTTGACATTGCATGCTGTTGCCTAGTCTATCATCCACCAATACTCCCAGATCCTTCTCCATTTTTGATTCTCCCAGGGGTTCCCCTCCTAACGTGTATTGTGCTTTTATGTTGCTAGTCCCCAAGTGCAAAACCTTACACTTCTCCACGTTAAACCTCATTTGCCAAGTCGTTGCCCACTCCGTAATTTTGTCCAGGTCATACTGTAGGATATCTGCTTCATGCTGTGCTGTTATTGCCCTGCCTAATTTTAAGTAATCTGCAAAAACTGATATTGAACTACAGATCCCGTCCTCAATGCTGTTTATGAATAAATTGAACAAGGTTGGTCCAAGGACTGAGCCTTGGGGGACCCCGCTTACTACCTCAGACCAGTCTGAGTATGCGCTGTTTATTACCACCCTTTGGACACGCCCTTTTAGCCAGTTCCGTATCCAAGAGCAAACCCTGCTGTCGATACCTGCAGACCTTATTTTATAAATTAAGCGCTTATGGGGAACTGTATCGAACGCCTTAGCGAAATCCAAGTACACCACATCCACTGGTCTGCCCCTATCTAGCTCACAGCTCAGAATGTTGAGATTGGTTTGACAAGAATGCCCATTTGTAAACCCGTGCTGGTTACTACTGATGATGCTGTTGTCCTTAGCAAACTCTACGATATAGTCCCTTATCATCCCCTCCAGAAGTTTACATACTACTGATGTCAGACTGACAGGCCTATAATTTCCCGGGATATGCCTCTGACCCTTTTTGAATATCGGAATCACGTTAGCTTTCCTCCACTCCCCTGGTACATCTCCTGTCCTAATACTGTCCGCAAAGATCAGGAACAGTGGTCTGGATATAACCTTACTGAGTTCCTTGAGTACTCTCGGATGTACGTTATCCGGGCCTGGTGATTTGTTTGTGTTAAGTTTATCAAGCCTTTCCCTGATTTCACCCTCTGTTAGCCATAGTGGCAAGTCCTGTGTATTACTACTAACCATACAGTCATGGTCAGTGTACCCCTCCTTTTCCTGTGTAAAGACTGATGAAAAAAAAGCATTCAGCACGGTTGCTTTTTCAGTGTCCTCTGTAACCATCCTCCCATCATCGTTAATTATGTGTGCAATATGCTCTGCCCTAGTTTTTTTGCTGTTGATATATTTAAAGAATTTCTTTGGGTTTTTTTTACTATCCTCCGCTATTTGTCTCTCAAAGTCTATTTTAGCCATCTTGATTTCGTGTTTACACTTCTTATTTGCCTCCTTGTATTGGTCGAAAGCCAATACTGTGCCTTCTGATTTATATTTCCTGAAGGCCAATTTTTTTCCCCTAATAAGATTTTTAACGCTATGGTTTAGCCAGCCAGGTTTGGCTTTGTCTCTTCTAAATTTATTTCCCATAGGAATGCACTGCAAGATGCCTTTGCTTAATATATTCCTAAAGCATTCCCATTTTTCCTCTGTGGTCAGGGATCCCAGGGTTCGGTCCCAGTTTACCCTTTCCATCAACGAGTACAATTTTGGAAAGTCTGCCCTTCTGAAGTTAAGGGTTCTTATGTTCCCCACTTGCCTTGCTATATTGTTATTTACGCTAAATGTGATCATCCTGTGATCGCTAGAGCCCAGGTTGTCCTGGACCCCTACCTCCGAGATTAGGTCTGGGTCATTAGTGATCAATAGATCCAGGATTGCGTTTTCTCTAGTAGGAGAGTCCACCAACTCTGACATGTAATTATCCTGTAAGGTTTCCGTGAATAGCCGGGCCTTCTGTGAGTGTGTAGTCCCCTCTTCCCAGTCAATGTCGAGGTAATTGAAGTCCCCCAATATGATGACTGATCCTAGCTTTGCCACTTTACCCAAAAGTGCTAAAAATTCCTGCTCTACCTCCTCCCCTTGTTTAGGTGGCCTATAGCAAACCCCCACAATTACTTTTACCTTTTCTCCTTCCCTGTGGAGTTCTACCCGTACGGATTCTAACTCCATGCTTATCCCATCCGTGATGTCACTCCTCTCAATCACCTTTACATTATTCTTGACGTAGAGACATACCCCTCCCCCTCTTTTTCCTATCCTGTCCTTCCGGTACACTGAATACCCTTGGATATTTGCCAGCCAGTCATGTGAGGGGTCGAACCAAGTCTCTGTTATTCCCACAAGGTCTATGTCCTCCTATTGTCTGATGTCAATAAAGAGTCTCTATCGAGAAGAGATACTTCTTCAATAGTTTGTTTAAGAGAAATTGCATTATATCCTTTTCCTAAGAATATCTTTTCCAGGATAGATGCTTGTGTATGGTAATCTCTTAAATCTTGACAATTACGACTCGTACATAGAAATTGCCCCTTTGGGATTTTTTTGAGCCATGTGCGGTGATGGCAGCTATCTAACTGTTCCGATCCGTATTTTTGAAGAATGATTTAGTATCTATTCTGACCTTCATACTGAATAAATTTAGTTCTAAAAAATGTATCTCTTTTTTACTGTATGTGAATGATAAATGAATATTAAGTGAATTATCATTGAGGTGAGACATAAAATGTATTAAAGAAGCCTCATCGCCCCTCCATAACAGCAAAATATCGTCTATATAGCGTTTTTTAGAATATCAAATTATTCCATTCCTTGCCAAAAATAGATTCCAGTTCCCAACTTGACATAAATAAGTTAGCTGAACTTGGGGCAAATTTTGCACCCATGGTAACTCCCTTTATCTGTAAAAAGTATGTGCCATCAAACCAGCAATAATTATGATGCATAGAAAAATCTAAGAGCTAAAATAAATTCTTGTTGTAATCTGGGAATATTATTATTTACATATTCCTTAACTGCTCTATACCCATCTTCATGTGCTATGTTAGTATAAAGTAAACTGCTGTAACTAAAAAAGTGTGTTCATCTAACGTTATGTTATTCAGCAGATTGAGGACCTGTTGAGTGTCTTTCAAATATGCAGGAGTTTGTATTACTAAAGATTGCAGGAAAAAAATCTATATACTCTCCCACCCTTGCTATAAGGGAATTGATCCCACTTATTATAGGTCTACCAGGTGGGTCTTCCGAGTTTTTGTGAGTCTTGGGTAAAAAATATATGATAGGGATCTTGGAAGCTTTGGGTATTAAATATTATTTTTCTTTTTTAGTCAAAACCCCTTGTTCATAACCGTATTTGATCAGATTAGTGAGAATTTTTTTGTTTTTTATCATTGATTCTGCCGGAAGAGATGAAAAAGTGGAGATATCGTTTAGCATATTCTGCATTCTGTTGATGTAATCCAGTTTCTAAAAAAAAAAAAAAAAAAAAATACCTCCATCTTTATCTGCCGGTTTCACTATAATCTCATGTCCTTCTAATAGTTTCTTCAACCCTATTTTATCTTCGGTGTTGTTTTTAATTTCTAAGTCCTTCATAACTAAATCTTTACATACATTAATATGATGATTTCTCTTACGTCCTCTGACAGTCGCCGCCCACTCATTCAGTCTTCACCGATGGGTATTGACCTCTTATCCATAGGAGCAAGCTAGGCATAAGACTTGTTAAAAACAAAGTAATTTACATAGACACACCTATGGGGGCTGTCCCACTGATCCAATACCCCCCTGCTATCAGCAATCCCAACTTAGTTTTGTCTTCTGCCTAGGTAGGAGTCAGATAGGCTTCCCTGTGCTGGGGCTACGGTCTCAGCCTTTACTTCTGTTTTATGATTTTCTTTCTGCAAATGTTTTTTTCGTTGCATTACTAGCTGTTTATTTGTCAGCGTTTAGTCAGTCGGATCTTCGGATGACGACGGCGTTGCGGAGCTGGGAGTCGCACTGGTCTTCCTGGTGCTCCAGGACAGAGGGCCTTATGCAGTCCCAGCCCGCCATCGAGCGTTTAACAGGCTATGCGTACGCCCTGGCCTCGCAAACGACCTGTCCCTGTCCTCAGGGACGAAAGCCCGCGAGGTGGCCACCTCGCTTGGACGTCTCAACTGCGGTTCAGTGCATTGCTAGAGTCCTGCGTTTTTGGCTGACGGCACCCCCACCGCCTGGGGTGGGAGGTTTCCCGTCGAGGAGAGGCGCCCACGCCATCGGGTACGGTAAGTACATTCTGTGTAGGGGCCTCTGGGGATGGCAGTCGGATTTGTCTGTGGTATCCCCTCATGTCTGTGCATTCGGGGCTCACCTTACTCCCGGTCCCTGCGGGGGCTCTATTGCGTATGGGACGCTATGTGGTGGCTTGTGGGGCCCCTATCCTGTCTGACACTGTGTGGTGTGTTTGGGTGCAGACATGTGCGGCGGCCCGCTGCGGGGTTCAAAACCGCAGATCCGCCATTTTAGGTGTGGGCAGTTGCTTGGCTTCACTATGGGCACTTCTTTAGCTATGTATGTAGTGTGTTTTGGCACCTTCGGGCGCCATCTTGTGTGTGGCAATGTGTTCTGCTGTGCACATGTTGGCGGCCATGTTCCTGGAGCCTCCCATTACTTTCTATGGGCAGCCATTTTCCCTTAGCCTGAGTCCTGTTCAGCCTAATGCGGTGACATCACTTCCTTTTTTATGCAGAGGAGATCGTCAGGCAAGCATGTTAACACTTGTGGGGGTCTGTCTTTGCTATTTTGTGGGGAATATCTCTGGCTATCAGCTTTATTCCTGCCTGCGGGGTCTATCAGTATAGTCCTTCATAGCGGTGTACTGCGGTGGGATCGCCATGCACTTTAAAGGGCCAGCACCATAAAACTTTTTTCTTTATGGAGTCCTAGAACAGCAAATTTCCCCCAGCTTTGGTGGATGATTCAGGCTTCTCTGAATCTTCTGCACTGACTGCTACACTTGCGACTTTAGTGTCCAAAGTGGATCTTTTGATGGCTGAACGGGATTCTAGGAAAAGGCCTAAGTTTTCTCATTCTTCTGATTCTGAGTCTGACATGGTTGCCGTAGATAGTGTGCCCCTTGAAGGGTCTCATTCCTCCCAGTCTGAAGGGGGAGGCGGAGGACGAGGAGGGGGATGCTTCCCCCCCTGGAAAGGCCGAGGAACGCGCTGCTATGTCTGCGCTGATTACTGCTGTAAAAGATACACTGCGTCTAGAAGATGAGCCCAATCCTCCGGGCAAGCGGTCCTCTTTTGGTACCCGCAGATCCCGAAAGGCAGCGCATGTGTTTCCTTGCCCTGCTGAGTTTCACGAGACAGTGAATGAACAATGGCGCAATTTGAAGCGCAATTTTGTGGTGCCGAAGTGGTTTCACCTCCGTTACTCCTTTGCTTCTCCTACGGATTGGCGCTGGTCTGTGGCTCCTAAAGTGGATCACACTGTGTCCAGATTGAACAAGGCCACTCTGGTACCCACCGAGGATTCTCCGGTGTTTCGGGACCCTACGGATAGGAGGCTGGAATCCCTTGCCCGCCATGCCTATATGGTGGCGGGTTCCATGCTGAAACCTATTTTTGCTTCCGTCATGGTGTCTCAGGCTGTAGCTGATTGGACCAAGGTGCTCAGACGCACCCTCATGGCTGACTCTGCCCCTCCTGCTACTCTGGAGATGGTGGACCAGATTCATCAAGCGGTTATGTATTTGTGTGACGCGGCCCTGGATGAGGCCCCGTTGGCTGCGCGCTTGTCTGGTGTCGCGGAATTTAGCCGTCGCCTGATTTGGCTGAAGAGCTGGTCGGCTGACCAGACTTCCAGAAAAACGGTGTCCAACATCCCTTATGCGGGGATTTGTCTTTTTGGGGAATCCCTGGACGAATTGGTTAAAGGAGTCACTGGGGGCAAGAGCACTCTGCTACCCCAGAATTCTAAGGGTAAGTTCTTCCGCGGCAAGTGGGGCCCTTCCTTTAAACCGAACCAGGGGTCCTTTCGTGCCTTCAAAACGCAAGAAAAGGGAAAACCCTTCAAGAGCCACTGTGGCCACAGGAAGCCCTGGGCGGGCAAGCCAAAAGCCGCCCAGGCTGGAGCAGCGGCCCAGTCCGCCACTGCCTGAAGGGGCGCCCTCACCCATTCCAGGGGTGGGGGGACATCTGCGAGGTTTTCTAGAACCTTGGCTGCTCCGGATTCCGGACAGGTCGGTTCAGGAAATCATTCGATCAGAGTACAAGATCGAATTCCTTTTGTGACCAGCGGACGGATTATTTCCCTCAAATCTTCATTTAACCCCAGATCAGTTGCTAGATCTTCATCGGGCGGTTCAGGTTCTTCTCACCCAGGGGGTGATCATCCCGGTGCCACATCGGGACAGATTTCGGGGGTTCTACTCGAATCTGTTCACTGTGCCCAGAAAGGAGGGCAAGGTGCGTCCAATTCTGGACTTGATAGCTCTGAACCGCTTTGTGCACGTTCAAAAATTCCGCATGTAATCGCTCCGCTCGGTGGTGGCCTCCTTGAGCCCAGGAGATTTCCTGGCCTCTATCGACCTCAAGGATGCGTATTTGCACATCCCCATATTCGAGGGTCATCAGAGGTACCTCCGATTCGCAATCGCGGAGGAACACTATCAGTTTGTGGCGTTACCTTTCGGTCTCGCTTCGGGTCCAAGGGTGTTTACTAAAGTGTTGGCTTTGGTTTTGGCCCTATTACGGTCACAGAGCATTGCGATACTGGGATGTCTGGATGATCTCCTGTTATGGTCGAGTGCCAGTCAGAGCCTGCTGCGCAATCTGTCCACTACGGTTCAGATGCTCCAGGAGTTCGGGTGGACCATCAACGCTCAGAAGTCGACTTTGACTCCTTAGGTTCGGCTTCCCTATTTGGGGATGGTCCTGGACTCCGCCCGAGCGAAGGTTTTTCTGCGGGAGGACAAGCTCCGGACCCTGCAGGACGAGGTCAGGTCCCTCAGGGACAACGAGTCCTCGTCGCTCAGAACCTGTATGCGGTCCCTGGAGTTGACGGTGTCAGCCTTCGAGGCGATACCGTTTGCGCAGTTTCACACGCGGTCTCTCCAAGCGGAGATACTGGCCAGATGGGACAGGCTCCCTCAGTCCTTGGACTTGAGGGTGTCTTTGAGTCGCCAAACCAGAGTGGATCTTCTGTGGTGGCTCCAGTCTCTGGCCGTAGCGGAGGGGAAGTCCTTTCCGGCCGTTGCTGTGCACAGTGATTACCACGGATGCCAGCCTGTCGGGCTGGGGTGGCGTTCTGGGCACCCTGTCTGCCCAGGGCACTTGGTCAGTGGAGGAATCCTCCCTGCCGATTAAACATCTTGGAATTGAGAGCGATCAGGCTGTGCCTGCTCCATTGGTCGGATCGTCTTCGGGGTCGTCCTGTACGGGTTCAGACGGACAATACCACTGCGGTGGCTTACATCAATCACCAAGGGGAAACCAGGAGTGCCCGGGTGGCCCAGGAAGTGACCAGCATTTTGTCTTGGGCCGAGACACATGTCCTGGCGATTTTAGCAGTTCACATTCCGGGTGTGGAGAATTGGCAGGCCGATTATCTGAGCCGCCAGACCCTGGACCAGGAGGAGGGGTCCTTGCAACTGGAGATGTTTGAAATGCTGTGTGCGAAATGGGGATCCCCAGATGTGGATCTGTTCGCGTCCCGGCTAAACAACAAGGTGGGAAGGTTCGTGGCAAGAACGTGCGATCCCCTGGCGGACGCCTTGGATGCACTGGAGGTGCCTTGGCACCAGTATCGTCTGATATATGCCTTTCCTCCGATTCAGTTGTTGTCCAGGTTCCTTCGCAGGTTGGTGTCGGAACCGAAGTTGGTGATTCTGGTGGCGCCGGACTGGCCACGCCGGTCCTGGTACGCGGACGTCATTCAACTGGCCGTCGAGCCTCCATGGCGGCTACCGGTGCGAGACGATCTACTATCTCAGGGACCGATCTTCCATCATGCTTTACAGTCGCTGGCTTTAACAGCATGGCTGTTGAAAGCCAGGTCCTGAGAGACAGGGGTCTCTCATTGGAGGTCATTCCTACTCTGCTCAAGGCTAGGAAGGCCTTGTCCGGGAAGATCTATTACCGTACCTGGAAGGCTTATTTTGCCTGGTGTGAAACCAGGGGCGTCTCTCCTCGCTCCTTCTCAGTGGCGAGGGTGTTAGCCTTTCTGCAAACTGGTGTGGACCAGCGCCTGGCGCTGACCACGATTAAGGGTCAGATATCTGCACTGGCTGTCCTTTTCAATGCCCCTTGGCGTCAAAATCTTTAATTCGCACCTTTGTTCAAGGTGTGTGTCATCTGGCCCCTCCTCGGAGGGTGCCCTTACCTCCTTGGGACTTGAACTCGGTTCTGCCCGTTTTGCAACGTCCTCCCTTTGAAAACATCAGGGAGATTTCTTTGCCTCTGCTGTTGCAAAAGGTTGCCTTTCTAGTGGCGATCAGCTCTGCGCGCAGAGTGTCAGAATTGGTGGCCTTGTCCTGCCGCTCTTCTTACCTGGTGGTTCATAGGGACAAGGTGGTCTTGCGACCTAACCAGTCCTTCCTTCCTAAGGTACAGAAAAAGGGGGTACCCCCAATGGTTTGGGACTTTATATGCCACTAATGCACCGAAAAAATTAGACAAAAAAGTATAAAATATAAATTTTATTACATAAGAAAAACAATAACATTTACATCACCAATATGTGTGTATCCAGCAACCAGCTGGATCTACAAGAAATTAAAAAATGCATGCAATGACAGACTAGTTATTGTACAGAAGACTCCTAGGAACCATAGGTGGAGAGAACCAGACCCTACGCGTTTCGGGTGTAGCACCCTTCTTCAGGGTTCAACCAGAGTTCAATATCCTAAGTGTACCAAAGGAAGTCCTTCTATAGAGGTAACTGGGCTGTCGATTAAAACAGTATATAACCGAAAGCAGTCTGCCGGGTCTCACTTGAACTTAGTTTACAGGAGAAGAGGAAAGTAGTATAGAAGTTGGCTGGTAGACAGCAGGACTGTGGGCGCCACAATGATCCACAGTTTGTCCTAACGGTCCTAAGTGGGCATCTAGGTCAGTGTGGAATACCTGCCCTGGATGCGTATTTTCTTGTGGCTAGAGGTCAGCGAAGTGTGAGAGGAGTATTGGTCCAAGACGTGGGGTGTGCCTGCGTCTTTCCTGTGTGAGAGATGGCAGCCTCCTTTCGGTTATATACCGTTTTAATCGACAGCCCAGTTACGTCTATAGAAGGACTTCTTTTGGTACACTTAGGATATTGAACTCTGACCCCTGAAGAAGGGTGCTACACCCAAAACGTGTAGGGTCCGGTTCTCTCCACCTATGGTTCCTAGGGGTCTTCTGTACAATAACTGGTCTGTCATTGCATGCATTTTTTTAATTTCTTAATTAAAAGCTGGTTGCTGGATACACACATATTGGTGATGTAAAGGTTATTGTTTTTCTTCTGTAATTTATATTTTATACTTTTTTGTCTAATTTTTTCAGTGCATTAGAGGCATATAAAGTCCCAAACCATTGGGGGTACCCCCTTTTTCTGTATCCAATTATCGGAATGATGGCCACTTGCACTGGGTACTGAGTGACTTATCTTTTTCCTTCCTAAGGTGGTTTCTGATTTTCACCTTAATGAGGACATTGTTTTGCCTTCGCTCTGTGCGAATCCTAAGCTTCCTAAGGAGTTTGCTTTACATTCCTTGGATGTCGTCCGGGCGATCAGGGTCTACCTGTCGTCCACTAAATCCTTTAGGAAGTATGATTCTTTTTTTGTCCTTCCTGAGGGACCTCGGAAGGGTATGGCTGCGTCTGCGGCAACCATTTCTAAATGGATCGGACAGACGATTGTACAGGCCTATTCGATTAGGGACTGGGCTCCGCCCTTCCCTGTCAAGGTGCACTCTACCAGAGCGGTGAGTGCGTCCTGGGCCTTCCGGCATCAGGCTTCGGTGGTCCAGGTGTACAAGGCTGCGACTTCGTCATCAGTGTACACCTTTTCCAAATTTTACAAACTTGATGTTCTGGCATCAGCTGATGCCTCCTTTGGCCGCAAAGTTCTCTGTGTGGCAGTGCCTTAAGGGGACCCTGGATTTGCGGGTCCCTGGCTGTTGGGGTTGTTTTTCCCCTTGTTTATTTGCCTTCCTGGGTTGTTGCTCCAGTTGAGCCTTTTTTGTTACCCAGAGGATTTACCTTTCTGTTCGAGTAAGGTTCCTTTCAATGACTTGGGTGCTGCGTTGCCTTTGTGACGGTTACGTTTCCCACCCCTCATGTCTACACTGCTTTGAGACATCCCATTGTTGAAGACTGTATGAGTGGGCGGCGACTGTCAGAGGACGTAAGAGAGAACTGAATTTTTGTAAAATCTTACCGTAAAATTCCTTTCTCTTGAGTCCTCTGACAGTCACCGCCCCCGCCCCTCTATTGGGGTTCTTTTGGACTTTAACTGTTTGCTACCAAACTGAGTTGGGATTGCTGATAGCAGGGGGGTATTGGACCAGTGGGACAGCCCCCATAGGTGTGTCTATGTAAATTACTTTGTTTTTAACAAGTCTTATGCCCAGCTTTCTCCTATGGATAAGAGGTCAATACCCATTGGTGAAGACTGAATGAGTGGGCGGCGACTGTCAGAGGACTCAGAGAAAGGAATTTTACAGAAAGATTTTACAAAAATTCAGTTTTCCACTATTAGGTGGATTCATCAAAGAAGCATTTCTAAGTGTGGTGTGTTGGTATGTCGTACCAACATTATTTCTCACTATGGGATTTTGAATAAAATGTTTAAGACTTATTTGGCAAGTAAATTTTTTGTATATCTACTAGAGTCTGGAACTTTATTTAATTTGGTTTTAGGTGCGTATTTTAACCACTTCCATACAGAGCAGTTAGACCCCCTTCCTGCCCAGGCCAATTTTCAGCTTTTAGCACTCTCACACTTTGAATGACAATTGCTCAGTCATGCTACACTGTAACCAAACTAAATTTTTATAATTTTTTTCACACAAATAGAGCTTTCGTTTGGTGGTATTTGATCACAACTGGGTTTTTTTGTGATATAAGCAAAAAAGAGCAAAAACTTTGAACAAAAAAAAATACTTTTTTTTAGTTTCTTTTATAAAATTTTGCAAAAAAATTATTTTTCTTCATATATTTGAGCCAAAATTTATACTGCTACATATCTCTGGTAAAATTAACCCAAATGAGTGTATATTATTTAGTCTGTGTGAAAGTTATTGAGTCTAGAAGCTATGGTACCAATTACTGAAAATTGATCACACCAGATGTACTGACGGCCTATCTCCTTTCTTGAGGCCCTGAAATGTCAGGACAGTACAAATACCCCCCAAATTACCCCTTTTTGTAAAGTAGACAGCCCAAGGTATTTAGTAAGAGGCATGGTGAGTTTTTTGAAGTTATAATTTTTTCCCACAATTCTTGGGAAAATGAAGAAAAACATTTTTTTATTTTTTTTTCCACAAAGTTGTCAATTTATAAGCTATTTTTTGTACACAGCACATAGCATATATACAGCAAAAATGACACCCCAAAATACATTCTGCTACTCCTCCTGAGTATGGTGATACCACATGTGTGAGACTTTTACACAGCCTGGCCACAAAAAGAGACTTCACATCCAAGTAGCACCTTCAGGCGTTCTAGGAGCATAAATACACATAAAACTTTCTGACTACCTATCACCCTTTTGAAGGCCCTAAAGCACCAAGACCATGGAAAAGCCCACAAAATGACCCCATTTTGGAAAGAAAACACTCCAACATATATTCTATTTGGCATTATGGGTCTTTTGAACATGTCATTTTTTCCACAATTTTTTGAAATATGTGGGGAAAAAATGAAAACCTTCCTTTTTTTTTTTTTTTTTACACAATGTTGTAAGTTTATAGGATATTTCCAACACATAGCATGTAAATAGCAAAAATGACACCCCAAAATGCATTCTGCTACTCCTCCTGAGTATGGCAATACCACATGTGTGAGACTTTTTCACAGCCTACCCATATAGAGGGGCCCAACATCCAAGGAGCACCATCATGGATCCTAGGGACATAAATCACGCACATACATTCCTAACAACCGATCACGTTGTTGAAGGCCCCTAACACATAGCATAATACATACCAAAATACATTCTGCTGAGCAAAGGATAAGCAAAAGATTACCTGTGGTTTTAGCAGTGCAGTGGTCCAGGCAGCAGGCAGGAACCTAGACAGCGACAGTGAAAGGATTGTCCAGGCAGCATGCATGAATACTGTCCATAGTCAGTACAGGCAGAGATATTGTCAGCACAGCCAAGGCATTGGTCCAGGTAGTAGGCAGGGATATGGTCAGCAGCAGCAAAAGTATTGTCCATGCAGCAGGCAGGAATACTGTCCATAATTAGTACAGGCAGCAGGCAGAGATATATGGTCAGTACAGCCCAAGTATTAGTCCAGGCAACAGGCACATGTTCCATAAAAAGTCCTGGGTCAGTGCAGGCCGGGATATTAGCACAGCCAAAGTATTGGTGCAGGCAGGACGGTCAAGCTTAGGGGCCTCAGTTGGGAAAGAATGGGGACAGGGATAGAGGCTTCTCCCATCCAAATCGCTTTGAAGCCTTCGGACTCCAGACCCTGTTCCGAGATTACAAACTCAGAGAAAACCAAAAACTGTTTTTTTCATATCAGAACACTATATTCTGAAGCCCCTCACAAAAGTGAGACCCTGTGTCTATTTGAATCCCACTACTGCAGTAGCAGGGCGAAGGATCAGTCTAAGTGGCAGGCAAAAAACATGGTCGGACCAGGCCAAAATCAGTGCAGGTAAAAGGCAGAAATAGACGGTAGGGTAAGGCATAATCGATAAACAGTCCAGGGTCACTTCACGTGACCGGCAGAAACATGGCGGATAAACAATGCAGACGGCAGGCAGGGGCATAGTCGATATACAGGCCAGGGTCGGTTCACATGGAAGCCAGTGATATGGTTGGTTGAGGCAGCAGGAAAATATTCAGCATAAAAATCGAAAAAGGGGAAATGGCAGTCTGATTGAAATATGGGCTGAAAGTTTAGGGCAGTGTGATAGATTTTGAAGCAATCTCCGATGCATAGGCCAGTTTGGGAGGGACAATCGGTACAATGGAAACTGGTGTCTTTCCGAACTCTTTTTTTGCTACACACCCGGGACCTTTTTTGGCGTTTTCTTCCGGTTTCTGATGGTGGGATATCGTAAGGGAAATGGCGCTCATGAAGTCTGCTGACACAATCGGAACAAATGATTTCTGGGGGGGATCCTTGCTGGTAAACCAGGGCAGTGGCAATATCTTCAATAAAACGGAGGAAGGGCATTGGTGTTATTGTTGACTTTTGATAGGTGACATATGCGTTGTACATGGCCAAATGGAAAAAGTAAACTGCAACTTTTTTGTACCAAACGAGGGTCTTTCGTGTCGGGAGATAGGGCTGCAGCATTTGATTGTTTAAATCCACCCCCCCATGTACTCGCGGATACAAGCAGGCTTTCGAACGGAACCGCGTCATGTTAGAATTTCCACTGAGGTGTCATCGTGGATGGTGGACATGATGTAAACGTCCTTACTATCCCTCCATTTCAAACCCATTACTTCTTCGTTCCTTAGGCTTGCGTATTACCCGTTTTGTAATGGAGTGGTGACAAGAGCCCTTACGTTTTTTTCTTACTGTACCGCAGGCCAAGGTTTTTTTTTAGGACCAGGTGGCGGAAAAGGGGCAAACTGGTGTAGTAGTTGTCCATATAAATATGGTACCCCTTTTGCAACAGTGGGAAGGCTAGGTCCCAGACAATCTTCCCACTTATTCCCATGTACACTGGGCACTCAGGGGGCTGGAGCTCGGAGTCTCTGCCTTCGTACACACGAAAGGCATACACATAACCAGTTTTGCTTTCGCAGAGCTTGTTAAGTTTTAAGCCGTACCTAGCCCTCTTGCTGGGAATGTACTGCTTAAATCCCAGCCGGCCTGTGAAATGGACCAGCGATTCGTCCACAGCAATCTTTTGGTCAGGGACATACACTTCGGGGAGCCGTCTAGAAAATAAATCAATTAGGTGGAAAATTTTATAGAGTTTATCAAAATTGGGATCGTCTCGGGGAGGGCACTGCGAATTATCATTAAAATGCAGGAAGCACATTATAATATCATAGCGGGACCTGGACATGAATGATAAATAAAGTGGCATATGGTGGATGGGTTTGGTGGACCAATAAGAATGCAGCTCGTTTTTTTTTTTTGGAACCCCCATATTGATGGTAAGGCCCAAAAACACTTAACTCTTTTACTGTTAGGGGGTCTCCATTCAAAAGGACAGGCATGATATGAGGTGGGGTTGTTCTCTATGAACTGTTGGGCAAAAATATATATTTGGTCCACAATGCTTTGAAGGAACTCCATAGGGAAAAATAAATTGAAAAAATCAATCAGAACAAAATTTTGGGTGTTGACCTGCAAACCTGGCTGTTATGTGAAGGGGGGGATTGTAGCTTTGCCAGAGCTAGAAGGCAGCCACAATGGGTTTGCCAAGGCATCCGGAAGCTGCATTTGGGCTCTGCTTCTTTGGGGCTGGTGTGAAATTCCAGTGCTTGTACTGGGCATTTCCTGGGGTCCAGCGCCGTTGGCGTTTGCCGATTGGCCATTGGCGCTGCTGGTGTCTGCCTGGTTTTCAGTGCGGCGTCTTTTAGGCCGAACTTCTTCCTCTTCCGATTCAGTTTCCGATGTAAAGCCTTCAAAGGGCTCAAATTCTGAACCAGATTCAGAAATGGTTTTGGCATCGGAAAGTGAGAGCTCCCCGCTGCTCTCATCCGTCAGCGTTAATAATTGACAGGCCTCTTCTGCAGTGAAAACCTTTTTGGACTTGGACATGGTGGCTGTATGAAGGGTGACAGGTACTCAGGTACTTTGCTGGGCAGGTGACAGGTACTCTGGTACTGATGAGCAGGTGGCAGGTACTCGGGTACTCCGATAGGCAGGTGACAGGTACCCGGGAACTCTGATGGGCAGGTGACAGGCAGGTGATAGGTACTCGGGTACTGATTAGCAGGCGGCAAGTACTCGGGTACTTCAGGTGGCAGGTACTTTGATGAGCAGGTTGAAGGTACTCGGGTACTCCGATGGGCAGGTGACAGGTACTAGGGTACTGATGATCAGGCGGCAAGTACTTCAGGCGGCAGGTACTCTGAGCAGGTTGAAGGTACTCGGGTACTCCGATGGGCAGGTGACAGGTACTAGGGTACTGATGATCAGGCGGCAAGTACTTCAGGTGACAGGTACTTGGGTACTCTGATGGGTAGGTGATAGGTACTTGGGTACTCTGATGGGAAGGGGAGAGGTACTTGGGTACGCTGAGGGGCAGGTGACAGGTACTCAGATGGGCAGGTGACAGGTACTCTGGTGACAGGTCCTCTTTATTTGGTGGGGGCAATCAGACAATCAGGGCACAGTAATTTGCACAGTACTTACATAGTTAGTGAGGTTGAAAAAAGACACAAGTCCATCCAGTTCAACCCATGATGCGTGTGTGTTTGCTTTTAACCGTACATTGTGTACCCCTGTATGTTGTGGTCTTTAAGGTGTACATCTAATAGTTTTTTGAAACTATCTATGCTCCCCGCTGATACGACTGCTTGTGGAAGAGAATTCCACATCCTTACCGCTCTTACAGTGAAGAACCCCTTACGCACTTTAAGGTTAAACCGCCTTTCCTCAAGTTTTAGTGAGTGGCCACGTGTCTTATTGTATTCCCTTTCTCTGAATAGTTTGTTCCTTATGCTAGGGTCGCCAGTACAGTATTTGTACATTGATATCATATCCCCCCTCAATCGTCTCTTCTCCAGAGAGAATAGGTTCAGTGCTTGTAGTCTTTCCTCATAGCCGATGTCCTCCATTCCCCTAATTATTTTTGTTGCCCTCCTCTGGACTTTCTCCAGTTCCAGCACATCCTTCCTGCGGACCGGTGCCCAGAACTGGACAGCATACTCCAGATGTGGCCGGACCAGAGTCTTGTAGAGCGGGAGAATAATCTCTTTATTTCTGGAGTGAATCCCCCTTTTTATACATCCCAGTATTCTGTTGGCTTTGCTTGCGGCGGCTTGGCATTGCATGCCACTGCCAAGCCTGTTGTCTACCAGTACCCCCAAGTCCTTTTCCATCCTAGACTCACCCAGAGGTTCACCCCCTAGTGAATAGCTTGCTTTCTGGTTTCTGGCACCCAAGTGCATTACTTTACATTTTTCTACATTAAACCTCATCTGCCATGTGGTTGCCCACCCCGTTATTTTGTTCAGGTCTGCTTGCAAGATTTCCACATCCTGCATAGAAGATATTGGCATGCCTAATTTAGTATCATCTGCAAATACTGAGATTGTACTAGATATCCCCTCCTCTAGATCATTTATGAATAAATTAAACAGGATTGGTCCCAGGACAGAACCCTGGGGGACCCCACTTTCCACACCCGCCCAATCCGAGTACTCCCCATTAATCACCACCCTCTGGACTCTCCCCTGGAGCCAGGTCTCTATCCAGGTACTCACCTTATGATCCATACCTACCTTCCTTAGTTTGTACAGTAAGCGTTTGTGAGGAACGGTGTCAAAGGCCTTTGCGAAGTCCAGATACACCACATCCACAGGCTTACCTTTATCTAGGTGGCAGCTCACTTCATCGTAGAAGGTTAACAGATTGGTTTGGCACGAACGATTTTTCATGAATCCATGCTGATTTCTACTTATAATACCATTTTCATTACTAAAGTCTTGTATGTGGTCCCTTATCATCCCCTCCAAAATTTTGCAGACTACTGATGTTAGGCTGACCGGCCTATAGTTACCCGGGATATATCTCGGCCCCTTTTTAAATATTGGTACCACGTTGGCTTTTTTCCAATCAGCTGGCACCATACCCGTCTGTAAACTATCCTTAAAGATCAAGAATAATGGTCTGGCAATCACCTGGCTGAGCTCATTAAGAACCCTCGGGTGCAAGCCATCCGGTCCCGGGGATTTATTTATGTTAAGTTTCTCTAGTTTAGCTCTAAGTCTATCCTCTGTTAGCCATGGCGGCACTTCCTGAGGTGTATTATTTAGTTCGGCCTTACAAGCGGGTTTCGTGTAGCCCCCCGATTCCTTTGTGAAGACTGAAGAAAAGAAATTATTTAACACTTCCGCCTTTTCTCTGTCCTCAGTGGCCATTTTTCCTTTATCATCTTTTATGGGGCCAATGTGCTCTGGCCTGGCTTTCTTACTGTTTATATACTTAAAGAACTTCTTGGGGTTCTTTTTGCTCTCCTCCGCTGTATGTCTCTCATGTTCTATTTTAGCCGCCCTGATTTCATCTTTACATTTCTTATTACACTCTTTGTAGTGCTTAAATGCTGCCAATGACCCCTCAGTCTTGTATTTTTTGAAGGCCTTTTCTTTAGCTCTAATATACATTTTAATGTTGGAGTTTAGCCACCCAGGGTTTAGTTTTGCTCTTTTAAATTTATTTCCCTGTGGAATGCACTGGCCCACTCCCTTGTTAAGTATGCTCTTGAAGCACTCCCATTTTTCCTCCGTGTTCTTTGTTCCCAGGGTTCTATCCCATTTGATATTTTCTAGCAGCGAGCGCAGTTTAGGGAAATTGGCTCTTGTGAAATTCAGCGTCCTTATATTACCCTTGTGTTTCCTATTACTGCAATTAATACTGAAACCAATTGACCTATGGTCACTGTTCCCTAAGTTGTCCCGTATTTCTATATCCGTGATCAGGTCTGTATTGTTGGTAATCAGTAGGTCAAGTACCGCATTGCTTCTTGTCGGTGCATTCACCATCTGACCCATGAAATTGTCCTGCAAAACATTTAGGAACTGCCGAGCCTTGGCTGAGTGTGCGGTTCCTTCTGCCCAGTCTATATCTGGATAATTAAAGTCCCCCATTATAATGACATTTCCCATCCTTGCTGCCAATCCTATCTGTAACATGAGGTCCGCCTCACCCTCCTCCCTCTGGTTGGGGGGCCTATAGCATACGCCCAATATTACCTTCCCCGCCGTGCCTTCCCTTTGAAGCTCTACCCATAGGGATTCTGCCTCGTCCATAGCTCCATTATTAATATCATCCCTCATATTTACCTGTATACTGTTCTTAATATACAAACATACCCCTCCCCCTTTTTTACTTTCTCTATCTCTGCGATAAAGGGAATACCCCTGAATGGTCGCCATCCAGTCATGAGAGCTGTCAAACCAAGTCTCAGTTATCCCCACAAAATCTAAGTCCTCCTCAAATATCAGCAGCTCCAGCTCTCCCATCTTGTTGGCCAGGCTTCTGGCATTGGTATACAAACCTCGTAATTTTGATCGGTTATATTTATCCTCTTTTGATGTTTTTAGGCTGCTCTCTTGATTTTTCCCCGTACCCACCCTGGGTATAGGAGCTCCGCACACCCTATCGCTAATGCCCCCATTTCTGCCCTCTGAAACTTGCTTTCCACTGGGTAATTCTACATCTGTACCCTCCCCCCCATTCCCTAGTTTAAAAGCCCCTCTAACTTTTCGGCCATCCTCGCACCCAGTACGGCTGCACCCACCCCATTTAGGTGCAATCCGTCCCTACCAAAGAGCCGGTGACCGACTGAGAAGTCGGCCCAGTTCTCCAGGAACCCGAAACCCTCCTTACTACACCAGCTCCTCAGCCACTCGTTAACTTCCCTAATCTCCCGCTGCCTCTCTGGTGTGGCTCGAGGTACAGGTAGTATTTCGGAAAATATTACCTTGGAGGTCCTAGTCCTCAACTTAGCGCCTAAGTCCCTGAAATCGTTTAGGACTCTCCGTCTTCCTCTGCCTATGTCATTGGTACCCACGTGTACCATGACAGCTGGGTCTTCCCCAGCCCCACCCAATAATCTGTC
The DNA here is from genome assembly GCF_965119305.1 of Pelophylax lessonae. Classification (NCBI taxonomy): domain Eukaryota; kingdom Metazoa; phylum Chordata; class Amphibia; order Anura; family Ranidae; genus Pelophylax; species Pelophylax lessonae. The sequence continues at coordinate 61,783,309 of NC_138780.1, forward strand.
CACCCGATCCGCTATGTGCCGAACCCGAGCGCCCGGCAAACAACAGACTGTTCGGCGCACACGGTCTTGGTCACAGATTACACTGTCTGCCCTTCTAATAATTGAGTCCCCTACCACCAGCACCTGTCTTTCCTTTCCCTTTCTCCCAGCCTCACTGGAGGAGTTCTTCCCCTGGCAGCTAGGGGCGTCGCTCTGCTCCAGCAATGCTGGTCCCTGACTGGTTTCCCCAACATCACACAACGGGGCGTATCTATTGGGGTGCTCCAGCCCAGGATCAGCCTCCTTGCCTTGTTCCCTTCTACCCCTCCTAACTGTCACCCCTCTACTCTGCTCTGATGCCTGTACTTCCGATACTCCGCCCACCTCTGTGCAGACCCCTGCCTGCACCTGATTGGTACAATCCTGGCTCTCCTCCGGCATGGACATTCGTCTCAGTGTTGCCAGCTGCTTCCCTAGATTCAGGACCTGAGCTTCCAGGGAAGCAACGTGCTCACATTTTGCACATTTGTATTCGCCTTCGATCACATGACCGAGGAACGCATACATATCACAAGATGTACACCGAGTCGCATCTCCACACCCGCCGGGCATTGTACCTACTATCTAATCTAATGGGGATTCAGTAATTTAAGCCTATCCTATGTGGCTATTTCCTGGCTTCCTAACGCTACCTTCTCACCCTCTGGTATTCCGCTCCACTCACTTGACACTCAGTTGCACAACACTCACAATCTCACAGCCAGGTCAGACGCACAACACTGAGTCGCACCGCCCGGTCAGACGCACAACCCTCAGTCGCACAGCCCGGTCAGACGCACAACACTAAGTCGCACAGCCCAGTCAGACGCACAACACTAAGTCGCACAGCCCGGTCAGACGCACAACACTAAGTCGCACAGCCCGGTCAGACGCACAACACTAAGTCGCACAGCCCAGTCAGACGCACAACCCTAAGTCGCACAGCCCGGTCAGACGCACAACACTAAGTCGCACAGCCCGGTCAGACGCACAACACCGAGTCGCACAGCCCGGTCAGATGCACAACACCGAGTCGCACAGCCCAGTCAGATGCACAACGCTGAGTCGCACAGCCTGGTCAGACGCACAACGCTGAGTCGCACAGCCTGGTCAGACGCACAACACCAAGTCGCACAGCCCGGTCAGACGCACAACACTGAGTCGCACAGCCCGGTCAGACGCACCACGCTGAGTCGCACAGCCCGGTCAGACGCACCACGCTGAGTCGCACAGCCCGGTCAGACGCACCACGCTGAGTCGCACAGCCCGGTCAGACGCACAATGCTGAGTCGCACAGCCCGGTCAGACGCACAACACTAAGTCGCACAGCCCGGTCAGACGCACAACACCGAGTCGCACAGCCCGGTCAGACGCACAACACTGAGTCTCACAGCCCGGTCAGACGCACAACACTGAGTCGCACAGCCCGGTCAGACGCACAACCCCGATCGCACAGCCCGGTCAGACGCACAACCCCGAGTCGCACAGCCCGGTCAGACGCACAACCCCGAGTCGCACAGCCCGGTCAGACGCACAACGCTCAGGTAGTAACAGGTACTCCCAGATACTCAGGTACTCACAGGTACTCACAGATACTCAGGTACTCACAGATACTCAGGTACTCACAGATACTCCCAGATACTCAGGTACTCACAGGTACTCCCAGATACTCAGGTACTCACAGGTACTCCCAGATACTCAGGTACTCACAGGTACTCCCAGATACTCAGGTACTCACAGGTACTCCCAGATACTCAGGTACTCACAGATACTCACAGATACTCAGGTACTCACAGATACTCAGGTACTCACAGATACTCACGTACTCAGGTACTCACAGATACTCCCAGATACTCAGGTACTCACAGGTACTCAGGTACTCACAGATACTCACAGGTACTCACAGGTACTCACAGATACTCAGGTACTCACAGATACTCACAGATACTCAGGTACTCACAGATACTCAGGTACTCACAGGTACTCACAGATACTCCCAGATACTCAGGTACTCACAGATACTCCCAGATACTCAGGTACTCACAGGTACTCAGGTACTCACAGATACTCACAGGTACTCACAGGTACTCACAGATACTCACAGATACTCAGGTACTCGCAGATACTCAGGTAGTAACAGGTACTCACAGGTACTCAGGTACTACACTACACCCTCAGTCAGTGTACAATCTCAGTCACCAGTCTTACTTACCTAGTGTATGTCCCTTTAAGTCTGACTCTAGCAGTTCCTGGCTTTTTTTTTTTTTTTCCCTCAGACGGTCAGTCTCCGCTCTGCACCCGCCTCCCTCTGTCACTTCCCGGTCAGCCTTTGCTCCGCTAGTCTCCTCTGCTCCCTCTCTGTCAGGGGGGGGGGGGGGGGGGTCCGCACCACTCGCCGCCCGCCGCAAAAAAAAAAAAAGGGGGGGGGGTTTACTGTACCGCTCGCCACCCGCGATAAGAGAGGGGGGGGGTCCCGACTCGCTTGCCGCTCGCTTCTGGGGGGGGGGGGGGGGTTCGAGCACCGCTCCCCGCCGCTGCTCTCCTGGGGGGGGGGGGGGTTACTCACACGCGGTCGGTCGGTCGGTCGGTCGGTCGGTCACGCACAACACACTCCTCTCTCCTGCACGCCCTGACAGCCTCTGATCCCGCGCTCTGCTCCTCTGCTCCACAGCACCACCTGCTGGACAACTCACTGTTTCCAGATCTGCACCTCACACTCGTTGGGCCGGTAACAGTGAGTTACCACTATTTTGTTGACTTTTGTGACCGGCTGTGATTGGACACAGCCAGTCACGTGGTAAAAAGCCAATTTCATTGGCTTTATACCTAGATCGGGAATGGGCTCTGTCCGAGGGACGAGCCTCGTCCCCGGGGGGCGCATGCATTACAGGGAGAACGAGCGGCTCGTGCTGGAGACGCTCATGTGATCGGCTGTGATTGACGTGGTAAACAGCCAATTTTCATTGGCTGTTTACCTTGATCGGGAAAGGGCTATGTCCGGGGGACAAGCCACATCCCCGATCGCCGCGCTGCGCGCCCCCGGGGGCACGCAGTCGCGGGGAGAGCGGGCCGCCTTCATATGACATCGGCCCGGATCAGAAAAGACTTCCTGCCGCCGTCCTTTTTCAATGAGGCGGTATGGAAGTTGTTAAACTTTTATTTAGAATGTACTCTTCCTCTGGGCTAAGGTGTACTGAACTAAGATTGAAGATGCCCAATAGGTGCTTTTATTTGCGTCTTTTTTGTTTTCTGTGTAATCTCTGTCCTCCTCCGCGCCTTGGTCCTAAGAAACAACTAGAGATTCCACTTGTGCATATGTATGTGGTGATTGTTCATAAGATGATCTATAAGTAGATTGAGCCTCATCTTCATAGTATGGGTCTTAATCTCTCCAGTCAACTTTTTTAGGAAAATTCATTTCTGGTACATCTTGAGCAGGTCTCAAGGTGGAATTACGTTTTGTATGGCCATAACCTCCTCTCGGTGGTCTATTGCGAGACGAGCGGCCTCTCCACCCTCCACGAAAGTTACCCCTTGAGTGGTTCGATGAATTTGAATAACCACCTCTTGGGTTACCTCTCTGATTTGGAGGGGGCCATAATGGTCTCTTCTTCCTAAATCCTCCTCCTCCCAATCATCTAAAGGTTCATACCTGTTGTAAATAGGAATATGTTGATAATTTGTTTTATTATGTGGAGTGCGATTGTTGGGAGATTGATGCCACTGTATTTTAGGTTTAAGTTTAGGATTCTTAACCTGAGTCGGTTCTTGACCAACTCGTGTGACAGTACTGGAATTAGTAGAGGACTCTTGGTTGGATGTATCTGGCGGAAGAGTGTTGGTGGAAGGATGGTCCACAATATTATTTGAAAACTTTGGCCTCTCTGTAATCTTTTAACCACTTTACCACCGGAGGATTTTGCTGTCTTACGTCTGGGCCACTTTTTGCGATTCGGCACTGTGCGAATTTAACTGACAATTGCGCGGTCATGCATCGCCATACCCAAACTAAATTTACGTTCTTTTTTTCCCACAAACAGAGCTTTCTTTTGGTGGTATTTGATCACCTGTGTGATTTTTACTTTTTGCGCTATAAACAAAAAAAGAGCCACAATTTTGAAAAAATAATATTTTTCACATTTTTTTTATATGAAATTCCCCCCCCAAAAAATTTAATAATCAAAATTTTTTTTATCCTTTTAGGCCAATTTGTTTTCTGCTACATATTTTTGGTAAAAAAATTTATCAATAAGCATATTTTGATTGGTTTGCGCAAAAGTTATTGCATTTGCTAACTAAGGGAAAGATTTCTGTCGTTTTTGGTGGTTTTTTTTTTAACCATGCAATCTGACCCTGCCTGTCACTTAGGAGATCCGCCCGCTTTGTTTACACAAGCGGGCGCATCTCCACACTCGATTCCCAGACGATCAGGGAAGAGCAGCGTCGATCGCCTCCGCTCCTCCCCTGGCCCGACTCCCGCTGTGACTGAATACAGCGGGAGCGAGCCTCCGAGAGGGGAATGTCTGCCGACGTAGGTGTACGTCGCCAGACATTATCAAGCCACTTTGCCGCAGTAGAGCTCTAGTGAGCAGCGGTAAAGTGGCTAAATATCTCATGTATTTATTTTTCTTTCTATATTTCTGATCTTCTTCTTATTTGCCCAATGCAATTTTTATTTTTTCTGATTCTTTATTATATTCTTCCAACCCTTTCACCCTTTAACAGTACATTTTCTTCTTGTTTTTTTAATTTCTGTGTCTAGAGATATGAGTTTCCTCTTTTTCTTATTAAGGAATTTTAATAGATCAACACCTGCATTTTTTAATAAACTGGTACCAATCTTTATCTTTTACCAATCTTTATCATCTTAAAGCGGTAGTATACTCTTTTTTTTTACTTTTACATACAGATAAGCCTATAATAAGGCTTACCTGTAGGTACAATTAATATCTCCTAAACCTGCACGGTTTAGGAGATATTTGCCCTGCATGCAGCCGCTAAAGCTAGCGGCGCATGCGCTCTGAAGGTCCGGCGGACCTTCAGAGTTCCTTGCCGGGAACTTGCCGGAAAGTGACTCCCGCGCGCATGCGCGGGATTGACGTCTTCGCGGCTCCGGCCACTCACAGTGCCGGAGCCGCCAAACCCGGAAGAGATGTTAGCTCCCAGAGCGGTGTCTCGGGGTCCGTGTCGGGGCTTCGTTTTAAGGTAAATATTTCATAATGAGCTAGCATGCGATGCATACTAGCTCATTATGCCTTTGTCTTGCAGGGTTTTTTTTTTTTTTTGTCCGGGAGTATACTACCGCTTTAAGCATCGTCCTGCTCTAAAGGAATATGCCATCTTAACTACTTAAGCCCCGGAGGATTTGGCTGCTCAAAGACCAGGCCCTATTTTGCGATTCGGCACTGCGTGACTTTAACGGACAATTGCCCGGTCGTGCGACGCTGTACCCAAATGAAATTGACGTCCTTTTTTTTTCCCACAAAAAGTGCTTTCTTTTGGTGGTATTTGATCACCTGTGCGATTTTTACTTTTTGCGCTATAAACAAAAAAACGGCGACAATTTTGAAAAAATAACAATATTTTTCACATTTTTTAATATGAAATTGTAAAAAAAAAATGTTTTAAATCAGGCTCGTGGGCGAGTGACGTACCCATACGTCACTTTGCCCAGGATGGGCTGACCGCCGCCGTATATAGTCTTGCGTCAGTCGGCAAGTGGTTAAAGATCGCGGGACTAGATTTTCAGAAACATAATGTTCCAGGAAAGCTATATCCCATGCGGTCTTAATTTCTGACGTCATGATATTTTTTAAATGAAGAAAAATACCATGTATTTCTTCGAAATTCTTGTCCTCTATAAAGACCTCTGCAGTATTAATTTTACGGTTGATTCTGGCTTCGAATACATCCATAATTAAATTGTATAATTATAAATGTGTGTAATAAATAAATAATTTGGGCTACTAGACAAAATGTATATATGTGTGTATATATATATATATGTATATATATATATATATATATATATATATATATATATATATATATATATAATATATATATATATATATATATATATATATATATATATATATATATATAAAAACAATCAAAAATAAAGAATATGTCAGTGCCTTAAATATCAAAATCATCAGCAGCATGCTAACAGTGTGAATATACAAACACCAACGTAAAAAAATGAGGTTGCAGCGCTAAAATGGTGACTTATAGTAATAACTTGAAAAAAAAAAAAACATAAGTGAGAAAAATGACTAAATCAATCAAGTCCATCAAAAGATGAGTCCATCAAAATAAATCCAGAAACGTGATGATATTCAGTGTCTATGTATTTATATAAATATTCCAAATTATATATTTTCAAACATCTAACAGTTTTTTAGATCATAGTGATCGTGGGTATATTGGCGTCCAAACGGAATTGAGGTTGTTTACATTTTGTGACTTCCTCTTCCTGATTTAAACTGAATAATAGGGCGCTGATACCGGAAGCATTAAGATTTGGCGGTAGTGAGGTCATCAAGATGGCGGCGGAACTGGAAATGACGTTCCGGCCGCTGTCTATCGTTTCCAACCTGAGAACTTCTGAATGACATTGGTTAGACGGAAGTGACTCATCAAGATGGCGACGGAACCGGAAATAACGCTCCGGCCGCTGTCGGTGTCCCCATTTTCAGAACCTCTGATTCAGATGAGGATTCCCTATATATATATATATATATATATATATATATATATATATATATATATATATATAACTGTGCCTCGACCTGTATCTCCAAGCTCCTGAAGAAGCGTGTGATGCGAAACGGCCGTAGAGCAGAGTTACACGCCAGAGGTCCATAGCCACCATTCTTATCTCAAGTCTGGTGGCTTTATATGTAAGTGCAATCCACTTTATCCACGTTTATTATCCACTTTTGCACTGTATGTATCCTTATTGGAATGATGTATTCAGCTTTTATTAGCTGTTTTTTGTGTTTTTACTAATAAATGCTACACTATGAGGAAAATGTTTTTTCTCTTATATTTGATGATTATTACATCCATTTGATAGGAACATCTGAGGAGAGGTTACCCTCTTTTTGAATAAGAGATTGCATTCAACCTAATCAGCCTGGCTTTGTTCAAGACCTGGTACTCATGCCTAATACGCATTAGCTATCCAATAAAGACAGCATGTTGGCAGTAGCGGCTGGTGCTCAAAATTTTTTTTGGGGGGGGGGGGCGCAAACAGAAAAATGTAATAGGCATTGCTTTGCGGCAAAAAACGCAGCAAAAATTGCATGACTTTGAGGTCACAAAAGTGTGAAAGGGGCCTTCAGTAATCAAAGTATAGTGTGCCCCCTTCAATGAAGAGTGACCACAGTGTGCCCCCTTCAATGCACTGTGACTACAGCGTGCCCCCTTCTATGCAGAGTGACCACAGCATGCCCCCTTGTATGTAGAGTGACCACAGCGTGCCCCCTTGTAAGTAGAGTGACCACAGTGTGCCCCCTTGTATGTAGAGTGACCACAGCGTGCCCCCTTGTAAGTAGAGTGACCACAGTGTGCCCCCTTGTATGTAGAGTGACCACAGCGTGCCCCCTTGTATGTAGAGTGACCACAGCGTGCCCCCTTGTATGTAGAGTGACCACAGCGTGCCCCCTTGTATGTAGAGTGACCACAGCGTGCCCCCTTGTATGTAGAGTGACCACAGCGTGCCCCCTTGTATGTAGAGTGACCACAGCGTGCCCCCTTGTATGTAGAGTGACCACAGCGTGCCCCCTTGTATGTAGAGTGACCACAGCGTGCCCCCTTGTATGTAGAGTGACCACATCGTGCCCCCTTGTATGTAGAGTGACCACAGCGTGCCCCCTTGTATGTAGAGTGACCACAGCGTGCCCCCTTGTATGTAGAGTGACCACAGCGTGCCCCCTTGTATGTAGAGTGACCACAGCGTGCCCCCTTGTATGTAGAGTGACCACAGCGTGCCCCCTTGTATGTAGAGTGACCACAGCGTGCCCCCTTGTATGTAGAGTGACCACAGCGTGCTCCCTTTCAATGCAGAGTGCCCACAGCGTGCCCCCTTTCAATGCAGAGTGCCCACAGCGTGCCCCCTTTCAATGCAGAGTGCCCACAGCGTGCCCCCTTTCAATGCAGAGTGCTCACAGCGTGCCCCCTTTCAATGCAGAGTGCCCGCAGCGTGCCCCCTTTCAATGCAGAGTGCCCGCAGCGTGCCCCCTTTCAATGCAGAGTGCCCGCAGCGTGCCCCCTTTCAATGCAGAGTGCCCGCAGCGTGCCCCCTTTCAATGCAGAGTGCCCGCAGCGTGCCCCCTTTCAATGCAGAGTGCCCGCAGCGTGCCCCCTTTCAATGCAGAGTGCCCGCAGCGTGCCCCCTTTCAATGCAGAGTGCCCGCAGCGTGCCCCCTTTCAATGCAGAGTGCCCGCAGCGTGCCCCCTTTCAATGCAGAGTGCCCGCAGCGTGCCCCCTTTGAATGTAGAGTGACCACAGCATGCCCTCATCAATGTAGAGTGACCACAGCATGGCCCCATCAATTCAGAGTGCCCACAGCGTGCCCCCTTCTATGCAGAGTGACCACAGCGTGCCCCCTTGTATGTAGAGTGACCACAGCGTGCCCTCTTGTATGTAGAGTGACCACAGCGTGCCCTCTTGTATGTAGAGTGACCACAGCGTGCCCCCTTGTAAGTAGAGTGACCACAGCGTGCCCCCTTGTAAGTAGAGTGACCACAGCGTGCCCCCTTGTAAGTAGAGTGACCACAGCGTGCCCCCTTGTAAGTAGAGTGACCACAGCGTGCCCCCTTGTATGTAGAGTGACCGCAGCGTGCCCCCTTGTATGTAGAGTGACCGCAGCGTGCCCCCTTGTATGTAGAGTGACCGCAGCGTGCCCCCTTGTATGTAGAGTGACCGCAGCGTGCCCCCTTGTATGTAGAGTGACCGCAGCGTGCCCCCTTGTATGCAGAGTGCCCGCAGCGTGCCCCCTTTCAATGCAGAGTGCCCGCAGCGTGCCCCCTTTCAATGCAGAGTGCCCGCAGCGTGCCCCCTTTCAATGCAGAGTGCCCGCAGCGTGCCCCCTTTCAATGCAGAGTGCCCGCAGCGTGCCCCCTTTCAATGCAGAGTGCCCGCAGCGTGCCCTCTTTCAATGCAGAGTGCCCGCAGCGTGCCCCCTTTCAATGCAGAGTGCCCGCAGCGTGCCCCCTTTCAATGCAGAGTGCCCGCAGCGTGCCCCCTTTCAATGCAGAGTGCCCGCAGCGTGCCCCCTTTCAATGCAGAGTGCCCGCAGCGTGCCCCCTTTCAATGCAGAGTGCCCGCAGCGTGCCCCCTTTCAATGCAGAGTGCCCGCAGCGTGCCCCCTTTCAATGCAGAGTGCCCGCAGCGTGCCCCCTTTCAATGCAGAGTGCCCGCAGCGTGCCCCCTTTCAATGCAGAGTGACCGCAGCGTGCCCCCTTTCTTGCAGAATGACCACAGCGTGCCCCCTTTCTTGCAGAATGACCACAGCGTGCCCCCTTTCTTGCAGAATGACCACAGCGTGCCCCCTTTATTGCAGAATGACCACAGCGTGCCCCCTTTATTGCAGAATGACCACAGCGTGCCCCCCTTTATTGCAGAATGACCACAGCGTGCCCCCCTTTATTGCAGAATGACCACAGCGTGCCCCCCTTTATTGCAGAATGACCACAGCGTGCCCCCCTTTATTGCAGAATGACCACAGCGTGCCCCCCTTTATTGCAGAATGACCACAGCGTGCCCCCTTGAATGCAGAGTGACCACAGCATGGCCCCATCAATGCAGAGTGACCACAGCGTGCCCCCTTTCAGTGCAGAGTGACCACAGCGTGCAGAGAGATCAGTGCACTTACCTTATTTTACATTTTTCAACATTAAACCTCATCTGCCATGTAGTTACCCACCCCATTATTTTGTTCAGATCCTTTTGTAAGTTTTCCACATCTTGCACAGAAGATATTGGCATGCTTAGTGTAGTATCGTCCGCAAATACCGTGATTGTGCTGGATATCCCCTCCTCTAGATCATTTATGAATAAGTTAAACAGGATTGGGCCCAGGACAGAACCTTGGGGGACCCCACTTTCCACACCCGCCCAATCCGAGTACTCCCCATTAATCACCACCCTTTGCACTCTCCCCTGGAGCCAGTTTTCTATCCAGGTACTCACCTTATGGTCCATACCTACCTTCCTTAGTTTGTACAGTAAGCGTTTGTGGGGAACGGTGTCAAAGGCCTTTGAAAAGTCCAGATACACCACATCCACAGGCTTACCTTTATCTAGATGGCAACTCACTTCATCGTAGAAGGTTTAATTTTTCATGAATCCATGCTGATTACTACTAATAATACCATTTTCATTACTAAAGTCTTGTATGTGGTCCCTTAACATCCCCTCCAAAATCTTGCAGACCACTGATGTTAGGCTGACTGGCCTATAGTTACCCGGGATATATCTCGGCCCTTTTTTAAATATTGGTACCACGTTGGCTTTTTTCCAATCAGCTGGCACCATACCCGTCTGTAAACTATCCTTAAAGATCAAGAATAATGGTCTGGCAATCACCTGGCTGAGCTCTTTAAGAACCCTCAGGTGCAAGCCACCTGGTCCCGGTGATTTATTTATGTTAAGTTTCTCTAGTTTAGTTCTAAGTCTATCTTCTGTTAGCCATGGCGGTACTTCCTGAGGTGTATTTTTTAGATTAGCCTTACCAGTGCGGTCAGGTGTAGCCCCCCGATTCTTTTTTGAAGACTGAAGAGAAGAAATTATTTCTCTATCGCTCATTGACAGACGTAGTCCTCGGTGATTCAACACCCTCGGGTTATGCTGCCCTCTACAGGAGTAGGACTAGACAGGAAAGAAAACGTTCTGGCCACACCCTAGGGGCAGTCCCAGAGGGTATATCCTCTCACTTCCTGCTCTAGCAAATCAGTTTTTTTTCTGTCTAGTCAGGAGTAAGGACCTAGATACCTTGCTGGGATCTTCGGTCCTGGCAGGATTTTTTTCTTAGAAAAGATTTTTTAGACAGTTTTTTTTCTCCAGTGTTCCTGTGAGATCTTCAAGCAAGAAAGCTGAACTGGGCGACGGGCTGGATGTTGAGATCCAGTGGTCACCCCAGTTCAGCCTACGAGCGCGTGCAGGCCATAGCTCCGCGCTGGGTCGGCCGTGACATAGTCCCACTGGACGGGGACTGACCCTGCGAGTTAAATGTCTCGCTGAAACGCCAAAGACCATGAGTCACGGCGTCCGTATTGGTCGACAGCCCTCCTACCTCGGTGGAGAGGGGTACTGTCAGGAGTTGGCGCCCGCCTGGTTCCGGTATGGTGAGTAGTATGTTCCCCCTTTTCCCCCTGACGGGTCTTGTGGGTTCCCCTCTATCCTAGAACATGTCACAGATCCCCCTAATTGAGTGTGATTTGTGTGTACAAGAAGCCAGGAGGCTTGGTTTGGGAGCTGACAATCTAATTGTAAAAATGTGAAAATGATTGTAGTCAGTGGCAGTACTAGAACTTTACTGTGATAGTATAAGGTATCCTACCTGTCAGAAGCCACAGGGCGATGTCTATACATGTATACTGCATTCCAGATCATTCCTCCAGCTAAGCAGATGCCTCCCGACGGCCACGGACCGCATACGGCCCGCCAGGGTCCGGTACCGCCGACCACGCTGACCACCATGAGGGTGAAGGGTTGTGAGGCCGAGATCCTTCTGCAGACATGCCGCTATTCTGTGCAGGCCGCCGCCATTGTCTGGTAGATCGCACGAGGCCGCCAATTTGGTGTAGCCTCGTGTCTCCAGCATGGGGGCGGCCATGTTTGAGGTGACTCAAACACCTCATGGTGCCAGGGGGAGGCGCCGGCAGGCATGTTAAGGGGCGGAGCCGCCTCCTTTACCCAGGAAATGGGGCCAAAGACTTCCTGTCTGTAACAAGACAAGCACTGAGCAAGCTGATGAAAACTTCTGTGCATCAGGGATGAGCCTTGGGGTCTCTCTCTTTCTCTCTGTGGGGTCCAAAAATTCAGGTAACACTGAGGGGCGCTGTTGCGACTGGGGGACACAAAAAAAAAAAAAAAGTTTTTTACTTTGTCATTTTTTGTCGCTGGCAAGTGTCTTGTATAATCATTGACCCTGCCGCATAGGTATCCCCACCTGATCCCCTCAAGGTGGCCGCAGGACCCTCCAGTACCCCACTTGTTTTTAATGCATTATCGGCAGTTTTGGAGTCTTTGGTATCCCGGGTGGAGGTGGCCTGTCAGGGACGGGGGTCAAGAAGCGACCCCCGCCTACCTCTATTGTTTATCAGATACTTCAGGGGCTGTTGTCTCAGGTAATATCTCCTCAGCAGTGAGGAGCACGTTTCTGCCTCCGCCATAGCACAAGAGTGGTGGATGCACTAGTTGTGTCCGTCCGGGAAACCTTTAGTCTTGAGGTTACACCGGCAGAGGTAGCTGAGACTGCGATTCCTTTTTGGTACTTGTTAGCCTACCAAAAGGGCGAAGGATTTTCCTTTACCCAAATGGGGTCGTTTTGAAACGAACCCCTGTTATTTCCAAACGCATGGCTAGGTGCTATCAGTTTGAGGAATTCCTCTTTATAGGATAGACGGTACCACCTGCTGTCTTGCCACAGACTGTTAGGATAAAAGGACCTCGTAACTAACGAGGACCTTCCTTTTCTGCTCATAAAGAGTTGTTCGTTCCGCGAGGGCGGGCGATAAGGCGAAACCCTCCAAAGCCCCTTTAGAGGGGTTTCAAAGGGCGCTGGTCGGCTAAACAAAAAGTCCGGCTCAGCCAAGCCTGAAGATACAGCCTGATGCGCCCCTACCCATCTCTGGGGTGGGGGGGATGTCTTCACCGGTTTCTGGAGGACACAGGATCGAGTTTTGATCACTTCCACCGGTGCGATTCTTCCCTTCTAACATTGAACGGTTTCAGGGGTTCTATTCCAACCTATTCACAATGCCCAGGAAAGAGGGCAAGGTGCGTCCAAATCTGGACTTGGGAAGAAATAGAGTCCATCCGTACAGTGGTGGCCTCCCTGCATCAGGGGGATTTCCTGGCGTCCATAGACATTTAGGAGGCCTATCTTTATATCCCCATCATCGCAGGACATCAGCGTTTTTTCGCTTTCCCAAAGATCATCCCTGGTTCCCACCAGGAGACTGAACTATCTGGGCCTAAGGTTGGATACATCCTGGGCAAGAGAGTTTCTCCTTGCGGAGAAACTCCAGAAGGTTCAGTCAATGATTCGGATGTTGCTGTCCGTCAATTGGCTGGGACTGATGGTGGCCTTCTTAGAGGCAGTACCGTATACCCAGTCTCATACCCGAATTCTCCTGAAGGAGATTCTTTTTTAATGGAATCAGAATTCCGATTCCCTGGACAATCGGATCCGGTTGAGCGAGCGGACCAGGAAGTCTCCGATGCTCAACCAGGGGAAGTCATTTCTTCCGATAGTATCCAGATTACCAATAAGGGTATCGGAACTGAGAGCGATCAGATTTTGTCTGATTTACTGGATCGAGCAGCTCTAGAGCAGCCCGATTCGGATCCAATCGCATATGGCCTCTTCATCCAGAGGTTTTTCACTAGCTGTCCCTTCATTGGGACATCTGGCACCTTGGCTTAACAGGAAGGTGCGGAGGTTTGTAGCTCGCGCCGCGATCCTCTAGCAGACGCAGCAGAAACGCTGATCGCCCCGTGGGGGCAGTATCAGCTACGGCATGCCTTCCATCCTCTCAAGTTGCTGCGGGAACTTCTTCGCAGGATAGAGGTGGAGGGAATTCCAGTTATTCTGGAAATTCCGGACTGACCTCGTCGAGCCTGGTACGCCGACTTGGTGAGGCTAGTCGCGGACGCTCCTTGGAGACTTCCTCTCAGGGAGGATTTGCGGTCTCAGGGACCGATCTTCCATCTTGCTTTACAGTCGCTGGCTTAATGGCCTGGCCATTGAGACCCAGGTACTGAAGGACAAGGGAGTGTCAGCTTCAGTTATTCCTACCTCCAGTTAAAGCAAGGAAAGCGACTTCCAGCACATGGAAGTCTTATATTGCATGGTGTGAATCTATTGGATTTCCCCCACATACCTATTCGGTGACCCGAATTTTGGTCTGTCTGCAACAAGGGGTTGAGCAGAAACTATCCTTGAGCACGATCAAGGGTCAGGTTTTCGGCGTTAGTAATCTTCTTTCAAGAAACCTTTGGCTACTCATTCCTTGGTGCGGAATTTCATCCAGGGGGTGCGACGTCTGGCTCCGCCAGTGCGCGCACCCTTACCGCCTGGGATCTTAATTTAGTGTGGTCGGTTCTTCAGAAACTTCTCTTTGAAGATATTAGGGAGATTCCCTTGCTTACATTATCCCAGAAGGTGGCCTTCTTGGTGGCCATTACTTCTGCACGCAGGGTGTCAGAACTGGCCGCATTATCTTGTCGTTCCCCTATCTGGTGGTTCATAGGGATAAGGTGGTTCTTCTTCCGAATCCATCCTTCCTTCCTAAAGTGGTTTTCAGAGTTTTTTATCTGAATAAAAGTATTGTTACCTTCCCCCATGTCCTAAGACTAGCCATCCTTGGTAGTTTGCATTACACTCCTTGGATGGGGTTCAGAAGGATACTCTTGACTACTACGAACTTGTTTTCGTAAGACGGACTCACTTTTTGTTATCACGGATAGCCCTTGAAGGGGGTTGCCTGTGTCTGCCGCGACCATATCTACATGGATCAGTCAGACGGTGGTACAGGCTTATTCTATTAAGGGTCGGAATCCTCCGTTCCCTGTTAGGGCGCACTTCACTCGAGCGCTCAGTACATCCTGGGCCTATCGCCATCAGGCGTCAGTGGTCCAGGTATGTAAGGCGGCCACCTGGTCGTCGGTACATACCTTTACAAAATTTTATAAGATTGATGTGATGGCATCGGCGGATGCCTCATTTGGCCGCAAGGTTTTGCAGGCCGCAATTTGAGGAGACCGGTGGTCTACCTCGGGGGTTTTATTCTGTTGAAAAATTTCTGTTGAGTCTCATCATTGAGGATGAGCATTGTAAACTTCTAGTTGGCACCGGTTGGGCCTTCTAGATTGGATTTGATTTCCATTTTCCCACCCCTCATTTGTGGTACTGCTTTGGGACGTCCCGAGGGTGTTGAATCACCGAGGACTACGTCTGTCAATGAGCGATAGAGAAAAATGGATTTTTGTAAAATCTTACCGTAAAATCCTTTTCTCTTAGCTCATTGACAGACGTAGTACCCGCCCCTCTGTTTTTGAGTTGGGTTGGGTTAAATTCTCTAAACACTGCTTTGTGACATAACTGATTTGCTAGAGCAGGAAGTGAGAGGATATACCCTCTGGGACTGCCCCTAGGGTGTGGCCAGAACGTTTTCTTTCCTGTCTAGTCCTACTCCTGTAGAGGGCAGCATAACCCGAGGGTGTTGAATCACCGAGGACTACGTCTGTCAATGAGCTAAGAGAAAAGGATTTTACGGTAAGATTTTACAAAAATCCATTTTTTTTTTTACTAAATTTTCATTTATTTAACATTTTTTTCTTCCATACAAAACAAAACCAAAAAAAAAAAGAAAGGAATAAAGAGCATATACATAGGTGTTCATCGCACATTGTACATACAGTTTCATATCTTATTTATACTATAGCAGGAACTATATTCATAGTTTTAATACATTTTTCTCTCTTGGGTAAAAAATTTGAGATATCTGGTATATAACTCTAAAAGACCAAAACTAATAACAAAGAATCTCAAATTCTCCTAGATTCCCCCGAACTCTAAACTATTCATGGTCCTGCTATGTTCTATTGTGCGATTGAGAAAAAAAAAAGAAGACCAAAAAAAAAAATAATAATAATGTAAGAGGGGTGGTGGAGACGGACAATGTTAATTTATAGCTTGTAATTTTCCCATGGGTATGCACCTTCTCCTGTCCTCTAGTTCCTCATTTTTATTCTTGTCTTCTCGACTTGACAAATAAGTTCCATCTATCCCATATTAAATGATATTTTCCCATTTTATGATTGGCATTTAATATAGGATTTTCAAATGTATTTACCTCTTCCACTTTATTGATCCACATGTTAATATCTGGAGGTGTCTCGTTTTTCCATTTTAAGGGAATGCACATTTTTGCTGCGTTAAGTAGGTACGGGATTAATGAATTTTTATATTGATTTCTTGAAATGTCGGATTTGTGGAGAAGGAATAGGGCTGGGTCCTTTGTCACTGAATGATCTGTTAAAGATTGTATTATTTCATGGACCCGTTTCCAAAATTTCTCCAATCTGGGGCACGACCAGAATATATGTAGCATTGTCCCCCTTCCCTCTCCAGATCTCCAGCACTCATCCGTATTTGTTGATGACATTTTACTCAATTTTACCGGGGTTTGGTACCATCTTGATAATATTTTGTAGTTTACCTCCTGTATTTTTGTACAGATGGATGTTGAGAAGGTCAGCTGGAATATTTGCCTTCTCTCTGGCTCTGAATAAGTTCTGTTCAATTCCCTCTCCCAATCAGTCATGAATGTCAATTGTTGACTTTCCCTCTGATTATTCAACATCGCGTATATTTTAGATATGGAATGTGTTATTATCCCTTTTTGTACACACATCTCCTCGAATTTCGTGTATAAGGTTATTTGTTTAGGCCTTTGTAGTGTCCCGAGGAAGTGCACCAGCTGGATCGCTCTCCAGGGGTCCAGTCTGAATTCCCCCAGGGGGGTCCACCAGCTCCCTTTCTTTTATCCAGCCCTCTTGTGTTAGAAAATGGTCCATTTGAAAAATACCCTTATCAGTTAGTTCTTTGAATTTTTTGTCTTTGTAACCTGGCGTAAAATTGGGGTTACCCAGTACCGGTGTTAATGCTGAATTTCTTCTAATCAATTTATATTGTTGGAATGTTTTTGCGCAGATTTTAATTGTATGACCTATAAGTGGGTGTAATTTCATTGTATTTGGCAAACTCTGCCAACAGAACGGAGCTCTTCTTAATGGGATTTCAAATTGCGCTTGTTCCATATTTGGCCATTGTTTTATTTCCCTGTGCCTACACCAGTCCATGAATCTACCTAGGTGTATAGTCTGGTAATACTTCCTCATATCAGGGACAGACAACCCTCCTCCTTCTTTTCGTAATGTCATAACTGTCTTGCTCACTCTTGGATGTTTGGCTGCCCATATAAATTCCTTCCATATAGTATCCATTTGTTTAAAAAATTTCTGTGGTATATATATATATATATATATTGGTAAAGTTTGGAGGAGATATCAACATTTTGGTAAAATAGACATTTTTATGATATTACACCTAGCTAACCATGAAAACATTCCTTTTCCCCATTTTTGAAGCAGAATTCGAATAGATTTCAACAGCGCGAGAAAATTTTAATCCTACAGCTGGGAGAACTCTGGCGTGATTTGCAAACCTAGATATTTTATTGCTCTATTTGTCCATTTCAGGCCGAAGTTTAGTTTTAATTGTTGAAACAATTTCTCTTCTAGCCCTACTCCCATCACTACCGATTTATTTACATTTATTTTAAGATTGGATATTTCTCAGAATACCTCAAACTCTCTCAAGAGATTGGGGAGCGAGATCGGATTGGTGAGATTGAACAGCATGTCGTCTGCGAAGGCAGATATCTTATGTTGGTGTTGACCAATTCTAATTCCTGTGATATCTGGGTTTAATCTTATTTTACATAAGAATGGTTCCAATGTTAAAATAAATAGTAGAGGTGACAGGGGACTTCCCTGCCTAGTTCCATTTTGGATCCATATGTCTTCCGACAAGGTGCTGTTCACCCTCACCTTCGCCGATGGGTTTGAATAGATCTGTGAGATCCAATTTAATACTGTTTCGTCCATGCCCACATATCTTAATACCGCCATCATGAACTTCCAGCTTACTCTATCAAAAGCTTTCTCAGCATCTGTACTTAAAAATACACTTTTTAACTGTTTTTGCTGCGCTACATATAATAAGTTTAGTACTTTTATCATGTTGTCTCGTGCCTCTCTCAATGGTGTAAATCCTACTTGATCTAAATTTATTCGTTTTGCTATGTATTTTTGTATTCTAGTAGCTAGAATTTTTGTAAAGATTTTCAAATCTGTATTTAATAAAGATATGGGTCTGTAGCTGGCGCATGATGTTGGATCTTTATCTTCCTTAAGTAAAATCGTTATGTGGGCATGGAGTGTTTCCCTCAGAATTTTCTTGCCCTTGCCCCATGCGTTAAACATTTCCACCATAAATTTCTTTAATTGTGGAGAAAATGTTTTATAGTATTGGATAGTATATCCGTCTGGGCCTGGTGCTTTCCCCACTTTAAGATCAGAGATTGCGGTTTCCATTTCATCTTCTGTAATCTCGGAGCCCAAGTCCTCTATTTCCCATTCTTCCAATTGAGGCATCAAAGATGTCGCCAAGTAGTCCTCTATTTGAGATGGTTTCAGGCTTCGAGGTTGCAGATTATATAATGAAGAATAATATGTTTTAAATTCCTGGGCTATTTGTTCTGTTAAAACAGCCTTCTGGCCGTTGCTCTTTATTATTTGTGGTACATATGTATTTAATGTTTGTTCTCTCAAAGCGTTAGCCAACGATCTCCCACATTTATCCCCCATTTCGTATGCTTTTTTCCGACTAATCTGTAGTGCTGATCTTGCTTTATAGAATAATATCTCATTAATTTCCCCTCTAACTTTCATCAAATTGTTTTTTGTCGTTAGTGAGTTATTGTGTTTGTGTGTTGCTTCCAATTTTTGCAGTTCTGAAAATAAGGTTTCCAATTTTGCCGTTCGTTTTTTCTTTATTCTTGAGCTGTTTTTAATCAAAATACCCCTTATTACAGCTTTGTGTGCCTCCCAGATAGTGCTTGGGTCAGTATCTATTATTTTATTGTTTTGAAAAAATTCTTCTAACTCATTTTTAATATCCATTTTGACCATTTCATCTTGTAGCAGGCTTTCATTGAGCCTCCATGTTTGGTGTCTACCTCCTTGTGCTTTTTTTAATTCATACTCCATTGTAATTGGAGCATGGTCTGACCATGTTATTGTCCCAATCTGTATATTATTGATTGCATGTAATTGGTTATGTGGAATAAAGAAGTAATCAATCCTCGAATATTGTTGATAGACTGATGAGAAGAACGTGTAGTCACGTTCCTCCGGATGCATTATACGCCATGCGTCTTTTAATTGTGCTTCGTACAGAACTATTGATATTTTTTTCCTGATTCTGACTGGTATAGATGAGTGACCTACTGATGTGTCCTCGGATGGAATTAACCACTTAAGCCCCGGAAGATTTTACCCCCATTCCGACCAGGGGGTATTTTGCGATTCGGCACTGCGTGACTTTAACGGACAATTGCGCGGTCGTGCGACGCTGTACCTAAACGAATTTGGCGTCCTTTTTTTCCCACAAACAGAGCTTTCTTTTGGTGGTATTTGATCACCTGTGCGATTTTTTGATCACGCGCTATAAACAAAAAAAGAGCGTCAATTTTGCAAAAATAGCAATATTTTTCACATTTTTTTATATGAAATTCCCCAAAAAAAAATTTTAAAAATCACATTTTTTTTACTTTTTCGGCCAATTTGTTTTATGCTACCTATGTTTGGTAAAATCGCAAAAAGCGTATTTTGATTGGTTTGCGCAAAAGTTATCGCGTTTACTAACAAAGGGAAAGATTTCTGTCATTTTTGTTGTTTTTTTTTTTAACGTGTAATGGCGGCGATCTGCGATTTTTTTTTGCGGTACTGCGACATTGGGGCGGACAGATCGGACCCTTGACTGACATTTTTGACACTTTTGGGGTTACCAGTGACATTTCTACAGTAATCAGTGCTATATATATGCACTGTTACTGTAAAAATACACTGGTAGTGAAGGAGTTAACTTTATTTGGGAGGGAGGGGCTGTGTGTGTCCCTAGGGGCGTGCTTTCTACTGTGATTGGCTGGGGCTTGAGCTGTATGGACACTGATCAACGGATCTACATACTAGATCCGAGTGATCAGTATCCTAACAGCAAGGAGAATGACAGGTGGCTTGTTTACACAAGCTGCCTGACATTCTCCCTCTCCCCCGCCGATCGCCGAGTGACCGGCGGACATCGGGTCCGCCGGTCACACGCGCGGGGGGGTCCGTGACCACGCGGGAGCGGGAGCGCGCCTCCGGGGGCGCGCGCTCGCTCCCTAGACCCTCACAAGCTAGTGACGTAGCCCTACGTCACTTTGCCTGTGAGGGGCTGACTGCCGACGTAGATCGGCGTTAGGCAGTCGGCAAGTGGTTAATGATATATTGAAATCACCTCCAATTATTAAATGTCCTTTATATTCCGAAAGTTCCCTAATTTTATTTTCAATGAATGTATCTTGTATATTATTAGGTGCATATAGGGAAGCTAGTGTGATTTTGACATTTCCTATAGTTCCCTTTAGGAATATTGATCTTCCATTAGAGTCTTTGACCATCTGTTCATACTTACATGGGACATTCTTAGCTATAATAATCGACACCCCTTTAGATTCCTTATTTGTTGCATGGTATGCTGTCGGGTAAAACCTATTTTTTAATATTGGTAGTTTGTCATCTCGAAAATGCATCTCTTGGATGAGGGCTATATCTACCCTTAATTTTTTTAAATCGTTTAACAAGACTTTCCTCTTTTCTGGTGTGTTAAGTCCTTTCGCATTTAATGTCCGTATTCGTATTGTTTCCATTTTTCTCCACCCTCCAAAAAAAAAAAAAAAGGGGTAAAACACTCAGAAAATTAAAATTCCACGAAGATCCCTGTCCTCAGGGATCTATCCCCTCTAATCCCTCCTCTTTGTTTAACTTTCATTATAATGCTCTCTTTCTCAACTACCTCCTATACCTTAGAGCAATATTTCCTATTTGGGATTCGAGTCAGGTGTGAATGTTGCGCTCCGCCCCAATCCCTCCCCCCACCTCACCCTCCCCTATTCATTTCCATATCTAGTTCCTACACCTTCTTTATTTTTCCTCTTTATTTCATATTCCCCTACTTTCTCTCTGCCCCTTTCAGTATAATTCTGGGGAGGTAATTTTCCGAATAATTATTACTAATAATTCTATATCACCTTTTATCTTTATCTTATATTTAAAGATCATTCCTCCACCTCCTATTGATCATCGAATGGGAAGAATGTCTTTGTTCGTCTCTAGCCCAAATAAAGAAAAAAAAACATTTTTAATAACATCACCATCATAAGTGTATGAGTAATGAAAAGGGGGAAAATTTTCTCTCTTCCCCTTTCCCTCTCTCTCCCCCCCTCCCCTAGTGAGCATTATATCTTCAAAATCATACCCTTGTCACCTACATAATGTGATCTGTGGATAAGCCTAATAGAAATAATTGTAGCATCCAAAATACAAGTGTCAATATTTCATACATAGTGTAAAAAAAAAAAAAAAAAACCCACCCCAATCCCTTCAAAATCATAAATCCTAGTGTCTCATACATAATAAAATAATCTGTGAATAAACTTAATACAGATAATGTAACATCTACCAACCCAATATCAAATACTCGTGAATCACACAATAGTACAACCTGTGGATCCATATAGATCCAAAAAAAAAAGGGGGGGAGGGGTTTAAAAATTGCCCCATTCCCCAAGAAAAAAAACTAAAAAAAAAAAAATAAAATAAAAATTTCACCCAAAAAAAAAGGAAAAGGGCCTTCTGGTTACTTAATTTTTAGTTTTCGTTCCTTCCATCTTCCCCAAACAGATAAGGTAATAACCTTACTTCATTAGAGGTGGATATGTTCCTTCCATTTTTCTCTCTTTCTTTAATGTTTCCCCTCCGCTATACCTCCTATCTCCCGACCATACCCCCCATCCTTTTCCTTTCTAGACTCCTTTTCCTACCTGGAATATTAGAGAGGTTATTATGGGGGGGCCTTAAAGTGTTTACTGAAAAAGGGGCCAGCTGAAAAAAAAAAACCAGAGAGGTTTTCCCCCTTCCTTCCCCTTAAAAAAAGAAGGGAAAGAGGAGAAAAAATAAGACCTATATCCCGGGGCTTCCCCCCAAAAATGTGGTCTATAATTCTCAGGAGAGAGTCATACTTCTAACATCTTTTTCCATCCTTCTTCTATTTCCTCCTCCCGGCCATATCTTCTCCCTCTGTCTTAAGTTGTCATTGGAGTGTATTGACCTTGAGGAATGTCCACTAGCCAATTGGGTATATGCGTAGGTTCTATCTCCAGGAATGTGAAAAGCTCATTCAAGTCTTTTTTTGGGACCTTAATGTATATGATCTAGGCCCCTTTTGAATAGTCACCGAAAATGGATACCCCCATCGATACGTAAACCCTTTTGTTTTAACAATATCCAGCAGGGGGCGCAGAATATTTCTTCGTTGAAGGGTAGATCTTGATA
Organism: Pelophylax lessonae; assembly: GCF_965119305.1. Taxonomy (NCBI): domain Eukaryota; kingdom Metazoa; phylum Chordata; class Amphibia; order Anura; family Ranidae; genus Pelophylax; species Pelophylax lessonae. The sequence continues at coordinate 61,805,783 of NC_138780.1, forward strand.
CATCTGGTAAAATCTTAATTTCTCTTACGTCCTCCGACAGTCGCCGCCTCTCCATATTCGTCACAATGGGGTAATTGACCTTTGCTCCGTAGGAGTAGCTAGGCAACAGAATATGTCAATATTAAAGCTTTTAGCATATCCCACCCCCAGGGGGTGGTCCCCTCAGTCAATACCCTCCTGCTTCCTGTTCCATACCTCAGTTTCATTGTCTAGCTTTCAGGAGTTAGCTGGCTGTTTCTGTGCTGGGGCATTTTGTCTCAGCCTTTATCTTCTTTTTGATTTTATTTGAGTTTTTTTCTCTCTCTTTACTTAGCTGTTACTTTTGTCAGCATTAGTTAGTTCTTCTGATGAAGAGGATCGTGCGGGCTGGGTCTCGGGCTGGTCGCAGGTTGTGGGCCAGTGGCTTCCCAGCCTGCCATCGAGCGTTCAGTCAGGTATTTTTCCTGGCATTGGTGAACGACCCGTCCCTGTTCGCTGCAGGGATGCTGTGGTGAGGTGGCTGCCTCACTGGACGCCATGCGGTTTCGTACCACAGTGCTGCTGTGTCCTGGCTGCGACTCTCCCTGTCCCATGTGCAGTGGCTTGATCGCTTGTGCAGGTTCCCCACGCCATTCAGAAGGTAAGTGTACTCTGTGTGGGGACCTGTCTGTTTAGTGTGTGTCAGTCTGGGACTGTGTAACCCTGCATGTCTATTCGCACTATGAGGCTCCCTGTCTGGATGCTGCTGTGGGCTGCAAGGAGGGGGGCTGTGATACACTGTTCTGTGTTACTGTGTGATTTCTCTGTGTGACATGCTATATGTTGTAGGGCATGCTGTGGTACATGTTTTGTGCAACATGCGGCCGCTGCTGCGGCCCGCCATTTTATTGATAACTGCAGGCATATGAGGGCTTCTTCTATATGCTGGGAGCGGCGTTTTTGGCGCCAAGCGCCGCCATTTTGGCGGCGATCGCTCCGGCCTCATGTAGCACTGCATTTACCTCCTCCCCCGGCGGCCATTTTTTTGTAGCCTTCCATAGGCTTTATAGGAGCGGCTTCTGTTGCATCACTTCCTTTTCCCTGGGCACACCGATCGATACAGCAGCAGCAGTGATCTCTCCAGGTTTTTATCCTCTTTAGTCCTGTGTTCCTTGCCTGAGTTTGTAGTTTTCCCTGTGGGGGTCGACTTGTGCTGGTGTGTGTGAGCGGTGGGCTGCGCTCGCCGCGCTTTTAAAGGGACAGTTACCCTTTTTTCTCCTGCACATTTCTGGGGGCATGGATTCTCAGGAAAGCAAATTTCCTCCCGCTTTACTGGGAGGTCAAGGGGCTGCTGCTGTTTCCCCTGAGGGGGGCGATTTGGCCACAGTTGTGGCTAACCTGGCTGCTCAGGTGCAGATGCTTGTGGCTGCTCAATCCACTAAACGGCCCAGAGTTTCAATTTCCTCTGATTCAGAGGGCGAAGGTGATGGGGCTGCTATGGCTGGGGTCCCCTTATCGAGGTCCCGTTCGTCCCTGGACTTTGCAGGGTCGGAGGGGGATGCAGAGGTTGAGGGGGTTGATGATTCTCCCCCTGGCTCGTCCGAAGAGCTTGCAATCATGGATGAATTGGTTGCTTCTATCAAACAAACGTTGCATTTACAGGATGAACCGTGTCCGCCTGCCGTTCTGGCTTCTTATGGGACACAGCGGAGACGCAAAGCGTCGCAGGTTTTTCCTTGCACTGAGGATTTTCAGCGCGCGGTTAGTGAACAATGGCACAATCTAAAAAAGCCTTTTGCTGTACCAAGTAGGTTCAAGCTGCGTTATCCCTTCACGCCCGCCACTGATGAATGCTGGTCTGTTCCACCTCCGGTGGATCACGCGGTGGCGGTTTTGAATAAATCCACTGCGATTCCGGCAGAGGATACCCCGGTGTTCCGGGAACCTACGGACAGGAGACTGGAGTCTCTTGCTCGTCATACTTACTCGGTTACCGGTTCCATGCTAAAAGCTATTTTTGCTTCCCTTATGGCAGCTCAAGATGTCGTGGATTGGACGCAAGTGCTCAGGCGCGTCCTGGTGGCTGATTCCGCCCCGCCGACGACATTAGCAATGGTGGATCAGATCCATCAGGGTGTCATGTATTTGTGTGATGCGGAATTAGATGTAATTCCTTTAGCTGCACGTGTGCACAGCGTGGCGGTGTTGATACGCTGTTTGATTTGGCTGAAATGTTGGTCTGTGGACCAATCGTCTCGCAAGACTTTGGCTAATTTGCCCTATACTGGATCTCGCCTTTTTGGCGACTCACTGGATACGCTGATTAAGGGGATCTCTGGGGGTAAGAGCACGCTCTTGCCCCAATCTCACAAGGCTAAGGGCGCTCAAGGTAAGAAGCATGCTTCGTTTAGGCCCCCTCAGGGGTCCTTTCGTGCCTTTCGGTCGCACTATAAGGGCAAGCCCTTCAAGGGTCAAGGCTCCCAAAAGAAACCGTGGGCAGGTAAGCAGAAGTCCGGCCAGTCCGGGTCCGCTGCCCATAACAACGCGGCCTGAAGGGACGCCCTCACCCAGTTCTGGGGTGGGGGGACGTTTGCTCGGATTTCTTCAACCCTGGCTGGCCCGCGTTCGGGACAGGTGGGTTCAGGAGATTGTTCGGTCCGGGTACAAGATAGAGTTCCTATCTCGGCCGGCGAACAGGTTTTTTTCCCTCAAACCTTCAACTGTCTCCGGAGCGTTTGCGGGATCTGCACCTGGCGGTGCAGGACCTGCGGGCTCAGGGAGTGGTGGTTCCGGTGCCTCATCGGGACAGATTTCGGGGGTTTTATTCAAATCTGTTCACTGTGCCCAGCAAGGAGGGCAAGGTACGTCCAATTCTGGACTTGAAAGCTTTGAACCGCTTTGTGCGGGTTCGCAAGTTCCGCATGGAATCCCTGCGCCTCGGTGCTGGCTGCTCTATTTCCGGGAGAATTCATGCCCTCCATCGACTTGAAGGATGCGTACCTACACATCCCCATTTTCGAGGGTCACCAGAGGTACCTTCGATTCGCCATTGCGGAGGATCATTATCAGTTCGTGGTGTTACCCTTCGGTCTCGCTTCGGCTCCGCGGGTTTTTACCAAGGTGCTTGCAACGGTTCTGGCCTTACTGAGAGCCCAGGGTATCTCAATCCTGGGGTATCTGGACGACATTCTGGTTCGGTCTGTGACCAGTCAGGGTCTGGTGAAGGATCTGTCCGTCACGATGCAGACTCTGCAGGAGTTTGGTTGGACGATAAACTTCCCAAAATCGACGCTAAGCCCGTCGGTTCGTCTTCCCTATCTGGGTATGATTCTGAATTCGGTTCAAGCGAAAGTCTTCCTACCGGAAGACAAGCTCAAAACGCTTCAGGACGAAGTCAGGTCCCTTCGGGACGTTCCGTGCTCATCCCTCCGGACGGGCATGAGGTGTTTAGGTTTGATGGTCTCGGCTTTCGAGGCGATTCCCTTCGCCCAGTTTCACACGAGGGGTCTCCAGGCGGAGATCCTGTCCAGGTAGGACGGGCGACCACAATCGCTGGATCTTCAGATCTCGTTGAGTCTTCACACAAGAAGGAATCTTCTGTGGTGGCTGCAATCCCCGGCGGTGTCGGGGGGCAAGTCTTTTCGTCCTCTTTCATGGACGGTGATCACCACGGATGCCAGTCTGTCGGGCTGGGGTGGTGTTCTGGGCGTTCTGTCCACCCAGGGTACTTGGTCGGAGGAGGAATCCTCCCTTCCGATCAACATTCTGGAATTGCGGGCGATAAATCTCTGCCTTCAACGCTGGACGGACAAGCTTCAGGGCTGTCCGGTTCGGGTACAGACGGACAATGCCACGGAGGTGGCCTACATCAACCACCAAGGGGGCACCAGGAGTGCCCGAGCGGCTCGGGAAGTAGCCGACATTCTGTCTTGGGCCGACGCACGTCCCGGCGATAACGGCAGTTCACATTCCGGGGGTGGAGAACTGGCAGGCGGATTATCTGAGCCGCCAGACTCTGGACCAGGGGGAATGGTCGCTCCACCCAGAGGTCTTCCAGATGTTGTGCGCGAAGTGGGGTCTTCCGGATGTGGACCTGTTCGCGTCTCGTCTGAACAACAAAGTGGGAAGGTTCGTGGCAAGGACGCGCGATCCTCGGGCAGACGCGTCAGCCGCTTTAGTGGCTCCGTGGCATCAGTATCGGCTGATGTATGCATTCCCACCAATTCAGTTGCTATTTCGGTTCCTTCGCAGGTTGTCCTCGGATCCAAGAACGTCGATTCTGGTGGCGCCAGACTGGCCCCGCCGGTCTTGGTACGCAGACCTCGTGAATCTGGCGGTCGACGCTCCATGGTGTCTGCCTCTTCGGGAAGATCTTCTGTCTCAAGGACCGATATTCCATCCTGCTTTACAGTCGCTGGCTTTGACGGCCTGGCTGTTGAAACCGAGGTCCTGAAGGATAGGGGTCTCTCTCCGGAGGTCATTCATACTTTGATCAATGCTAGAAAGGCCTCTTCGGGGAAGATATACTACCGTACTTGGAAGGACTATTTTGCCTGGTGTGAGTCCAGGGGGTATTCCCCTCGCTCATACTCGGTTTTGAGAGTGTTGGCTTTCCTTCAAACGGGCGTGGAACAGCGTTTGGCGTTGGCCACGATTAAGGGTCAGATTTCTGCTCTGGCCGTTCTTTTTCAACGCCCTGTGGCGTCTAATTCTCTGGTTGGCACCTTTGTTCAAGGGGTGCGGCACCTGGTCCCTCCTCGGAGGGAGCCTTTGCCTCCGTGGGACTTGAACCTCGTTCTGTCCGTGTTACAACATGCTCCTTTTGAAAAGATCAGGGAGATCTCGTTGCCTCTGTTGTCCAAAAAGGTCGCCTTTTTGGTGGCGATCACTTCGGCTCGCAGAGTTTCGGAACTGGCAGCTTTGTCCTGCAGGTCTCCGTATCTGGTACTCCACTTAAGGTGGTCTTGCGACCTAATCCTTCTTTTCTTCCGAAAAGGATTTCGGAATTTCACCTCAATGAGGACATTGTCCTGCCTTCGCTTTGCGCGGAGCCTACGCATCCGAAGGAGGTGGCCTTACATTCCTTGGATGTTGTTAGGGCGATCAGGGTTTACCTGAATTCGCCAAAATCCTTTCGCAAGACGGATTCTCTCTTTGTCCTTCCTGAGGGACCTCGGAAGGGCATGGCTGCGTCGGCTTCTACCATCGCCAAATGGATCAGACAGACCATTGAGCAGGCATATGCTTTGAAGGGGAAAGTTCCTCCTATGCCTGTGAATGCGCACTCTACCAGATCTCTGAGTACGTCATGGGCCTGTCATCATCGGGCCTCTGTGGCCCAGGTGTGTAAGGCGGCGACTTGGTCGTCCGTTCACACTTTCTCAAAGTTCTACAAAGTGGATGTTCAGGCATCGGCAGATGCTTCCTTTGGCCGCAAGGTTCTTAGTGTGGCAGTACCTTAAGGTCCCTTGTTTTTGGGCCCTTGGCTGTTTGGGATGTTTTTATCCCTGGGTTATTTGTTCTTCCTGGGTTGTTGCTCCTGTTGAGCAAAGTTTTTTTCATGCTACCCAGCTGGTTTCCTTCCTTTGGTAAGGTTCCTTTCTTTGATATGGGTCCGGCGTTGCCTTAGGCGCGGCTGCGTTTCCCACCCCTCATGCTTACACTGCTTTGGGACGTCCCCATTGTGACGAATATCGAGAGCCGGCGACTGTCGGAGGACGTAAGAGAAAACGGAATTTTTGTAAAATCTTACCTGTAAAATTCCTTTCTCTGAGTCCTCCGACAGTCGCCGCCCCGCCCCTCTTTTGGGGTTTGTTTATGTACTCTACTGCTATTCTACTGAAACTGAGGTATGGAACAGGAAGCAGGAGGGTATTGACTGAGGGGACCACCCCCTGGGGGTGGGATATGCTAAAAGCTTTAATATTGACATATTCTGTTGCCTAGCTACTCCTACGGAGCAAAGGTCAATTACCCCATTGTGACGAATATGGAGAGGCGGCGACTGTCGGAGGACTCAGAGAAAGGAATTTTACAGGTAAGATTTTACAAAAATTCAGTTTTTACTTGTTTCGTATTCAATTGTCCCCAGATCCCAAGTCCTCCGTAGTAACTCCTCTTTTTGCTGATACCTCCACAAACGACATAAGACATCCCGGGGTCTTTTCCCCTCTGGGTGTCTAGGCATATTAATCCTGTGTACTCTTTCAATCTCTATATTTGCTGGAGGTTCACTCGGCAGCACTTTCATTATTAACTTCTTGACTTTTTCTCTTAAATTTTCCCCCTCCTCTTCCGTACTCTCAGGGAATCCTCTTTTCTCTGTCGCTCATTGACAGACGTAGTCCTCCTTGATTAATATCAACTCGGGTTATACTGCCCTCTACAGGAGTAGGACTAGACAGGAAAGAAAATGTTCTGGCCACACCCTAGGGGCAGTCCCAGAGGGTATATCCTCTCACTTCCTGCTACAGCAAATCAGTTTTTTTCTGTCTAGTTAGGAGTAAGGACCTAGATTCTTTTTTAGACAGCTTTTTTTCTCCAGTGTTCCTGTGAGATCTTCAAGCAAGTACGCTGAAACTGGGCGACGGGCTGGATGTTGAGATCCAGTGGTCACCCCAGTTCAGCCTACGAGCGTGTGCAGGCCATAGCTCCGCGCTGGGTCGGCCGCGACATAGTCCCACTGGACGGGGACTGACCCTGCGAGTTAAACGTCTCGCCTGGACGCCAATGACCAACAGAGTCACGGCGTCCGTATTGGTCGACAGCCCCCCCACCCCGGTGGAGAGGGGTTCTGTCAGGAGTTGGCGCCCGCCTGGTTCCGGTATGGTGAGTAGAATGTTCCCCCTCTCCCCCTGTCGGGTTTGTTGGTGGACGCGGGCCCCTCTCTGGGATGGTCGGACACTCGGTTTTCTGGGTCTCCCCTCTATCCTATAACAGGTCACAGATCCCCCAATTTGAGTGTGATTTTTGTGAATAGAAACCAGGAGGCTTGGTCTGGGAGCTGACTATAGTCACTATATGACTGTAAGGGTGACTGAAGTCAGTGGCAGACTACTAAAAGGCATTACTATTGTATAGAGGTATCCTACCTGTCATAGTGTGTACACAGGCCGATGCCTATGCCTGAGTTACTGCAGCCACAGATCGCCATCCCTCCAGAAAGCCGGTCACTTCCACAGGCCGCACAGCCTCGCGCAGGCCGAGGACACCTCCCACAGGCCGAGGCACTCCCGCAGGCCGAATGCACACCTCCCGCAGGCCGCTGCTAGCTTGCAAGCCGCCGCTATCCTACACAGGCCGCCGCCATTTTCCTGCAGATCGCACGAGGCCGCCATATTGGCGTAGCCTCGTGTCTCCAGCATGGGGACGGCCATGTTTGGGGTGACCAAACACCTCGTGGAGTAATTGGGAGGGGCCGGAAGGCGTGTAAAGGGGCGGAGCCGCCTCCTTGGCCCAGGGAAAGCAAGCCAAAGACTTCCTGTCTGTAACAGACAGTGCTGGAAGCAGGTTGATAAGAAACTTCTGTGCATCAGGTGAGCCTTGGGGTCTCTCTCTCTCTTTCTGAGGGGTCCAAGCAGGTAGACTGAGGGGCGCTACTGCGCTGGGGGACCAAGTTTTTTTCTTGCAATTAACTTTTTTGTGTTTTGCTGGCAAGTGTCTTGTTACATGAACCCTGCCACTCATGTATCCCCACCTGATCCCCTCGGGGTGGCCGCAGGACCCTCCAGTACCCCACTTGTGATGATGCATTATCAGCAGTTTTGGAGTCTTTGGTATCCCGGGTGGAGGTAGCCTGTCAGGGACGGGGGTCAAGAAGAGCGACCCCCGCCTACCCCTATGTCATCTGATACTTCAGATACGGATTCTGAGCTTGTCATTGCCGGGAAACCTTAAATCTTGAGGTTACACCGGCAGAGGTAGCTGAGACTCATATTCCTTTTTTGGTACTAGCAAGCCTACCAAAATGGTGAAGGGTTTCCCTTGCCCAAATGGGGTCTTCCGTAAACGAGCCCCTGCTATTTCCAAATTCATTGCTAGGCGCTATCATTTTGAGGAATCCCTCATTACAAAGATGGACGGTACCACCAATAGTGGACTCTAGGGTGGGGGGACGTCTTCACCGGTTTCCGGATCCAGGGCTTTCCAGAATCCCGGATAAAGGGGTTTGCAAGGTCATATGGTCGGGATACAAGATCGAGTTTCGATCACTTCCACCGGTGCCATTCTTCCCTTCCAATATTCGACATCCCCGGGTCGCTTAAAAAGCTTTGCGGGGAACAGCTTGATGCAACAAGCAGTGGTAGTTCCCATCCCTTGAAGGAGTTCTAGTCGAACCTGTTTACAATGCCCAGGAAAAAGGGCTAGGTGCGTCCAATTCTGGTCTTGGAAGAGATGGAGTCCATCCGTACAGTGGTGGCCTCCCTGCATCAGGGGGATTTCCTGGCGTCCAGAGACATTTAGGATGCCTATCTTCATATCCCCATCTTCGCAGGACATCAGCGTTTTCTTTGCTTTTCCCAAAGATCATCCCTGGTTCCCACCAGGAGACTGAACTATCTGGGCCTAATTTTGGATACATCCTTGGCAAGAGTGTTTCTCCAGGCGGAGAAACTCCAGAAGATTCAGTCAATGATTCGGATGTTGCTGTCCGTCAACTGGCTGGGATTGATGGTCGCCTCCTTAGAGGCAGTACCGTTTGCCCAGTCTCATACCCGAATTCTCCAAAGAGGAGATTCTTCTCATATGGAATCGGAATCCCGATTCCCTGGACAATCGGATCCGATTGAGCGAGCAGACCAGGGAGGCTCTGGTCTGGTGGCTTCGGTCTCCGATGCTCAGCCAGGGGAAGTCATTTCTTCTGATAAATTCCAGGTTACCGATAAAGGTGTTGGAACTGAGAGCGATCAGACTTTGTCCGATTTACTGGACCGAGCAGCTCCAGGGCAGTCCGGTTCGGATCCAATCGGACTATGCCACGGTCATGACTTATGTCAATCACCAAGGGGCACCAAGAGTGCCCTGGCGGCCATAGAAGTGGCCAACATTCTTTATTGGGGGAACAGTTGTTCCAGTTCTCTCCGCGATATTTATCAAGGGGGTGGACAGGCAGATTATTTCAGCCGTCAGATTCTGGATCAAGAGGAATAGTCTCTTCATCCAGAGGTATTTCACCAGCTGTCCCTTCATTGGGGCACCCCGGATATGGATCTGTTGGCAGGTTGGCTCAACAGGGCTCGCGCCCGCGATCCTCTAGCAGACGCAGCAGACGCGCTGAGCGCCCCGTAGGGGAAGTATCAGCTACTGTATGTCTTCCCCCCTCTCAAGTTACTGCTGAGATTTCTCCGCAGAATAGTGGTGGAGGGAACTCCAGTTATCCTGGTAATTCCGGGCTGGCCTCGTCAAGCCGGGTACGCCGACTTGGGCAGACTAGTCGCAGACGCTCCTTGGAGACTTCTTCTCAGGGAGGATCTGCGGTCTCAAGGACCGATCTTCCATCGTGCTTTACAGTCGCTGGTTTTAACGGCCTGGCCATTGAGACCCAGGTACTGAAGGACAGGGGATTGTCAGATTCAGTTATTCCTACTCTAATTAAAGCAAGGAAAGCGACTTCTAGCAAAGTCGATTATCGCACATGGAAGACTTATATTGCGTGGTGTGAATCTTTGGGATTTCCCCCACGTACCTATTTGGTGACCCGAATTTTGGCTTTTCTGCAAAAGGGGGTTGAGCAGAAACTATCCTTGAGCATCAGGTTTCAGCGTAAGCAATCTTCTTTCAGAAGCCGCTGGCTACTCATTCCTTGGTGCGGAATTTCATCCAGGGGGTGCGGCACTTGGCTCCGCCAGATTTTCATCTGAATGAAGATATTGTGCTACCTTCCTTGTATCCTCAGCCCAATCATCCTCGGGAATATGCGTTGCATTCCTTGGATGTGGTTCGGGCAATCAGGGTATACCTGAAGGCTACGGAATCGTTCCGTAAGACGGATTCACTTTTTGTGATCACGGATGGCCCCAGAAAGGGGTTGCCTACATCTGCCGCGACTATCTCCAAATGGATCAGACAGACGGTGGTACAGGCTTATTCGATTAGGGGTCGGAATCCTCCGTTCCCTGTTAAGGCGCACTCCACTCGAGCGCTCAGTACTTCCTGGGCCTACCGCCATCAGGCGTCAGTGGTCCAGGTGTGCAAGGCGGCTACCTGGTCGTCGGTTCATACCTTTACAAAATTTTATAAAGTTGATGTGATGGCATCGGCGGATGCCTCATTTGGCCGCAAGGTTTTGCAGGCCGCAATTTGAGGAGACCGGTGGTCTACCTCGAGGGTTTTTTTCCGTTGGAATTTCAGTTGAGTCTCATCGTGTGATTGATGAGCCTTTAAAGCTTCTAGTTGGCACCGGTTGGGCCTTCTAGATTGGATTTTGATTTCCATTTTCCCACCCCTCATTTGTGGCACTGCTTTGGGACGTCCCGAGTTGATATTAATCAAGGAGGACTACGTCTGTCAATGAGCGACAGAGAAAAATGGATTTTTGTAAAATCTTACCATAAAATCCTTTTCTTTTAAGCTCATTGACAGACGTAGTACCCGCCCCTCTGTTTTTGAGTTGGGTTGGGTTAAATTCTCTAAACACTGCTTTGTGACATAACTTATTTGCTGTAGCAGGAAGTGAGAGGATATACCCTCTGGGACTGCTCCTAGGGTGTGGCCAGAACGTTTTCTTTCCTGTCTAGTCCTACTCCTGTAGAGGGCAGTATAACCCGAGTTGATATTAATCAAGGAGGACTACGTCTGTCAATGAGCTTAAGAGAAAAGGATTTTACGGTAAGATTTTACAAAAATCCATTTATCCTTATATTACTGCGCCTACTTATGTCCTCCATCTCTTCCAGTTGTAATTGCATTGAAACTGTCCTCTCCATATATAGTTCTTTGGTTTCTTCCACTTGCTCTAATCTCCTTGTTATATCCAATATATTATCTTCCCCTTTTTGTACTCTATTCGATATATCTTTTACTTCCCCTTTCACTTCCTGTATATCTTTCTGATATTTCTCCTCCATTCTTGTGATTAGAGATTCTATATCCATTTTGGTTGGGAGAGCTTTTATCAAATCTCTAAGGTCTCTGACTTCAGTATTGCCCATTGTATTTGGGTTCGTTTCAACAATACTACTAGTCGGGGGTATTTCTTCTGCAGTGTGTGGTATAGCTATGGTTTTTGTCGAGGTTGCCATTTTAATGTTATTAATAGTGTGTTCCTTACTTATGTATGATTGTTATGTACTCCCTTGCTTAGCTTCTGTAAGCACCTTGACTGTTGATCGGGTCTTAGGTTTTTTACTAATATTTTGCATCCCGCTCACATTATTCAGATGGAGAGATTTAATACTTATAGGAGAGTCCCTCTAGTCCCCTATTCAGTTTCCTTTAAACTGACTTACTTCTCCTCCTGGCACTTTTACTCGTTAGTTCTATCTTCTTAATGGTGAGATTGCCTCTCCATATGGACTAGGAATAGCTTATTTAGTCCAGTTTACTAGTGCTCTCATAACAATCGGGATGTTTGATGCTAAAACCACCTTTAGGACCTCCTCATTCAGCACAATCGCTATCTGGGACTCCCACAGCACAACACCCCAATCTCCAACTTTAAGAGAGGTATAATGATTGTATAATGCCTTATTGCATAAAAGAGTATATATTGCAGCCTTTTGGTGTGCTCACCTTTTCATTAGTATCATACAGCATAGATTTATAGCCATCGCTTATTTATATCACTAGTTCATATTAATGAATTTTGACATAGAAGCCTCCTACCTCCACTTCTTAGACTTGTTTTCTTGCCAGGGTTTTGAGCGCTGCTTCACTTTGCCCCTTAGCGCTGGCTTTGGCTGGTATCACACAGTTTGTTTCTGTTTGCTGTTAGGGGGAGCCAGTCCTCGACTCAGATCTGCTGTCTGCACTTGCCCCGGTGATTAAGCATCAGTACTGATCCTTGATGCTATTCCTCCGGCTGTCGATCTATGCTGTAAATTGTATGCCGTGTTTCAGCATCTGGCATGTACGTAGGCTGCTAGCAAGGCTTTGATTCTGCTCCAACCTAAGCCGCGGGAGTTCCCTGTACCAAAATTTTCCTTCCGACTCCGTGGGTGAGGAGGTAGGTATCCGTGTGCTGCTCACAAGGCTTCGGTTCGGCTCCAAACGAAGCCTCGGTAGTTCCTTGTGTAGAGCCTTCTCTTCCGATTCCAGCATGGGTGAGGTGAGAGGAGGAGGATCACCGCCAAGCGCTCACATGATCACGCCGACCCGCCCCCCTGGTGTAGAGTTTTCAGCTGTCTGTGCCCCCACTGGGGGAGAAGAAATTATTTAACATTACCGCCTTTTCTCTGTCCTCTGTGGCCATATTTCCTTTGTCGTCTTTTATGGGGACAATGTGTTCTGGCCTTGCTTTCTTACTATTTATATACTTAAATAATTTTTTTGGGTTCTTTTTTACTCTCTTCCACTATATGTCTCTCGTGTTCTATTTTAGCCGCCTTGATTTCGTCTTTACATTTCTTATTACACTCTTTGTAATGCTTGTATGCTGCCAATGACCCCTCAGTCTTGTATTTTTTGAAGGCCTTTTCTGTAGTATTAATATGCATTTTTATGTTGGAGTTTAACCACCCAGGGTTTAGTTTTGCTCTTTTAAATTTGTTTCCGTTTGGAATGCACTGGCCAATCCCTTTGTTTAGTATGCTCTTGAAGCACTCCCATTTTTCCTCCGTGCTCTTTGTTCCCAGGGTTCTATCCCATTTGATATTTTCTAGCAGAGAGCACAGTTTGGGGAAATTGGCTCTTTTGAAATTCAGTGTCTTAATATTACCCTTGTGTTTCCTATTACTATGATTAATACTGAAACGAATTGACCTATGGTCACTGTTTCCTAAGTTGCCCCGTATTTTTATATCCTTGATCAGGTTTGTATTGTTGGTAATCAGTGGGTCAAGTATTGCATTGTTTCTTGTCGGTGCGTTCACCATCTGACCCATAAAATTGTCCCGCAGAACATTTAGGAACTGCCGAGCCTTGGCTGAATGCGTGGTCCCTTCTGCCCAGTCTATATCTGGATAATTAAAGTCCCCCATTATGACATTACCCATCCTTGCTGTCAATCCTATCTGTAAAAAAGGAGGTCCGCCTCCCCCTCCTCCCTCTGGTTGGGGGTCCTATAGAATACGCCCAATATTACCGTCCCCATAGTGCCTTCCCTTTTAAGTTCCACCCATAGGGATTCTACCTTGCCCATAACTCCATTATTAATATCATCCCTCCTATTTACCTGTACACTGTTCTTAATGTACAGACATACCCCTCCCCCTTTTTTACCTTCTCTATCCCTGCGATAGAGGGGATACCCCTGAATGGTCGCCATCCAATCATGAGAGCTGTCGAACCAAGTCTCAGTTATCCCCACAAAATCTAAGTTCTCCTCAAACATCAGTAGCTCCAGCTCTCCCATTTTGTTGGGCAGGCTTCTGGCATTGGTATACAAACCTCTTAATTTTTACCGGTTGCCTATATCCTCGTTCAATGTTGTTTTTAGGCTGCTCTTGTGATTTTCCCCATACCCACCCTGGGTTTAGGAGCTCTGAACACCCTATCGCTAATGTCCCCATTTGTGCCCTCTGAATCTTTCTTTCCACTGGCTAATTCTGCATCTGTACCCTCCCCCCCATCACCTAGTTTAAAAGCCCCTCTAACTTTTCGGCCATCTTCTCACCCAGTACGGCTGCACCTTCCCCATTTAGGTGCAAATCTGTCCCTACCATAGAGCTGGTGGTGGACTGAGAAGTAGGCCCAGTTCTCCAGGAACCCAAAACCCTCCTTACTACACCAGCTCCTCAGCCACTTGTTAACTTCCCGAATCTCCCTCTGCCTCTCTGGTGTGGCTCGAGGTACAGGTAGTATTTCTGAAAAATACTACCTTGGAGGTCCTACTCCTCAACTTAGCGCCTAAGTCCCTGAAATCGTTTAGGACTCTCCATTTTCCTCTGCCTATGTCATTGGTACCCACGCGTTCCATGACAGCTGGGTCTTCCCCAGCCCCACCCAGTAATCTGTCCACCCGATCCGCTATGTGCCGAACCCGAGCGCCGGTAAACCACAGACTGTTCGGCGCTCACGGTCTTTGTGGCAGACTGCACTGTCTGTCCTTCTAATAATTGAGTCCCCTACCACCAGCACCTATCTTTCCTTTCCCTTTCTCCCGGCCTTACTGGAGGAGTTCTTCCCCTGGCAGCTAGGGACGTCGCTCTGCTCCAGCAATGCTGGTCCCTGACTGGTTTCCCCAACATCACGCAACGGGGCGAATTTATTTATTCCTTTCGGCCAATCAGGAAACGGGTCTCCCACCTGCTTTCTGATTGGCCAGGAGGAGGATCCGTGTGACAATAGCGAATATTAGTTAGCTATTGTCACACAATGGGTGGGCTCGGGGCGCACTGCTCTGCCACACTTTTCTGAAGCCTATTAGAGCCTCTGGCTCTAATCACGTGCTTCAGGAGAAAAAAAAAACCCCTTTGAACTCCATGCGTCCGGCGCCCCGCATGTAGATTAGGGGGCTTAGACACATGGAAAGGGGGGACGGCGCCCCTGCGTCCCCAACGCACCGGCCGCCACTGCATGTTGGTCTGGTGAGTTTGCATTCTTACCTTGGTGGAGGATCACATGGTGGTGTCTTTTTAGTCACATATACACTGAATATCATCACGTTTAGGGATTTATTTTGATGGACTCATTTTTTGATGGACTTGATTGATTTAGTAGTTTTTCTCTCTCTCTTATGTGTTTTTTTTTATAAAGTTATCATTATAGCGCTGCAACCTCATTTACTGTATTCCCCAATTATAGCACTGCACATTTTGCATCAGAAACCTACTCCAAGCCATCAACCATGTGCACAGCAATGTGTCATTTCAAGTTTCAGTACTCTGGATATTACCCCATTAAATAAAACACTGACAGAGTTATTTACTAAAGTCAGATTTCAAAGTTAAAGGGACACTAAAGGCACCCAGATCACTTAAGCTCATTGAAGTGGTCTGGGTAAAGCATCCTTTTTGCACATAGAGCTGCAATGTAAAACATTGCATTCCAGAGAAACTGCATTGTTTAAGTTGCAGCAATAAGTGAGCCTCTAGTGGTTGTCTACCAGATAGCCACTAGTGGGCTTCCTGGATTCAAACAGACCTTTGGTCAGGTATCTCTTTCCCCGTATGAAAGCATTGATTCAATGCTTTCGTATAGGGAAATCTAATGCATGCACGGCATTTACCAAGCATTAGCGCCTGCTCGTTGTGGGACGTTGCAGGGTGTGGAGCATCAACCCAGTGCAGAGGGATATTGGATAATGGTCTTTATTTACCAGGGAGGGGGGTGCAGGGGAGAAGGCAGAGGGACAGATTGTGCCAGGAATACAGCTTTGGATTGCTGCCACTATAGTATCCCTTTTAATTAAATATAACCGATCATAAAAAATTCTCTAACTCAACTTTCAATTTGGCTGCCATGGCCTTCCAGTTTTAATTCTTAAGGGGATGCTCCTCTGAGCTCCCCTGCATGATCTCTGTAGTGATGCTGGGGGCGCAATGATGTCATATTCCAGCTCCTGCCATCACTAAACAGTGTGGGGGAGCAGTGAGGAGCTGCAGGAGGATTACTGCTACCTCATGTGCTGCCTCCCACGCAACCCCAGGCAAGCAGGCTGCCCCCTCTTATGCTACCTCGTGCTGGCGACCGGTTGACGCAGACTGCCAGGACAAACTTTTTAGTCGACATGTCGAGCCCTGCTCTAATGTGATAGAAAAATATATGAAAAAGTTTATAAATTCAAGGAAGAACAGAGTAGCTCCCTTAAGGAGATTGTTTTCCCTGAAATTCCCCAATCCCACAACAATGGACAAACAGCAGGAAGTGAAGTACACTGATCTACAGGGACCTGGAGAGGGGTATATCTAACAGAGTCCTCAGTGTCCATTAGAGAGTGTGTTAGACTGAATCCCCTCCAGGCCCCATTAGAGACTACAATAGAGTCTAATTTTCTTGGAGGGGGGTCTTTCTAACAGAGCCCATCTCAGTGTTGATTAGACCATTTCAGGCCCCAGTAGAGACTACAATTGAGGGCTAATGGGCTATGGGGGGGGGGGGGTCTTTCTAGCAGAGGCCATGTCAGTGTCCATTAGAGAGTGTGTTGGAAAGAGTCCCCTCCAGGTCACATTAGAGACTACAATGGAGTCTAATGGGTCCTGGAGGGGAGTCTCTTCCTATTCACAATAAAACAACACAACATAGCTCTCTGATATCTAGGCCAAGTTGGCTCCTTTTACCTTAATTAAGGTTGCTGGCTGGCAGGCTGTGGTCTCGCTGGTTGCGACTGGCAGGTTGTGGTCTCACTGGCTACCCGAACAATTTTACTGGCAGTTGTGGCTGAAATTTTAGTTGGTCTACCTGACCGGGGTTTGGTTTCAACAGAACCCCTTATTTTCCATTTCGATTAGAGTTTAAACACTCTTGATTGGCATCCTCAATTCCTTGGATATATTTTTATTTCCCTTTCCTGTTTGATACAGTTCAGCTACCTTTTCGCCGCAGATCCTTTGACAATTCTTTTGCTTTCCCCATGACTCATAATCCAGAAACGTCAGTGCAGCACTGAATGAAAGATGCAAGGGTCTGTCAGGAGTCCCGAAACCCATTGACCTTTTATACACACACACACACTAATTACAAGTAAACAGATCACAGGTGAGGATGGTTACCTTTAATAGCCATTCAAACCCCTTTGTGTCAACTTGTGTGCATGTTATCAGGCCAAAATCACCATGGTATGTAAACTTTTGATAAGGGTCATTTGGGTAGCTTCTGTTGTCATTATGATTAAAAAAAACAGTAAACACAGTTGATTGATAATGAATGGCTTCAGCCAACACTAACCATGAGTGAAAGAAAAGTTTTATGTTGTCATTCATATTCTCGGAAAAATGGCCAAGAAATCATAAATTCTGCCCGGGTATGTAAACTTATGAGCACAACTGTAACCATCCCTTGCTCTATCCAAAATGACTAAATTAAGTGTGGGGGTAAATGTGTTAACATTTTATAAATATCTGAGACCAAACATTTGCTAGAAGGGTCTGATATGCTTATTTGCAGAAATTGTGTCAATTTAGAGAACTGTAGTGTTTTAGAGATTGTCTGGACATAATTTTGTATTTGAAGATATCACCTGTAAAAAGCTTTTTTAGGTAGGCCATAGTTATCTTGGTGAACTAATTATTTAGGGACCACCAACACAAACAGTATTCTTCTTTCCCACCACTCACTAATAGATAGTGATTCAATCAACTTGAGCCAATTGACTAGCAGACTGCCGTTATAATACACAATTATTATAAGTGTAAACACATCCACACAGTAGATGACAGGTGAGTCAATCAGCATATTCAACAATGTGTGGAAGACAGGTGGTTGAGCTGATATTAGCATCTGCTATGAGTCTGACTGTTTGAAGCAGTCTCTTATTGGCAATAGGCAGCTAGGCATATAACATGGAACAGAGGCCAATGTGATTAGCTCTTTTGATGAATATGTTCAGAATCAAACAGACCAGGAATAGTCTTAATATATTTCTTGAGATATATGGTGGATATATATTACTGTCCCATTTGAAGTAATAAAAACCATTTTCTCAGTGTCCATAAAGTTCATTAAGTCAATCATTTTTTGGTCACCCTGTGTCCCTAATAGACACAGGGTGACTTACACATAAGAGGGGCATAGGGGGCTGAGAGAGGGATTTCCCAACCTCTCTAAGGTAAGCTGTGTTCCACGGGCCCCCAAACCAAAGTGACTCCTGTCACAGGCAGCCTTCCCTGCCAGCAGAACACAGTGATCACTGCTAGCTGCTATAGCTGCCAACAGTGATCTCATGAAAAAAAAAATTGACAGGCTGATTGATGGATTGACTTCAGTACAACCAACCTGCCCATAGATAGATTGAATCTCGGACAGTCCTCTTTCAATCTATGGTCGGCTTTAGTCATCAAAGGGTAAGACATTTGTAAGGTCGGACTGTCAACAATTGAAGCATTAAATAGGAAAGAAGTCATAAGGGATGAATCTGTTAAGAAGTAAGGTTATTTTGTGCTTTGCCATATACTTCTCAGGAATTCCATTGTGCGGAGTAATTTGGAATGTTACTGCATTGCTTTTCCATAGCAGGGATATGGGAACCGCTGGGGGTGTCAATGTAAAGTTAATGACAGACCTAGATTGGATTGCAATGTGTACTGTGAAATGGTGCAGGAATCCAGTGCGGACCAAAAAAAGGGTCCTGCACCACTTTGGTGAGATACAGTTTGTATGGCTGAATTTGCATCACAGAAACATTGCATGTAATATGCAATGCAGTGCAAATCACATTCAATGTCTGTCATCGCACAAGTGTGAATCCAGCCTTAGGGTGGATAGAAGCTATTCAGTTATTCACTTCAGTCCTGCAGTTGTAAGTAGATGAGGAGGCCAGAGTTTTCAAGTTCACTGCTAGAAAAAATGATGATAGTTTGTGATCTATTTTTGTTTCTGCATTGATATTGTGATGCCATGTAGGTCTGCTTGTGTTTCCAACAGGACCTGGATGATGATGAATTTGATGATGGAAAACCAAAGAAGCAGCGAAGAACGATAGTAAGAACAGCATCTATAACCCGGGTCCGTTTAATTTACTTATACTAACTTGGGACTGTGTGTGTGTGGTATCTACTGGGTGAACAAATATGCTGTTCCAAACTGTCGCTTTTACTGTCACATTACCCTGTCATAAAGTGGGCGTGTTATAACTAGTCAAAGTCCCCTGATTAACAGTACTATGCCTCCATGTAGTTATTTGATATAGTTGTTCCCTGCAGTGATATTTTTCACTATTTTTTTTTTTTTTTGCCACTGTACTCTTTCCCAATCCCTATATATTCTCACTTAATATGCAGTCTTCTGCTGTAAAAGGTCAATTCTCTGCAGTTAGCAAAAAACTACACTGGGCCTATGGTTACCCACTCTGTATTAAACACTGCATAAACCTGACTAAAATGTGTGTGAAAAAATAGTTACCTCATATTCAACCATAATGAACAATGTGCATAAAGTAAATGGTGAAATAACAGTCCCATAACATAATTCATTTATGCATAACAAAGAAGTAAACATCAGAATATTATGAGTCCAAATGTAAAATCTTGAAAATGATAAAAGACCATGTGTAAGAATCTCAAACCACCTCACAGACAAGTGTGCCAGTTCCCTTATCAAAAAATTATGACCTACAAATGATAAGAGATCAACAGCGCAGAAATCATCCAATTGGGGGGCACCACTGACTTCACCTTCTCAAGGGTCCTTCATTGGTTATCCAAAGCCAGCACCTCAAGGTAATAATGGGTAGAAGTAAGAACAAAGGATCATAGAGTAGTATGCTAAAACCACATGATTTATTAAAAGTAGATATTGTGAGGGGGTTAGCTTAGCAGCTGGTGTGTGTGACTCCCTGGATGATTTCACTACACAAAATTAGGCACAGCAAACAGCATTGCAGGTGAAAAAACAAAGGTGCGATTTATTTACACTATATACAAGGCAAAAATGGCAACAATAACAAAAAGAAACCTGAAAATAAACCCTTGCCCACTTGGCGACTTACTACACAAGCAGGTTCCCTGGCTATGAACTAGGTGCAGTTTTGTGCTGCCCCAGCACCTATCTTCCTGTCTAAGAGGATTTGCCACACAGGCTATGTCTCACCGCACAGGCAGGCATCAAGCACTCCCAGTCTACAGAGGCACAAAACCAGGATGGAGAAACTCTCTAAGCATGCTGGGAGTTTTTGTAGAGGCCCTATTAAACCAACTTACTTCAGCTGGGCTCATTACCTCCACCACTGAAGGACTCTCAGCACTTCCACCTAGTGGAACAAATCTGTATAGAGCCTTAATCTAGGGCACACATACCTGCCATCCTGGATGCCACCAGGCGATTTTACCTGCCTTTCACATTCCCCCCCTTCTTATTTTAACCTTGGGGTTGGAACACAAGTAGTCAGGCACATGTGAAAGCATGTGACAAAGCATTCCCCATTTGAACACCAGGGTGATGCTTTACAGTAAAGTTGAATTCTTGTAGGGCCAGGAACCACCTATTTACCCTTCTATCAGTCTCCTGGTTTTTGTCCATCCACTTAAAGGGAGGTAAAAATGTCTACCTAGCAGATAGTAGGGAATCTAGAGCCCACATCGCAGCTTGACACTCCTTCTCAATCGTTGTGTAATTCACGTCATGGGATTTCAATTTTCTGCTGAGGTAAATGACTGGGTGCTCTTCCCCCTTCCAAACCTGGGACAACACTGCTCCTAACCCAACATCTGATGCATCAGTTTGTATAACAAAGTCCTTAGAGAAGTGAGTACAACACTGGCTGGCTACATAAGGCTTTTTTAAAAGACTGGAATGCTGCTTCAGCCTCTGGGGACCATTTAACCATGACACCCTCCTGTCAGGGTGCCAGGAAACCAGACCACATGGGGATGCAGGTTAAATGAAGCCGTTTATTGGAGCAAACAATGAAACGCACAGCAAGAGTGGAAGTGAGATTAGGGAAAAGCCGGGATCAAGTCCAGAAGTAGGTAGTCATCCAAGGCGGGCTCCAGTCCAGAAGCGGGTAGTCTGCTGATGCGGGGTCATCTGCCGGTGCTGGGTCGAGAGCCAGGAGAGTCGTCAGCCAAGCCAGGTCATACACGGAGGAACATAGAAAACAGAAGACTGCTAGCAGAGATTGCACAAACGAAAGTGTGAGGACTGCAACCCATCAGATGATTGATATAGTCGGGTGTGCAGCAACATCACTGTGTGACTTCCAGGGAGCAGGCAAGTGATGATGCAGAGTTTATAGGAAGCAGCAGTCTGCACATGTCCAAAATGGCTGCCAACAGGAGGGCAAGGTAAGACCTTAACACCCCCTTCCCTTTGTCAAGTTGGTTAGGGGCACAGCCAGAGAAGCAAAATGAGGAATGAATCGCCGATAATAGCCAGCAATTCCTAGAAATGCTTGTACCTGCTTCTTGCTGTGGGGACACTGCCAACTCTGTATAGCTTCAACTTTGTTGATTTGGGGTTTTATTACTCCTCTCCCAATAGTTTAGATAGCCAAGATATCTGGCCTCTTCCTGTCCAATGGTACACTTCTTTGGGTTGGCTGTAAACCCAGCTTCCCGTAATATGGCTTTAACTTTTGTCAGATGTGAGGCCAAATCGGTGCTATGGACAATCACATCGTCCAGGTAAGCTGCAGCATACTTCCGATATGGCAGCAGAATCTTATCCAATTTCTGCTGAAACGTTGCCAGCACATTCTGTAACCCAAAAGGCATTCTTTTATACTGTAAAAAAGATTTGCATGCGGCGCTCATATATCAGTCCATTTTCATAAACAAGTGTGATCCAATCTGCTTACCAGGAGGAAAGAAAAACACAGGCCAGTCATCACATAAAGTTGGTGTTGGTTCTCTTTATATCAGCCGGATCCACTCAGCAAAGGAGACGAAGCATATAAAATCAAACAAAAAGGCATCTCATGGTGTAGTACACTTAGGTAAATGAAAATAAATCCAGAGAAGCCACCACCAAGAACACTTTTGTACACAACACCTAAATGTGTCCTAACAGGCTACTTACCAGACTCAATGTGTTAATAAACAATGTAGTTAGGTAATATACAGTATCTCACAAAATTGAGTACACCCCTCACATATTTGTAAATATTTTATTATATCTTTTAATGTGACAACACTGAAGAAATGACACTTTGCTACAATGTAAAGTAGTGAGTGTACAGCTTGCATAGCAGTGTAAATTTGCTGTCCCCTCAAAATAACTCAACACACAGCCATTAATGTCTAAAGTTAAAATGTCCAAATTTGGCCCAAAGCGTCAATATTTTGTGTGGCCACCATTATTTTCCTGCATTGCCTTAACCCTTTTGGGCATGGAGTTCACCAGGGCTTCACAGGTTGCCACTAGATTCCTCTTCCTCTCCTCCATGACGACATCACAGAGCAGGTAGACGTTGGAGACCTTGAGCTCCTCCATCTAACGTTTGAAGATGCCCCCAGATGCGCAATAGGGTTTGGATCTGGAGACATGCTTGGCCAGTCCATCACCATTAACCTCAGCTTCTTTAGCAAGGCAGTGGTCATCTTGGAGGTTTGTTTGGGGTCGTTATCATGTTGAAATACTGCCCTGCAGCCTAGTCTCCGAAGGGAGGGGATCTTGCTCTGCTTCAGTATGACGCAATACATGTTGGAAATTATGGTTCCCTAAATGAACTGTAGTTCCCCAGTGTCGGCAGCACTCATGCAGCCCCAGACCATGACACTCCCGACAACAATGCTTGACTGTAGGCAAGACACACTTGTCTTTGTACACATTACCTGGTTGCTGACACACACACTTGACACCATCTGAACCAAATAGGTTATAGCAAAGAGATCCCCTAAGGGTGGGACTTTAAATGGCAAAGACCAGAGCTTGAGTAGATTTCTTCAAATTTTTATTCGTACAATAGATAATATGAATTACATTTGTGAGAATGAAAGACAAGTGAAAATAATTGTATACATAGGTTGCAAACAATTAGTGGTTAAAAACAAGTGGCCAGGTGATACATCACAGATAAGAATGGCTGGGATTTCTTGGAAGGAAGGGACCAGACGCGTTTCGGTTGGTAACCTTTCTCAATGGTCCAACAGGAAAGAATCTCAGACTAAAGATGTAAAACATATTGCAGTCATTAGAAAAAGCACAGTAGAGTAGTATTGCATGTAAAGACATTTACATCCATGGTTTTTTTTTTTTTTTTTATAAATTCACTGTTTATTGAAAAAGGAATAGGCATACAGCATATGTAAGAGCAGTGGTACATGTCCAAAAACAGTAGGCAAACAGAAGAAAATGTACAAGGTAATAAGTGAAAACACATCTCAGGACATATGATCCAACATAGATAAATGCGAGAGGTAAGAACCAAGAGTCGACAACAGGGCGTTGGCCCTCCGAAAAGGTCTCAATCCCTATCCCCGCCGACATCCATCAAATGGCCGGCCTATGGGGGCAGGGAGGGACCGATCCGGCGGCCCGCCTCACTTATAAATTCCTGAGAGGCAGGTAGGTTACGTATGCCTAAAGAAAATACAATCTCAAAAGAAAAGGAAGCCATAGAGCAGAGAAGGGAGGGAGGAGACTAAAAATGGAAAGGAGGAGAAAAAAGGGGGGGGGGTGGTGGCGGCCCCCCGGTCCGCCGACAGCCAGCTAGGCGATCAAAGTTTTATATTCATCGGAGAAGCTGAATTCATGCCAATAGTACCATCGTTTGAGGAATTTCTCCCTAATGCCCCTGTCAGTCGCAACAAGGTCCTCCATTTCATTGATATGTGCCACTTTACGCAGCCATAATGCCACCGTGGGAGATTGTGCCTGTTTCCAGAGAAGAGGGATACAGCTCTTTGCCGCCGTTAGCAGGAGAGGCAAGATTGATTTCCGATAAGAAGACTGTGGAAAGCTATTGTGGTGGAGAAGGAAGAGAGCAGGGCTCAAAGTGAGGGTATGATCTGTGAACTTCTGCGAGATACGCATCACTTCCTTCCAGAAGGGTTGCAGTCTGTTGCAAGACCAAAAGACGTGGAGGAGGGATCCCACCTCCTCCCCACATCGCCAGCAGAGGTTTGAACATGAAGGGAACATCTTATGCAGTCTGGCTGGGGTGTAGTACCATCTGGTTAAGAGCTTATAGCCAGCCTCCTGATACTTGGAGCACGTGGAAGTCTTATAGGTGAAAAAGAAAATACGCTCAACCTGGTGGTCCGAGAGAGAGAGCCCTAGGTCCCTTTCCCAGTGAGTCAGGTACAGGGGTCTGAAGGATGGATCGGAGCCTGATAAAAGGCGGTAGAGCAGAGATATAGTATGGCGCAAGGGAGAGTCCGATGCACAAAGTTCCTCAAAAGGAGTAAGGCGTCTCGTGAACGAGGTTGCCGGTGGCAGGGATTGCAGGAAGTGAGCCAGCTGTATCTTTTGCCAGAACGACAATGTGGCAAAGGCGTGATCCGAGAAGAGAGTTTGCCGAGAGATCCAACGACCACGGACAATGAAGTGTCTAGCTTGGTGACGACCGTTGGTCTTCAAGGCGCGAAAACCTGGGTCAGTCAGGCCTGGGGTGAAGTCCTGGTTATCGAGCACCGGAAACAGAGGGGAATGAAAGGTCGCGATGGAGCCCTCTCTACACAGCCTGCGACCCACCGCCAGGGTGGCCCCTATGGTCGGGTGAGCCGAGGTCCCGCGTGGTAGGGCAGAGGCTCCCCAGAACAGAGACTCCGGCGAAGAGTCACCAAAGCTCCATTCAATGCGCACCCATTGTTTCAGTGATCCATGTACATGCCAGTCCAGAATCCTGGCTAGGTGGCACGAGGCATAATATAGCGACGCGTCTGGGAAGGCCATGCCGCCACTCAGTTTGGGCATACGAAGAACCCTGAGCGCCAGGCGGGGGGAGCTCCGAAGCCACAGAAACCTGCGGAACACCTCATTAATCTTCCGAAGGAAGGTCTGGGGGACAGAGATAGGAAGGGCTTGCAACACATAAAGCAGACGGGGCATGACATTCATTTTTATGATGTTACAGCGCCCGAACCATGAGAACATTCCCTTCTGCCAGCCCTCCAAATCCTTCCGGATATGCACTAGAAGAGGAGTGAAGTTGCATTTGAAGATGCGATCAGGACGGTTAGGGAGAAAAACGCCCAGATATTTAATATGCGAAGAACTCCATTTTAAAGGGAAAATCCCTCTGGAGAAGGGTCAGTAAGGCCGGAGGCACGGAGACCGGGAGAGCTTCAGATTTCTGATGGTTGATTTTATATGAAGATAGCTCTTCATAGTTGCGGAACTCCTTCATAAGATTAGGCAGGGAGAGAAGGGGCTTTGATAAGAAGAAGAGGAGGTCGTCTGCATAAGCCGCCACCTTTGGGGCGAGCGACGTAGAGACCCAGATTCCACTTATATCAGTATTCGCCCTAACCAATCTCAAGAGAGGCTCAAGGGTCAGAACAAAAATCAGCGGGGAAAGAGGGCATCCCTGCCTTGTCCCATTGGATATTTCCAAAGGGCCGGAGAGCAAGCCGTTGATCTTAACGCAGGCCGACGGGCGAGAGTAAATCGCACCAATCCAGGACAACATGTGTTGTCCCAGCCCAATATGTCTCATGGTCTCCATAAGGAAGACCCAATTCACCCGATCAAACGCCTTTTCGGCGTCCGTCGAGAGGAGCAGCATGGGGATCCTCCGGGCGCACGCAGATCAATAGCCTTCGTGGTGTTGTCCCTTGCTTCCCGGGAGGGTACAAAGCCCACTTGATCATCGTCCACCAGTTGCGGGAGCAGGGGGGCCAAACGAGAGGCCAGGATCTTGGTGAACAATTTCAAGTCCACATTAAGGAGCGAAATAGGTCTGTAGCTCTGGCAAAGGAGGGGGTCCTTACCCTCCTTCGCTATCACCGTGATGTGAGCGCGGAGGGAGTCCACTGGGAACTCCGCCCCTGAACCCGCTGCGTTATATGCGGCAAGAAAGTGGGGAGCCAGAATGTCCTCAAAACTTTTATAGTAGGCCAGAGAGAAGCCATCTGGCCCTGGCGCCTTGCCACTCTGAGCTCCCGCCACGGCCCCCGAGAGTTCGGCAGGGAGGAGGGGCTCATCCAATCGTTCTAGAGCCTCTGTGGGAAGACCGGGGAGCCCGGAGGTCTGCAAGTACGTCCTGATCCGAGAGTGGAGCGCTGCCCGGGCCGGCGAAGATGAGTCTGGGGCCAGATTGTATAATGAGGAATAGTACCTGCGGAAGGCCTCAGCAATATCCTCCGTGGTGTGGACCTTTCGTCGCGACGAGGAGAGAATTTCTGGGATAAACGTCTGTGCCCGCTGTTTTCGTAAGGCTCGTGCAAGGATCCTGCCACATTTATTCCCATGCTCGTAGAACACGCGTCTGCATTTGGCCAAAGAAGCCTTCGCTTTGAAAAGGGCCAAGGAGCGCAGCTGATCCCGGAGAACAGTCAGCTCCTGAAGGGCCGATTGTGCCAGCGTTCTCTTGTGGGTGGCCTCTAGCGAAGCTATACGCTTCAGAAGATCCTGTACCTGTTGTGTCCGTGCACGTTTGCGTTGAGACCCTAATTTAATCAGGACCCCTCGCATGTAAGACTTATGAGCCTCCCACACCATTAGCGGCGAACTTTCCGGAAGGGCATTAGTCGCAAAGAACCCCCCAAGTTCGGTCCTAAGTTCTTCTAGGAGGTTAGGATCCTGGAGGAGACCGTCATTGAGCCGCCACTGCCATTGACGTGTCTCCGGGGTGCGTAGGTCCATCTCAAGGATCACCGGCGCGTGGTCGGAGACAGTGATGGAGCCAATAGACGCCGACACTACACGTCCCAGCAGGGCTTGGGGAACCAGAAAATAATCGATGCGCGAGTAGGAGTCATGGGGAGAAGAGTAAAAAGTGTAGTCTCTAGTGGTCGGATGGAGGACCCTCCACGCATCAACTAGATGAAAGGCGTGAAAGCCCTTCTTAAGTCGCTTTAGCGCCGCGTAGGATATGTGGGATGTTCCGCGAGAAGCGTCCAGGATCGGATCCAGGACAAAATTGAGGTCGCCTCCAAGGAGAACCTGACCTTCCATAAAATCGTGGAGTTTGGAGAGCAATGATTCTAGGAACGGGACCTGTTCCGTATTGGGCAGGTATAAGTTGACCAGGGTGACCAATACAGAGCCCAGACGACCCTTCACAAATAGAGCTCTGCCCATCTCGTCGCTCCACGAGTCTAAGCACGTCCACGGGGTTTGGCTACCTATCAAAATGCTAACCCCTATTGATCTGGAATCAGGTGAGCAACTGTGGTAGACAGTGGGAAACCGTCTGCCCCCCAATGAAGGGATTTTGGCAACTTTGAAATGGGTCTCCTGCAGAAAGCCAACGTGGGCCCGAAGGCGATGAAGGTCAGTCAGAACCATGGAGCGCTTTTCGGGGGTATTGAGCCCCTTCACGTTGAGCGATGCCAGGCGGATGGGATCAGCCGGGCGGGCAGCCATCACCACCTAAGGGGAGGGGGGAGGAAGAGGTAAAGTGGGGGGGGGGAGAAAAGAAGAAAAAAAAAAGGGGGGAGGGGGGAAATGAGAAGAGAAGGGCAAGAAAGAGGGAGTAGGAGGGGAAAAGCACAGAGTGAAACGAAGAACCACGGAACTACAGTGCCAGCGGCACAGTGAGAGCTAGTCTCAAATCGCCTAGGGTTCCAGACCCAAAGACCGAGTGGGGCGTGGGGAACCCCGGAAAAACAAAATCCTATGGGGGGAACTGGGAAGGCCACACCGAAAAGAGGATGGTGACCGCTCCCCTTCCATCCCATGTCGACCTAGGAAAAGGTGATATGTGAGCATCATACAAGGAATATAAACATTGAGGAACATCGGAGGAAGCACCGCCAGTCCGAGGCGGGGAACGTAGTGATCTAAACATTGAGCCATGAAAAAGACAATAACAGAAAGTAACTAAACAGCCAAGAGCAAGGAAGGACGGTCCAGAGCGCCGGCTCCCAGGGCAGCACCCCCCGACCACAAGGGCCCCAGGGACCGCAGCCCCACAAGCCCCCGCAAGGGACCCCCCCCAAAAGACAAAAAATATCAAGGGTCGCAGCACATAGCAAGGCCCCGGGCAGGGAAAAAACGGGGGGGAGGAGGGGAAGGGGGTGAGGTGGGAGGGGGAATGTGGCCAAGAAGGAAGGGCAAGGAAGGAAGGAAGAGGGGGGAAGGGGGAAGATAGGGAGGAAGGAAGAGAGGGGGAGGAACGGAGGGGAGGGGGAGGGAAGGGGGATGGAAAGGGGGAGGGGGAGGGAAAGGGGAGGGGGAGGGGAAAGGGGAGGAAGGGGGGATTGAGGAACCCCAACACTGCCTCCAGCCCAGCACACCTATCAAAAGGCTTTTAAATAGACACGGAGCTGTCAGTGATAGCAGAGGTGAAGGGCAGCCTGACTTTCTACACAAACCCCTAACACATGAGATCGACAAGGTCCTTCCTTAGTAATACCAGTTACCATATAGGTCTGTCCAAGCGGTAGGCATGTCCCCGACTGTGGCAACACCGGCAGAGCAGCACGGGGCCCCGCGGGACCCCCGAAGAGGATCCTCTGTGAGAGCCAGGTCTCCCCCCACCCCACATGCCCGCCATGACCCCCCGCAACAAATATCCCCATATGCAGCCAGCGTGAGGCCACAGTCCAGGGCCTGCAGGTGCTAGGTCGCCATATCCCATCCCAGCACAAGACCCCTAGAGCCGGCCCAGTATATCCCTCCCCGCTCTCATAGTCTGCTAGATAAACCCCCAGCAGGTGAAACCCAGGACAGGGAGAGGGCAGCCGGGAGGCACAGTCAAGCAGGGCAGTCCGCAAAAGCAGTCAGCGATAGGGGGACACCTGATGAGCACCGTGGTCCAGCAGCATGCAGGGGGTGCGAGCGTGAGGTTCACCAAGGAAGCAGCAGTCCAGCGGGAGATGAAAGGGGGGCCATGCCTCAACATACTAGCCAAAGCCGATGGGGTGCCGGACCTCAAAGTACGCACCGGAGACAGTAGCGTGCGGGGTGCGATGGATAATGGGCTAGCTGGAGACGTCAGGGATCGGGACCAAGGTAAAGGCAAGAGTCAGGGAAGGAGGGGGCCATACTCACACACCTCGTCCTAAGTCTCCGGTGCAGCGACTCCCGAACTCTGCGGAGGCGGACCCCGATACTACCAACGCTGCCTGCGGTGGAGCGGAGAGCCCAAGCCACGGGGATCCCGGCGTTGGTCACGGTCCGGAAGCAGGGCCAGCCAGTCCGGGAGCTCCACCCGTTCGATGCCAAGGAAGTCACAGAGAGACGGCAGGTCTGCGTGCTTTCGAAGCACAAAGATCGATCCATTCTTCCGCACTGTCAGCTGTAGGGGGAATCCCCATCGATAGGTGATCTCAGGCGCCCGGAGCCTCTCCAGCAGCGGTTTAAGCATCGCTCGGCGTTGCAGTGTGCCCCGTGCTACATCCGGGAATATCTGAATGGTAGCCCATTAAAGTCAATGGGGCCCTTGGACCAAGCCTCCCGGAGCACCCGTTCCTTCAGTGAGTACCGATGCAGGCGGCATATAACGTCCCTGGGTCTAGCTGGATCAGTGGGTCGCGCTCCCAAGGCTCGATGGACCCGATCAAACTCCAGGGTGACCGGAGGATCCGGTGGGAGGACACGGGACAGCACAGCTCTCACAGTTTCTGCAAGGTCTTCCGGGCCAGTGGCTTCAGGTAAGCCCCGGAGCCGTAAGTTGTTGCGACGGCTCCGGTTCTCAATGTCCTCCATCCTCAGTTGATGAGCGGCAAGGACTTCAGTGTGTCCGACCTGGGTCTGTTCCAGCTGGGATATCCTGGTCTGTAGCGCGCCGACCACAGACTCTCCCGCCGTCACTCGTCCCTCCAGGGAGGCCACCTCGCCCCCCAGCTGTTGGAAGTCCCGCCGGTGTTGGTCCGCCACCTGTGCCACTATTGCCTCCATGTCCGCTTTCGTGGGAAGGACCCTGAGGAGAGTCCAGATGTCCTGTATATCCCCCAGTTGAGACGGCATGTTGGAGGCAGTCACAGGGGAGGCGGCAGGGAGCACAGGGGAACTGCGTGTAGACGAGGATGCAGCCATCGGGCCAGGTCCCCCACGTGGCGTCAGAGTCAGGACCCGCGGTGTAGAGCTGGCGGACTCTGGGAAGAAGGCTCGGATCGGGGTCACTGAGGGGGTCCTCAAGGAAGAGGCTGTAGCGGGCTTAGTTCTCCTCTTTCTGCGGATGCTCATAGCAGCGAAAAAAAGCAGGTAATGGTCGACTAGGGAGGCCGGAGAGCGGGAGCACCAAGTGAAAACGTCCTCACACCGCCATGTCCAACTACATCCATGTTTTATACAAGATGTCTGTTACACCCATATAGGGTTATAAAAATTCACATATTGCATTTGTGTCTAAGTTTGTACATACCTTGAGGACACATCCTAAATGTGACGTGAAAGAGAAGGCCACAAAACATAAAAACGAAGCCAGGAAAGGACCTATGGCTCGTGTTATCAGAAAGAGTCGCCAAATATCAGTTTCTCCAGGTCTGTATCTTGCCTTAAAACGGTTTTGTAACAGTTTAGGTGTTTAATGGCAGACCATACATAGAGATATGGAGCGAGGGAGATGCAGCCATCCCACCAAGGACTCCCACGAGGATCCCAGGAAAAACAGCCCGCACTGAAGGGCGTCTGTAAGTGAGATATTGGTAGATATTAGTGTAACCCACAGGATGTATCAGGGCCTATAATAGATGTCAATGGATATTCAAAATTGTATACATACAGTATGAAAAAGTATCCAAAGTTGGATCCCTAAAAAGGGAATATAGTAGTCTGATCAAAAGATGCGTATCTCCATCTGGAGGGGAGTTCCTGTATGTAACAAAAAGGAGGATGGAAAAATTGGTGAGGCCCCCAAAAGATCATATTAGTGGGTCAAGGGAGTATGGGTACTACCACCACCACGAGACATGTGAGAATAAAGTAGAGGAAGCGAGAGAAGAAACCGCAAAGTTTCATCCCAGACAACCCCTCATTGTCAGACAGGTTACTGGGAAAGAAAGAGCACAGTTTTCCATAAAATTAAGGAGAAGGAGAAATGCATACAAAGGTTGTGAAAGTATGTGGACAGTAGAAAAGCTCCTTGAGGCTTATATCTATGGGTGCTCTGTACTGCATTGGGATCAATCCAATTATGCTAGTGTGGTAATTAAGAAATAAGTACCAATCGTCTCAACCAAAATGTTCCCCAAATGTAATGAAAGGCATACAGAGCACTCATATCGGTCGGTACCAGGTGTTCACAAGAGTGGACTAGGTGAAGTAGTTCCCAAATATCAAATATCGGAAGGAGCAAAGAGAGAAACCAATATAAGGAAAGGAGGTAGTGTGAAAGTCAAGTATTGCTGACATAAGTCGTGGTGGTGAGTTCCCATCCTGTTAGTCTTACCTTGTATCACTTCATAGCTGTGTAATGGCGGTGCGCACTCTGAAAGCGAGTGTCCACCTTTTGAGAGGACGCGGGCGCATGCGCAGTGCGTACGGAGGTGTGGCCGCCCATCTGACATGCGCAGGCCGAATGGGATCCCCCGTGTCTGGAGCGCACAGGCGCCGCCCACAGGGGACGTGGACCGCGGTGTGCGTTCCGGGCACGCAAGCGCACATCATGTGACCGTCGGACATCAACAAACAATGTCGACGCCAGCCGGTCAATGTAAGGGGCGTGGATACGCCCCTTTTTGCGCTGTGGGGAGTCACGGAAGGGTAGGGAAGCTGCTCAAACCTCGCTCTGTATGCATTTATAATGGAGGAACAGACATAATGTTTACATAAAATTGATAGACCAATATAGTTACATGGCATGCCATATGTCAATGAGTATATTTCGGGCATATAACGTGCAGCAATACTGATATTAAGAAATCAAAATTTCTGTCAGCATCCAAGAGGTGATGTTGCTCAGTGCTGTGAGCATTGCTTTGAAAGGGGAGAATATGATCGACAGAAAATAAGTGGGAAATGGTGATATAGGAACAGAAAGGGGTTACAGGTCATGTCACAGAGTCTGACAAGGGATTCAAAATATGTATGTATAAGGGGGAAGAAAAAACAATAGTAAAAAGGTTTCAAAATTTAAATTGGTTTTAGGGTTCCCAGTTTCCTGAAGTGAATCCTTCCAGGAATGGTTTAAAACTAATGTTGTCATTTAAGCCAGGGGGGATGGTGGCCCTTAATGTATGAATCCACCTGGATTCGCGTTGCAATAGGGTTTTGTCCCAATCTCCTCCTCTGCTGCTGGGGTGCATGCGGTCCAGGATTACAAAGAAGACTTGTGGAAAAATACCATTGTGTAATCCCTTTACATGTCTCCCTAGGGGGAGATCTGGGTTGCATGAGCGCATGCTAGAAATGTGCCTCTGTGAACTCCCCTCCAGATGGAGATAGTCTTCTTTTGATCAGACTACTATATTCCCTTTTTAGGGATCCAACTTTGGATACTTTTTCATACTGTATGTATACAATTTTGAATATCCATTGACATCTATTATAGGCCCTGATACATCCTGTGTGTTACACTAATATCTACCAATATCTCACTTACAGACGCCCTTCAGTGCGGGCTGTTTTTCCTGGGATCCTCATGGGAGTCCTTGGTGGGATGGCTGCATCTCCCTCGCTCCATATCTCTACGTATGGTCTGCCATTAAACACCTAAACTGTTACAAAACCGTTTTAAGGCAAGATACAGACCTGGAGAAACTGATATTTGGCGACTCTTTCTGATAACACGAGCCATAGGTCCTTTCCTGGCTTCGTTTTTATGTTTTGTGGCCTTCCCTTTCACGTCACATTTAGGATGTGTCCTCAAGGTATGTACAAACTTAGACACAAATGCAATATGTGAATTTTTATAACCCTATATGGGTGTAACAGACATCTTGTATAAAACATGGATGTAAATGTCTTTACATGCAATACTACTCTACTGTGCTTTTTTCTAATGACTGCAATATGTTTTACATCTTTAGTCCGAGATTCTTTCCTGTTGGACCATTGAGAAAGGTTACCAACCGAAACGCGTCTGGTCCCTTCCTTCCAAGAAATCCCAGCCATTCTTATCTGTGATGTATCACCTGGCCACTTGTTTTTAACCACTAATTGTTTGCAACCTATTGTGAGGGATTAGCTCGGTAGCGGGTGTGGATAACCCCTTTTGGGGGGGTTCGTCACACAGGGAGATAGCCGAGGAGTGGTTGAAAACAACAGTTTATGGTTTATTCGTCCAATTTCTTCAAAACAGTGCATGCAGCAAAAACATCAAAATAAAACAAAACACAAAATAAATCCTGGCCACTGTGGGCGTCTACCTTCTCACACACCGGAACCTATCTAAGGAGTCTTCCCAACCTACTCTTTGGGCAGACCCTGCTGGTTCTACAGCAGACACTCAAATGTCCATTTGTGTTTTCTTTACACAGAAAAAAATTCAACACCTCACCTTTAGAAGTCTCTCATCTGACTGCTCTCCCCAGCTTACACAGCCTCAGGAGACAGCAATCAATAGACTCCCTTTGGACAAGTTATAGAGATCCTAATTGCCTCATTCTGAACAGCTGAAAGTGTTCTCAACTTCCGTACACCTTCCTGCCTACCTCTGCAGCCGACACCTGATAGCAATTAGTGAATTGTCTAAACCAAGCAGAAATATATCTCCCGTCAGTGACAACACCCATAGATTTTCCTGACTTCCTGTCACATACCCCCCCCTCTTGTTTCAACCCTAGGGTTGGGACACAGGTTGACAGGCACGCATGTGCACGGGACAAACCATCTGCATTCCCCATTTGAACACCGGGGCGATGCGTTACCACAAAACTAAACTCCTGAAGGGCCAGAAACCACCTATTTATTCTCCTATTGGTCTCCTTGTTCTGTGCCATCCACTTCAATGGGGCGTGATCCGTCACCAGTTCAAACTGTCTACCCAGGAGGTAGTATCGGAGAGAATCCAAGGCCCATTTCATCGCCAAACACTCTTTCTCAATGGTGGCATAATTCTCTTCATGGGCCTTCAACTTTCGGCTGAGGTACATAACAGGGTGTTCTTCCCCATTGATAATCTGGGACAGTACAGCTCCTAAACCCACATTTGATGCATCTGTCTGGACCACAAAGTCTCGTGAAAAATCAGGCGACTTTAAAACTGGCTGGCTACATAAGGCCTGTTTTAAAGCCTGAAAAGCTGTTTCTGCCTCGGGAGTCCATTTGATCATGACAGACTCCTTCCCTTTGGTCAGATTGGTCAGGGAAGCAGCCTGTGAGGCAAAATGGGGAATAAAACGGCGATAATAACCTGCAATCCCCAAAAATGCACGAACCTGTTTCTTGCTGGTGGGACGTGGCCAATCCTTAATAGCTTCAACTTTGTTTATTTGGGGCTTGATTAGACCTCTACCAATGGTATACCCCAGATACTTCGCCTCTTCTAGCCCAATGGTACATTTTTTTGGATTGGCTGTAAACCCAGCTTTCCAGATGGAATCCAACACAGCCTGAACTTTTGGTAAGTGTGAGTCCCAATCCTCACTGTGAATGACCACGTCATCGAGGTATGCAGCAGCATAGGCTAGATGAGGCCGAAGGGTCTTATCCATGGTGCGTTGGAATGTGGCAGGAGCATTCTGTAACCCAAAAGGCATCCTCCGATATTGGAAAGATCCGTCTGGAGTTACAAATGCTGTTTTTTCCCTGGCCGACCCCGAGAGAGGAATTTGCCAATAACCCTTGGTAAGGTCTAACGTGGTCATGTACCGGGCAGTGCCTAGGCGATCAATTAGTTCATCTATGCGGGGCATAGGATAGGTGTCAAACTTAGTGATTTTATTCAGGCGGCGAAAATCATTACAAAACCGCCAACTTCCATCTGGTTTGGGCACTAAGACAATGGGACTGGACCAATCACTATTTGACTCTTCTATCACCCCCAACTCAAGCATTTTTTTTACTTCCTGGCGAATGGCATCTCGCCGGGCTTCTGGAATTCTATAAGGCTTTAACTTGACCTTATCCCCTGGGGTGGTGATAATGTCATGTTTAACTCCCGAGACCCAACCTGGCAGGTCTGAAAACTTCTCCCTATTACGGAGCACAAATTCTTTAACCTCCTGTTTCTGAAGTTTGGACAGAGTCTCTGCTATCCCAACTTCAGGGACAGCCAGGTGAACTGGAGCAGAAACTCGGGTAGTCTCAGCGACCAAGGACTCTCTATCCTTCCATGGTTTTAACAAGTTCACGTGATAGAGCTGCTCAGGTTTTCGTCTTCCTGGTTGGCTAATTTTATAATTCACCATCCCTATTTTCTCCAATACTTCATAGGGCCCCTGCCATTTGGCTAGGAATTTACTTTCGACCGTGGGGACCAACACCAACACCCTATCACCAGGTGCAAAAGAACGGACCTGGGCCCCACGATTGTAAATCCTTTGTTGAGCCAACTGGGCTTGGGCTAAATGTGCCTTCACAATCGGCATCACTTGGGCAATTCTATCTTGCATTTGAGCAACATGCTCAATCACACTTCGATGAGGGGAACTCTCACTCTCCCATGTTTCCCTGGCAATGTCAAGTAGGCCCCGGGGGTGCCTCCCATACAGCAACTCAAACGGAGAGAACCCTGTGGATGATTGGGGAACCTCTCTTATGGCAAACATCAGATAAGGGAGCAGATAATCCCAATTCTTTCCGTCTTTATCCACCACCTTCCTCAACATTTGTTTTAACGTTTTATTAAACCTCTCCACTAACCCATCTGTTTGAGGGTGATATACTGAGGTACGTAACTGGGTCACTTTCAGGAGTTTACAAAGTTCTCTTGTCACCCTGGACATAAACGGGGTGCCCTGGTCAGTTAGGATTTCCTTAGGTAGACCCACCCGGGTGACAACTTGAAATAACTCCTTGGCTATGGTTTTAGCAGAGGTATTTCGGAGAGGAATCGCTTCTGGGTAACGGGTGGCATAATCCATTATCACCAAGATGTGCTGGTGCCCTCTTGTGGACTTCAGTAAGGGCCCAACCAAATCCATGGCGATCCTCTCAAAAGGAACCTCGATAATGGGCAGGGGTACCAAAGGACTACGGAAATGGGGCATGGGTGCATTAATCTGACACACTGGACAGGAAGAGCAGTACAATTCCACTTCCTTAGTGATCCCAGGCCAATAAAACCTCTGGGTGATTCTCTCCCGGGTTTTTTCTGCTCCCAAATGTCCCCCAAGAATGTGCCCATGGGCCAGTTCCAAAACCATCTTGCGGTACGGTTTAGGCACTACCAGTTGCTCAACAGTGTCCTCTATCCTCTGTGACACTCGATATAAGAGGTCCCTCTCAATAATGAAGTAAGGGAGGGCAATCCTCTCGTCAGGGTTAACTAGC
Source organism: Pelophylax lessonae (assembly GCF_965119305.1). Classification (NCBI taxonomy): domain Eukaryota; kingdom Metazoa; phylum Chordata; class Amphibia; order Anura; family Ranidae; genus Pelophylax; species Pelophylax lessonae. The sequence continues at coordinate 61,841,915 of NC_138780.1, forward strand.
TCCCCATCTATCTTCACTACATTCTCCCGGGCTCTTAGCAATGTGGGGTCTCTCAATTGCTCAGTGATAAAATTTTCTCGGTGCACTTTAAGGTCATCCAACCCTAACGGCCGCTGTTCCTCTTCTGAGGTAGCAGGCTCCTCCCTAGGGACTGGTGTTTCCCCGGCTAAGACTGAGCACGGAAACTCAGGATAATCCTCACAGTTAGAGGATTCTGGAGTAGATGGTTCAGGCTCAGAAGAACCACCTACTGGGGAATCTGGGCAATCCCAGAGTTCCCAGAATTTTGGGAAATCCCTTCCCACAATGGCGTCATGTGGCAGTTTGGGAACTAAACCCACTTGGTGACACAAGTTACCGAGGGAGGTTTCAAAGGAAACTGTAGTCACCGGATATTCTCGAGTGTCCCCATGTACACAAACTACCGCCATTTTCCTAGGATGTACGTTTTTTTTCACCACTAGATCACTTCTCACTAAGGTAACCAGGCTACCTGAATCCAACAATACCACAACATCTTTACCATCTAAACACATTCTATATAAAGGTTTCTCATTCCCCTTTACTGCAGTGTATGTGGTTGCAAAAAAGGACTGTCGTCTCTCTGTCAGAAAGTCACAATGCATGGGTTCATCATCCACTGGGCAAACCGCTGGGCAAACTGCTGCTACATGTCCCTCTTCCCGGCAACGGTAACAAATCAACCTTCCAGTCCTCTCCTGTGGGATGGGTCTTCCAGGTCGCTCTCGCCAAACATTAGTAGTAGTCCTACTAACACCTCGAGTTGCTCTTTGGATCCTCTCTCCACCCCCATCCCCTGACGCAGTCTTACTTATAGGTGGGGAGGGTCTGGTCTTGGGGTGAAAAGTCTGTGCATCTCTGGAAAAAGAGGTCAAATTCTCAGTTGTTAGGTACCTTTCGACCAGGTCTACTAATTTGTCTGCGGTTTCCGGACCACCATGGCTTACCCATTTCTGCAGGGTGTTAGGAAGAGACCTAAGAAATTTGTCCATGACTACTCGCTCCAAAATTTCTGGTCCGGACAGAATTTCTGGCTGCAGCCATTTCTTAGCCAAATGGATGAGGTCATACATCTGCGACCGGGGTGGTTTCTTCAGCTGATAACTCCAATTGTGGACCCGCTGAGCACGGACATCCAAGGTTACCCCAAAACGTGCCAATATTTCCACTTTTAATCGATCATAGTTTTTTGCATCTGCAAGTTCCAAGTCAAAATATGCCTTTTGGGCTTCTCCAGCTAATAGGGGGGCCACTAGTCCAGCCCACTGTTCTTTAGGCCAACTCTCTTTCTCCGCTGTTCTTTCAAACGTGGTCAGAAACATCTCAGGGTCCTCATCTGTAGTCATCTTTGGCAATAAGTGGTTTACCCGAAAAGTCGGTATGTTACTGGCCTGACTCCCAACCTCGGTCTGCTGTCTCTGAAGCTGTTTCACAATGGCCTCCATTTGCTGCTGGTGTCTCTGTTCCACGCCTTCAATGGCCTCTCGGTGAGCTTGTTGTTGAGCTGCAAAGCTCCGCTGAAAATCCGCATTTGCCTGCTGTTGAGCTGCATTTGCCTGCTGTTGGGCTGCATTCGATATAATCAGTTGTTTCAGTATTTCCTCCATTTTTTTGGGTTTACTTTAACTGCCCGCGGCACTCCACCATATGTGAGGGATTAGCTCGGTAGCGGGTGTGGATAACCCCTTTTGGGGGGGTTCGTCACACAGGGAGATAGCCGAGGAGTGGTTGAAAACAACAGTTTATGGTTTATTCGTCCAATTTCTTCAAAACAGTGCATGCAGCAAAAACATCAAAATAAAACAAAACACAAAATAAATCCTGGCCACTGTGGGCGTCTACCTTCTCACACACCGGAACCTATCTAAGGAGTCTTCCCAACCTACTCTTTGGGCAGACCCTGCTGGTTCTACAGCAGACACTCAAATGTCCATTTGTGTTTTCTTTACACAGAAAAAAATTCAACACCTCACCTTTAGAAGTCTCTCATCTGACTGCTCTCCCCAGCTTACACAGCCTCAGGAGACAGCAATCAATAGACTCCCTTTGGACAAGTTATAGAGATCCTAATTGCCTCATTCTGAACAGCTGAAAGTGTTCTCAACTTCCGTACACCTTCCTGCCTACCTCTGCAGCCGACACCTGATAGCAATTAGTGAATTGTCTAAACCAAGCAGAAATATATCTCCCGTCAGTGACAACACCCATAGATTTTCCTGACTTCCTGTCACACTATGTATACAATTATTTTCACTTGTCTTTCATTCTCACAAATGTAATTCATATTCTCTATTGTACGAATAAAAATTTGAAGAAATCTACTCAAGCTCTGGTCTTTGCCATTTAAAGTCCCACCCTTAGGGGATCTCTTTGCTATAACTTATACCAAGGGATGCTGGCAATCTCCAGGGTAACCACCCTATCCGAATTATTCATTCCACATCTGAACCATATATGTTTATCTTGGTCTCATCAGACCACAGGACATGGTTCCAGTAATCCATGTCCTTAGTCTGCTTGTCTTCAGCAAACTGTTTGCGGGCTTTCTTGTGCATCATCTTAAGAGTCTTCCTTCTAGGGCAACACCCATGCAGACCAATTTGATGCAGTGTGCGGTGTATGGTCTGAGCACTGACAGGCTGACCCCCCATCCCTTCAACCTCTGCAGCAATGCTAGCAGCACTCATACGTCTATTTTCCAAAGGCAACCTCTGGATATGACGCTGAGCACGCGCACTCAACTGCTTTGATCGACCATGGCAAGGCCTAGTGGAACCTGTCCTGTTAAACTGCTGTATAGTCTTGGCCACCATGCTGTAGCTCGGTTTCAGGGTCTTGGCAAACTTCTTATAGCCTAGGCCATCTTTATGTAGAGCAACAATTATTTTTTTGAGATCCTCAGAGAGTTCTTTGCCATGAGGTGCCATGTTGAACTTCCAGTGACCAGTATGAGAGAGTGAGAGCGATAACACCAAATTTAACACATCTGCTCCCCATTCACACCTGAGACCTTGTAACACTAACGAGTCACGTGACACCGTGGAGGAAAAACGGCTAATTGGGGCCAATTTGGACATTTTCACGTAGGGGTGTACTCACTCTTGTTGCCAGCGTTTAAAACATTAATGGCTGTGTGTTGAGTTATTTTAAGGGGACAGCACATTTACACTGTTATACTCACTACTTTACATTGTAGCAAAGTGTCATTTCTTCAGTGTTGTCACATGAAAAGATATAATAAAATATTTACAAAAATGTGAGGGGTGTACTCATTTCTCTTACGTCCTCCGACAGTCGCCGCCCACTCATACAGTCTTCACTAATGGGTTATTGACTTCATCTCCACAGGAGTAACTAGGCACAAGACTTGTTAAAAAACAAAGCAATTACATAGACACACCTACGGGGGCTGTCCCACTGGTCCAATACCCCCTGCATCAGCCATCCAAACTCAGTTTGTCTTCTGCCTAGTTAAGGAGTTAGGCTTCCCTGTGCTGGGGCTTCAGTCTCAGCCTTTCTTCTTCTTTTTTTATGATTTTATTTGCTGCAAATGTGTTTTTACTTTGCACTACTAGCTGTTTATTTTGTCAGCGTTAGTTAGTCGGATCTTCGGATGAAGACGGCGTTTGCGGAGCTGGGAGTCGGACTGGCCGTCCTGGTTTTCCAGGACAGAGGGCCTGATGGAATCCCAGCCCGCCATCGATCGTTTAGCAGGCTATGTGTTCGCCCTGGCCTCGCAAACGACCCATCCCTGTCCTCAGGGATGCAAGCCTGCGAGGTGGCTACCTCATCTGGATGTCTCACCCACGGTTCTCCATGCACTGCTAGCGTCCTGCGTTTTTGGCTGACGGCACCCCTGCCATCTGAGAGTGGGCGGTTTCCTGTCGTTGAGAGGCAACCCACGCCATCGAGTACAGGTAAGTACATTCTGTGTGGGGCCTCTGTCTGGGGCTGGCAGTCCTGTGGGTCTGTGTTATCCCCTCATGTCTGTGCATTTTTGGGCTCCCTGATCCCGGTCCCTGCGGGGTTTTTTTCTCACAGCACGTGCTCTGTGTGGGTCTGTGGGGTTCCCTCTCCTTTATCACTTTAGGGTGCTGTTTGGAGGTGCAGACACATGTGGCGACCGCTGTGGGGTAAAACACCGCCGGTTCGCCATTTTAGGTGTGGGCAGCATGTCATGCTTCACTGTGGGCGCTTATCAGCATGAATGTAGTGTGTTTTTGGCGCCTTGCGACGCCATCTTATGTGTGGCAAGACGTTTCACACTACTGTGACTGTTCAATGGCGTCATTTAAAACGCACCTTCGTGGTGCCTAAGAAGTTTCAACTCCTTTATCCCTTCATGTCTCCTACGCATTTGCGCTGGTGTGTGGCTCCTACTGTGGATCACACTTTGGCCAGATTAAACAAGGCCACTCTGGTACCCACCAAAGATTCTCCGGTGTTTAGGGATCCTACGGATAGGAGGATGGAATCCCTTGCCCGCCATGCCTACATGGTGGCGGGTTCCCTGCTAAAGCCTATTTTCGCCTCTTTGTCATGTCGGCTCAGGCTGTGGCGGATTGGACTAAGGTGCTAAGACGCACCCTCGTGGCTGATTCTCCTCCCCCTACTACCGTGGCGATGGTCATGTATTTGTGTTATGTGGCCTTGAATGAGGCCCCATAGGCCGCACGCCTGTCCAGTGTCGCGGTGATTAACCTTCGCCTGATATGGTTGAAAAGCTGGTCGGCTAACCAGACTTCAAGGAAAACGGTGGCTGCAATCCCCTATGCGGGGTCTCGCCTGTTTGGGGAATCCCTGGATGAATTGGTTAAAGGGGTCACTGGGGGCAAGAGCACTCTGTTGCCCCAGAATCCTAAGGGCAAGTTTTTCTGCGGTAAGCGGGGCCCCTCCTTTAAACCAAAGCAGGGGTCCTTTCGTGCCTTCAAGGCACAGAACAAAGGAAAACCCTTCAAGGGCCAGGGTGGCCAGAGAAAGCCCTGGGCGGGCAAACCAAAATCCGGCCATGCTGGTGCAGCGGCCCAGTCCGTCTTTGCCTGATGGGGCGCCCTTACTCGTTTCAGGGGTGGGGGGACGTCTGCGCGGTTTCCTCCAACCTTGGCTGCTCCGAATTCCGGACAGGTGGGTTCAGGAAATCATTCAGGGTACAAGATCGAATTCCTTTCGCGGCCGGCGGACAGATTCTTTCCCTCAAATCTTCATTTGACCCCAGGGCGGTTACAGGACCTGCATCAGGCGGTGCAAGATCTTCTCACCCAGGGGGTGATCGTCCCGGTGCCTCATCGGGACAGGTTTTGGGGGTTTTACTCGAAACTGTTCACTGTGCCCAGAAAGGAGGGTAAGGTGCGTCCAATTCTGGACTTAAAGGCTCTGAACCGCTTTGTGCGCGTTTGGAAGTTCCCCATGGAATCGCTTCACTCAGTGGTAGCCTCCCTAAGTCCAGGTGAATTCCTGGCCTCTATCGATCTGAAGGATGCGTATTTACACATCCCCATTTTCGAGGGTCATCAGATGTACCTCCGATTCGCTATTGCGGAGGAACATTATCAGTTTGTGGCGTTACCTTTCGGTCTCGCTTCGGCTCCAAGGGTGTTTACCAAAGTGCTGGCTCCTATTCTGGGCCTTTTACAGGCACAGGGCATTGCGGTCTTCGGATATCTGGACGGTCTGTTAAGATCGAATGCCAGCCAGAGCCTGCTGCGCGATCTGTCCACTACAGTTCAGATGCTTCAGGAGTTCGGATGGACCATCAACGTGCAGAAGTTGACCTTGGCTCCTTCGGTTCGTCTCCCGTACTTGGGAATGGTTCTGGACTCTGCTCAAACAAAGGTGTTCCTGCCGGAGGACAAGCTCCGGACCCTACAGAACGAGGTCAGGGCCCTCAGGGAAAACGAATCCTCGTCGCTCAGGACCTGTATGCGGTCCCTGGGGTTGATGGTGTCAGCCTTCGAGGCGATTCCATTTGCACAGTTTCACACGCGGTCTCTCCAAGCGGAGATACTGGCCAGATGGGACAGGCTTCCTCAGTCCTTGGACCTGAGGGTTTCTCTGAGTCAACAGACCAGATTGGATCTTTTGTGGTGGCTTCAGCCTCCGGCCGTAGCGGAAGGGAAATCCTTCCGGCCGTTGTGGACAGTGATTACCACGGATGCCAGCCTGTCGGGCTGGGGTGGAGTCCTGGGCAACCTGTCTGCCCAGGGCCCTTGGTCAGTGGTGGAATCTTCACTCCCTATAAACATATTGGAATTGAGAGCGATCAGGCTGCTCCATTGGTCTGATCGTCTTCGGGGCCGTCCTGTACGGGTGCAGACGGACAATGCCACAGCTGTGGCTTACATCAATCACCAAGGGGGCACCAGGAGTGCCCAGGCGGCCCAGGAAGTGACCAGTATTCTGTCTTGGGCCGAGACTCACGTCCCGGCGTTTTCGGCAGTTCACATTCTGGGTGTGGAGAACTGGCAGGCCGATTATCTGGGCTTCCAGTCCCTGGACCAGGGGGAATGGTCCCTGCACCCGGAGGTGTTTAGGATGCTGTGTGTGAAATGGGGATCCCCGGATGTGGATCTGTTCGCGTCTCGGCTAAACAACAAGGTGGAAAGGTTAGTGGCAAGAACGCGCGATCCTCTGGCAGACGCCTCGGACGCGCTGGTGGTGCCTTGGCATCAGTATCATCTGATATATGCCTTTCCTCCGATTCAGCTGTTGAACAGGTTCCTTCGCAGGTTGGCCTCGGAACCAACATTGGTGATTCTGGTGGCGCCGGACTGGCCACGCCGGTCCTGGTACGCGGACATCGTTCACCTGGCCGTCGAGCCTCCATGTCGGCTGCCGATGCGAGAAGATCTACTGTCTCAGGGACCGATCTTCCATCCTGCTTTACAGTCGCTGGCTTTAACGCCATGGCTGTTGAAAGCCAGGTCCTGAGAGACAGGGGTCATTCCTCAGGTCATTCCTACCTTACTCAAGGCTAGAAAAGCCTCATCTGGTAAGATTTATTACCGTACATGGAAAGCTTATTTTGCCTGGTGTGAGTCCAGAGGCTTCCCTCCTCGTTCATACTCGGTGGCGAGGGTGTTGGCTTTCCTTCAGTCTGGCGTGGACCAGCGCCTTGCGTTGGCCACGATTAAGGGACAGGTATCTGCACTGGCTGTCCTTTTCCAGCGCCCCTTGGCGTCTAATTCTTTGATTCGCACCTTCATTCAAGGTGTGCGTTATTTGGCCCCTCCTCGAAGGGCGCCCTCACCTCCATGGAACTTGAACTTGGTTCTGTCCGTGTTACAACGTTCCCCATTTGAAAACATCAGGGAAATCTCGTTGCCTCTGCTGTCTAAAAAGGTTGCCTTTCTTGTGGTGATCACTTCTGCTCGCAGAGTGTCGGAGTTGGCAGCCTTGTCTTGCCGCTCCCCTTACCTGGTGGTTCATAGGGATAAGGTGGTTTTGCGACCTAACCAGTCCTTTCTTCCAAAGGGGGTCTCTGACTTTCACCTTAATGAGGACATTGTTATGCCTTCGCTCTGCGCGAATCCTAAACATCCTAAGGAGGTTGCTTTGCATTCCTTGGATTTTGTCAGGGTGATCAGGGTTTACCTGTCGTCAACTGAATCCTTTCAGAAATCTGATTCTCTTTTTGTCCTTCCTGAGGGATCTCGGAAGGGTATGGCTGCTTCTGCGGCGACCATTTCTAAATGGATCAGGCAGACTATTGAACAGGCCTATTCATTGAAGGAACGGGTTCCGCCCTTCCCTGTCAAGGCGCACTCTACCAGAGCGGTGAGTACGTCCTGGGCCCTCCGGCATCAGGCTTCGACGGCCCAGGTGTGCAAGGCTGCGAGTTTGTCGTCTGTGCACACCTTTTTTCAAATTCTACAAAATTGATGTTCTGGCATCAGCTGATGCCTCCTTTGGCCGCAAAGTTCTCTGTGCGGCAGTACCGTGAGTGGACCCTGGTTTTCTTGCGGGTCCCTGGCTGTTGGGGTTGTTTATCCCCTTGGTTATTTGCTTTCCTGGGTTGTTGCTCCTGTTGAGCATTTTTTGTTACCCAGAGGGTTACCTTTCTAGTCATGTAGTCTCTGTGTCTAGTCACTGTGTGTGCATTATAGGTCTCCTCTGGCCACCGGCATCCAGGACACTGTGCATTAGACCATACCGTAAAGGAATTTTACGGTAAGATTTTACAAAAATTCTGTTTTTTGTGAGATATTGTATATCTAGAACCATGCTGGTGATGTTTTGGGGCCCATGAATGATAATTCTTTTATCCAGTTTGTGCGGTTAAGTGTAGGAGAGTTACATATGCATTTGCTCATATTATATGCCAAAGCCTATAAGAAAAAGTTATCTGCACAGAAAAATAATCTACTGAAAAAGAAGCAGTGGAACACATTGACCAGTATAGAATGCAAACTCTGATAAAAAGCAATAGGACTGTCATACAAAAAAATTGTAATAATGACGACCTTGCCCAGACCCCCACACTGACAGAGACCTGGAAGTCCCACACCTTCCCCAATCCCCCACAGCACTGACAAACACTGAGTGAGGCCCCCCCCCCCTGCCCAGACCCCCATAGCTGACTGACACTGACAGAGACCCCCAGGCCCCCACTGACACTGACTGACCCCCCTGGCTGCCAGACTGCCACAGCAGAACAGTACCCCCGGGCCCCGACCGACCGTCCCCTGTCCCAGGCCCCCCCCCATCACAGACATCCCCCAGAGATACAGACGAGAGACCCCCATGAATGATTACACAATTATTTGTTCGGACATACCTGCTGTGTGACTGTGTGGGTTGTTGTGCACTGCATTGCAGAGGAGGACAGGTGCTGTGCTGCTCTCTGGGCTCTGTGGCGGGCGGCTGGCGTCACTGGCAGTGGCGTGGCGGCTGGGCCTCCAGGGCCTGTCTGCTACGGTGAGGTGAGGTAAGGCTGGCGGCGCTGGCTGGCTGCGATGGGGACGCACTTGGGGCTCCTCGCTCCTGTGTGTGGACTCACTGGACTGGCGGCTTCTGGCTTGGATGGCTGGCTGGCTTCTAGGCTGCAGGTGGGACGCCGATATACGCGGGGGATGTCTTGCTGCGCCTCGGCCCAGGTCAAAGAGGCGGAAGGGGAGGGGCGGAGCCTTTTTATTAAGCTCCCGCCACTAACCCACCAATCAGCTGCCGATCCTGGGATCTTGTGATTTTCGTATAATCGATTATGCCGGCAGCCCGCTTCGATGCAGAATCGCGAAGGGTCAAATCGCGATGCATCGATCTTTCGATTATATTCCCCAGCCCTAATAACTAATGTAACCTATTTTAAAGTTTGTTTTTTCCTAGATCACCTTAATAAATAGCACTGACATATTTATTTTATGACTACAGCAACAGAACTTCAAGCAAAAAGTAGTTGCTCTATTAAGAAGGTTTAAAGTCTCTGATGAGGTATGTACAGATTATTTTCAATGGAATTCTTTATATGTGCTAAAATGTGAACATAACATAGCAGGGGGTATGAAAATCTAGTTCATTTATTCTTATTTTGCTTTTTGTTTGTTGTTAGACCAATTAAAAGTGATGTATTATCCATGCTCAACCGTCTGACACTAATGCTAACATAAAATGCACAGGCAAGCCTTATCATCTTGGCAGCAAATTGGACAATGAACAGTGTAGCTTTAGCTGTATAAAAATATGTAAAATGTATTTTAAAAATGTATTAACCACTTAAACCCCAGCCCTATTTCGGACACTTTTTGTTTACAAGTTAAAACCAGTATTTTTTCCTAGAAAACTACTTAGAACCCCCAAACATTATATATATTTTTTTAGCAAAGACTCTGGAGAATAAAATGTCGGTCATTGCAAAATTTTTTGTCACACGGTATTTGCGCAGCGGTCTTTAAAACGCTATTTTTTTGGAAAAAATTTGAAAAATCACATTTCACTGCATTTAAAAAATACTAAACAGTAAAGTTAGCCCATTTTTTTGTATATTGTGAAAGATGATATCACGCCGAGTAAATAGATACCCAACATGTTACGGTTTAAAATTGCACCCTCCGTGGGATGGCGACAAACTACGGTCAATAGAGATCTTAATCTGCGACGCTTTAAATTTATTTAACGGTTACCAGTTTAGAGTTAAAGTGTAGCTCTTTTTTTAAATTATTGCCCACGCTCTGGCGATCGCGGCGATACCTCACGTGTGGTTTGAACAGCGATTTCATTTGCGGCTCGACTTGCGTATACGTTTTGTTTTGTGTGCGCGAGCTAACGGTGACGGGGGCGGCTACATTTTTTTTTTTTCCTATTTATTTTTTCTTTTTTTTAACTTTATTACAGTTTTAAAAAAAAAAAAAAAAAATCTGATCACTTTTATTGCTGTCACAAGCAATGTAAACATCCCTTGTGACACCAATATGTAGTGACAGGTACACTTTATGGAGGGATCGAGGGTCTAAAAGACCCTAGACCCCTCCACTACACTTCCCTGTATGCAAATCGCCGAAAAGGGCATTTTTGCATACAGCCGTTTTTCAAATCTGCCGCCTTTTGCAGCACATTAACCCTGAAGTGACGGTGGGACGGGAGCCCCGAGGAAAGCCACGGAAGGCGGCGGGAGGGGGGGGACGTCCCCTCCCGCCCCCCGGGTAACGATCGAGCGGCTCCCGAGCCACATTGGTCGTTACCGACGGAAAGCCGACCGTCGGCTTTAAACCACGGTACCGGGATGATGCCTCTAACTAGAGGCATCATCCCGGTATAACCCCGCAAAGTGTACCGACGTACCGGTACGTTGATATGCGGTAAGTGGTTAAATAAAATATGCACATAAATGAAACAGTAAATACAGATATATATATATTTAGATATAGTGCCTTGGGGGTCCCCTTAATGTGCCTGTAAAGTAGCACATCTGTAGCATGCATAAAACATGCTAAAGCAAAAATGAAATTTCTAAAGAAAGTTAAACCCATTTAAAATGACTCGCAGTTACAATTGCCGTCACCCAGCTATTCTAAAAAATAAGGAAAAAAAACAAGGTGGGGTCCCCTCCACCCCCCCCCCCCCCAAAATCCATACTAGACCCTTATCTGAGCATGCAGCCCGGCAGGTCAGGAAAGGGGAGGGGACAAGCGAGCAGCCCCCACCCCCCTCCTCAACCATACCAGGCCACATGCCTTCAACGTGTTAATGGGGACAAGGGCCTCTTCCCAACAACCCTGGGCTGTGGTCTGCAGGCGGAGGGCTTATCAGAAACTGGAAGCTCCCTTTTCGGGCCCCCAGATCCTGACCCCCCGTGTGAATGGGTATCAGGTACCCCTACCCATTCACTAAAAAATTGTCAAAAAGTAATAAACACAAGAAACTGTTTCTGACATGTCCTTGATTAAAAAAATGAAAAAAATAGTGTTCCTCGATGTAAATCCATCATCAATCAGGATGCTCACCAGACCCGGAAAATAGAAAAAAAATGCTCTTGCCACTTAGGAGGCCCCCAGCCATATGTTCGCTTTGCGCTTTGACATTTCTTATATAGGCAAGGAGCAGGGCCACCAGTGGCACTACCCCCTTCTGATTTTACTTGTTAAAGGGGGCTTTCAGATTCCTAAGTCTCCCACCCGCATACCCCAACAACCACAGCCCAGTGTTGTCGGGAAGAGCCCTAGTCCCCATCCCCCTATGTGGAGGGCACGTGGCCTTGTATGGTTCAGGAGGGGGGGGGGGGGTTGGGCGGGTGCTCACTTATCCCCTTTCCTAACCTGCCAGGCACATCATTAGAGGTACCATGCTGCACAGACAGAATAACTCCACTAATTGCAAATTTTTGATAAATTGACAGCCACTGAAATAAAACTTAGAAATCAGTGTGATGAAATAAACTTTAAAATATTGTAAATTAAACAAGAACATATGTGAAAGTTAACTTAAAGATCTCCACCTATGGTACTGTTGTTCAGGCTCTGTTCATCATCACTTTTTAAAGTATCAAGTGCTGAACCTGTCCATTTATGGATTTAAATTACAGCAAAAGTCCAAGCACAGATATCTATATGAACTTTTAAGGGAAAAAAATGACCTCTTGTCAAGCCTGTTAAATGAGCAGATTGAAACTCTCTATCGTATACTTTATTCATTTGTATACACTGTATTCTACAGCCAGAGCTGTGTTTCCATCTGCTGCACATACAAGAGTTGTGGCTCTCATACACAGAAGAATTAGATGTCTATTTATAAAGCATTATTTGAACGAATATCACACACGTTTGTGCAAGTTACACAAGATTTGGCCAAAATATCTGTTATAGATGAATTCCTAAGATCAATAGTTTCATCTAATGGCCAAAATGCGGTATATTTTTCTAAAATAAGATAATAGGAAAGAAGCGCAACGCCTTCTAAAGGTAGCAAGACATTTAATCCCCTACCTCCACCACCAGGACCCGCTCCAGTGATGCCCCAGATGACTTACTATTCTTGCCGATGTGCTTCTTATTCACCTGTGTTATGTGAGTGTACTGCTGCTTTACTCTACATTAAATGTCTTGCTGCACTTAGAAGGCACTGCGCTTCTTTCCTCTTGTCTCCCCCAGAGATCACTTCTGTCTCTCCCGCCGACAGCCGCTACAGTAGACAGCTATCCCCTGAACTTGGGACCCCTGAACTTTTTTCCCCCTTCCCCCCCCCCCCGGTCCCCAGGACTAGCCCACACTGAGACCTCTACTTGCGCCAATGTACTATATACTATTTTTCTAAAATACCTTACTGAGAAAATATTCTGCTTTTTGGCCACTAGATGGAGTCAACAATCATAGGAGTTAGTTACAGAAATTACAGCCAAAATTCATGCAGCCTGCATGATTGTGTGATATTCATCCAGCAAAGAAACAAATGCAGCACAAGCCGCACACCAGTGTCCATTCCTCTGAACACACTTATTTGACCACAAGCAGCTAGAGAGTGTAGGAGCAGGCACAAGATGTTCCTGCTCCTCTAGCCCTGGGTGAGGATATTTTGTATGCTGCTTGTGGATGAATAAAGACGTTCAGAGGAGTTGACATTGGTGCACTGCTTGTGTTGCATTTGTGTCTTGAGTTTGAGTACCAACAGGCATTGTTGCAGCATATCACGAAATACATCATTGATGAACTCCTGGAAGACAGCGGGCACATTGCACAAGCCAAAGGGCAACACTAGATATTCATAATGACAGGTTCCGGTATTAAACGCGGTTTTCCACTCATCGCCCTCCTTGATCCATATGGGGTTATAAGCGGCCCTTAGGTCAAGCTTGGTAAAAGATTGTTGCTCCTTTGAGGCGGTCGAACAATTCTGTAATCAACGGAATTGGGTATGCATTATTGACCAGGATGCGATTGAGGTCCCTATAATCATATAATCAGTGCAAGGTCTCAACTCCCCCCCCCCCTTCTTCTTTATGAAGAAAAAACCGGCACCCGCTGGGGAAGTAGACTCACAAATGTGTCCCCGGGCAAGGGCATCCACCATGTACTCCTACATGGCCTTATTCTCAACAACCGAGAGAGGATAAACCCTGCTACGAGGGGGAATGGCACCAGGTTGCAAGTCTATAGCACAATTGTACGGACGATGAGGGGGAAGAGTACCAATGCGCACCTTAGGCAACACTGAATCTGAGGAGGTACAAAGTACCTTAACATGCCTTTGGATACAAACAGCGCCACACTGTTGAGACCAAGAGAGGATCTTGACCGAATTCCAATCTAGGGTCGGATTGTTTTTCTGAAGCCAAGGGTACCCCAAAACAACAGAGTAGTATGGGGCTGATATAACCTGGAAACAGGTTGACTCCCTTAACAGCCCCTATCGCCATGTCAACCAGAACAGTCTCGTGGGAAACCTGTGCCGATTGCAGGAGTCTGCCATTGATTGCCTCGATGACTAGTGGAGAAACCTGGTGCTGCAAGGGTATGGAATTCGCAGCAACAAACGTACTGTCAATAAAGTAACCGCCGGCACCGGAGCCTACCAACGACTGAGTAACCACCTAACTTGCTGCCTAGGAGAGGACAACTGTGATTAGCAGTTTATCTTTACAGGAAACCGGGGACGAGGAAATTCCACCTAAGATCTGCCCTCTACAGGACCTTAGTTGCGAGCGTTTCTCGGATTGGTAGGATAAGATTTCAGAACATGTCCACCAAGGCCACAATACAGGCACCGGCCCTCCCTCCCTCCTAAAGGCCCGCTCAGCCTTGCAAAGGCGAGTGAACCCCAGCTGCATGGGTTCACAGCCAGACGCACCATCCCCAGGAGGTGTGGGAGGAGAGGGAGGAATGGGTGGGGAAGAAAACGTCGGAGCCAATCTGGTAGGAGGCCTCTCTCTCCACGAGCCTGGTATCTATCAAAATCAGGAAATATAAGAGAACCTCAAGCTCCTCAGGGAAATCCTTGGCCGCAATTCCGTCCTTCAATGCATCGGAGAGACCATGAGAGAAGACAGCCACCAGAGCCTCATTATTCCAGCCTACCTCTGCTGCCAGGGTACAAAATTTGATGGCATACTTGGCAACAGTTCGTATACCCTGTTGAATGGACAGGAGCAGCTTCACAGCAGAGGCAGAGCAAGCAGGCACATCGAATACCCTACGGAAGGAGGCAACAAAACTCGAGTAATCAAGTATCACAGGATTATCATTCTCCCAGAAGGGATTCACCCAGGTCAAGGCCTTGTCTGAGAGCAACGAGATTAGGAAGCCCACCTTGGACCTGTCAGAGGGAAACGCCTGAGGAACCATCTCAAAATAAATGCCCGCCTGATTTAGAAAGCCATGACACTGACTCAGTTCACCCCCATATCGCTGGGGGAGGGGGGCTAAACCCGTCATTCCTCTGGTAACAGCGATTCCAGGTGCAGGAGCGGCAACAGCAGCAGGAGGAACCACCGGCCTAGCAGCACCAGGAGCAAGGTGTGCCATGCATTCCAGCAACGTCTGCAATGCCTGAGCGAAGCCACCCAAAAGGTGATCTTGTTGATCGAGCCTGGAAACCAGCATGGCGGAGCATAGAAGCACCTGCATCATCACGATTCATGGCCCTTGTGTACTGTCAGGGTGAAAAATACTCAAATAAAAAGAAACTGGGTTAGATACTCTATACCACCCAATCCACAGTAAATAGAAAAATGTGGTCAAAAACTGGATATCTTCAACGTGTATACTTTATTTGAAATGGTGCAAAATAAATTACACCAAAAAAAAAAAAAAAAGATTGTGGATCCGTGCACAATGACCTGAAATAAAATGGTACCAAGGACAACACAACATACACAATATAAGCTTTTAGTTTAGTGTGTGTGTTGTGTTGTACTTGGTACCATTTTATTTCATGTCATTGTGCACGGATCCACAATCTTTTTTTTTTTTTTTGGTGTAATTTTTTTTGCATGCTTTCAAATAAAGTACACATATATATAGTTTTATATATCCAATGAGTGTTTGACCACTTTCTTCTATTCACTGTGGATTGGGTGGTATGGAGTATCTAAACCAGTTTCTTTTTATTCAAGTATTTTTCCTCCTAATATTGTACTGGTATAATCCCCCGCCTTCATTGTGGCAATTTTTCTTGTTTGATGCTTTTTATATTCATTCATTACATGATTAATGAGTGATATGTCTTGGGAGTGCCTATTATTAGTTTTTACAACTGTCAGGGTGGCAGTAAACCAGACCACACAAATATGAAACTAAAATAGAGCAGTTTGTTAGAGCAACAACAATAAACGCACAGCAAGAGTGAGGAGCGAAATCAGGAACAGCCGAGGTCGAGTCCAGAGCAGGTAGTAATCCAAGCTGGGATTGAGTCTAGAAGTGGGTAGTCATCCATTTCGGGATCGAATCTAGAAGCCGGTAGTCATCCAAGCTGAGGTCGAGTCCAGAGGCAGGTCGCCTGCCGATGCCTGGGTCGTCTGCCGATGGGGAATCGAGAGCCAGGAAAGTCGTCAGCCAAGCCAGGTTATGCACAGAGGAACAAGGAGAACAGAAGACTGCTAGCAGTGTTGCACCTTGGAGCACAAACACAAGGGCAAAGAACTGCAAGCCAACAGGTGATATATGTAGTCAGGTGTGCAACATCATCACTGAGCGATGCCCAGGCAGCAGGCAAGTGAGGATGCAATCAGAGTTTATAAAAGACAGCAGTCTGCACATGTCCAAGATGGCTGCCAACAGGAAGGCAAGGTAGGACCTTGACTGATACCAACTGCACTCCACCTCTTATTCCGGATAGCGGTCTCCAGAGTGGTGCCAGCAGCAGGTAAAAAGAGATCTTCAGGTCAGTGTGAAGAAATACACTGGGCATAATAGTACGGGGCTGCTTTCATACTGATGCTCTACGGTTTACCCACACCGCAGGTGCATTGAACCTGCAGCTTTCCTGTGGGTTGCTGCGATAAGCCATAGACTTCAGGTATATCCTGCAGGTTTGGTACACATTCTGAAAGTGCAGGAAAATTCCTGAATGCAGGACTTTTGGTGCGCTTTCAGAAAGTGCACCACACCTGCAGGCTATAATAAAAGTCTAAGGCAAAGTGCAGCTAACCCAGGAAAGTTGCAAATGCACTGTGCTGCACCTATGGTGCAGTTAAACCACAGCACATCAGTGTGAAACTAGCCTTAAAGGGGGCTCAGAACAGTGAGGGTTCATTTACGTTTTGTGGGGTGGTAAAACCCCCATAGTTAAGATGTGTTTTCACCACCCCTGCCCCATCCGCACCCCCTTCAGCTGCAGTGGCCATGGTGTACACATGCCGCAGCAGGAGTTATTTGCCCTGTCATGGTTGGTGGGTGTAGCACAAGCCAAGCCTGACCCATTCAAGTGAATGAGACCACTCTGCAAGTGCTCTGCAACCTTGTGCAGTATAGCAAACAAGGGATTAAAGCAGGCAGCGTTGTGTTGCTCTCTCACCACCTGCTTTAACTCCTTGGGCTCCGCAGAAGCATTCAGTTGTGGGGAGCTTGCAGAGTGGCCCCATTTACTTGAATGGGTCGCAATTGGCAGGCAGTAGAACCCACAAAAAGCAACAGGGGGTTTAAATTCTGCTGCGGGATGTGTACACCTTTGGCTGGCATCAAATGTAGGAATTGGGGACAGTAAACTTCACTGCAGGGTTTTTCTACCCCTCAACGTTGTGTGAATAAGCCCTAAGATTGCTGCTGTGGAATGCAACTAGGAGCTCATTTGCAAGGGCAGAAGGCACTGCTGCTCCTGTAAAAAGCGATCCCACAATTGCTGTCTAATGCATGCTATTGCAACATGGTAGTACGGCAATTGGAGGTTTAAATCCTGTGTGAGGAGGCAATACTCAGCAACACTGTGCTCAGTGATCTTTGACTTCTCCCATGTTGTTCAGGTACAGTGGGTACGGAAAGTATTCAGACCCCCTTAAATTTTTCACTCTTTGTTATATTGCAGCCATTTGCTAAAATCATTTAAGTTCATTCTTCTTCCTCATGAATGTACACATAGCACCCCATACTGACAGAAAAACACAGAATTGTTGACATTGTTGCAGATTTATTAAAAAAGAAAAACTGAAATATCACATGGTCCTAAGTATTCAGACCCTTTGCTCAGTATTTAGTAGAAGCCCCCTTTTGATCTAATACAGCCAGGAGTCTTTTTGGGAAAGATGCAACAAGTCTTTCACACCTGGATTTGGGGGATCCTCTGCCATTCCTCCTTGCAGATCCTCTCCAGTTCTCAGGTTGGATGGTAAACGTTGGTGGACAGCCATTTTTAGGTCTCTCCAGAGATGCTCAATTGGGTTTAAGTCAGGGCTCTGGCTGGGCCATTCAAGAACAGTCACGGAGTTGTTGTGAAGCCACTCCTTCGTTATTTTAGCTGTGTGCTTAGGGTCATTGTCTTGTTGGAAGGTAAACCTTCGGCCCAGTCTGAGGTCCAGAGCACTCTGGAGAAGGTTTTTGTCCAGGATATCCCTGTACTTGGCCGCATTCATCTTTCCCTCGATTTCAACCAGTCGTCCTGTCCCTGCAGCTGAAAAACACCCCCACAGCATGATGCTGCCACCACCATGCTTCACTGTTGGGACTGTATTGGACAGGTGATGAGCAGTGCCTGGTTTTCTCCACACATACCGCTTAGAATTAAGGCCAAAAAGTTCTATTTTGGTCTCATCAGACCAGAGAATCTTATTTCTCACCATCTTGGAGTCCTTCAGGTGTTTTTTAGCAAACTCCATGCGGGCTTTCATGTGTCTTACACTGAGGAGAGGCTTCCGTCGGGCCACTCTGCCATAAAGCCCCGACTGGTGGAGGGCTGCAGTGATGGTTGACTTTCTACAACTTTCTCCCATCTCCTGACTGCATCTCTGGAGCTCAGCCACAGTGATCTTTGGGTTCTTCTTTACCTCTCTCACCAAGCTCTAGGAAGGGTTCTGGTCGTCCCAAACGTCTTCCATTTGAGGATTATGGAGGCCACTGTGCTCTTAGAAACCTTAAGTGCAGCAGAAATCTTTTTGTAACCTTGGCCAGATCTGTGCCTTGCCACAATTCTGTCTCTGAGCTCTTCAGGCAGTTCCTTTTGACCTCATGATTCTCATTTGCTCTGACATGCATTGTGATCTGGAAGGTTTTGTATAGACAGGTGTGTGGCTTTCCTAATCAAGTCCAATCAGTATAATCAAACACAGCTGGACTCAAATGAAGGTGTAGAACCATCTCAAGGATGATCAGAAGAAATGGAAAGCACCTGAGTTAAATATATGAGTGTCACAGCAAAGGGTCTGAATACTTAGGACCATGTGATATTTCAGTTTTTCTTTTTTAATAAATCTGCAACAATGTCAACAATTCTGTGTTTTTCTGTCAGTATGGGGTGCTATGTGTACATTCATGAGGAAGAAGAATGAACTTAAATGATTTTAGCAAATGGCTGCAATATAACAAAGAGTGAAAAATTTAAGGGGGTCTGAATACTTTCCGTACCCACTGTAGATCTCCACCTCTTTAAGATTGCCTACCCCTGCTATAGACAATAGTGATAACTTGCATTTCTCTGTCGCTCATTGACAGACGTAGTCCTCCTTGATTAATATCAACTCGGGTTATACTGCCCTCTACAGGAGTAGGACTAGACAGGAAAGGAAACGTTCTGGCCACACCTTAGGGGCAGTCCCAGAGGGTATATCCTCTCACTTCCTGCTACAGGATATCCGTTTTTTTCTGTCTAGTTAGGAGTAAGGACCTAAGTTCCTTGCTGGGATCTTTGGTCCTGGCAAGATTTTTTAGAAATACTTTTTTAGGCAGCTTTTCTTCTCCAGTGTTCCTGTGAGATCCTCAAGCAAGTACGCTGAAACTGGGCGACGGGCTGGATGTTGAGATCCAGTGGTCACCCCAGTTCAGCCTACGAGCGCGTGCAGGCCATAGCTCCGCGCTGGGTCGGCCGCGACATAGTCCCACTGGACGGGGACTGACCCTGCGAGTTAAACGTCTCGCCTGGACGCCAATGACCAGTTGCAAACTGAGTCATGGCGTCCGTATTGGTTGACAGCCCCCCCACCCCGGTGGAGAGGGGTTTCTGTCAGGAGTTGGCACCCGCCTGGTTCCGGTATGGTGAGTAAAATGTTCCCCCTCTCCCCCTGTCGGGTTTGTTGGTGGACGCGGGCCCCTCTCTGGGATGGATGGACGTGATCCTAGCAGGTGTCATTGATCCCCCTGAGCTTGGTTTGGGAGCTGACTATCTATAGTCACTAAATGACACGATAAGGGAGAGGACTGAAGTCAGTGGCAGACTGCTAAAAGGTATTACTATTAAGGTATAGAGGTATCCTACCTAACATAATGTGTATACAGGCCGATGCCTATGCCTGGATTTCCGCATCCGCAGGTCGCCATCCTTCCATAAAGCCGGTCACCTCCGCAGGCCGCACAGCCTCCCGCAGGCCGCACAGGCCGAGGACTACCTCCCGCAGGCCGCACAGGCCGAGCTCACACTACCGCAGGCCGCTGCTACTTTGCTCAAGCCGCCGCTATCCTCCACAGGCCGCCGCCATTTTCCTTCAGATCGCACGAGGCCGCCATATTGGCGTAGCCTCGTGTCTCCAGCATGGGGGCGGCCATGTTTGAGGTGACCAAACACCTGGAGGAGTAATTGGGAGGCGCCGGAAGGTGTGTAAAGGGGCGGAGCCGCCTCCTCGGCCCGGGAAAGCAAGTCAAAGACTTCCTGTCTGTAACAGACAGTGCTGGAAGCAGGTTGATAAGAAACTTCTGTGCATCAGGTGAGCCTTGGGGTCTCTCTCTCTCTCTCTGAGGGGTCCAAGCAGGTACACTGAGGGGCGCTATTGCGCTGGGGGACTAAGTAAAAAAAAAAAAAAAGAAAGATGTTTTTTTCTTGCAATTAATTTTTTGTGTTTGCTGGCAAGTGTTTTGTTAATCATGAACCCTGCCACACATGTATCCTCACCTGATCCCCTCGAGGTGGCCGCAGGACCCTCCAGTACCCCACTTGGGATGATGCATTATCAGCAGTTTTGGAGTCTTTGGTATCCCGGGTGGAGGTAGCCTGTCAGGAACGGGGGTCAAGAGAAGCGACCCCCGCCTACCCCTATTTCATCTGATACTTCAGATACGGTTTCTGAGCTGGTCATTGCAGCCCCTTTTCTGGGGTTGTTGTCTCAGGTACGGTCTCCTCAGACAGTGAGGAGGACGCTTCTGCCTCCGCCAGAGCACAAGAAGCGTTGGTGGAGGCACTAGTTGTGTCTGTCCGGGGAACCTTAAATCTTGAGATTACACCGGCAGAAGTAGCTGAGACTGATATTCCTTTTTTGGTACTAGCAAGCCTACCAAAATGGCGAAGGGTTTCCCTTGCCCAAAGGGGGTTGTCCGAAAACGAACCCCTGCTATTTCCAAACGCATTGCTAGGCGCTATCAGTTTGAGGTATCCCTCATTATAAGATGGACGGTACCACCAATAGTGGACTCACCGATTTCCAGACTAAAAGCCACTGTTATCCCGTTGGATTGGCAGAACGGGCCCCCACCCATCTCTAGGGTGGGGGACGTCTTCACCGGTTTCCGGATCCATGGCTTTCCAGAATCCCGGATAAAGGGGTTCGCGAGGTCATACGGTCGGGATACAAGATCGAGTTTCGATCACTTCCACCGGTGCGATTCTTCCCTTCCAATATTCGACATCCCCGGGTCGCTTAAAAAGCTTTGCGGGGGACAGCTTGATGCAACAGGGAGTGGTAGTTCCCATTCCTTGGACAGTTTCAGGGGTTCTAGTCGAACCTGTTCACAATGCCCAGGAAAAAGGGCTAGGTGCGTCCAACTCTGGTCTTGGGAGAGATGGAGTCCATCCGAACAGTGGTGGCCTCCCTGCATCAGGGGGATCTCCTGGCGTCCATAGACATTTAGGATGCCTATCTTCATATCCCCATCTTCACAGGCTGGTTCCCACCAGGACACTGAACTATCTGGGCCTAATTTTGGATACATCCTTGGCAAGAGTGTTTCTCCATGCGGAGAAACTCCAGAAGATTCAGTCAATGATTCGGATTTTGCTGTCCGTCAACTGGCTGGGACTGATGGTCGACTCCTTAGAGGCAGTACCGTTTGCCCAGTCTCATACCCGAATTCTCCGAGAGGAGATTTTTCTCAAATGGAATCGGAATTCCGATTCCCTGGACAATCGGATCCGATTGAGCGAGCGGACCAGGGAGGCTCTGGTCTGGTGGCTTCGGTCTCCGATGCTCAGCCAGGGGAAGTAATTTCTTCTGATAAATTCCAGGTTACCGATAAATGTGTTGAAACTGAGAGCGATCAGACTTTGTCCGATTTACTGGACCGAGCAGCTCCAGGGCAGCCCGATTCGGATCCAATCGGACTATGCCACGGTCAGGACTTATGTCAATCACCAAGGGGCACCAAGAGTGCCCTGGCGGCCATAGAAGTGGCCAACATTCTTTATTGGGCGGAACAGTTGTTCCAGCTCTCTCCGCGATATTCATCCCGGGGTGGACAGGCAGATTATCTCAGCCGTCAGATTCTGGATCAAGAGGAATAGTCTCTTCATCCAGAGGTATTTCACCAGCTGTCCCTTCATTGGGGCACCCCGGATATGGATCTGTTGGCATGTCGGCTCAACAGGGCTCGCGCCCGCGATCCTCTAGCGGACGCAGCAGACGCGCTGAGCGCCCCGTAGGGGCAGTATCAGCTACTGTATGTCTTCCCCCCTCTCAAGTTACTGCTGAGATTTCTCCGCAGGATAGAGGTGGAGGGAACTCCAGTTATCCTGGTAATTCCGGGCTGGCCTCGTCAAGCCGGGTACGCCAACTTGGGCAGACTAGTCGCGGACGCTCCTTGGAGACTTCTTCTCAGGGAGGATCTGCGGTCTCAAGGACCAATCTTCCATCGTGCTTTACAGTTGCTGGCTTTAACGGCCTGGCCATTGAGACCCAGGTACTGAAGGACAGAGGATTGTCAGCTTCAGTTATTCCTACTCTAATTAAAGCAAGGAAAGCGACTTCCAGCAAAGTCTATTATCGCACATGGAAGGCTTATATTGCGTGGTGTGAATCTTTGGGATTTCCCCCACGTACCTATTTGGTGACCCGAATTTTGGCTTTTCTGCAAAAGGGGGTTGAGCAGAAGCTATCCTTGAGCACCAGCAAGGGTCAGGTTTCAGCGTTAGCAATCTTCTTTCAGAAGCCGCTGGCTACTCATTCCTTGGTGCGGAATTTCATCCAGGGGGTGCGGCACTTGGCTCCGCCAGTGCGCGCGCCCTTAACCGCCCTGGGATCTTAATTTGGTTTTGTCGGTTCTGCAGAAACCTCCCTTTGAAAATATCAGGGAGATTCCCTTGCTTACATTATCCCAGAAGGTGGTCTTGCCATTCCCCATATCTAGTGGTTCATAGGGATAAGGTAGTTCTTCATCCGAAGCCATCCTTTCTTCCTAAGGTGGTTTCAGATTTTCATCTGAATGAAGATATTGTGCTACCTTCCTTGTGTCCTAAGCCCAATCATCCTCGGGAATGTGCGTTGCATTCCTTGGATGTAGTTCGGGCAATCAGGGTATACCTGAAGACTACAGAATCGTTCCGTAAGACGGATTCACTTTTTGTGATCACGGATGGCCCCAGAAAGGGGTTGCCTGCATCTGCCGCGACGATCTCCAAATGGATTAGACAGACAGTGGTACAGGCTTATTCTATTAAGGGTCGGAATCCTCCGTTCCCTGTTAAGGCGCACTCCACTCGAGCGCTCAGTACTTCCTGGGCCTACCGCCATCAGTGGTCCAGGTTTGCAAGGCGGCTACCTGGTCGTCGGTGCATACCTTTACAAAATTTTATAAAGTTGATGTGATGGCATCATCGGATGCCTCTTTTGGCCGCAAGGTTCTGCAGGCCGCAATTTGAGGAGACCGGGGGTCTACCTCGAGGTTTTTTTTCCGTTGGAATTTCAGTTGAGTCTCATCTTTTGATTGATGAGCCTTTAAAACTTCTAGTTGGCACCGGTTGGGCCTTCTAGATTGGATTTTGATTTCCATTTTCCCACCCCTCATTTGTGGCATTGCTTTGGGACGTCCCGAGTTGATATTAATCAAGGAGGACTACGTCTGTCAATGAGCGACAGAGAAAAATGGATTTTTGTAAGATCTTACCGTAAAATCCTTTTCTCTTAAGCTCATTGACAGACATAGTACCCGCCCCTCTGTTTTTGAGTTGGGTTGGGTTAAATTCTCTGACACTGCTTTGTGACATAACTGATATCCTGTAGCAGGAAGTGAGAGGATATACCCTCTGGGACTGCCCCTAAGGTGTGGCCAGAACGTTTTCTTTCCTGTCTAGTCCTACTCCTGTAGAGGGCAGTATAACCCGAGTTGATATTAATCAAGGAGGACTACGTCTGTCAATGAGCTTAAGAGAAAAGGATTTTACGGTAAGATCTTACAAAAATCAATTTTTATCCAAACAAGATAACTTGCCAACTCACCAGAATTCCAGGCTGCCCTAAAAAGTACAGTAAAGGTGTTTTTATAGGACCGCAATGGCTGAGATAGCATTTATCTCATCCAGTAGGTTGTACAGTCACAATGTATTCTTCTATGGCTTGTATTGTACTATATTGTTTTCCTCCTATTTTGGATGGTTTATGTATAAACTATCCAAAATAAGAGGAAAAAAACAATATAGTGTAATACTATTAAAAAACAGCTAGACTTCCGGTTCTGGCGCCGTATGCCTTAGCTGCTCCTATCGCAGCTCCCGCAGCATGACTCAGTAACCCGCATATAAACTCGGGCCGCTTACCTGCTATTGCCCGCCACCCGCATCGGCAGTCTCCTTGGCTCCCCAGGCGATCACAGGCGGGCGCGCAACTACCTGACAAATGATAAATAAAGAAATCTGCGCAACTGGATAAACAGATGTGAAAAGCTGCTAAGTACTTAAGGATCAATAAACCAAAAAAGTTCCAATAACAAATTAATAATAATATTGTGCAGCGCTAATAAATGATGTCATGGAGAGCAGTCCAAAGGTGCAGAAATTGTGAAGCATGCACAAGGTAAGTGATCAGTGCTCTTCAATGTGCTGGCAGTCCTTCACCCAGTCTCAATAGCCTCTCACCTCACACTTAGCCCCTGTGTCACCAGACGGGCCAATAAGACATATGCTCTTTCCAAGGATAACACCAATACGGATGGAATCATCAATCCTCTTCCCCAATAAAGATAGTTCAGCTCACAGGTAATAGATCACAGATCCAAGCAGAAGGTCACAGGTCCACATAAAAACAAGGGTCCGGACATAGTGCATTACCATAATAAAACACTTTTATTAAGCATGATATGTATCATAAAATTACCTGGTAGAGCACTAAACAAGTGCATGTACAAAGCGAATGGTGATAATATATACACACAGCAGTCTCGTCTGACCGCAATGGATGGCGGGTGACGTCACCGGCCCCTCCCCCTTAGCATGCGTTACGTCCCGCTAGGCGGGACTAACTCCTAGTGGGATGTAACGCGTGCTAAGGGGGAGGGGCCGGTGACGTCACCCGCCATCCATTGCGGTCAGACAAGACTGCTGTGTGTATACATTATCACCATTCGATTCCATGCAATATGTCAGTATACGATCTTTCTCATCCCACCCTGTCTCCTTATCTCTACGGTAAGGCTTATAGACAATATTTTTCCCTCAGCCTGTGTATCCCATAAGCTCTCTTACACGCAGATCTCCCCAACATGAGTGTTTAACCCACCATGAATATTTTTTAATGGAATGTTAGGGGTCTTCGATCCCCAGCTAAAAGGATGAAGGTCCTACGTCATCTCAAACAGCTCAAAGCTGATATTGCCCTCATCCAAGAGTCACACCTGCCCTCCACAGATCTGTTTCGTATGCAAAAACTATGGGTTGATACGGTCATAGGCTCTGCGGCTCCCGGCCCAAAGCTGCATAAACGCATCTCTTGCGATATCATCTCCACAGAAACTTCCACTAAAGGTCGTTACATTTCTGCACACCTTTGCTTGAATGACAGGGAACTGATTCTAACTAACATCTATGCCCCTAACGTCCCTGACAAACAATTTTATGAAGAAATATCGACATATATTCTAAAATGTCCCCAGGTCCCTCACCTCATTGGTGGTGACTTTAACTCCACCCTGGACCCACTTCTAGACGAGAACCACCCCAAACCTAAGGCGAACCACTCTGCTTCATATGGACAGACACCCTTTGCATCTATCGTGGAGTCACCAAAATTGACTGATGTCTGGCGACACTTCCACCCGGTCGACAGAGATTACACTTTCTATTCCCATCCTCACAAGGTCTTTTCTAGGATAGATTATTCCCTTAGCTCTTACAATCTCCTGTCCAGGTTAGAAGATGCTGTCATCCACGAGATTGCAATTTCCGATCACGCCCCAATCTCCATATCCTTAGATCCATCCGTTACCTCAACCACCACTCACAAATGGAGATTTCCTACTACACAATAACGCTGATTTTATTTCCTTTATTGATCAGGCCCGGGCTGAGTACTCTTTTACGAATTTGCCCACGCTACAGATCCCAACCTCTTTTGGGAAGCCGGCAAGGCTTTCCTGAGAGGACGCATCATTTCATATGTAGCGGCATACAAGAAGTCTACCATGAGGAAATAAAAGTCAGCCAGTGAAAGCCTGCGGGCAGCCCAACACGCTTTGATGGTTTCAGACTCCTCAGAAAATAGGCCTGGACGGAAGCCAAAGCAGCTTTTGAAACCTGGGCTGACACTGTAGAAACCTTAAAACTAGCACATATGGCAGCCACTCTGCATAAGTTTGGCAACAAGGCTGGGAAGCTGCTGGCGAGGTTATGCGGAGGATCACACAGGCCCACACACATCACTTCAGTATGAGACCCTACTAGCAGAGTAGAAGACACACCTCAAGGGGTAAAAGCAGTTATGCACAAATTCTATTCCTCTTTATATGCCACTGACCCCATTGACTGGGATTTACCTAGATCCTTCCTTAACAGCGTCACACTGCCCAAAATTTCTCAAGAGCAACTTGCCTTACTCAACGCCCCATAACACATTTCGAGATCTTGGATGCCATCAAAAATCTGGCCCCGAATAAGGCTCCTGATGGCCTAACCGGGGAATCCTTTAAAACCTTCTCACCGATAAGCACCCCCATTCTATCAAATGTCTACTCCTCCATGTGGGCGGGAGGCACATATCTCCCTACTGGCAATCAGGCCTTCATAAAACTTTTAGCCAAAAAAGGGAAAAGACCCCTTAGAACCCGGCTTGTATAGACCCATCTCCCTTCTAAATTTGGATGTGAAGATTCTCTCCAAAATTGTAGCCTCCAGACTTGCACTTCTCATGCCCTCTCTAATTCACCCAGCTCACACCTAATCCAATCCATGTACACTTCTCCTGCGGCCAGGCTCTGGGTGGCTGGCTCCCCCACCAAGGAATTTTGTCTCGGCACACGTCAAGGTTTTCCCTTATCAGTTGCTTTTCAACCTTTCTTTAGAAACCCTCTCTAGATACCTTCTTGACGTAGCCCCACTTCATGGGATCTGCATCGGATCTCAGGTATTACGTATCTCCTTATTTGCAGATGATATCTTGATCTTCACAGCAAATCCTGAGGCGGATATGTCAACTATAATCTCCACGTTTGACAAGTTCAGGCTCTGCTCAGGATTACGGATAAACTACTCTAAAAGCGAAATCCTCCCCTTAAGTCACAACCCCTGCCCACCATGGGCAGCAAACTCCCCTTTCATGTTAGCCAAGTATTACATCACCTATCTAGGCATAAAAGTTGGGAAGTCCCCTTCCTCCATCTATACCTTAAACTATCCCCCCCTATTTACCAAAATCTGCCAGGAGTTGGATAGCTGGATGGGTCTGCCACTCTTGCTCTTGGGGAGATGCCACCTGATCAAGATGGTCAGCTTTGCTCAAATTCCTTATCCTCTGCAAACTCTTCCTCTGCTGCTCAAACATAAAGATGTTCAAGTTCTCAATCTGGCTTTTTCTAAATCTTTGTGGAAGGGCAAGCGACCACGTATCTCCTTTAAAAAGTTAGGTCTCCCCAGGAGAGAGGGTGGTATTAATCTTCCTGATCTCAGAGTTTACAACTTGTCTTGTCTACTGAGGGTAGCGGTAGATTGGATCTCTCGCCCTTCCCGCTTCTCCAACTATGCTTTAGAGTCCCAGATGTCCTACCCACTCTCATTGACAGCCCTCTTGCACACCAAATGGATATCCATACACCCAAATCTTCAACACAATATCCTTCTACGGGACACTGTTATAGCCTGGAGAGAGGTGCGTAAATGCCAACGGCTCCCCTCATCTATGTCCAAGTTCCTCCCTATCCTGGGGAACCCCAATTTTCCCCGGGATTGGATCTTCCAGTCTTCAAACTATAGGACCAAAAGGGATTAACAAACTTTTCGGACCTTTGTGACCAAGACACGGGTTTACCCCACCCGCCTCAGACTATCCTTGAAACTTTTGACCTTCCTAGCGCTCATATCTTTTTTCCTGTCTCAGTGCTTCAGTTTAATTCGATCCTCCTGCAGGGACCA
The DNA here is from genome assembly GCF_965119305.1 of Pelophylax lessonae. NCBI lineage: Eukaryota > Metazoa > Chordata > Amphibia > Anura > Ranidae > Pelophylax > Pelophylax lessonae. Next base: position 61,870,037 of record NC_138780.1, read on the forward strand.
AAAAAGCAGATTTAAGGACCCTCTCATCAACACTCTCTTGGAATCGGGGAAGTATAGTACATCTGATATTTACAAACCTCTTTTAAGCACCAACTCCCCTACTCTAGCGACCACAACCACGGCAAACTGGCTGAAGGACTTTCCGGAGGACAATATTGTCTCAAAAATCTTACAAGGTTACCAGACCACTCTTCGCCTCATGCCCAACGAAACATGGAGAGAATCGCAGCTAAAGATTCTGCACCAGGCTCATATACCATTCATTTCTGGAAAACACAATATAACACCCAGTACTTGCCTGCTATGCAGCGCTTAGAAGCCCTCCTTAAAACACAGATTCTGGTTGTGCTCCTTCATTTTTAAATTCTGGGATTGAATACTATCCTTCATCAAAGTTATCACACTTTTGCAACTACCCAAAGACCCCGTACTCCTAATATTTGGACATTGGGACAAACAACTCCAAGTATGGTCCAACAGGGCCTCTCCCCAACCAGGTATCTGGATTCTCACCTGCTTGCTCATAGCTTGGAGAGCTATCCTCTCTAACTGGATATCCCCAATATGTGCAACACTCACCCAAGTTAAACGAGAGCTTATAACTCTTCTCCGCAAGGACCAAATCAACACAGACTTTAATGCCAAACCTTCTCAATTACACTTTTACAACAAATGGCAAGACTTTTTATCATCACTATCCACGGGCCAGGAACTCACATCCTTTAACAAGACTTTCAACAACACTGGTTCCGATAGGTGACCGTCGGTTTTAAATCCAGCTCACTAAGAGACGCTTGGTTACCGGCCCCCTCCCATCTGCTCCCCCCCCCCCCCCCCCCCGTCTATAGCATTAGATAGTGTTATGTTTTTTTTTTCTCATTAAGATCCATCCAACTATCCCATTACCATTTGGAAAAGTTTGAGATTCCACCCCCCTATCCAACTATGAGAAATTGTACCTGGTGATAGACGAGTTTATTGTTTAGTCAAAATATTGTGGTTCGTACAGTTTGTTCTGCTTTTTTTCTCAATAAAGTCTACACAAACACAGCAACCAGAAGAACACCCATGAAGCAAGTACCACACTGTGAGTTAGTGTTGTAACACAAACCACCACCCAGGGGCAGATCCAGAGTCTAGTCTCGGGAGGTGCACTGCCAGAAAAAAGGTGTTGCTTACAGAACTGTATGTAGAACTGAGTTGCTGTAAAAGCGCACCTATCCATCTGGGACTCATGCCTCTACAGCCTTCCCTCTTAGTTTTGCCGCGATGAGGTGGCAGAGGCAAGGTCGCCTTAAATATTGATTGGGCCATGGGCAAAACTTTTTATGTCACAGCCTATCATTACCACTCACTGACTGGTTACTAGACAGTACAACACATTTCTGCTTGCTGATTGGTTGCTAGAGGTTACAGCACATCATTACTGCTCACTGATTGGTTGTTAGAAGTTACAGCACATCATTACTAACTGCTTGCTAAAGATTACAGCACATCATTACCACTCACTGCGCAATAAAGCAATCCTAAATAATTGAGCAAGTGGATCATCAATACACATACTACAGAAGATGGTCAGAGACTGCAGACATACTACAAGGGATGGTCAGGGACTGCAGACGTACTACAGGAGATGATCAGATACTGCGGACATTCTACAGGAGATGGTCAGAGATTGCAGACATAGTACAGAAGACGGTCAGGGAGTGCGGACATAGTAAAGTAGCTGGTCAGAGAGTGCGGACATAGTACAGGTGACAGTCAGAGAGTGCAGCAGATCACGGTAAGAGTGCGGACATAGTACAGGAGATGGTCAGAGACTGCGGACATACTACAGGAGAGGGTCAGAGACTGCGGACATAGTACAGGAGATGGTCAGAGACTGCAGACATAGTACAGGAGATGGTCAAATACTGCAGACAGTGCAGGAGATGGTCAGAGAATGCATACATACTACAGGAGATGGTCCGAGACTGCAGTCATAGCACAGGAGACGGTCAGAGACTGCAGACATATTACAGGAGTTGGTCAGAGACTGCAGACATAGTACGGGAGATGGTCAGAGACTGCAGACATACTACAGGAGATGGTCAGAGAGTGCGGACATACTATAGGAGATGGTCAGAGAGTGTGGACATACTGCAGGGGATGGTCAGAGACTGCGGACATACTACAGGAGACAGTCAGAAGCTGCGGATAAACTACAGGAAACGGTCAGAGGCTGTGGACATAGTACAGAAGACGGTCAGAGGCTGCGGGCATAGTACAGAGGACTGTCAGAGGCTGCGGACATAGTACAGAAGACGGTCAAAAGCTGGGGACATAGTACAGAAGATGGTCAGAGACTGCAGACATGGTACAGGAGATGGTCAGAGACTGCAGACAATGACATGGTACAGGAGATGGTCAGAGACTGCAGACATGGTACAGGAGATGGTCAGAGACTGCAGACATGGTACAGGAGATGGTCAGAGACTGCAGACACGGTACAGGAGATGGTCAGAGACTGCAGACATGGTACAGGAGATGGTCAGAGACTGCAGACATGGTACAGGAGATGGTCAGAGACTGCAAACATAGTACAGGAGATGGTCAGAGACTGCAGACATAGTACAGGAGATGGTCAGAGACTGCAGACATAATGCAGGGGACGGTCAGAGATAGGGGGCATAGTACAGGAGATGGTCAGAGACGACTGCAGACTTACTACAGGAGATGGTCAGAGAGCGTGGCCATGCTACAGGAGACGGTCAGAGACTGCAGACATACTACCCAAGGATCACCATGAGGCAATAGACAGCAAACCACCATATAGTGTAGTATTTATTTAACTTATGGCCAGCAGCAGAAGCAACTAATTACTCATATAGAATCCACATAGATAAGTGAAAACTGAACTGCTATGAATTTTTTTTTAACAATGTTTTTATTGTTTTCAAAAAGAAGATAACAAACATGAACATACAGCGTGAGTGTGGTAAACAGATTGACAGTTGAAACTACCTTTACAAAAATTCTTACAAGCAGTTTAAGAAGAGTTCCAATGAGATTGTAACCTAATGGACAAAAAACATGCATACAAGCAAACATGGCTATTGTACACATAGCAAGTCATGAAATGTATCGGGTTGTGTTTTATCATAAGAATTTGGAGTAGTATTAACTGTCTATCCATGGTTTCCAGTGTTTTTAAAACTTCACACTTTGTGAAACAATAAAAGTACATTTTTTTCATAGAACTGCGTGTTTAGGCAATGAAGAATGGGTCCAGTGCCTTGCTTACACTGTTTTGACCGCCACTAATATGTGTATGGTCACTGTTTGCATACTGAGGTGGATACTTTCCATGCCTAGATGTAGTATTGCGAGAGCCGGGTTGGGAGAAAGTAATATCCTGTGGTTTCTGAAATGACTTCAAAGATTTTCCGCCAAAAGCTGGTTAGGCCTTTACACGTCCAAAAGATATGTAAGAGATTACCTATTTGCCTGCAATTCCTCCAGCACAGAGGACTTTGTCGTAAAATTTCGATAAGTGGTGTAGAGTTTGGTACCATCTTGTTCTAGGTTTTTGTGTTTGTACCCAGTGGTTAACACGGTAGGATGCAGAGTAAGTGCACTTGATAGCTGTTAGCCATTGATTTTCAGACAAAGACGTTTGGAGGTCTGCTTCCCATTTAAGCATGAGGGGTGTTTTTGAGAGTTGTAGTTTGTGTTGAGAGGAAGAGAATTGTAAAAGAAGGTTATACCCTTGACATTAGGTTTGGATAAGAAAAATTGCCATATATTATTTGGCAATTTAAATTCTGGGGGGGGGATTCTTAGAAAGAAAGCTGGATATTCTGGTATATGAGAATAGGGCTTTTTTATGTAGATCGAACTCAGATTGTAAAGTGGGGAAGCTTTTCAAATTATTATGATGGTATAATAGATCTAAGTTTTTAATACCTGCTTCCGTCCACCTTATTAAGGATATACAAGGAATTAACAACTCCAAAGTTTTTAGGGGAATTGGGCGTGTTGTGCAGGAAAGGGGTTGGGGGTTTTGATCTATCAGTTTCCTCCAGGCAAGTACAGATGCCTGGGTAGGGAGTGGGAAAGATGATAAGCTTTGAGGTCTCCAGGCACCTGCTATTAAGATGTGATATAATTCCTCAGATTTCGTGAGTTAATTCAATGTTTGTCCATTGGATGTGTGTGGGTTTTTGGAACCAATGTTGTAGGAGCGTGAGTTGTGAGGTGTAATAGTAGTTTAAGTCTGGCAGGACGAAACCCCCTACTTTTCTATGTTTGAGACGTTGATGTGCGCATTTAGCGCATTTTTTCTTCCAGATGAAGGACCTCAGTACGGTTTTTAAAGTGTTAAGATAGCGTAGTGGAATGTGGATAGGGAGTGTGCAAAATACATAAAGGATTTTGAGGAGGCTTATCATTTTGAACGCTGCGAGCCTACCTGCCCAGGATAATTCCGTTTTAGGAAATCGTTGTCCTCTTTTTATAGAATTGATTAGGGGCTTCATGCTAATTTCAAGTAGTTTAGATATTGGGGATATCAGTTTGATTCCTAAGTATGTTATGCCTTGGTCAGTCCAAGGGTATGGTAAGTGAGATGAGAGATGCTTGCGGGTTTCTACATGAGTACCCAAATCAAGCATCAGTGATTTGGAGAAGTTCACTTTATAGTGTGAGATATTGCTAAAGGTGTGGCAAAATTGGTGTGCGTTGGTGAGTGAAATGATGGGGTTCGTTAGACTTAATATAACATCGTCAGCAAATAGGTTGATCTTCTGGGTATCATGTTTAAATCTAAATCCCGATATTAGAGGGTGTATTCGGATGGATCCTGCTAGGGGTTCTATCATGAGGTTAAAGATTTATGGCGATAGGGGACAACCTTGGCGGGTGCCATTAGTTATTAGAAAGGGCTTGGATAAGAGGCCCGTTGTAAGTACTCTGGCAGAAGGGGAGGAATATAAGGCCTTGTTTGTGGACAGTATCGGGTAGGGATGCACCGATCTGACTTTTCTAGTCCCGATACCGATGCCTGGCTTTGTGTATCTGCCGTTACCGATCTGGAAGTATTGTTTTGTTATAACTTATAAAAAAACAATACTTCTGGATCAGTATTAACAATTGTGCATTCAAAATCTAAAATATCATGTAATCAAACTCAAAATGAAAAAGAATAAAATGTAGCCACAAGAAAAAAAAACGTTTATTGCTTGAACATAAAATAGCAATCAAACAGTACACATTGTGAAAAATATAAAGTGCAAAATCCTGCAAACAGGAATTTAAAATGCAACATAGCAGCAACATAGCAGCTGAACCTGAGAAATTCTCAGTAAGATTAAACAAAAAGCTGGTCGAACAACAAACAACTTGATCACACCTACAAATAGCATGTACATTTGTAAACATGTAGTCCTGTGTCACACCACCATCACAATTTGGTGGAGTGTGACAGTGACACTGGACTACCTGTTTACATTACAAATGCTATTTCTTTGTGTGATCAAGTTGATTACAATTTCACACATGATACAAACATACATGACCAGTGAATGGTCACTTAATCAGCAATGGCAAATTCTTTCTCGAATTGAAGACAAGCATTTCTGCTCTCTCTGCTCAGAAGTCTAGTCAAAATTTTTTGCTGGACTGTAAAAAATTTATTGTGGAGTAATTGAAGATGGGGCGGTCAAAACGCCTGAAAGATGCAAAGACAGCTGAAATGAGAGACCGAATTCTATGGATGGAGGGGATGCTACCGCCTGAACGAGCCCCATCCATGCCTGAACAGAGTCTGCTAAAGAGAAAGGTTGTTGTCCCTAGCAACACTGGGGCAAATGCGGATTTTCAGCGGAGCTTTGCAGCTCAACAGGCTGACCAAGGGAGCATGGCAGGCTGGAAACAGAGACGCCAGCAGCAAATGGAGGTCATCGGTTTGGAGGAAAACGAGTATGTGTGCAGGGCTTGGCTGGATGCCTTGCAACGGAAAATGGAAGAAAAGGAACGAGCCCTGGAGATGCTTAGGATGGAGCATAGAAACTTGCAGGCTCAGGTGTTACAGTGGGAAGAATCCACTGCTCTTCTTTTTTCCGAGTTGCAAAAACGTAGAGAGACTATAATGGAGAAAGATACCATCCTCATGGAAAAGGAAATTGAAATTCAGACTTTGCAGAAGCAAAGTATGGGTAATATGTTGGAGTTGCGTAATCAGCTGACACAAAGTCTTCAGTCTTTGGAAGCTGCTAGAATAGACCTGCAGGATGTGCGGGAACAGAATGTCTCTCTAAAAAATACATTGTCTCTCAGCTACAAGGAGAAAAATGAGAGAGAGGCTAAATTACTGAGTACTGTGTATGAGCTCACCACTTTTAGCAATGTGGTAGATGAATTACCAGACTACAGACTGTAAAAATTGGAAAGTTGAAACCCAACGTGTCCAGCAGCAGTTAAAGGAGAAAGAAGCCTGTGTGGCAGAATTACAGTCTCATTCCCAGAAACTAGCCAATGAGGTGAAGGCTCTTATGCAGGGAAAAGGAGATTCTGAACACAAGAGAAAAAAAGTAGAGGCACAGCTTCTGGAATTGCAAGTCAAAGTATCAGAAGGTGAAGGATTGTGTGCTAAGCTGTCAGAGAAGGCAAACCGACTGCAGGTTGAGTTGGACAATGTCACAAATCAGCTTTCTCAAGCAGACAGAAAATCTAGAGAAATTGCCAAAGATTTCTCTATCTTGGAATCGCAGCTGCAAGACACTCAGGAACTCTTACAGGAAGAGAGGTTTCAAAGGCTGAGTTTTAGCACAAAGCTCAAACAAATGGAAGATGAGAAAAATGGTGTCCTGGAACAATTAAAACAATTAGAACAATTAGTGGAAGCGAAAACGTTTTGCAGCACATATTTGAACACTAGGAACATGTCTATACGGGTGTAAGTATTATGTCTGGGGGAGAAATATGAATAGTCAAGTTCCTCTGCATGTTGGCTTCACCACATGTCATGCACATCCTCCGATCAGAGAAGGTTGCTCAAGGAGGGTAGTCGGGACTTCTCTCTGGATGAGGAGTCCATGACGTGGTCTGCTACCAAGTTGAAATCTCCACACACAACTAGGTGGCCAACTCGTATCTTAGAAAGTTTAGCTAACAGTTTGCGTATGAACTTTAGCTGATGTGTGTTCGGTGTATATACATTACCTATAGTATACGTGCAATTAATTGTACAGACAAGTATGATATACAGTTGAGAAAATAAATTTTTGATCCCCTGCAGATTTTGTAAGTTTGCCCACTTACAAAGAAATAAAGGGTTTATCATTTTTTATCATAGGTGTATTTTAAATAATAGAGACAGAATATAAACCAAAAATACATGATACAAATGTTATAAATTGAGTTGCAGTTCAGTGAGTAAAATATCTATTTGATCCCCTGCCAACCAACAATTACATATAGTTACATAGTTAGTAAGGTTGAAAAAAGACATCAGTCCATCCAGTTCAACCTATGATGCGTGTGTGTGTTTGCTTTTAACCGTACATTGTATACCCCTGTATGTTGTGGTCTTTAAGGTGTCCATCTAATAGTTTTTTGAAACTATCGATGCTCCCTGCTGATACGACTGCTTGTGGAAGAGAATTCCACATCCTTACTGCTCTTACAGTGAAGAACCCCTTACGCACTTTAAGGTTAAACCGCCTTTCCTCTAGTTTTAGTGAGTGGCCACGTGTCTTATTGTATCTCCTTTCTCTGAATAGTTTGTTCCTTATGCTCGGGTCACCAGTACAGTATTTGTACATTGATATCATATCCCCCCTCAATCGTCTTTTCTCCAGAGAGAAAAGGTTCAGTGCTTGTAGTCTTTCCTCATAGCTGATGTCCTCCATTCCCCTAATTATTTTTGTTGCCCTTCTCTGAACTTTCTCCAATTCCAGCACATCCTTCCTGAGGACCGGTGCCCAGAACTGGACAGCATACTCCAGATGTGGCCGGACCAGAGTCTTATAGAGTGGGAGAATAATCTCTTTATTTCTGGAGTGAATCCCCTTTTTTATACATCCCAGTATTCTGTTGGCTTTGCTTGCAGCGGCTTGGCATTGCATGCCACTGCCAAGCTTGTTGTCTACCAGTACCCCCAAGTCCTTTTCCATCCTAGACTCACCCAGAGGTTCCCCCCCTAGTGAGTAGCTTGCTTTCTGGTTTCTGGCCCCCAAGTGCATTACTTTACATTTATCAACATTAAACCTCATCTGCCATGTAGTTGCCCACCCCGTTATTTTGTTCAGGTCTGCTTGCAAGGTTTCCACATCCTGCATAGAAGATATTGGCATGCCTAGTTTAGTATCATCTGCAAATACTGAGATTGTACTCGATATCCCCTCCTCTAGATCATTTATGAACAAATTAAACAGGATTGGTCCCAGGACAGAACCCTGGGGGACCCCACTTTCCACACCCACCCAATCCGAGTACTCCCCATTAATCACCACCCTCTGTACTCTCCCCTGGAGCCAGTTCTCTATCCAGGTACTCACCTTATGGTCCATACCTACCTTCTTTAGTTTGTACAGTAATCGTTTGTGGGGAACGGTGTCAAAGGCCTTTGCAAAGTCCAGATACACCACATCCACAGGCTTACCTTTATCTAGGTGGCAGCTCACTTCATCATAGAAGGTTAATAGATTGGTTTGGCAAGAACGATTTTTCATGAATCCATGCTGATTACTACTTATAATACCGTTTTTATTACTAAAGTCTTGTATGTGATCCCTTAACATCCCCTCCAAAATTTTGCAGACTACAGATGTTAGGCTGACCGGCCTATAGTTACCCGGGATATATCTCGGCCCCTTCTTAAATATTGGTACCACGTTGGCTTTTTTCCAATCAGCTGGCACCATACCCGTCTGTAAACTATCCTTAAAGATCAAGAATAATGGTCTGGCAATCACCTGGCTGAGCTCATTAAGAACCCTCGGGTGCAAGCCATCCGGTCCCGGGGATTTATTTATGTTAAGTTTCTCTAGTTTAGCTCTAAGTCTATCTTCTGTTAACCATGGCGGCACTTCCTGAGGTGTATTATTTAGTTCGGCCTTACAAGCTGGGTTCGTGTAGCCCCCCGATTCTTTTGTGTAGACTGAAGAGAAGAAATGATTTAACACTTCCGCCTTTTGTCTGTCCTCAGTGGCCATATTTCCTTTATCATTTTTTATGGGGCCAATGTGTTCTGGCCTCGCTTTCTTACTGTTTATATACTTAAAGAACTTCTTGGGGTTCTTTTTACTCTCCTCCGCTATATGTCTCTCGTGTTCTATTTTAGCCGCCCTGATTTCATCTTTACATTTACACTCTTTGTAATGCTTAAATGCTGCCAATGACCCCTCAGTCTTGTATTTTTTGAAGGCCTTTTCTTTAGCACTAATACACATTTTTATGTTGGAGTTTAGCCATCCAGGGTTTATTTTTGCTCTTTTAAATTTATTTCCCTTTGGAATGCACTGGCCAATCCCCCTGTTTAGTATGCTCTTGAAGCACTCCCATTTTTCCTCCGTGTTCTTTGTTTCCAGGGTTCTATCCCAATTGATATTTTCTAGCAGCAAGCGCAGTTTAGGGAAATTGGCTCTTTTGAAATTCAGTGTCCTTATATTACCCCTCTGCTTCCTATTACTGTAATTAATACTGAAACTTATTGACCTTTGGTCACTGTTCACTAAGTTGTCCCGTATTTCTATATCCGTGATCAGGTCTGTATCGTTGGTAATCAGTAGGTCAAGTACCGCATTGTTTCTTGTCGGTGCATTCACCATCTGACCCATAAAATTGTCCTACAAAACATTTAGGAACTGCCTAGCCTTGGCTGAGTGCGCGGTTCCTTCTGCCCAGTCTATATCTGGATAATTAAAGTCCCCCATTATAATGACATTTCCCATCCTTGCTGCCAATCCTATCTGTAAAAGGAGGGCAGCCTCACCCTCTTCCCTCTGGTTGGGGGGCCTATAGTATACGCCCAATATTACCTTCCCCGCCAGTAATTCTGGCTCCCACAGACTAGTTACAGTATGTGCTCATGTGGTAAACAGGTTAGTCCTGTCAATTAAAGAAGGTGCTCCTAACGACAACTCATGTGTATAAAAGACATCTGTCCACAGAATATGTTTCTTCCATTCAAACTTCACGATCATAGGCAAGACCAAAGAGCTGTCAAAGGATGTCAGGGACAAGATTGTAGACCTGCACAAGGCTGGAATGGGCTACAAGACCATCAGCAAGAAGCTTGGTGAGAAGAAAACTGTTGGAGCGATTATTCACAAATGAAAGAAATGCAAAATAACCATCAATCGCCCTCAGTCTGGAGCTCCTTGCAAGATTTTGCCTCATGGGGTAAGGGTGACCATGAGAAAAGTGAGAGATTAGCCCAGAACTACACGAGAGGAGCTTGTGAGTAATCTCAAGGCAGTTGGGACCACAGTCACAAAACAAACCATTGATAACACAAAATGCTGCCATGGATTAAAATCCTGCAGCTCCCGCAAGGTCTTAAAGAAGGCACATGTACAGTCCCGTCTGAAGTTTGCAAATGAACATCTAAATGATTCAGAGAAGGATTGGGAGAAAGTGCTGTGGTCAGATGAGACCAAAATTAAGCTCTTTGGCATTAATTCAACTTGCTGTGTTTGGAGGAAGAAAAATGCTGACTATGACCCTAAGAAGAGCATCCCCACAGTCAAGCACGGAGGTGGAAACATTACGCTTTGGTTTTTTTTTCTCTGCTAAAGGTACCGCCCGACTTTGCCATATTAAGGGGCTAATGGACGGGGCCATGTATTGTAAAATCTTGGATGAGAACCTTCTTCCCTCAACACTGAAGATGAGTCGTGGATGGGTTTCCAGCATGACAATGACCAAAAACAATAACGCCAAAACAACAAAAGAGTTGCTCAAGAAGAAGCACATTAAGGTCATGGAGTGGCCTAGCCAGTCTCCAGACCTTAATCCTATAGAAAATGTAATTTATGGAGGGAGCGGAGTTGTCCAGCGACAGCCATAAAACCTTAAGGATTTAGAGAAGCTCTATAAAGAACAGTGGACCAAAATCCCTCCTGCGATCTGTGCAAACCTGCTAACCAACTACAGGAAACGTCTTACCTCTGTGCTTGCCAACAAGGGTTTCTCCACCAAGTACTAAGTCATGTTTTGTTTGGGGATCAAATACTTATTTTAGTCACTGAACTGCAACTCAATTTATAACGTTTGTATCATGTGTTTATTTCTGTCTCTATCATTTAAAATACACATATGATAAAAATTATAGACCCTTCATTTCTTTGTAAGTGGGCAAGCTTACAACATCTGCATGGGATTAAATAATAATTTTCCCCACTGTATCTATCCTCCTTGTCTAGAATATCCTTTGACAGCGAGAAGATCACAGAGTCTCTTACTGCGATCAGAACTCCTCTTTTCTTGGCTTGAGTTTATGCCATGAAGATGTGTGGGTAGTTATTGTGGGCGCAGTAGGGAGTGCGTTCTTTGTGAAAGTGGATCTCTTGGATAGCTACGATAGCCGCTTTGTAGGTGGACGCTTCCTTCCAAAGAGAATAGCGTTACGCTGGATGGTTCAGTCCTCAAAGGTTCAGTGACATAAAATTAAGAGTCACTTGTGTAGCTTAAAGAGATATGATATTCCTGGATGAGTGTGAAGAAAAGTTTGATGAGCCCTGATTATTTGCTGACGGTTATCATAGAACTTGGTGGCAAAAGGGGTTGAGGTGTGTATATAGCCCCAAGTAATACTGCTGTGCCTATGTAGGAGCAGACATTTGAAGTAATTACCAATAGATATTAGTCTAGCTTGTAGGACGAGTTTAGTGAAAGGTAGATTCTCCATAGAACCAAGAACTTGGGATAAAACAAAGAGTGCGTCTGTAGGTATGGAGATGGGGCAAAGGAAGGATCTGTGGGCGCTTTAAGGTAGCGTGTTCCAGGTGTTGCTGGAAGTAAGAAAAGAAAGGTCATAGTTGACCTTGTGTTCAGTATGAGGTTGAGGACGTCTTTAAGAAACACTGGGTTGTTCTCTGTATGGACAAGGTCTTGGGCAAAGTTCTGCCGAGTGAACCTGTCTTCATATACAGAAGAGCACTGACGTTTGGGGAATCAGGTTTTGGACCCCCCCCAGTAGGCCTAAAATGTTTTGGGATAAAACTAAGGGCTTTTATGCCTGTCGGAGGTGCAAGGCCTGCAGGCAAGTTAATCTACATCTGAGATTATTTACCTCCTTTGTGTCTAGTGCTTATGGACGATCGTTCGATGTAAAAGATTTTATATCGTGCAATTCTACGCATGTAGTTTATGGTTTGGAGTGCCCTTTTTGCCTAATTTACATTGGGCGCACCAAGAGGACTCTGGCCAAGAGGATATCCGAGCACATAGCGAATATCCGCAAAGGATTTAAGGACTACAGTGTGTCCCTACACTTTAAACGCAATGATATTAGGGACCTTTCAGGTCTTAGGTTCTGGGGCATTAAAAAGATGGAGCCAGTGTGGAGGGGTTCTAATATGGTTAGAGAACTCTCCAAGCGTTTAACACATTGGATCTATCTTACCAATGCCTTATATCCTAATGGACTAAACGTAGAACTTGACGTGAATTGCTTTATCAGCAACTATTAAGATTGTGTTTCACAATATGATATAATTCTCCGACTGGAATAGTTTTGGAAGATGTCTTCTAGTATTTTTAAATTTTCAATCATTACCATGGGGATTACCATCATTACCATAACACAGTATGATTTGCTTTAATGTCTATTTTTTCATATTTTTTCTTTGTTTGTTTTTATTATTTTAAACTAATATAATGATCATAACCAGTGAGTCAGTTAATGGAATATATTCATGGGGTATAGAATTAATATTCATTGCTCTCTGCACATTGGTTATAAGGTTAAAAAAATGTGTATCATTTTAGGTTTTTTATGTATTTTTATACATTATATGTATGTGTGTGTGTGTGTGTGAGTGTGTGTGTGTGTGTGTGTGTGTGTGTGTATATATATATATATATATATATATATATATATATATATATATATATATATATATATATATATATATATAGTGTAGAGATATACTGTACACTCCTTGTATTAGTCTGTAAAAGGACATTGGGGTGTAATATATACATGTGATTTTATTAGAGAGATGCTGAGTATTCCCTGGTAGTGCAATCTGTGTTGTTTTAGTGGTGAATATACACAGAAGGTATATAGAAATGCTGGCGATGTTAATGACCTCCAAATGATCTAAACTAAACTAAGCCAGATTTGATAAGCATACAGCATCAAGGATCTCCCATGGAGCGGTGGCGGGTCCGATACACTCTGGATCATCTGTTCTTCAGCTGACCAAGGGAGTGCACCGCCCACCAGGGAGGGAGATATCAGGAGGTGGCCGTGCTGTGTGCCTACGCCCTCCGTAGAAGTCCTTTGATGACGAAACACGTCAGGGCGTGAGCACGCGGCCACCCAGGTAACCAACGTCTGACGTCACACCCGGGACTCTGCCGGCTAGTTACCGAGCGGCGGGGTAAAGCAAGCGGTGTTTGTCTGCAGGACAGAAGGTTACTATATGCAACAATTGTAACGCTCTCATGTTTTTTACTTTAAGTGAGTGCAATCAGTGAGGGGAATACAAATTGTGGTTTTAACAGTATCACGCTATGAGTCCTTTCTCATAATTTGCATGTCACTTCTATGAGCTTGGACTGTCTGTCTGGAGAGCCCTTTTGGGAATACTGGGGACAAGTTAATAGGTCATCTTCTCCAGGATGGTGTGAGATGCAGAGCAAGTAATAGTTTGGAGACGCAGCACTATTGATCCCATGATGGTTTTCTGAAAGGCGCAGTTAAATGTTTTCAGCTGCTGAGTGAGCACTACCTAAGGGCGTCACTAAGGTGCGGTGAAGGTGCATGCTATGAAAATTGAGCACTGGAGTGGATGATTTAATCTACCTACCCTACTTATTGACTGTGCAACCATCTGAAACATTAAAGCAGGATTTATTTAATCCCAGTGGGATACAAAAGACTGTTTTCAGCACTGCTAGTGTGATTTGTTTTTTCAGTTGGCATATGTTCTGTATTCTGAGCAATTTCACACACACGCTGTATAATAATTGTTTTTTAATAGCAGCTGCTATACCTATATAGGGTGATACATTTGTATTTTATTGAATTTTATGATATAATCCATAGCACTGGGTGGGTGGGAAATAGTGGGGATCATACTACTAGATCTTACACTTTTTTTAGGTCTGTTTTTAGATTTATTTTAATTTTATTTATTTAGTTATTTTTTTGGATTGGGTCCAGATTATACATTTCACTAATGAACACTCACAGTCTCTCTGGCTAATCTAACACTTTGTGCTGTATGTGCCTTTTCCAGTAGGTGGCACTGGATTTAACACTGTTCAATATATTTCTGCATTTTATTTTCATTTTTTTTTTTGTTAAATCTCAGTGGCTGTTGCTGATTAATTATCGCGGCATTACCATTTATAATCTAATTTTCTCTTACGTCCACTCCTCTGACAGTCGCCGCCCAATCTGCACGTCTGGGTATTGGTCTTATCCACAGGAATAAGCTAGGCAGAAGATTTTGTTAGAAAACATTCACAAAACCTTTGTATAGACACACCTACAGGGGGCTGTCCCTCTGGTCCAATACCCCCATCTAGCTGCATTCCCAATTCAGTTTGTTTCTGCCTAGCATAGTAGTAGGTAGGCTTTCCCTGGATGGGGCTGCAGTCTTAGCCTTTATTTGTTCCTGCGCTTAGTCGGACTGCGTAAGACTACAGTGTTTGCGGAGCTGGGAATAGCACTGGTTGTCCTAGAGTCTTATGGAATCCCAGCCTGCCATCGAGCGTTAGCAGGTTATGTGTACGCCCAGGCCTTGCAAACGACAGTGTCCCTGTCCTCCGGGCCGAGCCTGCGAAGTGCCTACTTCGCTGAGATGTCTCAACTGCGGTACGCCGCATGTTGCTAGCCTCCTTTTCGGCTGACGGCACCACCACCCAGAGTGGAAGATTTCCTGTCACAGAGCTGTACCCACGTTTTCGCTGGACCGGTGAGTACCACGCTACCCCTATGTCTATGGCATTGTCTGTTGGGGTGTGTATGTGGGCCCTCTGTGGGGATGACAGTACGGTATGGATCTGTAATGTCCCCCTCATGTTTGTCAGTGCGGTCCCTGTGTGTCCCTTCCCGGTCCCTGCTGGGGCGCTGTGGCAGTTTTACCGTTTTATGGGGGGTTGCGGGGGTCCCTGATGTCCCTGGGGTGCTTCGACTACTATTGGGGAGTGCAGACATGGCGTGTGGGGCTGCAATCGGCTAAAAAACGCGCGACCCCCATTTTAGGTGTGGGCAGGCTGTTTAGCCTCATGTGAGGGCAGCAGCCATTTTCTGCAATGCTGTTGGCGCCGATCGGGCGCCATCTTTGTTGTGGGCACTATGTCTTTACATGGACAGCGGCCATTTTCTCAGAGCTTTCTCCATAGACTTGAATTGGCAACCATTTTTGTGTGGCTCAGGGCTGTGTTCTGCCTCTAGAGGCGTGAGGTCATTTCCTTTCTCCTCACATGCAGATCGAGCTGGCAGCGTGAGGCGAGTATAGCACACTTTGGAAGGATTTTATGGTGTTTCCTGGCCTGCATTCCTGCTAACATTTATTTTCCTGCAGTTTCCTGTAACACAGGACTTGTTCCTCATTGCGGTGCATTTGCGGTGGGGACCGCGGAAATCGCTGATTTAAAGGGCCAGGGTAATTTAATTTGAGATTGCTATTATGGAGTCCCAGGATAGCAAATTCCCCCCAGCTCTGGTGGAGGGTTCAGGTACTCCTGACTCCTCTGCTATAGTCTCACTTACTGCTGCACTTGCAACTTTAGCATCTAAGGTGGATTTTTTGATGTCTGACCGGGCTTCTGAGAAAAGGTCTATGCCCTCTCAGTCTTCTGATTCAGAGCCAGATTTGGTTGCCACGGACAGCGTACCCCCGAGGGGTCTCAGTCCTTTCAGTTGGATGTGGAGGAGGATTCCCCCTCCAGATCAGCAAGAGAACACGCTGCAATGTCTGCGTTTATTAGCTCTGTGAAAAACACTTTAAACTTAGATGATGAGCCCCACGTGTCGGGTAAGCGGTCTTCCTTTGGGACCCGCAAAGCCTAGAAGTTGGGTCAGGTTTTTCCCTGTCCCGTGGAGTTTCACGATACCGTGAATGAACAATGGCACAATTTAAAATGTAATTTTGTAGTGCCCAAGAGATTTCAGTACCGTTATCCCTTTGCGATCCGGTGGATTCTTGCTGGACTGTGGCTCCTAAGGTGGACCACACTGTGTCCAGGTTGAATAAAGCCACTTTAATGCCCGCGGAGGATTCTCCGGTGTTTAAAGACCTGGCTGATAGGTGGGTGGAAACTCTTACCCGCCACATGTACCTGATGGCGGGTATCTTACTAAAATCCGTGTTCGCTTCCGTAATGGTCTCTCAGGCTGTTGTGGAGTGGGCCAAGGCGCTTAAGTGCACTCTAATTGCTGACTCCGCCCCTCCTACTACTCTGCAGATGGTGAATCAAATTGGTCAGGCTGTTTTATACCTGTGTGATCTGGCCTTGGATAAGGCCCCTTTAGTCGCACGACTGTCTGCAGTCGCAGTTACGATTCGTCGCATCGTTTGGTTAAAAAGCTGGTCGGCAGACCAGTCTTCCAAGAAGACAGTGTCTGACATCCCTTATGTGGGAGTCGTCTTTTTGGGGACTCTCTGGATGAATTGGTGAAGGGAATCACTGGAAGAAACTGCACTCTGCTGCCCCAGGTGTCCCGGGGCAAGTCCTTCCGTGGTAAGCGAGGCCCTTTCTTTAAGCCTAACCAGGGGTCCTTTCGTGCCTTTAAGGCACAAGACAAAAGTAACTCCTTTAAGGTCTCTGGTGGCCAGAAGAAGCCTTGGGCGGGCAAGTCTAAAGCCGCCCACACTGGCACGGCGGCTCAGTCCGCCTTGACCAGAAGGGGCGCCCTCACCCGTTTCAGGGGTGGGGGGACATCTGCGCTGTTTTCCCCAACCATGGCTGGCCAAGATTCAGGACAGGTGGGTTCAAGAACTCATTCAGTCAGGGTACAAGATTGAGTTTCGATCACGCCCAGCAGACAGATTCTTTCCATCTTCATTTGACCCGAGATAGTTTCCGAGATCTCCATCGGGCGGTTCAGGATCTCCTCGCCCAAGGGGTGGTTGTCCCGGTTCCACATCGGGACAGGTTTCGGGGTTTTTACTCGAATCTGTTCACAGTGCCCAGAAAGGAGGTCAAGGTGCAGTTTCTTATCCGCTTTGTGCGGGTCCAGAATTTCCGAGTCGGTGGTAGCATCCCTGAGTCCAGGAGATTTCCTGGCTTCAATCGACCTCAAGGATACGTATCTACACATCCCTAAATACGAGGGTCATCAGAGGTACCTCCGATTCGCGATAGCGGAGGCGCACTATCAGTTTGTAGTGTTGCCTTTTAGCCTCGCTTCGGCTCCAAGGGTTTTTACCAAAGTGTTGGCTCCTGTTCTAGCCTTGTTGCAAGTACAGGGGATTGCCATCCTCGGGTACATGGACGATCTCCTCTTAAGGTCGATCTCCAGTGCCAATCTGTTGCGCAATCTGTCACTCACGGTTCAGACGCTCCAGGAGTTCGGGTGGACCATCATTGTTCAGAAGTCGACCTTGTCCCCTTCTGTTTGCCTCCCTTACCGGGGGGATAATTCTGGACTTGGCCCAGGCGAAGGTCTTTCTTCCGGAGGACAAACTCCGGACCCTGCAGGATGAGGTCAGGTCCCTCAGGGACAACGAGCTCTCCGCGCTCCAGACCTGCATGCGGTCCCTGGGCTTGATGGTGTCGGCTTTCGAGGCCTTCCCATTTGCACAGTTTCACACGAGATCTCTTCAAGCAGAGATTCTGGCCAGGTGGGACAGGCATCCTCATTCCTTGGAAAGGAGGATCTCTTTGGGCCCCCAAGTCAGATCGGATCTTCTGTGGTCGCTCCAGTCTCCGGCTCTGAATGGTCGAATCGTCTGCGGGGCTGCCCAGTGTGTGTGCAGACGGACAATGCAACTGCGGTGGCTTACATCAATTACCAAGGGGGCACCAGGAGTGCCCGGGTGGCCAAGGAAGTGGCCGAGATTCTGTCTTGGGCCGAGACGCAGGTCCCGGCGATTTCGGCAGTTCACATTCCAGGTGTGGAGCACTGGCAGGCAGGCTATCTGAGCCGCCAGACCCTGGACCAGGGGGAAAGGTCCCGACAGCAAGAGGTATTTCAGATTCTGTGTGTGCGATGGGTATCCCCGGACGTGAATCTGTTAGCGTCTCGTCTAAACAACAAGTTGGGAAGGTTTGTGGCAAGAACACGTGACCCTCTGGCGGACGGCTCGGACGCGTTGGTAGTGCCTTGGACTCGGTATCGCCTGCTTTATGCCTTCCCCCCCCATTTCAGTTGTTGTCCAGGTTCCTTCGCAGGTTGGTCTCGGAACCGAGGTTGGTGATTCTAGAGGCCCCAGACTGGCCGCGCCGGTCTTGGTATGCGGACATCATGCAACTGGTCATCTAGCCTCCCTGACGGCTCCCACTACGAGACGATCTTCTGTCTCAAGGGACGATCTTCCATCCTGCTTTACGGTCGCTGGCTTTTACGGCGTGGCTGTTGAAAGCCAGGTCTTGATAGACAGATGTCTCTCGTCGATGGTCATTCCTACCTTGCTCAAGGCTAGGAAGGCCTCGTCTGGTAAGATTTATTATCGTACCTGGAAGGCTTCTTTCGCCTGGTGTAAATCGCAGGGGTTCCACCCCCGCTCCTTTTCAGTGGCGAGGGTGTTAGCTTTCCTGCAAACTGGTGTGGAGCAGCGTCTTGCGCTGACCACTATTAAGGGCCAGTTGTCTGCGCTGGCCATTCTCTTTCAGCGCCCTTTGGTGTTGAATTCCTTGATCTGCACCTTCATTCAAGGGGTCCATTATCTGGCTCCCCCTTGCCCCCTTGGGACCTGAATTTGGTTCTGTCCGTTTTGCAACGTCCTCCCTTTGAGAACATCTGGGAGATTCCTCTGCCGGTGCTGGCACAGAAAGTTGCCTTTCTGGTGGCGATCACGTCTGCTCGCAGAGTGTCGAGTTGGCGGCCCTGTCTTGCCGCTCCCCCTATCTGGTTGTTCATAGGGATAAAGTGGTCTTGCGACCTCATCAGTCCTTCCTTCCGAAGGTGGTTTGACTTCCACCTCAATGAGGACATTGTCTTGCCTTCGCTGTGTGCGAAACCTAAGCATCCTAAGGAGTTTGCCTTGCATTCCTTGGATGTGGTCCGGGCGATCAGGGTTTAACTGTCGTCTACTGAATCCTTCAGAAAGTCGGATTATCTTTTATCCTTCCTGAGGGACCTCGGAAGGGTACGGCCGTGTCTGCGGCAACCATTTCTAAATGGATCAGGCAGACGATAGTGCAGGCCTATTCCATTAGGGATCAGGTTCCTCCTTTCCCTGTCACAGCGCACTCTACCAGAGCGATTAGTGCGTCCTGGGCATTTCGCCATCAGGCGTCGGTGTCTCAGGTGTGCAAAGCGGTGACCTGGTCGTCCGTGCATACCTTTACAAAATTCTACAAACTTGATGTCCTGGCATCAGCAGATGCCTCTTTTGGCCGCAAAGTTCTGAGTGCGGCAGTGCCTTAGGGGAGACATGGTAGTTTTAGCCTGTCTCCTCCTGTTGGGGTTTTTTTCCCCTTGTTTATTTTGCTTTCCTGGGTTTGTTCACGCCTGTTGAGCTTTCTTGTTACCCAGTGTTTTTACCTTTCTGGTTCAGATAAGGTTCTTTTCTCTGACCTGGGTGCTGCGTTGCCTTTTGACGGTTACGTTTCCCACCCCTCACATCTACACTGCTTTAGGACGTCCTAGACGTGCAGATTGTATGAGTGGGTGGCGACTGTCAGAGGACGTAAGAGAAAATAGAATTTTTGTAAGAACTTACCGTAAAATTATTTTCTCTGAGTTCTCTGACAGTCGCCGCCCCCCACCCCTCTTTTGGGGTTCATGGATCTCTATACTACTTGCTACCAAACTGAATTGGGAATGCAGCTAGATGGGGGTATTGGACCACAGGGACAGCCCCCTGTAGGTGTGTCTATACAAAGGTTTTGTGAATGTTTTCTAACAAAATATTCTGCCTAGCTTACTCCTGTGGATAAGACCAATACCCAGACGTGCAGATTGTATGAGTGGGCGGCGACTGTCAGAGGACTCCTATGGAGTTTTTTGCTAAGTTGGTTCATGACATTATGGCGGCTGTTTATAGTTTAAATATCTCCTTTAAAATGGCCCCGTACCGGAAAGCGGAAACAATGTTTTTTGCATTCCATGTAGTATATTAGAATGGTCTGGTGTTTAATCACCTTCCGCAATATGGCGCTGGACCAGAAATGAAGTAGCAATGCGTTCCAGTGGTAGGCTACATAATAATGGATGTGATTGTAGACTCTAGAGGCCCATGAGGACACACTATTCTGTGAAACACAATGGGAGGAGCTTAGAGTGTGACATCACTTTGCCACATAGGCAGTTTCAGTGACGGTGCTTTGACAGAAGTGTCAGCGGCTTTTTTACTCCTTCTTTCATATTTTTTTCTTATGTATGTGGAGTTTATATGTGTGAATAGTTGCTTCTGCTGCTGGTCATAAGTTCATTAAATTCTACACTATATACTACACTTCTATTGTGTTATGGTCATGCTTCAACACAAGAGCTGAGCATTGCCCCCCCCCCCCCCCCCAGTGCATGAAGGTAGGAGAAGTAGTTGGTGGACTGCATCTTTTGTTAGTGATCTGCTCTTTGGCTGCACACTTATCTAGCAGCATTACTTACTGGTGAATGCGGATTGCATGTAGTTGGTGGTTGGTGTTACAACACCTTTTCTCACGGCGTGGCACTTGCTTCTCGGGTGTTCTTCTGGTTGATAGTTTTTAACAGTATTACACTATATTGTTTTTCTTTATATGTTGGATGCTTTATGAGTACAAGCTATAGAAGTGGACTGTGTGATTGAACAACCTACTAAAGGAGTTGAATGCTATCCAAGCCATTGTGGTCCTATTCAAATGCTTTTGCTGTACTTTTTAGGGCAGGCTAAAACTCTGGTGAGTTGGCAGTTCATCCGGTTTGGACACATGCAAACTATTACTATCGTCTATAGATTATGATTGCATCGTCACCATAAGCTCTTACAGACCTAATTAGACTGCTGTTTAGGTTATGAGTGTATTTTGACGTTTTTTAACCCAATGTTTTTTTGAGTGCTAATAGCTTTCTGCCCATGAAATTTTTTTCTTGCAGTAATTACACAGGAGGGGATTGCAATTTGACAATAAAGCTCTCTTGCATTTGAAGGCCACAAACATTCAAGGAAATTATTGTAAACTAGTCATTATGTGGAAACCTGGTGGGGGTAAAAAACTAGGGATAAACCGATATGGTTTTTTCAGGGCCGATACTGATATTTTGGTCACAACGTATCGGTATTGGCCGATATGGGCCGATATTTTGTACATTTAAAGTTTTGAAAAATAAAGACAATTTTTGACACAAATCTGGTACTGAACATGTTAATTTTTGTTTAATGCCTAATGGCTGGCTGTCTGGCACCCTGTGGTGGGTGGCTGGCTTGCTGGCATCCCGTGGTGGGTGGCTGGCTGTCTGGCACCCTGTGGTGGGTGGCTGGCTTGCTGGCACCCTGTGGTCGATGGCTGGCTGGCACCCTGTGGTGGCTGGCTGGCACCCTGTGGTGGGTAGGTGGCTGGCTGGCACCCTCGGGTGGGTGGCTGGTTGGCTGGCACCCTGTGATTGGGTGGCTGGCACCCTGTGGTGGGTGGCTGGCACCCTGTGGTGAGTGGGTGGCTGGCACCCTGTGGTGGGTGAGTGGCTGGCACAGGGGTTGTGGGTGGCTGGCTGGTACAGGGCCTGTGGCTGGCTGGTACAGGGTCTGTAGGTGGCTGGCTGTCTGGCACCCTGTGGTGGGTGGGTGACTGGCTGGCACCCTGTGGCGGGTGGGTGACTGGCACAGGGGCCTGTGGGTGGCTGGCTGGTACAGGGCCTGTGGATGGCTGGCTGGTACAGGGCCTGTGGATGTGGGTGGCTGGCACCGGGCTGCTGTGGATGGGTGTATGACTGTTATACACTTCCACAAGACTAGTCCCGACTACAGACAAGGCTGTCCAAGGCTAGGGAGGCGATCTAAGAAGACAGAATGACGTCACAAAAATATCGGCCAGTTCCGGGGCCAATACCGATATATCGGGGAAAGTGCATATCGGCCTTGCCGATAATCGGTCTATCCCTAGTAAAAACATCCAAAATACAGGAGGAACATCCCCAGACTGTAGGGACATCCAATGAGCAACAACGTAAGAGCAAGCCAACACCACAAAGCATAATAAACAAAGAATGAAATTCCCTTGTGCACTGAAATTGTCAAGGTCTTACCTTACCTTGCCTTCCTGTCTGCAGCCATCTTGGACATGTGCTGACTGCTGCCTTTTATGTACTCTGATTGCTTTATCACTTTCTGCGGCTTCCTGGGCATTGCTTAGTGATGAGGTTGCACACAGGATATATATACCACCTGTTGGCTTGCAGTCCTTTGCTCGTGTGTTTGCGCTTCTAGGTGCGTTTCTGCTGGCTATCTACTGGTTTCTGTGTTCCTCCCTGTATGACCTGGCTTTGGCTGACGACCTTCCTGGCTCTCGATTTCCCTTTTGGCTGACTACCTTCCTGGCTCTCGTTTCCCATTGGCTTACGACTTTCTTTGACTATGGTTCCCTCTATCCCTATCCGTTCCTCCGCTCCCGGATTCAAACTTGCTCACCTCATGGTGGGGTGACCCTGAGCACCACGACCTGGCGCCAACAAGCAGCGAAGTCCATCTCCACCATCAGGAGCTCTGGTGAATACCGGTTGGCGCTTAGACTCCGCACTTCAGGTTAGCCTGCGTCTTCCACAAGGATGACCCCGCTGTACACTAGGCTCAGCTACGGGAGGCATGACAGTACACACGGCCATGAATCCTGAGGATGAAGGTTCCCCTACGCTCCCCATGCTGGTTTCCAGGTTTGATCTACAAGATCTTCATTTGGGTCAGTTTGTTCAGGTGTTGCAGACGTTGCTTGAACGCACAGCGCCCCTCCCCTCGGGGTGCTGCTAGGCCTGTGGTTCTTCCTGCTGCTTCCGTTGCTGCTTCTGCTTCCGCACCTGGAATCGCTGATGCCAAAGGGATTACTGGTTCTGCCCCCCTTTCCGCAGCCTTATGGGGGTGATCCGAGTCTGTGTCATGGTTTCCTAAACCAGGTAGGCATTTATTTTGAGATGGTTCCTCAGGTATTTCGCTCTGAAAGGTCCAAAGTAGGCTTCCTGATATCCTGGCTTTCAGATAAGTCCTTGGCTTTGGTGAATCCCTTATGGGAGAACAACAAGCCTGAGATACTCGATTACCCGAGTTTTGTTGCCTCCTTCCACAGGGTGTTCGATGTGCCAGCTCGCTCTGCCAGTGCTGCTGAGCTGCCTCTGTCCATCCAACAGAGTATGCCATTGAATTTTGTACCCTGGCAGCAAAGGTGGGCTAGAACAATGAGGCCCTGGTGGCGGCCTTCTCTCATGGCCTCTCCAATACGTTGAAGGACGAGATTGCTGCCAAGGATCTCCCTGATGAGCTTGAGGCTCTCATTTCCTTCCTGATCTTGATTGACATTAGGCTAAGGGAGAGACCATTATTTAAGGAGCGCCTGCGGAGGTCTCCTACCAGATTGGCTCCTGCGTTTTCTTTCTCACCCATTCCTCCCTCACCTCCCACACCTCCTGGGGATGGTGCATCTGGCTGGTAACCCATGCAGCTGGGGTTTACTCGCCTTTCCGAGGCTGAGCAGGCCTTGAGGAGGAGGGAGGACCGGTACCTGTATTGCCATCTGTGTAGGCATTTTCTGAAATCTTGCCCCACCCATCCGGGAAAACGCTCAAACCTAAGGTCCTGTCGGGGGCAGATCATAGGTAGTCAGAAAGAAAAAACTCCACCTTTCTCATTTCATTTCTTGAAGTGCTGAAATGGCAGGGCAGTACAAAACCCCCCAAATTACCCCTTTTTGGAAAGTAGACACCCCAAGGAATTTTCTGAGAGGCATGTTGAGCTCATTGAATATTTCATTTTTTTGTCACAAGATTTTTGAAAAATAAACAAAACAAATAAAAAAAAATTTTACACAAAGTTGTCATTGAAATTATATATTGCTCACACATGCCATGGGTGTATGTGAAATTACACCCCAAAAAAACATTCTGCTGCTTCTTCTGAGTACGGGGATACCCCATGTGTGAGACTTTTTGTTAGTCTAGCCGCGTACAGGACCCCGAAAACCAATCACTGCCTTCAAGCTTTCTAAGGGCTACCTATTACAGTTTCGGAGGCCATGAAATGACAAGATAGCACAAAACCCCCCTAAATGAACCCTTTTCGGAAAGTAGACACCCTAAGCTATTTGCTGAGAGGCATGTTAAGTCAATGGAATATTTTATATTTTGCCACAAGTATCGGGAAAATGCCAATTTTTTTTGTCACAGGTGTTTTGAAAGAAAAAAAAAAAAAAGAAAATTTACACAAAGTTGTTACTTAAATTATATATTGCTCATACATTCCATGGGTATATGTGAAATGGCACCCCAAAATACATTCTGCTGCTTCTCCTGAGTACGAAGATACCACATGTGTGAGACTTTTTGGCAGTCTTGCTGTGTGCAGGACCCCAAAAACCAATCATCTCCTTCAGGCTTTCTAAGGGCAGAAATTGTTGATTTCACCCCTCACTACCTATCATAGTTTCGGAGGCCATGGAATGCCAAGACTGCTACAAATTCCCCCCAAATTACCCCTTTTTGGAAAGTCGACACCCTAAGCTATTTGCTGAGAGGCATGTTGAGTATTTTGAAGGTCTCACTTTGTCACAAAGTTTTGGAAAAAGAAAAACATTTTTTTTCCTTTTCTTTTTCATTTTTCAAAACAAATGAGAGGGGAAAAATACTCACCATGCCTCTTAGCAAATACCTTGGGGTATCTATTTTCCAAAAAGGGGTCATTTGTGGGGGTTTTATGCTATCTTGGCATTTCATGGCATCCGAAACTGTGATAGGTAGTGAGGATGAATTTAACAATTTATGCCCTTAGCCTGAAGGCAGTGATTGGTTTTCAGGGTTCCTGTACACGGTTAGACTGCCAAACAAAAGCGACAACTTTGTGTAACACAAAAATAAAAATTTGGGCATTTTCCCGATACTTGTGGCAAAATATAAAATATTCCATGGACCCAACATGCCTCTCAGCAAATAGCTTGGAGTGTCTACTTTCCAAAATGGGGTTATTTGGGGGGGGGGGGTGGGGGGGGGGGTTGTGCTATCTTGACATTTCAGGGCCTCCAATACTGTGATAGGTAGTGAGGAAGTAAAATAAGCACCTTATGCCCTTAGAAAATGGTGATTACGCTAGTTTTCGAGGTCCCGTACACAGTTAGGCTCCCAAAAAGTCTCACACATGTGGTATCCCTGTACTCCGGAAAAGCAGCAGAATGCATTTTGGGGTGTCATTCCACATATACCCATGGCATGTGTGAGCAATATGTCATTTAGTGACAACTTTATGTAAAAAATAAATAAATAGTCATTTTCCCGAACTTGAGGCAAAATATAAAATATTCCATGGACTCAACATGCCTCTCAGCAAATAGATTGGGGTGGGTACTTTCTAAAAAAGGGTCACATGGGGGGTGTTTGAATATTAGAAACTAAGATGCCACACATCACCCACTCTTCTAACCACTTGAAGACCAAGCCTTTTCTGACACTTGTTTACATGAAAAAAATATTATTTTTTTTACTAGAAAATAACTTTGAAACCCCAAACATTATATATTTTTTTAAAGCAGAGGCCCTACGGAACAAAATGGTGGGTGTTGCAGTTTGTTTTTTTGCAAAAAAACCCCACTTTTTTTAAATTCAATGCACAAATACACTATATATTGCCCAATTATTTGGTAATATATAAAAGATGATTTTATGCCAAGTACTTAGACGCCAGACATGCATTAAATCTGTGCAGGCCCGTGCAGTGGCAACAAACTACGTACATTTTTATAAGCCGTTACAGGTTACCATTTTAGATTTACAGAGTAGGTCTACTCAAGAATTACTGCCCTCGATCTGACGTTCATGGTAATACCTCACATGCATGGCGCCATTGCTGTTTACATATGAAACCTGAGCGAAGCTTGCGTTCACATTTGCGCACAAACGCGGGGGGACATGGGTGCTTGATTTTTTTTTTCTTTTTTCTTTTATTTTGACACCTTTCCTTTTAATTTTTTTTGTTTTTTAATCATTTTTATTGTCACAGGGAATTTCAATATCCCCTATGATATCAATAAGTAGTGACAGGTACTCTTTTTTTTTCAAAAGGTTAGGGGTCTATTAGACTCTAGATCTCTCCTGTACCCTTAAAGCATCTGACCACACTAACAGTGGTGTGATAAGATGCTTTCCCAATGGCACTGTTCATAAGTCATGAAATGCTTGTAGCTTCCAGTATCTTAGGCCATAGAGATGACTGGAGCCATTCTGTGCTCTCTGTGTGACCTCTATGGTCAGCTGACAGAACCACTGGCTGCAGTCTCGGGTTACCCGGTGGGACAGGAAAGCCCGAGGAAACCTTGGAAGGCGGCCGGAGGGGGGGGGGTCCACTCCCCTTTCTTGTAAAAGCAGTCTAGCGGCTAATTATCTGCTAGGTTTGCTTATACATGAAAGCTGACCGCTGGTTGTAAAAAAAAATACCAGAAAGTGTGTGGTATGGGTACTATTAGACTTCCCAGCATCCACCCACTTCTAATGATGGGAATAAATGCAATGTTCTGTTTTTTTTCCTTCAGCCCATGGGCTGAAGGAAAAAAAAGAACATAGCAGATTCCTCCATTCACATCGATCGATGTGGATGAAGTAACCTCTGCCAAGGAAAGTGTTAAAAAAATATATGTCAAAACATAGGGGAGATCCGCCGTCTATGTCCACCCCATCCCCTATGCTTCGCCATATATGCTCTTTTTTTAACTGCAGTGGTAAAATCACCTCCTACAGCAGTATAATTAAGTATATGGTGAGAGAAAACGCTGTTGCTGTCAGAATAAACAAATCAGTGCTGCAGCTGATGGGCGTGCCTGCAAAGCAACCCATGGTTAACAATAAAATATTACAGTATAACAGTAAATCATAAAGTACAGTAAAAGTAGAAAGAGTAGAAAAGTAAAGTAAAAACAAAAAATGAAGACAATAAAACGAGCACTGTTTTTTGGCTTTTTTATTTTTTTGGAACTTTTTTTTTGCACTTTTTTTTTGTAACTGTAAAAAAACAGTTCCAGGCTAGGGTGTCTCAAAATGCGATAGCCAACGTCTTTCGAGACCCTGTGCGAAAAAGTGTGCCCTAAACTGTGCCATGCTGTACCCTATACTAATAATTTACTAGTGTGTCGTAGCGACGGAAACCATCCCTGATGCAGAGACCAGGTTGGCCAGGACAGGAGGGACAAAAAAAACAGGTGTCACTCCTAAATCCGCGTTTACTACAGACACGATATCTTCTTTGGGGGGTTCTTTGGGTAGGGGTACTAGGGAGGATATCCGGAAAATGCCTCTCATGCAGCCGGCTCACTGCACCTGGATTGTGAATTTGGGCCACAGTACCGCCTGGTCACCGAAGGGCTGTGATCTCTTCCTGGAATTTTAGGAAGGAGCCACTTCTTCCTGACGCTTTGTATAGCACATTAGGGTTCAGCAGAGGCAATTGAAATAAGTATACAGACACTATTTTGTACCAACGTCTGGCATTACGGGCAACTAAGTACAGCGCCATCATCTGGTCATTAAAGTCAACCCCTCCAATGTTAAGGCTGTATTCGTGGACACAGAGGGGCTTCTCAACAACACCAGTCGCCGTTGCAATTTAGCATAAGGAACAAACTATTCAGAGAAAGGAGATACAATAAGACACGTGGCCACTCACTAAAACTTGAGGAAAGGCGGTTTAACCTTAAAGTGCGTAAGGGGTTCTTCACTGTAAGAGTGGTAAGGATGTGGAATTCTCTTCCACAAGCAGTCGTATCAGCGGGGAGCATTGATAGTTTCAAAAAACTATTGGATGGACACCTTAAAGACCACAACATACAGGGGTATACAATGTACGGTTAAAAGCAAACACACACACACACATCATAGGTTGAACTGGATGGACTTATGTCTTTTTTCAACCTTACTAACTATGTAACTTTGTAACTATGACTGTTGTATCTGCGTGAATGGAGGACAGAACAAAAACATTACGTGTGTCCCTCCACCTCACTGCAAGCAATTTATCAGACTTCAAGCAGGCTCTCTCCCCCCGTCTAAGTCAGGAATCTACAAGCCGTTGGGGGATTTGGTCGTACGGTGCCACATGCGCCAATTCCAAAATCAAAAAGGTGTCTAAAAAGTGGCACACTTGTACAGAAGTTGTCCAGGTATAAATGTTACCCCTTTCCGAATAAGGGTGACACCAAGTCCCAAACAATCTTGCCACTGCTCCCGATGTAGTCTGGGCAGTTAGGGGGGTCCACATTGCTATCTTTTCCCTCGTAAACCCGGAAACTACATGTATAGCCTGTTGCCCTGTCACAGAGCTTATACATCTTGACCCCATATCTGGCACGCTTGCTGGGTAGAAACAGTTTGAAAGCAAGGTGGCCAGTATATGTATTCAGGGACTCCTCAACGCAGACAGCTTGTTGGGGCATATACAAGGCTGCAAACTTCTGGTTGAAGTGGTTTACGAGGGGCCGAATTTTGTGGAGCTGGTCATACCTGGGGTCACCATGAGGACAACAGAGTTCATTGTCACTGAAGTGCATGAACCGCAAGATTTGCTCGTATCTAGTCCTGGCCATTGGCAGCAGAGAACACGGGCATATGATGAACTGGGTTAGTGGACCAAGATGACCACAACTCACTCTTTTTAGTAATGCCCATAAGGAGGGATAGGCCCAGAAAAGTTTTAAATTCGGAAACTGTGATACGTTTCCATGTAAATTCTCTGGCAAGGCTCAAATTTGGATTTGCGGCAATGAATTGATTGGCATATAAATTGCTTTGGTCCACAATAGATCTGTAAAGATCTTCCGTGAAAAACAGCTAATAGAAATAAAGGGAAGTAAAAAATTTATTTTTTTTTTAATACAGACTTAAAATCACTGGCCCTGCAGTTCATACACTGATAACCCATATGTTATGATTTATGGCTCTGTGTCCTGTGATGTACGAAAAGAAATTGGCGGTTTCCACCTGAATTTCGGGTCGGCCAGTGAATGGGGGAAGTACTGGTGCTGCATTAGTGGTGGGTTCCCAATCAGGATTTGCAAGCACATCAGGAAGGACATTATGGGCTCTACGGCCTGTCTTTGAATTCTTGGTGGCTGCGGAACACTATTTGTGCAAGCCACCGCACCAGCTTGAAATGCACTTATGGAACTCGCCATGTCACCAAGTGTTACTGCAGTGCTGGTTTGACTATGACCAGGATGTACTAGGCCATTGGTGCTTTCCAGTTCACAAGAAGGTTCAGCGGCACTAGTACCAAAACTCTGCTGCATACAAGAACCCTGCGGTTGTTGCACCTCAGCAACAGAAGAATGGGGTCGGGTATGCCTGACCTTAGCAGGGTGCCACTGCTGTCTACAGGTTAGAATACTGAGCCTGATTCTGACAGTGAGGCTTCCCTATCGCTCTCATCTGTCATGCTCAGTATCATGTAGGCCTCTTCACTAGTGTACTTCTGTTTTAAAATTTTTGGGCCACTAAAATTTATAGGTACCTAGTGTGACTCGCAGGTAAAAAAAACACCTGGTTTTCAAGGACTGTTTGAACCACTACCAAAAAATTTAACTTCTAGTGCTAGCAGAGATCAGGCCTGACTCTGCTAACGCTGAGGTTTATTGTTCTGTGTATTGGAAGTGACAGTACTCTGCTGATTCTGCACTTCTTGGGGGGGGGTCGGAGGGGCTAAACACAAGTGCTGGCAGGTATCGGGGCTGATCCTGCTGATGCTGCATTTTGGGAACACTAAACTATTGGCGACGCTAGTATAGTTCTGATCAAATCAAAGATATTGATCCGTTCAGACACTATGCTAGTAATGGAGGTTTTTAGTGTGTGTGTGTCACTGGCAATGAAATGGAAAACATTTATTACTAAATATGGCGGGCAATCTGACGCTGTCTTGAATTGACGCTAACTAACTGATGTCACCTGTTACACTAATACAGTGATCAGAAAAAAGATCTGTACACTAGAATTAGGGATGCACCGATCCGACTTTTCTAGTCCCGATACCGATGCCTGGCTTTGTGTATCCACCGATACCGATCCGGAAGTATTGTTTTATGATCTTATAACAAAACAATGCTTCCGGATCGGTATCAGCAGATACCTTATAACAATTGTGCATTCAAAATCTAAAATATCGGGGCGTGGCCAGGAACGGCATGTGAGAGGACGCATCTCACTGAGCTCCCGCTCGCATCCGTCCATTGATCCTTTCCCCGGTCTCCTAGAACACTTGCCGGGTCTTGGCGGCATCCTTGTACCGTCGGGTACACATCTGTGCTTTCTCCGGCTGGTCTTCGGGCGATGCACTGCCGCAAATTGCGGGAGAACTCCGGGATGTCTGGGCCCCAAGATGGCGCCGCGCACGGCCTGCCACAGCGGACGAGAGGCTCCGAGAAGCCCGCCACCTCCAGTAAGTCCACCAAGCCCCCGAAAAATCCACCCAAGGAGCCACAGCGCGATATGCGCTATTATGCACAGAAGTCCCCTAGTTCGGTGGGGAAGGGGAAGCCTCCGGCCGCCGGTACCAGTGTGTGTGCATCTGGCCCAGCCAGCCCGGGTGGGGGCGGCCCTGGAGTGGAGGACTGTGCTGATGAGGGTGAGGAGGAGATGGAGCAGGGTGACGAGGAGGCCGAGGCGCAGCCCACTCTTGCCGATATCCTACGGGCGGTTAACAGATGTAACGCCAATGTAGACCACCTCAAAAAGCAGTTTGGGGGCTTGACGGAAGCGGTGTCTCTTCTTCGGCAGGACCTCCAGAAGGTCAGGGAGCGCACTACTGCTGTGGAGGGGAGAGTGAGTGATTTGGAGGACCAGTTACCCCCCCTGACCAGGGAGTCCCGCCATACTGCTGGCATGACCAGGGCCCTAGAACAGCGGGCTGAGGATGTTGAGAACCGCCTTCGGCGGAACAATGTCCGTATTGTGGGTCTGCCTGAGAAAGTGGAGGGGAGAGACCCTACAGACTTTGTGGACTCTTGGCTTAAAGAAACCTTTGGCGGGGATGCCTTCTCGCCTCTCTATGCTGTTGAGAGGGCCCACAGGGTTCCCCCTCGTCCCCTGCAACCGGGCCGCCCGCCAAGGACCATGCTTGCCCGCTTACTGAACTATCGTGACAAAGAGACTATCCTGAGACTGGCGAGAGAGCGGCGGGATATACAGTATAATGGTGTGCGGGTCTCTTTTTACCCGGATTTCTCCGCTGAGGTGCAGAGGAGCAGGGCGAAATTCTTCGCGGTCAAACAGCGACTACAGAAACTACATGCCTCCTATGCCATGCTGTACCCTGCGAAGCTCCGAATTATTGCTGGGGGTCAACACCATTTCTTTGAAGATCCATCGGAAGCTTCCTCATGGATTGACCACAATGAGCACTCCCTTCGTCCTAGTCAGCCGCCTCCGGATGATGGTGTAGCCTGAAAATCTAAAATATCATGTAATCAAATTCAAAGAATAAAATGTTTACATTACAAATGCCATTTGTTTGTGTGATCAAGTTGACTTGATTCACAGTCACACATGATGACATGACACAAACATGACCTGAATGGTCACTTAATCAGCAATGGCAAATTCCCTCTCAAGAAGATTGAAGACAAGCATTTCTTCTTTCTGCTGTAAGTCTATTTCTCTCTTCTCATCCACAAACACAAACTGTGCTGAACAGAACACTCTGTCACTTTCTGCATTACTAGTGCAGGGGGCAATACAACATAACAGCCAGCAACAACATAGCAGCCTGAGTCTGACCTGACTAAAAAGTTGTTCGAACAACAACAACTTGATCACACATACAAATAGCATATTGTAAACATGTAGTCCAGTGTCACACCACCATCACACAATTTGATGGTGGCGTGTGACAGTGACACTGGACTACCTGTTTACATTACAAATGCCATTTGTTTGTGTGATCAAGTTGATTCACACGTGACACAAACATGACCAGTGAATGGTCACTTAATCAGCAGCAATGGCAAATTCTTTCTCATAAAGACAAGCATTTCTGCTCTCTCTGCTGTAAGTCTATTTCTCTTCTCATCCACAATGCTGTAAACTGTGCTGAACACTCTCTCACTTTCTACACTAGTGCAGGGGGCACAGAGATATTTTGTGGCAGTGGCAGCAAGACAAGGTAATCTGTATTTGTTGACTCCCCAGAACTGGTATGGGTTGTCTGAGGCAGCGATGGTTTTCTCTGCAAAATAGCCATGCAGTTGCACTGCAGGGCTCGAGCTGCTTGCTGCACTGTGATCTAGTTCAAACTCCTCCACAAGGTGGTCAAACTCTTGCATAAAGCTGCTCGGTGCTGCTGTTGCTCCCACCCGAGGGAACTTGTCTTGTGGTTCTGTGGCCTGTGATGCTCCAGCTGTGCTGCTCCTCAAGTCTTCCTCTAATTCCTCTGTCAGTGCATCTTTTGCACGCTTTGCAGATTGTGCACCTGTAAAGTATCTGAAACAGAAATAAAACCTAGGTTAGGCTAAATTTAAAACACTTGATGACACTAAAAAACCTAAGGCTGATTAAAGTAAAAGATATATATATATATATATATATATATATATATATATATATATAATGAATTTGTATAATAATTAAATTATATAAAGATTGATTGCCTAGCCTATATTCCTAGGCTTACATTCTTATTTATTATTATACAAATTATATATATATATATATATATATATATATATATATATATATATATATATAACGTTAATCAACCATCAGCCTCAGGTTTTTTAGTGTCATCAAGTGTTAGAATTTCAAAATCTTTAAATTTACAGCATCTCATCAAAAAATCATATATATATAGTCAGATAATGAATGACAATGACATTAATTCATTTATTAGGTCTTTATAATATATAGGCCTAAATAAATGAATTATTAATGTCATTGTCATTCAAATTTCAAATTTCTTGTATGTATGATAGATATATTTTTTTCTCCTCTCCACAATAACACTGTCTTCTACTGTATTTGATGAGATGCCATGCTGCTGACTGCAAATTTAAACATAGAAATTCTAACACTTGATGGGCTAATGTAATAATTAGTTAGGTTACACAATCTTCACTTACCTGTCTTTATATCTCGGGTCCAGCAGGGTGGCAAATGCATATAGGGGTTCATCTTCCACAGTGTCGAAGCGTTTGTTGACAGCTTGAAGCAGGGTTGTTTTCATTGTCTTTATGCCAGTATCCGCATTGCCTTCTTTAGCAAGGATGCGTTTGAGGGCGGTGACAGCTAGAATGACGTTAGCGGTGGAGGCAGTCGATGAGCTTACATTCCTTGTTAGCTCTTCAAATGGTGCTAAAAGAATGTTAGTTTTTTCTAGCAAAGCCAACTGGTTAGTGGTCAGTGTACTGGGCAGGTCATCATGGTCAGCAATGTAAGCACAGAGGAATCGCTTCTGTTCAAGAAGACTCTGTATTAATTTTTGTAGAATTCCACCTTGTTTTGACGTCTTGTTGCAGGCGTTTAGGTTGCATTTGCATCTGGAGCTGGATATCTTGCAGCCTTGAATACGCAAGTTGAGAATGTTTAAAATGCCCCACAATTTGTCTACCGATTGCAATGGCATTGCTCACACTCCGTTGTGACAGTAGTCCCTCAATGACTACAAGCTGCCTATGCTGTGTACCCCCATTTTGTCTATGGCCTTTTTAATGTTGCTTGCATTGTCTCGGAGTATGACATGCACTTTATTCAAAGGAATGTGCCACTGGTCAAGTATAGCCTTAACTGTAGCCGAAATGGTATTGCTGGTGTGTGAACCATGAAAGTTTTTAGCTTGAAGCATTGCACCGTGCGGTGTACAGTTCATGTCCAACCAGTGGATTGTTAAACTTAAAAGTGACATTGGACACACATCAGAGCTTCATATATCTGTAGTAAAGCTCATAGCCTTTATATCTTTAATCTCTTTTGAGACGTGTTCGCAAACTTTTTTGTACAGTTCTGGCACTGCGGTCTCAGAAAAATACTTGCGTGATGGAAGAGAGTACCTCGGCTGCAAGTGTTCCAGTAGGCGACAGAAGCCCTAATTTTCAACAACTGACATTGGTTAAGCATCTAAAACAATGAATTTCAAAACTTTCTGTGTTATTGCTGATGCTTTCATACTTTCCATCGGAAACTTTTTGCGTCGTTGAAATGCATCCTGCAAAGTTTGTTGCTGCTGGGCTGTATTGTCTGCTCCTTTTGTTTTGTTGAGCTGCAGGAATTCAGCGTACTCCTTAGTGTGGTGTTTCTGGATGTGCCTGATTAAATTGGTTGTATTGAACTTAGCAGTTATACCACCTCCCCTCGAAACATTTACTTTGCAGACATTGCAAACAGCTGTTTAACTAGTTGGCGTGACAAGCGTGTAATATCTCCACACAGCCGACTCTTTGGCGCGCTCCATACCTGACACACGTGAGGCTGATTAACCACTTGCCGACCGCCGCACGACTATATACTGCGGCGGTCAGCCCCGGCCAGGCAGAGTGACGTATCGGTACGTCACTAGCCTTCGCCGCTCTGGTGCGCGCGCGCATGAACCCGCGGTCCCGCCGATGACTCGATTGGGTTCAGAACCGATCAGTCATCAGGTCCAGGCCAATCATTTTTGGTCTGGACCTGTTGATCGGTCCTGCCCAATCAAATGGCACTCTAAGCCTGTGTAATGTAAACACAGGCTTAGAGGAGATGTGCCCTCCCCTCCCAACGGTCTTTTTGGATCCAGCGTGAGAGGAGAGCACATAATACTGTGAGTATTGCACCAAGCACACCCACACACAGGTAGATAGGCACATTTCACCCCCGATCGCCCCCCCCCCCCGATTAACCCCTACAGTCCCTGACACAACACACACTGTATACAGCATATAGCATTTTCCTATATACCGGTATACGTGTGATTTGTGGTCAGGTGTAGCGCTTGCGACCCCCCCTTTTCCACTTAAATTACCCCCCACCCCCCCTAATAAAGATTTAACCCACTGATCCCCCCTGACCCCCCCCTGATCACTGCCGTTAACCCCTACACCCTCTGTCACATCAGCACTAATACAAACGCAATATACGGTGTATTTGTATTTTTGTATTAGTGTCATTGTGATCAGAATTAGCGCAGGCGACTAAGTTTCTGTCCCAAGAAGGTTTAGGGTCCCCGCCACCCGCCCAATAAAGATTTAACCCCCTGACCCCCCCCCTGATCACCCCTTCACCCCCTGCCATAACACACCGTATACAGTATATAGCATTTTGCTATATACCCGTATAAGTGTGATTTGTGGTCAGGTGTAGCGCTTGCGACCCCCCCTTTTCCACTTGAATTACCCGCCACCCCTCCCCTAATAAAGATTTAAGCCCCTGATCCCCCCCTGATCACCGCTAGTTAACCCCTACACCCTCTGTCACATCAGCACTAATACAAACGTAATATACAGTGTTTTTGTATTTTTGTATTAGTGTGATTGTGATCAGAATTAGCGCAGGAGACTAAGTTTCTGTCCCAAGGAGGTTTAGGGTCCCCGCCACCCGCCCAATAAAGATTTAACCCCCTGATCCCCCCCTGATCACCCCTACACCCCCTGCCACAACGCACACTGTATACAGTATATAGCATTTTCTATATACCCGTATAAGTGTGACTTGTGACCAGGTTTAGCGCTTGCCACCATTCCTTTTATCCTTAGGATACCCGCCAGCCCCTTCTAATAAAGATTTAACCCCCTGATCCCCCCCTGATCACATCCAGTTAACCCCTACACCCTCTGTCACATTAGCACTAATACACACATAATATACTGTTTTTACTGTATTTTGTATTAGTGTCATTGTGACTTGAGGTTGCGCTAGCGAGCTAGTTTCTTTCCCAAAGGAGGTTTAGGGTCCCCGCCACCCCCCCCCCCCCCAGATCCCCGGCGCATAGTTTAGAAATAACCCCTTGATTGCCACACACACACACACACGCACGCACGCACGCACATACACTTCCATTTCTAGTATAGTGTTTGAACAGATCAATATCTGATCTGATCAGAGCTATACTAGCGCCCCCATAGTTTAGGGTTCCCAAAACGCGGTGTTTGCACGGTCAGCACTGATTCCTGCCAGCACCTGCGTTTAACCCTTTCATCCAGGTAAGTGTAGTAATCAACAGATTACTGTCACTTACAAAAAAACACAAGACACAAAACCGCTGTGTTAGCAGAGTCAGGCCTGATCCCTGCTAGCATTAGCAGTTTTTTTGGTAGCGCTTGAAATAGTCTTCGACAACCAGGTGCTTTTATTACCTGTGAGTCGCATCACTGTACAGGTAAATTTAGTTACCAAAATGTCCAAACGTTCGTACAGTGATGAAGCTATTTATAGTATAATGACCATGTCAGGTGAGAGCGATGGGGAAGCCTCACCGGCAGTATACGAACCAGATGACGGCAGCGGCTCCCTGACAGATAGCTCCGACGACAGATGGGTCCCTGTTAGACCCAGGCGTACCCGACCCCATTCTGGAGTTGTTGAGATGCAGGAATCGCAGGGTGCTCGTATGAAGCAGAGTGTGGTTACTAGTGCCGCTCATTTTTCTGGCGACCTGGCAAGCGCCAGCGGCCTAGTACACCCTGGACCTAGTACAACCAGCACTGCAGTAACACCTGGTGACGTGGCGAGTCCCCTAAGTGCAGTTGAAGCTGGTGCGGTGGCTAGCACAAGTAGTGGCCCGCAGCCACCGTGTATTCGTAGACAGGCCCGTAGAGCCCATAGTGCCCTCCCTGATGCGCTGGCATTTCCTAATTGGCAACTCACTGATTCTACAGCGCCAGTACTTCCCCCATTCACCGCCCAACCTGGAATCCACGTGGAGACAGCTGGTTTTACGCCCCTGAACTTTTTTGAGCTGTTCTTCACGGAAGATCTTTTCAGATCTATTGTGGATGAATCCAATTTATATGCACAACAATTTATCGCCGCCAACCCAAATTCGCCCCTTGCCAGACCATTCGGCTGGAATCCTATAACGGTTTCCGATTTTAAAATCTTTCTGGGCCTTTCCCTCCACATGGGCATAACTAAACAAAGTGAATTGCGGCTATATTGGTCCACTAGCCCAGCTCACCATATGCGCATGTACTCTGCCTCCATGTCCAGGGGGAGATACGAGCAAATTCTGCGATTTATGCATTTCAGCGACGATGAAATCTGTCGTCCTCGGGGAGACCCTGCATATGATCGGCTCCACAAAATTCGGCCCCTCAACAAACACGTTGTCTGCGTTGACGAGTCCCTGATTAAATTTACTGGCCGTCTTGCTATGAAACAGTACCTCCCCAGCAAGCGTGCCAAGTACGGGGTCAAGCTGTACAAGCTCTGTGACAGGGCCAACGGCTATACAGTTAGTTTCCGGGTCTATGAGGGAAAAGATAGCTGTGTGGAGCCCCCGAACTGCCCAGACTACATAGGGAGCAGCGGTAAGATTGTTTGGGACTTGGTGTCACCCTTATCTGGAAAGGGGTACCATTTGTACGTGGACAACTTTTATACAAGCGTGCCACTATTTAGTCACCTGCTTGAATTACAAATTGGCGCATGTGGCACCGTGCAACCTAATCGCCGGGGCTTCCCCCAACGGCTTGTAAATTCCCGTCTTTGTCGGGGGGCGAGAGCCTGCTTAAAAACGGACAAATTGCTTGCGGTGAAGTGGAAGGATACACGGGATGTTTATGTTCTGTCCTCCCTTCACGCAGACACGACAGTCCAAATCCCTACGGCAACTGGCGTTATGGAGAAACCCCTCTGTGTCCACGAATATAACCTTAATATGGGAGGGGTGGACCTTAATGACCAGCTTTTGGCGCCGTATTTAGTTGCCCGTAAAGCCAGACGCTGGTACAAAAAAGTGTCTGTTTACCTTTTCCAATTGGCTATGCTGAACGCCTTTGTCCTATACAGGGCGTCAGGACGAACTGGACCCTTCCGGGAATTCCAGGAAGCGGTCATCCTTGCCTACCTGTACCCAGGAGGCATGCCTGCCCAACTTCCCCTTCCAGATGCAGTGAGCCGGCTGCATGAGAGGCATTTTCCTTATGCCATCCCGCGTACCCCTACCCAAATACGATCCCAAAGACGATGTCGTGTCTGTAGCAAGCGCGGATTTAGGCGTGACACCCGCTATTATTGTCCCAAATGTCCTGACCAACCTGGTCTCTGCATCGGGGAATGTTTTGAGCGCTAAAATACACTAGTGGAGTATTAGTGTAGGGTACAGCACGACATAGTGTAGGGCACACAAACACAGGGTCTCGAAGGATGTTGGATGTCCAGCGACATTTTGAGAGACCCAAGCTGGAAGAGAAGATCGCAGAAGATCGCAGAAGATCGCAGTCCCGAATCAAGGAACAACAGTTAGAAAGAAAAATAAAAGGATCCAAAAACTGTTGTTGTGTCAGTAATTTTATATGTCCTTCTACTCCTTCCTACTGTACTTTTTTCAATGTCCTTTGTTTGTTTTTTCATTCTTTTGTGACCTGTTTCTCTTGCAGGTACTCGTCGGCTACCACGCATTGATTTTATATATTCTGACACAAACAGTGTTTGCGCTCAGCATATATGGATACCTTTGCTAATAGCAGCTGTGGTGATTTTCTGATTTCAGCACTGCAGTTGAAATCCTATTTTGGTATACGTGGATAGTGCCGTGTATACCCATCATTAAATTCAGTGGGTGGTTGTTTGGGCGGTTAATGATGAGTAATACTACGCATTATTCCTGTGCTGATTTCTGATAGGTTCTCTTTTTTTCCGTTCAGCCCACAGGCTGCATGAAAAAAAAAAAACCTATATGCCAAACAAGGACCAGCAATGTAATGGTACGTTGCTGGACTTTGAGTGGTTATACCAGGATGATGCCTGCAGATTTAGGCATCATCTTGGTATCGTTTTTTAAAGCCAGCGGTCGGCTTACATGTAAAAGCAATCCTAGCAGGTAATTGGCCGCTAGACTGCTTTTACATGCAGTGGGAGTGGCCTCCCCCCCACCGCCGCCTTCCGCAGCCTTCCGTGGTTTTTCTCGGGCTCTCCTGTCCCACCGGTTAACCCGAGAGTGCAGCCGGTGGTTCAATTATCTAACCATAGAGCTAATTGGAGATGAGAATGGCTCCAATCATCTCTATGGCCTAAGATGCCGGAGGCTACGAGAATTTTATGACTTCTGTTTCGCCAGAAATAAACAGGGCCATTGGGAAATTGGGAAAGTATTTTATCACACCAATTTTGGCGTGGTCAGATGCGTTAAGGTCAGAGGAGAGATCTAAAGTCTAAAAGACTCCAATTTTTTTAAAAGAAAATAACATAAAAAAGCAAAAGAAAAAACAAAATTGAGCCCCCCCCTTGCTTGCGCGCAATGGCGCACGCAAGCGTTGGTCTAGTGTCATATGTAAACCGCAATTGCAGCATGCATGTGAGGTATCGCCGCGATCGCTTGATCGAGTGCAGTAATTCTTGCAGTAGACCTCCTCTGTAAGTCTAAAGTGGTAACCTGTAGAGACTTTTAAAGGTTTTTAAAAATGTACGTATGTTTTTGCCGCTGCGCAGGCATGCGCAATTTTTAAAGCATGTCATGTTAGGTGTCTATGAACTCGGCATAAGATCATCTTTTAAATTTTACCAAAAAAATTGGAATTATATAGTGTATTTGTGCAATAAATTAAAAAAAAATGTATTTTTTTCCGCAAAAATTGCGTTTGGAAAATCTGTGCGCAAATACCGTGCGACAAAAAAATTTGCAACATCCACCATTTTATTCTATAGGGCCTCTGCTTTAAAGAAATATATAATGTTTGGGGGTTCAAAGTAATTTTCTAGTAAAAATATTTTTTCATGTAAACAAAAAGGCACAGAAAAGGCTTGGTTTTCAAGTGGTTTGAAGAGTGGGTGATGTGTGGCTAAGATTGAGCATAAAATGCCGGGACAGTTCAAACACCCCCCAAATGACCCCTTTTTGAAAAGTAGACAACCAAAGCTTTTTTCTGAGAGGCATGGTGAGTCCATGGAGTATTTTATATTTTGCCACAAGTTTCGGGAAAATTATTATTATTTTTTTTCTTTTTTCTTTTTACACAACGTTGTCACTAAAAGATAAATTTCTCACACATGACATGGGTATATGTGGAATGACACCCCAAAATACATTCTTTTGCTTCTACAAGTACAGGGATACCACATGTGTGAGATTTTTTGGGAGCCTAGCTGTGTACGCGACCCCGACAACCAGTCCACATCTTCAGGTTTTCTAATGGCGTAAATTGCTGATTTTACCCCTGACTACCTGTCACAGTTTCAGAGGCCCTGAAATTTCAAGATAGCACAAAACCCCCCCAAATTACCCCATTTTGCAAAGTAGACACTCCAAGCTACTGGCTGAGAAGCATGGTGAGTCCATGGAATAGTTTATATTTTGCCACAAGTTTCGGGAAAAAAACATTTTTTTTATTTTTTTTACACAAAGTTGTCAGTAAATGATATATTGCTCACACAGGCCATGGGTATATGTGAAATGACACCCCAAAATACATTCTGCTGCTTCTCCTGAGTACAGGGATAACCCATGTGTGAGACTTTTTGCCAGTCTAGCCGCGTACAGGACCCGGAAAACCAATGCGCACCTTTTGGCTTTCTAAGGGCGTAAATTGTTGATCTCACTCCTTACTACCTATCACAATTTTGAAGTCCATAAAAAGCCAAGATGGCACAAAACCCCCCCAAATGACCCCATTTTGCAAAGTAGACACTCCAATCTATTTGCTGAGAGGCATGTGAGTATTTTGCAGCTCTCATTTTTTTTGGAAAATGAGGTAAAAACAGGAAAATGCATTTTTTTTTCCTCTTTTTTCAATTTCCAAAACTTTGTGACAAAAAGTGAGATCTGCAAAACACTCAACACGCCTCTCTGCAAATAGCTCAGGGTGTCTACTTTCCGAAAAGGGGTCATTTGGGGGGGGGGGGGGTTGTTCTGTCTTGGCATTTCATGGCCTCCAAAACTGTGATAGGTAGTCAGGAGTGAAATCAACAATTTACGCCCTTGGAAAGCCTGAAGGCGATGATTAGTTTTCGGGGTCCTGTACTCGGCTAGACTGCAAAAAAGTCTCACACATGGGGTTTCCCTGTACTCAGGAAAAGCAGCAGAATGTATTTTGGGGTGTCCGTTCACATATACCCATGGCATGTGTGAGCAATATATCATTTACTGACAACGTTGTGTATAAAAAAAAAAATATATATATATAGATTTCCCGTAACTTGTGGCAAAATATAAAATATTCCATGGACTCACCATGCCTCTCAGCAAATAGCTTGGGGTGTCTACTTTCCAAAATGGGGTCATTTGGGGGGGTTTTGTGCTATCTTTCAATTTTAGGGCCTCCGAAACTGTGACAGGTAGTGCAGAGGTGACATGCACAATTTACGCCATTAGAAAACCTGAAGATGGT
This sequence comes from Pelophylax lessonae, assembly GCF_965119305.1. Classification (NCBI taxonomy): domain Eukaryota; kingdom Metazoa; phylum Chordata; class Amphibia; order Anura; family Ranidae; genus Pelophylax; species Pelophylax lessonae. The sequence continues at coordinate 61,912,022 of NC_138780.1, forward strand.
GATTGGTTTTCGCGGTCCTGTACACAGCTAGGCTCCCAAAAAGTCTCACACATGGAGCATCCCCATACTCAGGAGAAGTGGCAGAATGTATTTTGGGGTGTCATTCCACATATACCCATGTCATGTGTGAGAAATTTATCTTTTAGTGACAACGTTGTGTAAAAAGAAAAAAGAAAAAAAAAATAATAATTTTCCCAAAACTTGTGGTAAAATATAAAATATTCCATGGACTCACCATGCCTCTCAGCAAACAGCTTGGAGTGTCTACTTTCCAAAATGGGGTCATTTGGGGGGGTTTTGTGGTATCTTGACATTTCAGGGCCTCCTAAACCATTAGAGGTAGTGAGAAAATGCAATGAAAAATGTACGCCCTTTGAAATTCTGATGGTGGTGATTTGTTTTTGGGGACCCGTACACAGCTAGGCTCCCAAAAAGTCCCACATGTGGTATCCCTGTACTCAGGAGAAGCAGCAGAATATATTTTGGGGTGTAATTACACATATACCCATGGCATGTGTGAGCAATATATCATTTCAATGACAACTTTGTGTAAAAAAAAAAAAAAAAAAATATTTTTTTTAGTCATTTTTCAAACACCTGTGACAAAAAAATGAAATATTCAATGAGCTCAACATGCCTCTCAGAACATTCCTTAGGATGTCTACTTTCCAAAAAGTGGTAGTTTGGGGGGGTTTTGTACTGCCCTGCCATTTTAGCACTTCATGAAATGAGATAGGCAGTCAGAAATTAAAGCTGCATAAAATTTCAGTATTTACACTATAGTTTGTAGACGCTATAACTTTTGCGCAAACCAATAAAAATACGCTCATTGAATTTTTTTTGTCAAAGACATGTAGCTAAATATATTTTCTCTATCGCTCATTGACAGACGTAGTCCTCGGTGATTCAACACCCTCGGATTATGCTGCCCTCTACAGGAGTAGGACTAGACAGGAAAGAAAACGTTCTGGCCACACCCTAGGGGCAGTCCCAGAGGGTATATCCTCTCACTTCCTGCTACAGCAAATCAGTTTTTTTTCTGTCTAGTTAGGAGTAAGGACCTTTTTTCTTAGAAAAGATTTTTTAGACAGCTTTTTTTCTCCAGTGTTCCTGTGAGATCTTCAAGCAAGAAAGCTGAACTGGGCGACGGGCTGGATGTTGAGATCCAGTGGTCACCCCAGTTCAGCCTACGAGCGCGTGCAGGCCATAGCTCCGCGCTGGGTCGGCCGCGACATAGTCCCACTGGACGGGGACTGACCCTGCGAGTTAAACGTCTTGCTGAAACGCCAAAGACCCTGAGTCATGGCGTCCGTATTGGTCGACAGCCCTCCTACCTCCGGTGGAGAGGGGTACTGTCAGGAGTTGGCGCCCGCCTGGTTCCGGTATGGTGAGTAGTATGTTCCCCCTTTCCCCCTGACGGGTCTTGTGGTGAACGCGGGCCCCTCTCTGAAATGGTAAGGATGGGTTCCCCTCTATCCTATAACATGTCACAGATCCCCCTAATTGAGTGTGATTTTTGTGTACAAGAAGCCAGGAGGCTTGGTTTGGGAGCTGACAATCTAATTGTAAAAATGTGAAAATGATTGTAGTCAGTGGCAGTACTAGAACTTTACTTTACAGGGCGATGTCTATACATGTATACTGCATTCCAGATCATTCCTCCAGCTAAGCAGATGCCTCCCGACGGCCACGGACCGCATACGGCCCGCTAGGGTCCGGTACCGCTGACCACCATGAGGGTGAAGGGTTGTGAGGCCGAGATCCTTCTGCAGACATGCCGCTATTCTGTGCAGGCCGCCGCCATTGTCTGGTAGATCGCACGAGGCCGCCATTTTGGTGTAGCCTCGTGTCTCCAGCATGGGGACGGCCATGTTTGAGGTGACTCAAACACCTCATGGAGCCAGGGGGAGGCGCCGGCAGGCGTGTTAAGGGGCGGAGCCGCCTCCTTTGCCCAGGAAATAGGGCCAAAGACTTCCTGTCTGTAACAAGACAAGCACTGAGCAAGCTGATGAAAACTTCTGTGCATCAGGGATGAGCCTTGGGGTCTCTCTCTCTCTCTCTCTCTCTGTGGGGTCCAAAAAGGCAGGTAACACTGAGGGGCGCTGTTTTTTACTTTGTCATTTTTTGTCGCTGGCAAGTGTCTTGTATAATCATTGACCCTGCCGCATATGTATCCCCACCTGATCTCCTCAAGGTGGCCGCAGGACCCTCCAGTACCCCACTTGTTTTTAATGCATTATCGGCAGTTTTGGAGTCTTTGGTATCCCGGGTGGAGGTGGCCTGTCAGGGACGGGGGTCAAGAAGCGACCCCCGCCTACCCCTATTGTTTATCAGATACTTCAGATATGGATTCGGAGCTGGTCAATGCAGTTGCAGGTCCCTCTTATGGGGCTGTTGTCTCAGGTAATGCCTCCTCAGCAGTGAGGAGAACGTTTCTGCCTCCGCCATAGCACAAGAGTGGTGGATGCACTAGTTGTGTCCATCCGGGAAACCTTTAGTCTTGAGGTTGCACCGGCAGAGGTAGCTGAGACTGAGATTCCTTTTTGGTACTTGTTAGCCTACCAAAAGGGCGAAGGATTTTCCTTTACCCAAATGGGGTCGTTTTGAAACGAACCCCTGTTATTTCCAAACGCATGGCTAGGTGCTATCCGTTTGAGGAATTCCTCTTTATAGGATAGACGGTACCACCTGCTGTCTTGCCACAGACTGTTAGGATAAAAGGACCTCGTAACTAACGAGGACCTTCCTTTTCTGCTCATAAAGAGTTGTTCGTTCCACGAGGGCGGGCGATAAGGCGAAACCCTCCAAAGCCCCTTTAGAGGGGTTTCAAAGGGCGCTGGTCAGCTAAACAAAAAGTCCGGCTCAGCCAAGCCTGAAGATGCAGCCTGATGCGCCCCTACCCATCTCTGGGGTGGGGGGGATGTCTTCACCGGCTTCTGGAGGACACAGGATCGAGTTTCGCTCACTTCCACCGGTGCGATTCTTCCCTTCTAACATTGAACGGTTTCAGGGGTTCTATTCGAACCTATTCACAATGCCCAGGAAAGAGGGCAAGGTGCGTCCAAATCTGGACTTGGGAAGAAATAGAGTCCATCCTTACAGTGGTGGCCTCCCTGCATCAGGGGGATTTCCTGGCGTCCATAGACATTTAGGAGGCCTATCTTTATATCCCCATCATCGCAGGACATCAGCGTTTTTTCGCTTTCCCAAAGATCATCCCTGGTTCCCACCAGGAGACTGAACTATCTGGGCCTAAGGTTGGATACATCCTGGGCAAGAGAGTTTCTCCTTGCGGAGAAACACCAGAAGGTTCAGTCAACGATTCGGATGTTGCTGTCCGTCAATTGGCTGGGACTGATGGTGGCCTTCTTAGAGGCAGTACCGTATACCCAGTCTCATACCCGAATTCTCCTGAAGGAGATTCTTTTTTAATGGAATCAGAATTCCGATTCCCTGGACAATCGGATCCGGTTTAGCGAGCGGACCAGGAAGTCTCCGATGCTCAACCAGGGGAAGTCATTTCTTCCGATAGTATCCAGATTACCAATAAGGGTATCGGAACTGAGAGCGATCAGATTTTGTCTGATTTACTGTATCGAGCAGCTCTAGAGCAGCCCGATTCGGATCCAATCGCATATGGCCTCTTCATCCAGAGGTTTTTCACTAGCTGTCCCTTCATTGGGACATCCCGGATGTGGATCTGTTGGCACCTTGGCTTAACAGGAAGGCGCGGAGGTTTGTAGCTTGCGCCGCGATCCTCTAGCGGACGCAGCAGAAACGCTGATCGCCCCGTGGGGGCAGTATCAGCTACGGCATGCCTTCCATCCTCTCAAGTTGCTGCGGGAACTTCTTCGCAGGATAGAGGTGGAGGGAATTCCAGTTATTCTGGAAATTCCGGACTGACCTCGTCGAGCCTGGTACGCCGACTTGGTGAGGCTAGTCGCGGACGCTCCTTGGAGAATTCCTCTCAGGGAGGATTTGCGGTCTCAGGGACCGATCTTCCATCTTGCTTTACAGTCGCTGGCTTAATGGCCTGGCCATTGAGACCCAGGTACTGAAGGACAAGGGAGTGTCAGCTTCAGTTATTCCTACCTCCAGTTAAAGCAAGGAAAGCGACTTCCAGCACATGGAAGTCTTATATTGCATGGTGTGAATCTATTGGATTTCCCCCACATACCTATTCGGTGACCCAAATTTTGGTCTGTCTGCAACAAGGGGTTGAGCAGAAACTATCCTTGAGCATGATCAAGGGTCAGGTTTTCGGCGTTAGCAATCTTCTTTCAAGAAACCTTTGGCTAATCATTCCTTGGTGCGGAATTTCATCCAGGGGGTGCGACGTCTGGCTCCGCCAGTGCGCGCACCCTTACCGCCTGGGATCTTAATTTAGTGTGGTTGGTTCTTCAGAAACTTCCCTTTGAAGATATTAGGGAGATTCCCTTGCTTACATTATCCCAGAAGGTGGCCTTCTTGGTGGCCATTACTTCTGTACGCAGGGTGTCAGAACTGGCCGCATTATCCTGTCGTTCCCCAGATCTGGTGGTTCATAGGGATAAGGTGGTTCTTCTTCCGAATCCATCCTTCCTTCCTAAAGTGGTTTTCGTAAGACGGACTCACTTTTGTGATCACGGATAGCCCTTGAAGGGGATTGCCTGTGTCTGCCGCGACCATATCTAGATGGATCAGTCAGACGGTGGTACAGGCTTATTCTATTAAGGGTCGGAATCCTCCGTTCCCTGTTAGGGCGCACTTCACTTGAGCGCTCAGTACTTCCTGGGCCTATCGCCATCAGGCGTCAGTGGTCCAGGTATGTAAGGCGGCCACCTGGTCGTCGGTACATACCTTTACAAAATTTTATAAGATTGATGTGATGGCATCGGCGGATGCCTCATTTGTCCGCAAGGTTTTGCAGGCCGCAATTTGAGGAGACCGGTGGTCTACCTCGGGGGTTTTTTTCTGTTGAAAAATTTTTGTTGAGTCTCATCATTGAGGATGAGCATTGTAAACTTCTAGTTGGCACCGGTTGGGCCTTCTAGATTGGATTTGATTTCCATTTTCCCACCCCTCATTTGTGGTACTGCTTTGGGACGTCCCGAGGGTGTTGAATCACCGAGGACTACGTCTGTCAATGAGCGATAGAGAAAAATGGATTTTTGTAAAATCTTACCGTAAAATCCTTTTCTCTTAGCTCATTGACAGACGTTGTACCCGCCCCTCTGTTTTTGAGTTTGGTTGGGTTAAATTCTCTAAACACTGCTTTGTGACATAACTGATTTGCTGTAGCAGGAAGTGAGAGGATATACCCTCTGGGACTGCCCCTAGGGTGTGGCCAGAACGTTTTCTTTCCTGTCTAGTCCTACTCCTGTAGAGGGCAGCATAACCCGAGGGTGTTGAATCACCGAGGACTACGTCTGTCAATGAGCTAAGAGAAAAGGATTTTACGGTAAGATTTTACAAAAATCCATTTTTGGCCAAAAAAAATACATAAATTGAGTATATTGGATATTTTTTAAAAGACAAAGTTGAAAATGTCATTTTTTTGCAAAATTTTCACTATTTTTTATTAATATCGCAAAAAATAAAAAGCGCAGAGGTGATCAAATACCACCAAAGGAAAGCTCTGTTTGTGGGAAAAAAAGGACGTAAATTTCGTTTGGGTACCACATTGCATGACCGCACAATTGTCAGTTAAAGTCACGCAGTGCCGAGTCTTAAAATACCCCCTGGTCAGGAAGGGGGTAAAATCTTCCGGGGCTTAAGTGGTTAATGACGTTGGTGCTGCGACGAAACCCCGGATCGGTCCGTGGATCTGTTAATTTTACCGATCCCCGATCCAGCTATTTTGTCAGTATCGGGCCGATATCAGTGTTCCCTTTAACAGCAACAATATAGCAATGTTTTACTTGCAAGGCCTTGCTAAGATCTTCACTGGCAGTTGGAGCTCATGTACATAGGATTCCCAATGTGGCACAATGTGTGACAAGCAAGTCAGAACAGCTGATTCAGATTTTCAAAAGATCCTGTAACTGATCCAACTAAGAAGTGTCTGTGTTAAGTGTATCCAAGAACTGTAGTGACTGGTGTCTGAACTCTGGGCAGGTGCCCTCTCACCAAATCCTAATGTTAAGCAATGAGAGTCCTGGAAGAACAGGTGATGGTAATCCTTCACACTATGTAGCCCCGAGATGGCTGCACTCTGCTGTCTCAGCGAGTCCTGCCGACTGCCCCCGATCAGCAATGCTGCAGGGATGTCTGCGATGCAGTGATAAACATCCGTCCCACCAGGGCTAAGTCTGTATGCAGATGGGCGGTGTGCAGAAGGCCGCAGTCTGCTATCTCTCTCTTTTCAGCAGACTGATGTGCACAGGATGGATCCCGGGAAGCAAGAGAGCGTGGGCCTGTTAAGCAGATCCCTTTATAGTCTCTCCTACAATCCTCCTCAGGAGCCCAAGGCTTGCTCGGAAGTACAATTCCTAAACAATTCAGCAGTGCAGTAAAATCCTTGTAAGAGACTACAGTTCCCATGATGTATTTCTTTCAGTCTCAGTAGTATGATGAATGAAACCTGAGACCAACACTAGAAGTAGCAGAAGTAGTCTGAAGTAGCAGAAATGAAGTCGGTATTATCAAAAAATGTCAGTCCGCTACACAGTAATCAGTAAATTTTCTGTATACTGTAATTAGTTTACACTGTGACAGGGAGGGAAAGAGTTAACAGGGGATGATCAGGGGGTTAAATCTTAATTGGGAGATATATGGTGGGGACCCTAAACCTATTTGGGACTACCACTAACTGCCTCCCACACTATCTGAAGTCACAAGTGACACTAATACAGTGATCAGTAAATTGTATCTGTACTGTATATAGTGTACACTGTGAAAGGGAGTGAAATGGTTAATTAGGGGGTGATCATTGGGTTAGGTGTGTGCCTATGTGTACTGGTGCCAGTGCGCTGCTTCTGTACTCATGGTAGATGTTCTCTCTCACGCTGGAAATCATTTTTTTTACGATTTTGATGCCTTCCCATTGATATCTATAGGACCAAAAATACACATGTTGCACCAAAAAAAATCTGGACTTTTTTCAAGTTGCAAAGAAGAGAATCATAAAGTGGGAAAGGACCCCATGTAAACAAACGATAATCTTTTTGATGTGTATCAGCCAACAATTGTAAAATTAATAGATCACTTTTGCGCTGAGACATAGATGTGGCCGCTTCCTAGTCCTCTCCTTATCAATTGGATTATTTTAGTGCGTACAGGGCCGCCACATTAGGGTACCGGGGGGTGGGGTTAGGGGGTAAAATGCACCTTCATCTATGTAGACAAAAATCCTTGCACAAGTCCTGCTTATGGTGGCTCTGTTCCCCAATGCTGACATGGGGCAAATTCGTCCTCCTTATCAGTTGGAAAGTCTTCACAATAGAAGTGGGGCTTTTGTAAAATTCTGGGCACTGATTTGTGCAAACTTTCCACTAATCTGTTAAAACTGCGAGTGATAAAGCTGTCCTCAATTCACTGGAAGGCCATATGGTTTTAGTGCAGTCAAACAGTTGCATGGCTCTAGCACATGGGTGTCCAACCTTTTGGCTTCCCTGGGCCACATGGAGTGTAGAGAAACTTTCTCGGGCCGCATATAAAATATATACTATAGTTAAGGTATATAAGTAATAAAATGTCGCTGCGCCCTTCCCGTGCTGCAGCGCCCCCCCGCACTAATTTAACACAAACCGAGGATGATGAAATGAAATGGAATCAGTATACAGAGGTTTACTTCTTCTGAGAGATATTAAAGGAACACTCTAACCACCATGACCAATTCAGTGATTTGATGTGGTCATGGTGGTAGGAGTCAGAAACACTGCACATGCTCGCCTCCCCCCCTCCGAGGCAGCCTCTGCCTACCGTTAGTTGGAAGCCACTGTGTCCATGCCCCCGACCCGACTTCCTTCCTCCCCAGCAAAAAAAAAAATTGTCAGAGGGCAGTGGGCTGCATTGCCTGGGGTTCCGGGCTGCATTTGGCCCCCGGGCCGCAGGTTGGACATGCCTGCTCTAGCATATGTGAAACACCAAGAGGGCAGAGAAACAAATTTACTGCAAGAGGTCAAACACATTGTAAGATGTTTGGAACAGAGAATTTTTGCCCTCCATGGGTTGTTATTTTTCATTGTGAAAAGCAGGCAAGTAGGTTTCCTGAGTCATCAATGTCTCAACCCTGGACAATGGTGTCTGCAACAAGAACCATTTAATTGAATCTGTCCACAGTGGGGGGAAGGATAGACCTAGAACTAATGGTGTCCTTTTTACAACAAATTATCTAGTGATGCTGTGCACTGATTTACAGTATGTGTTTCCCCCTTAAAGCTTTTTATTTAGCTTCTGCTGAGACTAGAGCTAGGCAATTTCCCTGTTATCCTCATCTCTCTAGATTATCCTAAGATTACTAGGATTCAGACCTCATTCATCTGCTTAGAGACCCACCGTGGCATCTGGTAGGCCTGGATGCCAGGGTCCAAACCTGCTTCACCTTCACTTGATGCAGTAGCATGAATGTTGAAACCCAGGTGTGTGCTTTTTGCAGAGTTCAGAAGTGTGTTATGTACAGAATACATAGTTCAGGAGTGCGTTATGTACAATATACATACAGTGGGTACGGAAAGTATTCAGACCCCCTTAAATTTTTCACTCTTTGTTATATTGCAGCCATTTGCTAAAATCATTTAAGTTCATTCTTCTTCCTCATGAATGTACACATAGCACCCCATACTGACAGAAAAACACAGAATTGTTGACATTGTTGCAGATTTATTAAAAAAGAAAAACTGAAATGTCACATGGTCTTAAGTATTCAGACCCTTTGCTCAGTATTTAGTAGAAGCCCCCTTTTGATCTAATACAGCCAGGAGTCTTTTTGGGAAAGATGCAACAAGTCTTTCACACCTGGATTTGGGGATCCTCTGCCATTCCTCCTTGCAGATCCTCTCCAGTTCTGTCAGGTTGGATGGTAAACGTTGGTGGACAGCCATTTTTAGGTCTCCCAAGAGATGCTCAATTGGATTTAAGTCAGGGCTCTGGCTGGGCCATTCAAGAACAGTCACGGAGTTGTTGTGAAGCCACTCCTTCGTTATTTTAGCTGTGTGCTTAGGGTCATTGTCTTGTTGGAAAGTAAACCTTCGGCCCAGTCTGAGGTCCAGAGCACTCTGGAGAAGGTTTTTGTCCAGGATATCCCTGTACTTGGCCGCATTCATCTTTCCCTCGATTGCAACCAGTCGTCCTGTCCCTGCAGCTGAAAAACACCCCCACAGCATGATGCTGCCACCACCATGCTTCACTGTTGGGACTGTATTGGACAGGTGATGAGCAGTGCCTGGTTTTCTCCACACATACCGCTTAGAATTAAGGCCAAAAAGTTCTATTTTGGTCTCATCAGACCAGAGAATCTTATTTCTCACCATCTTGGAGTCTTTCAGGTGTTTTTTAGCAAACTCCATGCGGGCTTTCATGTGTCTTACACTGAGGAGAGGCTTCCGTCGGGCCACTCTGCCATAAAGCCCCGACTGGTGGAGGGCTGCAGTGATGGTTGACTTTCTACAACTTTCTCCCATCTCCTGACTGCATCTCTGGAGCTCAGCCACAGTGATCTTTTGGTTCTTCTTTACCTCTCTCACCAAGGCTCTTCTCGATAGCTCAGTTTGGCCGGACGGCCAGCTCTAGGAAGGGTTCTGGTTGTCCCAAACGTCTTCCATTTGAGGATTATGGAGGCCACTGTGCTCTTAGGAACCTTAAGTGCAGCAGAAATCTTTTTGTAACCTTGGCCAGATCTGTGCCTTGCCACAATTCTGTCTCTGAGCTCTTCAGGCATTTCCTTTGACCTCATGATTCTCATTTGCTCTGACATGTATTGTGATCTGGAAGGTCTTATATAGACAGGTGTGTGGCTTTCCTAATCAAGTCCAATCAGTATAATCAAACACAGCTGGACTCAAATGAAGGTGTAGAACCATCTCAAGGATGATCATAAGAAATGGAAATCACCTGAGTTAAATATATGAGTGTCACAGTGTCACATGTGATATTTCAGTTTTTCTTTTTTAATAAATCTGCAACAATGTCAACAATTCTGTGTTTTTCTGTCAGTATGGGGTGCTATGTGTACATTCATGAGAAAGAAGAATGAACTTAAATGATTTTAGCAAATGGCTGCAATATAACAAAGAGTGAAAAAGTTAAGGGGGTCTGAATACTTTCCGTACCCACTGTAGTTCAGGAGTGTGTTACATATAGAATACATAGTTCAGGAGTGTGCTACGTACAGAGTGCAAAGTTTAGGTGTGTACTACATACAAAATGCAAAGTTTAGGTGTGTGCTACGTAGATTGCAGAGTTCAGGTGTACTATACGTACAGAGTGCAGAGTTAAAGAGTGCACTATGTACAGGGTGCAGGGTTCAGGATTGTGCAGAGTTCAGGAGTGCATACAGAGTGGAAAGTTCAGGAGTGTGCTATTTGCAGGGTTCAGGATTGTGCTGCGTATAGGATGCAGAGTTCAGGAGTGTGCTACATATTGGGTGCAGAGTTCAGTTGTGCACCATGTACAGAGTGCAGAGTTCAATGGTGCGCTATGTACAGAGTGCAGAGTTTAGGTATGTATGTGTATAGGGTGCAGAGATCAGGAGTGCACTGTGTACAAGGTGTGGTGTTCAGGAGTGTGTTATGTACAGGGTGCAGCATTCAGGAGTGTGTGGCAAACAGGGTGCAGAGTTCTGCTGTGTGCTACATACAGGGTGCAGGGTTCAGGAGTGCACTACGTTCAGAGTGCAGAGTTAAGGGGTGTGCTATATACAGAGTGTAGAGTTCAGGGGTGCGCTATGTGCAGAGTTTTGCGGTGGCCTACATGCAGAGTTCAGGGGTAACGTACCTACAGAGTGTAGAGTTCAGGACTGCACTACATATAGAGTGCATTGTTTCAGAGTGTACTACATACAGAGCGCATTGTTCTGAAGTGTGCTATGTACAAGGTGCATAGTTCAGGAGTGTGTTATGTGCAAAGTGCATAGTTCAGGAGTATGTTATGTGCAAAGTGCATAGTTCAGGAGTGCGTTATGTGCAAAGTGCATAGTTCAGGAGTGCACTGTGTGCAGAGTGCATAGTTCAGGAGTGCGCTACTTACAGGTTGCAGAGTTCAGAAGAGGTTCTGTGTGCAGGTTTCAGGATTGTACTACATACAGGGTGCAGCGTTCAGGAGTGCACTACATATAGGGTACAAAGTTCAGTTGTTCACTATGTACAGGTGTGTGCTTTCTACAGGCTGCAGAGATCAGGAATGTGATATGTACAGGGTGAAGAGTTCAGGTGTGGTGTACGTACAAGGTGCAGAGTTCAGGAGTTCACTTTGTGCAGAGTGCATCGTTTAGGAGTGGGCTACGTATAGGGTACAACGTTCGGGAGTGCGCTATATACAGGATGCAGAGTTCAAGTGTGCTCCTTCGTACAGGGTGCAGAATTCAGAGGCGCGTTACATGCAGAATGCAGGCAACAGATGGGATCACAGAAGGTGCCACCTACCACGCAATGCCCCCCTCCCTTTCATGACCGCACTGCACCCAGGACACTAGCATCTCTGTTGCCCCCACCCTGAGTGCAGGGCAGAAAAGGATCTATGAATGCCACTGGGAGAGGTAAGCTCTCACTTCTAAACACAAAAGCTGGGCTTCTCTGTTTAGACGTGGCAGTGGTGAGTGGGGAACAGAGTTCTGACACATTCTGGCTGAAAAAAAAATGCCCTGAATATTAGTATACAATGTAAACCCTGTCTGCAGCCATGTGAATAATACAGTCACAGCACCTGTCATTATCATCCTGCAGGAGAATAACAAAAATACAGCCTGTGTCTTACTGTATGGTATACAGGCTGTCCAGTGTGATCATCATCCTGTTAATGAGGATCATCACAGGTACTGTAACTAGATCATTTGCATGGCTGCAGACAGTGTTTGCACTGTATACTATCACTACTCCCAGGAAAAAGGCAGTGAGTGTAGCATGGGTTACATGGCTGGTCCATCCCTTCATAAATAAGAACAAAAAAGAGCCCCTCCCATGGAATTTTGATGCAGCAATAAAAAGTCAAACCAACCATATTTCTTTATAAAAATAGACAAAATTTTTTTTTACATAAACAAAAAGATTTAAAATGTTGGATCCTGGTCTGAACAGTCTAATTCCTAGTCTAATGTACAATAGGATCTTTTAAACAAAAAAAATGTAAATGCTTTCTTTGTCTTTTATATATATCAGTATTTATTTAGAAAACTTTTTTTCCCCATAAAAGAAACAAGAAGCACTACAGACATGCAGGGCAGCAGGAAAAAAAAAAATACTGAAACACAATCATGAAACAATAACTTTCAGTAAAAGGCACACAGACATTTTTAGTGTTTTATACATACATCCTAAAGCCATTATCGAAAGAAGAGTAACAGGACAGGCACATACAATATATGTTCAAATATCCGGAGGTCTTACCCCAAAGTAGGGCACATAAACTCAAGTCAATGAGATCATATGGCACCAAACTTCCTCATGGAGCTTCTAAGAAAGTAGATTTCTTTTTCAAATGGAAATGGATAAATCTCTCCTGCTCTCAGTTGTGGTTGTCTGGGGATGTGTGTATGTATCTCTCTCTCTTAATTCTTGTCCAAATGATGAGTGTGATGCTAATGGTATTGCTGTCATCTCAGGACTTGTGGGTGTCCTTACAAGCACTAAAAATACAAAAGAAAAACCAGGTGAAATGCATCCCTGCGTCCCTGACCTTCCTGGTTCTGGACATGGCGTATGCTCCAGAGCTCCCTTGGGGAAATCTTGCTGCAGGATATTGGGGGTTACACAGATGCGGGTTGCAACCACATCCATCTATCACTGCTACCACATTCCTTGGGGGATTAAGTTGCCTCTACTGATATCAGAATAGGAGGAGTTGAGGAGTGGAGCTACTGGAAGGTAATTTCTTATGGTCTACTATGGCTAATAATGGTTTATATGGCATCCCCATTCACAAGCCAATCCGCTGCTGAGATTACCATGAATCATGAATTGCATATATATGCATTTATATATTCATTTATGTATCTCTTTTAAATGCATGTTTTTAGACACATACATATGTTTTTATATACGCATCTACTATTTAGCAATTGGTTCATGCGACCAGTGTTCCACCCCTTAACCCCTCTCCCCAGGGAGGGGGAAGATAGCTCACCTAGTTATAAAGGCTGTTGTGAAATTATTCATACCCACTTTGGCTCTGATAAAGAGGGCTCGACCCTCAAAACGCATTAGCCTTTGGATTTTACGAGGGCTTCCCATACCACTGGTTGAGGACTGGGGATCTTGAGGTGGTCTTCTTGGCGCCATTGTATTTGCCTCTGCTTGTCAAAAGCTTGTAAGTAGATTACTTTTAAATTATAAATAAATCATTATATTGATAATACACTAGGTTTGTGTGCCCTCACTTTTGTACTATTTTACACTTGTAAAGATCTGAGATCCAGTTACAGAACTTTATTCTCAATGTCGACAACTGAGTCCCGGTCACCGCCTCTGCACCGAAATTAAACAAAAAGTTCCATGGCTGCTAGCTACAGCCTCCTGGGCCCCCTGTGATCTGCTGAAAGGATTTGGCCCAGGGAAATGCTATGGACTTTTATTTATTCCATGTGGGCAGTGTGTGTCAGGGCACAGTGGGTCCCTCTTCTCTTCGGGCCCATGTGCCTGGAACATACTGCACTCATGGATGATACACCATTGGATCCTTCCCCTATACTTGGTTGTGTAGTTGGTTGTTGTAACGGAATTTCAACCCACTCTGTGTTTGTGGGCTTCCTACAGTCTTGAACATAGAGATTCCAGCCGCCCTACATACAAAACTAGCCTGACAACTTAGCTTGTATGTGTCTGAAAACATCAGCTCCTTTATTGAACAAGAAACAGACTTTTATACACTTGAGAAGTATGTCAGTCACTACATGAACAATGACCCGAATATTTACCCAAAACATCACACACTGGTTAGATAACGAGGTACAGCTGACTGGCTAATCCCATCTACAGTGCCTTGCAAAAGTATTCATTAACTCAGCGCACTTAAACCAAACTGGAAGACGAGACTGCCGGCAACAAGGCTAAAATAAAATACAATATACATTTATTAGAAGTGTAAACACAGAGTAAATCAGCATAATTCCAAGATGTGGAAGACAGGTGGTTGGCAATAGGCAGCTAGGCCTAGAGTCCCAGAGTCTTCATATATTCTTTGAGATATATTGTTGACAAATATTACTGTCCCATTTGAGTAATCCAAACCATATTCTGTGTCCATTAAGCCCATCGTTTTCTTGGTCACCATGTGTCCCTAATAGACACAGGATGACTTACACATAAGAGGAACCTAGGGGGCTAAGACAGGGATTTCTCAACCTCTGTAAGGTAAGCTGGGTTCCATGGGCCCCCCCAACCAAAGTGTCTCCCGTCACAGTTGTCTTGTTGCCCTTAATACTTGTCAGTTTTCAAAGGGTTTTAGTGCCCTACTACTCTTACTATTGAATTACTACTTGCTACAACTGTGCTATATAGTAGGTACATGGGTGTAGCCACTAGAAGGAGTTATTTCCACATAAACTTTGCGCTTGGGTTACAAAATATGAAAAAGACAAAAAATTGATTTTTTAATACAGTTACTTGTAATTTCACTTCTTGAAGTACATCACTGGACACAGAACCATAAATAATATATGGGTTATATAGCCACCTACAGGTGAAGAACACTGGCAACCAATCAGAAAGGATGTCCCCCTTTATAACCCCATCCACACAGGAAGTATCTGTTTTGTAGCAAGCAATAAAGGCCCCATAGAAGAGGGGAGTGAACTCTGTGTCCCGTGATGTACTTAAAGAAATGGATTTTACAGGTAAGTCTTTATTAAAAAATACATTTTTCTTTTCGTTACGGGACACAGAGCCCTAAATAATAACATATGGGATGTCCCAAAGCAATGCATCTGAGAGGAGGGGGACAACAAAAATACAGCCATCCGACCACAAAAAGGATTACACCACTGCCTGCAGAATGCAGATTCCTCCTGGGTCCCAACATCCACTCCAAAGAAACGAGTGATGAGCAGGTCGCGCCCTTGCAAATCTGAGCCATAGAGGCTTGATGGTGATGTGCCCCAGAGGCACCTACTCCTCTGGTAGAATGTGCCTTTACAGGAAAAGGTGGAACCTTCCCTTCTAAATCATACGCCTGGGTAAAAACCTGGCGAATCCACTGAGACATCGTAAACTTAGATGCTGCCAACCCCTTCGTGGGCTCTTCTGGCAGCACTAACAAGCTCTCGATCTTACAAATCTGAGCGGATCTCTCCAAGTAAAACTTAAGTGCATGCATTACATCAAGAGAATGCAATAATGTCCTAATTCAAATGAAAGGCGGACACCACCTTGGGTAAAAAACCTAGGTGTGTACGTAGAATCACCCTATCTTGATAAAAAAAATCAAGAATGGCTCTTTGCAAGGAAGAGCTGCTAGTTCCAATACCCTTCTAGCCGAAGTTATCGCAATCAAAACGACTAGTTTCCTGGTCAAAAGAACCAGGGGAACCTGACCTAGAGGTTCAAAAGGCTGTCTTTGTAAAACTGCCAGCACCAAATTTAAGTCCCAAGAACATAATGGTGGCTTCACAGGTGGACGCAAACGTAACATTCCCGGGACAAAAGTTTGAACCAACGAATGGGAAGCGATCCTTTCGTGGAAGAAAACTGATGAGGCTGAAAATTAATAGTGCTCAAGGGTAATTTCATATCTACCCCTGCCTAAAGGAAAGCTAGAATTCTCCCGATTATATATTTGCGGGGATGCCATTTCCTGGTTTCACACCAGGCAATATAGGATTTCCATACCCTGTAATAAATATTTCTAGAGACTTGCTTCCTGGCATTTATCAGTGTATGAACTGCTGGGCCAGACACACTCTGCTCTTCTAAGATTATGGCTTCAATAGCCAAGCCATCAAATTTAGAGACTGTATAGCAGGGTGGAATACCGGACCTTAAGAGAGTAGGTCCGGAAGCAGTGGAAGAGCCCAAGGCCTTGTCACTGCCAACCTTTGGATTTGTGCATACCAAACCCTCCTCAGCCATGCCGGAGCTACCAGAATCACTGGTTTCCCCCAACTGGATCCTGCGCAAAAGACGCGGTATCAGCTGCACGGGAGGAAAGGCATAAATCGGGGAACACTCCTCCCAAGGAGTCACCAAAGCATCCACATTGACTGCAAGTATATCCCTGGTCCTGAACACGAATCTCTTCAACTTGTTGAACCTAGATGCCAACAGATCTACGTCTGGGGACCCCCCCCCCCCCCCCCAGCGTAGGCAGATTGATTGAAAAATCTCAGAAAGTAAGGACCATTCCCCCGGAAACATCTGTTGACAGATCAAAATATCTGCCTGCCAGTTCTCTATTTTGGATTAAAAACTGCTCTCAGGCATGGTACACATTTCTCTGCCTAGGATAGGATGATATCCACCTCTTTCTGGGCTGACTGACTCTTTGAGCCTCCTTGATGGTTGATATAAGCCATGGCCGTGGCATTGTCAGATTGCACCCTTACAGGGTGACCCCAAATTCTTGGTGTCCAGTAGTTCAAAGCCTAACTGACTGCTCCGATTTCCAGAATGTTGATGGGGAGACCTCTCTCTACCCAAGATAATTTCCCCTGGACAGTGGCTTTGTAACGCTCATGCGTTTTTTGTTAGTGAATGGATTTGCAGCTGCAGAATTATTACACTCAGTAGTCATGTAGAGAATGTGTTGAACAACATATCCAACTCTCAGGACTTCATCACTGTGTACAGCCTGTTATGCAAATATACATACACTCAATATGATGTTCCTGGAGTGATAGAATGTATATGATAGAATAGAGGTGAGAGACAGGCAATAGAATGGTGAGCACTTAGTAGTAGTATTCAGGAGAGTGGTAGGTGATGATAGTATGCAGATAGGTTTTAGCAATCATGTATAGTAACAGGTGGTAGGGGACAGCAGATGAAGTATGCAAGAGAGAGTAACCTAGTGCAATGATAGGTGATGGTAGTCCCAAGAGCTAGCAATCTATAGGAATAGGTTAGATAGTAATAGTCTCTTTAGTATGCAGTAGTAGATAGTGAAAGTTAGGTTGAGGAAGGAATCCCCTGCGGGGTACTTATCACTAGATGGGTTAGTAGTAGCAAGGTCCAAGAGTAATGGAGTAATCCGGTAGCGAGATACTGGATCGGTAGCGAGGTTCCGGTCTTGTTCAGGCAAGGGGAATAGCTTGAAGCTCCGGCAGCATTGGACAAGACAAGGCAACATGCGGTTTGAACAAGCAATGAGTGAGAGAAAGCCGGCGATTGAAATAGCCGCTCATAGCGGCCCCCGGCGATGACGTCATTGCCCTTAAAGGTGTATGCGTTCCATTTGGATAGCAAGATGGGACGCAATATTAAGAGAGAGATGTGGAAATAAGGGTACCAGAGGTACCAGAACATTAGAGTACCCCCCCCCCTTAAGGCCGGCTCCGGAAGGCCTCTAGAACTGTTTTTTCCGGGTATTTCGAGTGGAAATTGCGAATCAGTCTAGGGGCATGTATATCGGAGGTATCCAGTCAGGTGTCGTCTTGGGGCCCATAGTTCTTCCGTACTAGATATTGGAGTCTTCTTCTATGGATACGAGAATCCAGAATCTCCTTTATCTCAAATTCTTCTCCGCCTTCAACTTGTACAGGAGGTGGAGGTGAGATGGTAGGCCTTATTCCTTGATTAGGAACATAGGGCTTTAGTAGAGACACATGGAAGATGGGATGTATCTTGAGGTCTGTTGGTAATGTGAGTTGTACTGCAGCTTTTCCAATAAGCTTCTTTATTGGGAAAGGTCCCAGGAATAAAGGTCCAAGTTTTTTACTAGGGATCTTTAATCTCAAATTTTTTGTAGAAAGCCAAACAAGATCCCCAATGGCATATTGGGGAGAGGGTTTTCTACGAAGGTCGTAGTACCTCTTTTGTTGGCTATGGGCATGTGAGATGGTGGTGTTGAGTAAACCCAGGGAATCCTTTATTTGGGTAAGATAATCAGAGGCCACTGGATTACTTGATGGCAAGATACGTGGTGGAAGAAGTGTGGGATGAAACCCATAGTTTAAGTAGAATGGACTTTGTTTAGTAGTGCTGTGGGTCGCGTTGTTATAGGCGAATTCCGCTAGCGGGAGGAGGTCCACCCAATTGTCCTGTAGATATGAAGTATAGCAACGTAGATATTGCTCAATGCACTGGTTGACTCTTTCTGTCTGTCCGTTGGTCTGAGGGTGGTAAGGAGAAGTAAGTTTTCGCTCTATTCGTAGAATCTGACATAGAGCTTGCCAAAACTTTGAGATAAACTGTGAACCACGGTCAGACAGAAGTGTTTTTGGAATACCATGTAACTTTAAGACATGTTTCACAAGTAATTCCGCTGTTTGCTTGGATGAAGGTAGTCTTCGGATAGGAATAAAATGTGCCATCTTGGTCAGATGGTCCACTGACACTAAAATGGTGTTGAATCCTTTGGAAGGTGGTAGTTCTACTATAAAGTCTAAGGACACCACTTCCCATGGAACCTGGGGTATTGGTAAACTACAAAGTAGACCCAATGGTTTTGTAGTGTCAATTTTGGACCTTGCACAGATGTCACAAAATGAAACGAACTTTTGTACGGTCGTCTTCATGTCAGGCCACCAAAATTGCCTAGTAAGTAAATTGAATGTTTTAGTCATACCCATATGTCCTGCCATAGGTACATCATGCGACAATTCCAAGATCTTGGTTCGCATAGTAGGGGGTATGTATAGTTTATCGTTGTAATAGAGGAAACCTTCTGCATCAGCATTTAGTTGTGGTGGAGGTGAATCCAGTCCTATGTTGTGCAAAATCTCTTCCTTCAGGGAACGGACAACACCGACAATACGTTCATGGGGTATTATAGGAACTGAGGGAACTTCGGCGTAGCTATCTTCGGTTAATCGTGAAAGCGCATCCGCTTTTTTATTTTTGTCTGCAGGTGCATAGGTCACTAGAAAATTAAATCTCAAAAAGAATAATGACCATCGTACCTGCCGGCGGGAAAGAGTTCTATTAGTCTGAAGGTATTGAAGGTTTTTGTGATCTGTGTATATAAGGATTGGCAATCGAGTACCCTCAAGTAGGTGTCGCCAATTCTCTAATGCCAGTTTTATGGCTAGTAACTCTTTTTCACCCACTGGGTAATTCACCTCGGGGCTGCTTAGAGACCTTGAGAAGAAAGCAACTGGGTGAAGTGGTGAAGTGTTTGTTGGTCGTTGTGAGAGAACTGCTCCTACTGCCATATTTGACGCATCTACCTCCAAAATATATTGAAGGGATGGGTCTGGATGGCGTAGTATGGGAGCAGAAGTAAAGCTTGATTTCAACAAGCAGAAAGCTCCATTTGCTTCTTCTGACCATTTGAATTGTTTTTTTGTACTTGTGAGTTGTGTGAGAGGTCTCACAATAGCAGAGAAGTTCTTGATGAACTTTTTATAGTAGTTAGAGAATCCGAGGAATCTTTGTAATGCTTTGCGAGTTGTTGGCACAGGCCAATCTAGAATACAGGATATTTTGCTCATGTCCATTTTGATTCCATTTTTGGATATAATGTATCCTAGGAATAGTACTTCCTCTTTATGAAATAAACATTTTTTTTGATTTAACATATAAATTATGTGCAAGTAGTCTTGACAACACGAGTCTTACATGTTTTATGTGTTCAGATAAGGAATGAGAATAAATAAGTATATCGTCCAGATATACTACAACACAAACATCAAGCAAGTCTCTGAATATGTCATTTATAAATCGTTGGAAGGCTGCGGGAGCATTACACAACCCAAATGGCATCACGAGGTACTCAAACAGTCCGTATCTGGTTCTGAATGCTGTCTTCCATTCATCCCCGTCACGGATTCGAATTAAGTTGTATGCCCCTTTTAGGTCCAATTTCGAAAAGTAGGAAGCTCCGCGCACCTGTTCTATAAGTTCAGGAATAAGAGGTAAAGGATAACAATCCTTTATTGTAATGGTATTTAATTGTCTGAAATCAATAATAGGCCTGAGACTTGAATCTTTATTGCGGACAAAGAAGAGTCCTGCAGCAGTGGAGGAAGTAGAAGGTCTGATGAATCCTTTCGCCAAATTTTCATCCAAGTATTCCTTGAGATGAGAGAGTTCATCCTGTGAAAGAGGATAAACGTGACCGAAAGGCAATTTGCTATTAGGGAGTAGATCGATACAACAATCATAGTCCCTATGGGGAGGCAACACTTGAGCGTTTTTCTCAAGGAAGACTTCCGACAAATCCTGATAACATATTGGTATAATCTCATCCGACACCACAGACAGGATCCTTCCATATGATGAGAGATTACACGTGGTTTCGCAGTAGTGAGAAGAGAAGGTTAGAGTTCTTGTTTTCCAATCGATTGGTTGATGTATGTGTAACCAGGGAAGTCCCAAAATAATGGGAAAATGTGGCGAGGTCAGTACATCAAAAGTGGTGGTCTCCACATGAGACCCGTCAGCAGTGACAAGGAGTGCCTGTGTCTGATTAGTGATGGGACCAGAGGATAACGGAATACCGGTTTAAGTTTTGAAATAATAGGTATTTTATTTAAGGTAACAAAACAAGTATCAATGTAGTTCCCACAAGATCCTGTGTCGACCATAGCCTTGGTGGTGATCCTAGTTTGGTCCCACTGTAATGTCAAATGAATAAAAAGATAAGGATTAGAAAATGCAGTTGTTAGTCCCCCTAGCAAGACATTTGAACACTCACCCTCTTTTTTGCGGACAAGGGGACAGCCGCTTATCAAATGATTCGGGGATGCGCAGTACATGCAGAGATGTTCGGTTTTCCTCCTGGCACGTTCGGAAAAGGTCAAAGGTGGGCGTATCATTCCTACCTCCATAGGAGTAGGGTCGACAGGCGACATCCGAGAAGGACTGGACAATGGCAATCCCATCTTCTCAGCCTTTCTTTCTCGCAGTCGTCTGTCAATATTGATACTGGTCTGTATCAGGCCATCCAAGGTGTCAGGTAAATCCGCTCGGGCGAGCTCGTCTTTAACGGCTTCTGATAGGCCGAGTCTGAACTGCGTTCGCAAGGATGTTTCATTCCACCCTGAATCAAGGGACCATCTTTTGAAATCTGCCACGAAGTCCTCAACAGGTCTCCTTCCTTGTTTTAAAGCCCTCAATTGGGTATCAGCAGTACTCTGCCTATTGGGGTCTTCATATAAACTAGCGAGTTGCGCTAGGAATAAAGGATAGGAGTTAAGAAGTGGGTCATCTTTCTCAAAGAGAGAGTCTGCCCAGGCCCGGGGATCACCCGTCAGATAGGAAATAGTGTTACAGACTTTGATTTGGTCAGTGGCGTAAGTATGAGGTTTCAACAAGAAAAGCAATCGACATGCGTTTTTAAATCCAGAAATTTACTCCGATCACCAGTAA
This sequence comes from Pelophylax lessonae, assembly GCF_965119305.1. NCBI lineage: Eukaryota > Metazoa > Chordata > Amphibia > Anura > Ranidae > Pelophylax > Pelophylax lessonae. Next base: position 61,933,615 of record NC_138780.1, read on the forward strand.
ACACTAGAGGAGGGTTTATCTTAGGCTCACGGGGCTGAGCAGCAGAGAGCTGCGCAAGACGGCCAACCTGCTGTCTTAAAGCCTGATTTTCGTTTTTTACCTCTGTAAGAGCAAGTATCAATGCATCTACTTGTTGTTTTAATTGCATTACTTGAGTGGGTAATTCTGCTGAATCCATATTTTTTCTGGCTCGTTCAATCTGTAACGCTCATGCGTTTTTTGTTAGTGAATGGATTTGCAGCTGCAGAATTATTACACTCAGTAGTCATGTAGAGAATGTACGAAAGGAGTAAGAAAGAAACAATATTCCTTATCCCACCCTCTCAGCGCTCATGTGTATGCAATACTCCTAGGATCAACCTTGTATATCTAGCAATGCAGCAAGATGTACTCATATGCCTATATAACCAGCGAAGCAGCTGCTATACTCACATCATAACATAAAAAAGGTGCGTATAAGAGCCTTAGCCCAAATAAACACTAGCAGCGCTAAAAACCGCCTCTGACGAGGTTGAAGGTATATGGCAATTATTAGCAGCCTAACAAAGTAGTGAATAAATATAAAGCCTTAAAGTTCATGAGTCCATAATATTCTCAGGATGAAGACACACGAAAGGTTGGAAACTCGTTGTGTGATGAAACACAAGACTTCTTTATCGATCACTCAGCAACAATCATATCCTTCACCTCACCACTGTGCTCCCCCCCTTGAGAGTGGACACGTACCCTTAACGCTAGGGTTTAGCGCTTTATTCAATCAATAATCCTCCACTTCCGGATGGTGATCCCCTCAGGATTCCACTCCAACTAGTAGGGATATAGGCAGCACCTCCTCCTCTCGTCTCACATAAAAGGGGAACAGATACCCATAGCATAATATGTACAAACAAGGCTTTATTAAAAGGTTAAAATCACACTCACATGGAATCGGATGTATTATGCGAACAACATATCCAAGGCACAAGACTCGGTCCTCCCCTTAATGTTGTCCCCACTGAGCCACACGGTACGGGTGATCCAGCCACCCTATCGCGATGTTGCCCGGACTCAAATGGCGTTTAGTGCTGGGGATCCTCTGGGATGTCCTTGGTGTGGAACAGAATGACCGCGTGCTCACGCACTGACGCGTTTCTTCGGCACTGGACTTCTACTGAGGGCCCTGTGGCTCAGTGGGGACAACGTTAATAGCGGGAGGACCGGGTCTTGTGCCTTGGATATGTTGTTCGCATAATACATCCGATTCCATGTGAGTGTGATTTTAACCTTTTAATAAAGCCTTGTTTGTACATATTACGCTATGGGTATCTGTTCCCCTTTTATGTGAGACGAGAGGAGGAGGTATCTGTTCCCCCTTTATGTGAGAGGAGAGGAGGAGGTGCTTCCTATATCCCTACTAGTTGGAGTGGAATCCTGAGGGGATCGCCATCCGGAAGTGGAGGATTATTGATTGAATAAAGCGCTAAACCCTAGTGTTAAGGGTACGTGTCCACTCTCAAGGGGGGGAGCACAGTGGTGAGGTGAAGGATATGATGGTTGCTGAGTGATCGATAAAGAAGTCTTGTGTTTCATCACACAACGAGTTTCCAACCTTTCGTGTGTCTTCATCCTGAGAATATTATGGACTCATGAACTTTAAAGCTTTATATTTATTCACTACTTGGTTAGGCTGCTAATAATTGCCATATACCTTCAACCTCGTCAGAGGCGGTTTTTAGCGCTGTAGCCTGTATTGTTTCCACAAGAAGATCCAGGCATTCCAGACGCTGGACCGGCTGTAATGCTGACTTTTCCAAGTTCAGTATCCAACCCAGGCTTTCTAGGAACTCTACTGTCTGGAGGACATTTCGGCTTAGAGCCAAAGCTGATCGATATATTAATAATAGATCGTCCAGATATCCTATTAGATATCCATCTGAACCTTAGAACAGCCAATAGTGGAGCTAAGATTTTTGTGAACACTCTTGGAGATGTGGCTAACCCGAAAGGCAGGGCCACAAACTGAAAATGACGGTTTTCTATCGCAAAGTGTAGAAACCTTTGATGAGTCTGGATGCTAGAAATTTCTCTCCCTGCAGGGAGGCTATGACTGAATGAATTGACTCCATACGGAAAGTACCAACGTTCAGAAACTGGTTTAGAGCTTTGAGATCCAGAATAGGTCTCACATTCCCGCGTGGTTTAGGGATTGTGAACAGGTTTGAGTAAAAAACCCTGAACCTTTCGTTCTCCGGAACTTCCGTTATCACTCTTTTCGCCCTCGGCTGGTCCAATGCCAGAAAGAGAGACCTTCTTTTTAGGGGATCTGTCGGTATACTTGACTTTATAAATCGAGGATGCGGTAACACCCGAAATTCCAGTTTTTACCCCTGCAAAATGGTGGAGATAACCCAGTTGTCTTGGATCGTTTCCACCCAAGCCTGTGGGAGCGCCCCTTCACAGAGTAGGCTTAGAGGAAGACTTGGCTGATATTTGGACCCAGGGCTTTTTCTGACCCTGCCCTGAAGGCTTGGTAGTATGAGTGCTGGGGATTTTAAAAAAAGGCTCTTCACAGGTAGCAACATACTCTTTAACCCCCCCCCCTCCGAGATCTTTTGGATATACTTATCCACAGTGGCGGCCGGTGTGTTGGGGGCCGTCCCCCCTATTCATGCATCCGGCCCCTTAATCCACATGCGGGGCGCCGGACGCATGGAGCTCAATGGGCTTTTTTTTTTTGCATCACCTGATTAGAGCCAATCACGCTTACGCTGAGCACTCTGCATTGAATGGGGGCACGCTGGTATCTCTGCATTGAAAGGGGGCACGCTGGTATCTCTGCATTGAAAGGGGGCACGCTGGCATCTCTGCATTGAAAGGGGGCACGCTATACCTTAATTACTGAAGGCCCCTTTCACACTTTTGTGACCTCAAAGTCACGCAATTTTTTACAGCGTTTTTTGCCGAAAAGCAATGCCTATTACATTTTTCTGTTTGCCCCCCCCCCCCCCCCCCCCGCCAAAAAAAAAAAAAAATTGAGCACCAGCCACCAATGCTTATCCAGATCATCACCAGAAAGGCGTTCTCCTTGTTAAGGGAGGTCAGCCAGTAACTTTTTACATGGTAATTCTGCAAACCAGCTCTTTAACCAAAGGATTCTGCGCATATGCACTGTCATCAGAGCCATTCGTGACATTTGCCCCTATGGAGTCTGTAAGAGCATCCAATGAAAAACATAATGTGAGGTCTGACATATCTTCCACAGACTCTCCTTGAGAAGGAACTGTCTTGGACACTCGCTTCATACAGTCTTTTAAAGACTGACAAACTCCTATGGCCGCTGCTGCAGCCACAAAGGAGGCTTTCAATAAAGATTCCAACTTCTTATCTGCTGGATCTTTAAAAACCTGGGCATTATCCACAGGGCAGGTTAAACTCTTGTTAACCGAAGAAATGGCAGCATTCATAGTGGGTATATTCCATTTCTTAGTCAATTTTTCCTCCATAGGATACCACAGTGAAAACCTTTTAGGAGGAACAAAAATCCTATTAGGATGATCCCAATCATTATATATTTCTTGCTGCAAGAGCGGATGTATGGGGAACGTCCGAGGACTATGAAGAGGGCGCAATGAGCCTAGAGAGGAAAAGGAGACTTCAGCTGTCTCTAAGGGAGGAAATTTGTATCCAGACCGGACCATTTCAGTTAGAGACTGAATTAACAATCTTTGGTTTTAAGAGGCTGATAGAGACTCCTCTGACCCTGACTCCCCAGAAGTGGAAACCTCAGTTTGACATCTCGCGCGCGAATGGGCCTTCGCCACAGACACGCTATCAAGGGAGGAGACGAACATGCGGGCGCTTATAGGCAAAAACAGCAACCACATGGGGTGAGAGCAGCTTAAGCTGAATTGTTTGTCACAGCTGATACCTTTCAGGTGATCAGTCCAGGGCAAGAAAGCTGTGTGAGAACAATAAGAAAATACAGTGGGTACGGAAAGTATTCAGACCCACTTAAATTTTTCACTCTTTGTTATATTTCAGCCATTTGCTAAAATCATTTAGGTTCATTCTTCTTCCTCATGAATGTACACATAGCACCCCATACTGACAGAAAAACACAGAATTGTTGACATTGTTGCAGATTTATTAAAAAAGAAAAACTGAAATATCACATGGTCCTAAGTATTCAGACCCTTTGCTCAGTATTTAGTAGAAGCCCCCTTTTGATCTAATACAGCCAGGAGTCTTTTTGGGAAAGATGCAACAAGTCTTTCACACCTGGATTTGGGGATCCTCTGCCATTCCTCCTTGCAGATCCTCTCCAGTTCTGTCAGGTTGGATGGTAAGCGTTGGTGGACAGCCATTTTTAGGTCTCTCCAGAGATGCTCAATTGGATTTAAGTCAGGGCTCTGGCTGGGCCATTCAAGAACAGTCACGGAGTTGTTGTGAAGCCACTCCTTCGTTATTTTAGCTGTGTGCTTAGGGTCATTGTCTTGTTGTAAGGTAAACCTTCGGCCCAGTCTGAGGTCCAGAGCACTCTGAAGAAGGTTTTTGTCCAGGATATCCCTGTACTTGGCCGCATTCATCTTTCCCTCGATTGCAACCAGTCGCCTTTCCTTGCAGCTGAAAAACACCCCCACAGCATGATGCTGCCACCACCATGCTTCACTGTTGGGACTGTATTGGACAGGTGATGAGCAGTGCCTGGTTTTCTCCACACATACCGCTTAGAATTAAGGCCAAAAAGTTCTATTTTGGTCTCATCAGACCAGAGAATCTTATTTCTCACCATCTTGGAGTCCTTCAGGTGTTTTTTTTAGCAAACTCCATGCGGGCTTTCATGTGTCTTACACTGAGGAGAGGCTTCCGTCGGGCCACTCTGCCATAAAGCCCCGACTGGTGGAGGGCTGCAGTGATGGTTGACTTTCTACAACTTTCTCCCATCTCCTGACTGCATCTCTGGAGCTCAGCCACAGTGATCTTTGGGTTCTTCTTTACCTCTCTCACCAAGGCTCTTCTCCCCCGATAGCTCAATTTGGCCGGACGGCCAGCTCTAGGAAGGGTTCTGGTCGTCCCAAACTTCTTCCATTTGAGGATTATGGAGGCCACTGTGCTCTTAGGAACCTTAAGTGCAGCAGAAATCTTTTTGTAACCTTGGCCAGATCTGTGCCTTGCCACAATTCTGTCTCTGAGCTCTTCAGGCAGTTCCTTTGACCTCATGATTCTCATTTGCTCCGACACGCATTGTGATCTGGAAGGTCTTATATAGACAGGTGTGTGGCTTTCCTAATCAAGTCCAATCAGTATAATCAAACACAGCTGGACTCAAATGAAGGTGTAGAACCATCTCAAGGATGATCAGAAGAAATGGAAAGCACCTGAGTTAAATATATGAGTGTCACAGCAAAGGGTCTGAATACTTAGGACCATGTGATATTTCAGTTTTTCTTTTTTAATAAATCTGCAACAATGTCAACAATTCTGTGTTTTTCTGTCAGTATGGGGTGCTATGTGTACATTCATGAGGAAGAAGAATGAACCTAAATGATTTTAGCAAATGGCTGAAACATAACAAAGAGTGAAAAATTTAAGGGGGTCTGAATACTTTCCGTACCCACTGTAAATAATGTTTAAACAAACTTTACATCAATCCCACAACTGCATAAGCTCATATAATCACAATTGATATAATTGGCACATTTAATCCCTGAGGACAGGCCAGAGCTTTCAACAAGATGTATTTTGCATAGGCTTAACATTCATAGTCTCGTGCAGAGACTCATATGGCACTCGGTCTCTGTTATCTTTTTAAAGTGCATAAAATATTTACAATCTGCAATTATGCCAGCAATATATTTAACTTCAAGGTTTGCTTTATGTGTAAATATTTTAAATTGGACTCGCCAGTCCTGCCGCAGGATTCTGTTTGAAACAGGAATCAAATCCTCACCCATCATGGCAAGCCTTGTCTTGGTGACCTTCAAGGACTGGGTCCCCTTATTTTAGAGGGTCCACGGCCTTGGACCTGTAGAGCACCCTGCACGGAGCGTCTTTGGGGTTTGGTATTCCAAGGGTCCGGATCCCAGGGTCCAGCGCCTAAAAAGGTCAGCATTACAGGCAAAATCTTGTACCTGTTTTCCGAGGCTCAGGTACCATCTTTATAGTCTATTGACTGTTTTAGATGGATCTGATAAATAAACCCTTAGATTCAGTGATTTGATTGGGGTATATAGCATATCATCTTACTTCTTTGAAGAAAAATGTGGAGAGACTCTCCACCATGACCATCACCTTTAGACGCTGGAGAAAAAACCTAGGTACTTTCTGTGTGGAAGGGGTTATATAGGGGGTGCCAGTGTCCTTCACTTGTAGGTGGCTATTTAAGCTATATGTTATGATTTATGGCTCTGTGTCCCGTGATGTACGAAAAGAAAGTTGCTAGCACCGTATCTCCATACTGTAAAAATTGTGTACATAATGTGCAGCGCTATCGACAGATTAATGAATGTTATACAATGTGTGTAAACAAAACACCACAGTATTGTGCATTACGCAAAGTGCTGGGACAAGGTCATCCAGCACCCAGGGCAAAGATGGTAAACTGCACCCCCCCCCTCCCATAATCAGACTAATAGTGGTATAAGGTCAATAATGTTTGTGACATGCACTGTAATAGTAGTTAGTGTTAAACTGCAGCAACCTGGAGAGTTTAAAAGTGGTGCACACATATGGGGTACTGGTCGGTGGTGTCACTGGAAGCAAAAATGTCCCAGCAGTGGTGGTGTCCCTGGGGAAAATTTTCCCTGCGTCTGTAGTGTCACTAGAAGGAAAAAATGTCCCTGTGTTGATGGTATCACTGGTAGGACATTTTTCTGCTACAGTATGTTGTTATCAATCTGAGGAGGGACCAATTGGCCTCTTTCAGTGGGATGAGGGAGGGGAGGTGGACTCTGAGTGGTGCATGGACCTAAGGGGGCTCTGAGGGAGGAAGGGGGGTAAAAGGTCTCCAAGGGCTCATTCAGACATGCGGCTATCATTGCTGGTGTTTGACAGGTGGTGAGGGGGCCATAAGTTGCTACCACCTGTTTTATCTCTAAAAATGCTGACCTACTGTGCCTCTACTGTGTGCAGTACATGTCAATTTAATTTTGCCATTTGTACAGCCCTGATTGGCAGCATCTCCTTGTTCAGCTGGGTGGTTGGGGTAATAAAACTGCAGCCTAACTGCCTATTGTTACCTCTCACCTGTGTAAATGAGCTCTATGACCTTACATTTGTGCTGGGGGGGGTCATAAAATAATGTGGTTTAAGCTGCAGTTGTACTGTCTCCACTCCTTTAAGCTTCAAAGGCAGTCATATGGGGGATGCTCATGATGCAGCTGTGACGGTATACATCCCAAAATGTTTTGCTTGATAGGCTACCCTACAGGCAAGACGTGGAAAATAAGTCCATGACCCTTTTCTAAAAATGTCACACCACACAGTGCTGCGGCAGGATGTGGTTTGGTGTGTGAAAATGTGTGCGTCAGCAGATGTGTGGGGGTGCCCTTAATCATCAATGACACTGCTGCGCGTCTACTAAAGGACAGCGCTCTTCTGTATTTGTCAGGAAAGCCACAATTTTGTGCCAAATCCTGACATGCAAGCAGGTTTACACTGGTGCGCTGTGGTTTGGCCACAGTGCGATTGTATGTGCAGTTTACCTGCAGTTTTAGGTGCACTCCCAATGAATTCTCGTGGATTGTGCATTTTCTTAAACGTGCAGCATGCAAGACTGTAATTTGCTTTCATGAAAACACGCTGTCTAATAGAATTTAATGGAAGCACACCTACAATTGTGGGTAAACTGCACATACAATCGCACTGCGGCCAAACCACCGTGCACCTGTGTGAACCCACTGTTAGGGATAAGAAAATAGTGAATAGGTGAGGAAGCTGGGGTCATAGGAGTGTGTGCTAATAAAGAGCAAAGTGACGGAGTGCAGAGAACCTGCTAGGCGGCATGATGAGGACAGGACAATTAAAGAGCTAAAAGCAAACTGGGATGGAAAGGGTGCAAGATGGGTGTGTGGAATACTGAGCTGAGCAGGATAGGTGTAGGGAAGATTTATGAAGGGGACAGCTGATAAAAGGAGAAGGGGAAAAAATCACAGGACAGAGAAGCAAGGAGGATTGGTAGTGACTTTCTTATGTGATCATACAGGAAAGGTAGAGAAAGTTGTAGGCAAGGCGAGGCGGAGCAGAGATGAGCTGGAGAGAGTATCAAGGGAGAAAGTGAGGTGTCCTGGGAAAGAGAGCAAGGTGAGGGCGGGAGTGTGGGAGGAGAGTGTGTTTAGTAGCTGCAGTAAATAGCAGAGATAAGGCAGACTTGGATGAATGGAAGAGTCGGGGAATCATTAGATATGTGGTGAATATAAGGCACAGTCACTCCTGTCAGTAATGCAGGAGCTATGAGTAAGCTGCCGAAGCTCCCAGGGTCTAAAGATTAGGACACCGCCCAGAGCAAGTGCCCCCCCCCCCCCAATCCCTTGTACCAGCCCTGATTACACACAGCCCTCTAATATCCATAATAATAAATGTGAATGAAATCAGACCATGTGCTAGAACTAGAAAATGTTGAAAGAGTAGATATTGCACTCCCTTAAATGGTAGGAGTATATGGCATCTCATTAGATCTACCATGAAGACCTCATCAGGTGCAAAGTCATACTTCAGTATGTGACCATATCAGTGGACACAATTGCTTGGGTTCTCATATGGACATAAAATTATAACAGCAAAAAAAGGACAACCACTTCACATTGTGTAGTGAAAACAGTGGTGTGAAGAGAAGAATATAAATGCACTCATATTTGGGAGTTGAAGCAACGGCACATTGATAGTGTGCTGTCAGATGGGAGGCAGCAGTAGATGGTGGCTCACACTTCCTTGCTGTCCACTCCTGCTTCCCATTCCTGACCAGACCGTGTTACTGCTCAGATTTACTAAACCCTGTCACTCAAGTTTAACTTGTGAGTGAGGATATCTCTTCATCTTGGCGAACACCAAGCTTAAAGCGGAACTTTACCCATAACAACATAATAAAACGAATTGTTCTAGCAAGGAACACACATTCCACATGTATGATACCAGGCTAGGGAAGCTATTACGGCGGACATACTCTTCTTAAGTTTGGGGGTCCATCACAAAAATAAATCACATGTGCAGCACCATGGAAATTGCAGTTTAAACAGAAGCAGCTTCCTTGGCTGTAAGGCTTCGTTCACACCATGGTGCAGAGACGTCCCTTTTTCTGCACGCGTTCAGCAGGGGCACAAAAAAAAAAAACAATTGCTTTCTATGTGCCCTTTTCACACCACAACGCTGGTATCCCGTGCAGATTTTTTTCTGTACAGGAATCTGCAATGTGTATGCAGATTTCTGCACGGAAAACAAACTGACATGACATCACCATTGGTGTTAACAAGGCACATAAGATAGGAGGGTTTAATTCCACTTTAGGGCTGTCAGCAGATCGGCCTCTACAAACTCAGCAGTGCCTAAAAATGGAGAGCAACTGAGCATATGCAGAGCAGGGTGGGACAGCGCATTACTGTATTTTAAACAGTATAGACACTTGTTTTTAATGTTTTACATAGCTATATCTGCAAAAGAGGCCAGCCTAAACTGGTCTAGCAGGATTTAATTTTCTGACTAAAGTTCCATTTTCAAAGTAGCCAGCATATTTTGTGCTGTTGGCATCCACCACTCTTCTATCCACACTACAGTGGGAAGCGGCTTCCCCGCTGACAGCTGAAAAAAAAAAACATTGCTGGCAATAGAAAAAAAGTCTAAAAAAACAAAATTGGCGTGGAGGTCCCCCCCCAATCTATACTAGGCCCTTCGGGTCTGGTATGGATTTTAAAGGGAAAACCATGCCAAAATTAAAAAAAAAAAAAAAAACTGTGTAGGGCCCCCCCCCCCCCCAAAATAAAAAATCAAAAAAAAATCCATGCCAGACCCTTATCCGAGTATGGAGCCTGGCAGGGCCCTTAGTGGTGGTGGTGGTGGGGGTCTGTGGGCAAGGGGGCATTTTGGAGTCTGGAATCCCTCTTTAACAAGTGGGCTCCCATATCCTGCCCCCCCCCCCCACTATGTAAGTATGGGGTACAATGTACCCCTACCCATTCACCAAAAAAAGTGTCAAAAATAGACAGTAGGCAGTTTGTGACAATTCTTTAATAAAAAAAAAATGTCCCCCGATGAAGATCCATCGTCACCATTATAACCAGGTGGCCCCGCCCACCCCTTACCTATTGAAGAACTGTAAAATGGCAGAGCAGGCATTCAGTGGTTAGCCTTCATTGTGGGCGGATGTTTTTTCTTTTTTCTGGGTGCTGCGGGCGTCGTAATAGACGATAGATCTACATTGAGGGACATTGTTTTTTTAATTTTTTTTAATAAAGGAATTGTCAAAAACGGCCTCCTGTCTTTATTTTTGACACATTTTTTTTTTTTTTTTAATTGGTGAATGGGTAGCAGTACAATGTACCCCATACTCATTCACATAGCGAGCGGGCCGGCATATGTGTGAAGGTGGAGGGACAGTGAAGGTGTTTGTGTGCTTTCACAAAACCAACGAATTTGCTTGGACTTTTTTTGTTATGTTATACAAGTGTGTTTAGCACTGGTTTTAAACGGACACTAATACCACAGTGTTGCTATATTGCATTAGATTGTTATCAATATTCTTATTTTTTGTTTTAACCACTTACCGCATACTAACGTAAACTTTGCGGTAGGGATGCACCGAAATGAAAATTCTGGGCCGAAACCGAAAATTCAGGATGCCCTTGGCCGAAAACCGAAACCGAAAATGACTCCAAAATTGATTTAAAAATATTTTTTTCTATCATTTTATTAATATTAGACTTGTTGAATTTATTGAATCTGAAATTAAAAACTACAAGCCAATAAAATAAATACACTCTCTGGACACTCTCATACCTGCTCCTTTCACTCTGTCTGTTTATCTCAGCCTGAAGACCTCCTTCTCACTATTGATTGCTCAATCTAAACAAAGCAAAAGAGGAAAATAGTATACCATCCATTACATAGTTACATATAGTTACATAGTAGGTGAGGTTGAATAAAGACAATAGTCCATCCAGTTCAACCTGTGTAGGTGTGTGTGACTGTAATCATCTAACATAGCCCTTAATCTCCTGATCCTTGAGATGTAAGTCTAAGAGTCTTTTGAAAGTCACCATACTACCCGCAGAAACCACCTCTTGTGGTAGACAATTCCACAATCTTGTAGCCCTAACAGTAAAGAACCCCCCACGTTGCCTGAGGTTAAAACGCTTCTCCTCTAATCGCATTGTATGTCCTCGAGTCCTCATGCAATTCCTTCGAATGAACAGCTTTTCTTCTAAGCTGAGATCCCCATTAAGATATTTATAAATTGCTATCATGTCCCCTCTCAGACGTCTCTTCTCCAGGGAAAATAAATCGAGCGATTGCAGCCGCTCTTCATAGGTAAGGTCCTCCAATCCCCTAATTAGTTTAGTTGCCCTTCTCTGGACTCTCTCCGGCTCCAACACATCCCTCCTGAGGACTGGCGACCAGAACTGGACAGAATACTCCAGATGCGGTCGGACCAGAGTTTTATAAAGTGGAAGGATTATAGTCTTATCTCTGGAATACATCCCTTTCTTTATGCATGCTAATATTCTGTTGGCTTTGGAAGCTGCCGCTTGGCATTGCATGCTGTTGCCTAATCTATCATCAACCAAGACTCCCAGATCTTTCTCCATTTTTGAGTCCCCCAAGGGTTCCCCTCCTAACATGTATTGTGTTTTTATGTTTTTGGTCCCCAAGTGCAAAACCTTACACTTCTCCACATTAAACCTCATTTGCCATGTCGTTGCCCACTCCGTAATTTTGTCCAGGTCATTCTGTAGGATATCTGCTTCATGCTGTGCAGTTATTGCCCTGGCCAATTTTGTGTCATCTGCAAAAATTGATAACGAACTACTGATCCCGTCCTCAATGCTGTTTATGAATAAATTGAACAAGGTTGGTCCCAGGACTGAGCCCTGGGGCACCCCGCTTACTACCTCAGCCCAGTCTGAGTATGCGCTGTTTATTACCACCCTTTGGACACGGCCTTTTAGCCAGTTCCGTATCCAAGAGCAAACCCTGCTGTCGATACCTGCAGACCTTATTTTATAAATTAAGCGCTTGTGGGAAACTGTATCAAACGCCTTAGCGAAATCCAAGTACACCACATCCACTGGTCTCCCCCTATCTAGCTCACAGCTCACTTCCTCGTAGAATGCTAAGAGATTGGTTTGACAAGAACGCCCATTTGTAAACCCGTGTTGGTTACTACTGATGATGTTGTTGTCTTTAGCATACTCAACGATATAGTCCCTTATCATCCCCTCCAAGAGTTTACATATTATTGATGTCAGACTGACAGGCCTATAATTTCCCGGGATATGTCTCTGGCCCTTTTTGAATATCGGAATCACGTTAGCCTTCCTCCAATCCCCTGGTACATCTCCTGTCCTAATACTGTCAGCAAAGATCAGGAACAGTGGTCTAGATATAACCATACTGAGTTCCTTGAGCACTCTCGGATGTACGCCATCCGGGCCTGGTGATTTGTTTGTGTTAAGTTTATCCAGTCTTTCCCTGATTTCCCCCTCTGTTAGCCATAGTGGCAAGTCCTGTGTATTACTACTAACCATACAGTCATGGTCAGTGTACCCCTCCTTTTCCTGTGTAAAGACTGACGAGAAAAAAGCATTCAGCACGGTTGCTTTTTCAGTGTCCTCTGTAACCATCCTCCCATCATTGTTAATTATGTGTGCAATATGCTCTGCCCTAGTTTTTTTGCTGTTGATATATTTAAAGAATTTCTTTGGGTTTTTTTTACTATCCTCCGCTATTTGTCTCTCAAAGTTGATTTTAGCCATCTTGATTTCGTGTTTACACTTCTTATTTTCCTCCTTGTATTGCTGGAAGGCCGATACTGTGCCCTCTGATATATATTTCTTGAAGGCCAATTTTTTTCCCCTAATAAGTTTTTTAACGCTACGGTTTAGCCAGCCAGGTTTGGCTTTGTCTCTTCTAAATTTATTCCCCATAGGAATGCACTGCAAGATGCCTTTGCTTAATATGTTCCTAAAGCATTCCCATTTTTCCTCAGTGGTCAGGGATCCCAGGGTTTGGTCCCAGTTTACCCTTTCCATCAATGAGTACAATTTTGGAAAGTCTGCCCTTCTGAAGTTTAGGGTTCTTATGTTCCCCACTTGCCTTTTTATATTGTTATTTATACTAAATGTGATCATCCTGTGATCGCTAGAGCCCAGGTTGTCCTGGACTCCTACCTCCGAAATTATGTCTGGGTCATTAGTGATCAATAGATGCAGGATTGCATTCTCTCTAGTAGGGGAATCCACCAACTGTGACATGTAGTTATCCTGTAAGGTTTCCGTGAATAGACGGGCCTTATGCGAGTGTGCAGTCCCCTCTTCCCAGTCAATGTCGGGATAATTGAAGTCCCCCAATATGATGACTGATCCCAGTTTTGCCGCTTTACCTATTAGTGCTAAAAATTCCAGCTCTACCTCCTCCCCTTGGTTAGGTGGCCTATAGCAAACCCCTACAACTACTTTTCCCTTTATCTTCTTCCCTATCGAGTTCAACCCACACAGATTCTAAATCCATGCTCATCCCATCCGTAATGTCACTCCTTTCTAGCACCTTTATATTGTTCTTGACATAGAGACATACCCCTCCCCCTCTTTTTCCTACCCTGTCCTTCCGGTACACCGAATACCCTTGGATATTTGCCAGCCAGTCATGTGAGGGGTCGAACCAAGTTTCTGTTATTCCCACAAGGTCTATGTCCTCCTCATGTACTAACATGTCCAACTCATCCATCTTATTAGCTAGGCTCCTGGCATTAGCATATACCCCTCTTAGTTTTACGGAAGTTAAACGTGATTGGCGGTTATGTTTATTTTTGTTTGGTCTGCTGTTTTCCCGCACAGACCCACCAATTGATGTTGTTGACCTACTGTCGCTGCTGACCCTACAACTGTCTTCAGTCCTCTGCTCCCTCCTGACTGATTCTACTTCTGAGCCCTCCCCCCCGTCTCCTAGTTTAAAAGCCCCTCCAACTCGGTGGCCATCTTTCTCCCCAAAAGAGCTGTACCGTCCCCATTAAGGTGCAGCCCATCCTTACTAAAGAGCCGGTAGCCGGCTGAGAAGTCAGCCCAGTTCTCCAGGAACCCAAACCCCTCCTTCCTACACCAATTCCTCAGCCACTTGTTAAGTTCCCTAATCTCATTCTGCCTCTCCTGTGTGGCTCGAGGTACAGGCAGTATTTCAGAGAAAACCACCTTGGAGGTCCTTTTCCTCAATCTATTACCTAAGTCCCTGAAATCGTTCTTAAGGATCCTCCACCTACCTTTAACTTTGTCATTAGTGCCCACATGCACCATGACCGCTGGGTCATCCCCAGCCCCACACAACAATCTGTCTGCCAGATCTGCGATGTGCCGAACTCGGGCGCCCGGTAAACAACAAACTGTTCGGTTCACGAGATCTTTTTTACAGATTGCCCTCTCTGTCCTCTTGATAATTGAGTCCCCCACTACCACAACCTTTCTAACCTTTCCTGAGTTACGGCCCCCCTTCTTCCTGGAGCCGTCCCTCCCCTGGCAGCTGGGGGAGGGTGCATGCTCCAGCTCTGCCACCCCTGAGTTGATATCCCCCTCAACCTGCAACTCGGCAAACATGTTAGGGTGTACCAACTCAGGACTGGCCTCCCTGACACTCCTCCCCCTAACATTCCTAACAGTCACCCAGCTGCGTACCTCTGCTGCTTGCGTCTCCTCTATTCCTCCCTCCTCTATGCTGACCCCTGCCAGCGCCTGATGGGTAATGTCCAAGCTCCATTATCTTGTAACTTAATATTGAGCTGCTATAGCTGACTTAAATATCAAGTCTTTCCTGTTGTAGATTACAGCCCTGTTCTATGTGACCTACAGGGCTCTCCTCTGACTAGCTGGGTCAATCACTCTTATTGAACCTGGAATATTGGCCAATTCACATAAAATTAACTCTGTCTTTAGGAAAGATGGATAAGCAGACATGTGGATAAAGAGTGAGAGTCATTTATTACATACAGGTATTCCGTATCTTAAGCTCTTCCATGATACTGTTGTGCAGTAATATTGATTTCTGATTAAAGGCAGTACACTACAATCCTCTATCTGAAATGAGAGTGCAGTGGAACCTTGGGGGAAGGCAGTATTTCTGCTATTGGAAGAATAATAATGAAATTCCTGCTGAGAGTGAGAGAGAGAGAATGTGAGAATGTGTGCTGCAGCGAGATGATACTCTGACTGTCCTGACTCCCCGTCTCTATACACAGATCGGGCACATCACTGGGGGGGGGGGTTCAGCAGTGCTGATCAGTAATGGAGACTCACTTCGGTGTCGGTGTCCGGTGCTCGCAGCTCTACACTCACCAGCTACCATATATCAATGCAGCCGCATATCGCCCAGTTATCCCTCCGGGGTAGTGGCAGTGCTTCGATCACATGCCCCGCATACCGGACCAGGATCAGACTAGTAGTGTGTCCGGTGTGAGCTGTGTGCCGCCTCCTCCTCCCCTCTCTGCTCAGCGTAGCTGGTTTGACTGGCCCGGGAATGGAGAGGGCAGCAGCAACAGCACAGTACCGAGAAGCCAATATCATGATCGGACATGGGATGACAGACAGTCACAGTGTAGGACTTAGGATGGCGCAGAACTAGGACGTCACTGGTTGCTAACAACCAGTGTAGCTCACACTAAAGCGCCCGGCGGAGGAACAAAGCGGAGATACCCGCCTGACAGGGAAGTGTTGGGCTCAGTTATTAGCGGCACTCTACCGCCCGGTGTACTTCATTAGCATTGCGACCATTCATTTTCGGCATCTTTGATCCGTTTTCGGCCGAAATGGGATAGGCCCATTTTCGGCCGAAAATTTAGGTGGCCGAAATTTCGGTGCACCACTACTTTGCGGTAGTGTAACGGGATGATGCCTCTAGCTAGAGGCATCATCCCGGTACCGTGGTTTAGAGCCGATGGTTGGCATTCCGTCAGTAACGACCGATGCGGCTCGGGAGCCGCTCGATCGTTACCCGGGGGGCGGGAGGGGACGTCCCCCCCCCTCCCGCCGCCTTCCGTGGCTTTTACCGGGCTCCCGTCCCACCGGGAGCCCCGACCACCCATCCGGCACGTCCGCCAGCTGGATGGAGTCCCGATGAATGCTGGAAACGGCTTCGATCGGGTCTCCGATGACGTAACCCGGAGGCGGCGCCCATGACGTCACTTCCGGGTTACTGTGCTGCAAAAGGCGGCAGATTTGAAAAACGGCTGTATGCAAAAACGCCGTTTTCTCTATCGCTCATTGACAGACGTAGTCCTCGGTGATACAGCACCTTCGGGTTATGTTGCCTCCACAGGAGTAGAACTAGACAGGAAATGAAAAATGCTCTGGCCACACCCTAGGGGCAGTCCCCGAGGGTATATCCTCTCTCTCTCCGCCACAGCAAATCAGTTTTTTTCTGTCTAGTCAGGAGTAAGGACCTAGATACCTTGCTGGGATCTTCGGTCCTGGCAGGATTTTTTTCTTAGAAAAGAATTTTTTAAGACAGCTTTTTTTCTCCAGTGTTCCTGTGAGGTCTTCAAGCAAGAAAGCTGAACTGGGCGACGGGCGGGATGTTGAGATCCAGTGGTCACCCCAGTTCAGCCTACGAGCGCGTGCAGGCCATAGCTCCGCGCTGGGTCGGCCGCGACATAGTCCCACTGGACGGGGACTGACCCTGCGAGTTAAACGTCTCGCTGAAACGCCAAAGACCATGAGTCACGGCGCCCGTATTGGTCGACAGCCCTCCTACCTCGGTGGAGAGGGGTACTGTCAGGAGTTGGCGCCCGCCTGGTTCCGGTATGGTGAGTAGTATGTTCCCCCTTTTCCCCCTGACGGGTCTTGTGGTGAACGCGGGCACCTCTCTGTAATGGTAAGGATGGGTTCCCCTCTATCCTACAACATGTCACAGATCCCCCTAATTGAGTGTGATTTTTGTGTACAAGAAGCCAGGAGGCTTGGTTTGGGAGCTGACAATCTAATTGTAAAAATGTGTAAATGATTGTAGTCAGTGGCAGTACTAGAACGTTACTGTGATAGTATAAGGTATCCTACCTGTCAGTAGCCACAGGGCGATGTCTATACATGTATACTGCATTCCAGATCATTCCTCCAGCTAAGCAGATGCCTCCCGATGGCCACGGACCGCATACGGCCCGCTAGGGTCCGGTACCTCCGACCATGCTGACCACCATGAGGGTGAAGGGTTGTGAGGCCGAGATCCTTCTGCCGCTATTCTGTGCAGGCCGCCGCCATTGTCTGGTAGATCGCACAAGGCCGCCATTTTGGTGTAGCCTCGTGTCTCCAGCATGGGGGCGGCCATGTTTGAGGTGACTCAAACACCTCATGGAGCCAGGGGGAGGAGCCGGCAGGCGTGTTAAGGGGCGGAGCCGCCTCTTTTACCCAGGAAATAGGGCCAAAGACTTCCTGTCTGTAACAAGACAAGCACTGAGCAAGCTGATGAAAACTT
Source organism: Pelophylax lessonae (assembly GCF_965119305.1). Classification (NCBI taxonomy): domain Eukaryota; kingdom Metazoa; phylum Chordata; class Amphibia; order Anura; family Ranidae; genus Pelophylax; species Pelophylax lessonae. The sequence goes on from NC_138780.1 coordinate 61,951,252, forward strand.
CTGTGCATCAGGGATGAGCCTTGGGGTCTGTCTCTCTCTCTGTGGGGTCCAAAAAGGCAGGTAACACTGAGGGGCGCTGTTGCGACTGGGGGACACAAAAAAAAAAAAAAAAAGTTTTTTTACTTTGTCATTTTTTGTCGCTGGCAAGTGTCTTGTATAATCATTGACCCTGCCGCATAGGTATCCCCACCTGATCCCCTAAAGGTGGCCGCAGGACCCTCCAGTACCCCACTTGTTTTTAATGCATTATCGGCAGTTTTGGAGTCTTTGGTATCCCGGGGATGAGGTGGCCTGTCAGGGACGGGGGTCAAGTAGCGACCCCCGCCTACCCCTATTGTTTATCAGATACTTCAGATACGGATTCGGAACTGGTCAATGCAGTTGCAGGTCCCTCTTAGGGGGCTGTTGTCTCAGGTAATATCTCCTCAGCAGCGAGGAGCACGTTTCTGCCTCCGCCATAGCACAAGAGTGGTGGATGCACTAGTTGTGTCCGTCCGGGAAACCTTTAGTCTTGAGGTTACACCGGCAGAGGTAGCTGAGACTAAGATTCCTTTTTGGTACTTGTTAGCCTACCAAAAGGGCGAAGGATTTTCCTTTACCCAAATGGGGTCGTTTTGAAACGAACCCCTGTTATTTCCAAATGCATGGCTAGGTGCTATCCGTTTGAGGAATTCCTCTTTATAGGATAGACGGTACCACCTGCTGTCTTGCCACAGACTGTTAGGATAAAAAGACCTCGTAACTAACGAGGACCTTCCTTTTCTGCTCATATAGAGTTGTTCGTTCCGCGAGGGCGGGCGATAAGGCGAAACCCTCCAAAGCCCCTTTAGAGGGGTTTCAAAGGGCGCTGGTCGGGTAAACAAAGAGTCCGGCTCAGCCAAGCCTGAAGAATATAGCCTGATGCGCCCCTACCCATCTCTGGGGTGGGGGGGGATGTCTTCACCGGTTTCTGGAGGACATAGGATCGAGTTTCGATCACTTCCACCGGTGCGATTCTTCCCTTCTAACATTGAACGGTTTCAGGGGTTCTATTCGAACCTATTCACAATGCCCAGGAAAGAGGGCAAGGTGCGTCCAAATCTGGACTTGGGAAGAAATAGAGTCCATCCGTACAGTGGTGGCCTCCCTGCATCAAAGAGATTTCCTGGCGTCCATAGACATATAGGATGCCTATCTTTATATCCCCATCATCGCAGGACATCAGCGTTTTATCGCTTTCCCAAAGATCATCCCTGGTTCCCACCAGGAGACTGAACTATCTGGGCCTAAGGTTGGATACATCCTGGGCAAGAGAGTTTCTCCTTGCTGGGAAACTCCAGAAGGTTCAGTCAACGATTCGGATGTTGCTGTCCGTCAATTGGCTGGGACTGATGGTGGCCTTCTTAGAAGCAGTACCGTATACCCAGTCTCATACCTGAATTCTCCTGAAGGAGATTATTTTTTAATGGAATCAGAATTCCGATTCCGTGGACAATCGGATCCGGTTGAGCGAGCGGACCAGGAAGTCTCCGATGCTCAACCAGGGGAAGTCATTTCTTCCGATAGTATCCAGATTACCAATAAGGGTATCGGAACTGAGAGCGATCAGATTTTGTCTGATTTACTGGATCGAGCAGCTCTAGAGCAGCCCGATTCGGATCCAATCGCATATGGCCTCTTCATCCAGAGGTTTTTCCCTAGCTGTCCCTTCGTTGGGACATCCCGGATGTGGATCTGTTGGCACCTTGGCCTAACTGGAAGGTGCGGAGGTTTGTAGCTCGCGCCACGATCCTCTAGCGGACGCAGCAGAAACGCTGATCGCCCCGTGGGGGCAGTATCAGCTACGGCATGCCTTCCATCCTCTCAAGTTGCTGCGGGAACTTCTTCGCAGGATAGAGGTGGAGGGAATTCCAGTTATTCTGGAAATTCCGGATTGACCTCGTCGAGCCTGGTATGCCGACTTGGCGAGGCTAGTCGCGGACGCTCCTTGGAGACTTCCTCTCAGGGAGGATTTGCGGTCTCAGGGACCGATCTTCCATCTTGCTTTACAGTCGCTGGCTTAATGGCCTGGCCATTGAGACCCAGGTACTGAAGAACAAGGGAGTGTCAGCTTCAGTTATTCCTACCTCCAGTTAAAGCAAGGAAAGCGACTTCCAGCACATGGAAGTCTTATATTGCATGGTGTGAATCTATTGGATTTCCCCCACAGACCTATTCGGTGACCCGAATTTTGGTCTGTCTGCAACAAGGGGTTGAGCAGAAACTATCCTTGAGCACGATCAAGGGTCAGGTTTTCGGCGTTAGCAATCTTCTTTCAAGAAGCCTTTGGCTAATCATTCCTTGGTGCGGAATTTCATCCAGGGGGTGCGACATCTGGCTCCGCCAGTGTGCGCACCCTTACCGCCTGGTATCTTAATTTAGTGTGGTCGGTTCTTCAGAAACTTCTCTTTGAAGATATTAGGGAGATTCCCTTGCTTACATTCCCAGAAGGTGGCCTTCTTGGTGGCCATTACTTCTGTACGCAGGGTGTCAGAACTGGCCGCATTATCCTGTCGTTCCCCAGATCTGGTGGTTCATAGGGATAAGGTGGTTCTTCTTCCGAATCCATCCTTCCTTCCTAAAGTGGTTTTCGTAAGACGGACTCACTTTTTGTGATCACGGATAGCCCTTGAAGGGGGTTGCCTGTGTCTGCCGCGACCATATCTACATGGATCAGTCAGACGGTGGTACAGGCTTATTCTATTAAGGGTCAGAATCCTCCGTTCCCTGTTAGGGCGCACTTCACTCGAGCGCTCAGTACTTCCTGGGCCTTTTTCGCCATCAGGCGTCAGTGGTCCAGGTATGTAAAGCGTCCACCTGGTCGTCGGTACATACCTTTACAAAATTTTATAAAATTGATGTGATGGCATCGGCGGATGCCTCATTTGGCCGCAAGGTTTTGCAGGCCGCAATTTGAGGAGACCGGTGGTCTACCTCGAGGGTTTTTTTCTGTTTGAAAATTTTTTTGTTGAGTCTCATCATTAAGGATGAGCATTGTAAACTTCTAGTTGGCACCGGTTGGGCCTTCTAGATTTGGATTTGATTTCCATTTTCCCACCCCTCATTTGTGATACTGCTCTGGGACTTCCCGAAGGTGCTGTATCACCGAGGACTACGTCTGTCAATGAGCGATAGAGAAAAATGGATTTTTGTAAAATCTTACCGTAAAATCCTTTTCTCTTAGCTCATTGACAGACGTAGTACCCGCCCCTCTGTTTTTGGGTTGGGTTAAATTCTCTAAGCACTGCTTTTGTGACATAACTGATTTGCTGTGGCGGAGAGAGAGAGGATATACCCTCGGGGACTGCCCCTAGGGTGTGGCCAGAGCATTTTTCATTTCCTGTCTAGTTCTACTCCTGTGGAGGCAACATAACCCGAAGGTGCTGTATCACCGAGGACTACGTCTGTCAATGAGCTAAGAGAAAAGGATTTTACGGTAAGATTTTACAAAAATCCATTTTTCAGCGTTTTGCATACAGGGAAGTGCAGTGGAGGGGTCGAGGGTCTTTTAGACCCTCGATTCCTCCATAAAGTGTACCTGCCACTACATATTGGTGTCACAAGGGATGTTTACATTGCTTGTGACAGCAATAAAAGTGATCAGATTTTTTATTTTTTTTTAAAAACTGTAATAAAGTTAAAAAAATAAATAAAATAAATGGGAAAAAAAAAAAATAATTTAGCCGCCCCCGTCACCGTTAGCTTGCGCACAAAAAACACGTATACGGAAGTCGAGCCGCAAATTAAATCGCTGTTCAAACCACACATGTGAGGTATCGCCGCGATCGCCAGAGCGTGAGCAATAATTTTAAAAAAAAGCTACACTCTAACTCTAAACTGGTAACCGTTAAATAAATTTAAAGCGTCGCCTATTGAGATCTCTATTGACCGTAGTTTGTCGCCATCCCACGGGGGGGGCGCAATTTTAAACCGTAACATGTTGGGTATCTATTTACTCGGCGTGACATCGTCTTTCACAATATATGAAAAAAATGGGCTATTTTTACTGTTTAGTATTTTTTAAATGCAGTGAAATGTGATTTTTCAAAATTTTTCCAGAAAAATTGCGCTTTAAAGACCGCTGCGCAAATACCGCGTGACAAAAAATATTGCAATGACCGACATTTTATTCTCCAGAGTCTTTGCTAAAAATATATATATAATGTTTGGGGGTTCTAAGTAGTTTTCTAGGAAAAAATACTGATTTTAACTTGTGAACAAAAAGTGTCCGAAATAGGGCCGGGGCTTAAGTGGTTAAAATTACACTGACCTTGTGAAACTATTTTGTAGCTTTTGTTTTTTCATACTTTGATTTGTATTTCTTTGTTGCTTATATTACGATATATGGGCCAGAGGGAAGCACTGTACCATCTCTAGGATTTTTTCAAACATCTCAGGAACACTTTGGGTATTCAAAAGCAGACCCTCACATATACTTTTATCATGGTACAGTATATAAAGACATTGTGTCACAGTGGACTTAGTACACATAGCGCAGGGGATCAGGCATTTTCACATTATTAAAATCACTGCATCTGTAAACCCAATCTTTTTTAAAATAGTGGCATTGATACAAGTCCCCAGGGCAGTACCCAAACCCCCATACTATTGGCCATATTTTTATGGCCAATAACTTGCATATAAGCCTTCAAAATGGGGACTTTTGATTTTTCAAGTTCGGGTCCTATAGACATTAATAGGATTTGTGTGATGTTCGAGAGTTCTGGCGCGAACTGGAACGGGGGGGTGTTTGGCCCAACTCTACTCTTTACATGAGGGTCATGCAGCTCCGGAAAGCTTCTTTAGTGTACACAGTGATATTGTTTCTGCACTTAAGGCTTTGTCCTCATGGGATTAGCTTTTTGCACTGATTCTACACCAGTCGAGAACTGGTCTTCATTATCACATATTTCCATTTCTTTTTTTTGTTTACTTTTTTGTTTATTATTTGTAGAATGATTTTCACTTTTACATCACTTGTGTATCATATGAAATCTGTCATCCTTGAAGTATTATGTTATATTTATGCATGTGATTCACTTAAAATCCGCTGAAATAAACTGAAGCAGGTAGCTGTTTTTTTTTCCTGTATTTTCTGTTCCTAGGTACTCGACTCTGAGCAGGACCCAGGGGAACATGTTCCAGAAGTTGAAGAAGACATAGACTTGTTGTATGACACGCTCGATATTGACAATCCAAGTGATAGTGGCCCAGAAATGGAAGACGATGACAGTGTACTCAGCACACCAAAGCCAAAGTTAAAGTGAGAGCCACAGTCATTGTTCACATTTGAACCAAAATCACTGAAGCCTCCTTTCAGTTTTGATATTGTGCAGCATAACAGAAATAGTATTCTTTTTATGTTTTGAGCATTTGATGGCAGGCAACTTAGCCACCCCAATGCCAACATGTTACATCCTCTTTCTTTCCAGGTTGTTTTTCACTTTTCAGTGCTTTGATAATTTGACTAGCAATTACTTGGCAATGCAGCACTACCCAAACAAATTTTTAAATAGTATTAAAGGTTCACCTTTAAAAAACTGTGGTTTTGCACAGAAGAGCCCCAATCCTCCTCCTCTTGGGTCCCCTGCCAGCACTCCTGGCTCTTTCCCCTTGACTGGTACCTCCAATAGCAAGCCACTTGCTATGTGGGCACTGGTACCTGCTTGCTTCAGAGCCCTGCTCTATGCATGGATAAGGCACATAGAGCTGCAGCTCAGCTCCGCCTTCCACTTTTTCTTCTTTGGCTCACTGGTTGTAATTGACAGCAGTCCCGCTGCTGTCTCAGCCATTGAGGAGAGAGAGTCCCGAGATAGCCGAGGCTCTCGTGCACAATGCTGAATTGAGAGGGGTCTCAGGTGAGTATTAGAGGGGCTGTGGGGGGAGCAGCACACATGCTTTTTTTACCTTCATGCATAGAATGCATGAAGGTAAAAAACCTTCAGCCTTTACAACCATTTTAAATATTTTTTAAAACACACAGCCTTTTTTGACAGTATTAACCTTTTTTTTTTACATTTTTAAAATGCAAAGAATAAAATGCAATTTTTGAAAAGAAGTTTCTTTTACCTTATGTTTATATGAAAAAAAAACAAGTAGTAGGACATTATAAACACCCGAAAATAACCCCTTTTGAAAGTGGACACTTCAAGGTAATACTTTTTTTGGCACAATACTTTGGGAATGAAGAATCATGCTGGTATTGAGGTGGTTAAGGTGCAATTAGCCTTTAAATGTTGCCCACTGAAGCCAACTTCAGTCTTATTTTTTTTAGAAAATTTCTCTAGAGGATGAAGTTACAGATCACTGAATTTATATGTTGTGCGATGGCGATCTTGTATACCATCATGTAAAGGCAATATTTTAGTCTTGCCTAGTGAAGAAAGATGTACTTAAAGCAGAGCTCCACCCAAAAGGGGAAACTCCCCTTATCTGCCCCCCCCTCCAGTGCAATATTTGGCACCTTTCCGGGTGGGGGCGGGTACCTGATTTTGGCCCCCATGTGCAGTAGGGAACCGGCTATGAAGCTGAAAGGCTTCACTGCTGGTTTTCCTTACAAGCAAGCACCCAACAGCCAATATAAAAATTGGCTGGGGTGAAGTCACCGCGAGATCCTTGGATAGGTAAGTGTTCTAATATTAAAAAGTCAACAGCTACAGGATTTGTAGCTGCTGACATTTAACTTTTTCTGAAGGCACCTGGAGCTCAGTTTTAAGTCCGCTGTCTGGGTTCCTTGCCGTAGTAGTTTCTTTCTGCAGGGTCCGCCAATCCCGATACAGGCGGTCCCTGGGTTACAAACATTTGACTTACAAATGGAGAGAGACAACAGGAAGTGAGAGGAAATCTAGCCCTAGGAAGGGAAATTTACTCCTGTAGGAGTTCTCCTGGGAAAAAGGTGTCTCTACTGAAGCTTTATCACTAATCATTGTTTTCCCAACAACCCAAAATTTTCAAAATACAATTGTTATAGGGACAGAAAGTGAGGTGAAATCTTCTGAACAGAGGTACAGACAGCAAAACAAATGGGGTGTTAACCCTTCCCTATGCTATCCAAAAAACGTAAAAAATATTCTTTTGGCTGGAGCTACACTTAAAAATGTACCTGTTCCGGCTTACAAACAAATTCGACTTAAGAACAAACCTACAGTCCCTATCTTGTTTGTATCCCAGGGAGCACCTGTATACAGGTAATCTCTTGTGTCACCTGTCCTCTATAGTCCTTTTTCGATGTCACTGTTTCTTTGGTTTATGAGAGGGCCATTGATCCTAATAATAATCCTCATGGTGTAGTATAAACAACCGGGTTTATTAAAAAAAATATATACTCAGTATTTCACAAAAGTGAGTACACCTCCAACATTTTTGTAAATATTTTATTATATCTTTTCATGTGACAACACTGAAGAAATTACACTTTGCTATAATGTAAAGTAGTGAGTGTACAGCTTGTATAACAGTGTAAATTTGCTGTCCCCTCAAAATTACTCAACACACAGCCATTCATGTCTAAACTTCTAACAAAAAAAGTGAGTACACCCCTAAGTGAACATGTCCAAATTGAGCCCAATATTTTGTGTAGCCACCATTTTTTTCCAGCACTACTTTAACCCTCTTGGGCATGGAGTTCACCTTGCACTCCTCCACCTTCCATTTGAGGATGCCCCACAGATGTCCAATAGGGTTCAGGTCTGGAGACACGCTTGGCCAGTCCATCAGCTTTAGCCTCAGCTTCTTTAGCAAGGCAGTGGTCGTCTTGGAGGTGAGTTTGGGGTCGTTATCATGTTGGAATTCTGCCCTGGGCCCAGTCTCTGAAGGGAGGGGATCATGCTCTGCTTCAGTATGTCACAGTACATGTTGGCATTCATGGTTCCCTCAATGAACTGTAGCTCCCCAGTGACGGCAGCACCCATGCATCCCTAGACAATGACACTCCCACCACAATGCTTGACTGTAGGCGAGACACTTGTCTTTGTACTCCTCACCTGGTTGCCGCCACACACGCTTGACACCATCTGAACCAAATAAGTTTATCTTGGTCTCATCAGACCACAGGACATGGGTCCAGTAATCCATGTCCTTGGTCTGCTTGTCTTCAGCAAACTGTTTGTGGGCTGTAGGTGTGAGCACTAACAGCCTGACCCCCACACCCCTAAAGCTTCTGCAGCAATGCTGGCAGCACTTATTCGTCTATTTCCCAAAGACAGCTTCTTTGGTTGACCATGGCGAGGCCTGTTCTGAGTGGAACCTGTCCTGTTAAACCGCTGTGTGGTCTTGGCTACCGTGCTGCAGCTCAGTTTTGGGGTATTGGCAATCTTCGTATAGACCATCTTTATGGAGAGCAACAATTCTTTTTTTCAGATCCTCAGAGTTTTTTTGCCATGAGGTGCCATGTTGAACTTCCAGTGACCAGTATAAGAGAGTTAGAGAGATGACACCAAATTTAACACACGTGCTCCCCATTCTCATCTGAGACCTTGTAACACTAACGAGTCACATGATGCCAGGGAGGGAAAATGGCTAATTGGGCCCGATTTGCACATTTTTAATTAGGGGTGTACCCACTTTTGTTGCCAGCGGTTTAGACAATAATGGCTGTTTGTTGAGTTATTTTGAGGGGACAGCAAATTTACACTGTTAGAGAAGCTGTACACTCACTACTTTACATTGTAGCAAAGTGTCATTTCTTTAGTGTTGTCACATGAAAAGATATACTAAAATATTTACAAAAATGTTAGGGGTGTACTCACTTTTGTGAGATATGGTATATAGAGACTTACAATTTAAAATCACTGCATCTAGCAGAGTCTAGGACCAAGGGGTTGCACAAGGGCTGAATGCTAGCAAATCTGAACTTTCAGTCTCGGCCGTGATCGGAAGTAACGTCACCTGGCTCCTCCCGATGCGTTGCGTCACTGACACGTGACTTTATCAAGGGTCAAAACCCTGGACTTTGGTTATACTACTTATTGTGGTCAATTTCTTAATCACTTGTTTTTATTCATGCTATATATTATAAGTTTATTTACTACTTCTATGTTTATTAGGGCACTTATGTTTTGTTACATATAGAAACAGATTTAGCACCATTTCATACATTTCATATATTTTGAATATTACTGATTATGTATGTGGTGACACTACAAGGCACGACAGCTTTATCCACTGAATACTAGACCATATTTAGTGTTTAAAAATATTTTTTATTCATATTTTCATCTACATTTTATTTTTCAGTCTTTTCAAACAGAGTAGCGCACGGGTTATTCACTTTATTTCATTGTAAATGTGTCATACCTCATCCTGTGTCACTCCTGTCTTGCAGCATGACAAAGAATAATGGCTTACTGCAAGACTACAGTGGAAGGACTATGGGAGGTTATTATGAAGATGTTTTCTTTATATGTAAATAAATCACTTCACAGAGAGCAGGGCTCTGGGTGGATGGGGTCTGAGGGATGGGACTCTCCTTGTTCACACTGGTTGGCATATTTAACTGGGCAGGATTGAATTCCAATTGTGATCCATTCAGTCCTGCCCAGCAGCATATCTAGCTTTCAGAACAGGCTGTGAATGAAAGCTCCTCAATAATGCTGTGATCTGTAAGGCGGGATTTAGGAGGTTTGGACTCTGTAGGTGTGACTGGGTGGGAATGAATGCTAATTAGGATGTATTTAACCCCACCCACAATCAGAGCTGTGAAGGAAGTTACATTATTTGTAGAGTCTGAAAGACTACAAAGGGGAGTGTTACATATGCTGCTGCAGGACGTGGCTGTGGAAGGAACAGAGTCCATCAGCAGAATATACAGAGTGTTGCATGATACAAAGCCACAACTAAACTCAGAATATCAGGGCTCTCTAGACAACAGAGCAACATGGTACAGAGGTATGATCTGTGTTTGGATTGACCATTACATTCAGTTCTAGGGAAAAGAAAGTTGGAATTCAGCTTTAAGCACAGAGATGAAGGGTGAGATGAACTTACTAGATCAGGCTCAGCTTTTCTCATATGTGTGACCCCTTTAGCTCTTGACTGAAAGGGTCACATTACGTCTGTACCTACAGAGCATTTTCAAAGTTTCTACTCAAACCTTTTCCTGGTTCCAAATCTGAATGGAGAAGTCCAGACTTTTCTGTATCTGAAGACTTTCAGCTTGTTTGTGTTTTTATAAGTTCCTCATGGAAAATGGCAAGTCATTCATTGACTCCCACCTGGACAATTTTCTGGCTTCAATAGATATTCAGGATCCTTACCTATACATTCCCATTTTTTTTTTTTTTTGCATTTGTGTTTTGCTGTGGATGAGTAACCTCACCAGTTTGTTGTGATTTTCTTTGCCTGTCCACATTCCCCTGGGTTTTCACCAAGGTGATTGCCAATGTCAAAGGAAGGAGCCCTTCACCTCCTTTGAGCATAACTTCATGCTCTAGCCCTGTCCAAGCCACTATTAAAACACCTCTGGCTTCCTCCCTTACGTTTGCAATTTGGAATGGAACATGTCATGGGTGTCCCTTATCCCCAATTTTATTTGGCCTTTGATGGTGACCATTAGATGTTAACACGATATTACAGATGTTTCAGTATGTGATCATCAATATAAATGATCTTTATTTGCTGATGATGTTTTACTTACTCTCCGACAACCCCGATACTCTTTGCCAAATCAATACATAGTCAGGTTGAAAAAAGACACAAGTCTATCTGGCTCAACCAATAAAAAACAAAAACAGTAAAGAAAACCCAACCATACAATCCCATATACACAATCCTATACCTGCAGTTGATCCAAAGGAAGTCGAAAAACCCCAGCAAACCCCAGCAATTTGCTACAGCAGGGGAAAAAATATTTCCTGATCCCCCAAAAGGCAATCAGATATTCCCTGAAACAACTTTAACTATAAATATTTGTACCCATTTTATACGATGTACACCTAGGAAAGAATCCAGGCCTTTTATAAAGCAATCTAGTGAGCTGTCCAGAACCACCTCTGGAGGGCGTTTATTCCACATTTTCACAGTTCTTTCTGTGAAGAAACCTTTCCGTATTTGAAGACGAAATCTCTTTTCCTCTAGAGGTAAATAGTGCCCCCTTGTCTTCTTTGTAGACCTTAAAGTGAATAACTCAACATGTTGATTATATCCCCCCTTAATCTCCTCTTCTCAAGAGAGAATAAATTCAGTTTCTCTGCTCTTTCCTTATAGCTGAGCTCCTCTATGCCTCTTTGGTTGCCCTTCTCTGCACTTTCTCCAGTTCCCCCTATATCCTTTTTGAAAACGGATGCCCAAAACTGAACTGCAGTTCAGTTTTGGATAAAAACAGGGTATACAGCGCTTGACACAGTAATCTCAATCTCAGCAAAAGCTTAAGATAAAAGTGAGTCCATACAAATTATATGTAATTCCATAAATCACTCAATAAATGAAAGTCCATATAATAAAAAGGAGTCCAAGAGGAAATCCTGCAGACCAGGTGGTTATTATAAGGTAAAGCCTCCACCAAACACCAATACGTGCAGCCTCTTACCAGAGTCAAATGATCCCCATTACAGGGATCTCAGTGTGCCTTACAGGAAATCCTCATAACCCCCAATGGATACACGGATGCAGGGATCTTCTCCAGCAGGTACAGCCTTAATTATCTTAAATGTACTTCCTCTCACAGCAAAATGGTAACAACCCAGATGTCATATAAATGAGAAAGAAAAGATCCTCATGGTGTAGTATGTTAGACTATAAACTTTATTAAGTATAGAGCCAAAAAAACACTCACATTTAGAATAAACAGATCGGGCATCAAAAGATCAATCCTGTGGAGGAATCATAGGTGGATTGTATGGTAGCTGCAGCCGCTCAGCTGTCTTGCTTCTATCTGGGATCAATTAAGCCTTGGGGAGATGCAGACACTGCAGTCGTTGCCGGTCCCCTACCGGTTTAGTCAGAGATTGACGTCATCAGGGGGCGTGGCTAGTCGCCGTCAATCCCCCACGTTAAATGGCCCAGTAGAGCGGAAGAGGAGGAGCGGCATGCGTTTCAGCCAGCTCCTCCCCCCTAATGAATGCAAACCACACTAACAGGAAGTGCACTGACAAAACAAAGCCTCCTTCAGGAGCCAATCCAGAGGCGCCATCAGGAGCCAATCAGTGGTGAACAGCGCACTTATTGGACAACACACAGCGCTGCACACAAGAAAAATAGACCCCAATGCAAAAAAGAGGAAAAGCAAAGGAAGTTGCTACCGATGAGTAGCGCCATGAGTGAGACTACTCAAAAATGGAAAAAAGAGCAATAAAAACCTAAATGGAGGAAATCATTCGGATTACAATGATAAAAAAAGGGGAAACCACTCCCTGTTCACATTGTATTATTAAAAAGAACCCTGCTGATGAAATATCAAAACTGCAGGGATACAGAAAGAAACAGACCAGATAATTATAGGCTAAGAGTGCTTCCACACTATCCACCAAAGACGCCCACAGGAAAGCATTAAAAAATATATAATAAAATTATTTATGTTAAAAACATACAATTGGGATAACCCACTAAAAATTTTAAAATACAAAAATGTATATAAAAACACGTGCAGTACAAAGCTCTTTACACTGGTAGAAAAAAGCCAAAGAACCATGAGACTAATTGCTGGAGATAACTAAGAATTATTTATAAAGGAGTTGATGTCCCAGTCTATGTTCATGCCATAAGGACTATAGGATTTAACCTTATAGATCCATTGGGTTTCCAATTGAGATACACCTCTAGTTCTATTACTGCCTCTCCAGCTTCTAGTGTACCTGTCAATGCCCATAAAGATGGTACCAGTGGAATCCCTACCATGACACTGATCGTAGTGGCGAGAAACGCTGTGTTTGGGGAATCCCTTGATGATGTTCGCCACATGTTCATTGAGCCTGACACGCAGCTTCCTTATAGTGCGGCCTATGTAATCTAGACCGCAAGGGCATCGCAAAAGGTACACCACATGTGTAGTGGTGCACGTTATGAACGGTTTGATCTCAAAACTTTTCTGGGTAGCATTTGATTCAAATAAATCAATTTTCCTCCTTTTATCTTTATTAATCTTGCAGATAGCACAATACCTACAATGATAAAATCCACCTCTATCATGAAAAAAGGAAATATTCTTGGGAGGATCAATAACATTAGGGGCAACAAGTAACCTAAGGGGAGGGAGTCCTCTAAAGATGACTTGAGGACGAGATGGTAACACTGGACCCAACACATCATCCCCCTTCAGTACGTGCCAATGCTTCTGCAATATGCGTTCCACTGTAAAATGGAGAAAGAAGAGAGAAACGCACATTTATAGTGCATATGTATTCAGTTTTGGATATCTCTCTTTTCTGATATCTCTTTCTCTGTCTCTGTTAGTAAAAGAAAGTACTTTGCTTGCTTTGGAAACTGCAGCTTGGCATTGCATGCTATTATTAAGCTTATGATCTACCAAAACACCCATCTTCTCTGCTATGGATTCCCCCAGTTCTACTCCCCCTAGTATGTATGATGCATGCATATTCTTAGCCCCCAAGTGCATAACTTTACATTTATCAACATTAAACCTCATTTGCCACAAAGTTACACAATGAAACAGTGCATTGAGGTTGGCTTGTAAGTTGGAGACATCCTGTAAATAAGTTATTCCACTGCAAAACTTAGTGTCATCTGCAAAGACTGAAATGGTACTTTTCATTCCAGACCCTATATCATTTATAAAGATATTAAAAAGTCCCAAACACTGAACCTTGGGGTACACCACTGATGACCTTAGACCATTCAGAGTAAGAATCATTAACCACTACTCTCTGAATTCTATCTTTTAGCCAATTTTCTATCCATTTGCAACCTGATATTTCCAAGCCTGTAAGCTTTACCTTACACATTAGCCTTGTGGGGGGAACTGTGTCAACTGCTATTGCAAAATCCAAGTATACTACATCCACATCCACCCCTCTGTCCAAGGTTTTACTTGCCGCCTCATAAGAAACCATGCTGTCTGTTGCTTAAAATATTTTTTTTTTCCAGCAAGAACTCATCTATGTGGTCTTTTGTTAAACTAACAGGTCTATAGTTACTTGGCAAGGACTTGAATCCCTTTTTAAATATAGGCATCACATTGGCCCTAGGCCAATCCAGTGGTACTATTTCAGTACTTAACTAGTCCCTAAAAATTTGAAACAAAGGCTTTGAAATGACAGAGCTCAATTATTTTAGGATACGTGGGTGGATGTCATCTGGTCCAGGTGCTTTATCCACCTTTATTCTGTGTAAAGATTTCTGGACCATATCACTTTTGAGCCATTGTGGATCATTTGGGGCTGGGCTGTCAATACCATCCTCATTATGGTCATGAGCTCCCCATGCTCCTTTGTATACACCGAGCTGAAGAAAGTATTTAATGAATTTGCCTTCTCTTTGTTCCCAGTCACCCACTCCAGATTATTTTGTAAAGGGCCTACATGCGCTCAGACCTGGCCTTTTTACTAATAATATATTTGAAGATTTTTTTGGGTTTTGAAGAATTCCCATTTCTGTTCTGTGTAATTCGATGCCAATATTCGTTCCCAGTCCAAGTCTTGGAGACGAGCCTTCATCCTTCTAAAATTTCCCCTCTTAAGTTAGGCGTTTTTATATTTCCTTTATGCGTTTGTTGCTTACAGCTAACATTAAGTTAAATCATATTATGGTCACTGCTACCCAGATGTTCTTTTATATGAACATTATTATTGAGCTCTGCATGGTTTGAGATTACCAGGTCCAACAGAGCATCATTTCTAGTCGGGGCCTCAATAAACTGTACCATAAAATTGTCTTGTAATAGGTTTATACATTTTTGCCCTTTAACTGCTTCTGCAGTGCCATTATTCCAGTCAATGTCTGTGTAGTTAAAATCCTCCATTAATATCACTGTCCCAGCACTTGGAGACCTTTCTATCTGTGCAAGGAGCCGAGTTTCCACCTCCTCATTAATACTGGGAGGTCTATAACAAACTCCAATGATAATCTTTGTATTACGTACACACATGTACATTTCCACCAATACTGTTTCAGACTTAACACACTCTCCATCAACTAGGTCCTCTTTCACACTCACTTGACAGACACCACCACCCCTCCATTTTACCCTGTCTTTCTGAAAGCGAGCATACCCAAAAATATTAATAGCCAAGTCATGTGAAGAATGAAGCCAAGATTCAGCAATACAGAGAACTAGATACTTTTTCCACCCTATTGAGATACAAATTAAACCTATCAAAAACAGAAACCCTATAAATCAACATTCCTCCTTCCTCTTTATTGGCATTACAATCCTCCTTCACGTATCATTGGAAGACTGATTAACTTAATTTTTGGGGTATTTTTATATCGTCCTAGAATTCTCAACTACAGTATATGCCAATTATTGTCTGCTATTTAGGGAACTTGATCAAAGTTTGATACAGAGGAAACTGCTTTTACTCTATGGGATAGGTAGAATTCTCTCAAAATGACCCTAAGCTTAAATTAATGTTATCTTTATGAAACAAATTTTCTTGCCTACATTGGTGTGGTGACGGGCCAGTGACTTTGCATTTGGACTTCACTATAGAGTGTTTTCCCTCACTGACACCCCTAGGGAACTTTTTAAGGACTTTTAAAGGCACAGACATTCTTTATTTTTATGGATGATTTAAGCATGATAATATGATTTGGATTTAATATAGCAGCTGCTAATATTGCCTAGAAACAAACTTATATGTATGTTCACCTACCTTTCGGAAAAGAATTAGTGTTAGGTATGTTTAGATATATGTGAATATTCTTTGGCACTCTTTTTCCGTAGGCGCTGGGAGGAAGGGGCAAGTGATTTTTAACTGGTTGGTCACTTTCGTTTTTTTTTTTTTTTTTCCATATTTTTATGAAATGTTATCCATTAAGGTCCCCTTTTCTGAATTTAAGAAATACCAACAAGTATTCCAGAATTTAATTGTGGTATCTTGGACGGATGAGGGTGTTAAGAATTGCCAACATGCCTTATTTGTTAATAGAAATAAAAAATAAACCTCCTCCTTGGTTGGGATTTTAAGGGCAATAATTTAACAGCATTATTGTATAAGAATGTCATTTATTATTCAAAGTTGTTAAACACATTTACATACACCATAATTTCAATAAGTAATGTCATAAAACTGATTGTTGCTACTGAAGTAGTTTTACCCCAACCAAGACTGGCCATGGAGAAGGGTAATGGGAATTTGGACCAGGTAGTCCACAAAAGAAGGGAATTTCCAACGCGTTTCAAATTTTATATCGCACAATATTCTTCCTCAGGGACTATATCCCAACTTCTGCAATACATTAAAGAAAATTTCTTATTATACAGAATAAAAAATCAAATCAAAACAATAACTTTTCATTGGCATTTGCATAAATTACCAAAGACAAAAGAGCAGAAATACAAAAATATCATACACTGACCCTTGCTTCCATGTTCATCAGGCTTCTGCATGAGTGCCCTAGTGTCCCCTCCTTGCGGCCAACCTGCATTCCATATAGGGCCGCTGGAAAAATTATCTGTTCCAAAAAATGGCACCTTAAGGAGAGAGTGGTATTGCATATTATAAATTAAATATAGAAGCTTTATCCAGTAGATTCACATCTAGAGGGGCAGTGGATGTGGATGATACTCCCTAAACAAGTGTCATTCTTTATCCTCAAAATCACAACTTATTGAGATTTTGATAATAAAGAACCGCTCACGAAGATCTGAAGGTCAGGAAATATACCTTGACCTATATGCTCCACACTTCCCTCCCCACCGCAGTACGGGTAGAGAATGGCACCGATTGCGGACCCCTGCGTCCTCCACATATGGCGCATGCGCGACGTCTTGCTTTGCGGCCAGCGGAGATACCGAATCCACGTCCTCGCTTCTCTTTCTGCGTCAACACCTGGGTGGCATGCGTGTAAAAGATGGAGAAATACCGCTTCAGCTAAGGGAGAAGACGCTGCTGCGTCATCCCCATAGAATTGTGTCAGCACGTCTTGGGGCAGCAGAATGTTCTCTATCAGGAGGACCAATAGCCGCCGACACAGATAGACTCCGACTGCCGGGCAGAGTATTGACCGTTAATCAGAGTATATGTAAGGCCCATAAGGTCCTTTATGTGCCAGACATGGAATACTAAAGGTGGGTGGATCTTGAAGTAGAATAAATGTACACCCTCGCAGATTACAGTACCTGCCAACGAAGCAAGGATCACAAAAACAGAAATATACATTATACTTTTACAAAAAAAATCATATTAATTAGACAATATTAATTCATTCAAACCCAATAGGTTCTTTTTGATTTCCCATTCATGCTTATGAATTCCTATTTTGTCACCAGCAAAAAAAAGGAAAACAGGGAATGGGACATGGGAGGGGATACACTCCTAAAAGCCGAGACCAGAGGGCCAAAGATAATTATGATTGTATTTCCTATATCCAAAGGAAACCGAATACATAGAGACAAAATGGTGCATATTGGATTGCATATAAAGTAGCCAGTTACAAAAACTAAAGAACTAACATTATTTAATATGTTTTACCAGAACTATAGCCTTTTCAAAAAGGGCCTGAAGCTCTCCATTTCATTAAGGCATGGGAGGGGGGGGGGGGGGTTGTTGCGCCAAGGCACCTGATCCAGCGTGCTTCACCTCTTTAGTTTTTGAAACTTGCTACTTTATATGCCATCCAACCTGCACCTTTTTTGTCTCTTTATGTATTCTGTTTCCTTTGGATATAGGAAGTACAATCATAATCCTCTTTGGCCCTCTGGTCGACTTTTAGGAGTGCATTCCCTCCCATGTCCCACCCCCTCCTTACCCTTTGTTTTTTTTTTTTTGTTTTTTTTTTACTGGTCACAAAATGGGAATTCATAAGATTTTTTGCGATTCGGCACTGCGTAACTTTAACGGACAATTGCGCGGTCGTGCGTCGCTGTACCTAAACGAATTTGACGTCCTTTTTTTCCCACAAACAGAGCTTTCTTTTGGTGGTATTTGATCACCTGTGCGATTTTTTTGATCATGCGCTATAAACAAAAAAATAGTGTCAATTTTGCAAAAATAACAATATTTTTCACATTTTTTTATATGAAATTCCCCCCAAAAAAATGTAAAAATCTAAATTTTTTAACATTTTCGGCCAATTTGTTTTATGCTACATATGTTTGGTAAAAAAAAATGGCAAAAAGCGTATTTTGATTGGTTTGCGCAAAAGTTATTGCGTTTACTAACAAAGGGAAAGATTTTTGTTGTTTTTTTTTTAAACGCGTAATGGCGGCGATCTGCGTTTTTTTTGCGGTACTGCGACATTGCGGCGGACCCTTGACTGACATTTTTTACACTTTTGGGGTTACCAGTGACATTTCTACAGTAATTAGTGCTATACATATGCACTGTTACTGTAAAATTACACTGGCAGTGAAGGGGTTAACTTTATTTGAGAGGGAGGGGTGGTGTGTGTCCCTAGGGCCGTGATTCTAACTGTGATTGGCTGTGGCTTGAGCTGTAGAAACAGTAATCAATGGTTCTACATAGTAGAACCGTATGATCACTGTTTCTACGCAGGGGAGAATGACAGGCGGCTTGTTTACATCAGCCGCCTGCCTTTCTCCCTCTGCACCGACGATCGCCGAGTGACCGGCGGACATCGGGTCCGCCGGTCACACACGCGGGGGGGGGGGTCCGTGACCGCGCGGGAGCGCGCCTCCGGGGGCGCTTGCTTGCTCCCTAGACCGTCACAGGCTAGCGACGTAGTACTACGTCGCTCTGCCTGTGAGGGGCTGACCGCCGCAGTAAATAGTCGTGCGGCGGTCGGCAAGCGGTTAAGGTGCCATTTCTCTTACGTCCTCCGACAGTCGCTGCCTCCTCTAAGTCCTCACTGTTGGGTATTGTCTTCCTATCCGTAGGAATAGCTAGGCATATAGACTTAGTCCAAAGACAAAAGGCATTAGCATATATACACCCACGGGGGCTGTCCCATCGGTCAATACCCCCCCTGCATCACCACTCCCAACTCAGTTTTTAATTTGCCTAGCGTCAGGAATAGTCAGGCTTACCTTGTGCTGGGGCTTCAGTCTCAGCCTTCCTAAATCTTTTATTTATTTTCTTTAAAAATGTCAGTTTTTTTTCTCTCACTTTACTAGCTGTTTATTTTTGTCAGCTTTAGTGTTAGTTTATTCTTCGGATGAAGATGGATCATGCGGTGCTGGGATTCGGACTGGCCGCCCTGGTTCTGCAGGGCACAGAGGGTCAGATGGACCCCCAGCCCGCCATCGAGCGTTCAGCTATGGTTCGCCCTGGCATTAAGAACGACCCATCCCTGTTCGCTGCAGGGATGCAGCCGTGAGGTGGCTACCTCACAGGACTCGTCTGCGGTGCTGCAGCGTCATGTCCCTGGCTCATGGCACTCCCTGTCAGATGAGGACAGTGGTTTATCCGTGCATAGAGGCTCCCCCACGCCATCGGGTACAGGTAAGTACTTTTCTGTGTGGGGCCTCTGCCTGGGGTGGCAGTCTGTGTTGCTGTGTGTCCCCATGTCTGTGCCTGTGTGACTCCCTGTGCAATCCCTGCGGGGTTCGTTTTTTGCAGATCTGTATGTTTGCCGGGGGCCCCTGTCCCTGTGTCACCTTAGGTGCATGTTTGGGGGTGCAGACTTATGTGTTTGTGCGGCGACCGCTGCGGGGGAAAATTTGCGTGGTCCGCCATGTTTTACTGTGCACACGTGTATGGCCCCTCTGGGGCGAGTATACAGCTCATTTTGGCGCCATCCGCCGCCATTTTGTGGGCGGTGGAACGATCGGTTCGGCCGCATGTTGGCGGCCATCTTGGCGTAGCCTCCAATGCATCCCTATGGGGCAGCTATTTTCCCTGGGGTCTGGCTTATAGTCCAGCCCCCTCCAGCAGCATTTCCTTTTCCTTTCAGGCAGCAAGGACTCAGGTAGCAACGCTCTGCGGGCTCTGCAGTTTGTCTCTGTCTTCTTCTGTATACTGCTTCTGGCTCAGTTTCTTTTCTCCTTTTGGGGGTCTTCATAGCTGTGACAGTAGCGGTGGGCTGCGCACTCCGCAGCGCTATTTGAGGGGACAGTACACTACTTTTTTGCACTGTAATTTTTCATTATCTTGAGCCATGGATTCTCAGGAAAGCAAGTTTCCTCCAGCTTTAGTGGGGGGCCCCAGTTCTCCTGTGGCCCCGCTGCGACCTGATCTGGCTGCTGTAGTTGCGACTTTAGTGGCAAATATGGAAATGCTGATGTCTGAACGGGCCACGAGAAAACGGCCCAGGCTGTCTCTCTCTTCTGAT
The DNA here is from genome assembly GCF_965119305.1 of Pelophylax lessonae. Lineage (NCBI taxonomy): Eukaryota > Metazoa > Chordata > Amphibia > Anura > Ranidae > Pelophylax > Pelophylax lessonae. Next base: position 61,971,613 of record NC_138780.1, read on the forward strand.
TCAGATGGGGATATGGCTGCTGTTGCTGCTGCTTCGAGCATGCCCTTTTCAGGGTCCCACTCATCCTTAGACCCCCCGGGGTCTGAGGGGGAGGCTGAGGTGGAGGGTGTTGATACATCCTACCCAGGGTCACCTGAAGAACGGGCGACCATGGATGAGTTGATTATTTTGGTTAAGGATACCTTACATTTGGAGGATGAGCCCAGTCCGTTGTGTTGTGTCCTCATTCGGGACGCACAGGGCCCACAAGTCTGTGCAGGTTTTTCCCTGCCCAGCTGAATTTCATTACACTGTTAATGAAATGTGGCGCACGTTAAAACGTCCATTCCTGGTACCTAGTCGGTTCAAATTGCTTTATCCTTTTGCGCCGGCTACGGAATCGCGATGGTGTGTGCCTCCACAGGTAGATCACACTGTGGCCGTGCTGAACAAGGCTACCTTGGTTCCTACTGAGGATACCCCGGTTTTCCGGGATCCCACGGACCGGCGGTTGGAGTCTCTAGCACGCCATTCCTATACGGTGGCGGGTTCGTTGCTCAAACCCGTTTTCGCGTCCGTTATGGTGGCTCAGGCGGTGGCTGATTGGATTAAGATGCTTAGAAGCAACCTAGTGTTTGATGACGTGCCGCCTGCCCGACTGGATATGGTGGACCAGATCCACCAAGGAGTCATGTATTTGTGTGATGCAGCCCTGAATGAGGCCCCCTTGGTGGCTCGCCTCTCGAGTGTCACGGTACTTAACCGGCGACTGATATGGCTGAAGAGCTGGTCGGCCGACCAGTCCTTGCGGAAAACAGTTGATGATTTTCCCTATGCTGGCTCTCGCCTTTTTGGCGAGGCTGGTTTGGATACCCTGGTAAAAGGCGTCACGGGGGGCAAGAGCACTATGCTACCCAGAACCCGAAGAACAAGTCTTTCCGAGGCAAGCAGGGTTCTGCGCCTAGATCCAATCAGGGGTCCTTTCGTGCCTTTCGGAACCAATCCAAGGGCAAGCCCTTCAAGACCCAGGGCAACCAGAAGAAACCCTGGGCGGGTAAGCAGAAGACCGGCAATGCCGGCTCGGTGGGACAATCCGCCTCTGCCTGAAGGGGCGCCCTCACCCGTTTCTGGGGTGGGGGGACGTTTGCGCAGTTTCCTCCAGCCTTGGCTGCTCCGGATTTCGGACAGGTGGGTCCAGGAAATCGTTCGATCAGGTTACAAGATCGAATTCCTTTCCAGGCCGGCGGTCAGATTCTTTCCCTCCAATCTCCATCTGCTTCCGGGGCGTCTGCAGGACTTGCATCAAGCGGTGCAGGACCTGCTTGCTCAGGGGGTGATTGTCCCGGTGCCTCATCGGGACAGGTTTCGGGGGTTTTATTCGAATCTGTTCACTGTGCCCAGGAAGGAGGGCAAAGTGCATCCTATTCTGGACCTGAAAGCACTGAACCGCTTCGTGCGCGTTTGGAAGTTTCGAATGGAGTCTCTCCGTTCGGTAGTGGCCTCCTTGAGTCCAGGAGAATTCCTGGCTTCGATAGATCTGAAGGATGCGTACCTGCACATCCCCATCTTCAAGGGTCATCAGCGGTACCTTCGGTTCACTATCGCAGAGGACCACTACCAGTTTGTGGCGTTACCGTTCGGTCTCGCTTTGGCACCCAGGGTGTTTACCAAGGTGTTGGCACCGGTTCTGGGCCTGCTGCGGGCCCAGGGCATTGCGGTCCTGGGGTACCTGGACGATCTACTTCTGAGATTGCATGCCAGTCAGGATCTTGTGCGCGATCTGCCCATCACAGTACAGACGCTCCAGGAGTTCGGGTGGACCATCAACGTTCAAAAATCAGCGTTGTCTCCGTCGCTTCGCCTTCCCTATCTGGGAATGGTTCTGGACTCTGCTCAGGCAAAGGTATTCTTGCCGGAGGACAAGCTCCGGACTTTGCGGGACGAAATCAGGTCCCTCAGGGACAATCCGTCCTCGTCACTCAGGACCTGCATGCGGGGCCTGGGGTTGATGGTGTTGGCCTTCGAGGCGATTCCCTTTGCCCAGTTCCACACGCAGGCTCTCCAGACGGAGATCCTGGCCAGGTGGGACAGACTTCCTCAGTCCTTGGATCTGGATGTCTCCTTGAATCGCCAGACCAGATTGGCTCTTCTGTGGTGGATCCAGTCCCCGTCGGTGGCGGAAGGCAAGTCCTTCCGCCCGTTGGTGTGGACAGTGGTTACCACGGACGCCAGCCTGTCGGGCTGGGGTGGAGTCCTGGGCAACCTGTCTGCCCAGGGCACTTGGTCGGAGGAGGAATCCTCCCTCCCGATAAATGTGCTGGAACTACGAGCGATAAAACTCTGTCTCTTCCAGTGGTCAGACCGTCTCCAGGGCCTGCCTGTTCGCGTACAGACGGACAATGCTACCGCGGTGGCTTGCATCAACCACCAGGGGGGCACCAGGAGTGCTCGAGCAGCCCGGGAGGTGACCGATATTCTGTCTTGGGCCGAGACTCATGTCCCGGCGATCTCGGCAGTTCACATTCCCGGGTGTGGAGAATTGGCAGGCAGACTATCTGAGCCGCCAGACCCTGGACCAGGGGGAATGGTCCCTACACCCGGAGGTTTTTCAGATGCTGTGTGCGAAGTGGGGATCCCCAGACGTGGATCTGTTCGCATCCCGGCTAAATCGAAAGGTGGGAAGGTTCGTGGCAAGAACGCACGATCTGTTGGCGGACGCCTCGGATGTGTTGGTGGCCCCTTGGCATCAGTATCGTCTGATGTACGCCTTTCCTCCGATTCAGTTACTATCCCGGTTCCTTCGCAGATTGGTCTCGGAACCGCACATGGTGATTCTGGTGGCGCCGGACTGGCCTCGCCGGTCCTGGTACGCCAACATTGTTCACCTGGCAGTGGCGCCTCCGTGGCGTCTGCCTCTGCGGGAAGATCTCCTGTCTCAAGGTCCGATCTTCCATCCTGCTTCACAGTCGCTGGCTTTAACGGCCTGGCTGTTGAGACCCAGGTTTTGAAGGACAAGGGTCTATCTCCTGAGGTTATTCCTACCCTGATTAAGGCTAGAAAATCCTCCTCTGGTAAGATTTATTACCGTACCTGGAAAGCCTATTTCGCCTGGTGTGAGTCCAGGGGGTTCTCCCCTCGTTCTTACTCGGTGTCGAGAATTTTGGCTTTCCTCCAGTCTGGAGTGGATCAGCGCCTGGCGCTGGCCACAATAAAGGGCCAGGTGTCTGCACTGGCTGTTCTCTTCCAACGCCCTGTGGCGTCTCGTTCTTTGGTGCGCACCTTCATTCAAGGTGTGCGACATCTGGCTCCTCCCAGGAAGGAGCCTTTACCTCCATGGGACTTGAACTTGGTTCTGTCCGTGTTACAGCATGCTCCCTTTGAAAATATCAGGGAGATATCTTTGCCTCTGCTGTCGAAAAAGGTTGCTTTTCTAGTGGCAATCACTTCGGCTCGCAGGGTGTCAGAGCTGGCGACGTTGTCTTGCCGCTCCCCTTACTTGATCATCCACAAGGATAAGGTGGTTTTGAGACCACCCCCATCCTTCCTTCCCAAGGTGATCTCTGAATTTCACCTTAATGAGGACATTGTCCTGCCTTCGCTTTGTACGAAGCCTAAACATCCAAAGGAGATTGCGTTGCATTCCTTGGACGTTGTCAGGGCGATCAGGGTTTACCTGTTGTCTACGGAATCCTTTCGAAAGATGGATTCCCTCTTTGTCCTTCCTGAGGGACCTCGGAAGGGCATGGCTGCGTCCGCAGCAACTATTGCCAAATGGATCAGACGGACCATTGAGCAGGCTTACGCCTTGAAGGAACAGGTTCCGCCCTTCCCTGTTAAGGCGCACTCTACCAGGTCTTTGAGTGCATCTTGGGCCTATTGGCATCGGGCCTCGGTGGCCCAGGTGTGCAAGGCGGCGACTTGGTCGTCGGTGCACACCTTTTCCAAGTTCTACAAAGTAGACGTTCTGGCATCAGCTGATGCTTCTTTTGGCCCCAAAGTTCTCAGTGCAGCAGTGCCATGATGGACCCTTGAATTTTTCTCTGGGTCCCTGGCTGTTGGCATTTGCTTTCCTGGGTTGTTGCTCCTGTTGAGCATTGTTTTTTTCTGTTGCCCAGTTGGTTCTCTTACGGTGCATGTAAGATTCCTTTCTCTGATGTGGGTACTGCGTTGCCTTTTCTACGGTTGCGTCTCCCACCCCTCATGTCTATACTGCTTTGGGACATCCCAACAGTGAGGACTTAGAGGAGGCGGCGACTGTCGGAGGACGTAAGAGAAAACTGAATTTTTGTAAAATCTTACCTGTAAAATTCCTTTCTCTGAGTCCTCAGACAGTCGCCGCCCCCGCCCCTCTTTTGGGGTTCTTATTACCTACTGCTATGCTACCAAACTGAGTTGGGAGTGGTGATGCAGGGGGGGTATTGACCGGATGGGACAGCCCCCGTTGGTGTGTATATGCTAATGCCTTTTGTCTTTGGACTAAGTCTATATGCCTAGCTATTCCTACGGATAGGAAGACAATACCCAACAGTGAGGACGTAGAGGAGGCGGCGACTGTCGGAGGACTCAGAGAAAGGAATTTTACAGGTAAGATTTTACAAAAATTCAGTTTTTTTGGAGCAGTTCATTTTTCCAGCGGCCCTAGGTATACTAGAGCACTCTTGCAGAAGCCTGGAGAATATGGAAGCAAGGGTCAGTGTATGATCATTTTAGTATTTCTGGTCCTTTGCCTTTGGTAATTTATGTAAATTATGTATCAGTGCCGCCCACCAGTGCCCATTATTGCCCATCAGTGCCGCCTATCAGTGCTACCTATCAGTGCCACATATCAGTGCTGCATATCAGTGCCCATCAGTGCTGCATATTAGTGCCACCCTATCAGTGCCTCCTCATCAGTGCCTGTCAGTGCGACCTCATTAGTGCTCATCAGAGCAGTAAAAAACGTATCTATGTACAAAATGTTATAACAAACAAAAAGCTTTATAAAAAAAGCAACTTTTCTGTCTTTTTTTTTTATTTGTGTAGCAAAAGAAAAAAAAACCTTGCGGTGATGAAATACCACTAAAAGAAAGCTCTATTTGTGGGAAATAAATGACATAAATTTGGTTAGGTACAGTGTTGCATGACCACGCAATTGTCATTCAAAATTAACCAGCGCTAAAAGCTGAAAATAGGCCTGGGCAGGAAGGGGGTGAAAGTGCCCTGTATTGAAGTGGTTAATGTATTGCAGAAGTTAGGATAAATTCCCTGAGAAGCTGACCGTTCTTCTCCCTGGAATGATCATAGAGCCCCTATGATCCTTTTATATAGGATTACAGGTCTCTCCCCTGTGATCCTTCTATATAGGATTACAGGTCTGTATGGTCATTCCACAAGCCACGCCTCCCCCCCCACAGTTAGAAACACACCCCTAGGTACGCATTTAGCCACTTGATCACCCATAGTGTTAACCCTTTCCCTGCCATTGTCATTATCAGTGTCATTGTTACAGTAACAGTGCATATTTTTCTGTAGTAATGTCACTGGTCCCCCCAAAAATGTCAATCGGATCTGACCTGTCCGCCGCAATGTCCCAGTCCTGTAAAAAATCGCAGATCGGGGCCATTGCTAGTAAAAAAAAAAACAATAAAAATGACATAATTCTTTCCCGTAGTTAGTAGACACAATAACTTTTGTGCAAACCAATCAAAATATGCTTATTGCGATTTTTTTTTTCTACCATGTAAAATAATTTTGATTTTAAATTTTTTTTTTTTTTTTTTTTGGGAATGTGAAAAATATTGTTTTTTTTCCAGAATTGCAGCATTTTTTTTTTTTTGTTTATAGCGCAAAAAGTAAAGGTGATCAAATACCACCAAAAGAAAGCTCTATTTGTGGGAAAAAAATGACGTAAATTTTGTTTGGGTACAGCATTGCATGACCGTGCAATTGTCAGTTAAACTCACGCAGTGCCAAGTTGAAAAAAGTGTCCTGGTCATTAACGGGGGCAAATCCTTCCGGTCCTAAAGTGGTTAAAATCCCAACCAAGGAGGAGGTTCCTTTTTTATTTCTATTAGCATTCTTGAATTTTACCTTGGGAAACGGTAGGCATAGAGTCTCTGGATGAGTATTGCTGGCACAAGGAGGTCTGAATTAGTCTTACAAATATTATTTGGCTGCTTAACTCCACATCTGGCCTCTTGGCCCTCTGTACATCCTTGCAATAGATGGATGGTGATTGAATGTCTTTGGTAACGCCGATAACACACCAACGGTATGGTTTACTGGGATGAAAGTTAGCAATGATTAACTCTTGCCATCTATGCTTCATATCAGACAGATAGTTTGGGCGTATTGTAATGGCAAATTTTGGATGGTTTCCTTTGTAGGTAATCCAGTTTTACCTTTTAGCCTTGAGCATCAGATAACTTCTCCTTGGTAAGCTGGTTGGCATCTTCCATTTTCATGATATTATAAATCCCATATCAGGGAAGTTTCTTACTTTTCCTGAGTTACAGTCTAAATGTGCTTTGCCATCCTGGGCCTTATTCTCTTCTATCTCCAGATACCGTATTACGCTCAGATATTTGCTGATAAGCTTATGTTTTGCAAATTGGCTCCATTTTGAGAGAATATGCCTGGATGGCCCAAAACATCAACACCTCATCACAGACATACATCACTTATTTACATATTTTAAAAAACATGGCTATATGCTTAAATGAGAACGTACCTTGTGAAGTAGGGATCAACCTATATAGTTTTCTCTTACGTCCTCCGACAGTCGCCGCCTCTTCATATTCGTCACATATGGGGTATTAGACTTTGCTCCGAAGGAGTAGCTAGGCAACAGAATATGTTAACATTAAAGCTTTTAACATATCCCACCCTCAAGGGGTGGTCCCCTCAGTCAATACCCTCCTACTTCCTGCAACCATATCTCAGTTTCAATGTCTAGCTTGTCAGGAGTGGCTGGCTCTCTCTGTGCTGGGGCTTTGTGCCCCAGACTCTTTCTTCTTTTTTGATTTTTTGTTTGAGTTTTCTCTCTACCTTTACTTAGCTGTTCTTTTTGTCAGCATTAGTTAGTTCTTCGGATGAAGAGGATCATGCGGGCTGGGTCTCGGGCTGATCCCCCTGGTCGCAGGTCGTGGGTCAGTGGCTTCCCAGCCTGCCATCGAGCGTTCAGCCAGGTAACGCTCCTGGCACAGTGAACGACCCATCCCTGTTCGGTGCAGGGATGATTGGTGAGGTGGCTACCTCACTGGACGCTGTGCGGTTTCTTAACCCCCATTCTGTGCGTCTTGTATGCGACTCTCCCTGCCTCATGTGCAGCGGCTTGTTCGCCTGTGCGGGTCCCCCACGCCATTGTGAGGTAAGTGTATCTATGTGGGGACCTGTCTGTCTGGGGGGGTGTCAGTCTGGGACTGTGTAACCTGCCTCTGTTCTCACTGTTTGTCTCCCTATCACTCGGCTGCATGCTGTGGGCTGCAAGGGGGGGGGGGGGAGCTGTGTGACACTGTGTGTGTCAGCCTTGTCAGTGTGAGAAGCTTTGTGCTGTGGGGCATGTTTTGGGCATGTTTGGGCACTATACAGCGATCGCTGCGGCGATCTGACATGTTTTTTTATACATGGATGACATGTGTGCTTTACTGTACTGTGGAGCGGCGGTTTCGGCGCCAAACGGCGCCATTTTGCCTACACTCGCTCCGGCCGCATGTTCTACATGCATGGCGGCCATTTTCTTGTAGCCTCCCATAGGTTTTCATAGAGCGCCCTGGCAGCATCACTTCCTCTTCTCCAGGAACACCGATCGAGGCAGCAGCAGCGGCGAGGGTCTCCTCAGGTTATATCCTTCTTATCCATTGCCTGTGTCAGTTTTATTGTCCCTGTGGGGGTCTCATTGTGCTTGTGTGCGGTGCGGTGGGCTGCGCTCGCCGCGCTTGTTAAAGGGGCAGTTAACCCTTTATTATCCGGCATTTGTAATAGGGGCAATGGATTCTCAGGAGGGCAAATTTCCTACCGCCTTGGTGGAAAGCCAGGGGACCGCTGTTTCCCCCCCAGGGGGGGGATTTAGCCACTATTGTGGCTGGCCTTGCTGCTCAGGTGCAGATGCTGGTGGCTGCTCAATCTACTAAAAGACCCAGAGTTTCTCTTTCCTCTGATTCTGAGGGTGAAGGTGATGGGGCTGTTATGGCGGGGGCCTCCTTATCGGGGTCCCGCTCCTCCCTGGATCTAGTGGGGTCCGAGGTGGAGGCTGAAGTTGAAGGGGTTGATAATTCTCCCCCTGGCTCGCCTGAAGAGCTTGCAATCATGGATGAATTGATTGCTTCCATAAAACAAACGCTGCGTTTGCAGGATGAAGTGTGTCCCCCCCGCTGCCTTGGCGGCTTATGGGACGCAGAGAAGACGCAGGACGCCGCAGGTTTTTCCCTGCAATGATGATTTTCAGCGCGCTGTTAAGGAACAATGGCGCAATCTGCGCAAACCTTTTGCTGTACCAAGTAGGTTCAGGCTGCGTTATCCTTTCTCGCCTTCCACTGATGAAAGGTGGTGTGTGCCACCCCCAGTGGATCACGCAATTGCGGTTTTAAACAAATCCACTGCGATTCCTGCAGAGGATTCCCCTGTGTTCCGTGATGCCACGGATAGGAGATTGGAGTCTCTTGCCCGTCATACTTATTCTGTTACGGGTTCTATGCTTAAGGCTCTGTTTGCCTCTCTCATGGCGGCCCAGGCGGTCGCAAGTTGGACGCAGATGCTTAGGCGCGTCCTAGTGGCCGATTCGGCCTCGCCGGCGACCCTGGATATGGAGGATCAAATCCACCAGGGTGTCATGTATCTGTGTGATGCGGACTTGGACCTAGTCCCGTTGGCTGCACGTGTGCACAGCGTGGCGGTGTTGTCTCGCCGCCTGGTTTGGTTGAAATGTTGGTCGGTGGACCAATCTTCACGTAAGACCTTAGCCAATCTGCCTTATGATGGGTCTCGCCTTTTTGGGGAGTCCTTGGATGTGTTGATTAAGGGGATCACCGGAGGTAAGAGCACTCTCTTGCCCCATTTCCCCAAGGTTAAGGGGGCTTCTGGGAAGAAGCATGCTAATTTTCGGCCCCCTCAGGGGTCCTTTCGTGCCTTTCGGTCGCACTACAAGGGCAAACCGTTCAAAGGTCAAGGCTCTCAGAAGAAGCCCTGGTCTGGTAAACAGAAGTCCGGTCAATCCGGATCCGCAGCCCATAACAGTGCGGCCTGAAGGGGCGCCCTCACCCAGTTTTGGGGTGGGGGGACGCTTGCTCGGTTTTCTTCAGCCCTGGTTGGCCCGCGTGCGGGACAGATGGGTTCAGGAGATCGTTCGATCTGGTTACAAGATCGAGTTTCTCTCTCGGCCGGAGAGCAGATTTTTTCCCTCAAATCTTCAACTGTCTCCAGAGCGTTTACGGGACCTGCACCTGGCGGTGCGGGACCTGAGGGCTCAGGGAGTGGTAGTTCCGGTGCCTCATCGGGACAGATTTCGGGGGTTTTATTCCAATCTGTTCACCGTGCCCAGAAAGGAGGGCAAGGTTCGTCCAATTCTGGACTTGAAGGCTCTGAACCGCTCTGTGCGGGTTCGCAAGTTCCGCATGGAATCCCTGCGGTCGGTGGTGGCTGCCCTGGTTCCGGGGGAACTCATGGCCTCCATCGATTTGAAGGATGCGTATCTTCACATCCCCATTTTCGAGGGTCACCAGAGGTACCTTCGATTTGCCATTGCGGAGGATCACTACCAGTTCGTGGCGTTGCCTTTTGGCCTCGCCTCGGCTCCGCGGGTCTTCACCAAGGTGCTTGCACCGGTTCTGGCATTATTGAGGGCCCAGGGCATTTCTGTCCTGGGGTATCTGGACGACATTCTGGTTCGGTCTGCGACCAGCCAGGGTCTGGAGATGGACCTGTCTGTCACGATGCAAACTCTGCAGGAGTTTGGTTGGACGATAAATTTTCCAAAGTCGACACTGAGTCCGTCGGTTCGCCTTCCCTACCTGGGAATGATTCTGGACTCGGTGCAGGCGAAGGTCTTCCTGCCGGAAGACAAACTCAGAACTCTTCAGGAGGAAGTCAGGTCCCTCAGGGACGTTCCGCACTCGTCTCTGCGGACGTGCATGAGATGTCTGGGATTGATGGTCTCGGCCTTCGAGGCGATTCCCTTCGCCCAGTTTCACACGCGGGGTCTCCAAGCGGAGATCCTGTCCATGTGGGACGGGCGACCTCAATCTCTGGATCTTCAAATCTCGTTGAGTCATCGCACCAGAAGAGACCTTCTGTGGTGGCTCCAGTCCCCGATGGTGTCCGGGGGCAAGTCGTTTCGTCCTATCTCGTGGACGGTAATCACCACGGATGCCAGCCTGTCGGGCTGGGGTGGTGTTCTGGGCGTTCTGTCCGCCCAGGGGACTTGGTCGGAGGGGGAGTCCTCCCTTCCGATCAACATTCTGGAATTGCGTGCAATAAATCTCTGTCTTCATCGCTGGACGGACCGGCTGCAGGGCTGCCCGGTTCGGGTGCAGACGGACAATGCCAACGGCGGTGGCCTACATCAACCACCAAGGGGGCACCAGGAGTGCCCGAGCGGCTCGAGAAGTGGCCGACATTCTGTCTTGGGCCGAGACTCATGTCCCGGCGATAACGGCGGTTCACATTCCGGGGGTGGAGAACTGGCAGGCGGACTATCTGAGTCGCCAGACCCTGGATCAGGGGGAATGGTCTCTCCACCCGGCTGTCTTCCAGATGTTGTGCGCGAAGTGGGGTCTTCCAGATGTGGACCTGTTCGCGTCTCGTCTCAACAACAAGGTGAGAAGGTTCGTGGCAAGGACGCGCGACCCTGGGGCAGACGCGTCGGACGCGTTAGTGGCCCCGTGGCATCAGTACAGGCTGATGTACGCGTTTCCACCGATTCAGTTGCTGTCCAGGTTCCTTCGCAGGTTACACTCGGAACGCAGCACGGTGATTCTTGTGGCACCGGACTGGCCTCGCCGGTCCTGGTACGCAGACCTCGTGAATCTGGCGGTCGACGCCCCGTGGCGTCTGCCTCTTCGAGACGATCTCCTGTCTCAAGGACCGATATACCATCCTGCTTTACAGTCGCTCCCCAGAGGGTCTCTCCCCAGAGGTCGTTCATACCTTGATCAACGCGAGGAAGTCTTCCTCGGGGAAGGTTTATTACCGTACTTGGAAGGCCTATTTTGCCTGGTGTGAGTCCAGGGGGTTTTCACCCCGCACGTACTCGGTTTCCCGAGTGCTGTCCTTCCTTCAAACGGGTGTCGATCAGCGTTTGGCGCTGGCTACGATAAAGAGTCAGGTGTCTGCGCTGGCCGTTCTGTTTCAACGTCCCGTGGCTTCCAACTCCTTGGTTGGCACTTTTGTTCAGGGAGTGCGGCATCTGGTACCTCCTAGGAGGGATCCTCTGCCCCCTTGGGACTTGAATCTCGTTCTATCTGTGTTACAACGTGCTCCTTTTGAACAGATCAGGGAGATCTCGTTGTCTATGTTGTCCAAAAAGGTCACCTTTTTGGTTGCGATCACTTCGGCTCGCAGAGTGTCGGAGCTGGCGGCTTTGTCCTGCAAGTCTCCGTATCTGGTTGTTCATTTGGATAAGGTGGTCTTGCGACCTAATCCTTCTTTTCTTCCGAAGCGAGTTTCGGAATTCCATCTTAATGAGGATATTGTCTTGCCTTCGCTGTGCGCGAAGCCTAAACATCCAAAGGAGGTGAGATTGCATTCTTTGGATGTTGTTCGGGCGATAAGGGTTTACCTTAAATCGACTGAGTCTTTTCGAAAGACGGACTCCTTGTTTGTTCTTCCAGAGGGTCCTCGGAAGGGCATGGCGGCGTCGGCCTCTACCATCGCCAAATGGATCAGGCAGACCATTGAACAGGCCTATGCTTTGCAGGGGAAGGTTCCCCCTGTGCCTGTGAAGGAGCACTCTACTAGATCTTTGAGTACGTCTTGGGCCTGTCGTCATGGGGCTTCTGTAGCCCAGGTGTGTAAGGCGGCGACCTGGTCGACCGTGCATACTTTCACAAAATTCTACAAAGTAGATGTTCAGGCATCGGCGGATGCTTCCTTTGGCCGCAAGGTTCTTAGTGCGGCAATTCCCTAGGGTCCCTTGTTGGGGACATCTGGCTGTTGGGATAAGTTTTTTATCCCCTGGTTATTTGTCTTTTCCTGGGTTGTTGCTCCTGTTGAGCACTTGTTTTTCCTGTAGCCCAGCTGGTTTCCTTCCTTTGGTAAGGTTCCTTTCTTTGATGCGGAGACTGCGTTGCCTTTCGGCGCGGATGCGTTTCCCACCCCTCATGTTTGCACTGCTTTGGGACGTCCCCATATGTGACGAATATGAAGAGGCGGCGACTGTCGGAGGACGTAAGAGAAAACGGAATTTTTGTAAAATCTTACCTGTAAAATTCCTTTCTCTGAGTCCTCCGACAGTCGCCGCCCCCGCCCCTCTTTTGGGGTTTGGTTGTATACTCTACTGCTATTCCACTGAAACTGAGATATGGTTGCAGGAAGTAGGAGGGTATTGACTGAGGGGACCACCCCTTGAGGGTGGGATATGTTAAAAGCTTTAATGTTAACATATTCTGTTGCCTAGCTACTCCTTCAGAGCAAAGTCTAATACCCCATATGTGACGAATATGAAGAGGCGGCGACTGTCGGAGGACTCAGAGAAAGGAATTTTACAGGTAAGATTTTACAAAAATTCCGTTTTTTCAGGGCCGATACCAATTTTTCCGGTCACCCTTTTGGCCGATAGCCGATATTAGGTGACGATATTCTATACTGTACATTTAAAGTTTTGAAAAATCAACACCATTTTCAACACAAATTTGGTACTGAACATGTTAATGTTTATTAAAATTTTTAACATTAGGGGTTGTACTTCACACCATACCTGCCTGCATAAAAAATTATAGGAAAACCGCACAGATTTCACTTGAAGAGATATGCTTTACCTCAGTTTTCATGCGTGATTCAGTCAGTTTTCATGCACCTTGTGTGGTGTGAACACTGAACAGGGCACATAGAGAAGAAGAGTAAAGAGAAGAACCATTGTTTTTTTGTGCACTTGCAGAACGTGTGCAGCAAAACAGACGTCTCTGTCTATATCATGGTGTGACTGAACGAACAAGGCCTAGAAGTAGACAACTGTGAAACATAAAGTGCTTGAAAAATAACTTATTAAAGGCTTCCCAAAACATAGAAAAATTGCATAAACTGCTGCAGTGCACTCACTGCAATGAATACATTTAAATAACTACTGCAGTGCAAAAGCTAGACAGTGGACACTACACTTCAATACTCCCAGTTAAGTAGAATAATATTATAGTGCAGAAAGCATAATATTTCACCATGTTCACCTGTTAAACAGCTTCTGTTTCTTTTTTTTCATAAATTGCTGCTACTTTTCTAAAAACACGCTTGTTACTGAGGAAGGAGGAGCAGAGAGGTATGTTCTAGCAGGAGAGGCAAGTCTTTTGTAGCATGCTTCATTTTATTTCAACCACTGAAGAGGATCACCACTTCTTCTGTCAATTACTGGTTCCTTCAAATAGAGATGAAGTTCATCATCCAGGCTAATTATTGCAGATTCAGAAGAATCCTCCGCATTAGGCCCCAATAAAACACTGAACATGGCATCAATTCGACCACGGTGAAGAAGATACTCTTCGGTCCATTGTCTTTTTGGACATTTGTCTGTTTTTTGCAGCATCCTGCTCTTCCAGATTAGAAACATGCTCTTCCTGACTTGACATTTCGGCAGGAATCTCCTGCACCTCCTGTTGAATATCTTCTGTCATCCATTTTTTGCCTTGGCTAAAACATCATCAGAACAGCAAGCATGATTCTTGTATCGAGGATCCAAAAGACATGCCAACACAACATTTTTATTCTCTTCTTGCTTCTCAAAACGTTTGGTGAGGCTGTCCCTCGTGACCTGCCTACATGTTTTAATGCTACGTGTGTTTATTCGCTTGAAGTAGCACCTTCAGCACTCTCACACATGGGATGACAGATGACACAGATGAGTCGTAATAACTCACCTCTAGTGTCACTTCCTCTATGGGGAGGAGGGTCTCAATGACATTGGATACAATGTCCCACTGATCAGCAGTAGGACAAGAATATCCTCCATATTCACCTGAATAGATGGTAAGAGCTTACAACTGTTCCAGCATTCTTTGCAGCATGTGAAGTGTTGAGTTCTATCGTGTTGGAACAGCCTGAATCAAGTTGTTATTGGGTAAGCCAAGGTCTTCCTGAATGCACCTCAGTTGTTGCTTGGCAAGGATTGAATGATGGAAATGGCTTGCGCACCTCTTTAGCCTGCCAATTATATCAATCAAAGCTCTCTGGCTTGACAGACCATTATTTACCACAAGTTGCAGGGGTGTGTGCCATGCAGCTGCGGTCTGACACATCAGCAAGTCTCATTCCTTTCACCATGTTTGCTCAGTTGTCTCGAAGCACAAGCATCACTCGGTCTTTGTTTATTCCCCAGTCTTCAAGCATGCCTAGAAACATTTATCTAATGTACTCCCCAGTGTGGGATCCTTGCATCACTTTTGTATTTAACAATTGCCTTTTTATCCATCCGCTGTCAATGAAGTGGCATTTAAGACTCATCAGTGACTCAGTTTGTCCTGACCAGCAGTCAGTCATGAATGAGATTGAGTTTCCAGCATTCTCTGGTTGCAGCATAGTCTTTACTTTCTCAACTACCTTTTGGTGAATCTTTCCCAGCATTTCGGTTTGATAATATTTTTCACTCTTCAGTGTGTAGCTTGGCTCAGCTATTGACATCAACCGCCTAAATCCAGAGTCCAACACCCATTGTAAATGGCTGATTATCAGTGACCATCATCTCTGTGATGACTCTCTCCAGCAGTTGGGATCTTCCAATCCGAATTTAGCCACCTGTTTTTTTTCTGAAACATACAGCTGCAAGAAAAAGTATGTGAACCCTTTGGAATGATATGGATTTCTGCACAAATTGGTCATAAAATGTGATCTGATCATCATTATCATCTAAGTCACAACAATAGACAATCACAGTCTGCTTAAACTAATAACACACAAAGAATGAAATGTTGCCATGTTTTTATTGAACACACCATGTAAACATTCACAGTGCAGGTGGAAAAAGTATGTGAACCCTTGGAATTAATAACTGGTTGAACCTCCTTTGGCAGCAATAACTTCAACCAAACATTTCCTGTAGTTGCAGATCAGTTGTGCACAATGTTCAGGAGTAATTCTTGACTATTCCTCTTTACAGAACTGTTTCAGTTCAGCAATATTCTTGGGATGTCTGGTGTGAATCGCTTTCTTGAGGTCATGCCACAGCATCTCAATCGGGTTGAGATCAGGACTCTGACTGGGCCACTTCAGAAGGCGTATTTTCTTCTGTTTAAGCCATTCTGTTGTTGATTTACTTCTATGCTTTGGGTCATTGTCCTGTTGCAACACCCATCTTCTGTTGAGCTTCAGCTGGTAGACAGATGGCTTTAAGTTCTCCTGCAAAATGTCTTGATAAACTTGGGAATTCATTTTTTCTTCGATGATAGCAATCCATCCAGGCCCTGACGCAGCAAAGCAGCCCCAAACCACGATGCCCCCACCACCATACTTCACAGTTGGGATGAGGTTTTGATGTTGGTGTGCTGTGCCTCTTTTTCACCACACATAGTGTTGTGTGTTTCTTCCAAACAACTCAACTTTGGTTTCATCTGTCCACAGAATATTTTGCCAGTACTGCTGTGGAACATCCAGGTGCTCTTGTGCAATCTGTAAACGTGCAGCAATGTTTTGTTTGGACAGCAGTGGCTTCCTCTGTGGTATCCTCCCATGAAATCCATTCTTGTTTAGTGTTTTACGTATTGTAGATTCGTTAACAGGGATGTTAGCATTTGCCAGTGACTTTTGTAAGTCTTTAGCTGACACTCTACTACTTCTTCACCTCATTGAGCAGTCTGCGCTGTGCTCTTGCAGTCATCTTTACAGGACGGCCACTCCTAGGGAGAGTAGCAGCAGTGCTGAACTTTCTCCATTCATAGACAATTTGGCTTACCTTGGACTGATGAACAGCAAGGCTTTTGGAGATACTTTTATAACCCTTTCCAGCTTTATGCAAGTCAACAATTCTTAATCGTAGGTCTTCTGAGAGCTCTTTTGTGCGAGGCATCATTCACATCAGGCAATGCTTCTTGTGAAAAGCAAACCCAGAACTGATGTGTGTTTTTTATAGGGCAGGGCAGCTGTAACCAACACCTCCAATCTCATCTCATTGATTGGACTCCAGTTGGCTGACATCTCACTCAAATTAGCTCTTGGAGATGTCATTAGTCTAGGGGTTCACATACTTTTTCCACTTGCACTGTGAATGTTTACATGGTGTGTTCAATAAAAACATGGCAACATTTCATTCTTTGTGTGTTATTAGTTTAAGCAGACTGTGATTGTCTATTGTTGTGACTTGTATGATGATCAGATCACATTTTATGACCAATTTGTGCAGAAACCCATATCATTCCAAAGGGTTCACATACTTTTTCTTGCAGCTGTATCTGTTGTTGTTGTCTGGGATAGTGGAGGTATTTCACTTTGATTCAGTTTGTTTTTTCTGTGCTGCATTATATAATTCAACATGATGTACTCTTAGATGGGCCCAAAGATTTGATGTATTTTTGGTTTTTGCAGTTGCTGATCCCATACTCACATTGTTTGTGCATGTGTTGCACACTGCTGCTTATCCTGGGGATGGTTGAGACGAGAAATAGTTCCAGACCACACTTTTACTTTTTCTGTCTGCATCCATCTCAATTGCAATTTGAAAGAGAGTTTATACTGAATAAGATTTAAAAAAACTCTCTGGCTGGCTGTCACCGTGCTGTGGGTGGCTGGCTGGCACAGGGGCTGTGGGTGGCTGGCTGGCACAGGGGATGTGGGTGGGTGGCTGGCACAGGGGCTGTGCCTGACTGGCTGGCACAAGGGCTGTGGATGGCTGACTGACACAGGGGCTGTGGGTGGCTGGCTGGCACCCTGTTGTGAGTGGCTGGCACCCTGCTGTGGGTGGCTGGCACCCTGCTGTGGGTGGCTGGCTGGCACCCTGCTGCTGTGGGTGGCTGGCTGGCACTCTGCTGTGGGTGACTGGCTGGCATTCTGCTGTAGGTGGCTGGCTGGCACCCTGCTGTCTGTGGCTGGCTGGCACAGAGGCTGTGGATGGATGGATGGCACTCTATTGTGGGTGGCTGGCTGGCATTGTGCTGTGGGTGGCTGACTGGCTGGCACCCTGTTGTGGCTGGCTGGAATCCTGCTGTGACTGGCTGGCACCCTGGTGTTGGTGGCTGGCACAGAGGCTTTGGGTGGCTGGCTGGCACCCTGCTGCTGTGGGTGGCTGGCACCCTGTTGTGGGTGACTGGCTGGCACCCTGTTGGTGACTGGCTGGCACCCTGCTGTGGCTGGCTGACACCCTGCTGAGGGTGGCCGGCTTGCACAGGGGCTGTGGGTGGCTGGCTGGCACCCTGCTGTGGCTGGCACCCTGTTGTGGCTGGCAGGCACCCTGTTGTGGCTGGCTGGCTGGTTGGCACCCTGTTGTGGGTGGCTTGCTGGCACCCTGTTGTGGGTGGCTGGCTGGCACAGGGGCTGTGGGTGACTGGCTGGAACCCTGCTGTGGGTGGCTGGCTGGAATCCTGCTGTGGGTGGCTGGCTGGCACCCTATTGTGAGTGGCTGGCTGGCTTTCACAGGGGCTGCGGGTGGGTGGCTAGCTGGCGTTTCCTCCATGTTGTGCACTTTCCAAAACAAGGGAGGCGGCCTAAGAAGCCAGAATGTGCAGGCCCAGTGCGTGGAGGCACGTGGCGCAACATACGCAATGACGTGTGCTCTGTGCACAATATCGGTAACAGGTTTGGGCAATCTCGTGACTATAACGGAACCGCAACCTACACTGTGTTTGTGGGCTTCCGTCAGAATACCCCTTCCTTCAGTCATGAACATAGACATTAGATATTCTAGCTGCCCCCCAGACAAAACTAGCTGAGAGTCGCTTGTATAGATCTGAAACCTTTCTGGAACAGACTCACACACAATATATACCACACACAGGTCAAGTGCCTGATTACATTATCCCATGCAGATTACATTGTGTACAGAAATATAATTAACCTGAGCTAGTTACCTAGCCATCTGGGCCGAAAAACAATAGTTGAGGTAATTAACAATTAACAATGGGACAGACATGCTTAACAGAAAACACATCATACCTTAATACACAGACAATAGCAGAAGACCACCAGTAACAGACTGTCCATCTCTTAAATTGAAAACCATGGAACAGAGGCCAATGTGACCAGCTCTTTCAATGAACATGTTCAGAATCAAACAGGCCAGGAATAGTCTCCATATGTTTATTGAGATATATAGTTGATAAATATTACTGTCCTATTTGAAGTAATCCAAACCATGTTCTCAGTGTCCATTTAGCTGTCCATTATTTTCTTGGTCACCCTGTGCCCCTAATAGATACAAGGTGACTTACACATGAGGGGCCTAGGGAGCTGAGAGAGGGATTTCCCAACCTCTCTAAGGTAAGCTGGGCTCCACAGGCCCCCCAACCAAAGTGACTCCTATCACAGCGACCGATACTTCAAAAAAACTGAATATTGGCCTCCGATAATCGGCCCCATCAATAATCGGTCGATCCCTATTGGGAAAAACAATAAAACTTGAGGAGTGGCAAGCTATCTGGAAAAATGCAAATAAAACATCTTTATGTACCCTTTATGAAGAGAAACAATATAACATTTTGTTTCCCTGGTACCTTACCCCTGAAACACTACATTCTATCAACCCTACTTTATCATCTACATGCTGGCGATGTAGTGAATCAGTGGGAACACTATATCATATATACTGGGAATGCCCAAAAGTCCATCCATTTTGGGAGACCACTAGATCTTTATTGCAGCTGCTCTTTGATCTTTCGCTTCCACAGGACCCAGTACATTTCTTACTTGAGCTTCCTCCACCAAACAGAACCAAAACTGCTGTCAGGCGATTAACCATGTGTCTGGTTGCTTTGAAAGAGGAACAGTCATTGCCCTCGTCTCATGTGTGTATATATATATATATATATATATATATATATATATATATATATTCATGACGTTTATAATATAGAATATTTAACTGCTTGTTTAAATGATAAAATTTCACGATTTAACAAGATCTGGCTTCCCCTTGGCATAATTTGGAACCACAATCACATCCTTAAACGTCACAATAGGAAGCTGTACTACTCTTTCCACCATGGATCTCATCCATTTTTTACAGCAATAGGCCAATATGGGTTGATAGTTTTCTAGACATGATTGTTTTCTTTGTTATACAGCTTTCATGCATTTGATATGTATATTTAGCCTGATTTAGCCCATTCTTTCTGGAATGTGCCCCGGCTTATGGAAGTTCCTTTGGACATTGTTATCCATTGTGTATTGTTTTCTAGGTGCATATGCTACCTCATTTTCACTTTTTGTAATGTTGTATCTTATTGTTTAATGTCTATAATATACAGCTTAAATCAAAAAGATAGTTTAAAAAAGAGAGCTAAAGCTTTGTCTTAATGTAGGGGGAATGCTTAGCAAACAGAGATTGTTTAGACAAGGAAAATATGGCCCAGGATCATGTAACATACAATGTAGAATACAGAGTGCATTGGTTGTAAATGTCCATTACATTTCTGGTCTGTAAATGCAAATAATGGTCTGTTAATATACTACATTTATTTATTAAATTGTGGAATATTTAGGTTTGAGACTCCCAAGATACTCCAGCAAGAAGGTCTTACCGCTGTGGATCCTCTAAGATCTAAAACCAAAGGCTGATTTAACCCGGTTACATGAATTAAGACCGTTTAGGCACAACTGATGATTTAATTTATGAAAACTATAAATTTTCAGACAGGAAATAATTCATACCGACAGAGAGAGCTAGCACAGTTGCAGTGGAGGATACTGAAAAGGAGTGTCACTCCTAGCCTGAGTGGAGGTTCCCAAGCTTTTATATAATTTATGTGTTTGTTATATGCTTGTAGTATATTTTTTCAACTACAATTCAAACTAAGATTTCTATTTTTATCTAGCTATTTTAGGTAAAGTGACATTTTTTCAAACTTTAGTTCATTTCGTTTTCTTGTTTCCTCTTATTTTTTTCCTGTAGGCCTTATTTTGAGGGTCTTTCACACTCCAGCTCTCAAACAGAAATCGGCAGTTTGCACAGTATGAGAAGTCAGAAAGACTTACCCAGCCCCGTAAGTAGCTGCATCTGATAAAAAGGCTTCATGTGCTAATTATAGCACTTGTGGTACTGAATATAATATCATGTAAAGAAATGTTTTTATATGTATGAGTATAGTGTACTTTTTATTTGTGTGTGTGTGTATCTATATAAATTAGGGACATTTTTTCATTGATTACCCTAAGGTCCTGCTAGCTGCTCTGCATGCTCTTGTAGAGTGTGCTTTGACTTCCGAGGGCAGCGGAGGCCCAAAATTCTGTACGCAATTTGGATTGTTTTGACAATCCAGGAGGACATGACCTTAGGTGGAATAGCCAGACCTCTCTTTGATCCTTTGGGGAAGACAAAAAGATGATCCTGCCTTAGTCTGATCTAGATAGGTTGATAGGGAGACAACTAAATCCAGCTTTTTTCATTCATCCTCTGACCTATCCTGTGGAAAAGCTGGGAGAACTGACTGCCAATTCATGTGAAATTAAGTTGCAACATTTGGTAGAAGATTTTAAACTGGTCTTAGCACAATTCTGTCTGGAACAATCAAACAGTATGGCTCTTTAGAAAGCGCACAACTCAGACACTCTCCTCGCAGATGCAATAGCTGTCAAAAAAAGTCCTCAATGTTAGAAGAAATAAGGAACTTGTGGAGACTGGATCAAATGTGGGAGCTAACAAAGAAGCCTTTAAGACCAACAACAAATCCCATTTGGTGAAAAAATAGTTAATTGGCGACCTATTCTTCATTGCTGCCTTTTAAAAACAGATATCTCAAGGGTCAAAGACCCACCTCTTACCCTCTCCTCAATTGGCAATCTTAAACCTAGGTCTAGAGGAAATTCCCAGCCAAATACGTTTAGTAACTACATATATACTTATTGCGGCTAGACTCACGATTGCCAAAAATTGGAAAGCCCAAATAGCTCAGAGCCCCCCCGGAATGATCGCCATTACTAAACTTCACCACTCATTTGAGCGCACTTTGGCGGTTTGGGGGGGGGGGGGTTCACTTCCTTTGACTCACTTTGAGAACCATGGTCTACTTGGCTCGACAAATGTTAAGGCAGCTTTATGGTATCACTCGCTGAATGTTACTGGTTATTTGAGTATTATCTGCTGTGCCACTTGATGACACTATTAATGTTTATTACTATTATTTTACTGCTATATTATTTTACCTGCCAATTTCTTTGCGCATGTATCCACCCATAGCAGTACCTTCATTTGTTATTTAATCCTAATGATAAATATCTAATTAAAAAAAAAAGGCCCACCTCTTGTTTGACTGGACTCTTAACGAATTGTAGGCTAAGCCACTTTCTAGACCTCTTAGTAGAAATTCCAGGATATTGGAAACTGAAGGAGACATGGGATTCCAAATCTGTTCAGCAGAGACACGCAAAAAGGCCTTTCATACCCGATGATAGGTTGCGTTGGTTGTTTACTTTCAAGCCTGTAATAAGGTGCCTACTTCACCTTCTCAATTTCCATGTCATTAAATTCAGCCTCTCGGGGTTCGGATGACATTCCTGTAGCAGGAGATCGCCTGTACACTTCAGACTGGCTCTGCTCTCCCTAATATCGGGCGATGGTGAGTCTATTGGGATCCCTGTAGGTCGTTCCCTCACTCTGCTATATTGCAGCTTTTTTTGCAGTATTCCTAAAGTGACACTGCGCTGTCCCCGGGTTAACATGGAGTCCCAGGAGCAATTATCACCTACTGATCCCCTTTTTGGTGTTGCGGGGACCTCTGGGTTTGCAACCCTTGTCTGCTCTAATGGCGTTTTTTTTTTTTTTTTTAAACTCTGGTGTCAAAAGTTGCTATGGTCCTAAAAAAGAGGACTAGTAAAAAGCACCCACTGCCCTCACTTGCCTCATCTGTATCCTCAGATTCTGAGGTTGATATGGCCGCCACGGACGCAAGTATCCCTGAGGGGTATGCGTCATCGCACTCTGATTCTGATGGCGAGGATGATATATCCCTCATCTGCAGCCGCACGGGAAAAAACGCTGGTGGAGGCACTTATAGTGTCAGTGCAGGAAACTCTAAAAATGGCAGATGATTTTACAGCGTCAGGGACAAAGGAGTCTTTTTGGCACCTGCAAAACCCAGAGTTGGCCAAGGTTTTCCCTTGTCCGGAACTTTTTGAGAAAATTCACAGAACAGAGGTGGCGCCTTAAACATATGTTAGTGGTGCCAAAGCATTTTATGAGACGCTATCCCTTTGCGGACGCTGTGATAAAAAAATGGACCGTTCCATTGAAGGTGGACCACCAGTCTCCAGACTGAATTAATCCACTATGATCCTGGTGGGGGAGCCTCCGGTCTTTAAAGACCCTGTTGATAGAAGGATGAGGCTCTGTCCCGCCACTTACATGTGATAGTGGGCTCAATACTTAGACCGGGCTTCACGATCGCACTGGTGTCCCAGACCATTAGGGAATGGGCAAAGCTCTTGAACAGTGATTTGGAAGGGAGACAGCTTCCCCCTGACTTTGTAGGACTGGTGGACAAAATGCTCCAAGGTTTAAAATTTATATGTGATGCGACTTTAGATGCGGCCCCCCCTTGTGGCTAGATTATTTGCGGTAGGGGTAACCATGAGACTCATAAAAAGCTGGTTAGAGGACCAGGCTTACAAAAAGGCTCTGTCAGACCTGCCCTTTACAGAGGATCGCTTGTATGGTTCTTCTTTGGATCAAGGCTCTTACTCTGCATGAAGGGGCGCCCTCATCCGTAATTGGGGTGGGGGGATGTCTTCATTTCTTTCCGAAACCATGAACCTTCTTGATTCAAGGCGAAGGGGTCCACAAACTGATTCAGGTCTTGACCGTCGGACAGATTCTTCGAACCCAATCTACGCCTATCTCCAGACCAGTTAAGGGATCTACGAGAAGCCGTACAAGACTTGCTGTTGCAGGGGTGATTGGGCCGGTTCCCTCTCGGGAATGCTTTCAAGGGTTTGACTCAAACCTGTTCACTGTACTGAGGAAAGAAGGCAAGTGCGTCCTATCTTGGACCTCAAGGCTCTGATCCACTTTGTGCGAGTACAGATGTTTCGAATGGAGTCCATTCGCACGGTAGTGGCGTACCTACACCAAGGAGACCTTTTGACCTCTATTGATATCAAGGACGCCTAGCTTCACATCCCTATTTATTCTGGACTTCAGCGTTTCCTTCGCTTCATTGTGGGCAAGGAGCATTATCAATTTGTGGTATTACCCTTTGGTCTCGCCTCCGCTCCCAGGGTCTTCACCAAAGTGTTGGCTCCGGTATTGATATTACTGCAACAGCAGGGGATTGTGGTACTGGGATACCTGGATGATCTCCTCTTAGGAGCAGATTCCCATTCAGCCCTGCTGGCCAAATTAACCATCACTGGATGTCAGCCTGTCCGGTTGGGGGGGGGGGGGAGTACTTGGAAAGATGTATGTCCAGGTGACCTGGACTCTAAAGGAGTCCAGACTGCTGATCAATATTATGAAATTCGGAGCAATAAAGCTTTGCTTGATTCACTGAACAAATCACTTTTGAGGGTGTCCAGTTCGGATCGAATCAAACAATGCAACTGCCTTGACTTGCGTCAATCATCAAGGGGGCACCAAGAGTGTCCTGGTGGCTCAAAAGGTAGCCAAGATCCTAATATGGGCAGAAAACTTTGTTCCAGCCCTATCCAGCATGCATAGCCCTGGAGTGGAGAATTGGCAGCCAGATTACCTGAGTTGTCAGGTGTTGGATCAGGGAAAATGGTCCCTTCACCCGGAGGTGTTTCACCTGCTGTGTGTGCGTTGAAGGACTCCCGATGTGGATCTGTTGGCCTCTCGGCTCAACAGGAAGGTACAGAGGTTTGTAGCCCGTTCTCCGAATTCTCTGGCAGACGCCTCACACGCACTAGTGGCTCCTTGGGGACAGTATCAGCTGATCTATGCGTTTCCCCCACTAAAACTGCTGCCGAGGCTTCTGCGCAGGAGAGAGGTGGAAGGGACTCCGGTAATTCAGGTGGCTAAAGACTGACCTCGCTGGTCTTGGTACGCTGATCTGGTGAGATTGGTCGCCGATGCTCCTTGGAGAATTCCTCTCATGGAAGATCTGCTGTCTCAAGGGACGATCTTCTATCCTGCTTTACAGTTTCTGGCTTTAACGGCGTGGTTGTTGAAAGCCGGGTATTGAAGGATAGGGTCTTATCTGTGCATCTGCGCTTATTTTCAGTGGCTCAGATATTGACTTTCCTCCAAAGAGGGGTTGAACAGCGGTTGGCCTTGGGTACTATCAAAGGCCAGGTGTCGGCTGTAGTTGTGTTTTTTCAACGCCCTTAGCCCACGTATTCTTTGATTTGCACTTTTATTCAGGGTGTTTGCCACATGACTCCCCCGATACGGTCCCCGTTACCCATGTGGGATCTTAACCTGGTACTGTCAGTTCTTCAGAAACCTCCTTTTGAATACATTAGGGAGATTCCTCTGCCTACACTGTCACAGAAGGTAGCCTTTTTAGTGGCTATTACTTCTGCGTTCAGAGTGTCAGAATTGCCGATGCTATCCTGCCGCTCACCTTATCTGGTGGTCCACAGAGACAAGGTGGTACTTCAACCTAATCAGTCGTTTCTTCCTAAGGTCGTCTCGGATTTCCATTTAAATGAAAACATTGTGCTGCCTTCATTATGTGCTAAGGCCAAGCATCCTAAAGAGTTTTCCTTGTATTCCTTGTATGTGGTTAGGGTAATCAGGGTTTACCTGGCGACTACTGAGTCCATCGGAAAATCAGACTCACTTATGTCCTCACGGACGGACCTCGGTAAGGATTGGCTGCGTCTGCTGCGACCATATCCAGATGGATCAGGCAGACGGTGCTACAGGCTTATTCAATTAAGGGGCAGGTTCCACCTTTCCCTGTGAAAGAGCATTCTGCTAGGGCACAGAGTACCTAGTGGGCTTTTCGATGTCATTGATACAAGTTTGCAAGGCGGCAACTTGGTAGACTGTGCTCACATTCACAAAATTCTAAAAGGTAGATGTGTTTGCATCTTTGGATGCTTCTTTTGGCCGCAAGGTTTTTGCTTTTAGCAGCAAGGCTGCTGTTTAAAAGATAATTTATTCTCTTTGAGGCTGTATGTTAATAGGGGAGTGCCAGTTGTTCCTGGTTGAGCTCAATGTTACCTGGTTGGCTAAGTTTAGCCTTTGGGAATTACGTTCTTTTCTGCGTTGTTTTCCCACCCCTCATGTTAATACTGCTTTGGGACGTCCCAATGGTTAAGAATATAAAGCTG
Organism: Pelophylax lessonae; assembly: GCF_965119305.1. NCBI lineage: Eukaryota > Metazoa > Chordata > Amphibia > Anura > Ranidae > Pelophylax > Pelophylax lessonae. The sequence goes on from NC_138780.1 coordinate 61,997,143, forward strand.
CATCTGTCAATGAATGATAGAGAAAACTTGATTTTTGACTTACCGTAAAATCCTTTTCTTTGAAGTTAATTGACAGACGCAGCACCCTTCCCTCTAGATAAGAGTTGGGTTGGGCTTTTTTTTTCTTCTGACGCTGCTTGCAACAAAACTGAATCCTCTAGCAGAGTGGGTGTATACCCCCAGGGACTGCCCCATAGGCGTGGTAAAGATTTTTCCTGCCTAGTGTCCTACTCCTGTAGGAAGCAGCATAACCCAATAGTTTAGAAGATTATGGAGCTGCGTCTGTCAATGAACTTCAGGGAAAAGGATTTTACGGTAAGTCAAAAATCCAGTTATAGCTGTCCAGCACTGACGTTCAGAGTTTCCATGCCCGGCATGGAAGCTCTGAAATTTCCCCATAGAGGTGTATTTATTCGATGCATCTCTATGAGGAGATGCAGATTTGCGCAGAGCGACGTTGTGCAGAGAATGCGTATTAGCTCCCCAATGCTTTCCAATGGGAATGCATTGGATTGGCTGAAATCATCAAATTTGCCGGGGGATTAAAATGTAAGATTAATCCTTTAACCAGCTGGGGGGGGGGGGGGCATGCCAGCACTATAAGGTCAGGAATAGTATAAAACTATTGTTAAATAAGATAAGGAAACAAGTACACAAAAAATAAAGTGCAACGTCACAACAAATATGCAGTGTTCTTCAGAGTGAACCTCAAAAAAAAAAAAAAAATTTAACTTAAATTTAGTCATTCACAGTAATATTGGCTTACTTGAATTGTTATGGATTACTGCAAACCTGCTAACTACAAGAATTTGGCCATTGGTAGTAATTTCTCAAAATTAAGAAATTAATCAGTTTAAGGATTCAGAGACATTACACCTTCCATGAATTCCAAAGAATAATTTTGAAAAGCTAGATTTTAGCTCTGAATTTATTCTGTCAAAAACAACATACATGAACCGTTTAATAAAATCATTTTTTTTGAACAGTTGTTGTCAATGACCTACAGTTTCCAAAATGAAGCTATTTCTTAAGTGGAAAGGAGGTCGGCGATCTCGCTTCTTCGACTCGCAGTTCCGTAGAATCATAATTTGGTGCTGGTATTCCACACTTGATGCTCAGTTGGATTGCTTCTGCCCAGACACTTTTTATTCCTGAATTAGCAGAAGCTTCAAGTCTCTCTGGATTGCGCACTTCTTTAAGCTCTTGTATAATTCTTTGCACAAGGACAGCCAATGCCAAGTCAAGATCTTTGGCTTGTAACATGTTAGAGAGTGTCTGGGTCCTTTTTAGTATGGTTTCAAAAAACACAAGTTCCAGAATGAAGCCAAAATCAATGAACTGGCGAATAGATTTTGCCTCAAGTGCTCTCTCAGTATGGTTCCCTTCTGCTAAAATATTGAGAGTTTCCAACAGAGGGTTAAGTGTTTTAAGAACGGCATTGCAGACTGCATGTTGGCATGTCCACCTTGTGTCACTTAATTGTTTGAGCTGGATAGCTGGTTTGCTTGACATTTCTTGTTGCACATTAGCAAACACTAAGTGAACAACAGAAGTACTGCAAAACACATACAGCTTTTCGAGTTTCACAAAAAATTATTTTGCTGCCTGTACATTCTTCACAGTGTCCACAATGACCAGGTTGAGGCGGTGACTCATGCAATGAATGTAAAGTGCACAAGGCATCACCTTTTTAATGCGTGCTTGCACGCCATAAAGCCGTCCACCCATTACAGAGGCTCCATCATAGCCTTGTCGAACACAATAATTTTTATCAATGCCTAGAGATGCTAGGACCTGGAATATGTAGCCTGTTAGAGATTCAGCGTCAAGGCTATCTGCTCGATAGAATTGTAAGAACCGTTCATTGACCATCTGTTCGTGAAAAAATCAGACTACGACAGACAGTTGTTCTGATTCATGTAGATCCTTCTTTTCCTCTCTAATGATGAAAAAGGGACTTCCTTTAATGCTCTGTGCAAGGCCTTCTCGAACAAGAGCAGCCATGATTGACAGAAGTTCATTTAGATGGATTTAGATATTTTTCATTTCTAGGGCCTCTAATTTTTTTTCTTAAAATGCTGTCTTTTTCTGCAATTAAATAGAGAATTTCACGTACATTTCCATGGTTGACATGATCTAAGCTGTACTGATGCTCTCGCTGGGCAATTTTAGTCTTTGCTTCTGACTAAGCCAATTGCAATTGTTTTTATGTAATGTCTATTTTCTTTTACCTGTCGTGTGAAAGCTTTAGTTAGATCTTTCACGATCAATGTATCCTGGCTTACTCTTTTTAAAATCATCCCATATGACATAGGAATCCTTGTGTGAAGCAGACTTATCATGCTGTAGTATTCCTTTACCAGTTTCAAGCGCATTTTTCCAGTTTTTGTACCCTATGTTGACAAACAGTAATTTTTTAACATGCCCATGGAGATATATTGATGTTGAAAAAAATGGGCATGGGAAACGGTATGCTGCATCTTGGGACACAGAATATTCTAACCATTCAAACGATTGAAACCACTGTGGACGGAATGACCTGAAGTGTGCTCCCATTTGTCTCTGTGGGTATTTTTTTTTTTTAATACAGGCTGTCTTGGCCCTTCACTAGCACACTGGCTGATATCATCTGGTCCTTGTACCTTTGTTTTTTCAATGCCAGCAGATGTTTGTGCACGCTGTGGCTGTTCAGCTTCACTGAATTCTTCTTCATAAGCACTGTGTTGGATATTGCTTTGTGAGGAGGTGCTTGCTTCTTCAATCTGCAATTAAAGGTTCATCACCATCTGATATTATTTCAGCAGTGTCATATTCCACGTCCTCCTTCTCAAGCTATTCACACTCCTCAAAGGAAGATGATGGACCAGGCTGACTTTTTCTTGTTGCTGCTCTTGAGAAATATCAGCCTTCTGGACCTTAACATGTACCACTGAATAGAATGAACGGATGTCCATTTTTGCGTTAGGTAGGAAACTGAATCTGGAAAAAAAAATAATGCATATTGTTCTTATGGAACACTTAACATAAATGAATACCATTTGTTTTATTAAATATGTTATTAATAAATGTAGTTGCACTACCAACCAGCAACTAGCAATCAACTAAAATAACTAAATTAGATACCGCATTTTCACACACCTTGATAATTGTGCATTATCAAAACGTCACCATAAAAAATAATCGTTGTATACACGAGGTCCACGACCATTGATAAATAAGAACAATTACCAAAAAACACAATGGTAAAATACTATAAGTATAATAGGACAAATTGTGTATGTGTGTGTATGTTACATGCACACACACATCACATACCAACGAATACAGATTCCAATGAGCAGCAGTTGCATTAACTTGGTATAACTTGCCAATGAGCAAGAGCAATAAATGCATACACTTTATATATCCTAACAATGGGTATAAAATGCATACAAATACACAATTTAAGCCCTGTGCTCAAGCTCCCACTACTCTTGGGCTGCAACAATGCCCCAATACATACAATAAAAAACAAAGGAAAAAGTTACCTGTGCACTATCCCAAATCCTTCTGCCTATTTTAATAACTGGATGCTTTTAGTATCGCTCCAGTGGCCACACCTGAGTGTTTTTCAGCTCAAAAAGTGCTTATCTCTAAGGGTTCCATTTATACCTGAGCAAATCTTTTTCAGGCATTTCTTTTTTTAGGCGTTTTTTGCAGGTGTTTGGAGGCAGGCATTGACATCTAACAAAAATGCTTGTAATCTGCTAAAAAAAGAAACTCATGTACTTTTTTGTGCTTCGGGCATTTTGCTTCAGGGGACAAAACACTCATATGTGAGCAGGGGCCATTTTAACCACTTAAGCCCCGGAAGATTTTACCCCCTTCCTGACCAGGGGGTATTTTGCGATTCGGCACTGCGTGACTTTAACGGACAATTGCGCGGTCGTGCGACGCTGTACCTAAACGAATTTGACGTCCTTTTTTTCCCACAAACAGAGCTTTCTTTTGGTGGTATTTGATCACCTGTGCGATTTTTTGATCACACGCTATAAACAAAAAAAGAGCGTCAATTTTGCAAAAATAACAATATTTTTCACATTTTTTTATATGAAATTCCCCCCCAAAAAAAAGTAAAAATCAAAATTTTTTAAAATTTTCGGCCAATTTGTTTTATGCTACATATGTTTGGTAAAAAAAATCGCAAAAAGCGTATTTTGATTGGTTTGCGCAAAAGTTATCGCGTTTACTAACAAAGGGAAAGATTTTTGTCATTTTTGTTGTTTTTTTTTTTAACGCGTAATGGCGGCGATCTGCGTTTTTTTTTTTTTTTTGCGGTACTGCGACATTGGGGCGGACAGATCGGACCCTTGACTGACATTTGTGACACTTTTGGGGTTACCAGTGACATTTCTACAGTAATCAGTGCTATACATATGCACTGTTACTGTAAAAATACACTGGTTGTGAAGGGGTTAACTTTATTTGGGAGGGAGGGGCTGTGTGTATCCCTAGGGGCGTGCTTTCTACTGTGATTGGCTGTGGCTTGAGCTGTAAGGACACTGATCAACGGATCTACATACTAGATCCGTTTGATCAGTGTCTTTACAGTGAGGAGAATGACAGGTGGCTTGTTTACACAAGCTGCCTGACATTCTCCCTCTCCCCCGCCGATCGCCGAGTGACCGGCGGACATCGGGTCCGCTGGTCACACGCGCGGGGGGGTCCGTGACCACGCGGGAGCGGGAGCGCGCCTCCGGGGGCGCGCGCTCGCTCCCTAGACCCTCACAAGCTAGTGACGTAGCCCTACGTCACTTTGCCTGTGAGAGGCTGACTGCCGACGTAGATCGGCGTTAGGCAGTCGGCAAGTGGTTAATGAATGGGATTTTGCTTGTTGTGCGTTTTGAGACTTCAGAGATAAGCGTGTTTTTTTTTTAATATTTTATTTATTGATTTATGCAAAGAAGGTTAAACAATACAAACAACAAACCATGATTGAAAGAAAAATAGTCTGTGTGGGATCTGGGTGTGAGATCACAACACTAAGACTATGTTTCACAATAAAGGGAGGGGGAGGACATAAAGGAAAAAGAACGGGTGGGAAGAGAAGGGAAGAAGGAAGGGGGGGGGAGGGGAAAGGGAGGGCTGGTGGGATTTTAACGGTACAGTAGATCTGAAAAGTATGCAACTAATATATATAAAATTTGAATTTATTTAGCATATTTAAAATCACAATAAAACATGTAACTGAAACATACAATCAGAGTACAGAACATACATCACTATATTATATGTAGACATACAGGCAAATGTACAGGCAATTTAGAATAAACATGTAGAACAACAACCGGTGGTCAGTTGAGCACCTGGCATCAACCCAACATGTTTCGCGGACGATTAGATCCGCTTCTTCAGGGGTTTGGTACAAGATACATTGTTTTGCCTTGAGAATCCTGTATAACAAACAATATACATTAAAATACAGCAACAACAATTAATGCTTAGGGAGTCACTTCAAGCACATGCACACCAGTGTCTCATGCTCAGTCCGCCCCATGCAGGGATAAGCCACCACCCAGTAAACGCCTCACCAACGGATGTGGAGGGGATATAGGCATGCAATGGGTAATAATAAATAGTTTGATAAGAATACTAAGATTTGAAAATGTTAAATATCAAAAAGGGGAAAGAGAAAGATTTCTTTGCCCCTACAAAAAGGTAATACCTGTATATAAACAACGAAGGTCAATATTACTGCCACAATGCTTGCAAAGCTGTAACTGATCAGCGTGACGTGAATGGTATGGCTCACTATGAAACAAAAAGGTACTAGGTTGATATTGGTAAAAGGCAGCCAGACCCTCATGGTTAACAACAGGGATTATGGGGCTAAGCTTACCATGCCTTGGAGGATATATATTTTATCAGGCCGGACAAACAAGCGCTTGAAGTTCAGGCTCGATCTTAGGGTGCCTGGAACCTTGATCTAAAAATTAGATCCGTAAGGCAGCTTAAGCTCACAATAAGCGAAAGAGGGAGAAGGAAGGGGGGAAGACAACAAAGTATCCCCCTATCGTCACCAGCACTGCGTAACCTGAAAAAAGGACATGGTAAGGAATTTGAGCCAAAATGGTGTTCAAAATGCGGCATCCAGGCTCCCCAATACCTACCTCTGTGTCGAACTGATAGCGGAGACAGCGGCATCCGTGATACTGATGCCGGTGTCTCGCTATAAATGCCTCCCCTCAACTCGGCGGGATGACGCACATCCGGGTGGATGTGAGGTCATCACGCCGAGCCAGGTCCCTAACGGCGCAGTCCGAAGAACGGAGCATGCGTCGTGCTGTGCAATGATCAGCCACAATAGCAGCTATGCACAGCCACTAGGCCGGATGTGGGCGGGAACATGGTCCCGCTATCTCGGCCAGCCCAGAGACCACACATCCGTTGGAGGTGTTGGGCGAGGGTGACCCCCGCAGGGGGGGCGGGAAATAGCATGGAACAGTGCGTGTGCAGTGACTAACAACCGAATAGCATCAAAAAGGAAGTACAAAATTGCGTTATATTAAAGAAAGTAAACAAAGTACAACATATTGAACAATAGATAAAGTGCATTTAATGTCGAACACCCTTTGAATAAAGAATGGTATAAGTTATACAGCTGACAGCCACTCGGGTATGAAATACCCATCTGTAGCTGTCAGAGGAGGTATCAACAACATTACATAGGTTACCTGTGTGTAAGCACGCACAGGTTGCATAGTTAATCATAAGCACTATAGGTCACTGACATAGACCAAACATATTCAATAGCATACATGGGAAGAAAAAAGGAAAAAGTCTTATAAGTGAAAACAACTTAAATGTGGAGGAAGCCAACTTGAAAGCCTTGATCCCCTGACTGGACCGATAGAAACGCAGGGCACTAATAGTGTGCCCTGCCGGTCAACATTTCTGCACAAAGTAAGGATCAGCGTGGCCGTATACCAACCTGGAACCACCTAGAAGGAAGGCCATAGCTGGCATTGATTTCATGGCAAGTACAATACCAAAAAGCTAAATCTAAAAAGGGGGAAATGGGCCCTAAAAGACACACCCACGGGGATACCCACAGGAGCTCGACATCAGTCCAGTTGAAATAATTGAGGGAGAATTGGCCAAAGGACACCCACTGATGTTAAATGGGTATCGTGGCTAGAGGATTATAACTCGTTTACTTATCCTAAGAAGGGTTTGTAGGTAACCATTTCATTAATTCCTGGTGGTTTGGTAGCATCTAGCGTTTCAATCCAATATGACTCCTTTTGGAGTATACGCCTATCCCAATTTCCGCCCCGGGGGTCTGGGGGCACGACCTCCAGGACGAAAAAAGAAACCACTGAATTGTCAAATTTATAATAGAGATTAATGTGTCGAGTGACACTTGTCTGGTATGTGCCTCCTTCAGAATGGTACATATGGTCCCCTATTCTTTGTCCCAATGTGCGTATAGTTTTGCCAACATAATACGAACCACATTGGCATGTCATCAAATAAACCAGTCCTTGTGTGTTACAGTCAGCATATTGTTTAGATTTTAGCCAGCGGCCATTGGGTAAACGAATGCCCTTGCCGGTGTGAATCCAAGGGCACCTACAGGAGCCACAAGGATATGTACCTCTTTTGGTGTAATGGTGAGGGGCTGCCGTGGTGTAATGGCTTTTAGTGAGGCTGTCTCTAAGTGAGACAGCCCGCCTAAAGACCAAGTTTGGCTTGGGACCTAGATATTTATTGAGGGTGTGATCCTGTATCAGAATGGGCCAATGTTTGTGAAGGACATCACAGAGCTTTCCTTCATGCACCGAGAACCTAGTGATGAACCTCACATTGGATTGGTTATTTTTGATGGTATGTGTATATAGAAGCTCAGATCTAGAGCGTGCTAGAGCCCGGTTAAAGGATTTTCTGAGAAGACTTCTAGAGTACCCCCTAGCAAGCAACCGCTTTTTCAGCTGATTGGCCTGGATATGAAAAGTTTCATCAGTGGAGCAGTTTCTGCGGAGTCTTAAATATTGAGCATATGGAATGCTCTTTATCAAGGGGGTGGGATGGGCACTCGCTGCGCACAAGATAGTGTTTCCAGCGCTTGGTTTTCTGTAAAGATCAGTGGAAATATGGCCATCAGGCAGTAGGGAGATGCTGAGGTCCAGGAACGAAATTTGTGAAGAGCTGATAGTATGTGTAAATCTCAAATTCAGATTGTTGTCATTTAAAGCTAACAGAAATTCCTGGAGCTCATCTCCACTGCCTGTCCAGACAATCAATAAATCGTCGATAAATCTATGCCATGTAAGAATATAAGGCAACCATCTTTCCATATTCTCACTGGAAAACACTAAACGTTCCCAACCGCCAAGATATAAGTTGGCGTAGGACGGTGCGCAGCAAGTGCCCATCGCAACCCCCTGAATTTGCAGATAAATCTGCTCAAGAAAAGTGAAATAGTTTCGTGGGAGAATAAATTGTAATAGCTGTAAAACAAAATTCATCAGGGGCCAGGTATTTCGATCTTGCTCCTTGAGGAAAGATTCAGCCATCCGGATGCCCCGCTCGTGCGGGATCGTGTCACTCGACACATTAATCTCTATCATAAATTTGACAATTCAGTGGTTTCTTTTTTCGTCCTGGAGGTCGTGCCCCCAGACCCCCGGGGCGGAAATTGGGATAGGCGTATACTCCAAAAGGAGTCATATTGGATTGAAACGCTAGATGCTACCAAACCACCAGGAATTAATGAAATGGTTACCTACAAACCCTTCTTAGGATAAGTAAACGAGTTATAATCCTCTAGCCACGATACCCATTTAACATCAGTGCGTGTCCTTTGGCCAATTCTCCCTCAATTATTCCATCTGGACTGATGTCGAGCTCCTGTGGGTATCCCCGTGGGTGTGTCTTTTAGGGCCCATTTCCCCCTTTTTAGATTTAGCTTTTTGGTATTGTACTTGCCATGAAATCAATGCCAGCTATGGCCTTCCTTCTAGGTGGTTCCAGGTTGGTATACGGCCACGCTGATCCTTACTTTGTGCAGAAATGTTGACCGGCAGGGCACACTATTAGTGCCCTGCGTTTCTATCGGTCCAGTCAGGGGATCAAGGCATTCAAGTTGGCTTCCTCCACATTTAAGTTGTTTTCACTTATAAGACTTTTTCCTTTTTTCTTCCCATGTATGCTATTGAATATGTTTGGTCTATGTCAGTGACCTATAGTGCTTATGATTAACTATGCAACCTGTGCGTGCTTACACACAGGTAACCTATGTAATGTTGTTGATACCTCCTCTGACAGCTACAGATGGGTATTTCATACCCGAGTGGCTGTCAGCTGTATAACTTATACCATTCTTTATTCAAAGGGTGTTCGACATTAAATGCACTTTATCTATTGTTCAATATGTTGTACTTTGTTTACTTTCTTTAATATAACGCAATTTTGTACTTCCTTTTTGATGCTATTCGGTTGTTAGTCACTGCACACGCACTGTTCCATGCTATTTCCCGCCCCCCCTGCGGGGGTCACCCTCGCCCAACACCTCCAACGGATGTGTGGTCTCTGGGCTGGCCGAGATAGCGGGACCATGTTCCCGCCCACATCCGGCCTAGTGGCTGTGCATAGCTGCTATTGTGGCTGATCATTGCACAGCACGACGCATGCTCCGTTCTTCGGACTGCGCCGTTAGGGACCTGGCTCGGCGTGATGACCTCACATCCACCCGGATGTGCGTCATCCCGCCGAGTTGAGGGGAGGCATTTATAGCAAGACACCGGCATCAGTATCACGGATGCCGCTGTCTCCGCTATCAGTTCGACACAGAGGTAGGTATTTGGGAGCCTGGATGCCGCATTTTGAACACCATTTTGGCTCAAATTCCTTACCATGTCCTTTTTTCAGGTTACGCAGTGCTGGTGACGATAGGGGGATACTTTGTTGTCTTCCCCCCTTCCTTCTCCCTCTTTCGCTTATTGTGAGCTTAAGCTGCCTTATGGATCTAATTTTTAGATCAAGGTTCCAGGCACCCTAAGATCGAGCCTGAACTTCAAGCGCTTGTTTGTCCGGCCTGATAAAATATATATCCTCCAAGGCATGGTAAGCTTAGCCCCATAATCCCTGTTGTTAACCATGAGGGTCTGGCTGCCTTTTACCAATATCAACCTAGTACCTTTTTGTTTCATAGTGAGCCATACCATTCACGTCACGCTGATCAGTTACAGCTTTGCAAGCATTGTGGCAGTAATATTGACCTTCGTTGTTTATATACAGGTATTACCTTTTTGTAGGGGCAAAGAAATCTTTCTCTTTCCCCTTTTTGATATTTAACATTTTCAAATCTTAGTATTCTTATCAAACTATTTATTATTACCCATTGCATGCCTATATCCCCTCCACATCCGTTGGTGAGGCGTTTACTGGGTGGAGGCTTATCCCTGCATGGGGCGGACTGAGCATGAGACACTGGTGTGCATGTGCTTGAAGTGACTCCCTAAGCATTAATTGTTGTTGCTGTATTTTAATGTATATTGTTTGTTATACAGGATTCTCAAGGCAAAACAATGTATCTTGTACCAAACCCCTGAAGAAGCGGATCTAATCGTCCGCGAAACATGTTGGGTTGATGCCAGGTGCTCAACTGACCACCGGTTATTGTTCTACATGTTTATTCTAAATTGCCTGTACATTTGCCTGTATGTCTACATATAATATAGTGATGTATGTTCTGTACTCTGATTGTATGTTTCAGTTACATGTTTTATTGTGATTTTAAATATGCTAAATAAATTCAAATTTTATATATATTAGTTGCATACTTTTCAGATCTACTGTACCGTTAAAATCCCACCAGCCCTCCTTTCCTCCCTTTCCCCTCCCCCCCCCCTTCCTTCTTCCCTTCTCTTCCCACCCGTTCTTTTTCCTTTATGTCCTCCCCCTCCCTTTATTGTGAAACATAGTCTTAGTGTTGTGATCTCACACCCAGATCCCACACAGACTATTTTTCTTTCAATCAGTATCATTTGGGATGTTGGTACGTCTTTATTGACTTATAACAAACACCAATCTTTAATAAACAACAAACCATAAGGAAAAACCAGAAACAACACCAGAAATTCAAAAGTAAGAGAATGTCAACGGTATGGGCATAGCACCATAACACTGAGTGATCACAAAACACCCTTGTAAGTAAGAGAAGGCTGTCACGGCTACACATATAAGTGGGTAGTTACTTCTAGGTGCTAGGCATCTGGGACACAGCAGTAACAGTCATACATAAATATCCGGAGTTGGGGCATCTCCTTCCCTGTACACTTATTAGAGTGCAATTCCATGAGTTGGAATTCATGGAAGGTGAACATGAGAGTGAAATACATCAGTGAAGAGAACAAAGATAGAGAGAAAGGTCAAAGTGGTGGTGGGGGGGGGGGGGGGGAGAAAAAAAAAGGGGGGAGGGAAGGGGTGCATAGGAAAATAAAGGGAGGGAGGCGTGAGTCATACTGATCACCGGACCACATCAGAAATCAGTAGTTTCTACCCCTTATCAGAGAGAATAAATATGTTTCATATCAGCCAAGTTTTATTGTATTTTTCCCTATCATGCTGAGCTGTCAGAATGAGATCATCCATTTTATTGATCTCTTCAACCTTACGTATGCAGTCACTGAGATTTGGGGGAAGTTGTTTTTTCCAGAACAGCGGAATGCAGGCTTTGGCGGCATTCAAAATATGGCGTAACATATTTTCTTGCATTTCTGTACTGGGATGTCGGACAAATGGAGTAGAAAAAGAGCAGAATCGTCCGGGATCTCGTAGTCAGTAAAGTCTTTAGCAAGCGTCCAGACAGCCTTCCAGTAATGAGTAAGTTTCGGGAAAGTCCAGAAAATCTGCAGCAACGTTTCTCGGTCCCTCTGGCATCTCCAACAAAGATCTGTAGTTTGCAGATAGAATTTATGAAGTTGAGTGGGTACATGATACCATTGCATCAGTATCTTATAGTTGGTTTCTTCTATTTTGGTACAGACTAACGACTTCAATGAAAGCAAAGGGAAATGTTTTGTTTCTGTTGTGTTGTAAAGGCGCCACCTAGATCTACCTCCCACCTCTGCAGGGCCAGGGATTTGACCAAAAGAGTATAAGTCTTGGGTAGAGGGGGTGGGAGAGTACCCTCACCGATGCAGTACTCCTCAAGCACTACAGAGGAATGCTGCCGGATTCTACAGCGTGTGTAGATAATGGTGGACCTGTATAGCCTTCCAGAATGGAAGTCAAAAACGACCCTGGACATCCGTTAACTGGGAGAGTGTTGGCCTGATGAAGACCTCTTTCCCGCAGGTCTAGAAATTATTGGTCACGTAGGCCAGGAGAGAAAGCTGGATTGCCCAGGATAGGGAACAGTGGCGATACAGTTGAAGATATAGATGGATGGGCACATAGAGAGGAGACTATCCCGATAGCTATACCCACTGCCACTGTGCGACAGGAGCATGCGTGGCAGAGACAACTTACACCAAAGAGCTCGAGGCAGGTAGACATCTGACAGGGAGTGTTCTAATTGAACCCATTGTTTATGTTGGCAGTGCCGCTCCCAATCTATCATCCTGCTTAGGTGGGTTGCAACGCATCCGGTAAAGCCAGACCACCCTGCATCTTAGGCCTCAAGATAAGCGTTTTACAAGCTGAAAAATGCTCAAGTGTGAACAGGGCCTGAAGTCTCAAAACGCCCAACAAGCAAAATCCTATTAATTTCAATGGCCCCTGTTCACATAAGAGCCTTTGTCACCTGAAGCTCAAAAAAGTACATAAACTTCTGACAGATTACAAGCGTTTTTGTTGGATGTCAATGCCTGCCTCTAAACTCCAACAACAAAATGTCTGAAAAAATTGTGAAAAATGCCTGAAAAACACCCTAAAAAAATGCCAAAAAAAAAAAAAAAACGCCTGAAAACTATATGCTCAGGTGTGAATGAAGCCTAGGTTGTAAGCTCGCCTGCCATGTCAAAACCTCTTAGGTGAGTTAGTGTTAGGTAGTGATACTAGAAAACCTCCAGTTTTTAAAATGTGCATAGGGATTTGCGAAAGTGTGCAAGTCACTTTTTTTTTTCTTTTGGTTTTTAGCAAATATATGTATACCCCTGACAATGGGCATCAAAAGCATTAACATGAAATATTCCTGACAATGGGCATCAAGCCCATAAACATAAAATATTCCTGACTGATGCTCATTGTCACAAATATTTCATGTTTGTGTTTAATGGGCATCAAATGCATAAACATGAAATATGCCTAACAACGGGCATTAAATGCATAAATATTTTTAACAATGGACATCAAATGCAGAAACATGAAATATTCCTGACAATGGGAATCAATTGCATAAATATGAAATATTCCTGACAACGAGCATCAAACGCATAACCATTAAATATTCCTGAAAATGGGAATTAAACGCATAAACATATTCGTGACAATGGCCATCAAACGCTTAAACATGAAATATTCCTTACTGGTGCCAATTGTCAGGAATATTTCATGTTTATGCATTTGATGCCCACTGTCAAGAAACAATGGGCATCAAAGGCATAAACATGAAATATTCCTGACAGTGGGCATCAAAGGCATAAACATGAAATATTCCTAAGAATTTGTCAGGAATATTTCACGTTTATTTGTTAGATGCCCGTTGTCATGAATATTTCATGTTTATGTGTTTGATGCCCATTGTCAAGAAACAATGGGCATTAAATGCCTAAACATGAAATATTCCTGACAGTGGGCATCAAACGCATAATTATGAAATATTCCGGACAGAATTTTACAGCTGGACATTGCAAACTTACTAACATGTTTGCAATGTTCAGCTGTAAAATTCTGTCAGATTGTCAGCCCATATTGTCTTTTGCAGGGTGAGAGTGATATAGGAGTTTGTAATTGAGCAACGGACTCACTGCTCAATTCACCCGCCGGCACCAGTGCCACCTCTAAAATGGATGCCCTGGGCCTGCTGCTCCTCGTGTCCTGTGCTCTGGCTCCTCCTCTGCTGCTTCACTCTTGCCTTCCGCGGTGCTCTGCAGGGCTGGGCCTGGGCTGGTGCACTCAGTACACAAACTGTGACAGCGCAGGCACGCGCACTCTCCCTTTGCCGCATCTTGCTCTTAGACGTCACCCTGCTGGCACGCCTCCATCAGGAACGCCTCCCTGTTGCTGGCCTGTCCTTGATTGTATAGGTGTCGCGAGGGAGCATTTTTCCGCGGCGCTGCCTCGGCCTTGAGTTATAAATGCTTTCTCTGCTGCATAAGATGGCATTTTAATTGGGGGGGGGGGGGCACAGTGTCATGTTGGGGACTTTATGTATTGTGAAGATGCGCTGGTAAAAAATATGTGGATTGCTGTACTAAAGTTCCTGAATATTGGTAAAAATATATAAAAGAAGTGTGCTTTCCTGTAAACAGTGTGATCATGAATCACTGATGTAAGATAGATCTATCAATAAAGACCTGAAAACACACACAGTTGTCTCTAATGTAGAATTGTCCAACAATTTGAATGCTGCATAATACAAGTCCCATGCAATAAATTGCAGTTCTTAAGAAAAACCCCTCCACATGAAGGGTTAATAAGCAGTGCAGTCCTGTATTTACATGTGTATATGAACTAAAGGGATAGTTCTGCCAAATCCACAGGAGTGCAATGGAAATCACCCACAGGACTTCTAAACACAAGTGGGCGTGAGCAGTTGAAAGATCAATACGATCTAAAATAGGAGGTAGTGCTCGCTTACTAGCCGCGGGCAAGCGGCATAAAAATCCTGAATAATCAGTATAAGAGACCGTTGCCTCTATGCCCCTGCTCCTTGATCCAACTCTCCTAGGTTAAACCAGCTGATCCGGAAGGCGGAGCCGTTTTCTCTGGACGCAGATACAATCTTCCCCATCTCACCGCTTCCAGCTGGGATGATCAGCTGTGACACTGACCGACTCAAACGAATGTTGAACGTGCAGGAGGAGGAGGAAAACTCACATAGTGCGTTATCATTATAAACTGGGTTTATTAAAAAGAGATGCACTTACATGTAAAAAAATCCTTAAACGTGGTAAAAAGATTGATGACACAGCCACCTGCAGTGCAGACCGTGCGAACGTGACAAATGCTGGCTACTCCGTCCCACGCGTTTCCCCCTCTGGCAGGCGTCAAATGGGAATGGAGTGTAGTCAGCTCTTGTCACTGACTGCATTAGATTGTTTTTTTTTGATTATAAACGTTTATTAGAGAAATATTCAGTTACAAAATCATGAATATATATGACAGTAACATAAAAGTGCATTTTCAAAACTATATAAAATAGTTTTGAGACTGCATTAGATTGTAAGCTCTTCTGAGCAGGGCCCTCTTAATCCTCTTGTATTTTATTGTATTGTATATGTACTGTCTCCCTCTAATATTGTAAAGCGCTGCGTAAACTGCTGGCGCTATATAAATCCTTAATAATGATAATAATAATAATAATTTAAATACTAAAGGAGAAGAATTTCTGGCTGGGATACAAGAACCCCCCCAGGAGCAGAATAACGATACTTCCGCTCCACATGATTTGTAAAAGGAAGGTTGAATCACCATCTCGGCTAGCTGATACTATGTTTCTAATCCTTATACACTTTGTATCAATTAAAGCTTTTGCCGTGACAGACTTTCATTAAAGTGAAAAAGAAAATTGCATGAATGAAAAAACCTTTGTGTCCTGAATGTGAAGATTTTATGATAAATGAATGTGGTTAAATATATTCTGATGAATGTAGTTAAATATATTCTTAAAAGAATGATAACCTTTTTTTTTATCATTCTTTTAAGAATATATTTAACTACATATAAAGCGAGTATCCAAGACAGTTCCTTCTCAAGGAAAGTCTGTGGAAGATTTATCAGATCTACCTCGCACTTTGTTTTTCGCAGTAGATGCTCTTACGGACTTCATAAGGTAAATGTCATGGTTTGCGCTGATAACATTGCATATGCTTAGGATCCTGTGGTTAAAGAGCTGGTCTGCGGAATTACCATGTAAAAATTACTGGCTAGCTTCCCCTTTAAGGGAGAACGCCTTTTTGGTGATGATCTGGATAAGTATATCAAAAAGCTCGGGGGGGGTGGGGGATGGAGAGAGTATGTTGCTACCTGTAAAAACGAAGAGCAGGCGTCCTTCCTTAAGATCCCCAGCACACATAATACCAGTGCTTCCAGTTCCAGGCAGTGGTGACGGCCTCAACCGTCTGCATCCAGACCCAAGCCCTCGGGGCAAGGTCAGAAAAGCCCTAGGCCCAGAGACCAGCCAAGTCTTCCTCTAAGCCCTCGCAGTGAAGGGGTGCCCCCACTCACCTGGGTGGGGGGGAAGGCTCCTGCGATTCTCAGGGACATGGGTGGAGTTGTCTCCAGAAACAAACAAGTAGATGTACTGTCGACGCAGCACCTATTCCCTGCGCTCTGAGTGGTGCAATCCTCTATCCAGCTCGACTGTAGACTTGTAGATGAGAACAAATGACACGGCAACCTTATAATGCTTCAGCCTTGCAGGCCCTCACTGGACCAGGGTGGTCCGGGAATGCTATAAATGACAAACAAACACAAGGGAGCACCAGCCTAGTGCATTATCTTTTCAGCAGGTTTATTAAAATAATGGATTAAAAATACTCACAAACGAGTTTCTTGATAAAAAGCACATCAAATGGGTCTAAAATCCTCAGCATCGGGATTGGATCATCCCCTGAAGCTTTACAGGCTTACGCGTTTCAAGGCAGCGCCTCTTCCTCAGAGCCTCTTTTTATCAAGAAAATCAGTTCGTTCAATCGTAACCTCCCTGCAGGGAGAGGAATTCCTAGCAGTCATAGACATCAAGGATGCATATCTTCATGTGCCTATATTTCAGACCCATCAAAGGTTCCTGCGTTTTGCGATTGGAAACCATCACTTTCAGTTTGTGGCCCTGCCCTTTGGGTTGGCCACAGCACCAAGAGTGTTCACAAAGATCCTAGCTCCAGTATTGGCTGTTCTAAGGTCCCGAGGGATATCAATTATAGGATATCTTGACAATTACTAATAGATCGATCGGCGTCAGCTCTAAGCCAAAATATCCTTCAGACTGTACATTTTTTTGAAACGTCTGGGTTGAATACTGAACTTTGCAAAGTCAGCATTACAGCCAGTCCAGCGTCTGGAATACCTGGGGCTTCTTGTCAACATGGTGTAGGCAAAGATATTCTTGCCAGCAAGAAGGGTCTCAGACCTGAAGGATCAGGTTCGGTCTATAGTAAGACTAAGATATCCGTCTATATGTCTTTGCATGATGTTACTGGGGAAGATGGTGTCCACATTCAAGGCAATTCCCTATGCTCAATTCCATGCCACACCCTTGCAAAACAACAGTCGTTGGACCAGCTCATGTCTCTACTACCAAGAGTACGATGAAGTCTGAATTGGTGGTTGTTGACCAGAAATCTGGAGAAGGGGAAATCCTTTCTTCCAGTGACCTGGAAGGTGGTAACTACGGACGCCAGTCTCTCCGGCTGGGAAGCGGTTCTAGAGGGAAGCCTCTGTCCAGGGGAAATGGTCTTGGATAGAGTCATCTCCCCATCAACATTTTGAGATTCGTGCAGTCAGTCGGGCGCTGAAATTCTGGACACCCAGACTTGGTGGTCACCCTGTCAGGGTGCAATCCGACAATGCCACGGCCGTGGCTTATGCCAACCATCAAAGAGGCACAAGGAGTCTATCAGCCCAGAAAGAGGTGGATATCATCCTGTCCTGGGCAGAGAAGTGTGTGCCATGGAATAGAGAACTGGCAGGCAGATTACTTGAGCCGTCAACTGATATTTCCGGGGGAATGGTTCTTACATCCCGAGATTTTTCAGTTGATCTTCCTACACTGGGGAGTCACAGACGTAGATCTGTTGGCATCCAGGTTCAACAACAAATTGGAGAGATTTGTGTCCAGGACTAGGGATCCACTCGCAGTCGCAGTGGATGCTTTGGTGACTCCTTGGTAGGAGTATTCCCTGAACTATGCCTTTCCTCCGGTACAGCTGATATTGCGTCTGTTGCGCAGGATCCAGCTGGAAGGAAAACCAGTAATTCTGGTAGCTCCAGCTTGGCCAAGGAGGATTTGGTATGCACAAATCCAGAGGTTGGCAGTGACGAGGCCCTGGGTCCTTCCACTGCGTCCGGACTTGCTCTCTCAAGGTCCAATATTCCATCCTGCTATACAGTCTCTAAATTTGACGGCTTGGCTATTGAAGCCTTAATCTTGGAAGAGCAGGGTGTGTCTGGCCCAGCAGTTCATACACAGATAAATGCCAGGAAGCCAGTCTCTAGAAATATTTATTACAGGGTCTGGAAATCCTACATTGCCTGGTGTGAAGCCAGGAAATGGCATCCCTTCACATATATCATTGGGAGAATTATATCCTTCCTGCAAGCAGGGGTAGATATGAAGTTAGCCCTGAGCACAAGGGCACAAGGGTTTCCAGGAACCGATCGCATCCCATTC
Source organism: Pelophylax lessonae (assembly GCF_965119305.1). Taxonomy (NCBI): domain Eukaryota; kingdom Metazoa; phylum Chordata; class Amphibia; order Anura; family Ranidae; genus Pelophylax; species Pelophylax lessonae. The sequence continues at coordinate 62,015,681 of NC_138780.1, forward strand.
ATTCCTTCAGTGAAGCCACCATTGTGTCCTTGGGACTTAAATTTGGTATTGGTAGTTTTGCAAAAACAGCCTTTTGAACCTCTGGGGCAGGTTCCCCTGGTTCTTTTGACCAAGATAGGGTGATTTCACGTCCTCATCCAGATTTTTTGCCCAAGGTAGTGTTGTGGAATTTTTCCTCAGGTACAAAATACCTGTTAGTCAGTGATACCAAATCAGACAATATATAGCTATATATATATATAATGAGATCAGACAAGACTCAAGATGGCTGAATCATAGTGACCTGATTTATTACAGTGTGCTGGAGTTTAAATATACTCAAAAATGGGTTTGTCATTACAATCTGACGTACAAGAAATGGGTTGTTATTAACATCTTTTGTCCAATCAAAGTTAACAACTAATTATAGTAGGCATTGGGTTAATCTATATCGTGATTCTCTTGTCATCAGGGTATTTTCGGTGATGGTCATGAAGAAGTTTCCAAAGGGACTTTTATTAGAAGTTATTATTATTGGCTCTGCGGTCAAGCTGTCCAGACAGAGTTGATATTCTGAGATATAGGGAATTTCCGCTGTTTCAGTCATCTGATATATTCTTAGCTTTTGCAAGCTCAATGACACATGTAAAGAAATCAAAGTGAAATGAGATCAATTAACTCAAAAGACAACCATTATAAATGCCAGTCAAGGCATCCTGCATATCCAGAAAGGTATCCTGTATAGGCCAGTAAGGTATCCTGTATATGCCACGTCAGTAGTGTCCGCCTTTCATTTGAATCAGGACATTATACTACCTTCTTTTTTTCCAGATCCTCACTCAGAGGAGGAAAAGATATTGCATTTCCTTGATGTAATGCGTGCAATTTATTTACAGGAAACAGCTCGTATTCGTAAGACCGAGAGCTTGTTTGTGCTGCCAGAAGGCCCCAAGAAGGGGTTGGGAGCATCTAAATCTATGATTTCCTGTTCGAGGCTATTACCCAGGTGTATGGTTTAGTAGGAAAGGTTCCACCTTTTCCTGTAAAGCACATTCTAACAGAGGAGTAGGTGCCTCTTGGGCACATCACCATCATGTCTCTATGGCTCAGATTTGCAAGGCTACGACCTGGTCGTCGGTGAATACGTTCACTTGTTTCTATAGAGTGGATGTTGGGACTAAGGAGGAGTCTGCTTTTGGCCGCAGTGTTCTGCAGGCGGCGGTATAATCCTTCTGTTAAGGGTCAGATGGTGGTATTTTTTGGTGTCCCCCCTCCCCTCAGATGCATTGCTTTGGGACGTCCCATATGTTATGATTATGGCTCTGTCTCCACAAGAAAGACCCGTTTGTCCCCCCAAAAACCATATATGTATCAATTCTTTATCATGAGTAATTACAAAGTTATTGACTCACAAACAAACACATAGCAGAAATGTGAAAATATGGTCTGGCTCATAGGGGGTAAAAAGGTGTGAGAGCCAAAGTGGTTATTAAAGGCTTAATCTGGAACAATACAGCTCATTGTAGTACAAAATAATAGAGAAAAATACAACAAAAAAAATAGAAATAATGACAAACGTCACAGTATTTTTCATATAGACCATATTGCTTGTACAAATTGGATAAAAAAAATAAAAGGACACTAGGTAGGACAGTATTCTAGCATATGTACTGGAGGAGATTCCTAAAATTGATAGTAAGTATTATCACAGTCCAATACAACCCTTTCGCAGTATAATTAAGGGGGGGGGGGAGCAATACGGCAGGGGAAAGGGGAATAAGGGGGGAGCAGAAAGAGGAGACACTCAAGCTCTTAAACTCCATCTAAAGCAGGTTTTCAAAACCATGGTTCCTCCAGAGGTTACTAGGGGTTCCTTGAGGAATAAGGAATTTATGCCTCTCAGAAAAGACCCCCACTGATACCATTGATCTTTTTAGCCTTCTGTAAGGGAAATTCTTCCCAATGACCACAAGTGTAAGGAACAGTCTTCCCACTGACTATCACACTAATTTGTCATGAGTTTTAAATAATTTTTAGAAGGGGTTCACTGAAACTGGAAAGTTATTTCAAGGGTTCCTAACTATTGAAAAGGTTGAGAAAGAATGATCCAAAGCATTCTGTACGTATACATCTATCCAGGTGGATATGGATAGATGTACCATTGGAGACAGCACATCTCAAACACGTTGGGTCAGCTTGCAGTTGTTAGCTAAATGCTGATGAGTATAATAAATCCTTTCCAAGAATGTGAGCTGTATAAACCGATCCTTAGGTGAGATCATAGAGGTAACATAGGTAGAGACACAGTCCTCCTCCGTAAGCTCAAATACAGTATCTGATAAAAGTGAGTACACCCCTCACATTTTCATAAATATTTTATTATATCTTTTCATGTGACAACACTGAAGAAATTACACTTTGCTACAATGTAAAGTAGTGAGTGTACAGCTTGTAAATGTGAATGTAAATCGGTGTAAATTTGCTGTCCGCTCAAAATATCTCAACACACAGCCATTAATGACTAAACCACTGGCAACAAAAGTGAATACACCCCTAAGTAAAAATGTTCAAAGTGTCAATATTTTGTGTAGCCACTAATATTTTTCAGCACTGCCTTAACCCACTGGGGCATGGAGTTCACCAGAGCTTCACAGGATGCCACTGGAGTCCCTTCTACTCCTCTATGACGACATCACAGAGCTGGTGGATGTTAGAGACCTTACGCTCCTCCACCTTCCGTTTGAGGATGCCCCACAGATGCTCAATAGGCTTTAGGTCTTGAGACATGCTTGGTCAGTCCATCACCTTTACCCTCAGCATCTGTAGCAAGGTAATGGTCGTCTTGGAGGTTTGTTTGGGGTCGTTATGTTGAAATACTGCCCTGCGGCTCAAACTCCGAAGAGAGGGGATCATACTCTGCTTCAGTATGTCACAGTACATGTTGCCATTCATGGTTCCCTCAATGAACTGTAGTTCCCCAGTGCCGTTAGCACTCATGTGGCCCCAGACCATGACATTTCCAACACCATGCTTGACTGTAGGCAAGACACGCTTGCCTTTGTACTCCTCACCTGGTTGCCATCACACACGCTTGACACAATCTGAAACAAATAAGTTTATCTTGGTCGCATTAGACCACAGGACATGGTTCCAGTAATTTATGTCCTTAGTCTGCTTGTCTTCAGCAAACTGTTTGCGGGCTTTCCTGTGCATCATTTTTAGAAGAGGCTTCCTTCTGGGATGACCAATTGGCCATGCAGACCAATTTGATGCAGTGTGTGGTGTATGGTCTGAGCACTGACAGGCTGACCCCCACCCCTTCAACCTCTGCAGCAATGCTGGCAGCACTCATACGGCTATTTCCCAAAGACAACCTCTGGGTATGACGCTGAGCACATGCACTGAACCTCATTGATCGACCATGGCGAGGCCTGTTCTGAGTGGAACCGCTGTATGGTCTTGGCCACCATGCTGCAGCTCAGTTTTAGGGTCTTGGCAATCTTCTTATAGCCTAGGCCAGTGATGGCAAACCTTGGCACCCCAGATGTTTTGGAACTACATTTCCCGTGATTTTCAACTACACTGCAGAGTGCATGAGCATCATGAGAAATGTAGTTCCAAAACATCTGGGGTGCCAAGGTTTGCCATTACTGGCCTAGGCCATCTTTATGTAGCGCAACAATTCTTTTTTTCAGATCCTCAGTGAGTTATTTGCCATGAGGTGCCATGTTGAACTTCCAGTGACCAGTATGAGAAAATGAGAGCTAAAACACCAAATTTAACACACCTGCTCCCCATTCACACCTGAGACCTTGTAACACTAATGAGTCACATGAGACCGGGGAGGGAAAATGGCTAATTGGGCCCAATTTGGACATTTTCACTTAGGGGTGTACTCACTTTTGTTGCCAGCGGTTTAGACATTAATAGCTGTGTGTTGAGTTATTTTGAGGGGACAGTAAATCTCCACTGTTATAAAAGCTGTACATTCACTACTTTACATGTAGCAAAGTGTCATTTCTTCAATGTTGTCACATGAAAAAATATAATAAAATATTTAGGAAAATGTGAGGGGTGTACTCACCTTTTGTGAGATACTTTTTTTTTTTTTTTTTTTGCGCAGCAGCACTAATAATATTAAGGGCATACATAATTGCTGCTCCCCTTGTGCATCTCAAGCTATATTCCTTCAGCTCCAGAAGTGGGTGTTTTTTTTTTGGTGGTGAACCAGCACTAATAATATTAGGGGCATAATTGCTGTACCCCCTTGTGCTATTCCTTCTGCCTCAGCAGGGTTTTTTTTTTTTTTACATTTTTTTTTCTTTATTAATAAAAAAAATATAATAAGATGGTTTATAGTGCACCAAGCACAAAAGTTTTGAACCCAAGCACCATATTCCCTTTCCACACTCTATACTAAAAAGTTATAAAAATCCCCCCCAAAAAATAAAACACAATAATAAAACAGTTTATAGTGCACCAAGCACAAAATTATCGCACCCAACCATCATATTTCCATCACACATTCTATAATAATCAGTTATAAAAAACCCCCAAAATCCCCATCATGTCCGAAAGGCCAACAAGGAGAGGCAGATGCTCACAGGTCAATAAAAGAGGGTAAGCAACCTCTGTGTTCACAGTCGTGGCCACGGACGTGGTGCATCCTCTACTGGCGGGGCATGCCTGTCCTTTTTTTCCCGTTGCTGGCCGTGTTATTGAGCCACAACATGCAGAAGAGTTGGTGGACTGGCTAACTAGGCCATCCTCATCCTCCACGTCCTCTGTCACACAGGCTCATACTAGTTTGCCATGCACCACAGCTGCCAAAGTGGCCCATTCCACAGGCTCCTTGTCTACAGCTACACCTTCCATAGCCTCACCATCATGCATGGAGGAGTTACCTGAATTATTTGATCATAGTGTCAGTTGCATGATGCCGGAGGATGCGCAGCAATTCAAATGCTCTGATGTTGGTTCCCAGATTGAGGAAGGAATAATGTGAGCCTAGAGAGAGGGGGTGACAATGACAGACAAGAAGCTAGCAGTCATGTTCCCACAGCTGCAGCATACTGCCAAGTTTGTTCTAGTGATGAGGAGGGAGGGGATGATGAGGTCACTGACTGTACTTGGGTGCCAGAATAGAGGAGGAAAGTGAAGAGGAGGAGGTGGCACAACTCCAACGAGGCAGGATGTGCTCCAGGGGCCGCCTTAAGGGAAGCCACCCTATTGCATCACACCAGATAGCTCCACAGGTGCAGGGCGCTGCTAACTCCCCGCTGACTTCCAAAAGTTCATTGGTCCAGGCTGTTTTCAACACGTGCAGTAGACCGCAGCGTTGCTGTTTGCAATCTCTGTCTGAAGCGGAGCAAGTGTGGTCAGAGCTCCAGTCGCTTGGGCACCACAAGACATATGACGACCTGCCATGCAGTCCGTTGGCAACAGCACCTGAAAGACCAACATCCATAAAAAAGCATAGTTCACCTTGCTCCTCATCTGAAAACTCTACCTCTACTTTATCTCATGTCTTCTCAAAAACCTGCACTGAGAGGGATGATGGTATAGCAATTAGTACCACAGATGCTTGCACCCAATCTGCTAGCAGTACACCATCTGTTGATTTGACTAGCAGGCAAATTTCGCTACCCGAGTTGCTGAACCGTAAAAAGAAATACTGTCCCAGCCATCCACATGCTCAGCGTCTCAATGCTAGCTTGGCCAGATTGCTAGCACTACAACTGTTGTCTTTTCATCTGGTAGACTCTGCCCCCTTTCGTGAATGTGCTGTACCACAGTGGCAGGTTCTAAAAAGAACGTAAGGCCATTCCTTCTCTTTACCATCATGTGGAAGATAGTGTTTTTTCCTCCTTGGACAGAGCAGTCAGCAGGAAGATTCACATTACTGCTGACTTTTGGTGCAGCAGGCATGGGCAGTGATGTTCTATTTCTTTCACGGTGCACTGGGTAACTCTGCTGGCAGCTGGAAAGGATGCAGGACAGGGTTCAGTGCTGGAGCTTGTTCTGCCACCACGCCTCCAAAAAGCTGGTACTGATTCTGCCGCGTTTCTACTCCACCCCCTCCTCTTCTTCCTCTATGTCCTCTTCTGCTGAATTGTTCTGTGAACCAGCAGTGCTCCCTAAGCATTCAAGGGGCTACACAAGCAGTCAGGTTAAAGATGCCATGCAGTGCTTCAGTTGGTCTGTCTAGGGGACAGGAGCCACACAGGGCCAGAGATTCTATCAGCTTTGCAGGGCAGGCTGAAAGGTGGTTGACGCCATGGCAGCTTGAGCCAGGAATAGTTGTATGTGACAATGGCACCATCCTTCTCTCCATTCTCCAACAGGGACACTTGGCACATGTCCTGAATCTGGTGGTGCAGCGTTTCTTGAACAGGTACCCGTGCTTATAAGATCTTCCGACGCAGGCCAGAAAAGTCTGTGGCCATTTCCGGCAGTCGTACAATGCCAGTGCTCGACTATCTGACATTCAATGGGAATTCAACCTGCTCACCAACAGCCTCATTTGTGGTGGAACTCAACATTGGCAATGCTGTAGTGGCTGCACACGCAGCAGAGGGCCATCAATGAGTACCTATGTGAGTATGGCACAAGGACAGGCTCAGGGGAGCTTGGCTTTTTTTCGCCATGCCAGTGGCTGCTGATAAAGGATGCATGCACTGTCCTGTCACAAATTGAGGAGGCCACATGGATGGTGAGTCAGGGTAATGCATGCATCAGTGACACCATCCTTCTAGTCTTCCTGCTGGAGCACTTGCCTCGGGGAATTATGGGCAGGGCACTTGAGGCAGAACAGTGGGAGGAAGAGGAAGACTCCCTTTCCTCACAATGCCCCTGTCACTTACCTAAACCGAGGCCGAGATGCAGAGAGGGCTCCCCTTGCGGCTGAGTGCGGCACACCCCTGGGGTTGAGACAGAGGGTGTAGCGCCCACAGAAGCACTGGTTTCTGGCAGGGTCCTGATGGTAGACAGGCGGTCTCTAGCAGAGTGCTGGGCAGGAATACACTGGACAGTCCAAGGAGGAACCAGGAACAACCAGGCAGTAGGTTTAAGACCGGCCGGGGGTCAAACACAGGGCTTGGCAGGAAGCTGCAACAAGTGCAAGCCAAAGGTATAGCAGGAAGGCCAGAAGCAGACAAGTCCATGGGAAAGCCAAGATCAGGTACTGGAGGGCAGGTAGACAGGAAGCAGTCTCCTAAATCTAGGGTCAGTTATGAAATGGAGGAAATACAGTTCCAGGTTAAAGGTTACTGCCTCTCATTCTGAAGAAAACACTTCTTCCTGTCCAGCTCTGGCAAATAATAACTAACTCTGACCACTAGATGGCAGCAACGTCAAACATTGCAGTATAATCTGTAACACATTGTCCACATTTACTATGACCAATATGGGCAGAACAGGCACATTAAGGGGACCCCCCAGGTATGACATTTAAAGGAATTTTTCATTTATATTTCACTTTAAACATCATTAAAATCACTGCTCCTTTAAAAACGATTGTTTTAAAAAAATGTTGCATTGGTACATGTCCACCAGGTCAGTACCCGGACCCCCATACACTTTTTTTGGGCAATAACTTGCATTTAGGCCTTTAAAATTAGGACTTTTGATTTATCAGGTTCGAGTCCTATAGACTTGAATGGACTTGTTCGAACAAACTTTTCCCCCCTTCATGGTGCAAAACGAACAAGGGGGTGTTTAGCCCATCCCTACTACATCTCACACTCATTTAATTTGCACATGTAAGAGTTGTAGGGTGTGTTTGTTGTCTTTGAGGAATGCATTTGCTTCTTGTAAAGGGGCTGTAGATGTAGATAAGTATACTCTCCTAAGCAAGATGAAAGTGACTCAATCCCAATTAATAATTCGGAGGGTTGGGGCTTGTCCGACTTCCGGGATGTGAGGAGCATTATTAGTCAGCTCCGCCGCCACTGAATCATCCGCCACATAATCCTGCACCATCCGCAGCTATACTCACCTCGATTTGCCTCATCCATACTCTGTGAAGCTTCCTGACCTACACGGATATGGTAAAGTACGATAGAGATGTTCCGCCTTCCCCGGCGGGCCGTGGCTCGGGTTCCTCCGAGCAGGCCCAAGATGGCGGCCGACTTCCGTCTCCGAGCGTGGAGGCTTTGAATAGCCCGCTCCTGCCGTGGACGGATGACGGGGGGGATTGGCCGGCACTGCAGCCTTCACCTAGCATCACGGGGGGGGGGGCAGGAGGCACGTCGCCTGGGCGGATGATGCAGCCCACATTGCTTCAGATAATGGACGCCATTAAAGGGTGCCAGGCCTCCCTAACATCCCACATAGATGCCCTGCGAGTGGATTTCTCCCTCCTTAAGGAAGATGTCAATAAGATCAGGCAGAGGATCTCAGTGGCAGAGCAGCGGATCACTTCTGTGGAGGATGATGTCTTCCCTCTCCCCACAGCCATCCGGGACATACAGGCTGAACAGAGGGCGCAGGCTGCAAAGCTGGGCGATATGGAGGATCGCCTGCCCCGCAACAATCTCTGCTTTTGGGGTTCCCTGAGGGTGCTGAGGGGGGGGACAAGCTGGGGACTTCCTCCTGGACTGGATGCGCAGGTCCCTGGGCCCGGACACTTTCTCTCCGCTCTTCGCTATTGAGAGAGCCCATCGGGTCCCCTCCAGGGCCCCAGTGCTTGGAGCTAGGCCCAGGCCTCTGATTGCCCACATTCTGCACTTTAAAGACAGAGACGCAGCACTGCGGAGGGCCAGGGAGTTAACAGACCTCAGCTTCAATAACAACATTATCACCATCTTCCCTTACTTCTCTGCCTCTACGCAAAAACAGAGGGCTGCTTTCTTGAGTGTGAAAAAAAGGCTCCGGGACCGCCATCGTCCTTATAGCATGCTCTATCCTCCAAAACTTAGAGTGGTGCATAAAAGTAAAGTGCATTTCTTCCTGGATCCTGCAGATGCTGACCAGTGGCTGGACTCGCTGGGCAGAGCTTCATTTTCTGGTTTCTAATGTGTTGCCCCTGCAGTGACCTGTCTCCTCTCCCTACGGAATGGACTGCCGTCATATCCTTTTCCCATTATGAGTGTTCCACCGTCCACAATTCTTTTTGCCTTTTTTTTTTTTTTTTTTTGGTTGTCTCTGTTACCCTTTTCTGCGGTGGACCTGGAGGACTCCTATACCTGTGACACATGTACTCCTGCAGCTCGGATGATGTATATCCATAGTACCTGTTGAGGCCCCGGAGGTACACATGAACAATGCAACTTTTTGTACTTACCCTACAGTTTTACACCTGGTTTGGTTTGGGGCATAGGCTCGTAGCAGTTGGGGTTGCGAGCAGGGTGGGGGGTTTGAGGGTTTTTTTGGGGACTGTTAGCCGACCTATATATTTTCATATTTTTTTAATTTGTTTTTTCACTTTTTTGAGTCCAGTATGGCTTCTGACTCATGCTCTTGCCCTGGTGTCCGCTAGGGGCGCTACCTTCCCTGGCGGGGGCTGTTGTCGTCTCTTCTATCATGATGGCTGAGGAGACGTTGACGCTCCTGTCTTGGAATGTCAGGGGCCTAAATGACAGAGTTAAGAGGGCTCTAGTGTTCAACTATATTCAGAAGTATAAACCCCACGTCATTTTCTTACAAGAGACTCACCTGACTGGTTCCAGGACTATGGCTCTTAAACGGGCCTTTGTTACGCATACTTTTCATGCCACATTTTCTAGCCATGCTAGGGGTGTCTCAATTTTGGTTGCGCGCTCTCTTGGCTGTACGTTTAAACAAGTGATTACTGATATGTATGGTCGATATGTTATTTTGCTCCTCCTCATTGATAATGTGGTATATACATTTCTGTCTCTATATATCCCCCCTCCATTTACCTTGGCTCTCTGGGACACCATAATGTCCCAGCTTCTCCAAGTGGCGGAGGGGCCGGTTTCGATAGCCGGGGACTTCAATTCAGTATTATCCCATGGCTCGGATAGATGCCCAGGTGAGGATGGGCCTTCTTCCTCGTTGGCGGCCTCCCTTGCCAGAAACAATCTGGTGGACTTCTGGCGCTGGAAGAATCCGGAGAGTAGGGAATACTCATGCTACTCTGCTTCTCATAGAACTCTGTCTAGAATTGATATATGTTTGGCGTCTCCGGATTTGCTTCCCAGAATGTTGGCTGCCTCGTACTTGCCCAGGGCTATTTCGGATCATTCTCTCATGCTAATGAGGTTTGGCCTTTCTGCGACAAGGGGACTTAACACCTGGCGGCTCAGCCCGTTGTGGCTGACCGAAGAAATTTTTTTCAATATCATGGCCAAGGAGATTGCCCACTTTTGGCAGGTTAATCCGGAGACGGCTTCTGGGGCTATTGTGTGGGACGCCTTTAAGGCCTCCATGAGGGGTGCAGTCCCGGGGGTTATTCACCAGTTACGGGAGGACAGGGCATGGGGAGTGGAGTCCTTACAGTCGACAGCGACTGAGGCAGAACTGGAGTATGTTAGAAACCCTTCCTCCTCCAACTATTCTCTGTGGCGAGATAGTGCCCGACAATTGGACTTGGTACTCTTGGAAAAAACACAGAAGAAATTGCTTTATCAAAAGCAACGCCTATTTGAATATGAGGACAAAACTAGTAACATTTTAGCTTTTCTTTCTCGTTCTGAACATTCAGTTACGGCCATTTCAGCAGTTTATGATTAGAGCTCTCAATTATGTACCACTAGGCAAGATATCACGGCAGCTTTTGTATCCTTCTTTAAATCCCTATACACCTCTCAGGTTTCCTATACCCCTGCTGAGGTGGATGTGTATCTGCAACAAATCCCGATGGCTAAGCTAGATGATGAGGATAGGCTGGCCTTAGACTCGCCTGTCTCCGTCGAGGAGATAGAGGCTGCCGTGGCTTCTTTTGCCGCCAATAAGACACCGGGGCTGGATGGCTTTCCGATTGAGCTTATTCAGAACTCCTCACCCCATGCCTATTGGCCATGTACAAGGAAGCCTTTGACAGTGGGGAGCTCCCGACTTCTCTTCGGGAGGCCCTCATAGTTCCATAGCCGGGCAAGGATCCCAAGTACTGTGAATCTTATCGTCCTATTTCTTTGATTGATGTGGATGTTAAGATTTTGGCTAAGGTCTTATCCCGTAGAGTGAACTCCGTTATTTCTAAGCTTATCCACCCAGATCAAACCGGTTTTATTCCCGGACGCTCTACAGCCATAAACCTGCGCAGACTCTTCACGAATCTTCAGCTGCCTTCGGAGGCTCCGGACACCAGGGTGGTGGTGTCCTTGGATACTCCTAAGGCGTTCGATTCTGTGTAGCGGCCTTACTTGTTTGCGGTTCTCGCAAAGCTGGGTTTTGGACCTAAGTTTCTTGGTTGGGTTAGACTATTATATAACTCCCCAGTGGCTAGGATTCGGGTTAATAACACTGTCACTGAACCCTTTTCTGTGAGTCGTGGTACCAGACAGGGGTGCCCTTTGTCACCCCTGCTGTTTGCCATGGCCATAGAACCCTTGGCGGCCCTACTTAGAGGGGAAGAGCGGATAAGGGGCTGTAGGGTGGGGGATCTGGTTGAAAAAACGTCACTGTACGCTGATGATATGCTTTTTTATCTGGCAGACTCTGCTGAGTCCTTGACGGTGGCACTGGGGGTGATCGAGGCTTTTGGACGGTACTCTGGGTTTAGGGTCAATTGGTCTAAGTCGTGGTCTTCCCTTTTGATCCTGCCTTGGTGTCCACGTTGGTTATTTCCCATCCACTTGAGTTGGTTTCCAAATTTAAATACCTGGGGGTGACGGTTCAACAACCGGTCCAGTCGTATGTTGATAATAATATTACTCCGCTGATTCAGAGACGTAAGTTGACACTGTCAACCTGGATCAAGTTGCTCTTGAACCTGATGGGGAGGATCAATATTTTCAAAATGATTATACCTACCCCGTTTTCTGTATCTCTTCTGGCAGGCCCCGGTGTATCTTCCCAAGTCTCTTTTTAAAGCTAGAGTCTCTCCTCACGTTCTTTTTTTTGGGGAGGGAAGCCGGCTAGGATCTCCCTCCAAACTCTGCAACTCCCCACTGCTGCTGGGGGGCTGGCGGCCCCTGACCTCCAGGCATATTATTTAGCATCCCAATTAACCCATGTGCATGCATGGTTCTTCACTGACTTCCCGAACGCAGAGGTTACTACTTCGGCAACAGTGATGGGCTCCTATGAGGCTCTTCTGAACTCTTTGTACAGGAAGGGTCCTTACCCTTCAGGGAGGGGGGGGGGGCAGATATTTTGAAGTTTTCGCATAAAATCACGCATATCTGTAATAAACGTATGGGGGGATCCTCCTTTAATCACTCGCCCAATGCTCCGTTGTGGTATAACCCAGGCTCCCTGAACTGTATAAGCTGTCAAATCCCCGGAGGTGGGCACGTTTTGATCTGAAATATGCACATCAACTGTTTGAAGATCATGCGTTCAAGTCCTTCCCGATCCTTAGGCTGGAGCTGGGTGTGCCCTCCTCCTGCTGGTTCCTGTATCAGCAACTTAGACATGCAGTGGCAGCACAATTTGGCCTTACGGGGGTGCACCTGGCTACGGCACGCCTGGAGAGGGAAATCATGGACGATGATCATGGCAAACTTATTTCTAGGTATTACTCTTTGCTCCGGCTCAATCAAGAAAATAAATTGACCAAACTTAAAGACCTCCCCCCTTGGAGCACGGTGGTGGTGGTGACCCTTTTGAGAAATACACTTGTATATCCAATCATCCCAGGAGATGGATTGAAGGAGCATGGACAGATTTATGCTATTATGATCATTTTCTGCTGCTAGTGTGACAACTGTGGAACAGTTGGACTATGTGTAGTCCTATTAGTTGTACTTACACTATTTATGGCACTTTCTTTTTGCTAAGTTTGCGCTACTGGTATATTGTAATGTTCCGGTACCTTTGGTACTCTAAATTACACTTTCCACAAGTGTATGCGCCCCACCATTTACTTTTGGAAAGGTGCGCATACACCTTTAAGACTGGAGCTGTCATCACCCAGCGCCGGACTAGATGGCTATTTAAATCGCCGGTTCTCACTCACATGTGTTCGTTCAAACACCCTTACCTGGATGCTAACCTTGCTTGAAGCTTCCATGCTTGCAAGCTTACCTCGCTGACGGAACCTCGCTGCGCTGATCCCTGTATCCCGCTACTGGATCATCCGCCTCTCCTGAACCACCCTTTGGCTGTATCGCTAATAGTGCTAAGTACCCCGCAGGGGAATTCTCTATAAACTTATACTAAGCTTACACTATCTAGCTCTGCATAGTAAAGACTGTTTATCACATCTGCATAACTAGATTGCTAGCTCTTGAGACTACTGCTACTTTTCTGCACTGGGTTGATCTCTTTGTATGTCCACCTGCTATTCTGTCATCTGCTACCATACAACATTGCTAAACCTTCCTGCATCCATCTGCTACTGTCTCACCTTCAAGTGTCTATCACCTACCACCTCCACTCAACCTATCCCTCAACCTTCATCATTGTGTTACCACATACATAAAGTCACTCTAGGAACCAGCTTGCTAATTGTGTGTATTTACTGGCTGAAATAAGACCTTCCACACATGATGAGTCATTGAGGTTGGGAATGGTATCTCAGCATATCTCTTACATGACTACTGACGTGGAACTATTTCTGCAGCTGAAAATCCACACCATATAAGAAACGAAGGGGCGTTACAGATTGAACGAACCCAAAAATGGATTCAGCAGAAATAATTACTCAGGTGACACAATTAAAACAGCAAGTATCTGCGTTAATACACGCACTTGCTGAATTAAAAGAAGACAATCAGGCTCTGTCGCAGCAGGTAAGTAGACTGACACAACTTACCTCTGCTCAGTCCCCTGAACCCAAGATAAATCCCCCTTTGGTATTTACAGGCGATCGCAAAAAAATTTCGCGAATTTAAAAACGCATGTGAGTTACTTTTTTTGCTAAAACCTCGTACCTACCTTACTGATCACATTAAGGTTTGTACTATTATTTCTTACCTATCAAGCGATCCTCGAGCCTGGGCAGATTCTCTTTTTGAGAAAAACGACCAGCTTCTCAACTCCTATGCCTTGTTCCTGGCAGAGCTCACTAGCCTATATGATGACCCCAATAGGCAGAGTACTGCTGATCTTCAGTTAAGATCCTTGAAACAAGGAAGGAGGCCTGTAGAAGACTTTGTCGCAGAGTTCAAGAGATGGACCCTTGATTCAGAATGGAATGATGCATCTCTGAAAACCCAATTTAGGCTTGGCCTATCAGAAGCCGTTAAGGACGAGCTCGCCCGAGCGGATCTGCCAAAAACCCTGGATGCATTAATACAACTCAGTATTACCATAGATAGAAGACTACGAGAAAGAAAGGCTGAAAAGATGGGAATGCCATTATCCGTTTCCTCTCGGAGTCTGGCCGTTCCTATGGAGGTAGGAACCATACGCCCACCGCTATCAACTATGGAAAAAGCCAAAAGACGAAATGAAAATCTCTGCTTGTACTGTGCATCCCCGGATCACAAGATAAACGTCTGTCCCCTAGTCAACAAAAAGAAGGGTGAGTGTTCACATGTCTCTCTAGGAGGATTGACAACTTCATTCACTAACCCCTACATTTCTGTTTTTTTGACATTACAGTGGGACCAGAACAGGATTACTACTAAGGCCATGATTGACACAGGATCTTGTGGAAATTATATGGATATAGGTTTTGCTGCTTTAAATAAAATTCCTATTATTTCTAAACTCAAACCTGTCTCAGTAAGTCTTATTACCGGTGTTCCGTTATCCTCTGGTCCGATCACCGATCAGACACAAGCACTTCTAGTCACTATTAACGAGTCTCATAGGGAGACTTCTACCTTCGATTTAATACCTTCACCCCACTTTCCCATTGTGTTGGGACTTCCCTGGTTACACACACACCAACCAACCATAGATTGGAAGAAACGGTCCTTGACCTTCCCTTCTTGTTATTGCGAGGAAACGTGTAACCTCCCGTTTTCCGGGAAGATTCTGTCTGTGGTGACAGATGAGATTGCACCACTATGTTATCAGGATCTTTCTGAGGTTTTTCTTGAGAAAAATGCTCAAGCATTACCTCCTCATCGAGACTATGATTGTAGCATTGATCTACTCCCAAATAGCAAATTGCCGTTCGGTCATGTTTATCCTCTTTCACAGGATGAACTTGCCCATCTCAAAACCTATTTGGATGAGAACTTGGAAAAAGGGTTTATTAGACCTTCCACTTCTTCCACAGCAGCAGGACTCTTTTTTGTTCGCAATAAAGATTCAAGTCTCAGACCTATCATCGACTACAGGAAATTGAATGCTATCACAATAAAAGATTGTTATCCTCTACCGCTTATCCCTGAGCTCATTGAGCAGGTGCGTGGAGCTACCTATTTTTCAAAATTAGACCTGAAAGGAGCATACAATCTCATTCGAATCCGTGATGGACACGAGTGGAAGACTGCATTCAGAACTAGATACGGATTGTTCGAATATCTTGTGATGCCATTCGGCCTATGCAATGCCCCTGCAGTTTTCCAACGATTTATAAACAATATTTTTAAAGACTTACTAGATGTCTGTGTTGTGGTATATCTGGACGATATACTTATATATTCACGGACCCTGTCTGAACACATAAGACATGTAAGACTTGTATTATCGAGATTGCTTGCACATAATCTTTGTGAAGCTGAAGAAATGCTTGTTCCATAAAGATGAGGTACTCTTTCTAGGCTACATCATATCCAAAACAGGAATCGAGATGGACATGACTAAAATATCCTGCATTCAGGATTGGCCTACACCAACTACACGCAAGGCGCTACAGCGATTCCTGGGATTTTCAAATTTCTACAGGAAGTTCATAAAAAACTTTTCTGCTATTGTGAGACCCCTCACACAGCTCACTAGCATAAAAATACCATTTAAATGGTCAGAAGAAGCAAATAAGGCTTTCCACTTGTTAAAGACAAGGTTTACTTACGCTCCCATATTACGCCATCCAGACCCATCCCTCCAATACATTCTGGAGGTAGATGCGTCAAACATGGCAGTAGGAGCAATACTCTCCCAACGACCTACCCACACTTCACCACTTCATCCAGTCGCTTTTTTTTCTAAATCCCTGAGCAGTCCCGAGATAAATTACCCCGTGGGTGAAAAGGAACTGCTTGCTATAAAATTGGCTCTGGAGAATTGGCGACATTTACTCGAAGGCACCCAATTACCAATAATTATATACACGGACCATAAAAACCTCCAATATCTTCAGACTAGCAAAACTCTCTCGCATCGACAGGTACGATGGTCACTATTCTTTCTAAGGTTTAACTTCCTAGTGACCTACACACCTGCAGATAAGAACAAAAAGGCGGATGCACTATCACGACTAACTGAAGAAAACTACTTTGAAATTCCTTCCGTTCCTATAATACCTCACAAACGCATTATTGGAGTTGTCCGTTCCTTGAAGGAAGAGGTTCTGCATGGTATAAGTTTGGATTCACCCCCACCACAACTAAATACTGATGCAGAAGGCTTCCTCTACTACAACGACAAACTTTACATACCACCTACCCTACGCACCAAGATCTTGGAATTATCGCATGATGTGCCTATGGCAGGACATATGGGTATGACAAAGACTTTCAATTTGATTTCTCGGCAATTCTGGTGGCCTGACATGAAAACATCTATACAAAAATTCGTCTCTTCATGCAATGTCTGTGCCAGGTCCAAAATTGACACTACGAGACCATCCGGTCTACTATGCAGTCTACCAATACCCCAAACTCCATGGGAGGTTTTGTCATTGGACTTCATCGTAGAATTGCCTCCTTCCAAAGGATTTAATACCATCTTGGTGTCAGTGGACCATCTGACAAAGATGGCACATTTCATTGCTATTCGCAGACTACCTTCGTCCAAACAAACGGCAGAACTCCTGATGAAACATGTCTTCAGATTACATGGTATCCCAAAAACTCTTCTGTCTGACTGTGGATCCCAATTTATTTCTAAATTCTGGCAAGAACTATGTCACATACTACGGATTGAGCGGAAGCTCACTTCTCCTTACCATCCGCAGACCAACGGACAGACTGAAAGAGTCAACCAATGCATCGAGCAGTATTTACGTTGTTACACTTCTTACCAACAGGATGATTGGTTGGATCTTCTCCCCCTGGCAGAATTTGCCTACAACAACGCAACCCACAGTACAACCAAGCAGAGTCCGTTCTACTTGAACTATGGGTTCCATCCCTCTATTCTCCCTCCACGCATCCTTCCTTCAAATAACCCAGTAGCCTCAGACTATCTTACCCAAATAAAGGATTCTCTGGGTTTACTAAATACTACCATTGCACACGCTCACAGTCAACAAAAGAAGTACTATGATCTTCGTAGAAGACCTTCTCCACAGTATACTATCGGGGACCTCGTTTGGCTCTCAACAAAAAACCTGAGACTGAAGATCCCTAGCAAAAAGCTTGGACCTCTGTTCTTGGGACCTTTCCCAATCAAGAAACTTATTGGAAAAGCTGCAGTGCAGCTTACATTGCCAATGGACCTAAAAATCCATCCCATTTTCCATGTGTCGCTACTGAAACCCCATGTTCCGGACCAAGGAATAAGGCCTAATATTCCACCTCCCCCTCCTGTACAAGTTGAAGGTGGAGAAGAATACGAGATAAGAGATTCTGGATTCTCGTATCTACAGAAGAAGACTTCAGTACTTGGTTAGATGGAAGAACTATGGGCCCCAAGACGACACCTGGCTAAACACCTCTGACATACATGCCCCTAGATTAATCCGCAATTTTCATGCGAGATACCCAGACAAACCAGCTCCAGAGGCCTTCAGGAGCAGGCCTTAAGGGGGGGGTATTGTAATGTTCCGGTACCTTTGGTACCCTAAATTACACTTTCCACAAGTGTATGCGCCCCACCATTTACTTTTGGAAAGGTGCGCATACACCTTTAAGACTGGAGCTGTCATCACCCAGCGCCGGACTAGATGGCTATTTAAATCGCCGGTTCTCACTCACATGTGTTCGTTCAAACACCCTTACCTGGATGCTAACCTTGCTTGAAGCTTCCATGCTTGCAAGCTTACCTCGCTGACGGAACCTCGCTGCGCTGATCCCTGTATCCCGCTACTGGATCATCCGCCTCTCCTGAACCACCCTTTGGCTGTATCGCTAATAGTGCTAAGTACCCCGCAGGGGAATTCTCTATAAACTTATACTAAGCTTACACTATCTAGCTCTGCATAGTAAAGACTGTTTATCACATCTGCATAACTAGATTGCTAGCTCTTGAGACTACTGCTACTTTTCTGCACTGGGTTGATCTCTTTTGTATGTCCACCTGCTATTCTGTCATCTGCTACCATACAACATTGCTAAACCTTCCTGCATCCATCTGCTACTGTCTCACCTTCAAGTGTCTATCACCTACCACCTCCACTCAACCTATCCCTCAACCTTCATCATTGTGTTACCACATACATAAAGTCACTCTAGGAACCAGCTTGCTAATTGTGTGTATTTACTGGCTGAAATAAGACCTTCCACACATGATGAGTCATTGAGGTTGGGAATGGTATCTCAGCATATCTCTTACATGACTACTGACGTGGAACTATTTCTGCAGCTGAAAATCCACACCATATAAGAAACGCAGGAGCGTTACATATATTTAGAGGTATTGTTTAATATCTGCTGTATATCCATTGTCTACATTTTTGAAGTTAAGTAGCTGCACTGCCATTTTATTTCATTTTTCAGTGATTGGTCCTCATCTAGCGCTTGGGTCAGCTTATTATTATTATCACTATTGGTTTTCGGTGGGCATATAAGCTTTCTTTTTCAAACTTAAAGACCGTTGGTGTTCAGACTTGCCACAGTTGGAGGAGGAAGTTTGGGACGACCTTCTTGGATTCCAGTTTGATGGAATTATAGCGGCTGGTGATAGAGTGATACAACTTAAATACTTGCATAGAATATATTATACTCCGTATAGGTTGCATCATATGGGTAGGCTCCCTTCTGCCGCATGTTTCAGGTTTCAGGCCCCTAGGGGGGATTTCTTCCATATGGTGTGGGCTTGCCCCAGCATCCAGGTCTTCTGGGGGGGGGGGGGGGTTTGCCGGCTCATGGAGGAGAAGCTGGCTCTCCCGAATGTCTGTTCTCCGGATAGGTGTCTTCTTGGCAACCTGTCGGAGGAAGACCTTCAGCAGTCTCAGAAGGTGTTATCGCGTATTTTGTTCTTTTATGCTAAAAAAACTAATTGCACTGAGGTGGAAGAGTCCTGATCCCCCATCCGTGGGGGCTTGGGTCTCTCGCGTTAATAATGCACTACCTCTTTACAAACGTACTTAGTTAGCTAGGGGTTGTCCCAAAAAAATTGACAAAATATGGTTGGTTTGGGTGGACTCGGTTTCGAGATCCCTGGAAGTATAACAGAGATTTAATCTTAACCACTTTACCACCGGAGGATTTTCCTGCTAAAAGACCAGGGGTTTTTTTGCGATTTTTTACTGCGTGACTTTAACGGACAATTGCGCGGTCGTGCGACCCTGTACCTAAACAAATTTCACGTCCTTTTTTTCCCACAAACAGCTTTCTTTTGGTGGTATTTGATCACCTGTGCGATTTTTTGATCATGCGCTATAAACAAAAAAAGAGCGTAATTTTTGCAAAAACAACAATATTTTTCACTTTTTTTTACATGAAATTCCCCCCCAAAAAATGTAAAAATCAAAATTTTTTAAAATTTCCAGCCAATTTGTTTTACGCTACCTATGTTTGGTAAAAAAAATCGCAAAAAGCGTATTTTGATTGGTTTGCGCAAAAGTTATCGCGTTTACTAACAAAGGGAAAGATTTTTGTCATTTTTGGTGTTTTTTTTTTTAACGAGTAATGGCCGCGATCTGCGTTTTTTTTTGCGGTACTGCGACATTGTGGCGGACAGATCGGACCCTTGACTGACATTTTTGACACTTTTGGGGGTACCAGTGACATTACTGCAGTAATCAGTGCTATATATATGCACTGTTACTGCAAAAATGACACTGGCAGGGAAGGGGTTAACAGTATTGGACAGGGAGGGGTTAAGTGTGTCCTAGGGGCGTGATTCTAACTGTGCAGGGACAGGTCTACTAGTGTAAAAACAAAGATCAACAGTTCAACATAGTAGAACTGTCTGATCTTCACTTTTACACAGGGAGAACAGACAGGCGGCTTGTTTACATTAGCCGCTCTGTCTTTCTCCCGCTGTACCGGCGATCGTAGTGTGACCGGCGGACATCGGGTCCGCCAGTCACATTCCCGCACTCCTCCGTGAACGAGCCGAGGCGGGCGCGCGCCTCAGCGGGCGCGCGCCCGCCCGCTATTGGCTCTAGAAGGAGTGACAGGCGAGTGACGTAGACCTACGTCACTCTGCCTGGCCGGGGCCGACTGCCGCAGTAAATATACTGTGCGCAGTCGGCAAGTGGTTAAGGGGAATCTCCTGATCATGACTATGGTTGCTCCTGTGAGCCCTATCTCTGTGTTCTTGTCACAATACTGGTACTCATATACTACCTTATTTTTTGTATGGGTCGGATGGTTGGGAGGGGGGGAGGGAGGGGTTTTCTTGTTGACTCAGTTTTGAGATGGTCTATTATGTCAGATTTGCTAATGACTGTGTGATCCCTGTATACGTATTTCCTATTTTTGACTGTCTTTTGTAAACTGCTTTGTTGCCAATGTTTTTGAGCTGTTGTGTGTTTGCCTTTGTATTAATAATAAAATACCTTTAAAAAAAAAAAAATAATAATTCGGAGGGTTAATCTTATCCTTGTGAATTTTCAGGTCATAACATCAAACTGGTCTCCTACATTCGGAGGATATCAGATACTTTTCCTCATGTGTATTTAGTATATTTTTCCTTGACCCATATTTGATTAATTTTTCCAGATCTTTCCTAAATTATTTTGTGGGATTAGAAGTTAAAATATTATATGTTCCATGCCATTTATCAAACATAGGCAGAACAAAAAGACCCCTGAGGGAAAGATTAAAGGAGCACGTACATAATATAAGTATAAGATACGATAAACATTACTTTTCTGTGCAGTTTAGGGATAAGCATAATAAGGATTTTGAAGGGCCTGCAATTTTGGGGTTTAGAGAAAAAGGGTTTGTTGTATGGGCGCTTCCGTGGAATACAGCAGGCTTTAGGTGAGACACTGCACTTCGGCAGCACTGGAGAGGAGAAGCTGCTCTGAAAGTGATAGATAAAAAGACAAGGCGCCTCTAAGTGCAGTAGGCTCTGAGTATTTATTAGGTTAAAAGTATAAAAGCACTCACATTTGGTAAATATGACATGGGCATAGCAAAGATCTGTCTGGAGTCTTCCTATCCACTGTGCTGAGTGGTTGCAATGGGGACATCCGGTGATCCGCTTCCTGTAGATGCGTCCTTTCGTCTGTGTCTCAGCCTGATCGGCATGAGATTTCCTGAAGGCAGGGTGTGGACGCAGCGGCTGGTGTCCAATAGTGTCCAATGGTGTCATATTTACCAAATGTGAG
Source organism: Pelophylax lessonae (assembly GCF_965119305.1). Lineage (NCBI taxonomy): Eukaryota > Metazoa > Chordata > Amphibia > Anura > Ranidae > Pelophylax > Pelophylax lessonae. The sequence goes on from NC_138780.1 coordinate 62,037,288, forward strand.
TGCTTTTATACTTTTGACCTAATAAATACTCAGAGCCTACTGCACTTAGAGGCGCCTTGTCTTTTTATCTTAATTTTGGGGTTTAGAAGCCCTAAAAATCATTGGAGGGGAATAACTTTGTGGGAGAACTTAGTAAAAAGAAATCATGGTGGATTAAGATTAAGGATTATTGGCGCCAGGTGATTTGAACAAAAAATTTGACCTGAAATGCTTTTTGAGTAATTATGGGAAACTGATTTAGAGGATACAGTCAATAGGTAGGTAAATTATGCTAAATATCGGTAAGAATAATGTTATTATAGTATTGCTGTAATTTTAGATATGGTTAAGATTTAATATTTATTTTATATATTTTCATGTAGGGCATATTAAATTTACTTAGCATTGTAGTTTCTACGGTGGTAAAAAATGAGGGATTTGGGAATCTTTCTAATATTGTGATTATTTGATATACTGTATCTCTGATACGCAGGGCCATCTAAACAGTGTAAAAATCTGATTTAATAGTGTAGTCGGTAGGGCAAAAAAGTGTTTTTAATAGATCTAAGAAGCCACAACAAAAGGTTGCTAATACTAGAATTAATCAAAGCTTTATTAGATCTGGACTCCAAAAAAATAGTGATGGCCCAGATGGATAAATAAAGTGACTGCCACCACGTCCAATAGGAATCCCCCTGAGGCAGCCACGTGCCCCTGCGTCATAAAGCATAGGAGGGGGGCAATAGGACAGCAGAGCATCTTTACCCATTTGGAGATAGTTGCATTGTGGCTTGTGCGGTGTCACGGATATACTGGATAGGAGATACAAGCGAGCTGTAGAGTGGTGCGCTTGAAGCACCTGAACAATGTGAGTGGATTTGGTTTTTTTTGTTTTTTTACTAGGAACACTCTCTTGCCACATCCATAAATATATTTTGAAAATAGAAAAACCACTGGGTCGGACTTTAAAGGCAGGTTGGACTGTTATCTTTTTTTTTTTTTTGTTTTATATAAAATCCATCTTTTATTTATAAACCACAATAGAAAATAGAAAATTATACATAGAAAAAAATCAGCTAAAAAACAAATGTTCATATATATCACAGAACCGGTTCATACTAGACCCAATACTTTACTAAGCTCGTAGTTGTTACAATATTTAAGGTAAGTGAACCCCTGTGCTCACTGATTTAGAATCTTAAAATATATTCCAACATGGTTGAGAAACCCTCTGCAGTGAGCTGGATCGCCCCAAAAAACTCTGGGAAAGCAGGGCAGAACCAGTCATACCTCTTACAGAGGTAGTATTTGAAGCGGGTGCCTGCACGGAGATCGGAGAAGCCAGCTTGCATTACTGGTTGTACCGCAGTGGGAGGATCCAGATGAGCAGTTTGAATCTGGAGCATCTCCATGGTGGAGTCCTGCTCATCCAATCTGGAAAAAATATTACAATTAGGTGGATTGCCTGAATTCATGGACCTCGCGTAATGTCTGGAACCATGAACTTGACAAAGACAGAAAATGCAGTTAAATACACACCTTTAATGTAATAGCAAAAATAACAACAGTGCATGAATGTAGTCAAAAACAGAAGCCAGAAAGAGTAATCAGACGAGTCCAGATCAGGGAACCAGAAGACCGCATTGTCAGAAACCAAAAATCAGGAGCAGGAATCAGAAGAGAAGTCAACCAGCCAGACCAGGAACATACTGGAGATGTTGACCACACGAAGACACAGAGGGAATGAGAAAACTGTTTTAATAGCCATAAGGGGCTGGATTATTGAGGCAGGTAATGCCAACTAGGTGAGTCACTGTGGAAACAATGAGTGGCTGTAATTAAACAACATCTGAGCTGCCTCTGTGCACTGAAAGAAAGAGCTGCTAGTAAATAGCAGGAGCCCACCCCTGACACAACATCCACTGACAGTCTCTGGCCCATGTAGGAAGGACATGGACACCAGACATCCTCTGCAGCCTTACTCTTCCTAAACAGTGTACGCAGCATTTTTCCTCTAGCACAAGCAACAGAACACATCACAGAAAAGAGGTCTGTTTCAGTTGAGTTGTAGCATAAATCCCGGACAAGCCCCTTATTATTTTGCTTTGTTTTTAATAAACGTTCTTTGCGTTACAAGCTAAGAAAACCTAGACCTCTGTAGCGTATTAACAATTTTACCAAACAGAAAAGCTGCACATACAACTGCAGGATACTTAATTTATAGCATGCAAAGTATTACAAAATATGTCTACAACATGCACAAGCCAGTTTTCCTTTCTAGCAAAATAAGCATGTACAATATGTATGCAATAAGTAAACTAATCAGTTACTCAACTTGGGCTTTCAATTACTGTTCCTTGGTTCCTTGCTCAGTCCATTTAAAAATGTCTCCAAAGTTCTCCAGGTTCCAGCACATGTCTTGCCTTTGTGTTCCAAAACAACCCTTTTCTTTTTCTGACCACATGCCTGTTCAAAGTCCTTCCCTCCCCCTAACTTCCTCTTAAATCATATTCTGTAAAGAGCTTCCTCTGCTTAGCTCATAAGCCAGTACGACTGGTTCATTTGCATATCAATAGGGAGAGTCTTAGCTTCTTAAAATAGCACATGGTCTTAAAATCTAACAGTTAACAAATATGGTATACAATCACCTATATCTCTATAGCAACACCCCTTTCTAGATAGAATAGCATATTCTGTGTCCATGAGATGGTTTGTATGGTTACACTTCCAGCTATACAGCGCTGTGTTCACTGCAGAGAGTAATAGTGTGGGCGGGGATAACACAATTCCATTCCTCTGCTCTCCCCACACTCACGAAAGCCAAGAAACACCCACAGTAACCCTAGAACCCACCCACATTAACTCCCAGAACTGCTACAAGTGACTCCCGTGGCCTACCCTGAAACTAGAGATGCTCAAACTATCATGGGAAATGAAGTATCAGGACTGGTAAAGAAAGGAAACAGGAGGTCAGAGAACTTTGAAATTCAGTCCGGAGATAGAGTAACATCACAGACACAGAAATCTGCTTTATACAGATAAATGAAGCATAAGCTGACATTGGGGTTGTGATTCATTTACATGCACAATGCATTTGTTATTTTTGGGAGAAAAATTTGGAGTTCTTCCTTTAAAGTACACATCTAATGAAAACTTATGTTTTTCTCCTGCATAAGATGCGTACTGATTATTTATTTTCACGATGCCATTTGTAGTCCTGTGCACACAGTCTATAGTAGAGTAAATCTTCACTTTCCTTTTATTTATTTTTTTTAAGACGCAAGACATTTGACATGGCGTTACACAGGTTAATGGCTGACCTCTGTCTGTGGTGTGAGACTTGACACTCCTGCGAATAAACAACATATCTCTCATTCTAGTGCTTATACAGGCGAGAGCTACTCAATAATTTAATCTGGTACAGACACAAGCAGAACATTCCCACATGCGTACACACAGCTCTCTCACCTGGGAGATAATGTTTCATTAGCACTCCCACATTTGTGATGAAACATGGTGAGGCATGCACTGGACACTGTGTGACCTGAAGCAAGAAGTTGTCCTGTCCCCTTGGTGAATAGGTAGCTAAAGCAATACATAAATATTGGGAATTTGAACAGCCATGATGCTACAAACTACAGCACACAATACATGAGTCCATCAGTAAGGCAAACAAACAACACAGTGAATATAATACCTTTGGTAAAACAACAAAAACTATTTGGAGCGTACAATGCCCTTGAAGTGGTAGTAAACCCTCTTATATACCCAGTAAAGTGAATAGCTTCAGGTGATCCATAGAGATGAAACAAATCCTCCTACATAAGTTTTACTTGTTTATCTACAGTCTTCTCTTCTCTACATCCTTTCAGAAGTGCAGATTAGTGATAAAATCCTTCTGAATCTGTGAGGAGCAGAGAGGAGGGAGTTGAGAGCTGCAGTTAGTGTGTAAGAGCTGATTAGAGGAAAGGGACACACACTACACTGGAACAAAGGAAGGATACAGAACTGTTTTCTGAAAGGAACAGCTGTGTGCTGAGTTCCCTTCTCTGGCACAAATTTATCTCATGTGTTGGGAAAACTTCTTGGGGACTCATGCTGATAACAGAGGAACGAAGTACCAGAGAGAAAACAACACTTAGAGCTTTGGAGACAAGTAAACACTACAAATATAAGAGCTTTGTTCAGATTTCATGACTGAGATTTAAAACCACATGAACTCCTTCCTACCCACGTCTTTGTAAAATGATGGACAGATAGACGGGAACCCAATTGTTCTGGGAGGAAATCATTTTGCCCACTCTGGGCCGCACTGTGGTGCGATCTGTCACCCGCTGCGTCCACCAGACACAGTGGATGACTGTCACTATACTGGCCCACTGCCAGTGTCATGTGATCACCGTGACAATTCACAACAGATCACATGACAGTTGTAAGTAATGAAAGGCTTCCTTTCATGCCATTCATTGTATACAATTGTGTTGCTAGCTGTGATTGGTCACCGTGTTCACATGGTACAGACAGGGCCAATTACAGCCCATTTCTACCATGTAATTAGCTGTGACCAGTAACAGCTAATCACAACAATGTCTACACACTGTTAGGGCTCTTTCACACGGCCGCTCCGTGTGAGAGCTCCGCTGCGGTCCTTCTTTTTTTTTTTTTCCACGGAGCGGATGACATTTTTGTCATCCGCTCCGTATGCCCGCATATCATCCCATCCGTTTGCGGATGATATGCGGACATAATGTAAGTCTATGGGGGTTTGCGGATGTCAGTGGATGACACCGCTGACATCCGATTTTCCTTCCTTTCCGTTTTTTGAACGGAACAAAAATAGGGTTTTGTTCAGTTCCAAAAAATGGAAACAGAACTGACAGGAAAAAAATCGGATGTCAGCGGATGGTATTCCGCTGACATCCGCAATGCCATAGACTTACATTATGTCCGCAAATCATCCGCAAAAAAATAGGATGATTTGCGGACATACGGAGCGCCCGTGTGAAAGGGCCCTTATTCAGTAAAAATATTTGCTTATAGCTGTGATATTCACTTCTATAAGCAAATATAGTATGTGAAAAAGAAAATCCTGTTTAACTCTCCAAAGTGATACAGTATAACTATGGTAAACACTGTATTGCTCTGGTTTGTGAAAAATAAAAAGAAAACATTTTTTTACATACTGTCACCAGTTAGTGACCCTGGTCACCACCACACCAGTTATATGATGACAGTATGTAAATTTTCTTTCCAAAAAAAAGTGACAAAAAAATTTCAAAAAACTTTCTGTGCCTCTTACTAAATACCTTAGACTGTCTACTTTCCAGAAAGGTAATGTGGGGATTATTTGTTTTGCCTGGGGCCTCAAGAAATTAGATAGGTCGTCAGTACCTCAGTATTGATTAATTTTCAGATCTATATGCTATAGTTTGTAGACTCTATAACCTTTCCACAGACTAAATAATAAACACTGATTTTGGTTATTTTCACCAAGAAAATGTAGTAGAATACATTTTGGCCTAAACGTATGAAGAAAGATTATATATTTGCAACATTTTAAAACTGAAATGAGGAAAACACTTTTTTTTCAAAATTGTTGCCCTTTTTTTTTTTTATTTAGCAAAGAAAAAAAAAAACAGTAGCCATCAAATACCACCAAAAGAAAGCTCTATTTGTGTTAAAAGAATGATAGAAATGTCAAATTGGTACAGTGTTGCATGGCCGCGCAATTGTCTGTCATTTAAAGTGTGACAGCGCTGAAGCTGAAAATGGGCCTGGACATGAACGGGGTAAAAGTGTACAAAGAGCAAATGACTCCTGCGCTTGAGGGGTGGCCTTGCGGCTGGTATCCTGAAAATGCGATTCAGGTTGAATTGTAGTAAATTCAGGCTGTGCTGCCACTCTCAACGGGTCGTGGTAACCCAAAGCAGATACTGGAAAAGAGAAACGGACAGAGGGTGCACCAGCCTAGCGCATTATCTTTAAAACAATTTTTCTCTTACGTCCTCCGACAGTCGCCGCCTCTTCATATTCGTCACATATGGGTATTAGACTTTGCTCCGAAGGAGTAGCTAGGCAACAGAATATGTTAACATTAAAGCTTTTAACAAATCCCACCCTCAAGGGGTGGTCCCCTCAGTCAATACCCTCCTACTTCCTGCAACCATATCTCAGTTTCAATGTCTAGCTTGTCAGGAGTGGCTGGCTCTCTCTGTGCTGGGGCATTGTGCCCCAGACTCTCTTCTTTTTTGATTTTTTGTTTGAGTTTTCTCTCTACCTTTACTTAGCTGTTCTTTTTGTCAGCATTAGTTAGTTCTTCGGATGAAGAGGATCATGCGGGCTGGGTCTCGGGCTGATCCCCCTGGTCGCAGGTCGTGGGTCAGTGGCTTTCCAGACTGCCATCGAGCGTTCAGCCAGGTAATGCTCCTGGCACAGTGAACGACCCATCCCTGTTCGGTGCAGGGATGATTGGTGAGGTGGCTACCTCACTGGACGCTGTGCGGTTTCTTAACCCCCATTTTGTGCGTCTTGTATGCGACTTTCCCTGCCTCATGTGCAGCGGCTTGTTCGCCTGTGTGGGTCCCCCACGCCATTGTGAGGTAAGTGTATATGTGGGGACCTGTCTGTCTGGGGGGGTGTCAGTCTGGGACTGTGTAACCTGCCTCTGTTCTCACTGTTTGTCTCCCTATCACTCGGCTGCATGCTGTGGGCTGCAAGGGGGGGGGAGAGCTGTGTGACACTGTCTGTGTCAGCCTGGTCAGTGAGAGACGCTGTGTGCTGTGGGGCATGTTTTGTGGCATGTTTGGGCACTGTACAGCGATCGCTGCGGCGATCTGCCATGTTTTTTTACATATGGATATGTGTGCATTAGTGTACTGTGGAGCGGCGGTTTCGGCGCCAAACGGCGCCATTTTGCCTACACTCGCTCCGGCCGCATGTTCTGCATGCATGGCGGCCATTTTCTTGTAGCCTTCCATAGGCTGTAATAGAGCGCCCTGGTCTCATCACTTCCTCTTCTCCTGGGTACACCGATCGAGGCAGCAGCAGCGGCGAGGGTCTCCTCAGGTTATATCCTTCTTATCCATTGCCTGTGTCAGTTTTATTGTCCCTGTGGGGGTCTCATTGTGCTTGTGTGTGGTGCGGTGGGCTGCGCTCGCCGCGCTTGTTAAAGGGGCAGTTAACCCTTTATTATCCGGCATTTGTTTGGGGCAATGGATTCTCAGGAGGGCAAATTTCCTGCCACTTTGGTGGAAAGCCAGGGGACCGCTGTTTCCCCCCCAGGGGGGGATTTAGCCACTGTTGTGGCTGGCCTTGCTGCTCAGGTGCAGATGCTGGTGGCTGCTCAATCTACTAAGAGACCCAGGGTCTCTCTTTCCTCTGATTCGGAGGGTGAAGGTGATGGGGCTGTTATGGCGGGGGTCTCCTTATCGGGGTCCCGCTCCTCCCTGGATCTTGTAGGGTCCGAGGTGGAGGCTGAGGTTGAAGGGGTTGATAATTCTCCCCCTGGCTCGCCTGAAGAACTTGCAATCATGGATGAATTGATTGCTTCCATAAAACAAACGCTGCGTTTGCAGGATGAAATGTGTCCCCCCGCTGCCTTGGCGGCTTATGGGACGCAGAGAAAACGCAGGACGCCGCAGGTTTTTCCCTGCAATGATTATTTTCAGCGCGCTGTTAAGGAACAATGGCGCAATCTGCGCAAACCTTTTGCTGTCCCTAGTAGGTTCAAGCTGCGTTATCCTTTCTCGCCTTCCACTGATGAAAGGTGGTGTGTCCCACCCCCGGTGGATCACGCTATTGCGGTTTTGAACAAATCCACTGCGATTCCTGCAGAGGATTCCCCAGTTTTCCGTGATGCCACGGATAGGAGAATGGAGTCTCTTGCCCGTCACACTTATTCTGTTACGGGTTCTATGCTTAAAGCTCTGTTTGCCTCCCTCATGGCGGCCCAGGCTGTCGCAAGTTGGACGCAGATGCTTAGGCGCGTCCTAGTGGCCGATTCGTCCTCGCCGGCGACCCTGGATATGGTGGATCAAATCCACCAGGGTGTCATGTATCTGTGTGATGCGGACTTGGACTTGATTCCGTTGGCTGCACGTGTACACAGCGTGGCGGTGTTGTCTCGCCGCCTGGTTTGGTTGAAATGTTGGTCGGTGGACCAATCTTCACGTAAGACCTTAGCCAATCTTCCTTATGATGGGTCTCGCCTTTTTGGGGAGTCCTTGGATGCGTTGATTAAGGGGATCACAGGAGGTAAGAGCACTCTCTTGCCCCATTTCCCCAAGGCTAAGGGGGCTTCTGGGAAGAAGCATGCTAATTTTCGGCCCCCTCAGGGGTCCTTTTGTGCCTTTCGGTCACACTACAAGGGCAAACCGTTCAAAGGTCAAGGCTCTCAAAAGAAGCCCTGGTCTGGTAAACAGAAGTCCGGTCAGTCCGGATCCGCTGCCCATAACAGTGCGGCCTGAAGGGGCGCCCTCACCCAGTTTTGGGGTGGGGGGACGCTTGCTCGGTTTTCTTCGACCCTGGTTGGCCCGCGTGCGGGACAAGTGGGTTCAGGAGATCGTTCGATCTGGTTACAAGATCGAGTTTCTCTCTCGGCCGGAGAGCAGATTTTTTCCCTCAAATCTTCAACTGTCTCCAGAGCGTTTGCGGGACCTGCACTTGGCGGTGCGGGACCTGAGGGCTCAGGGAGTGGTGGTTCCGGTGCCTCATCGGGACAGATTTCGGGGGTTTTATTCGAATCTGTTCACCGTGCCCAGGAAGGAGGGCAAGGTCCGTCCAATTCTGGACTTGAAGGCTCTAAACTGCTCTGTGCGGGTTCGCAAGTTCCGCATGGAATCCCTGCGGTCGGTGGTGGCTGCCCTGGTTCCGGGGGAATTCATGGCCTCCATCGATTTGAAGGATGCGTATCTTCACATCCCCATTTTCGAGGGTCACCAGAGGTACCTTCGATTCGCCATTGCGGAGGATCACTACCAGTTCGTGGCATTGCCCTTTGGTCTCGCCTCGGCTCTGCGGGTTTTCACCAAGGTGCTTGCACCGGTTCTAGCATTGTTGAGAGCCCAGGGCATTTCTGTCCTGGGGTATCTGGACGACATTCTGGTTCGGTCTGCGACCAGCCAGGGTCTGGAGAAGGACCTGTCTGTCACGATGCAAACTCTGCAGGAGTTTGGTTGGACGATAAATCTTCCAAAGTCGACACTGAGTCCGTCGGTTCGTCTTCCCTACCTGGGAATGATCCTGCCGGAAGACAAACTCAGGACTCTTCAGGAGGAAGTCAGGTCCCTCAGGGACGTTCCGCACTCGTCTCTGCGGACGTGCATGAGATGTCTGGGATTGATGGTCTCGGCTTTCGAGGCGATTCCCTTCGCCCAGTTTCACACGCGGGGTCTCCAAGCGGAGATCCTGTCCAAGTGGGACGGGCGACCTCAATCTTTGGATCTTCAAATCTCGTTGAGTCATCGCACCAGAAGAGACCTTCTGTGGTGGCTCCAGTCCCCGATGGTGTCCGGGGGCAAGTCGTTTCGTCCTATCTCGTGGACGGTAATCACCACGGATGCCAGCCTGTCGGGCTGGGGTGGTGTTCTGGGCGTTCTGTCCGCCCAGGGAACTTGGTCGGAGGGGGAGGCCTCCCTTCCGATCAACATTCTGGAATTGCGTGCGATAAATCTCTGTCTTCATCGCTGGACGGACCGGCTGCAGGGCTGCCCGGTTCGGGTGCAGACGGACAATGCTACGGCGGTGGCCTATATCAACCACCAAGGGGGCACCGGGAGTGCCCGAGCGGCTCGAGAAGTGGCCGACATTCTGTCGTGGGCCGAGACTCATGTCCCGGCGATAACGGCGGTTCACATTCCAGGGGTGGAGAACTGGCAGGCGGACTATCTGAGTCGCCAGACCCTGGATCAGGGGGAATGGTCTCTACACCCGGCTGTCTTCCAGATGTTGTGCGCGAAGTGGGGTCTTCCAGATGTGGACCTGTTCACGTCTCGTCTCAACAACAAGGTGAGAAGGTTCGTGGCAAGGACGCGCGATCCTCGGGCAGACGCGTCGGACGCGTTAGTGGCCCCGTGGCATCAGTACAAGCTGGTGTACGCGTTTCCACCAATTCAGTTGCTGTCCAGGTTCCTTCGCAGGTTACACTCGGAACGCAGCACGGTGATTCTTGTGGCACCGGACTGGCCTCGCTGGTCCTGGTACGCAGACCTCGTGAATCTGGCGGTCGACGCCCCGTGGCGTCTGCCTCTTCGAAGACGATCTCCTGTCTCAAGGGCCGATATACCATCCTGCTTTACAGTCGCTGGCTTTGACGGCCTGGCTGTTGAGACCGAGGTCCTGAAGGAGAAGGGTCTCTCTCCAGAGGTCGTTCATACCTTGATCAACGCGAGGAAATCCTCCTCGGGGAAGGTTTACTACCGTACTTGGAAGGCCTATTTTGCCTGGTGTGAGTCCAGGGGGTTTTCACCCCACACGTACTCGGTTTCCCGAGTGCTGTCCTTCCTTCAAACAGGTGTTCGAGCAGCGTTTGGCGCTGGCTACGATAAAGGGTCAGGTATCTGCGTTGGCCGTTCTGTTTCAACGTCCCGTGGCTTCCAACTCCTTGGTTGGCACTTTTGTTCAGGGAGTGCGGCATCTGGTTCCTCCTAGGAGGGATCCTCTGCCCCCTTGGGACTTGAATCTCGTTCTGTGTTACAATGTGCTCCTTTTGAACAGATCAGGGAGATCTCGTTGTCTATGTTATCCAAAAAGGTCGCCTTTTTGGTTGCGATCACTTCGGCTCGCAGGGTATCGGAACTGGCGGCTTTGTCCTGCAAGTCTCCGTATCTGGTTATTCACTTGGATAAGGTGGTCTTGCGACCTAATCCTTCTTTTCTTCTGAAGCGAGTTTCGGAATTCCATCTTAATGAGGATATTGTCTTGCCTTCGCTGTGTGCGAAGCCTAAACATCCTAAGGAGGTGAGACTACATTCTTTGGATGTTGTTCGGGCGATTAGGGTTTACCTGAAATCGACTGAGTCTTTTCGAAAGACGGACTCTTTGTTTGTTCTTCCTGAGGGTCCTCGGAAGGGCATGGCGGCGTCGGCCTCTACCATCGCCAAATGGATCAGGCAGACCATTGAACAGGCGTATGCCTTGCAGGGGAAGGTTCCCCCTGTGCCTGTGAAGGCACACTCTACTAGATCTCTGAGTACGTCTTGGGCCTGTCGTCATGGGGCTTCTGTAGCCCAGGTGTGTAAGGCGGCGACCTGGTCGACCGTACACACTTTCACAAAATTCTACAAAGTAGATGTTCAGGCATCGGCGGATGCTTCCTTTGGCCGCAAGGTTCTTAGTGCGGCAATTCCCTAGGGTCCCTTGTTGGGGGCCTCTGGCTGTTGGGATAAGTTCTTTATCCCCTGGTTCTTTGTCTTTTCCTGGGTTGTTGCTCTTGTTGAGCAATTATTTTTCCTGTAGCCCAGCTGGTTTCCTTCCTTTGGTAAGGTTCCTTTCTTTGATGTGGAGACTGCGTTGCCTTTCGGCGCGGATGCGTTTCCCACCCCTCATGTTTGCACTGCTTTGGGACGTCCCCATATGTGACGAATATGAAGAGGCGGCGACTGTCGGAGGACGTAAGAGAAAACAGAATTTTTGTAAAATCTTACCTGTAAAATTCCTTTCTCTGAGTCCTCCGACAGTCGCCGCCCCCGCCCCTCTTTTGGGGTTTGGTTGTATACTCTACTGCTATTCCACTGAAACTGAGATATGGTTGCAGGAAGTAGGAGGGTATTGACTGAGGGGACCACCCCTTGAGGGTGGGATATGTTAAAAGCTTTAATGTTAACATATTCTGTTGCCTAGCTACTCCTTCGGAGCAAAGTCTAATACCCATATGTGACGAATATGAAGAGGCGGCGACTGTCGGAGGACTCAGAGAAAGGAATTTTACAGGTAAGATTTTACAAAAATTCCGTTATTGTAATAGACATGTATACACATTATACTCCCAAAACGATTATGAAACACGGGCAATAAGCAATGAGGGACCACCAGGGGTCTCCACTGGATATCCTCAGCTGCCGTAGGCCGTGGAAGGATGTAGACCTCTAAAAAAACCACTTACGCGTTTTGGGGTGTTCCCCCTTCATCAGAGCTAGTCGGGGGAATGAGTGGTAGGGCTTTTGTATATTCCAAAAGGTCACATGATCAAGTCCCAAAGCTCCACCCTTTGTGGGTGGTTTAAGAACAATATAAATGTAAAGAAGTATATTACTAATAACAATAAAAGCATAAAAAATATAAATATATATAGAATCAATGCATGTGCAAAGAAATCAATAAAAGATGATTCCCACAGTACATGACAATATGACCATGGAAGAATCAGCCATGCAGAATTGCTTGACATGGAACAAACATCAGACCCTATTACCTTGTGCGATCAATAAATGCCATCCAAATGCAGCCACAGACTTAGTGTATGGTAGAAGAAATCTATCGAAATTCCCTTCTGTTCCTTGTATATTTTATATAATATGTTATAGTACATGCCGAATCTACATATACCACAGCTTTCATATAGATTGGAGCCACAATGTCATAAGGAAAGGACCGACAGAAATGTAAACCATCAGTGCAGATACCGAGAACAGGATTATGTTGCTATTAGAATCATTAGCGGAGCGTCCCTGTGTCTGGGGTCTTTGTGTCTCCGTTTCCGCTGATGTCCTATTGTGGATATCCTGTGCCATCCTGGGTACTTCCTGTATACATCACTTCCGGTTCCTGTAGAGAATGCGGAAGTGACATAGAATGGTCTGTCAAGACGGATCTCGCAATCCATGCTGCGCCATCTACCTGGCCCCAGCAAGAATTGCATGCAGAGCTTTGTAGCTGGAAATTTGGTTAATTTCTACATTGATTCCAATTGTCAATATTGTTCTGCTTCGCGTTATTGAACTGTTGTATAACACTAGTCAGACAGCTTAACAATAATTCAGAAGTCAAGAAACGGGAGACATCAGATCTGTATGTATTCTTTTTTCTGAATAACTTTGTAAAACTACAACATAAGCATAAACAAAACATATGTGTCAGTACATTAAACATTATACAGCAGAATCACTCCATCAGTGAAGGTACTTACAGACAATTCCATCATTAGGCCAAGAATAGATGAAAGCTCTTCTGCATGCTGTCTTCTGTATCAGGGGGTCAGTTGTGAAATGGAGGAAATACAGTTCCAGTTAAAGGTTACAGCCTCTCTCTGAAGAAAACACTACTTCCTGTCAAGCTCTGGCAAATAATAACTAACTCTGACCACTAGATGGCAGCAATGTCAAACAACATTGCAGTATAATCTATAACACATTTGCTATGACCAATATGGGCAGAACAAATATGCTGCATTGGGAACGGAATGATCGCACATACACTCATAGGGTGGCAAGATGGACTCAACTAAAAATGAGTAATAATACAGTAAAAAAAAAAAAAAAAAATATATATATATATATATATATATATGTATAGACACATATATAAAAAAACACATATAAAATGCATATGCGTCCATAGATGATTAATATTTCTGTATATAAATACCTGTAGCGAAGTTGACCACCACCTTTTGATGTCAAATAGTAAAAGATGTTATATATATCGTATACAAACTTGTTATAATACAATAAAATATAATATAAAATATACATAAAAGTATATATATAAAAAATATATTTCCTGACAGACTCCATGGCAGCACACGTATGGGTAGGCTCCGCCTCCTCTCCTACCCTATAGGACCCCACTCCCATAAATCTTTGCTCCATACCAGGAGCCGTGTTCCTTTTTCGTCCTCCTCCTGCGAGAAGGAAGTCTTACCTTATAGGACGTCTATCGGTTTCAGGCGAGCTGGTGGCGTGTGGACCTTGTTGATGTCAGATGCCTCCTGTTTTATGTCCAGCAATCTCGATATTTATCGGGTGGACCCGGGCAATATTATTTTAAAATGCTGAAGAGGCCGTAAATCCTGAATGAGAGGTGGGCTGCATTGATGGCCAATACGTCCTTGCTATTGAGCGGATAGGCCCTGGTGCCCTGTCACACACGCATGAATTCATCCAGGCCTGAGACTGTTCGTTTATCGTCATGGTGGTAAAGTATAAAACTTTCTTTTGGTTTCATTGTATTTCCTGTTTGTGCGGTGGAGCGCTCCTGCGTTCCAGATCGTCGCTTAGGCTCCTCCCCCTGCCTCGCTGGACCTTCAATTGGTTGTCCAGGATGAGGCTTGGCCCTGGTATCGTCTGCGCATGCGCGCGCATCGCTCCCGATCTCCTATGACGATATTGCGTCGTTTGGGGCGTGGCTTTGCGGCGCCCGGGAGATTTAAGCAGCTGTCATTCCTGTTTACAATGGGATGTCTGCGGGCGTTGCGGTGGCTTCCCCGTGCTGTTTCTCTGCTCTTCAGCGGTGAGTCATGCTTTGATCCAGGTGCCATTTGGGGTAAAAGGGTTGGTGTGGAGACGAAAGTCAGTACATGTATGCTTACTTTCTTCCTGTGCAGGCTTTTGCTTCTATCTGCAAATGGATGCTTCACCACCCCCCGGTGGCCAGTCCCTGCGCAACAGGTGAGCTAGTTTTTCTTAACCCTTACCTGCTTGCGTTGGCTGGTGGAATGGAGCCTAAGTGTGTTTTTCTTTCCCTATTTAGCCCTTTTAGGTCTGACCAACGCCCTATTTCTGGATCAAAGGATCGTTCTCCTTCAGCCCATCGGCATTCTTCATCAAAGTCTGGTCATAGGTCTAGCTCCAGGTCTAAACGACATGAGCACACTTCCAGTTCAGTCGCTCCACGGCAATCCCGCCATTCTGACCGAAGTTCAGGGAAATCATGCTGGGGCTGTCGAGCCCATATCCCTGAGGATAGATCCCTATGTGATACCTGTTATTCCAGGGTTTTGAGGGAAAAGCAAGACACTGCACAACCAGTGGAGGCTATGGTCAGGCGGATTGTAAAAGAATCCCTTAGAGATTGGGATTCGAGCAGGCTTTCGGGTCACTCTTCAGAGGCTCCTGGTTTCCTCCTAAGGGATGAAGTGGAGCCAGGTACCTCACAACCAAGTCGTCTGTCAGAAGATTCTACAGACAGTGAAGATGATTTGGCAGACCAGAATGTAGGTTTTGAACTTGCTATGGTCCCACCGCTAGTTAAGGCGGTTAAGGAGGCATGGGAAGATCCAGCTGAGTCCCCAGCTAAACAGAAGAAATACTTCAAACACCTCAAAAAAGAGCGTTCCCATTTTCCCCTCCTAGGGGAATTGGGAGAAATTATTACAGACGAGTGGCAGGGAGTTGAAAAGAGAAACTCTTTGTCATCTAAGGTCTCCAGAATGTATCCCTTTAAGGATGATAAGGTGAAACATCTAGACTCCGCTCCCACGGTGGATGCGGCCTTGATGAGGTTGGTGAAACACGTAACCTTACCATTGGAAGACTCAGTCTCATTCAAAGACGCTCTTGACAGGCGGATTGACACAGATCTTAAGAAGATTTATCTCTCCGCAGGTATGGCGTGTAAGCCGGCTCTGGCTTTGGCAGCCACATCCAAGGCAATGGAAGTCTGGGTAGACAGCGTGGAGGCTACACTTCAGACTGTCTCCGAAGAGGTGGCCAGGAGTTCAGCCATTCAGGAGTTGAGACTGGCAACGGCTTTCTTGGGTGAGGCATCCATTGATATAATCCGCTTGGCGGCGCGGGTCATGCTGTCTTCTGTCACGGCCAAACGCGCCTTGTGGTTGCGCCCCTGGTTGGCCGACCCTGCCTCTAAGCAGGCCTGGTGCAAAATTCCCTTTGAGGGTTCCTCCCTCTTTGGTAATAAACTGGACAGTGCTATTACCCGTGCCACTGGTGGTAAATCTGGTTTCCTTCCCCAGGATCGCCGGTTGATAGATCAGAGAAGACCTCAAAACAGACAAAATCCTGATCGTGCCAGAGAGGCCCGTTTTTACAGGCCCGGTCGTGAGTTTAGGAAGAACTGGAAGCGCCCTCAGTCTACAGGGCAGAAGTTCTCCAAAGGAAAATCTTCAGCAAGCCGAGAGGCGACGAAGTCTTTTTGACATCGAACCTGTCCAGACGGTGCGGGTAGGCGCACGTTTGCTTCAGTTTGCGCACGTCTGGGCAGCCTCGATCGAAGATCAATGGGCCGTCAGAACCGTATCACACGGACATGTGTGGATTTTCGACAGAAGCCCCATTCTTCGCTTCATTCCTACGGCCTTACCCCGTTCAGAAGAGAAGAAGTCAACTCTTCTTACATATGTAGAATCCCTGGTTGCCCAGGGTGCAGCAGTGCCTGTCCCAACCGTGGAACGGTTCCAAGGCATCTACTCTCCGCTCTTCATGGTCTTGAAGAAAAGCGGCTCTTGGAGGCCGGTTATAGACCTAACACACCTAAACACCTTCATCAAGAAAGAGAGGTTCAGGATGGAAACACTTTTTACAATTCGGCAAGTGGTACAGCCAGAGGATTGGATGATATCCATAGACTTGAAAGATGCCTACTTTCACGTCCCAGTCGCAGCAGAAATGCAAAAATTTCTCCGATTCGCAGTGGGTCAGGTGCATCTTCAATTTACCTGTCTCCCTTTCGGGCTTACCACATCACCTCGAATCTTTTCCAAAATCTTACTGGCTGTAGTAGCCCTGATCAGAGCAAAAGGGATTCGTCTTTACCATTACTTGGACGACTTGCTCCTTCTGTCAGAACATCAGGATCAAATTCTGCTTCACAGATCTCAAGTAATTTCCACCCTTCAAGAGTTCGGGTGGCTCCTGAATTTGGAAAAAAGTCATCTGGAACCCACGAAGTCGTTGGTCTTCCTAGGGGCCCTCTTCAACACTTCCAGAGGCACTATCTCCCTTCCATTAGAGAAGATTCCGACAGTTCGCAACAGGATTCGTCCGGCATTATCAGCCTCTCATCTCCGGGCATCCCAGTGCATGAAGATAATTGGGACCATGGTTTCCACGGCTCCCATGGTGAAGTGGGCACAGTGGAAGATGAGGCCCTTTCAGATGGGATTCCTCCAACAATGGAATTTCGAGAATCCAGAAGTCCTCATTCGGATAACTACGTCCATGAAGGACAGCCTAACCTGGTGGCTTCAGCGAAAGAATCTTTTAAACTGCCATTCAATCGTTCCAGCGTCCTGGTTGGTCATGACCTCGGACGCCAGCAGGACGGGATGGGGAGCGCATTGCCTGTCGGAGGTGGCCCAGGGCAGATGGGACTTCCCTACATACGGGGTGGTCTCGAATGTGCTGGAGCTTCGGGCAGCGTTCTGTGCTCTCCAGGCCTTTCAGCATCTGGCGACCGATGCCTCGGTCCTCCTAAGACTGGACAATACGACAGCCGTCGCCTACATCAAGAGACAAGGGGGCACCCGCAGTCCTTCTCTTCTGAAAGAAGTGAAACCTATTATGGATTGGGCTCAAAGACATCTGTCCAACTTGTCAGCCGCCTATCTTCCGGGTGCCCAGAACGTCCAGGCAGACTTCCTCTCGAGGTCTGCTCTGGACAACAACGAGTGGTCACTCCATCCAGAGACCTTCATATGGGTCATGTCTCTAGGTTACCATCCAGAGGTAGATCTGTTCGCATCTCCAAGCAATGCCAAACTGGAGAGATTCTACACGAGGTGGCGTTATCCCCAGGCCTACGGGGTAGACGCCCTGACGGATCATTGGAATTTTCAAACGGCCTATGCGTTTCCTCCAGTGCCAGTCATCTTCAAGTTTCTTCACAGACTCAGGACAGAGAGAGTGCAGATCATAGCGATTCTTCCCTTCTGGCCAAAGAGACCGTGGTTTCCTCTGTTGCTCCAGCTGAGCTGTCGGGACCCGATACCTCTGCCAGTCAGGCCGGACCTTCTGTCCCAAGGGCCTATTCTTCACCCCTGCCCAGCACAGCTTCATCTCATGGCATGGCTGTTGAGAGGGAAAGATTGAAAGCGCTCGGTTGTCCAAACGAGGCAATCGCTACAATGATGAGTGCCAGAAGACCCGGCACGAACAAGGTCTATGAAAAAATCTGGTCCAAGTTTAAGGATTATGTGGATAGCAGATCTAGCTCTGTCTCTGACCCAGGAATCCAGGATATTTTGGGCTTCCTCCAGTCCGGTCTGGACCTGTCATTGGCAGTAAGCTCCCTTCGGGTCCAAATTTCAGCCATTTCGGCCTTCACTGGGACTGCATGGGCGAAACACTCCCTGGTTCGCCAGTTCTTCAGAGGCGCTACTAGGTTAAGACCTCCTAGAAAGCCCAGGTTCCCTAAGTGGGATCTTCCTACGGTCTTGGAGTTTCTTTCCTCACTCACCTTGAATCAGAAGGATCCATTCTTCCTTAAAAACATCTCCATGAAAACAGCCTTTCTGGTGGCTATTACTTCGGCCAAACGGGTTTCTGAACTCGGTGCCTTGGGTTACAAGGAACCATTCCTTACGTTTTTCCCTGATCGGGTAGTATTGGTTCCGATGCTTGGCTCCAATCCGAAAGTAATGTCGGTATTCCATGTCAACCAGGAAATTGTCCTACCCACGTTCAAATCTCAAGATGAAAATTCTGTCCATCCTTTGGACGTGGGGGAAACTCTTCGGCTATATCTGGAGACTACAGCTCCTTTCCGCCAGTCAGACCATCTTTTTGTCCTCATCTGTGGAAAAAACAAGGGCAAACAAGCTTCCTCAAGATCTATAGCAAGTTGGATAGTTCAGACCATCCAGTGGGCATATAAAGCCAAGGGACTGGCTCCTCCAGAGGTGGTGACAGCTCATTCCACTAGAGGGATCTCTACGTCGTGGGCAGCTTCTCTTCATGTAGCTCCTGACGTGATTTGCAGAGCGGCTTCTTGGTCATCAATTCATACCTTTATGTCGCATTACTGTGTTGAACCGGCTTCTTTATCTTCGGTCAACTTTGGTTTAAAAGTCTTGTCTGTTGACGGTGCAAATTAAACCTTTTTCTGTTAAACCAGCAGTTACCCGCCCGGGTGTGTATGGCTAGTTATTTCCCATACGTGTGCTGCCATGGAGTCTGTCAGGAAAACGGAAAATTTATATCAATACTTACCGTAATTTTCCTTTCCTGATGGACTCCATGGCAGCAGGAGTCCCCTCCCATCTGCTGGAGTAGTTCTAGTTATGGAACACGGCTCCTGGTATGGAGCAAAGATTTATGGGAGTGGGGTCCTATAGGGTAGGAGAGGAGGCGGAGCCTACCCATACGTGTGCTGCCATGGAGTCCATCAGGAAAGGAAAATTACGGTAAGTATTGATATAAATTTTCCGTTATGAAAAACATGCCTAAGGATGGGTTAAAATTATGTAACAGGAGAATTCCATAGAAAAATTACTAAAATAGAATTATACTAAGAATCAGATGTAAAGTGTGCACAATGTAACTGCGTATGTGGAAAAGTGCGCCTATGAAAGTAATCATAATAATTACAATGGTAATGTTAACTGCATACGCATGAAAAATGCACACAAAAAGAATATATAATATGTAAAAAGTAAATGCATGTGTGTAAGCATACCTACACCCATATTCTCACGGACATATAATTATCTATGATAAATTTGGTATACCAATGTAATTGGCTAAACCCTGTGCATTTATTTGCACCCTAATGGGCACTTATATACATTAACACCTGACTTTATGTGCATATATGGAAGAGGAGAAGAAAAGAAAGGGAGAGAAGGGGGGAAAGAACCAAAAGCACTGGTTTAGACTGCTAAACTAGGTTGTGAACCTCAATGTCCTCATTCAGCCCTTTGGGGCTTCCCTTATCAAGTTCATCGGAAATGGCCTCAACACCAAAGACTTTCATGCATGTGGGATCCCCATTATGCTTGGTCTTAAAATGTTGGGGGACTGAATATTTGTCTTTCCCATGGAAGATATTACTTGTGTTCACCAATGCGGACTCTCAAAGGGCGGGTTGTACGGCCAACATAAAGTAACCCGCAAGGGCACAAAATGCCATAAATGACAAAGGAGGTCCCACAATTGATGAATTGTTTGATTTTGTGTGAACTGCCATCTGAGCCCACTATGTCCTGTTTCCGATGCCACATGAACTGGCACGTGCCACAATTTCTTTTTATATATATATATATATATTACTGTATTCTTACTCATTTTTAGTGGAGTCCATCTGGCCACCCTATGAGTGTAAGTGCGATCATGCCGTTCCCAATGCAGCATATTGACAATTGGAACCAATGTAGAAATGAACCAAATTCCCAGCTACAAAGCTCTGCATGCAATTCATGCTGGGGCCAGGTAGATGGCGCAGCATGTTTTGCGAGATCCGTCTTGACAGACCATTCTATGTCACTTCCGCATGCTCTACAGGAACCGGACGTGATGTATACAGGAAGTACCCAGGATGGCACCGGATATCCACAATAGGATATCAGCGGAAACGGAGACACACAGACCCCAGACACAGGGACGCTCCGGTAATGATTCTAATAGCAACATAATCCTGTTCTCAGTATCTGCACTGATGGTTTACATTTCTGTCGGTCCCTTCCTTATAACATTGTGGCTCCAATCTATATGAAAGCTGTGGCATATGTAGATTCGGCATGTACTATAACATATTTAACATATACAAGGAACAGCAGGGAATTTCAATTGATTTCTTCTACCATACACTAAGTCTGTGGCTGCATTTGGATGGCATTTATTGATCGCAAAAGGCAATAGGGTCTGATGTTAGTTCCATGTCAGGCAACTCTGCATGGCTGGCTCTTCCATGGTCATATTGTTACGTATTGTGGGAATCATCTTTTATTGATTTCTTTGCACATGCATTGGTTCTATATATATTTATATTTTTTATGCTTTTATTGTCATTAGTAATATACTTCTTTACATTTATATTGTTCTTGACCCACCCACAAAGGGTGGAGCTTTGGGACTTGATCATGTGACCTTTTGGAATATACCAAAGCCGTACCACTCATTCCCCCAACTAGCTCTGATGAAGGGGGAACACCCCGAAACGCGTAAGAGTTTTTTTGGAGGTCTAAATCCTTCCACGGCCTACAGCAGCTGAGGATGCCCAGTCGAGACCCCTGGCAGTCCCTTATTGCTTATTGCCCGTGTTTCATAATCGTTTTGTGAGTATAATGTGTATACATGTCTATTAAAAAAAATTGTTTTAAAGATAATGCGCTAGGCTGGTGCGCCCTCTGTCCGTTTCTCTTTTCTAGGGGGTAAAACTGCCCTGTATTGAAGTGGTTAAGTAACACCTCTCTGCTTGGATCACTTCTATTACCCTTAAACATTTCTTGCTTTCCTGGTGCTAATCTGGTTTAGGATATTGTAATAATGAGTAAATAATCGTATAATAAATGCATGCTTCTAGTGTCGATGCAAAACAAAATTCGGCCAATAATTATATAGGGAAAACTGCCTCTTTGCCTCTACCATGTATAGGAACAGGCATTGTGAACCTGTCCCTGATGGTAACAGATAGCCATGGTGCATTTTTCTCCATTTTTTTTTCTTTCTATTCTTCTCTTACTATATATATATTGAGTACAGTTATTTTTGTGTTACTTCTTTATACTTTTTTTTTCTTTTTTGTTTGTAGTCCTAAACTTTTTAAACGAATATATAAAAAAAAAATGCTATCTATATTCTTATGGATATTTCTACTGTGGTTTTTTGAGGTTTTAACCATCTTTTAAGATTTTATATCTGCATTTTTTATAGGAATTTGTTCACCATTATAACAGATATTTCTTTGATTTCTATTTCTACAGCATAGTACCATCCATATTGAAAGACCTCATTGTGACATCAACCAATCAGCATACACTGATGTAAGTTCTTTGGGATAAAACTTGACCACGTTAAAGAAAGCTTGCTTTTAATTAGGAACTTGAAAAAAAAATTGTATGCAAGATTAGTTATTCTTATAAGTCAATATGTTTTATTGATAACAGAAATTATACATTTCTCTTACGTCCTCTGACAGTCGCCGCCCACTCATACAGTCTTCATCAATGGGTATTGACCTCTTATCCACAGGAGCAAGCTAGGCATAAGACTTGTTAAAAACAAAGTCATTTATATAGACACACCTATGGGGGCTGTCCCACTGGTCCAATACCCCCCTGCTATCAGCCATCCCAACTCAGTTTGTCTTCTGCCTAGTTGAGGAGTAAGATAGGCTTCCCTGTGCTGGGGTTACGGTCTCAGCCTTTCTTCTATTTTATTATTTGATTTTATTTTCTCAGTGTTTTTTTCTTGCACTACTAGCTGTTTATTTCTCAGCATTTAGTTAGCCGATTCTTCGGATGACGACGGCGTTGCGGAGCTGGGTGTCGCACTGGTCATTCTGGTGTTCCAGGACAGAGGGCCTTATGGAGTCCCAGCCCGCCATCGAGCGTTTAGCGGGCTATGTGTACGCCCTGGCCTTGCAAACGACCTGTCCCTGTCCTCAGGGATGAAACCCTGCGAGGTGGCCACCTCATTTGAACGTCTCACCCACGGTTCCGTGCGTTGCTAGCGTCCTGCGTTTTTGGCTGACGGCACCCCCACCACCTGGGGTGGGAGGCTTCCCGTCGATGAGAGGCACCCACGCCATCGGGTATGGTGAGTAACATTCTGTGTGGGGCCTCTGTCTGGGGCTGGCAGTCTGCTGATCTGTGTTATCCCCTCATGTCTGTGTGTTTTGGGCTCCCTTACTCCCGGTCCCTGCGGGGGCGCTATCGCAGCGAGATCGCTATGTGGGGGGTTGTGGGGGTCCCTCCCCTGAGTGACACTGTGTATGTGGTTGGAGGTGCAGACATGTGTGGCGACCACTGCGGGTCTGCGGGTTAAAAAACCGCCGGTCCGCCATTTTAGGTGTGGGCGTGCTGCTGGCTTAGCTGGGCACGTATGCAGCAATGAATGTAGTGTGTTTTGGCGCCTTACGGCGCCATCTTGTGTGTGGCAATGTGTTCTTCGGTGCACATGTCGGCGGGCATTTTCCCGGAGCCTCCTATTACTTTCTATAGGCAACCATTTTTCCTTAGTCTGTTTTTCCTAGTTCAGCCTCATGCAGTGACATCACTTCCTTTTTCTCTGCAGTGGAGATCGGCTGGTGTGTGGTAACACTTGTGGGGTCTGTCTTGCTGTCTTTTGTGGGGAATATCTCTGGCTGTCAGCTCATTCCTACTTGCGGGGTCTGCTTGTATAGTCCTTCATAGCGGTGTACTGCGGTGGGATCGCTGTGCGCTTGAAGGGCCAGTACCTTAAAAAAAAAAAAAGTTTTTTTTTTTCCTGATGGAGTCCCAGGACAGCAAATTTCCCACAGCCTTAGTGGATGATTCAGGTTCCTCTGGATCTTCTGCGCTGCCTGCTCTGACTGCTGCACTTGCGACTTTAGCGTCCAAGGTGGATTTTTTTGATGGCTGAACGGGATACTAAGAAGAGGCCTAGGCTTTCTCTTTCTTCTGACTCCGATTCTGATATGGTTGCCGTGGACAGTGTGCCCCTTGAGGGGGTCTCGTTCTTCCCAGTCTGATAGGGAGGGGGAGGATGAGGAGGGGAATGATTCCCCCCCTGGGACGGCCGAGGAACGCGCAGCTATGGCTGCGCTGATTACTGCTATTAATTATACACTACATTTAGAGGATGAGCCCAATCCTCCGGGCAAGCGGTCCTCTTTTGGTACCCGCAGATCCCGTAAGGCGGCGCAGGTGTTCCCTTGCCCCGCTGAGTTCCACGAAACTGTGAATAAACAATGGCGCAATTTAAAGCTCAATTA
Organism: Pelophylax lessonae; assembly: GCF_965119305.1. Lineage (NCBI taxonomy): Eukaryota > Metazoa > Chordata > Amphibia > Anura > Ranidae > Pelophylax > Pelophylax lessonae. The sequence goes on from NC_138780.1 coordinate 62,061,069, forward strand.
CCCTCGTTACCCTTTTGCGTCTCCTACGGATTCGCGCTGGACTGTGGCTCCTAAAGTGGATCACACTGTGTCTAGGTTGAACAGAGCCACTCTGGTACCCAATCTGGTGTTCCGGGACCCTACGGATAGGAGGCTGGAATCCCTTGCCCGCCATTCCTATATGGTGGAGGGTTCCATGCTGAAACCTATTTTTGCCTCCGTCATGGCGGCTCAAGCTGTGGCAGATTGGGCTAAGGCGCTCAAACGCACCATCGTGACTGATTCTGCTCCTCCTACTACTTTGGAGATGGTGGACCAGATTTACCATGCGGTCATGTATCTGTGTGATGCGGCCTTGGATGAGGCCCCATTGGCGGCTCGCCTTTCAGGGGTCGCGGTGCTTCACCGTCGCTTGATTTGGTTAAAAAGCTGGTCAGCCGACCAGACTTCCAGGAAGACGGTGTCTGACATCCCTTATGTGGGAAATCGTCTTTTTGGGGACTCCCTGGAGGAATTGGTTAAAGGTGTCACTGGGGGCAAGAGCACTCTGCTGCCCTAGAATCCTAAGGGTAAGTTCTTCCGCGGTAAGTGGGGCCCTTCCTTTAAACCAAATCAGAGGTCCTTTTGTGCCTTCAAGGCGCAGGACAAAGGAAAACCCTTCAAGGGCCAGGGTGGCCAGAGAAAGCCCTGGGCGGGCAAGCCAAAAGCTGCCCAGGCTGGTGCGGCGACTCAGTCCTCCACTGCCTGAAGGGGCGTCCTCACCCGTTTCAGGGGTGGGGGGACGTCTGCGCGGTTTCCTCCAACGGATTCCGGACAGGTGGGTTCAGGAAATCATTTGATCGGGCTACAAGATCGAATTCCTTTCGTGGCCGGCGGACAGATTCTTTCCCTCAAATCTTCATTTGACCCCAGATCGATTGCTCGATCTTCATCGAGCGGTGCAGGATCTCCTCGCCCAGGGGGTTGTCGTCCCGGTGCCTCATCGGGACAGATTTCGGGGGTTTTATTCAAATCTGTTCACTGTGCCCAAAAAAGGAGGGCAAGGTGCGTCCGATTCTGGACTTAAAAACTCTGAACCGCTTCATGCGCGTTCAAAAATTCCACATGGAATCCCTCAGTTCGGTGGTGGCCTCCTTGAGTTCGGGAGATTTCCTGGCTTCTATCGACCTAAAGGATGCGTATTTACACATCCCCGTGTTCGAGGGTCATCAGAGGTACCTCCGATTCGATATCATGGAGAATCAGTTTGTGGCGTTGCCTTTCGGTCTCGCTTCGGCTCCAAGGGTGTTTACCAAAGTGCTGGCTCCTGTTCTTGGCCTGTTACGGGAACAGGGCATTGGGGTCTTGGGATATCTGGACGATCTCCTGTTAGGATCGAGTGCTAGTCAGAGCCTGCTGCGCGATCTGTCCACTACGGTTCAGACGCTCCAGGAGTTTGGATGGACCATCAACGTTCAAATGTCGACCTTGTCTCCTTCGGTTCGTCTCCCGTATCTGGGGATGGTCCCGGACTCCGCCCAAGTGAAGGTGTTTCTGCCGGAGGACAAGCTCCGGACCCTGCAGGACGAGGTCAGGTCCCTCAGGGACAACGAGTCCTCATCTCTCAGGACCTGTATGCGGTCCCTGGGTTTGATGGTGTCGGCCTTCGAGGCCATACCGTTTGCGCAGTTTCACACGCGGTCTCTCCAGGCGGAGATACTGGCCAGGTGGGACAGGCTCCCCCAGTCCTTGGACCTGAGGGTGTCTCTGAGTCACCTAACCAGAGGGGATCTTCTGTGGTGGCTCCAGTCCCCGGCGGTAGCGGGGGGAAAATCATTCCGGCCGTTGCTGTGGACTGTGATTACCACAGATGCCAGCCTGTCGGGCTGGAGTGGCGTCCTGGGCAACCTGTCTGCCCAGGGCATTTGGTCGGTGGAGGAATCCTCTCTACCGATCAACATCTTGGAATTGAGAGCGATCAGGCTGTGCCTGCTCCATTGGTCAGATCGTCTTCAGGGCCATCCTGTGTGGGTGCAGACGAACAACGCCACTGCGGTGGCTTACAACAATCACCAAGGGGGCACCAAGAGTGCCCGGGCGGCCCAGGAAGTGACCAGGATTCTGTCTTGGGCCGAGACTCACATCCCGGCGATTTCGGCAGTTCACATTCCAGGTGTGGAGAACTGGCAGGCCGATTATCTGAGCCGTCAGCCGTCAGGGTGAATGGTCCCTAAACCCGGAGGTGTTTCAGATGCTGTGTGCGAAATGGGGATCCCCGGATGTGGATCTGTTCGCGTCCCGGCTAAACAGCAAGGTGGGAAGGTTTGTGGCAAGAACGCGCAATCTGCTGGCAGACGCCTCGGATGCGCTGGTGGTGCCTTGGCATCGGTATCGTCTGATATATGCCTTTCCCCCGATTCAGTTGTTGTCCAGGTTCCTGCACAGGTTGGTCTCGGAACCGAAGTTGGTGATTCTGGTGGTCCCGGACTGGCCACGCCGGTCCTGCTACGCGGACATCGTTCAACTGGCCGTCGAGCCTCCATGGCGGCTACCGTTACGAGACGATCTACTGTCTCAGGGACCGATCTTCCATCCTTCTTTACAGTCGCTGGCTTTAACGGCGTGGCTGTTGAAAGCCAGGTCCTGAGAGACAGAGGTCTCGCGTCTGAAGTCATTCCTACTTTGCTCAAGGCTAGGAAAGCCTTGTCCGGTAAGATCTATTACCGTACTTAGAAGGCTTATTTTGCCTGGTGTGAAACCAGAGGTTTTCCTCCTCGTGACTACTCGGTGGCGAGGGTGTTGGCCTTCTTACAAACTGGTGTGGATCAGCGCCTGGCATTGACCACGATTAAGGGCCATCTGTCGGCACTGGCCGTCCTTTTTCAGCGCCCCTTGGCATCTAACTCTTTGATTCGCACCTTTATTCAAGGTGTACATCATTTGGCCCCTCCTCGGAGGGCGCCTCTACCTCCTTGGGACTTGAACTTAGTTCTGTCCGTGTTACAACGTCCTCCCTTTGAAAACATCAGGGAAATTTCTTTGTCTGTGCTGTCACAAAAGGTTGCCTTTCTAGTGGCGATCACTTCTGCCCGCAGAGTGTCGGAATTGGCGGCCTTGTCCTGCCGCTCCCCTTACCTGGTGGTTCATAGGGATGAGGTGGTCTTACGACCTAACCAGTCTTTTCTTCCGAAGGTGGTTTTTGATTTCCACCTTAATGAGGACATTGTTTTGCCTTCGCTTTGTGCGTATCCTAAACATCCTAAGGAGTTTGCATTACATTACTTGGATGTTGTCAGGGCGATCAGGGTGTACCTGTCGGCCACTGAATCCTTTCGGAAGTCGGATTCTCTTTTTTTCCTTCCTGAGGGACCTCGGAAGGGTATGGCTGCGTCTGCGGCGACCATTTCAAAATGGATCAGGCAGACGATTGTACAGGCCTATTCGATTAAGGAATGGGCACCGCCCTTCCCTGTCAAGGCGCACTCTACCAGAGCGGTGAGTGCGTCCTGGGCCTTCCGGCATCAGGCTTCGGTGGCCCAGGTGTGCAAGGCTGCGACTTGGTCGTCAGTGCACACCTTTTCAAAGTTCTACAAAATGGATGTTCTGGCATCGGCAGATGCCTCCTTTTGGCCGCAAAGTTCTGTGTGCGGCAGTGCCTTAAGGGGACCCTGGTTTTGTGGGTCCCTGGCTGTTGGGGTTGTTTTTTCCCCTTGTTTATTTGCTTTCCTGGGTTGTTGCTCCAGTTGAGCCTTTTTTGTTACCCAGAGGATTTACCTTTCTGTTCTAGTAAGGTTCCTTTCTCTGACTTGGGTGCTGCATTGCTTTTGTGAAGGTTACGTTTCCCACCCCTCATGTCTACACTGCTTTGGGACATCCCATTGGTGAAGACTGTATGAGTGGGCGGCGACTGTCAGAGGACAGAAGAGAAAACTGAATTCTTGTAAAATCTTACCGTAAAATTCCTTTCTCTGAGTCCTCTGACAGCTGCCGCCCCCGCCCCTCTATTGGGGTTCTTTGGACTTTAACTGCTTGCTACCAAACTGAGTTGGGATGTCTGATAGCAGGGGGGGGGGGGATATTGGACCAGGTGTGTCTATGTAAATGACTTTGTTTTTAACAAGTCTTATGCCTAGCTTGCTCCTGTGGATAAGAGGTCAATACCCATTGGTGAAGACTGTATGAGTGGGCGGCGACTGTCAGAGGACTCCGAAAAAGGAATTTTACGGGAAGATTTTACAAAAATTCAGTTTTCTCTTATGTCCTCTGTTCAGTTTTTAACTTGTACAATGTTGTGAATACATATGAATCATATCATACAGTAAACCTTGACTTCTAAAATATAATTGTATATTATCGCAGAAAATAAAGGGAAATGTTATAGTTCTATGTCCTATATTTCAAATGGTGACAACAGCATGTTGTCATTTAACAGCTGGGCTAATGATAACTAACCATTATTACCTTGTATATAGAAGGAGCTGTTGATTTCTCTTGAGATTATAATTGATGACATAATCTAAGCTCCCTTGAGTAGTGTGGCAAAAATAAAGGGAACCTATGATAAGGGACGGAAGTAAGGGTAGGATTTAGGTTGTGTGTAAGAGAAGGGTGCATTTAGGATGTATAATCCTGTCATGGACATTAGATTAGTTATTCTTTAATATAAAATGTGGAACATATACTGTTCCTTTTCCTACGGTAATCTGGATGAAATATTCCTTATTCAGTTGCATTTGTAGGGCACTTTTAGTGAGATGTTTATGCATAAAAAATCATTTCATAGTACAAACCAAAGGCATAACTAGAACCATCAGGAACCCTGTGCAAGAAACCATAAAGCCCTTTTCTCTGAGCCTGGCGGCAGAACGGCAGGGCCTGGTAGCAAGTGTGACCTTTGGGGCCCTGTTCTGCTAATGGTGTCAGTATTTTTCTTATTTTTGCCATTTTATTGTTTTTATTTTATTATTTTTTTACCATTTTATTTATTTAATTTTTTTTTACAATATTATTTTTTACAATTTTTTAGGAGCCTTGTTGGGTAAGATATCAGGGGTCTAAACAGACCTCAATCTCCATCTCTTCAGCCTCAGCTGTACAGAATGAATAGACAGGAGGAGCTTGGTACAAAGCTATCAGTTCATTTACAAACTGAACCATAATAAACACAGTTTACTATGTTTGTTATGAATGGACTTAGTCAGTAAATGGTATGGATAGTATTTATTCAGAAAAGGAAGGGGCCGGCAAGTGACACATTTACTGGGCCTTTTCCCTGCTCTCCATCCTGACATGTTCCCTGTAGCAGCTGGCCAGAGAGAGGGAAACCCAGCAGAGCTACTGGGGACGACGGGGGCCGGGGTAGAGCACAGGTGGCCAGGATAGACGACAGGGGTCGGGGGAAGCATTAAGAAGCTGGATAAGAGGAAGAGGGGAGGGGTCTGACTATGGCGCCAGCAAGGAGCATGTGCTGAGGTACAGGGAGTAGCTTATCCGGGAGAAATGAAAAGAGCATACCGCTCTCCAATGGCTGTCTGCAGCTAACCCCTGTATCCCCCGCCTATGCCTACCCAGCCTCACTTTCATCCTCACTAACAGCCTGTCGCCTCGGTCGGTGCTCAGAGGAGTCGGCGGGCCCACGCCCAAAGGAAGCCGGAGCTGTGGTCAGGAGGACAGAAATGCCGTGACATGCTGGGAGGTCACATGAGCCCGGCGAGTATAGCGGATCACCTGAGCGGGCTCGCATTGCAAGCTCGCCGCATAATCGGAGCAGAGCAGAGTGGACAGAGATCCGGTGTATGGGAGTCCTGGGACCAGAGAGGAGCCGGCGAGAGTTACGGAGCCCCAAGGAAAGGACTGGAATTGTCCGGCAGGGCGGACCGGCAGCACTGAGACCCGTAGGAGGTGAGAGGGTGTGAACCCCCCCATTAAAGTATAAGATTGGAATGCCATTATATGGCTGAGAGTCGGACCCCTGTTTCAGCCTGGAGTCTTGACTAGTAACCTAAGTAAGGTGATATGCGACAAGGGTGAAGAGTGAAAAAATATATAAAACATATTGCACCTCTGGATCTAAGTGCTAGAGTGGATACCCTTTTGAGAACAACAGTATGGACATTCTTTGCTATTTTGTGACTACCTGTGTTCTTCTCATGAATACCGATTGAGAGTTGATCTTATAGAGTATGACCATGCTGAAGGTTTAAACTAATTGAGGAATTTAATCAGAGTTGTAAAGCCCCCCATGAACACTTGGAATCTATGCCTGTATAAATATTTAAATTTGTCTGAGCAACTATAATAGTACTACGTTTGTGTGGAAAGTCTCAGGAAGAGGAAAGGAAGAGTGGTATTTTTTTTATTTTTTCCCCCCTCTGTCTCTCTTCCCTGTAATTACAAAATGAAAAACAGGCCTGCGAAAGAGGGAAGAGGGAAACCTGCAAAAGTAAGCGCAAGCCTGGGGACTATCAAAAAATATGACCTCAGAGGGGATGGGGGACAATGCAAATATTGAGAAACATCTAGGAACTAAACCAAAACAAGATACTAAAAGTATTAAAAAATCCAGAAATCAGAAAACTATAGGTGCAAACGGTGGAGGCAGTCCTATCCTCTCTGAAGACAGTGAACAGATGAATAGAGATACTGAAATAGAACTGGAGGAAGATCAAAGAGCTAAAGACCAACTACCTACAAAGTTTGAAATGATGGAGATTTTTGCAAAACTGCAGAAATCCATTAAAACTGAGATGGCTACATTGCATTGGGACTTGGGACAAATTCTGTCAAGAGTGGAAGAAGGAAAGAGATAAATTTGCTTAAAGATCACATGAGGAGGACACAAATAGACCAAAGAAATATGTTATACAAGATAGAAGATCGTTAAAACAGAAATAGAAGAAAAAATCTGAGAATTCAAGGTTTTCCTGAGACTGAGAAAGAAGAGAAATTGGAAGAAATGATTGAAACAGTATTTAATCCCCTTTTGGGAAAACCGAAAAAATGGAAATTGAAAGAGTACACAGAATTAGGAAGCCCCAGAACTTGCCAAGGGAAACTGCAAGAGATGTCATTAGGTTCCATAGGTATGAAGTAAGGGCTCAGATTTGGGAAAATCTGAGAAGTAGACCCCCATTAAGATACGAAGGAGGGAAAGGTAATCTCTCCTTTTTCTTAGCAGAGTCCCTTTTTTTCACCCTCCGCAGGGTATTATACGTTCTGTTTCCGCTTATTCAGCTTCTGTATAATGTCTCAGAAATCTTGTAGGTTATCTCCTTTTTCTCACCGGAGTCCTTTTTCTTCACCCTCTTTGCGTCAGGATGTGCCTTGTCTTTGCTTATCCAGCTCTTGTACAATATTTCAGATGAATAGAGAAGGGGGAGGAGGAGGTAGGAGTCTGATTGGGAAAGAGGAGAGGGGAAATATAGAAAAAATACAACAGACAGATGACAGTATTAAATTGTGTAACGTACAATGTCAGAGATCTGAACTCACCGGAAAAAAGACATAAAATCTTAAAGGAAGTTAAATATATGGAGGCAGATCTAGTATTCCTACAGGAGACCCATATTACACATTCATCTAATATTGGGCTGTATGCTAAAGATCACCCGCAGACTCTACAACGAAAAAATCGAAAGAAGTGACCATTGGACTAGCTAGGGGGGTGAGGTTCTCCTTGGAAGAAAGAGCCCTGAAGGGAGATTCATTTTTTTGAAGGGGAAATTATTTGACCGTGAGGTTACACTGGTAAATGTGTACTGTCCAAATGATAAACCAGTGGAGCTACCTTAGGGAAGATACTATGGAAATTAATGAATTTCAAAAAAAGGTTGCGTGATACTGGCCGGGGACTTCAACTTCTGCCTGGACCCTGAAATGGATAGCACCTCGCAGGTACAGAGGAACAGCATATCACACCTAAGAATGATAAAGAAGAAATTATATCAATGTCAATTATCAGACATATGGAGAGTGTTCCACCCAAACGAACGGGATTACATATTCTGTTCCCCTGTACATGGGACATACTCGAGGATCGACTTTGTAATGATCGAACACAGACTGATAGAGTCAGTGATGGAGGCTAAAGTTGGGATTAAAACTTGGTCTGACCATGCACCAGTTACAATAATGCTGAAAAATACCAGGAGGACAACCTAAAATGAGTTCATGGAGAATAAATGAGGAGTTAATAAGAGATAAAAAATGGGGAGAAGAAATAGAAAAAAAGCTGGAACTATACTTCCAAATAAATGAGACAGAGGAGACCCCAAAAGATATTCTTTGGGAGACACATTATTGCTGTCTATTACCGTTATACTGAAAAAAGAGAGACTCTACATTATGTTCTAGCTATAGACCTATCTCGCTCCTGAATGCAGATGTAAAACTTTTTACAAAAGTATTAGCAACAAGGATGAAGAGGTTGATGACGGAGTGGGTACATAGCGATCAAGTAGGTTTTATCCCTGGGAGACAGGGAAGGGATAATGGAGTAAGGACAATTCTCCTAATGCAGCAGATGGTTAAAAATGGATCCCCAGGGCTGATACTGTCGATAGATGCCGAAAAAGCATTCAACAGGGTCAGGTGGGAATTTATGCTAAGAACTCTTGAAGAGTTGGGAATTGGTTTGAGGATGATGACCTGGATAAGAACATTATATAGCCACCCTACCGCTAGAGTAAAAATAAACGGGATCCACTCAGAGCCATTCAAAATGTATAATGGAACAAGGCAGGGGTGCCCTCTCTCACTGATGTTTTGTCCTCTCTCTAGAACCCCTCCTGGCAATAATAGGGGGGAGCCCCGATGTGAGGGGGGTGGAGGTCAGAGATGTGGAGCACAAGGTTGCCGCCTTTGCGGACGACGTTCTGCTCTACATCTCCAACCCTAGAATAACCTTGCCAAACTTGATGAAAATTTAGAAAAGGTATGGGGAGTTATCTGTTTTAAAAATTAACCCAGCAAAAGCAGAGATATTAACCACCTCCATACAGAGCAGTTACACCCCCTTCCTGCCCAGACCAATTTTCAGCTTTCGGCGCTTTCACACTTTGAATGATAGATACTCATGCAACGCTATACCTAATCACATTTTTTATCATTTTTTCACACAAATAGAGGTGTAGATATAGATGACAGGTACTTGGGTACTCTGATGACAGGTACTTGGGTACTCTGATGACAGGTACTTGGGTACTCTGATGACAGGTACTTGGGTACTCTGATGACAGGTACTTGGGTACTCTGATGACAGGTACTCGGGTACTCTGATGACAGGTACTTGGGTACTCAAAGTACCCGAGTACCTGTCATCCGAGTACCCGAGTGCCAGTCATCAGAGTACCCGAGTACCTGTCACCAGACCATCAGAGTACCCGAGTACCTGTCACCAGCCCATCAGAGTACCCGAGTATCTGTCATCAGAGTACCTGATGGGCTGGTGACAGGTACTCGGGTACTCTGATAGGCTGGTGACAGGTACTCGGGTACTCTGATGGGCTAGTGACAGGTACTTTGATAGGCTAGTGACAGGTCCTCTTTATTGGGGGGGGCAATCAGTGTGTTTTGGGATGCACTGTAATCGATAACTAGCTGTTACCACAATCTCCTCCTCACACAGGATCAGTGTGTGAGGAGGAGAACACGGTGACAGCTAGTTACCGTGTTCTCTGTTGACACTCTGTGACCGGCTGTGATTGACAGCCAGTCATGTGGTAAAAAGCCAATTTCATTGGCTCTTTACCTAGATCGGGGATGGGCTCTCTCCGAGGGATGATCCTCGCCCTCGATCGCGGGGCTGCACGCCCCCGGGGGGCGTGCATTGAGGGGAGAACGAGCGCCTCGCGCTGGAGTCGCTCATGTGATCGGCTGTGATTGACACAGCCGATCACGTGGTAAACAGCCAATTTCATTGGCTGTTTACCTTGATCGGGGATGGGCTATGTCCGGGGAACAAACCTCATCCCTGATCGGCGCGCAGTAGGGGGGAGAGCGGGCCGCCGTCATATGACGTCGGCCCGGATCGGTAAAGCCTTCCTGCCGCCGTCATTTTTCAATGAGGCGGTATGGAAGTGGTTAAATAATAACATGAGTATACAGGAGGAAGAGGCTCTAAAACAAGAATTTCCCTTTGTCTGGGAAAAAATCGGAACTGAAATATTTAGGAATTAAATTAACATTGTCCCCCGAGAAATTGTATAAAGTAAATTATATCCCATTATTAAATGAAATAAGAACAGAAATTAATAAGTTCACAACTCGGGCTCTTTCATGGATAGGAAGAATAAATATTATAAAAACGGCAATCCTACCAAAGATCACTTATAAGTACCAAATGCTACCAATACCAATTCTCCAGACATATTTTAAGACCTTAAAATCTCAAGTAATAAGATTTATATGGAAAAAATAAAAACCTAGAATACAATACGCCGTATTAACTAAAGGAAAAATACAAGGGGGGCAAGCTGTACCGGATTTTAAAAAATACTACGTTGCGACAATACTTTCACGGGTTATGGAATGGGGAAAGATAAAAAGTGATAAAAGTTGGGTGAAAATAGTAATTCACATTTAGGAAAAATTATATGGATACCACCACAATATAGAAAATTAAACACAAAGACACATACAGTGCCTTGCGAAAGTATTCGGCCCCCTTGAACTTTTCGAACTTTTGCCACATTTCAGGCTTCAAACATAAAGATATAAAACTGTAATTTTTTGTGAAGAATCAACAACAAGTGGGACACAATCATGAAGTGAAAGGAAATTTATTGGATATTTCAAACTTTTTTAATAAATAAAAAACTGAAAAATTGGGCGTGCAAAATTATTCAGCCCCTTTACTTTCAGTGCAGCAAACTCTCTCCAGAAGTTCAGTGAGGATCTCTGAATGATCCAATGTTGACCTAAATGACTAATGATGATAAATGGAATCCACCTGTGTGTAATCAAGTCTCTGTATAAATGCACCTGCACTGTGATAGTCTCAGAGGTCCGTTTAAAGCGCAGAGAGCATCATGAAGAACAAGGAACACACCAGGCAGGTCTGAGATACTGTTGTGGAGAAGTTTAAAGCCTGATTTGGATACAAAAAGATTTCCCAAGCTTTAAACATCCCAAGGAGCACTGTGCAAGCGATAATATTGAAATGGAAGGAGTATCCGACCACTGCAAATCTACGAAGACCTGGCCGTCCCTCTAAACTTTCAGCTCCTACAAGGAGAAGACTGATCAGAGATGCAGTCAAGAGGCCCATGATCACTCCGGATGAACTGCAGAGATCTACAGCTGAGGTGGGAGACTCTGTCCATAGGACAACAATCAGTCGTATACTGCACAAATCTGGCCTTTATGGAAGAGTGGCAAGAAGAATGCCATTTCTTAAAGATATCCATAAAAAGTGTTGTTTAAAGTTTGCCACAAGCCACCTGGGAGACACACCAAACATGTGGAAGAAGGTGCTCTGGTCAGATGAAACCAAAATCGAACTTTTTGGCAACAATGCAAAATGTTCTGTTTGGCGTTAATGCAACACAGCTCATCACCCTGAATACACCATCCCCACTGTCGAACATGGTGGCAGCATCATGGTCTGGGCCTGCTTTTCTTCAGCAGGAACAGGGAAGATGGTTAAAATTGATGGGAAGATGAATGGAGCCAAATACAGGACCATTCTGGATGAAAACCTGATGGAGTCTGCAAAAGACCTGAGACTGGGACGGAGATTTGTCTTCCAACAAGACAATGATCCAAAACATAAAGCAAAATCTACAGTGGAATCGTTCACAAATAAACATACCCAGGTGCTAGAATGGCCAAGTCAAAGTCCAGACCTGAATCCAATCGAGAATCTGTGGAAAGAACTGAAAACTGCTGTTCACAAACGCTCTCCATCCAACCTCACTGAGCTTGAGCTGTTTTGCAAGGAGGAATGGGCAAATATTTCAGTCTCTCTATGTGCAAAACTGATAGAGACATACCCCAAGCGACTTACAGCTGTGACGCTACAAAGCATTAACTTAAGGGGGCTGAATCATTTTGCAAGCCCAATTTTTCAGTTTTTTATTTGTTAAAAAAGTTTGAAATATCCAATAAATTTCGTTCCACTTCATAATTGTGTCCCACTTGTTGATTCTTCACAAAAAATTACAGTTTTATATCTTTATGTTTGAAGCCTGAAATGTGGCAAAAGGTCGAAAAGTTCAAGGGGGCTGAATACTTTCGCAAGGTACTGTATCATTTCAATGACAACTTTGTGTTAAAAAAAATATATATATATATATATATATATATATATATATATATATTTTTTTTTTTTAGTCATTTTTCAAACACCTGTGACAAAAAAATGAAATATTCAATGAGCTCAACATGCCTCTCAGGACATTCCTTGGGATGTCTTCTTTCCAAAAAGTGGTAATTTGGGGGTGTTTTGTACTGTCCTGCCATTTTAGCACTTCATGAAATGAGACAGGCAGTCAGAAAGTAAAAGCTGCATACATTCCAGTATTTACACCATAGTTTGTAGACGCTATATTTTTTTGTCAAAGCCATGAAGCTAAATACATTTTGGCCAAAATATATGACATAAATTGAGTATGTTGAATATTTTTTAAAAGACAAAGTTGAAAATGTCATTTTTTTCTCAAAATTTTCGCTCTTGTTTTATTAATATCGCAAAAAATAAAAAACGCAGAAGTGATCAAATATCACCAAAAGAAAGCTCTGTTTGTGGGAAAAAAAGGACGTAAATTTCGTTTGGATACAGCATTGCATGACTGCGCAATTGTCAGTTAAAGTCACGCATTGCCAAGTTGAAAAAAGGGGTCTGGTCTTTGAGCAGTCAAATCCTCCGGGACTTAAGTGGTTAAAGGTTGATGAAGGTAATTTGGTTACTAAAGACAGGGAGAAGGCAAAGGTTTTGAATGCATTCTTCTCCTCGGTCTTCACAAAGGAAAAAGGGGGATATAGTTACTAAGAGTGTAATGTTAATAACACATCATAGAATGTACCCTCGTGGCTAACAGAAGCTAGTATCAGAAATATTCTAGAAAAACTTAATGCAAATAAATCACTAGGACCAGATGGCTTACACCCAAGAGTTCTTAAGGAACTCAGTCAGGCAATAACTAGACCATTGTTCCTAATTTTTATTGACAGCATACTGACTAGAATGGTACCAGCTGATTGGAAAAAAGCCAAATTGATACCAATTTTTAAAAAAGTGCTGAGATATATCTCTGGAAACTACAGGCCAGTCAGACTAACATCAATAGTCGGTAGGCTAATGGAGGGGATGATATAAGGGACTATATCCAAGATTTTGCTAATGAAATCAGTATCATCAGTAGTACTGTAATCAACATGGATTCATGAAGGATCGTTCTTGCCAGACTAATCTATTAACATTCTACGTAGAAGTGAGCTGCCATCTAGATAAAAGAAGGCTTGTGGATGTGGTGTATCTGGATTTTGCAAATGCAATCTTCAACTTGATACAGTTCCCAAAACGTTTATTTTACAAAATGAATTATTTTGGCATTGACCATTAGGTATGTACCTGGATTGAAAACTAGTTACAAGGGCGTGTCCAAATGGTGGTGATAAATAGCGAGTACTCGGAATGGTCCAGTGTGGTAAGCGGGGTCCCCCCAGAATCTGTCCTTAGGCCAATGCTGTCTAATTTATTTATAAATAATATAGAGTATGGGATAAACAGCTCAATCTCAGTATTTGCAGATGATGCAAAGCTAGGCAGGACAATAACTTTTGCACAGGATGTGGAAACCTTACAAAGAAGACCAAAATAAAATAATGTGGTGGGCAACTACATGGCAAATTTGTTTTATTGTTGAAAAATGTAAGGTAATGCATTTAGGTGCTTAAAATACAAATGCAAGTTACTCACTAGATGGAGAACCGCTGGGTGAATCCAGGATCGAAAGGGACTCTGGGGATCCTAGTAGGTGACAGGCTCAGCAATGCCAAGCTACTGCAAGCAAAGCCAACAGAATATTGACATGCATTAAAAAGGGGATTTAGTCCAGTGATAAAACAATATTTCTCCCATTCTACAACACTCTGGTACAGCCACATCTTGAGTATGCTGTCCAGCTCTGGGCACCAGTCCTCAAGAAGGATGTGCTGGAACTGGAAAGAGTTCAGAGAAGGGCAATAAAGCTAATAAAGGGACTTGAGAACCTCAGTTATGGGGAAAGACTACAAGCTATGAACTTATTCTATCTGGAAAAGAGACGCTTTACAGGGGAAATGATAGCGATATACACATAACTTACTGGTGATCGTAGCATAGGGAAAAAACTTTTCAGTGAAAGGGAGTTTAAAAAGATATGCGGCCATTCATTGAGATTGGAAGAGAAGTGGTTTAACCGTAATCTGCCTAGAGTGTTTTTTACCATCAGAGCAGTAAGGACGTAGAATTCTCTTCCACAAGCAGTAGTATCAGGGAGTGTTGATAGTTTAAAAAGACAATTGGATGGGCATCTTAACAATTACAGCATACAGGGATATACAATTTAATATTGACATGAATACACACCCGCACAGGTTGAACAGGATGGACTGGTGTATTTTTTCAGCCTTGCCGACTATGTAACTAGGATTGTTCATTCATAAAAGGGACAGTACACTTGGATTAAAGAGGCATGGCTCTGTGCAGGCTCCCCCCCCCCCCCCACCAAGGAACTCCCACAATTTAGGCTTCAAAAAGGGGTAAGGCTACAGCTGCAATATATAGAGGTATATTTGGGGGGCTGTAAGACTGAAAATCCTCGCGCTTATGGTGAATAGATCTCAAAAAATATATATATGTGTGTATGTGAGCTGCCTGCTGCAAGAAAAAAGTGCAAGTGCTTTTTTGAATTGTGTTGGTCAGTGATTGCAGCGCTGCTACAAAGTGTTTACGTGCATAAATACCATATAATTCTCAAATACATAAATAATAAAATATTAAAATTGATATTACAATATTTTCATAAAGTGCAAATATCTGTGCTGTGCAAAATAACTTGTGCAAATAACTTATTATAAATGAACAATAGTGCTGTGCTAATATTTGGGGGGCTGTGCACTTGATCCCCTGAATGAATGAATGATTGTTCTTTAACCCCTTGCTGCTGCGTATGCACATATATACAGTGTACATGTCTTTGTGTCTTGTTTCCTGTACTAATAATCAGAAACGGGAAAGCCCCATTTCCGATCACCTGATCACTGAAATAGCCTCTGGTTGGCTATCACAGTGATCAATCACTGTAAATGTCTCTCCTGTGTATGCTTTCTCCTCTGAATGGAGAGAAAGTTACATAGACACATTGCATCTTTCTCTCCTTGTTAATGGAAGAAAGTGTAAATAAACAGGTGTGTATAAAAAAAATAGCTAGATCAAGGTTTAATTTAGGGCCAGGGTCAAACGTCAAGGTCAGTGTATGTTGGGTAGGATTTAAAAAAAAAAAAAAAAGCATTCTTTACAGTGGAACTTCACTCTGCCAATCAACACCGACTATTTATAATCCTTATGCTGCTAACATTAATAAATACAGATAGGAAAGTATAATATAGTTACCTCTTTTAAACATTTGTTTTTACATTTCTTCAGTTATTTTCTGGTGTCCAGGCCTATGCAAATTATGTCATACATCCCAGGAGTCTTCAGGAGGGAGGGAAGGGCTTTCTCAGCTAAGCTCACCCTCTTGCCTGCATGCCTACTCAAAGGGCTGATGGATTCCAAGAAGTAAATTCTACACAAATCATCTGCTCTCACTCAAGATGTCCCTAGCCAGAAATGCTAGGGAGTGTTTTTCAAAGTGATTTATCAGCAAAATAAAGCATGAAGACATGGATGAATTGGGAAGTATGCTTTGTATATTAAAAATGAAATAAGTAACATTTTTGGTTTTGGGGTGCTCAGATGCAGTGTAGTTCCACTTTAAATTAGTGTCAGTGTGTTTTAGGTAGGATCCAAAAGCAAAATACGCACCATTGTTTCTGGGCCATGCTATGAGTACAAACAACAAATAATTTACACATATGTGGTATTACAGCGATTGCCAAGAGCAGGAGAATTTATTTTAGGTTGTTCTTTGGTGGTAAGTTATGGCAGTTACAAGCAAAATGGAGCTAAATTAAAACAAAATTATTGTGACAGCAGACAGGTAAAATCTCCTGGTTGCATCCAGGATGGGATATATGTGTGTCCTAGATTTAGACTGTATGCAGAGTTGTTCCACTAGGGGGCAGTGCTGAGTTCTCAAGTGGTAGAGGTAATGAGACCAGCTGAAGAGATTTGGCTCATTAGGTTCTTTAACCACTTTAGCCCCGCTTACATTGAGGCTACTGCGGCAAAGTGCCGCGATCCCGTCCAGCAACGTAGACCTACGTCGCTGGACTCCGCCCCTTGTGGGCGGCGCTCGCGCGCCGCCGGAGGCTCGCTCCCGCTGTGTTCATTCACAGCGGGAGTCGGGCCAGGGGAGGAGCAGCGGCGATTGCCGCTGCTCTGCCCCGATCGTCGGGGCTCGAGTCTGGAGATCCGCCCGCTGTGTGTAAACACAGCAGGCGGATCTCCATAGTGACAGGGACTGACAGATCGGAGTGTTCAGCATAGCTGGACATCCGATCTGTCCTTCTGTCACACAGTCACCTCCCCCCCCACACGTCAGTAAGCACCAGGCATACATTAACCCCTCCCTCTCCAATAAAATTAACCCCTTCCCTGCCAGTGTCATTTTTACAGTAACAGTGCATATATATAGCACTGATTACTGTAGTAATGTCACTGGTACCCCCAAAAGTGTCAAAAATGTCAGTCACGGGTCCGATCTGTCCGCCGCAATGTCGCAGTCCCGCAAAAAAAATCGCAGATCACCGCCATTACGCGTTAAAAAAAAACCCACCAAAAATGACAGAAATCTTTCCCTTAGTAAACGCAATAACTTTTGCGCAAACCAATCAAAATACGCTTATTGCGATTTTTTTTACTAAACATAGGTAGCATAAAACAAATTGGCCAAAAATTTTAAAAAAATTTGATTTTTAAATTTTTTTTGGGGGGAATTTCATATAAAAAAATGTGAAAAATATTGTTATTTTTTCAAAATAAATGCTCTTTTTTTGTTTATAGCGCAAAAAGTAAAAATCGCACAGGTGATCAAATACCACCAAAAGAAAGCTCTGTTTGTGGGAAAAAAAGGACGTAAATTTCGTTTGGGTACGGCGTCGCACGACCGCGCAATTGTCAGTTAAAGTCGCACAGCGCCGAATCGCAAAAAGTGGCCTGGACGGAAGACAGCAAAATCCTCCGGTGGTAAAGTGGTTAAAAACTCCCAGCATGCCTAGAGAGGGTCTCCAACCTGGAACCAGTTTGTTGCCTCTGGAAACTGGGGAACTTGAGACCTACTTGTGCGGTGAGACAGCCTGTGTGACAGACCTCTTAGACAGGGAGATAAGTGCTAGGGGCAGCACAAGGCTGCATCTACTTGTTAGCTAGGGAAACATCCTGTGTAGTGAGTTGCCAAATTGGCAAGGGTTTATTTTCATGTTTTCTTTTTTTGTTTGTTGCCATTTATGGTTTCGTAAAAAGTGTAAATAAACCGCACCTTTTTGTTTTTCACCTTTAAAACAATAAATGTATACAATATATACAAATGTTTTAATTAGAAATGTTTAGGCATTTTCATGTTTATTTCTTTTGTTTGTATTGATATGGCACAAAAACGTTGAGAAACAAAAAGCCAAATCTGACACATTACACTCAAAACTCCAAAAATAAACTGGACAAAATTATTGCCACTTTTCAAAATTGTAATAAATAATTGCATTCCAAGTTTGTGATGCTCCTGTAATTTGTAATTTAAACTCACCTGTGTCAATTAACTAGTTAAAATGGTGAAAAATTTACTTAACCTTTCTGTTGTCTGTCTCTGTGTGCCACACAAAGCACTGAAAAGGGAAAGAACAGCAAAGAAATGTCTAAGGATTTGAGAACAAAAATTGTGGAAAAGCATGGACAATCTTAAGGTTACAAGTCTATCTCCAGTGATCCTAATGTTCCGGTGTCCACAGTGCGCAACGTTTTCAAGAAGTTTACAACCCATGGAACTGTAACTAATCTCCCTGGACATGGACGAAAGAGAAAAAAGGATTGTTCGAATGATGGATAAAGAGCTTCGATTAACTTATAGACAAATTCAAGCTGACCTTCAGGCACAGGGTACAACTGTGTCAGCTCGCACTATACATCGCCATCTGAATGAAAAAGGGACGCTGTAGTAGGAGACCCAGGAGGACCCCACTGCTGACCCAGAAACATAAAAAAAGCCAGATTGCAGTTGCAGTTCAGGCAAAACGTACCGAAGGAAGCCAAAATCCTTTTGGGAGAATGTGCTGTGGACAGACAAAACAAAACGACAGCTTTTTGGTAAAGCCCATCATTCTACTGTTTTCAGATAAAGAAATGAGGACTTTAAAAAAGAGAATACAGTCCCTACAGTCAAACATGGTGGAGGTTCACTGATGTTTTAGGGTTGCTTTTGCTGCTCCAGGCACTGGGTGTCTTGACCGTGTGCATGGCATTATGAAATCTGAAAACTACCAAAGAATTTTCAGGTGCAATGTAGGGCCCAGTGTCATAAAGTTGGAACTCCATCAGAGGTCATGGGTCTTACAGCAGGACAATGACTCGAAGTACACATCAAAAAGCACTTAGAGATGGTTCAAGACAAAACGATGGAGAGCACTGAACTGGCCAGCAATAAGTCCAGATCCAAATCTAATAGAGCACCTGTGGAGAGATCTCAAAACAGAAGTTGGGAAAAGGAACCCTTCCAATTTTAGAGACCTGGAGCAGTTAGCGAAAGAATGGCCCAAAACTCCATTAGAGAGGTGTAAGAAGCACATTTATTGTTACAGGAAGCAATTTATTTGTTACTTTTTCCAAGGGGTGTGCTACCAAATAATTGAGGGTGCCAATAATTTTGTCCAGTCCTTTAAGTTTTGCATGGAATGTGTCAAATTGGGCTTTTTGTTTCTCCACTTTTTGCGTCATATCAATACAAACAAAAGAAATGAGAATGCCTAAACATTTGTAATTGCAACAATTTTCTGGGCGAAGTAGGGCATTATCTGACAGAAATGCAGGGGTGCCAATATTTTTGGCCATGACTATTTTTTTTTTTTTTTTTTTTTACTATTTTGGACTAGTTTTCATTTGATAATAAATTGACAAATTAAATACATTTGATAACCTTAAATTTGAGAAATTTAGGAAAAGTCTATTACCATTTACTACCTGGATACACTAAGCAGGTACGCTGATATGTACAGTTTTACTACACATGTCAAAGTTTCAAAATTGTGTTCAGACATTAGGATTTGTTTTACCTTCCATCATGAAGGGGTTAAACTTCACATAGCAGGGATTGGTTACATGCTCATTTTTCAATACTCGTTCATCCTAGAATCCAACAGAGCCTGGGTGTTGCATAGACTTGTGGCCCTATTTGTGGCATTCTGCCACAATATAGTCACATAAATATGATGATATGGACAGCACACGCTTGTGTTAGTTGATACTGAAAACTGGAACATCCTATTCATTCTTATAGATACATCCATACATATAGGATCTGCAGCCCACCTGCATGTCTGATTACCAATAAAGACTCATATGGTGCTGTATCTATGTGGTGATAGTTATAGTATTAATTTATGGTACACAGACTACACTAACAGTATTTCCATGGTCCACCTCATTTCCATATTTCTTCCTAGATTGAAATACCTGAAAGAAAGACCTCTCTTCCAAAGCATCCTGACAGCATATCTGACGCAGTTTCATTGGTAAGGAATGCTTTGTATGACGTGCACTATATCTTAAAATTACAGAAATGACCAGTGACATTAACAATTACAGTTGTTGGAGCCATATGGCTTGGAAGGTGTTATTACATTGTCAATGAACTAATGCTGTTTGAATACTACAGTCTCCACTAATAAGTTCTCACACTTTTTCTACTGTGTAGAATAGCCTCTTTTTAATGAAAACCTCAATAAAAGGTTTTAAACCCAGTGGCTTTTTTTGGTATGTGTAGAAATGCGCTTTTGGTATTTTGCAAGATTATTATGTGCTATAAATTGTCTCCAGCATTGCTCCTGTTTCTTCTTGTTGGAGGCCACCATTTTGTTAAAACCCAAGCAGTCACTTCCCTTTTGGAAACTCTCCCCTTCTACTTGGTCTCAAAAACGATATATTACATTCTTCATATAAAATATGTACATTTCCAGCTGTGATTGCATGTCTCGGCGAAGTTAGGGAAGAAGCTTTACAGTGCTGAAGTTCACAGATCTGTCAGTGAAGGAGAAAGGAGAGAATACCAGGGAGATAAAACACTAACCTTGTAAATTGAAGTCTTTTTGTGTTTCCCTGGCAGTAGAGTTTGTTCTGTCACCTATCCTGCTTTTCTTTTCTCCCTCCCTAATCTGTGTTCCCTCAGCACAGTCTGTATCATTTCTGTTGCTTTCTCCCCTTTCAGCAACAGTAAATCTTCAAGCTGTCAGCAGATCAGCGAGCATAGGAAGAATAGACAAGGGAGCTAGAGAACAGGAGGCCTTGGGAGGACCAAAGAGAGCGGCTTGGTGGATATTTTTAGAGCCGGTTAGTGATGTAGCTGGGGGTAGAGTTGTGGATGGCTTTGTAAACTATTGTTAGTACTTTGAATTTTATTTGTTGGGCGAGTAGAAGGCAGTGAAGGGATTGGCAGAGAAAGGTGGATGAGTCTTGCAGCAACATTTTATTATGGACTGAAAGGGGGATAGTCTATGTAAAGGTAATCCAATACGGAGGGAGTTGCAGTAGTCAAGGTGAGAGATAATCAGGAAGTGAATTAGAAGCTTGATGGTGTCATTGATTAAAAAGGGCATGTAGTACAGATGTTGTGGAGGTTAGGGTGGCATGATTAAACAGGGAATAGATGTGGGCCTGAAAGGACAGTTCAAAGTCCAGGCCACCCCTGGCACCCTGGCATGTGTGGAAGAACTGATAGTTGTGCCATTGATCTTGACAGAAATGTCAGGGAAAGGGGCATGTTGAGGAGGAAATATAATGAGCTCGGTTTTAGATAGATTCAGTTTGAGGAAGTTGTGTGACATCCAGGCTGATACGTCTGTAAATCAGTGATGCCAGAGGAGACTGATAGGGTGAACTGAGTGGTAGAGAGATAGCTTTGGGTGTCATCAGCATAGAAATGGTAGTGGAAGCCATGGGAGACTATCAACTAACCCAGGGAAAAAGTGTAAATTGAGAATAGTAGAAATCCAAGGACAGAACCTAGGGGGACCCCAATGGTAAGAGGAGTTTGAGAGGAGGAAGTTGAGTTGTGACACTGAAGGTGCAGTGAGATTGTAAGATTTGAACCAATTGAGAGCGCAGCTACGGAGACCAAGCAAATTTAATTTTTTGGGAAGGAGGGGGTGGTCAACTGTATCAAAGGCAGTGGAGAGGTCCAAGAGTAGGTGTACCGAATATAAAATGTTGGCTTTAGCTGTTAGTAAGTCATTTGTGAGTTTTAGGAGAGCCGATTCTGTTGAGTGCTGCGGGTGAAATCCAGACTGAGGGGGATCAAGAAGGTTATTCTCAATAAGGTGATCGCTCAATCAGTTGTAGACTAGACGTTCAAGGAGTTTGGAGGCTAAAGGGAGTAAGGAGCTGGGTTTTAGGTTGTCAAGATTGGTGGAGTCTAGTGAGGCCTTTTGTAGTATAGGAATGATTAGTGCATGTTTTAGAGGGTTGGGAAAATGCCAGTAGAGAGGGAAAGGTTAAAAATTCAAGTTATAGAGTGTATGATAGAGCCAGATGGTGGCCGTAGTATTTGAGAAGGAACAGGGGGCAGGAAGTTAGGTGGGCGTTTAGTGAAAAAAGTTTAGTGACATCCTCTATAGTAGCTGCGTTAAACAAGGGCAGTATTGATTGTGCAGTAGGAAAAGGAGTGCAAGGTGAGGGAGATATCTGTACAGTGGAGATCGTGTCACAAATTGTAGCAATCTTCTTTTTTAAGTGATTTGCAATCTCCTGGGCACTGAGTAAGTTAGTGGGTGGAGGTAATGGAGGAAGAAGTAGAGCATTAAAGATAGAAAAGAGTTGACGGGCACTGTGTGAGAGGGTATTAATGAGAGTGATAAAGTAGGTCTGCTTGGAGGTGTGGAGGCAGGAATTGTAATTTTGGAGGGCAGATTTATATTGGCTGAAATCTTACTGTGACTTAGTCTTACGCCACAGACGCTAAAGAGTGCAGCTACATTTTTTGAGGCTTCTAGTATTGTCTGTCTGCCGGGGTTGTAGTGGTCGAGCCTGATTCTGTGTGTAGTGAGGGGGGGCCAAGGTTTCTAGGGTGGATGACGGTGAACTGTTGTAGACATAGGTGGCCATGTTTGGGCAAGACAGGGATAGGATTTTGTCATAGAGACAATCTGTAGCAGAAAAAAGAAGTGATAGGGTTAAGAAGGCGAAGGTTTCTACAGGCAATTGTTTGGTAGTTGGAAGGCAAGGAGGAGGAAGACAAGGAGAGAGTGAAACTAATAGAATGGTGATCAGAGAGAGGAAAAGGAATGTTGGAGAGGTTGTGAGGAGTACATAGGTAGGAGAACGTGAGGACGTTACCATCAGAGGGAGTAGAAGCGTGTATCCATTTTTTTTAGGCCGAAAGAGGCGGTTAGGCTGAGAAGTTTAGAAGTATCAGGAGTGTTAAGATTAACAGGGATGATGAAGTCACCAAGAATGATTGAGGGAATTTCAGAAGAGAGAAAGTACGGTAGCCAGGCAGAGAAGTTTTCAAGGAAGCCTGATACCGGCGCAGGAGGCCGATAGATCAAAGCAATTCTCAATAAAACTGGAGAAAATAGATAAATACAGTGAGCTTCAAATGATGAGAGGGACAGGGGGGGGGGGTGTGGATGAATAACCTGAAAAGTGCTTTGAGGGGAAAGGAGGATTCCAACCCCCCACCCCCCCCCCTTTTCCTTCCACTAGGCCTGGAAGAGTGAGTCAACAAGAGGCCACCATGGGAGAGGGCAGCAGGAGAAACAAAGTCAGATTCTTGAAGCCACGTCTCAGTAGTTGCAAGTAGGTTGAAGGAGTTTGGGATAAATAGGTCATGGACAGAGGTGAGTTTGTTACAGAGTGGGAAATCCAAGGGGCACAGGGAAAGGTGAGGCTGGTTCTAGGCAGAAGAGGAATAGAAACCAGATTGTGTGGGTTGTGGCTACTGTCAGAGGATAGGGGGTGCCGTGTATGTTTTCCAAAGGTAAATGATGGCGTTCCAGGATTTGGGGAAATCTCTCCAGAGGTTAAGAGAAGCAGAAATGTGAGAGAGGTGATATGAGAGACTGACTTATGTGGGGGGGACACGTCCCAGTGTCCTAGGGGTTTTAATGGTGTGTGGGTTCAAAATTAGCAGGAGTTGAGTACAGTAACACGTTCAGAACAGGAGTGAGGGTGATATACACTGCTCAAAAAATTTAAAAGAAAACTTTTAATCAGAGTATAGCATCAAGTCAATTAAACTCCTGGGATATTGATCTGGTCAGTTAAGTAGCAGTGGGGTTGTTAATCAGTTTTAGCTGCTATGGTGTTAATGAATTTAACAACAGGTGCACTAGATGGGCAACAACGAGACAACCTCCAAAACCAAAATGGTTTTACAGGTTGACGCCACTGACATTTTTTTTCCCTATTCATCTTTTCTGACTGTTTTTCACTAGTTTTGCATTTGACTAGGATCAATGTCATTACTGGTAGCATGAGGTGATACCTGGACCCTATAGAGGTTGCACAGGCAGTCTGACTCCTCCAGGATGAAATGTCAATACGTGCCATTGCCAAAAGGTTTGCTGTGTCTCCCAGCTTAGTCTCAAGAGCATATAAGAGATTCCAGGAGACAGGCAGTTACTCTAGGAGAGCTAGACAGGGCAGTAGAAGGTCCTTAACCCATCATCAGGACCAGTATCTGCTCCTTTGTTCAAGGAGGGACAGGGTGAGCACTGTCAGAGCCCTACAAAATGCCTACAGCAGGTCACTGGTGTGAATGTCTCTGACCAAACAATCAGAAACAGACTTCATAATGGTGGCCTGAGGGACCGACGTCCTCTAGTGGGCTCTGTGCTCCTTGCCCAGCAATGTAGAGCTTGGTTGACATTTTCCATTGAACACCAGAATTGGCAGGTCCACCACTGGCGCCCTGTGCTTTTTACAGATGAGAGAAGGATCACTCTGAGCACATGTGACAGAATTGAAAAGGTCTGGAGAAACCGTGGAGAACATTATGCTGCCTGTAACATCGTTCAGCATGACCGGTTTGGTGGTGGGTCAGTGATTGTTAGGGAGGCATATTCGAGTGAAAGCACAGACCTCTACAGGCTAGACTAGTGTTTCTCAACCTTTTTGCGATGAGGTATTGAAATGTAAATATAAAGCTGTCAACCGTGAAAAGAGTCAAGGTCAGTCCTGTCAATAGAAAGTTAAATTTGAAAATAGTGCGCAGAAAATATTTTGCTGATACTCATGGAGTATAGGAAACAGACCAAAGTAATAAATGTAACAAAACATTTTATTCAATGAACATAATAAAAGCGTCAATAAGAGACAAAAAGATTGAATCATATAAGATCCACATATATTATATTGCAAGTACTTTATATATAGTGGAATGATTTATTGACTAACAGGCAGTCATTCCTATAGAGCCAATCGAAAGGTCCTGATTGAATGCCAGCCAAGTATGGTTTGAAGTTAAAGGTTCATTGAGACCTGGGGGTGAGGTAGCTTTGAGATGGAATATCCATCTCGGCTCGCTTTGTAGCAAAGTTTTGTTAAGGTCGCCTCCTCTCGGATCAGGATGAATATGGTCCAAGGCTAGAAATTTTGCCTTCGGGGTGGAGTCTCCATGAACAAGGGCATTATTTTAAATCTGTTTTTTTTTTGGTAATGCTGGTCAAATCGCGGTAAATTCTTTGCCAAAATTCTAGTTTTGTTTTACCGATGTAGTTGCATCCACATTTACAAGTCAGTAGGTATACCACACCGGGAGTCCTACAGTTTACGTAGGGTTTAGGTCTAAATTTTTTACCATTTGGTAAGATCACCTGTGATCTAGTATCCATATATGTTCAGTAGCTACATCTGCCACATCTAAAAGTTCCCAAGATTTTACATCTATCTTTTCTATCTATTTTAAATTCGCTATGGACCAAATTGTCTTTCAGCGAAGGAACTCATCTGTAGGTGATCATTTGCTGTTTAGGTACAAAAGCAGAAAGAGAAGGATCGCAAAATATGGCCTTGTCATTAAGGGGGAAAATCTTCCGGTCCAGAAGTGGTTAATAACCAGGCCATATTTTGCGATTTGGCACTGCGTTATTTTAACGGACAATTGTGCGGTCATGCGACGATGTACCCAAATAAATTTGATGTCCTTTTTTTCCCACAAATAGTGCTTTCTTTTGGTGGTATTTGATCACCTGTGCGATTTTTACTTTTTGTGATATAAACAAAAAAGAGCGACAATTCTGAAAAAAAAAAAACAATATTTTTTCACTTTCTGCTATATAACATTCTCAAAAAAAAAATTTAAAAATCTAAATTTCTCTGTCGCTCATTGACAGACGCAGACTTCTTGATTAATATCAGTAGGGATATACTGCCCCCTACAGGAGTAGGACACTAGGCAGGAAAAAAGTTCTGGCCACATCTATGGGCAGTCCCAGGGGGTATATCCTCTCTCTCCCTGCATAGGATGTCAGTTTTTTTCTGCCTAGTCAGGAGTAAGGACCTAAGTTCCTTGCTGGTATCTCTGGTCCTGGCAAGCTTTTTTAGATGAATCTTTTTTTAGTTAGCTTTTTTCTCCAGTTGGACCCTGCTGCACATGTGTCCCCATCTGATCCCCTCGAGGTGGCCGCAGGGCCCTCCGATTCTCCGCTCACCATTGATGCACTTTCGGTGGTCCTGGAGTCATTTGTGTCCCGGGTGGAGGTGGCCTGTCAGGGACGGGGGGCTAAAAAAACGACCCCCGCCTACTCCTGTCTTGTCTGATGCCTCAGACTCTGATTCTGAGCCGGTCGCTGCTGCTGCGGGTTCCTCCTTTAGGGTTGATGTCCCGCACCCCGTCTCCTCTGACAATGAGGATGACCTCCCTGCCTCTGCCATAGCACAGGACAAGGCACTGGTGGACGCACTGATTATGTCATTCTGGGAGACCCTAAAACTGGAGGTTGCATCAGTGGAGACAGTTCAGACGGAAGTTGCCTTTGGCACTCGCAAGCCCTCCAAGGTGGAAAAGGTGTTTCCCTTTCCTAAATGCTTTGATATTATTAAAGATGAGTGGGCCCATCCAAAACGACCCCCTGGGATGCCTAAACGGATTGCTAGGCGCTACCCGTTTGAAGAGACCCTCCTTAAAAAATGGACTGTGCCACCTGCGGTGGATCCGCCGGTTTCCAGACTAAATAAGGCCACGGTTATCCCGGTGGAGGATTCCCCGTCCTTTTGGGATCCAGTTGACCGTAGGGCGGAATTTGTGTCCCGTTCCATATTCTCCCTGGCAGGATCGGCCTTAAGGCCAGTATTTACCATTGCTCTGCTTTCACAGACATTGACGGAATGGGCCAAGCTATTACGCCATGACCTGGAGGGGAGAAGTCTCCCTCCTGCCGTGCCGGAGTTGCTGGAGCAAATAGTGCAGGGGCTACAGTTTGTTTGTGACGCCGCACTGGACGCTGCCCCAATGCTGGGGCGTGTGTCGATCTCGGCGGTGGTCCTCCGGCGCATGCTATGGTTAAAGTGCTGGTCAGCGGATCAGGCTTCCAAAAAAGCATTGACTGATCTCCCCTTTCAGGGGGATCGCCTGTTTGGTGCTACCTTGGATGAGATTACTAAGGATCTCACTGGGGGCAAGAGCACCTTTCTACCACAGGCTAATAAGGGTAAGGAACCTCGTCGCAGACAGGGACCTTCCTTTACAGCTCACAAGAAATTTTTTCGCTCCTCCGGGGCGGGCGATAAGGCAAAGTCCTCCAAAGCCCCCCGGGGGTTTCAAGAGACCCTGGTCTGGTAAGCAAAAATCCGGTCCTTCCAGACCTGAGGATAAGACCGCTTCAGCCTGAAGGTGCGCCCCCACCCAGATTAAGGGTGGGGGGATGTCTTCTCCGGTTCCCGGACCCGTGGCTCTACAGTATTCAAGACAAATGGGTTCACGAGGTCATATGGTCGGAACACAAGATCGAGTTGCGATCGCTTCTACTGGTGCGGTTCTTCCCTTCCAATATGCGACTGTCCCCAAATCGAATAATGGCTCTGTTGGGGGCAGTGCAGCACTGGATGCAAAGGGTGCCCATAGAGGGTGCCTATCTTCACGTTCCCATTTACGCAGGACACCAGCGGTATCTGCGCTTTGCGGTGGGAGCGGACCATTATCAGTTTGTGGCGTTACCCTTTGGTCTTGCCTCTGCTTTCCGGGTCTTCACAAAAGTTTGGGCCCCAGTCCTGGCGTTGTTGCGGCAGCGGGGCTTATCGGTCCTGGGCTACCTGGACGACCTCCTCTTCTGTGAGGAGTCTCTGCAGGCTCAGTGTCATACGCGGACTCTCCATTCTTCTCAAATGGAACTGGAATTCCGATTCCCTGGACAATCGGATCCGGCTGAGCGAGCGGACCAGGTAGTTTCTGGTTTGGGGGCCTCGGTCTCCGATGCTCAGTCAGGGGAAGCCCTTTTTTCCGAAAGTATCCAGGTTATCGATAAATGTGTTGGAACTGAAAGCGATCAGGTTTTGCCTGGTTCACCGGACCGAGCACCTTCAGGGCTGCTCGGTTTGGATTCAGTCGGACAATGCCACGGCCGTGGCCTATGTCAATCATCAAGGGGACACCAAGAGTGTTCTGGCGGCCGTGGAAGTGGCCGGCAGGTTTTGGGCGGAACAGTTTGTTCCGGCTCTTTCTGAAGTTTACGTTCTGGGTGTGGAAAATTGACAGGCGGACTTTCTCAGCCGTCAGACCCTGGATCAAGGGGAATGGCCTCTTCAGACAGAGGTGTTTCACCAGTTGTGCCTTCATTGGGGCACCCCGGACGTGGATCTGTTGGCATCTCGGCGCAACAGAAAGGTGCAGAGGGTTGTAGCCCGCGCCTGCGATCCTCTGGCGGACGCCGCAGACGCACTGAATACTCTGTGGGGGCAGTACCAGCTGCTGTATGCCTTTCCTCCTCTCAAGTTGTCACCGAAACTTCTTCACAGGATAGAGGCGGAGGGAATTCCAGTCATCCTTGTGACTCCGGATTGGCCTCATCGGGCCTGATATGCAGTCGTGGTCAGGCTGGTCGCAGACGCTCCTTGGCGACTTCCTCTCAGGGAGGATCTGCCGTATCAGGGACCGATCGTCCATCCTGCTTTACGATCGCTGGCTTTGACGGCTTGGCTGTTGAGAGCCAGGTGCTGAAGGACAGGGGTTTGTCTGCTTCAGTTATACCTACTCTGATTAACGCAAGGAAAGCGACTTCCAGAAAGGTCTATCATTGCACATGGAAGTCTTATATCGCGTGGTGTGAATCCCTTGGGTTTCCTCCACGTTCTTACTCAGTGGCTCGGATATTGGCTTTTCTTTGTCGCTCATTGACAGACGTAGTCCTCCTTGATTAATATCAACTCGGGTTATACTGCCCTCTACAGGAGTAGGACTAGACAGGAAAGAAAACATTCTGGCCACACCTTAGGGGCAGTCCCAGAGGGTATATCCTCTCACTTCCTGCTACAGGATATCAGTTTTTTTCTGTCTAGTTAGGAGTAAGGACCTAAGTTCCTTGCTGGGATCTTTGGTCCTGGCAAGATTTTTTAGAAATACTTTTTTAGGCAGCTTTTCTTCTCCAGTGTTCCTGTGAGATCTTCAAGCAAGTACGCTGAAACTGGGCGACGGGCTGGATGTTGAGATCCAGTGGTCGCCCCAGTTCAGCCTACGAGCGTGTGCAGGCCATAGCTCCGCGCTGGGTCGGCCGCGACATAGTCCCACTGGACGGGGACTGACCCTGCCAGTTAAACGTCTCGCCTGGACGCCAATGACCAGTGGAGTCACGGCGTCCAGATTGGTCGACAGCCCCCCCACTCCGGTGGAGAGGGGTTCTGTCAGGAGTTGGTGCCTGCCTGGTTCCGGTATGGTGAGTAAATGTTCCCCCTCTTTGTTTGTTGGTGGACGCGGGCCCCTCTCTGGGATGGATGGACGTGATCCTAACAGGTGTCATTAATCCCCCTCTTAAAAGCTTGGTTTGGGAGCTGACTATCTATAGTCACTATATGACACTATAAGGGAGATGACTGAAGTCAGTGGCAGACTGCTAAAAGGCATTACTATTAAGGTATAGAGGCATCCTACCTGACATAATGTATATACAGGCTGATGCCTATGCCTGGATTACCACATCCGCAGGTCGCCATCCTTCCATAAAGCCGGTCACCTCCGCAGGCCGCACAGCCTCCCGCAGGCCGCACAGGCCGAGCGCACACTCCCGCAGGCCGCTGCTACTTTGCTCAAGCCGCCTCTATCCTCCACAGGCCGCCGCCATTTTTCCTGCAGATCGCACGAGGCCGCCATATTGGCGTAGCCTCGTGTCTCAAGCATGGGGGCGGCCATGTTTGAGGTGACCAAACACCTCGAGGAGTAATTGGGAGGCGCCGGAAGGCGTGTAAAGGGGCGGAGCCGCCTCCTCGGCCCGGGAAAGCAAGCCAAAGACTTCCTGTCTGTAACAGACAGTGCTGGAAGCAGGTTGATAAGAAACTTCTGTGCATCAGGTGAGCCTTGGCGTCTCTCTCTCTCTCTCTCTCTGAGGGGTCCAAGCAGGTACACTGAGGGGCGCTATTGCGCTGGGGGACTAAGTAAAAAAAAAAAAAAAAGAAAAATGTTTTTTCTTGCAATTAATTTTTTGTGTTTGATGGCAAGTGTCTTGTTAATCATGAACCCTGCCACACATGTATCCCCACCTGATCCCCTCGAGGTGGCCGCAGGACCCTCCAGTACCCCACTTGTGATGATGCATTATCAGCAGTTTTGGAGTCTTTGCTATCCCGGGTGGAGGTAGCCTGTCAGGGACGGGGGTCAAGAAAAGCGACCCCCGCCTACCCCTTTTTTCATCTGATACTTCAGATACGAATTCTGAGCTGGTCATTGCAGCCCCTTTTCTGGGGTTGCTGTCTCAGGTACGGTCTCCTCAGACAGTGAGGAGGACGCTTCTGCCTCTGCCATAGCACAAGAAGCGTTGGTCGAGGCACTAGTTGTGTCTGTCTGGGAAACCTTAAATCTTGAGATTACACCGGCAGAGGTAGCTGAGACTGATATTCCTTTTTTGGACTAGCAAGCCTACCAAGATGGCGAAGGGTTTCCCTTGCCCAAATGGGGTCGTCCGAAAACGAACCCCTGCTATTTCCAAACGCATTGCTAGGCGCTATCAGTTTGAGGTATCCCTCATTATAAGATGGACAGTACCACCAATAGTGACCGATTTCCAGACTAAATAAAGCCACTGTTGGATTGACAGAATGGGCCCCCACCTCTAGGGTGGGGGGAAGTCTTCACCGGTTTCCGGATCCATGGCTTTCCAGAATCCCGGATAAAGGGGTTCGCGAGGTCATACGGTTGGGATACAAGATCGAGTTTCGATCACTTCCACCGGTGCGATTCTTCCCTTCCAACATTCGACATCCCCGGGTCGCTTAAAAAGCTTTGCAGGGGACAGCTTGATGCAACAGGGAGTGGTAGTTCCCATTCCTTGGACAGTTTCAGGGGTTCTAGTCGAACCTGTTCACAATGCCCAGGAAAAAGGGCTAGGTGCGTCCAACTCTGGTCTTGGGAGAGATGGAGTCCATCCGTACAGTGGTGGCCTCCCTGCATCAGGGGGATCTCCTGGCGTCCATAGACATTTAGGATGCCTATCTTCATATCCCCATCTTCACAGGCTGGTTCCCACCAGGACACTGAACTATCTGGGCCTAATTTTGGATACATCCTTGGCAAGAGTGTTTCTCCATGCGGAGAAACTCCAGAAGATTCAGTCAATGATTCGGATGTTGCTGTCCGTCAACTGGCTGGGACTGATGGTCGCCTCCTTAGAGGCAGTACCGTTTGCCCAGTCTCATACCCGAATTCTCCAAGAGGAGATTCTTCTCAAATGGAATCGGAATCCCGATTCCCTGGACAATTGGATCCGATTGAGCGAGCGGACCAGGGAGGCTCTGGTCTGGTGGCTTCGGTCTCCGATGCTCAGCCAGGGGAAGTAATTTCTTCTGATAAATTCCAGGTTACCGATAAATGTGTTGGAACTGAGAGCGATCAAACTTTGTCCGATTTACTGGACCGAGCAGCTCCAGGGCAGCCCGGTTCGGATCCAATCGGACTATGCCACGGTCAGGACTTATGTCAATCACCAAGGGGCACCAAGAGTGCCCTGGCGGCCATAGAAGTGGCCAACATTCTTTATTGGGCGGAACAGTTGTTCCAGCTCTCTCCGCAATATTCATCCCGGGGGTGGACAGGCAGATTATCTCAGCCGTCAGATTCTGGATCAAGAGGAATAGTCTCTTCATCCAGAGGTATTTCACCAGCTGTCCCTTCATTGGGGCACCCCGGATATGAATCTGTTGGCATGTCGGCTCAACAGGGCTCGCGCCCGCGATCCTCTAGTGGACGCAGCAGACGCGCTGAGCACCCCGTAGGGGCAGTATCAGCTACTGTATGTCTTCCCCCTTCTCAAGTTACTGCTGAGATTTCTCCGCAGGATAGAGGTGGAGGGAACTCCAGTTATCCTGGTAATTCCGGGCTGGCCTCGTCAAGCCAGGTACGCCGACTTGGGCAGACTAGTCGCGGACGCTCCTTGGAGACTTCTTCTCAGGGAGGATCTGCGGTATCAAGGACCGATCTTCCATCGTGCTTTACAGTCGCTGGCTTTAACGGCCTGGCCATTGAGACCCAGGTACTGAAGGACAGAGGATTGTCAGCTTCAGTTATTCCTACTCTAATTAAAGCAAGGAAAGCGACTTCCAGCAAAGTCTATCGCACATGGAAGACTTATATTGCGTGGTATGAATCGTTGGGATTTCCCCCACGTACCTATTTGGTGACCTGAATTTTGGCTTTTCTGCAAAAGGGGGTTGAGCAGAAACTATCCTTGAGCACTATCAAGGGTCAGGTTTCAGCGTTAGCAATCTTCTTTCAGAAGCCGCTGGCTACTCATTCCTTGGTGCGGAATTTCATCCAGGGGGTGCGGCACTTGGCTCCGCCAGTGCGCGCGCCCTTACCGCCCTGGGATCTTAATTGGGTTTTGTCGGTTCTGCAGAAACCTCCCTTCGAAAATATCAGGGAGATTCCCTTGCTTACATTATCCCAGAAGGTGGCCTTCTTGGTGGCTATCACTTCTGCACGCAGGGTGTCAGAACTGGCTGCATTATCATGCCATTCCCCATATCTAGTGGTTCATAGGGATAAGGTAGTTCTTCATCCGAAGCCATCCTTTCTTCCTAAGGTGGTTTCAGATTTTCATCTGTATGAAGATATTGTGCTACCTTCCTTGTGTCCTAAGCCCAATCATCCTCGGGAATGTGCGTTGCATTCCTTGGATGTAGTTCGGGCAATCAGGGTATACCTGAAGACTACGGAATTGTTCCGTAAAACGGATTCACTTTTTGTGATCACGGATGGCCCCAGAAAGGGGTTGCCTGCATCTGCCGCGACTATCTCCAAATGGATTAGACAGACGGTGGTACAGGCTTATTCTATTAAGGGTCGGAATCCTCCGTTCTCTGTTAAGGCGCACTCTATTCGGGCACTTAGTTTTTCCTGGGCCTTCCACCATCAGGCGTCAGGGGTCCAGGTTTTCAAGGCGATTACTTGATCGTCGGTTCATAGGGATAAGGTGGTTCTTCTTCCGAATCCATCCTTCCTAAAGTGGTTTTCGTAAGACGGACTCACTTTTTGTGATCACGGATAGCCCTTGAAGGGGGTTGCCTGTGTCTGCCGTGACCATATCTACATGGATCAGTCAGACAGTGGTACAGGCTTATTCTATTAAGGGTCGGAATCCTCCGTTCCCTGTTAGGGCGCACTTCACTCGAGCGCTCAGTACTTCCTGGGCCTATCGCCATCAGGCGTCAGTGGTCCAGGTATGTAAGGCGGCCACCTGGTCGTCGGTACATACCGTTACAAAATTTTATAAAGTTGATGTGATGGCATCGTCGGATGCCTCATTTGGCCGCAAGGTTTTGCAGGCCGCAATTTGAGGAGATCGTTGGTCTACCTCGAGGGTTTGTTGGGTTTTTTCACATAGGTCTCATCTTTTTGCTCGATGAGTCCTTGATGCTTCTGGTTGGCTCCGGTTGGGCCTTCTGGATTTTGATTTCTGTTATCCCACCCCTCATTTGTGGCACTGCTTTGGGACGTCCCGAGTTGATCTTAATCAAGGAGGACTACGTCTGTCAATGAGCGACAGAGAAAAATGGATTTTTGTAAGATCTTACCGTAAAATCCTTTTCTCTTAAGCTCATTGACAGACGTAGTACCCGCCCCTCTGTTTTTGAGTTGGGTTGGGTTAAATTCTCTGACACTGCTTTTTGACATAACTGATATCCTGTAGCAGGAAGTGAGAGGATATACCCTCTGGGACTGCCCCTAAGGTGTGGCCAGAACGTTTTCTTTCCTGTCTAGTCCTACTCCTGTAGAGGGCAGTATAACCCGAGTTGATATTAATCAAGGAGGACTATGTCTGTCAATGAGCTTAAGAGAAAAGTATTTTACGGTAAGATCATACAAAAATCCATTTTTCTGCAACGGGGGGTTGAGCAGAAACTGGCCTTGAGCACTATCAAGGGTCAGGTCTCAGCATTGGCAATCTTCTTCCAGAGGCCACTGGCTACTCATTCCTTGGTGCGGAGTTTCATCCAGGGGGTGTGGCACTTGTCTCCTCCGGTGCGCGCGCCCTTGCCGCCCTGGGATCTTAATTTGGTGTTGTCGGCTCTCCATAAACCTCCCTTTGAAAATATTAGGGAGATTCCCTTGCTTACCTTATCCCAAAAGGTGGCCTTTTTGGTGGCCATCACTTCGGCACGCAGGATGTCGGAACTGGCCGCGTTGTCCTGTCGTTCCCCATATCTGGTGGTTCATAGGGATAAGGTGGTTCTTCGTCCGAATCCATCCTTCCTTCCTAAGGTGGTTTCCGATTTTCATTTGAATGAGGATATTGTATTGCCTTCCCTGTGTCCTAAGCCCAGTCATCCTCGGGAGTTTGCATTACACTCCTTGGATGTGGTTCGGGCGATCAGGGTGTAATTGGCTACTACTGATTCTTTTCGTAAGGTTGATTCACTTTTTGTGATCACGGATGGCCCTAGAAAGGGGTTGCCTGCGTCTGCTGCGACTATCTCCAGATGGATCAGACAGACGGTGGTACAGGCTTATTCTATTTAAAGGTCAGGTTCCTCCGTTCCCTGTTAAGGCGCACTCCACTCGGGCGCTTAGTGCTTCCTGGGCCTTCCGCCATCAGGCGTCGGTGCTATAGGTTTGCAAGGCAGCTACCTGGTGGTCGGTTCATACCTTTACAAAATTTTATGAAGATGATGTGCTGGCATCAGCGGATGCCTATTTTGGCCGCAAGGTTTTGCAGGCCGCTGTTTGAGGGGACCGTTGGTCTACCTCAGGGGTTTTTGTTCCTTTTTCAGTTAGGTCTCATCCCTTTGTTCGATGAGTCCTCAAGGCTTCTGGTTGGCTCCGGTTGGGCCTTCTGGATTGGATTTATTTTTCTGTTATCCCACCCCTCATTTGTGGCACTGCTTTGGGACGTCCCTACTGATATTAATCAAGAAGTCTGCGTCTGTCAATGAGCGACAGAGAAAACTGGATTTTTGACTTACCGTAAAATCCTTTTCTCTTAAGCTCATTGACAGACGTAGGACCCGCCCCTCTATTTTGAGTTGGGTTGGTATGAGTCTCTGACACTGCTTTGTTACATAACTGACATCCTATGCAGGGAGAGAGAGGATATACCCCCTGGGACTGCCCATAGGTGTGGCCAGAACTTTTTTTCCTGCCTAGTGTCCTACTCCTGTAGGGGGCAGTATATCCCTACTGATATTAATCAAGAAGTCTGCGTCTGTCAATGAGCTTAAGAGAAAAGGATTTTACGGTAAGTCAAAAATCCAGTTTTTTTAACATATTAGGCCAATTTGTTTTCTGCTACATATTTTTGGTAAAAAAAATCGTAATAAGCGTATTTTGATTGGTTTGCGCAAAAGTTATTGTGTCTACTAACTACGGGAAAGATTTGTCTTTTTTTTTTTTTTTTTTTACTAGTAATGGCGGCAATCTGCGATTTTTTTTGCAGGACTGCGACATTGCGGTGGACAGATCGGACCCCTATATGACATTTTTGACAACTTTCTGGGGACCAGTGACAATACTACTGTAATCAGTGCTAAAAATATGCACGGTTATTGTAATAATGACACTGGCAGGGAAGGGGTTAACATTGTGGGTGATTAAGGGCTTAAATGTGAGCCTAGGGGAGTGATTCTAATTGTGGGGGGCATGGCTTTTGAAATGATCATAGAGACCTGTGATCCAATATAAAAGGATCACAGGGGCTCTGTGATCATTCCATTATCATGCCCCCTAGCTGCCTTCGCGTGACCGATGTAGGTCTATGTCGGTTCACGCAGGAGGGCCGCACTGCCGCAGTAAAAAGGCAGCAGGCGGTCCGGAAGCAGTTAATAAAGGCATTAATGTCCCATTCGATGTTAAGTCCATATGGTTAATAGGACTTGAGGGTATAAATCCAATAGGTCTCACGACGTGAGACACCACGTTTGGTGGAACCACCTCTCTAAGGGGCTACAAAATGGTCTATGATCTGAAATAATGTACCCTTGAGGGGGTCTTTATGGTAATGATACAGGTTATGTTTAGGGACACTGTGGTTGGTTTTACCCTTGATGATATTTGAAATGTGTTCATTAACCCTTACAGTGAAAGATCTGATGGTACAGCCCACATATTGTTTCTTGCATGGGCATGTTAGTAAATAGACCACATGAGTGGTGGTACAAGTGGAAAAAATTTTATATGGAAAATGGAATTGGTGACTGTGGACTGAAAGGATGTAAATTTCTTTCTACTGTCAGTTTAACTTGCACACCCCACATTTCCGACAAGGAAAAAATTCAACCAGGTCATGAAAGAATTTTGGTTTAACAGGTGGATCCAAGACATTAGGAGCCAGCCTTCCTTTTAACAAAGGAGCAACTCTAAAGGTGACAACTGGTTGTTCAGGAAGGATGGGACCTAGAACACGATCATTTTTTAATACATCCAAATATTTATAAAAGATATTTTTGATTTGTTTATTATGTTGAATGGAGAACTCAGTGAACAGGGAACATTTCGTAAAATCTGCGCCATGCGCAACACAGGAAAGACAGGGGGACATTAGAGAGCTGAATGCATGGCTAAAGACCTGGTGTAAGAAGGAGGGATTTGGGTTTTTAGAGCACTGGGCTCACTTTTCATTGGGGTGCAACCTATATGCTAAGGATGGTTTCCACCTAAATGGAAGGGGGTCTTTTGTGCTAGGGGAGAGGTTTATGGGAAGGCTGGAGGAGTTTTTAAACTAGGATTGAGGGGGGGAGGGTGATTATAATGGGGCAGACAGGTCATATAGGGGTCAGCCCCTATTGGTGGGTGGAATGGGGAAAGATGGGGGGAGAGTTATGGCAGGGATAAGAAGGTTCACATGTTACAAACAACCATTAGAAATGGTACTATTTGTACCAAAATTAAAAATATGCAAAATAAGTGTGCAAAATGTGACAATGAATTAAAGTGTTTGTTCACCAATGCCAGAAGTCTGTGGTGCAAAATAGGTGAGTTGGAAGCTCTGGTGCACGAGGAGAACTATGATTTAATTGGTATTGCTGAATCTTGGCTTCATTCTTCACATGACTGGGCTATTAATATTCCTGGCTATGCTCTCTTTTGGAAAGTCAGGGTAAAATGGAGGGGTGGTGGTGTCCAGGGGAGGACTGGGCCAAGGGGCAGGGGGGCAATTGCCCCCTGGGCCGCTTTGATGTCCTGTAAAAAGTCTGCCACAGACATGCCTCAGATGAAGAGAAGTAAAAAGTCTCTGCCACTGAATTACTGAGTGCAGGATGAAGACAAGGACAGAGCGCAGGCCTCCCCACCCCCAGCATGGCTGATGTAAACTGTGTCTGAGCCGAGGACGGTTCCGTGCCCCACTTCAGACTCTTCTTCCCTGGCAAGCCCCAACCAAGCTGTCCCAGCTCCCTCAAACTGCCTCCTGCTGGCCAGGTTGGGAACCCAGATTCAGCCTGGGGGTGAGTAGAGAATACCTGTAGCAGAGCTCCAGCCTGGAATGGGGGCCAGGAGGAGGACGGGAAGAGGGAAAGAGGGAGGGGGCTAAGTCGCTGCACCATGGGCCTCTGGTTTGTACTTGCCCCCTGGGCTGAAAGTTGCCCAGTCTGCCCCTGGTGTTATCTGTCTCTATGTGAGAAGTGATCTTAAAGTTAGTGTGAAAGAGGACCTAGTTGATGGAGAGTGTGCGGACTCTGAAGCAGTATGGGTTAAAATGTACATGGGTGTGTGTAATACAAAGATTATCTTTAAAGTTTGTTATAGACCTCCCAGTATTAACGAGGAGGTGGAGACTCCGCTCCTGGCACAGATGGAAAGGGCTGCAAGGGCTGGGACAGTGTTAATAAAGACAATTTTATGGTGCAGTCTATTGAGGCCCCCCACTAGAAATGATGCTCTGTTGAACCTGGTAATCTCAAACCATGCAGAGCCTAATAATAATGTTCATATAAAAGAACATCTGGGTAGCAGTGACCACAATATGATTTCATTAAATGTTAGCTGTAAGCAAAAAACGCATACAGGAAATACGAAAACACTTAACTTTAAGAGAGCAAATTTTCCAAGGATGAGGGCTGCTCTCCAGGATTTAGACTGGGAGGGAATATTGGCATCGATGAGCACAGAACAGAAATGGGAAATTTTCAAAAAGACTGTATGCAAACTCACTGCAAAGTATATTCCCATGGGTAAGAAGTTTAAAAGGCTTAAAATAAAACCTATGTGTCTCACGCCCAAAGTTAAAAAAGCTATAAATAAAATTAAAAGAGCTTTTAAAAAAATATAAAAATTATGGAACCCTATCATTGTTTAATTGTTACAAATAATATAACAGAATACGTAAAAAGGAAATCAAGGACGCAAAAATTCAAAATGAACGACAGATTGCAAAAGATAGTAGGACAAACCCCAAAAAAATTCTTCAAATATATTAATAGTAAAAAGGTTAGGTCTGAGCATGTAGGCCCTTTGCAAAATAATCAGGAGTGGGTGACTGAGGACAAAGAGAAGGCAAATTTATGAAATACTTTCTTCAGCTCTGTGTATACAAAGGAGCATGGGGGAGCTTATGACCATAATGAGGATGATATTGACACAGCCCCAAATGACCCACAATGGCTCAAAAGTGATATGGTTCAGAAATATTTAGACAGAATAAGGGTGAATAAAGCGCCTGGACCAGATGACATCCACCCAAGCATCCTAAAAGAATTGAGCGCTGTAATTTCAAATCCTTTGTCTCAAATTTTTAGGGACTCGTTAAGGACTGGAATAGTACCACTGGATTGGCGTAGGGCCAATGTGGTGCCTACTGTATATTTAAAAAGGGATCAAAGTCTTTGCCAAGTAACTAAAGACCTGTTAGTTTAACTTCTATATTCGGGAAGATACTGGAGAGTTTAATAAAAGACCACATAGATGAGTTCTTCCTGGAAAAAAATATTTTAAGCAACAGACAGCATGGATTCATGAAAGGCAGAAGTTGGCAAACAAGCCTGGTTTCTTTTTATGAGGAGGTAAGTAAAACCTTGGGCAGAGGGGTGGCTGTGGATGTAGTATACTTGGATTTTGCAAAAGCGTTTTACACAGTTCCCCACTCACGGCTAATGTGTAAGGTAAAGTCTACAGGCTTGGAAAGGTCAGTTTGTAAATGGATAAAAAATTGGCTAAAAGATAGAATTCAGAGAGTAGTGGTTAATGATTATTACTCTGAATGGTCTAAGGTTATTAGTGGTGTACCCCAAGGTTCAGTGTTGGGATCCTTACTTTTTAATATCTTTATAAATGATATAGGGTTAGGGATTAAACGTACCATTTCAGTCTTTGCAGATGACACCAAGCTTTGCAGTGGAATAACTTATTTACAGGATGTCTCCAACTTACAAGCTGACCTCAATGCTCTGTTTCATTGGGCAACTATGTGGCAAATTAGGTTTAATGTTGATAAATGTAAAGTTATGCACTTGGGGGCTAAGAATATGCATGCATCATACATACTAGGGGGAGTAGAACTGGGGGAATACATAGCGGAGAAGGATCTGGGTGTTCTGGTAGATCATAAGATACCGGGAGAACTGGGCTGACTTCTCAGTCAGCTACCGGTTCTTTAGTAAGAACGGGCTGCACCTTAATGGGGATGGTACAGCTCTTCTGGGGAGAAAGATGGCCACCAAGTTGGAGGGGCTTTTAAACTAGGAGGAAGGGGGGAGGGCCCAGTGGTAGAGTCAGTTAGGAGGGAGCTGAGTATTATTGGTGGCAGAAGCGACAGCAGGTCCGTAGCGTCTAAAATTGGGGGGTCTGTGCGGACAAACCAGACCAAACAGAAATGGAATTAAGCACTATTCAATATCAACTTCCACAAAACTAAGAGGGATATATGCAAATGCAAGGAGCCTAGCTAATAAAATGGATGAGTTGGAAATGTTAATACATGAGGAGGACATAGACCTTGTGGGAATTACAGAAACT
The DNA here is from genome assembly GCF_965119305.1 of Pelophylax lessonae. Classification (NCBI taxonomy): domain Eukaryota; kingdom Metazoa; phylum Chordata; class Amphibia; order Anura; family Ranidae; genus Pelophylax; species Pelophylax lessonae. The sequence goes on from NC_138780.1 coordinate 62,100,956, forward strand.
TGGTTTGACTCCTCACACGACTGGCTGGCCAATATCCAAGGTATTCTGTGTATCAGAAGGACATGGAAGGAAAAAGAGGGGGAGGGGTATGTCTCTATGTCAGGAATAATGTGAGGGTGGTAGAAAGGAGTGATATTATGGAAGGGATGAGTACGGAGTTAGAATCTGTGTGGGTATAGCTAGGAGGTGGGTATAGCTATAGGTGAAAAGGGGAAAGTAATTGCGGGGGTTTGTTATAGGCCACCTAACAAAAGGGAGGAGGTAGAGTTGGAATTTATGTCAATGTTGGATAGCGTGGCAAAGCTGGGGCCAGTCATCATACTAGGGGACTTTAACAATCCCGACATTAACTGGGAAGAGGGGACTGCACACTTACTAAAGGCCCGTCTCTTTATGGAAACCTTACAGGACAACTACATGTCTCAGTTTGTGGATTCTCCTAATAGAATGAATGCAGTGTTGGATCTATTAATTACTAATGACCCAGATCTAATCTCAGATGTAGAAGTCCGCGACAACCTGGGTTCTAGCGATCACAGGACGATCACATTTAGTGTAAATCACAACATAGCAAGGCATGAGGGGAACATAAGAACCCTAAACTTCAGAAGGGCAAACTTTCCCAAACTGTGCTTAATGATAGAGGAAATAAACTGGGACCAAACCCTAGGAACACTGACCACAGAGGAAAAATGGGAATGCTTTAGGAACATATTAAACAAAAGCATCTCACAGTGCATTCCAATGGGAAATAAATTTAAAAGAGCCAAAGCCAAACCTGGCTGGCTTAGCTGTAATGTAAATAAACTTATTAGGGGAAAACAATGGCCTTCAAGAAATATTAATCGGAGGGGATGTTATCGGCTTTCCAGCTATACAAGGAATTAAATAAGAAATGTAAATCCGAAATCAAAATGGCTAAAATCAACTTCAAGAGACAAATAGTGGAGGATAGTAAAAAGAACCTTAAGAAATTCTTTAAATATATCAACAGCAAAAAAATGAGGTCAGAGCATGTTGCACACATAATTAACGATGATGGGAGGATGTTTACAGAGGATACGGATAATTCAACGGTGCTTAATGCTTTCTTCTCCTCAGTCTTTACACAAGAAAATAAGGGGTACACTGACTATGACGGTTTGGTTAGCAGGACTTCACAGGACTTGCCGCTATGGCTAACAGAGGGTGAAATCAGGGAAAGGCTGGATAACATTAACACAAATACATCACCAGGCCCGGATGGCGTACATCAGAGAGTACTCAAAGAACTCAGTAAGGTTATATCTAGACCACTGTTGCTGATCTTTGCTGACAGTATTTTGACAGGAAATGTACCAAGTGACTGGAGAAAAGCTAACGTGATACCGATATTCAAAAAAGGGCAGAGGCATGTCCCGGGAAATTATAGGCCGGTCAGCCTGACGTCAATAGTATGTAAACTTCTGGAGGGGATGATAAGGGACTATATCCAAGAGTTTGCTAAAGAAAACAACATCAGCAGCAGTAATCAGCACGGGTTTACAAATGGGCGTTCTTGTCAAACCAATCTCTTAACATTCTACAAGGAGATTAGTTGTGAGCTAGACAGTGGGAGACCTGTGGATGTGGTGTACCTGGATTTTGATAAGGTGTTTGATACAGTTCCCCCACTAAAGATTGATTTATAAATTAAGGGCGACCAGCATCGACCACAAGGTTTGCTCTTGGACACGGAACTGGTTAAAGAGTGGTAATAAACAATGCATACTCTGACTGGTCTGGGGTGGTAAGTGGGGTCCCCCAAGGCTCAGTTCTGGGATCAGTTTTGTTCAATTTATTCATAAAAATCATTGAGGATGGAATCAGTAGCTCGATCTCAGTTTTTGCAGATGACACAAAATTGAGCAGGGCAATAACTTCACATCATGAGGCAGAAATCTGGCAGAATGACCTGAGCAAAATAACAGAGTGGGCAACTACATGGCAAATGAGGTTTAATGTAGATAAGTGCAAGGTATTGCACTTAGGGACCGATAACATAAAAGCAATATACAAGCTAGGGGGGGAACCTCTGGGGGTATAAAAAATGGAGAAAGATCTGGGAGTCTTAGTGGAAGATAGATTAGGCAATAGCATGCAATGTCAAGCTGCAGCTACCAAAGCCGGTAGAATTTTGGCATGCATAAGGAAGGGGATGTATTCCAGAGATAAAACTATAATCCTACCACTTTATAAAACCCTGGTCTGACCACATCTGGAGTATTCTCTCCAGTTCTGGTCGCCAGTCCTCAGAAGGGATGTATTGGAGCTTGAGAGAGTACAGAGAAGGGCAACAAAACTTATTAGGGGATAAGAAGACCTTAATTACGAAGAGCGTTTAGAAGCACTAGATTTATTCTCCCTGGAGAAGAGACGCCTGAGAGGGGACATGATAGCGATTTACAAATACCTCAACGGGGATAAGAGCATAGAAAAGAAAAAAATTCAGTCGCAAGGACACGAGGTCATACAATGCGTATAGAGGAGAAGAGATTTAACCTCAAGCTACGCAGGGGGTTCTTTACTGTAAGGGCTACAAGACTGTGGAATTCGCTGCCACAAATGGTAGTTACTGCGGAGAGTATGGCTACTTTTAAAAGACTCTTGGACATACATCTCAAGGATCGAAACATTCAGGGGTATGAGATATGAATAGGTCCACACACACCTACACAGGTTAAACTGGATGGACTATTGTCTTTATTCAAACTCACCTACTATGTATAAGCTTAATAGCATGCAATGCCAAGCTGCGGTTTCCAAAGCAAGCAAAGTCCTTTGCTGTATTATCCGAGGCATGGACTCCAGAGGGGGAGAGATCATTTTGCCCCTGTACAAATCATTAGTAAGACCTCATCTGGAATATGCAGTTCAGTTTTGGGCACCAGTTCTTAAAAAGGATATTGGAACTGGAGAAAGTGCAGAGAAGGGCAACCAAACTGATAAGAGACATGGAGGAGCTCAGCTATGAGGAAAGATTAGAGGAACTGAATTTATTCTCTCTTGAGAGAGGAGATTAAGGGGGAATATGATCGAAATGTATAAAAACATAAGGGGTCCATATAGTGAACTTGGTTTTGAATTGTTCACTTTAAGGTCAACACGGAGGGCAAGGGGGCACTCTTTACGTCTAGAGGCAAAGAGATTAAGTCTCCAAATACGGAAAGGTTTATTCACCGTAAGAGCTGTGAAAATGTGGAATAGACTCCCTCCAGAGGTGGTTCTGGCTAGCTAACTAGATTGTTTTATAAAAGGCCTGGATTCTTTCCTGGGTGTACTTAATATAAGTGGGTACTAATATTTATAGGTAAAGTTGATCCAGGGAATATCCGATTGCCTCTCGGGGGATCAGAAAGGAATTTTTTTCCCCTGCTGTTGCATATTGGGTAATGCTTTGCTGGGGTTTTTTCGCCTTCCTCTGGATCAACTGCGGGTATAGGATTGTGTATATGGGATTGTATGGTTGGGTTTTCATTACTGTTTTTATTTGTTTTTGTTTTTTGTTGGTTGAGCCAGATGGACTTGTGTCTTTTTTCAACCTCACTAACTATGTAACTGTGAATTGTTTCTATTCCTATTGGATTCAGCTAATAATTTGGCCCTATCTACACAGGACACTTCAGTAATAATGGACTCTAAGACTTCCGATCTATAACCTTTTGCTATAAATCTTTCCTTCAAAACCTGTGATTGTCTGAGGAAATCACTCTTAAGAGTACAATTCCTTGAGGCGGGGCCTGGACGGCAATGGTGTAGGACACACATGAGCTGAGCTCTGCTCCTGCTATATGTTCTACTATCCTGGGTGCCTCAAACTGCTTATACATCGGCATTTAATTGTTGGGGAGACCGGCTATACAACAGCTCGATAAATTCCGCCGCCTGGATCGGGATACAGAGGCCCAAAATGGAGCCATTCCATCGGAGACTCCAGCTGCAGACACCGCCTGTGTCCTGGAGGCCATAGCTACCTGTCAAACCATACTCAGAACTAAGATTGAGGAGGTAAAAATAGATGTATTACTTATCCGGCAAGACATGGTTAAATTGAGAGACAGGGTGACTGAGACAGAGACCAGAATTAGCAGAGCTGAGGATGTTTTACACCCTCTTCAACATACTACAGACTCCAGCAATTAGCACAGAAGTAGGACGACCTGGAAAATAGGGCACTCCGCAGTAATCTGCGTTTTATCGGGTTGCCTGAAGGTGCGGAGGGCTCGGATGCTGCCACATTTTTGGAGAACTTATTGATAAAGCACTTTAGCAGGGAAGCCTTTTCTGTCATGTTTGCAGTGAGAGAGAGCTCATCGCATGCTGGCTCGTCGCCCACCCGAGGGCTCCCCTCCACGCACTCTTATCGCTAGACTTCTTAATTTTTATGACCGCGATGCTGTATAATGGTTAACCCGAGAACGGGGCAATCTTCCTTTTCAAAATGGCCGCATCGCAGCGTTCCTGGACTTCTCTGCGGAAGTACAAAAGCTTCGTTCTCGCTTTACAGATATTAAACCGCGCCTACGTGTGGAACATTTGAAGTATGCTATGCTGTTTCCAGCTCGGCTGCGGGTAATCTGTGATGATAAAGCTATCTTTCTCTATCGCTCATTGACAGACGTAGTCCTCGGTGATTCAACACCCTCGGGTTATGCTGCCCTCTACAGGAGTAGGACTAGACAGGAAAGAAAACGTTCTGGCCACACCCTAGGGGCAGTCCCAGAGGGTATATCCTCTCACTTCCTGCTCTAGCAAATCAGTTTTTTTATGTCTAGTTAGGAGTAAGGACCTAGATACCTTGCTGGGATCTTCGGTCCTGGCAGAATTTTTTTCTTAGAAAAGATTTTTTAGACAGCTTTTTTCTCCAGTGTGCCTGTGAGATCTTCAAGCAAGAAAGCTGAACTGGGCGACGGGCTGGATGTTGAGATCCAGTGGTCACCCCAATTCAGCCTACGAGCGCGTGCAGGCCACAGCTCCGCGCTGGGTCGGCCGCGACATAGTCCCACTGACGGGGACTGACCCTGCGAGTTAAACGTCTCGCTGAAACGCCAAAGACCATGAGTCACGGCGTCCGTATTGGTCGACAGCCCTCCTACCTCGGTGGAGAGGGGTACTGTCAGGAGTTGGCGCCCGCCTGGTTCCGGTATGTTCCCCATTTCCCCCTGACGGGTCTTGTGGTGAACGCGGGCCCCTCTCTGTAATGGTAAGGATGGGTTCCCCTCTATCCTACAACATGTCACAGATCCCCCTAATTGAGTGTGATTTTTGTGTACAAGAAGCCAGGAGGCTTGGTTTGGGAGCTGACAATCTAATTGTAAAAATGTGAAAATGATTGTAGTCAGTGGCAGTACTAGAACTTTACTGTGATAGTATAAGGTATCCTACCTGTCAGTAGCCACAGGGCGATGTCTATACATGTATACTGCATTCCAGATCATTCCTCCAGCTAAGCAGATGCCTCCCGACGGCCACGGACCGCATACGGCCCGCCAGGGTCCGGTACCGCTGACCACGCTGACCACCATGAGGGTGAAGGGTTGTGAGGCCGAGATCCTTCTGCAGACATGCCGCTATTCTGTGCAGGCCACCATCATTGTCTTGTAGATCGCACGAGGTCGCCATTTTGGTGTAGCCTCGTGTCTCCAGCATGGGGGCGGCCATGTTTGAGGTGACTCAAACACCTCATGGAGCCAGGGGGAGGCGTCGGCAGGCGTGTTAAGGGGCGGAGCCGCCTCCTTTACCCAGGAAATAGGGCCAAAGACTTCCTGTCTGTAACAAGGCAAGCACTGAGCAAGCTGATGAAAACTTCTGTGCATCAGGGATGAGCCTTGGGGTCTCTCTCTCTCTCTCTGTGGGGTCCAAAAAGGCAGGTAACACTGAGGGGCGCTGTTGCGACTGGGGGGACACAAAAAAAAAAAGTTTTTTACTTTGTAATTTTTTGTCGCTGGCAAGTGTCTTGTATAATCATTGACCCTGCCGCATAGGTATCCCCACCTGATCCCCTCAAGGTGGCCGCAGGACCCTCCAGTACCCCACTTGTTTTTAATGCATTATCGGCAGTTTTGGAGTCTTTGGTATCCCGGGTGGAGGTGGCCTGTCAGGGACGGGGGTCAAGTAGCGACCCCCGCCTACCCCTATTGTTTATCAGATACTTAAGATACGGATTCGGAGCTGGTCAATGCAGTTGCAGGTCCCTCTTAGGGGGCTGTTGTCTCAGGTAATATCTCCTCAGCAGTGAGGAGCACATTTCTGCCTCCGCCATAGCACAAGAGTGGTGGATGCACTAGTTGTGTCCGTCCGGGAAACCTTTAGTCTTGAGGTTACACCGGCAGAGGTAGCTGAGACTGAGATTCCTTTTTGGTACTTGTTAGCCTACCAAAAGGGCAAAGGATTTTCCTTTACCCAAATGGGGTCGTTTTGAAACGAACCCCTGTTATTTCCAAACGCATGGCTAGGTGCTATCCGTTTGAGGAATTCCTCTTTATAGGATAGACGGTACCACCTGCTGTCTTGCCACAGACTGTTAGGATAAAAAGACCTCGTAACTAACGAGGACCTTCCTTTTCTGCTCATAAAGAGTTGTTCGTTCCGCGAGGGCGATAAGGCGAAACCCTCCAAAGCCCCTTTAGAGGGGTTTCAAAGGGCGCTGGTCGGCTAAACAAAGAGTCTGGCTCAGCCAAGCCTGAAGAATATAGCCTGATGCGCCCCTACCCATCTCTGGGGTGGGGGGGATGTCTTCACCGGTTTCTGGAGGACACAGGATCGAGTTTCGATCACTTCCACCGGTGCGATTCTTCCCTTCTAACATTGAACGGTTTCAGGGGTTCTATTCGAACCTATTCACAATGCCCAGGAAAGAGGGCAAGGTGCGTCCAAATCTGGACTTGGGAAGAAATAGAGTCCATCCGTACAGTGGTGGCCTCCCTGCATCAGGGGGATTTCCTGGCATCCATAGACATATAGGATGCCTATCTTTATATCCCCATCATCGCAGGACATCAGCGTTTTTTCGCTTTCCCAAAGATGATCCCTGGTTCCCACCAGGAGACTGAACTATCTGGGCCTAAGGTTGGATACATCCTGGGCAAGAGAGTTTCTCCTTGCGGAGAAACTCCAGAAGGTTCAGTCAACGATTCGGATGTTGCTGTCCGTCAATTGGCTAGGACTGATGGTGGCCTTCTTAGAGGCAGTACCGTATACCCAGTCTCATACCCGAATTCTCCTGAAGGAGATTCTTTTTTAATGGAATCAGAATTCCGATTCCCTGGACAATCAGATCCGGTTGAGCGAGCGGACCAGGAAGTCTCCGATGCTCAACCAGGGGAAGTCATTTCTTCCGATAGTATCCAGATTACCAATAAGGGTATCGGAACTGAGAGTGATCAGATTTTGTCTGATTTACTGGATCGAGCAGCTCTAGAGCAGCCCGATTCGGATCCAATCGCATATGGCCTCTTCATCCAGAGGTTTTTCACTAGCTGTCCCTTCATTGGGACATCCCGGATGTGGATCTGTTGGCACCTTGGCTTAACAGGAAGGTGCGGAGGTTTGTAGCTCGCGCCGCAGACGCAGCAGAAACGCTGATCGCCCCGTGGGGGCAGTATCAGCTACGGCATGCCTTCCATCCTCTCAAGTTGCTGCGGGAACTTCTTCGCAGGATAGAGGTGGAGGGAATTCCAGTTATTCTGGAAATTCCGGACTGACCTCGTCGAGCCTGGTACGCCGACTTGGTGAGGCTAGTCGCGGACGCTCCTTGGAGACTTCCTCTCAGGGAGGATTTGCGGTCTCAGGGACCGATCTTCCATCTTGCTTTACAGTCGCTGGCTTAATGGCCTGGCCATTGAGACCCGGGTACTGAAGGACAAGGGAGTGTCAGCTTCAGTTATTCCTACCTCCTGTTAAAGCAAGGAAAGCGACTTCCAGCACATGGAAGTCTTATATTGCATGGCGTGAATCTATTGGATTTCCCCCACATACCTATTCGGTGACCCGAATTTTGGTCTGTCTGCAACAAGGGGTTGAGCAGAAACTATCCTTGAGCACGATCAAGGGTCAGGTTTTCGGCGTTAGTAATCTTCTTTCAAGAAACCTTTGGCTAATCATTCCTTGGTGCGGAATTTCATCCAGGAGGTGCGACATCTGGCTCCGCCAGTGCGCGCACCCTTACCGCCTGGGATCTTAATTTAGTGTGGTCGGTTCTTCAGAAACTTCTCTTTGAAAATATTAGGGAGATTCCCTTGCTTACATTATCCCAGAAGGTGGCCTTCTTGGTGGCCATACTTCTGTACGCAGGGTGTCAGAACTGTCGTTCCCCAGATCTGGTGGTTCATAGGGATAAGGTGGTTCTTCTTCCGAATCCATCCTTCCTTCCTAAAGTGGTTTTCGTAAGACGGACTCACTTTTTGTGATCACGGATAGCCCTTGAAGGGGGTTGCCTGTGTCTGCCGTGACCATATCTACATGGATCAGTCAGACGGTGGTACAGGCTTATTCTATTAAGGGTCGGAATCCTCCGTTCCCTGTTAGGGCGCACTTCACTCGAGCGCTCAGTACTTCCTGGGCCTATCGCCATCAGGCGTCAGTGGTCCAGGTATGTAAGGCGGCCACCTGGTCGTCGGTACATACCGTTACAAAATTTTATAAGATTGATGTGATGGCATCGGCGGATGCCTCATTTGGCCGCAAGGTTTTGCAGGCCGCAATTTGAGGAGACCGGTGGTCTACCTCGAGGGTTTTTTTCTGTTGAAAAATTTCTGTTGAGTCTCATCATTGAGGATGAGCATTGTAAACTTCTAGTTGGCACCGGTTGGGCCTTCTAGATTGGATTTGATTTCCATTTTCCCACCCCTCATTTGTGGTACTGCTTTGGGACGTCCCGAGGGTGTTGAATCACAGAGGACTACGTCTGTCAATGAGCGATAGAGAAAAATGGATTTTTGTAAAATCTTACCGTAAAATCCTTTTCTCTTAGCTCATTGACAGACGTAGTACCCGTCCCTCTGTTTTTGAGTTGGGTTGGGTTAAATTCTCTAAACACTGCTTTGTGACATAACTGATTTGCTAGAGCAGGAAGTGAGAGGATATACCCTCTGGGACTGCCCCTAGGGTGTGGCCAGAACGTGTTCTTTCCTGTCTAGTCCTACTCCTGTAGAGGGCAGCATAACCCGAGGGTGTTGAATCACCGAGGACCACGTCTGTCAATGAGCTAAGAGAAAAGGATTTTACGGTAAGATTTTACAAAAATCCATTTTTTTTTGTAGATCCTTCTTTGGCCTCAGAGTGGTTGGATCAACGGGAAGCTGACCGCAATCATCCTGCCTGATTACCAGAGATGTAATACTGTTTTTATTGCTGAAGTATTCTAGATTTATTGCTAATCTCTCTGCGTGTCAAAATTGTTCTTGACTTTGTTATAAGGCAAATCCTCCCTTTTTTTTTTTTTTTTTTTTTTGGTCAGTGAACCAATGTGAAATATTGCTCATGGAGAATGGAATCCCACTTTATACTTTAGTGGACACCACTTTTCAAATTAATTTTGTTAAAGGGTTCCGGCTCCTAGTGGTATCCTTCTTTAAGTTTTGATTTATTATGCACAGGAATAGGACCCTTGTTGCAGGAGTGACAACTTTTATGGCTCTATTACCATCAATTGCATGTGTAATTTTATGTGTTCTACAACCAATCCGGTGCAATCCAGTGTATGCTTGCCCCCTATTGCCAAATGATAGTCGTGAGGAGCTGGTATTTTTTTTTTCACTGTTTAAATATGGGTTTTTTGCTCAGGCAATAGCCCCATTCCTGTTTTTGTTTTATATGCCTGCTCTTCATGGGGTTGGGGTATTATGCTCCCACACAGTTGATGCTGTTGATGCTGTGGAGAGCGGGGTGGGGGGGGGAGGGGTGGGTGGGGTCAGTTGTTTTTTATGTTTTCTCAGAGATTAATTCACTTATGCACTTGATGTGGTTGCTTAATGGATACAATGATCGTTTTTTACTACATTTCAAACTTTTTCTAAATATAATGAGATGTGTACACCTGCCTTGGGAGTTCCCCGCACATATATGCTGTTTTTCCTTTTTATCTTTATGCTGTGATGGCTAATGTGAAGTTTCTTACGTGGAACGTGAGAGGCCTCCGGGACAAAGTGAAACATTCCGCCATCTTTAGTTGCCTTAAAACATATAGAGCGGATATTGTAGTTTTCGTGGAGACGCATATTACTGGACAACTCCTGCTTGCGCTTAAGCGTCCATGGATTGGATGGACGTATCATGCCACCTACACTTCTGCTTCCCGAGGGGTTTCGGTTTTGATTTCTAAGCATGTGCATTTTTCCCTTATTTCTGTTCGGTTGGACTCCCAGGGCAGGTTTGTTTTTCTGCATGTGGTTTTATACAACAAGCAGTATCTGCTTCTGGCTTGTTATGTCCCCCCTCCTTACAGCTCGGAGGTGGTTCAGGAGGGCTTGTCCTTTGTGGCTCAGCACCCTGATGTCCCGGCTGTTTGGATGGGGGACTTTAACATGGTATTGGCTCCGGCCCTTGACATCAATGTGTTGTGACGGCTCAGGGGTCTCAGCCCCTCACCCGGCTGGGACGTCTGTTCAGGGATTTTGCCCTGACTGATACCTGGCGTTATCAGCACCCCCATTTACGCTTGCACTCGTGCTTCTCAGCCACCCACTCCACGATGTCACGTATAGATTTTATTATAGTTTCAATCTCCTTTCTTCCTACGCTCCGGGATTCGGGATTTGAGCCCCGCTCCCTGTCTGATCATGCACCCTGTTGGTCCTCTTTTTGTATAGCCCCCCAGGCGATCCCTCGCCCTTGGCGTCTCCATCCTTTTTGGCTTACTGCTATAGAGGACCAGGAGGGTCTGGCTCGGGAGTGGTCTTATTTTTTTCCATTAATGTTGGCTCAGTGGCCGCGGGGATGGTGTGGGAAGCTTTTAAAACTTCATGCTCGGGATACTCTGGCCCACCGAATCAATCGATTCAAGTGGTCCTCGGGTATTGCTCTGGCTGCTGCACAAGCACATTTGGCTTCCCTGACTAATAGTTGTTCAGTTGACCCGTCACCTGGTATGTTTCTTCATTGAAAATTCAGACAAGATTAGTAGACCAGATGTTATATGAGAAAGCTAAACAGAAGTTGTTTTTTAGTAAACAAAGGGTTTTTGAACAGGGAGAGCGGGCAGGTAGATTCCTGGCATATCTAGCCCATTTAGATACTAAACCTCCAGTTGTGGTTCAGCTTAGGGACTCTGATGGGACTCTTATTTCTGAACCGCCGCAGGTGGCTGCTGCGTTTCATTCTTTTTATTTTCAATTATATACTTCCCAGTCGTCGGATGCCACCCAGGATAATTTTTTTACAGTATATCCCTGCCCCAGTTATCCGATGCCCAGCGTGCGGAATTGGATGCTCCTTTATCAGTAGATTAAATTGCCACTGCCATTGGCTCTTTGGCTATGGGTAAAGCCCCCGGTTCCGACGGTTTACCCCTCGATTTTTATGCGACTTTTTCTGAATCCTTATCCCCGGCGCTTCTTTCCCTTTATACCCATGTTCATGACATTGGCCGTCTGCCAGACTCTATGAGAGAAGCCAATATTATTATTCTGCCAAAACCTGGTAAAGACCCTTTATATCCAGAATCCTACCATCCTATTTCCTTACTACAGGCGGATATTAAAATTTTAGCTAAATTGTTGGCGCTTCGCCTAAATAAGGCCATACTTTCCTTGATACACTCTGATCAAACAGGCTTTATGCCAGGCAAAAATACAGCAATGAATATTCGCCGTTTATATATGAATCTGCTGGCTGCTCATGATGGGGTGAGTACTAGAGCCTTGGTGGCGCTAGACGTCGCCAAGGCCTTTGACTCAGTTGAGTGGAGTTATTTATGGGAATGCCTACGTGCTTTTGGATTTGGTCCAAAATTTATTAGATGGGTCCAAGTATTCTATTATAAACCTGTTGCCAGGATATCGGTCAATGCATGGACATCAGATTTTTTCTCCTAGGCCGAGGTACCAGACAGGGTTGCCCTTTATCACCCTTGCTTTATGCGTTGGCCGTGGAGCCTTTGGCTTCCCAGCTTCGGGGTCACCCTGATGTCCATGGACTGTGTCATTTGGACTTGACTGAAAAGATCGGTCTTTACGCAGACGATATGCTCCTATATTTGGAAGACACGGATAACTCTTTATGTTCTGCGTTACATATAATAGAACAGTTTGGATCCCATTCAGGCCTACATATCAACTGGTCTAAATCTCAAATATTACCGCTGGACCCATACCCACCCTCAAAAGTTTCTGCTTCCCTCCCTTTGCAGCGAGTCGCTGCGATTCGTTATCTTGGGGTTACGATTACTAAATTTCCTACAGATTATGTGCGGGACAATATTGAACCTCTAATTGATATGCTTAAACAACGTACTCAAACATAGGCTAGGTTGCCATTGGGATTAATGGGTAGGGTGAATCTTATTTTTGTATGCCTTTTGGCACTCCCCTGTCCCAATTTCCCTGAAACTATTTAAAATTATTGACCGTATCCTGAATTCCTTTGTTTGGGGTCCTGAGCGCCATAAGTTAACATGGGCGTCACTTAAAAACCCCACAGATGAGGGGGGTGTGGCTATACCGGATTTTCAATCTTATTACCTTGCGTCGCAACTTTCCCATTTTTTTTTATTTTAATAAATCGGAGGCTACTAGGTACCAAACTTTAGTTTGTCATGGATTCCCTCAAGCTGTCTACACCCCTATGCAGGTACTTTTACGAAAATGTGGTCCTTCGCCTCGAGCGATGGTGATGAACAATTTGTTGATCCACCATCGAAAGATTTGGGCGATTGTGGCAAAAAAGTTAAATTATCCTCAAATACACTCCAGGACCCCTTTATGGTATAACTTAGACCTGCGAGAGCTTCTATCTATTCCGGAATGTCAGTTGTGGGCAACTAGGGGCATACTGTATCTGGGCCAGGTGCTTTGTGATTCAGCCGTTCGTTCCTTTCAATCACTTAAAGCTGAGTATGATCTCCCTCCGCATATGTTTTTTCGATATGCACAGTTGCGTCACGCATTACATGCACAATTTTTGACACAATTTCCCATTTTACAAGATATCCCTCTGCTGGAGGTGCTGTTGGGTGACACGCATGAGGGTCTTATCTCAACCTTATACATCGAATTGCGTGGTGTTGAGGACGATGGCCAGGTGACCCGGATACAGGCTCGTTGGGCTGTGGATATGGGTCCCCTGGATGAGATGGTTTGGGACGAAATCTTGGTGGTCCCTAGTTTGGCTTCGCCCAAACTTTCAGAGCATGTGACTCCAGCTGTACATCTTGCATAGAGCTTATCTTACTCCGCTCAGAATATCAAAATATAGGCGGTCATACAACTCCTGCCCTCGTTGCCCCTTGCAACTTTGTAAGTTTATACATCTCATTTGGTCTTGCCCGGAAATTCAGGTCTACTGGACACAGGTTATTAAGTTTTTGCATGATCATATGGGCTCCCCCTTACAGTTGGATGTGTTAGGTTTGTTCCCTGACTGTGACATTGACAAATTTCTCACCATTTTTCTTCAGGAATCTATTTTTAGCGCTCGCAAACTTATAGCTAGGACAGTGGATGTGGGAATCAGTCCCTACTCTTCAGGACTGGATCGCGGAAATAAATTCTGCTCTTCGTTATAAACGGTTGATTTATAAACACAGGGGGTGTCCCAAGAAATTTGATAAAATCTGGAGTCGATGGTTAGAGAGTACTCGTACATTTAATGTATACATTTTTTGTGATTTTATTTTTTCTGAAGTCCTTGGGGGATGGAGAGGTTTGATTAATGCTCATAGATAGGGTGTAATCGATATATTACCAGGGCGGGGTGCTGTTGAGTGAGATATTTATAACATTGTATCATTGTACCTCTTCTTTTGTATGGTGAAGGTATACCTTGTTTCACTAAATTCACTTTAAGTGTTTCACAAGTGTGAAATTCACGTGTTAATGTGTTTTTGTATTATATTTATACAGCACAAATAAACTTATTTTCTATTTAAAAAAAAAAAAGAGTACAATTCCACCTTAGTCTAATAAATTGACATTTGGGTATGAGTCAAAGCTTGTGATGGCAACTGTTGATAGGCAGATAAGAATTTTGATCGGTAGTTTAGAAAAATGTATTGGTAATAAGCTGATCATTGACCCGCAAAATTTCAAGATCAAGAAAATGTATGTCTCTCTTACTATATTCATAGGACAATTGAATCCCTCAATCATCAGTTGGAGGTTTACTGTTGGCCTTTTTATATGCTTTTTTCAGAATACTTCTCAAGTATCCTCTTTCTAATAACCTGAATTGCAATTTCCTTGCCTCTTGCTCAAACAGAAAGTCTGTTGAGCAATTGCATCTCATTATGATGTATTGGCCATAGGGCATTGATCTAAGGAGGAGTTTAGGGTAGAAACTAGATGCCTCTAGAATTGTATTACCCACTGTTGGTTTTCTATAGAGTCCACTATTCAGTTGACCATCCAGATTTGTGTGTATGGATGTGTCTAAAAATGTTATAGTGGACCTATCATATGCCATAGTAAACTAGAGATTAAAGGCGTTTCAGTGATTTATGTGATTCAAAAAATCATGAAGTCATTTTTCAGAGCCATCCCATATCATGAGAATGCAATTGATGTATGGATACCACGCAACAGCTTGGTCTGTATACACCGATGCATCCTCATCCACGAATAACGAATTTTCCCACTCCCCCAGGTACAGATTGGCATAAGAGGGGGCACAGCATGTGCCCAAAGCCACACTCTGTACCTAGAGGTAGTGGGAATCAAGGAATGAAAAGAAGTTATGTTTGAGAATATTTTTTTTTTTTTTTTTTTAATTAGACAAAAATATGTTTATTGAACTTAATTTCCAGGCATTACAGTACCACATACAACAAGTATACATTTAGTACAGAAGAAATATCACTCAGTTAAAGGGCAATTTGTCCATCAATGTGTCCACATTTAAGGATAGCATTATGAGCGCATATTTCCATCAATGCCACTTAATGCAATTAGAAAACTAACCAACTAGCAATGGAACTATTAACCTGTTAAACTGTTAGATCATTAACCACCTGGAGGTCAATATTGTCTATTAATAAGTCTCCTGTCGGGAATTTGCGGTTCTTAATTCCCCTATGTTCTTATGCCCATATTAAATTACTGGTTACCTATCGGTAAGAGGGTCTCTATGGCTCCCTATATTCACCCTGTTAAAAGTCTATCTAGCCCCAACTTCGTCCAACCAAATCTCCCAACACTCTGGAACTTTTTCAATGAGTTTCTATGGTAGTATGTTTTTTTTTTTCCCCCAATTAGGATATTATTTACTACCTGGATCCACTCTGCCCTCGTCGGCAGCCAAGCAGAAAGCCAGAATCTGGCAATCAGCTTTCTGGCCATGTACAGTAATCTAGTAATAGTGGTTTAAACGTAGGGAGAGTATTGTTCACCATCAACACCCCCCAACAAGCACACTATCAGATCCACAGTCAGTTGAATCTGATATACATTGTTAATGATAGAGTCCACGCTAGACCAATACCTCACAAGTTTGACACCTCCACAGCATAGGAATAAGGTCTCCCTTGGGAACCTGGCACTTTGGACAGATCGGGGTCTCCCGTCTGCCCCACTTATGAAGCTGCACTGGCATGCAGAATAAACAATTTTGACAGCCTTTGCGCTGCCGATACTGACACCAGTGGGGTCACCTCTAAAATCTGTTACCAGACATTCCCATCAATAGGACCCACGTCTCCCTCCCACTTCTCACGGCAGGGCAACAGACCTGGGTCCTGGATACAGGACAACAAATGAGCATACATTTTTGAAATGATGCCCTTCTTTTCCCTGTTGTAACGCTCCTGCGTTTCTTATATGGTGTGGATTTTCAGCTGCAGAAATAGTTCCACGTCAGTAGTCATGTAAGAGATATGCTGAGATACCATTCCCAACCTCAATGACTCATCATGTGTGGAAGGTCTTATTTCAGCCAGTAAATACACACAATTAGCAAGCTGGTTCCTAGAGTGATTTTATGTATGTGGTAACACAATGATGAAGGTTGAGGGATAGGTTGAGTGGAGGTGGTAGGTGATAGACACTTGAAGGTGAGACAGTAGCAGATGGATGCAGGAAGGTTTAGCAATGTTGTATGGTAGCAGATGACAGAATAGCAGGTGGACATACAAAAGAGATCAACCCAGTGCAGAAAAGTAGCAGTAGTCTCAAGAGCTAGCAATCTAGTTATGCAGATGTGATAAACAGTCTTTACTATGCAGAGCTAGATAGTGTAAGCTTAGTATAAGTTTATAGAGAATTCCCCTGCGGGGTACTTAGCACTATTAGCGATACAGCCGAAGGGTGGTTCAGGAGAGGCGGATGATCCAGTAGCGGGATACAGGGATCAGCGCAGCGAGGTTCCTTCAGCGAGGTAAGCTTGCAAGCATGGAAGCTTCAAGCAAGGTTAGCATCCAGGTAAGGGTGTTTGAACGAACACATGTGAGTGAGAACCGGCGATTTAAATAGCCATCTAGTCCGGCGCTGGGTGATGACAGCTCCAGTCTTAAAGGTGTATGCGCACCTTTCCAAAAGTAAATGGTGGGGCGCATACACTTGTGGAAAGTGTAATTTAGGGTACCAAAGGTACCGGAACATTACACCTGTCCACAAATATAGATTCCAGAAATGTCTACTCCATCAGGCGCATAGCTACACTTCTGCTTTGGATGCTAATAGCATGATGCAGTCGCATATATTGGTAGTAGTGTGTCTTCAGCCGTAGGAATTCCCTCCCTAACTGGGAGTAGGATTTAAAGCCCGTTTCAGAGATAATTTGAGATAGATATTTAACTCCAGCCCTCGTTCACAACAACTAATTATCTATTTTGGACAATTCCTTGTAATGCCTATTTTGCAATATGGGTGTCCTATTTAGGAAGCCCACTAGACCTACCTTGTGCCTGACTTCCCTTCAGAGTTTAATGAGCATTTGTACCGTAGGGCAGTTATAAGGAATCCTAGGGCAGCCCATCTCCATATGGGACAATGCTGAATACTCTGTATTTGGACCCAGCAACGTATCCCTGGACGAGTCCGCCACTCCAAGATCCCAGCCTTGTAAAGTGTTGTAGTTGTGCAGCATAGTAATATGTTTGAGGGTGCGGAATAGCCAGCCCACCCTGATCCTTGGGGTATTGCAAAGTGGTGAGTTTAATTCGGGCCACCCTGTTATTCCAGACAAGGGCCCTGATATGGAAATCAATATGTTAGAACCAGTATACAGGTATCCAGACTGGCGTATTATGTGGGATATATAGTAGCTAAGGGGCCCAAATCATTTTAACCAGGTTGGCTCGACCAGTCACTGACAATGGCAATTTGCACCAGAAGGTGCATTTTCGTTTAAAGTTCTGTATAAGCGGTTTCAGGTTCAAGGAGATATAGTCTCAGGGATTGCCAGTTACTATTATGTATACCTAAATATTTAAAGGAGGTAACCACTTGGATGTGTCTTTCCGCAGCCGATAGGGGCGATAACAGTGGGTCTAGTGGAAGCAGTGCTGACGTATTCCAATTAATGGCAAAGCTGGAAAACATTCCAAACCTATCAATGAGTTGCATTGTCGCCCTTAGGGTATCCTCAGTGTCACCCAAATACAGCATATAAGGTAATTTTGTCTTCTCTTGTTCCCCTCCAAAATCCCACAATGTCAGGTGAGGTCCTAACCATATGAGCTAATGGCTCTAACGCCAGCGCGAAGAGAAATGGTGAGAGTGGGCATCCCTGCCTCATTCCACAGAACAAAGGAAAGGGCTTAGACAGGGAATCATTGATTCTGATTCTGGCTGTGGGCTTCACATAAAACAATTGTATCCATGAGATTAACTTATCCCCTAATCCAAATCTGCAAAGTCTCACCCATAGATATTTCCACTCCATGCTATCAAACGCTTTGGCCACGTCTAGGGAGAATATAGCTCTAGTACAAGGATTATCTACCAGGGTCTGGTTATTCAAGAATAGTCTACAGATATTTAATGATGTAGAGAGGTTGGGTATGAACCCGGACTGATCCTGATGTACCAACCTAGCCACAACACCCTCCAGCCTATTTGCCAGAACCCAAGCCAGTAGCTTAATGTCTGAGTTGAGCAAAGGTATAGGCCTATATGAGTCAGGATACAAGGGATCTTTGCCAGGCTTCTGGAGGATGCACGGTTCTAAAAACTGATCCAAGTCATCCTCCGTAGGGGACACTTTAGATTAATATAGATCTTGAAAAAACTGCAAGAACACCCCTGGAATTCGCTCATGATCACTCACTGTCCTACCCTCAGATTCCTGCACTGTCTCCACATGGGGAATACCCTGCTGTGCCTTGGCTATCACTGCTAGTAGGTGACCCATGTTTTCGCCCTCATTGCAATACCGCTGCTGCATAAAAAATATTTTATTTTCAGCTGTGGACGTAGACACCTGTCAGTATAAGGCTTGGGCCTCTAACCAACCTCTTTTCGAATCAGTTGTAGGATTGTTAATATATCTCTCCTCATCTCCAGTGGCTTCTTGCATAACCCGGTTTTCCCAGTCTTTAGTTTTAGATTTGATAGTAGAGATTTGTTTAACAATTAGTCCCCTTAAGGGGGCCTTCATGGTATCCCATACTACCCCAGGTCTCATCATCCTCTTATTAGAATCCAGAAATCCCTCTATATCTATGGGTATGCTACTGTCCTCTGGAAAAAGCTGAAGCCACACATCCCCCAGTCCTAGTTCTAGTATGAATCTGACAAATGGGGTCGGGCCCCCTTGCTGACTCTGGCCAGTTGACCTAGATGAAAATGTATATAAGAAAATTTATCCAAAACATTATTGAAGTCCCCCAGTATCCATATAGGGACATTAGAATGTGGGGCTATAAATTTTACCATACTGCTCAGACTGTCCAATGAGAAGGGCGGAGGGACATACACATTCGCAATAATACACACCATTCCTTTCACTTTGCATAATAACATAATATACCGGCCTTGGTCATCAATTTGTGATTGCAACAACTGAAATGCCACAGAATTCGAAATTAAAATGCTAACTCCTCTGGAATAGGAGTGAAACTGGGTAGAGAATTTGCGGTTCTTAAGCACAGATCGTGAATCTTTATGCAGGTGAGTCTACTGCAGACACACTACAGCTGGGTTGTGTGCCTTCAAGGTAGAGAATATAGCTACCCGTACCCATTTCCAGGACACTAAGGTATACTTGTCAGCCATTGCAACAACACCAGATGTTATAAACAGGGTGGGCATAGGGCCTGGTAAGCCTCTCACGAACATAGTCAAGCCTATCCACTTTAGTTATGGGGTCTGCAAGTCCTGCAAAAGGAGATCCAGTCCAGGGGGGTTAACATGAAACGCCAAACTTTGGTCACTGCAACAGGTCATAGCATGAAACACTAAAAAAACAAGCAACTGTGTTCAAACATTCCCATATCCTCAATAGAATGGAGAAAATAGGAGAAGGTCATCCAGTCCACGTGGGACTAAGGGCTAAAGGGGGGCCCCAATGTCGTATCAAAGTTATAGTCTGAAGGAACTTGCAGTCCTTATTCTCAATAAGGAACAGGGCATATGCTTACGTGTTCATGTAAAGCTCCCTTCTGCCTTAAAGGGCCTTTCACAAGAAAAAGAAGACTTTTTCAACTTTCACTAGGCACATAGTGATAATATCAAACTGCAGAAATGTTGGCCTTCCTCAGGGTATGCTCTACTCGATCCAACCAGTTGGAGGCATTGGCAGGGTTATCAAAAAAGTGAGTTTCTCTTACGTCCTCCGACAGTCGCCGCCTCTTCATATTCGTCACAATGGGGTAATTGACTTCCGCTTCATAGGAGTAGCTAGGCAACAGAATATGTCAATATTAAAGCTTTTAACATATCCCACCCCCAGGGGGTGGTCCCCTCAGGCAATTACCTCCCTGCTTCCTGAATTCCTCTCCAGTTTTGTTGACTAGCTTGTAAGGAGTGGCTGGTTGTCTCTGTGCTGAGCCTCTCTGTCTCAGCTTTTCTTTCCCTTTTTTGGATTTTATTTGAGTTTTTTCTCTCTTTCTTTACTTAGCTGTTTATTTTGTCAGCTTTAGTTAGTCTTCTGATGAAGAGGATCGTGCGGGCTGAGTCTCGGGCTGGCCCCCCTGCTTGCAGGTTGTGGGCCAGTGGCTTCTCAGCCTGCCTTCGAGCGTTCAGTCAGGTAATGCTCCTGGCACATATGAACGACCCATCCCTGTTCGCTGCAGGGATGCTATGGTGAGGTGGCTACTTCACTGGACGCCATGCGGTTTCGCACTGCAGTCATCTTGCGTCCTGACTGCGACTCTCCCTGTCACTATGTACAGTGGCTTGTTCGCCTGTGCGGGTTCCCCACGCCATGCATGGAGGTAAGTGTACTTTTATGTGGGGACCTGTCTGTGTAGTGGGTGTCAGTCTGGGACTGTGTAACCTGCATGCCTGATCACGCTGCTGGGCTCCCTGTCTGACCTTATGCTGCTGTGGGCTGCAAGGAGGGGGGCTGATGTACACTGCTCAGTGTTACTGTGATATTACTGTGTGTGGCAGGCTGTATATGTATGGGGCATGTTTTCTTAATACATGTTGGTGCATACATGCGGGGGCCGTTGCGCGGCCCGCCTTTTTTATGTGGCAGACTGAGATGTCAGAAGCGATGTGTTTGGTGCATACATGCGGCGGCCGCTACGGCGGTCCGCCATTTTTTACTGTATCTGCAGTACATGACCGCCTTGCATTAGACAGGAGCGGGCTCGTTTGGCGCCAAACGCCGCCATTTTGGCGGCGATCGCTCGGGCCACATGTCAGCGTTGCATACTCTGACTTTACTTTTTGTCCCTCACCAGCGGCCATTTTTGTGGAGCCTTATTAGGCTTATGGGAGCGATCTGCAATTGCATCACTTCCCTTCCTGAGCTACAGCGATCGGTGCAGCAGCTAAGTGGTCTCTCCACGTTTGCTCCCCTTGTCCCTGTATTCCTTGCCTAAGTTTCTGTATTATCCCTGTGGGGGTCGGTGTGTGCTTGGGTTGCGGTGGGCTGCGCTCGCCGCGCTATTAAAGGGGCAGTATCCCTTTTTTCTTTTTCGGCACCTTTTTTTGTTGGGGGCATGGATTCTCAGGAAAGAAAATTCCCTCTCTCTTTGGTGGGGGGCCAGGGGACTGCTGCTGCTACCCCCGAAGGGGGTGATTTGGCTGCTGTTGTGGCTAACCTTGCTGCTCAGGTGCACATGCTTGTTGCTGCTCAATAACCACAAAAAGGCCCAGGGTTTTTCAGTTTCCTCTGCTTCAGAGGGTACTGGTGATGGGGCTGCTGTTGCGGGGGTCTCCTTGTCGGGGTCCCGTTCGTCCCTGGACCTGTTGGGGTCCGAGGTGGAGGCTGAGAGTGGAGGGGTTGATATTTCTCCCCCTGGCTCGTCTGAAGAGCTTGCAATCATGGATGGCCTGGTTGCTTCTATCTAAATAACCCTGCGTTTGCAGGATGAGCCTTGTGCTCCTGCTGCTCTGGCCTCTTATGGGACGCAGCGAAAACGCAAATCTTCGCAGGTTTTTTCCTTGCACTGAGGATTTTCAGCGCGCTGTTAGCGAACAATGGCGCAATATTTAGAAACCATTTGCTGTACCTGGCAGGTTCAAACTGCGTTGTCCTTTCTCACCCGCTACTGATGAGCGTTGGTGTGTGCCGCCGCCAGTGGCTCGCGCAGTGGCGGTTTTGAATAAGTCCACTGCGATTCCTGCTGAGGATGCCCCGGTGTTCCGGGATGCCACGGATAGGAGGCTGGAGTCACCTGCCCGTCATACTTATTCGTTTGCCGGCTCCGTGCAAAAGGCTATTTTTTTTTGTCTCTCTTATGGCAGCTCAGGCTGTCGCGGATTGGACGCAGGTACTTCGGCGCATCTTAGTCGCTGACTCTGCATCGCAGGAGGCGCTGGCTATGGTGGATCAAATCCACCTGGGTGTCATGTATTTGTGTGATGCGGACTTGGATTTAGTCCCGTTGGCTGCACGGGTGCACGGCGTGGCGGTGTTGTCACGCTGCTTGATTTGGCTGAAGTGTTGGTCTGTGGACCAATCTTCGCGCAACACCTTGGCTAATTTGCCGTTTATGGGATCTCGCCTTTTTTTTGGCGAATCTTTGGATGTCCGGGTTAAAGGGATCGAGGGTGGTAAGAGCACGCTCTTGCCACAGTCCCACAGGCTAAGGTTCCCCAGAGTGAGAAGCATGCTTCCTTTTAGGCCTTTTCAGGGGTCTTTTCGTGCCTTTCGGTCACATTATAAGGGCAAGACCTTCAAAGGTCGAGGCTCCCAAAAGCAGCCGTGGACGGGTAAGCAAAAGTCCGGTCAGTCCGAATCCGCTACCCTAAACAATGCGGTCTGCAGGGGCGCCCTCACCCAGTTCTGGGGTGGGGGGGGACGTTTACTCGGTTTTCTTCAACCCTGGCTGGCCCACGTTCGGGACAGGTGGGTTCTGGAAATCGTTCGATCTGACTACATGATCGAATTTCTCTCTCGGCCGGCGAGCAGATTTTTTCCCTCAAATCTTCAACTGTCTCCGGAGCGGTTGCGGAATCTACACCTGGCAGTGCGAGATCTGCGTGCTCAGGGAGTGGTGATTCCGGTGCCTCATCGGGAAAGATTTCGGGGGTTCTATTCCAAACCAATTGTGGTGCTACCCTTTGGTCTCGCTTCGGCCCCGCGGGTGTTCACCAAGGTGCTTGCACCGGTTCTGGCCTTGTTGAGAGCCCAAGGCATCTCTGTCCTCGGATATCTGGACGACATTCTGGTTCGGTCTGCGACCAATCAGGGTCTGGTGAAGGACCTGTCCGTCACGATGCGACCTCTGCAAGTGTTCGGTTGGACGATGAAGTTTCCGAAATCGACGCTGTGTCCGTCGATTCGTCTTCCCTACCTGGGAATGATTCTGGACTCGGTCCAGGCGAGGGTCTTCCTACCGGACGACAAACTCAGGACTCTTCAGGCAGAAGTCAGGTCCCTCAGGGACGTTCCGTGCTCGTCACTTCGGACATGCATGCGTTGTCTGGGATGATGGTTTCGGCTTTCGAGGCGATTCCGTTCGCCCAGTTTTCCCACGCGGGGTCTCCAGGCGGAGATCCTGGCCAGGTGGGACGGGCGACCACGGTCTCTGGATCTCCAGATTTCGTTGAGTCATCACACCAGAAGGGTTCTTCTGTGGTGGCTCCAGTCCCCGGCGGTGTCGGGGGGCAAGTCTTTTCGTCCTGTCTCATGGACGGTCGTCACTGCGGATGCCAGCCGGTCGGGCTGGGGTGGTGTGCTGGGCGTTTTGTCTGCCCAGGGGACTTGGTCGGAGGAGGAATCCTCTTTTCCGATCCTCGTTCTGGAATTCCGGGCGATACATCTCTGCCTGCGACGTTGGACGGACAGGCTGCAGGGCCGTCCGGTTCGGGTGTCAATGGACAATGCCACGGCGGTGGCCTGCATCAACCACCGAGGGGGCACCAGGGGTCCTCGAGCGGCTCGGGAAGTAGCCGACATTCTGTCTTGGGCCGAGACGCACGTCCCGGCGATCACGGCGGTTCACATACCGGGGGTGGAGAACTGGCAGGCGGATTATCTGAGTCGCCAGTCCCTGGACCAGGGAGAATGGTCCCTTCATCCGGAGGTGTTCCAGATGTTGTGCGCGAAGTGGGGTCTTCCGGTGGTGGACCTGTTCGCGTCTCGTCTGAACTACAAGGTGGAAAGGTTCGTGGCAAGGACGCGCGATCCTTGGGCAGACGCGTCAGGCGCGTTGGTAGCTCCGTGGCATCAGTACCGACTGATGTATGTATTTTCGCCGATTCAACTGCTGGCCAGGTTCCTTCGCAGGTTGAACTCGGAACCGCACACGGTGATTCTTGTGGCGCCGGACTGGCCTCGCCGGTCCTGGTACGCGGACCTCGCAAATCTGGTGGTCGGCGCTCCGTGGCGTCTACCTCTTCGAGAGGATCTTCTGTCTCAAGGACCGATATTCCGTCCTTCCTTGCTGTCGCTGGTTTTGACGGCCTGGATGTTGAAACCAAGGTCCTGAAAGATAGGGGTCTCTCCCCTGAGGTCATTCACGCTTTGTTCAACGCGAGGAAGTCTTCCTCGGGGTAGGTTTATTACCGTACTTGGAAGGTCTATTTTGCCTGGTGTGAGTCCAGGGGGTGTTCCTCTCGCGCATACTCGGTGTCTGGGTGTGGCTTTCCTTCACACGGGTGTTGACCAGCGTTTGGCGCTGGCTACGGTCAAGGGTCAGATTTCTGCGCTGGCCGTGTTTTTTCAGCGTCCTGGGGCATCTTGCTCCTTGGTTGGCACTTTTGTTCAAGGGGTGCGACATCTGGTTCCTCATGGGAGGGAACATCTGTCTCCTTGGGACTTGAACCTTGTTCTGTCCATGTTACTACGTGCTCTTTTTGGTAAGATCAGGGAGAGCTCGTTGTCCCTGTTGTCCAAAAAGGGTTGCCTTTTTTGGTGGCGATCACTTCGGCTCGCAGGGTGTCGGAGCTGGCTGCTCTGTCCTGCAGGTCTCCGTATTTGGTCATTCACTTGGATAAGGTGGTCTTGCGACCTAACCCTTCCTTCCTTCCGAAGAGGATTTCGGAATTTCGCCTCAATGAGGGAATTGTCTTGCCTTCGCTCTGTGCGAAGCCTAAGCATCCGAAGGAGGTGGATTTGCATTTCTTGGATGTTGTTCGGGCGCTTAGGGCCTACCTAATGTCGACTGGATCATCTCGCAAGGCAGATGTTTTTTTGTTTGTTCTGTCAGAAGGTCCTCGGCAGGGATTGGCGGCGTCGGCTTCCACCATCGCCGAATGGATCAGACAGACCATTGAACGGGCCTGTGCTCTGAAGGGGAAAGTTCCTTCCATGCCTGTGAAGGCGCATTCTCCCAGGTCTGAGTACGTCTTGGGCCTGTCATCATCGGGCTTCTGTGGCCCAGGTGTTTAAGGCGGCGACTTGGTCGTCCGTTCACACCTTCTCGAGTTTCTACTAGTGGATGTTCAGGCATCGGCAGATGCTTACTTTGGCCGCAAGGTTCTTAGTGCGGCAGTTCATAGGGTCCCTTGTTTCTTTGGACCCCTGGTTGTTTGGGATATGTTTTTATCCCTAGGTTTTGTTTTTTTCCTGGGTTGTTGCTCCTGTTGAGCAAGTTTTTTTCATGCTGCCCAGCTGGTTTCCTTCCTTTGGTAAGGTTCCTTTCTCTGATGGGAGGCTGCGTTGCCTTAGGCGCGGTTACGTTTCCCACCCCTCATGTTTACACTGCTTTGGGACGTCCCCATTGTGACGAATATGAAGAGGCGGCGACTGTCGGAGGACGTAAGAGAAAACTGAATTTTTGTAAAATCTTACCTGTAAAATTCCTTTCTCTGAGTCCTCCGACAGTCGCCGCCCCCGCCCCTCTTTTGGGGTTTTCTTGGTATTCTCTACTGCTATTCTACTGAAACTGGAGAGGAATTCAGGAAGCAGGGAGGTAATTGCCTGAGGGGACCACCCCCTGGGGTGGGATATGTTAAAAGCTTTAATATTGACATATTCTGTTGCCTAGCTACTCCTATGAAGCGGAAGTCAATTACCCCATTGTGACGAATATGAAGAGGCGGCGACTGTCGGAGGACTCAGAGAAAGGAATTTTACAGGTAAGATTTTACAAAAATTCCGTTTTCATCGTTTTCAGCAATCCGAAGTTTCGCTGGATAAAGCATTGAAGAGGTAACCTCATCAAAAGGGTTAAGACAGTGCTGGAAAATAATGGCCACACAAAATATTTACACTTTGGACCCAGTTTGGACATTTGCACTTAGGGGTGTACTCACTTTTGTTTCCAGCGGTTTAGACATTAATGGCTGTGTGTTGAGTTATGTTGAGGGGAGAGGCACATTTACCTTGTTTTACAAGCTGTACACTCACTATTTTACATTGTAGCAAAGTGTCATTTCTTCAGTGTTGTCACATAAAAAGATATAATAAAATATTTACAAAAATGTGAGGGGTGTACTCACTTTTGTGAGATACTGTATATATGTATGCATTCGGTGGGCTGAGATTGAATTTTAGTTTCATTGCATGCATTCATTCATTCATTTGCACTTTGAAAATTTTTTTTAGTGCTGCACATTTTTACAATTCTCCTTGTTGCTGTGGATGATTAAAGTGGAACTTCATCCAAAAAGAGAAGTTCTGCTTGTCTGCCTCCTCACCCCTTCCTTTTTAAGTTTTGGCACTTATTTTTTTTCTTTTAGAGGCAGGGAGTGGGCACCTGGTTCTGACAGGTACCCGCTCCAAATTCCGCTTGGATTTCCACAGCGATTCAAGCAGAAGTTTGACCCCCCTCCCTCACAACCTTCTGGGAGACAACACAGGTCCCAGAAGGCTGTGGGACCATTCACAAAGCGCAGCGCAGCAGGTGAATGTGCAGTGTGGAAGCTGGCTGTGAAGCCACGAACAGCCACAGCTGGGTCCAGGACTCGAAACATGCCGGTGCAGGGACCCGACAGCCAGTGCCATCTTAAGAGCCTTATAGGCCCCCGGGCTATGCAGTGCACTGGGGCCCCGCCTACACAATCACCCACGAGAATAAAAATGCAAATTATCAATAAGGCGATATTCATTGGTACCTCCAACAAAATCAGTGTTTAAACATTATCACAACGTTGGGACAATATAAGGATGTACAGGACTGATATAGGATAGCACACAGAGGATGGCACACAGAGGATGTACATGGCAGGTATAGGATGGCACAGACAGAGGATGTACATAGCAGGTAAAGGATGGCACAGAGGATGTACAGGACAGATATAGGATGGCACACAGAGGGTGGCACACAGAGGATGGCACATACACAGATGAACATGGCACAGAGGATGGCACACACACAGATAATGGCACACAGAGGATGGCACACACACAGAGGATATATCGTGCAGGAAAAGGATGGCACGCAGAGGATGACACACACACAGAGGATGAACATGGCACACACAGGATGGCACACACACACAGAATGAGCATGGCACACAGAGGATGGCGCACACACAGAGGATGAACATGGCACACAGAGGATGACACACAGAGGATGGCACACAGAGGATGGCACACACACACACAGAATATATAGGGCAGGAAAAGGATGGCACAGACAGTCGATGGAGACATTAGAGAGAGAGTGAGAAAAAAGAAATCAAGCAGCCTGCCTGCAGCAGTCTGATTACCTTTCACAATGGCTGCACAGCACATGAAGGAAGGAGGTGGGTGGAGCCATTCTTCTAGGCGCGGAGAGGAGAGGAGGACGAGCCGACGAGGAGGCTCCTCCTCCGCTGTGCAGTCTGCTCTCAGAATGTCACTGGTTGCTAGATGCCAATCGGCTGGCCTTCCTAGCAACCAGGCAACCAGTGAGCAGTGGAGACTCAGAGCCACCGGCCGACAACGGGGGGGGGGCCCGGCGGACAATGGGGGGGGGGCCCTAGACCACCAGGCAAACTAATCTGGCCTGGGGGGGCAGTGTAATTGCCGCCCTGTGTGTGGGGCCCCCCAGCAAGTGGGGCCCCCGGGCAACTGACGAGCATGCCAATTGGAAAAGATGGCCCTGCTGACAACCAGCGAAAATCCAGCTCAGGTGAAGACAGTACTGCATCTCTGGACAGGTAAGTATTCGGTTATTAAAAGTCAGCAGCTAGAGTATTTTGTAGCCTCTGGCTTTCATTTTATTTTTGTCTCTAGGGTGAAGAACCATTTTAACAGCATTTGGTGGCTTACTTGTGGTTTATTTTTATTTGTTTGGCTTGCGTGGTGACTTTTTCAAATATTTTATCTTGGAAAGAACCCTTTCTTGTTCTTCTTAAAGATCAATGTGGTTTTGAAGCCTCGGGCCTCTTTTCACTTTAAGGTGGTCTCTCACTTTCACCTTAATCAGTTCATTGTCCTGCCCACTCTTTACTTAGTTCCAAAGAGATCTCTCTACACTGTTAAGATGTAGTACAAGCAGTTTAAGTCTATTCCTCAGCCACTGTTAGCTCGAGTTCTCTGTTTGGCCTGACTGCGGGCTCTTGGAAAGGGTGTCATGCATCTCATTCCACTATTACTAGGTTGATTTTTTAGGCAAGTTATCACAGAGGCTTTGAAGAATAGGTTTCCCCCTTTTTCTGTTAAGGCTTACTCTGCTCATTCAGTCGGTACCTCTTCAGCTTTCCGGTACCAGGCATCTTTTTCTCAGAATTGCAAGGCTCACACTTAGTCCCCTGTTCACACATTTGTGAAGTTTTACTAGGTGGATGTTCAGAGCTCTGTTGATGCCAGCTTCGGCCGTAAGGTGCTTCAAGACGCTTTATAAGTTGGTAACATGATTCCCTTGTTTTGGGCCTGTCAGCATTGTATGATATTTTGCCTACCTCTCAGTTGTATTGCTTGAGAATGTCGCAGGGTCTTGATTAATTGGATAAGGATGGGGGGTGATATGTGCGCTGTCACTTGGGTATCCAAATAGGAGGAAATCCTATAATGTGTTGCAGCTGATAACAAAACTTATACGGCTATGAGATTAGGATCAAATCCTATCCCACATGCAGCCAACTCTAGTATTTCAGTAAATACCAATATCAATATTACATTGCAAAAGGAGTCAGCGCTAATGGGAGAAAATCTCAGAGGGGCTCAAGCTGAGCTACCCAATAATATACGTTCAGTGGGAACTCCTACGGTAGGATATATTGGAAATCACCATGCAATATGTTCCAATAAATTAAAGGAAAAATGTATAAAACTACTACTCAAACAATGATAAAAGATATAAGAAGATCAGTTAGACTGTAACGAAATACGTGTAAAATCCGAATCCTAAAAAGTCAATCCAAATCCTAAAACAAATTATGTGTCTGTCTTCAATATAAATGTTCTAAAATAGCTGCTCCAATATAAATCCAACTTCCATTCAAGGATAAAGCCGAACTATTAAAATATCACAGAAGAAATGCCGGATAACCGCATCAAGCGATTAAAACAATTAACACAATTGCTGTATGAGCTAATTCAAGTAATCGAACATTCACAGTTGTCTAAAAAGTATAAATCAATATATGAATAATGTGATAACTAATCATTCTGAATAAACTTTTATATATAAATATCCATCAATGCGTGATACTCATAAATATCCTTAATATATAAATACAATATAATTATTGTATAAGAAATATTTATCTATCTATTTATTTATTTATATATTGATTTCACTTTTAAGGATTGTGCATTTCTCACATTTTGTATTTATATATTAAGGATATTTATGAGTATCATGCATTGATGGATATTTATTAGCACCACGTATTTATATAAGTTTATTCAGAATGATTAGTTATCACATTATGCCCCGTACACACGTGCAGATTATCTGAAGACTTTTATCTGCAGACTTACCAAAACCATATAATATGAGGTCAAACCTAAACACTTTCAATTTGTATGCAATCCGGCAGGCCCTTGCACTACATAGAAAAGGTAAATCTGAAGACAAAAGTCTTCAGATAATCTGCACGTGTGTACGGGGCATTAGTCATACATTGATTTATACTTTTTAGACAACTGTAAATGTTCGATTACTTGAATTAGCTCATACAGCAATTGTTTGAACCTGCGATTTTAATTGCTTGATGCGGTTATCCGGCATTTCTTCTGTGATATTTTAATAGTGTGGCTTTATCCTTGAATGGAAGTTGGATTTATATTGGAACAGCTATTTTAGAACATTTAAGTAGGAGTTCCCACTGAACGTATATTATTGGGTAGCTCAGCTTGAGCCCCTCTGAGATTTTCTCCCATTAGCGCCGACTCATTTTGCAATGTAATCTTGATTAATTGAAGCCACAGCTGAACGATATGGGAAACATGGATTTTTTACTTTCCTGTGAAATTCTTTTCCTATACAGTGCAGAACACTGGACACCTTCCTCTCTGTCCTAGTGTTTCCCTCTGACTGCTTACTAAAACAAAAATGAGGATTGCTGCGAGTGGAAGGGGTTGTATGGGCTGCCCTAGCCACTTTCTTTGCCAATTTCCTCAGCTGAAAGTGGCAGCATGAAGCCCATAGGGGTTGATTACCTAAAACTGGAGAGTACAAACTCTAGTGCAGAGAAACCAATAAGCTTCCAGGTTTGTTTTGCCAAACAGACACCACAGATGCTGTTCAGTTTACAGAAGAGTCCCTCGGACATAGCCCATCCCTGATCAAGGTAAACAGCCAATAGAAATTGGCTGTTTACCATGTGATCGGCTGTGTCAATCACAGCCGATCACATGAGCGGCTCCAGCACGAGCCGCTCGTTCTCTCTGCAATGCACGCCCCCGGGGGCGCGCAGAGCAGCGATCGGGGACGAGGCTCGTCCCTCGGACAGAGTCGATCCCCGATCTAGGTAAAGAGCCAATGAAATTGGCTCTTTACCACGTGACCGGCTGTGTCCAATCACAGCCGGTCACAAATGTCAACAGAGAACACGGTAACTAGCTGTCACCGTGTTCTCCTCCTCACACACTGATCCTGTGTGAGGAAGAGAGTGTGGTAACAGCTAGTTACCAAGTACAGTGCACCCCAAACACACTGATTGCCCCCCCCAATAAAGAGCACCTGTCACTAGCCCATCAAAGTACCCGAGTACCTGTCACCAGCCCATCAGGTACTCTGATGACAGGTACTCGGGTACTCTGATGACAGGTACTCGGGTACTCTGATGACAGGTACTCGGGTACTCTGATGACAGGTACTCGGGTACTCTGATGACAGGTACGCAGGTACTCTGATGACAGGTACTCGGGTACTCTGATGACGGGTACTCGGGTACTCTGATGATGGGTACTTGGGTACTCTGATGACAGGTACTCGGGTACTCTGATGACAGGTACCCGGGTACTCTGATAACAGGTACTTGGGTACTCTGATGACAGGTACTCGGGTACTCTGATGACAGGTACGCAGGTACTCTGATGAAAGATACTCGGGTACTCTGATGACGGATACTCGGGTACTTTGAGTACCTGTCAATGGAGTACCCGTCATCAGAGTACCTGAGTACCTGTCACCTACCCATCAGAGCACCCGAGTACCTTCCACCTGCTCATCAGAGTACCTGACGCCTGAAGTACCCGAGTACTTGCCGCCTGCTCATCAGTACCCATCACTACTCATCAGTACTCATCAGTACCTATCACGTATCAGTATCACCTATCAGTATCAGTACTACTCATCAGTACCTATCATCTGCCTGTCACCTGCCCATCAGAGTACCCGAGTACCTGTCACCTGCCTATCGGAGTACCCGAGTACCTGCCACCTGCTCATCAGTACCAGAGTACCTGTCACCTGCCCAACAAAGTACCCGAGTACCTGTCGCCCTTCATACAGCCACCATGTCTAAGTCCAAAAAGGTTTATATACGTCCTCCGTTTAAACCTAAATACCGGTGTTATGGCAGCAGATAGCTGCCATAACCCTGGTATTTTTTTAAACGGTGGACGGTTGGCTTTCCGATAAGGGTGGTCCCAGCGGCGGATTCGCCGTGGGATCACCCTTCCGGGATGGCGGAAGAGGTGCCCCCCCCCTCCCGCCGCGTCCGGTCCTTTTCCCCGCTTACCGGACCCGCCGACAGCGGGGAAAACGATCCGGTCCCGGATCCTCACAGACAGGATGTCGAGTGAGGGCAAGCTTGCCCTCACTTGACTCTATGGTCTTGGAGGACCGGAGCTACGGAAAATGTTGTTGCCTAGCAACCGGTTTAAAGGTCCTTTTTTTTTTTTTTTTTCATTTTATATAATAATTTTTTTTTTTTTCTATCTTTTAGTGTACTTGTGAGATCTGAGGACTTTTTGACCCCAGATCTCACAAAAAAGAGGTCCTGTCGTGCCTTTTTCTATTACAAGTAATGTTTACATTTCTTGTAATAGAAATAAAAATGATCCTTTTTTTTTTTTTTTTTTGTTAAACGGTGTAAAAATAAAAAATAATAAATAAAATAAATAGTAAAAAAAAAAAGAAATTAAAGCACCCTGTCCCCGTTAGCTCGCGCGCAGAAGCGACGCATACGGAAACCCCGCCCACATATGTAAACGGTGTTCAAACCACACATGTGAGGTATCGCCGCGATCGTTAGAGCAAGGGGAATAATTTGAGCCCTAGACCTCCTCTGTAACTCAAAGATAGCAACCTGTAGAAATTTTTAAATTGTCGCCTATGGGGATTTTTAAGTACCAAAGTTTGTCGCCATTCCGTGAGCGTGCGCAATTTTGAAACATGACGTGTTGGGTATCTATTTACTCGGCGTAACATTATCTTTCACATTATGGAAAAAAATTGGGCTAACTTTACTGGTTTCTTATTTTTTAATTAAAAAAAGTGAAATTTTTCCAAAAAAATTTCGTTTGGAAGACCGCTGCGCAAATACGGTGTGATAAAAAATATTGCAATAATCTCCATTTTAATCTCTAGGGTCTCTGCTAAAAAAAAAATATATATAATGTTTGGGGGTTCTAAGCAGTTTTCTAGCAAAACAACTGATTTTAGCTTGTAAACACCAAATGTCAAAAATAGGCCTAGGCAAGTGGCTAGGATGCATGATGATGCTCCTTGGATGTTGGCCCCCTCTATATGGCTAGGCTGTGAAAAAGTCTCACACATGTGGTATTGCCATACTCAGGAGGAGTGGCAGAATGTATTTTGGGGTGTCATTTTTGCTGTGTACATGCTATGTGTTAGGAATATCCTATAAATTGACAACTTTGTGTAAAAAAAAAAAAGTTTTCATTTTTTTCCCACATTTTCCAAAAACCTGTGGAAAAAAATGATATGTTCAAACGACCCATAATGCCTCATAGAATATACGTTGGAGTGTTTTCTTTCCAAAATGGGGTAATTTTGTGGACTTTTCCATTGTATTGGTGCTCTAGGGCCTTGAAAAGTGTGATAGGTAGTAAGAAAGTTTTATGTGTATTTATGCTCCTAGAACGCCTGAAGGTGCTTCTTGGACGTGGAGTATCTTTTTGTGGCCAGGCTGTGTAAAAGTCTCACACATGTGGTATCGCCATACTCGGAAGGAGTAGCAGAATGTATTTTTGGGTGTAATTTTTGCTGTGTACATGCTATGTGTTAGAAATAGCTTATAAATTGACAACTTTGTGGGGAAAAAAAAGAAAAAAAAAATGTTTCTTCATTTTCCCAAGAATTGTGGGAAAAAATTACAACTTCAAAAAACCCACCATGCCTCTTACTAAATACCTTGGACTGTCTACTTTATAAAAAGGGGTCATTTGGGCGGTATTTGTACTGTCCTGACATTTCAGGGCCTCAAGAAAGGAGATAGGCTGTCAGTACATCTGGTGTGATCAATTTTCAGTAATTGGTACCATAGCTTCTAGACTCAATAACTTTCACACAGACTAAATAATATACACTAATTTGGGTTGATTTTACCAGAGACATGTAGCAGTATACATTTTGGCCCAAATGTATGAAGAAAAATTAATTTTTTGCAAAATTTTATAATTGAAAAAAAGTGTTTTTTTTTTTCACAATTTTTGCACTTTTTTTGCATATATCATGAAAAAAAAAAACCCAGTTGTGATCAAATACCACCAAAAGAAAGCTCTATTTGTGTGAAAAAAATTATAAAAATTTTGTTTGGTTACAGTGTAGCATGTGTCATTCAAAGTGTGAGAGTGCTGAAAGCTGAAAATTGGTCTGGGCAGGAAGTGGTTAATATAAAAGTTTTGGCTGACCACAGGACAGCTGGAAATTGTCAGTAAATGGAACAAAAGGTTAGCAGGGGAGGAGGAGGATCTAGGTGTACTATACACTCCCACAGTACTTGAGTGTGTCTGTAGCATGCCCAATGTTTACAGTTGGTTATGTCAATTTTGTTCACCATAGAGATGACCAGATATCCACAAGCAGCTGCTGATGGCTGTCAGTCAGCCATGGCAGTTATTAGAGTCCAAAGACCAAAAGTGCTGACGTTATTAAGGCAATGTAGAATTTTGCAAGCTACATACTACGTGGCTAAAAGGGGAAGTAGCCAGTATAGACAGACCCAACTCTTTAGGTTTTTTTGTGCTTTTTTTTTTTCTCTTTTTTGCATTTCATAGTTTTTGGGAGTCTTCCAGTCTTTGTTAGGTTTTAAGGCCCCTTTCACACTAGTGAACCGATCCGATCCGCCTGTCAGTTTTTCATGCGAACCTGATCGGATTCTCTATGCATCCTTATGGGGCAGCGGGTGTCAGCGGAGACATCTCCGCTGACACCCGCTGCTATCTGATTCCGATCCTGTCCGTGAAATCCGGACCGAACGAAACCTTATTTTCCATCTATCTAGAGGATCGGATGAGAACGGACAGGTGGTCTGTTCACGTCCGATCTCCCTATAGAGGACAGTGATGACCTGACAGCTCCGTCTCTGCACACAGAGCAGAAATGGAGCTGTCATCCGCCTGCTCAGAGGGGATGGGTGGATCGATCCCCTGCTGAGCAGAACGGACTCCATCGGGCGGTGCACCCGTGTGAAAGGGGCCTAACTCTCAATACTGATGCATTAGTAGTATTAGCATGGAATGTACAATTATGTTTGTGATAGCAATGTATATAATTATGTAATTACTAACGCTTCTGCTATTATTCTTTATTATTCAAGGACATATCTAGACAAGAGACTCGGGACACAGAACTTTCAACATTGGATGTTTTCATTGAGCGGTTACCACCTAGTGGAAAGATAACCAAAACTGAATCATTGATTATTCCCTCTACTCGGTAAAGATCTCCTAGTTTTGACAGACATGCGCAGACATATAACCTATTTTTATCAATGTATTATGTGCCAACTGCTATCTTTAGCCTACTGCTTTACTGATCTCAATACATATATATATATATATATATATATATATATATATAT
This sequence comes from Pelophylax lessonae, assembly GCF_965119305.1. Lineage (NCBI taxonomy): Eukaryota > Metazoa > Chordata > Amphibia > Anura > Ranidae > Pelophylax > Pelophylax lessonae. The sequence goes on from NC_138780.1 coordinate 62,136,049, forward strand.
ATATATATATATATATATATATATATATATATATGTGTGTGTGTGTATATATATATATATATACAGTATGTATATATGATATGTATATCATAGTGTAAAAAATACTTTATGTAATAAGTTGATTTTGTGCTGCAGTTTGGAAGGGAAGCAAACAGGTCGTCGTGGTAGGAGTACTTCTTTAAAGGAAAGACAGACCTCCAGGCCGCAGAACGAACGTGCAAATAGCTTGGATAACGAGCGATCACCCGATACAAGGAACCATCTCCAGGTTGAATGATTATCAATTTTCATACAGTTTATTGCATGTTTGCTTCTCTGATTCTAACATGACTGGTAGTGATGTTCAAGTAGATCAGTAGCTTGTTTGGTAAATATTATCTTCGGCTGACCATACATTATACAATTTTCTTGTTCATGTTCCTTTAGAATTGCCTTCAACTATGTAATGCATACATATTGAAAACTTTTAGATTTGACCATGTTATATTGTTTGCTACATCTAAAGGATAATGTATGGCCAGCCTTAATCACACAGTACAAGACACAGTTTGGATATTCATAGACCCTGGGCTGCTATCTTTAGACACTGCCAAAGCTTTGCTGGACATACCTTCTGGGTGTACCCCTAGAACACTTTACCACTCCATGTTTTGTGCTAGTTTCCTAAGGTGATAGAGCTCTTCTCCCTTATGGAGAAATCATTCTTTGTTAATTCGTTACATTTTTTAAATTAAGATTTTTCAAGCCCTAGCTGTTCTCTAATACAGCAGTAGAATCAGGTTGCTGTAAAAGATTCCTAAGGTAATGTTCCTAAAAAAGAAAAGGTTAAAACTCCTGATAAAAACCATACCACAGTTGAAGACAATGTGCAGATGTCGTGGTACCAAAAAAAGAATATTTAAAATAAAAACGATTTGCACATTAGTTGATGTCATTTAAAACTTTTAACACAAATATTAATATAGTTTTATTCATCAACATGCGAAGACATCTAATGTGAGCACATTTTATAATTTTGACAGAAATTTATATATAATAAATATATGTGCAATGACTATGTATGTTATATTAAAGATGCTATAGAAAGTGGTTTGTTGAAAATCATAAAAATATTTTGCACTGTACAACAGTACAGTATCTAGTCCCGGATAACTGTAACTTTATCAAAGATGCTGGATTATTCCCACTGAAATCTATCACATGCCACTTATCTCCTTATACCCCTTTAATATTTTGTATAAAACAACATTTTTCTCATTTACTAGATCTTATTTTTAATGGGGATACTAGTCTTCCTATTGTCCTTTAGTCTAGGTTCATACATATGCTGTGAGGGAAACGCAGTGCTAGTTTCCCACACCCCATTGCAATCACACTGTGTTTGCGATCCACTTCGGGTGACAGTACAATGGGGTGACACTTAGTGATAACCCAAATGCATTGCAAACACAATGCGGTTTACCATGATACAAAATGACCATGTGATCCAGTTGCAATGCATCTCCAAATAAGATGCCTGCACTACCTTGGTTCAATCCGGTGTGATTTGAGCCCATATAAAATTCATGCCTTTGATTTGCACAGCAGTGCAGTGCAGTTCCTGTGCAGTTCACATTCGAATTATAGTGTGAGCTTGGGGCTTACAGTGTACAGTACATATTGTGCATATATAGAAAATAGGGCAATTTAGAATTTATAGATGAAATGCAGGTACATGCTATAATACATTTTTTAAAATTCTAATGCACAAAAACACAATAAATAGCCCACTTGTTTGGTAAAGTATAAAAGATGGTACACTGAGTAAATAGATACCAAAATTGCGCAAGCCCATGCACAGAGACAAACTATGCAAATTTTAATATCCATAGACGATGCTTTAAAAGCCTTTACAGGTTACCACTTTAGATTTACACAGGAGGTCTTGTGCTAGAATTACTTCCCTCAATCTGATGCCTCACATACATTGTTCAATCACTGTTTACATACTGACACGGGACCGATGCGCGTGCGTTCGCTTTTTGCTTTTTTTTTTTTTTTTTTGCACTGTAAATATCCCTTGTGATAGCAATAGGCAGTGGCAGGTACTTTTTCTGATAAATCTGGGGTCTAATAAACTCTAGATTTCTTCCCTGCCCTTAAAGCATCTATTCAGACAAGATAAGTGTGATCAGATGCTTTCTCAACTTAAAAATGGCACTGTTTATATCCGTCAAAGCCGAAGTGATAACATGCTCGTAGCTTCCGGTTTCTTAGACAATAGAGATGATTGAAGCCATTCCAGTCTCCGATCAGCTCTATATTCAGCAGACAGAATTGCCGGTTGCATTCTCGAGTTCCCCGGTGGGATTTCCCGAGACAGCCGTAGAAGGCGGCAAGATAGGGGGGATGTCCCCTCCCACTGCTTGTAAAAGCAATCCAGTGACTAATTAGCCACTATAATTGCTTTTACAAGAAAGCCAACTGCTGGCTGAAAAAACAATACTGGGATAATGTCCGCAGCTGCAGAGATCATCCCGCTATAACCACCAGTATGTCGCTGGTCCTTGTTGAGCATGTATGTCGTGTTCTTTTTTTTTTCATGTGTGTGGGCTGAACAAAAAAGAGAACCTATCGGATTCCTTCATTTACATCGATCGATGTGGATGAAGCGACCTCTGCCAGAAAAATGTGTGGTATGCCCACCACTAGAATCTACTGCCCTGCATTCACGCTCTTCTAATGTTGGGCATACATATAATGTTCTTTTTTTTCGTTCAGCCCATGGACTGAACAGATTCCTCCATTCACGTCAATCAATATTTTTTATTTATTTTTTTTTCTTCGATCAATGTAAATGAAGAAATTTCTGCCAAACAAAAGTGAAAAAAAATATACACTGCTCAAAAAAAAATCAAAGGAACACTTTGAAAACACATCAGATCTCAATGGAGAAAAATATCATGCTTAAGATCTATAATAATTTGGACTGGATAATGTGTTAGAAATAAAAGGATGCCACATCATTTGATGGAAATGAAAATGATCAATCTACAGAGGGCTGAATTCAAAGACACCCTGAAAATTAAAGTTAAAAAATGATGCAGCGGGCTAGTCTATTTTGCTAAAATTTAATTGCAGCAACTTAAAATGGTGCTTAGTAGTTTGTTGGGCAGCTGGGGCAGCTACACATCTAATTCCATTTCAAAGTTCTCTCCAATGACCTGCAAGAGAGTTAATACGATGTACAGTATCTCTCAAAAGTGAACACACCCCTCACATTTTTGTAAATATTTTATGATATCTTTTTATGTGACAACACTGAAGAAATTACACTTTTCTACAATATAAAGTAGTGAGTGTACAGCTTGTATAACAGTGTAAATTTTCTGTCCCCTCAAAATAATTCAACACACAGCTATTGATGTCTAAACCGCTGGCAACAAAAGTCAGTACACCCCTAAGTTAAAATGTTCAAAATGGGCTCAAAGTGTCAATATTTTGTGTGGACACCATTATTTTTGATCACTGCTTTAACCCTCTTGGGCATGGAGTTCACCAGAGCTTCACAGGTTGCCACTGGAGTCCTCTTCCACTCCACCGGAGCTGGTGGATTGTGGAGCTTGTGCTTCTCCATCTTCCGTTTGAGGATGCCCCATAGTTGCTCAATATGGTTTAGGTCTGGAGACATGCTTGGCCAGTCCATCACCTTTACCCACAGCTTCTTTACCAAGGTCATCTTGGAGCTGTGTTTGGGGTTGTTGTTATGTTGGAATACTGCCCTGCGGCCCAGTCTCCGAAGGGAGGGGATCATGCTCTGCTTCAGTATGTCACAGTACAGGGTTGGCATTCATAGTTACATAGTAGTTGAGGTTGAATAAAGACAATAGTCCATCCAGTTCAACCTGTGCAGGTGTGTGCGGCCGTAATCATCTCTCATACCCCTGAATGTTCTGATTCTTGAGATGTACATCCAAGAGTCGTTTGAAAGCAACCATACTTCCCGCAGAAACCACCTCTTGTGGTAGAGAATTCCTCAATCCTGTAGCCCTAACAGTAAAAAAACCCCTGCGTTGCCTGAGGTTAAAACGCTTCTCCTCTAATCGCATTGTATGCCCTTGAGTCCTTATGCAATTCTTTCGACTGAATAGCTTTTTTTCTATGCTGAGATCACCATTGAGGTATTTATAAATTGCTATCATGTCCCCTCTCAGGCGTCTCTTCTCCAGGGAGAATAAATAAAGCGATTGCAGACGCTCTTCATAATTAAGGTCCTCCAATCCCCTAATTAGTTTAGTTGCCCTTATCTGGACTCTCTCCAGCTCCAACACATTCCTCCTGAGGACTGGCGACCAGAACTGGACAGAATACTCCAGATGCGGTCGGACCAGAGTTTTTAAAAGTGGTAGGATTATAGTTTTATCTCTGGAATACATCCCTTTCTTTATGCATGCTAATATTCTGCCGGCTTTGGCAGCTGCCACTTGGCATTGCATGCTATTGCTTAGTCTATCCTCTACCCAGACTCCCAGATCTTTCTCCATTTTTGATTCCCCCAAGGGTTCCCCCCCAACATGTATTGTGCTTTTATGTTTTTAGTCCCCAAGTGCAAAACCTTACACTTCTCCACATTAAACCTAATTTGCCATGTCGTTGCCCACTCTGTTATTTTGTCCAGGTCATTCTGTAGGATATCTGCTTCATGTCGTGCAGTTATTGCCCTGCCCAATTTTGTGTCATCTGCAAAAACTGATATAGAACTACTGATCCCATCCTCAATGCTGTTTATGAATAAATTGAACAAGGTTGGTCCCAGGACTGAGCCTTGGGGGACCCCACTTACCACCTCAGACCAGTCTGAGTATGCGCTATTTATTACTACTCTTTGGACGCGCCCTTTTTGCCAGTTCCGTATCCAAGAGCAAACCTTGCGGTCGATGCCTGCAGACCTTATTTTATAAATTAAGCGCTTGTGGGGAACTGTATCAAACGCCTTAGCGAAATCCAGGTACACCACATCCACTGGTCTCCCCCTTTCTAGCTCACAGCTCACCTTCTCGTAGAATGTTAAAAGATTGGTTTGACAAGAGCGCCCATTTGTAAACCCATGCTGATTACTGCTGATGATGTTGTCTTTAGCAAACTCTACGATATAGTCCCTTATCATCCCCTCCAGAAGTTTACATACTATCGATGTCAGACTGACAGGCCTATAATTTCCCAGGACATGCCTCTGCCCTTTTTTGAATATCGGTATCACGTTAGCTTTCCTCCAATCCCCTGGTACATTTCCTGTCATAATATTGTCAGCAAAGATCAGGAACAGTGGCCTAGATATAGTCTTACTTTAGTTTAGATTTAGTTCTTTGAGTACTCTCGGATGTACGCCATCTGGGCCTGGTGATTTATTTGTGTTAATTTTATCCAGCCTTTCCCTGATTTCACCCTCTGTTAGCCATAGCGGCAAGTCCTGTGTATTACTACTAACCATACAGTCATGCTCAATGTACCCCTCCTTTTCCTGTGTAAAGACTGAGGAGAAAAAAGCGTTCAGCACGGTTGCTTTTTTCAGTGTCCTCTGTAACTATCCTCCCATCATCGTTAATTATGTGTGCAATATGCTCTGCCCTAGTTTTTTTGCTGTGTTTCATGATTCCCTCAATGAACTGTAGCTCCCCAATGCCGGCAGCACTCATGCAGCCCCAGACCATGACATTCCCACCATCATGCTTGACTGTAGGCTAGACACGCTTGTCTTTGTACTCCTTACCTGGTTGCTGCCACACTCACTTGACACCATCTGAACTAAAAAGTTTATTTTGGTCTCAACAGACCACAGGATATGGTTTCAGTAATCCGTGTTCTTCAGCAAACTGTTTGTTGGCTTACTTGTGCATCATCTTTAGAAGAGGCTTACTTCTGGGATGACAGCCATGCAGACCTAACTGATGCAGTGTGTGGCATATGGTCTGAGCACTGACAGGCTGACCCCCCACCCCTTCAACCTCTGCAGCAATGCTGGCAGCACTCGCACGTCTAATTCCCAAAGACAACCTCTGGATATGACACTGAGCACGTGCACTCAACCTCTTTGGTATACCATGGCAAGGCCTGTTCTGAGTAGAACCTGTTCTGTTCAATCGCTTTATGGTCTTGGCCACCGTGCTGCAGCTCAGTTTCAGGGTCTTAGCAATCTTCTTCTGATCTAGGCCATCTTTATATAGAGCAATATTTCTTTTTTCAGATCTTCAGAGTTCTTTGCTATGAGATGCCATGTTGAACTTCCAGTGACCAGTATGAGAGAGTGAGAGCGATAACACCAAATTTAACACATCTGGTCCACAGTCACACCTGAGACCTTGTAACACTAACGAGTCACATGACACCGGGGAAGGAAAAATGGCTAATTGGGCCCAATTTGGACATTTTCACTTAGGGTTGTAGTCACTTTTGTTGCCAGTGGTTTAGACATTAATGGCTGTGTGGAGTTTTCTTGAGGGGACAGCAAATTTTACACTGTTATACAAGCTGTACACTCACTACTTTACATTGTAGAAAAGTGTCATTCCTTCAGTGTTGTCACATGAAAAGATATAATAAAATATTTACAAAAATATGAGGGGTGTACTCTCTTTTGTGAGATGCTGTATATGAGGCTGGCCTTGTGCTAGACAAGTTCTCAAATCTCCAAATAAGTGTTTTGTAGCTGTAATTTCACCACATAACCAAGTTCAATGCTGCTTCTAAACGTGGATGAATCAAAAAGCTTCTTGTGGAGAGTAACAATGCATCACTCCAAAGATAGTAAATGTGAAGTTACAGGTAAAAAACACTTTTAATTTGGAGATTTAAGTTGTCTAGCCATAAGGCCAGCCTTGTATATGTCTCAATAACACCCTTGCAGTTCATTGGAGAGAACTTTGAATTGAAATTAGAAGTGCAGCTGCCCCCCTTGCTCCCATTGTCCTGAAAGTGTGATCTCTTGTAGGCAGAAGTGGGTTTTCTTGTGTGTACTCTGGTTGGGTAACCACCTGGAAATACACTGGTTGATAATATTGGCGCACACACCAGCAACACTGAATTAAAGCTGCTGACACTCACAAGTTAATCTACATAACCAGACAGACTAAAAATATACAATAAAATCAGTGCAGCGCTAGATAAAACAAGACATTCATATATAGTGGTAAAAAAAGTCCATGCAGGGGGGAGGGGCCCGTGTAGATGGAAGTGCACTTAAAGATGATTCTGTGATCTTGAGCTTTACAGTGACAACTAATCCACCACCATATAGGCTGGCCTCTCACCTCAATAACTGACCACAATGGGTCAAACAACACCTGGATACTTTCCACTTGTAACTGCAACAGATGAAAGCCTTTGGCAGGATGGATGGATAGAACAATCCTGGCTAATCCAAAACACTTCAGACAATCCAAAACAGATGCTTGCTCTCTTTTAGGTGTGACTCAAAAAAAGGCAAGGGGTTGTACATAGTGAAGCACATTTAAGCACATTTATTGATTAAAAGAAAGAAAGCCTCTTCCATAAAAACGGCAATCCTAACGCTCATCGTATCCTCACTCTGCATGCAGCAAACAGATGAATTCCACGAGCAGCTCCACGAGACAGCGGGTGATGTCACGCTCCTCCCTTCCACACGCGTGACGTCCCATAAGGGGAGGGACTTCCTCAGTGGCATGTGTAGGAGCCTGTCATCCCCGCATTATAAGGAGCCAGTAGGCGGTAAAGCGTCCGTAAGGTTGCTAAGTGACCAGGCACTCCCACCATCAATCCCGCCCTGATGTGCGTCATCACGGTCACACAGACACACCAATCCGGTGCTGGGAGTCAGTGCCTGCGTGCCTATACTACTTGCCCAACCCCCTGTAATTCAGACCGAACGTAAGCCATACATACTGCAAAGATAAATAACAATCCTCAAATAAAAAAACTCCAATTATAAAATAATTAGAGAACTATATAAAATAGGGCTAAAGGGGTAATAGACTGCTGTATTATCCTTATTACTAAACAGTAGTTACATTCTGATATCTGCCTAAAACTAGGGGACCATGTATGTAAATGGACAAAAACGCATGACTATCCCCACCCAATTATTTATTCTCATAAACACAATATTAAACAATGAAATTGTGCTAAACACCCATGTACTTAAAAACAGGATATAAATACGATAGGGGACAATAAGATACTGTTTAAAAATTATTGTTTATCTAAATATAAATATATGAAATAGGAACCGTAAGTATACACCCACTGTGTCACGGATTACATAGCTCGCAAAATACCATAATCACAAGAACAAAAGCATCATAAAATACAATATAAATATACTCAAAAGTTAACGATTCGAAATAAAACAGTTCAGATCAAAATCTACGTTTAACCCTTGGTGCTGAGACTTTCGTCTCATAGATCCAGTAGGATTCACGTCGACTCAATTGCCTAACAAAATTTCCACCTCTCCAATTTTTTTTACTTTTTCCAACCCCCAAAACCTCATATCTCGTGGGTCCTTGTGGTGACACTGTTTAAATGTTGAAAGACGGAATGGGTTCTAAGACCTTTTCTAATGTTATTCATATGTTCGGCCACACGGACGTGCAACGCTCTAGATGTACGTCTGATGTACTGCAAACCGCAGCTGCCCTCAAGCATATAAACGACACCTGTGGTCGAACACGTGATAAGGTCAGTCATTTTGTACACTTTACCTGTAGCACTAGAAGAAAATTCCTTACGTTTTTTAATGTTTGTCTTAGAGGTCCTTCAAGATATGCACTTCCCACAGGCATAAAAGCCAGTGAGAGAAGAGAATAATTTATTTTCTTTATGGATAGGAGGGTCAATAACTCCTGATAAACAGGCCCGCAAACAGTTTGCTGGCTCCACCCCTGACTCCACCCCCATTGCCCTGCCCATGTAACACACATGACCTACCTGACCATTACACTGACCTACATGCCTCCTACACCGACCTACCTGACCATTACACTGACCTACCTGACCATTACACTGACCTACTTGACCATTACACTGACCTGCCACGCCCCTACACTGACCTACCTGACCCCTACACTAACCTACCTGACCATTACACCAATCTACCTGACCACTACCCTGACCATTACACTGACCTACCTGACTCCTACACTGACCTATCTGACCCCTACACTGACCTACCTGACTCCTACACTAACCACTACACTGACCTACCTAGCCCCTATACTGACACCTACCTGACCACTATACTGACCTACCTGACCCCTATACTGACCTACCTGACCCCTATACTGACCTACCTGACCCCTATACGGACCTACCTGACCCCCACACTGACCTACCTGACCCCTCCACTGACCTACCTGACCCCTCCACTGACCTACCTGACCCTTACACTGACCTACCTGACCACTACACTGACCTACCTGACCATTACACTGACCTACCTGACCACTACACTGACTTAGCTGACACATACACTGACTTAGCTGACACATACACTGACTTAGCTGACACATACACTGACCTACCTTACACATACACTGACCTACCTGAGGGGGCTGAATACAAATGCATGCCACACTTTTCAGATATTTATTTGTAAAGAACTTTAAAAATCATTTATCATTTTCCTTCTACTTCACGATTATGTGCCACTTTGTGTTGGTCTATCACATAAAATCCCAACAAAATACATTTATGCTTTTGTTTGTAAAATTTGGAAAATTTCAAGGGGTACGAATACCTTTTTCAAGGCACTGTAACTTTTCTTTGGACATTTTAGCACTAAATTTACAGGTACCTAGTGCGACTCACGGGAAAAAGAGCACCTGGCTGTCAGGGACTGCTTGAACCGCTACAAAAAAATATTTACATGCTAGTGCTAGCAGAGATCAGGCCTGAAATTTCTAACACTGCGGTTTTGTGTACAATGTATCAATGACAGTGATCTACTGACACTGCACTTGTTGGGGGAAGGGGGTGGGGGGGCTGAACGCAAGTGCTGACAGTGAATGGGGCTGATCCTGCTAACACTACAGTTTTGGGGAGACTATACTTGTATAGAACTTGTATAGTTCTGTTCGTGATCAATATATTGATCCATACAAATGCTATACTAGTAATGGCAGTGATCAGCAACCTAAATCATGAGTGCGATAGTGTGCTGGCAATCTAACGATAGCTGGCGCTAACTGATCCTGAAGCTATCTGATGCTGTCTGATGTTGCAAGTGACTCAGTGATCAGTGAAAAATACCTTACACTGACTCTGTACCAATGGCACTGGCTGGGTGACGGGTGAAAAAAGGGTTAATGAGGGTGATCAAAGGGTTAAATGTGCTAAACCTAAAGTGTTTGTGTGTGTAACCTGCTGCTTTTACTTACCGTGTCTCTCTGTATAGAATGCATTAAGGTTAAAAAAAAAAAAAAAACCTTAAGGCTTTAGGAACACTTTAACCTCCCTGGAGGCATTCTGTTAGTGTCAAAGCTCTGAAAACCATTCTTTTCCATTAGGGTTAGTTTGCACCACCTCTATACCAAACAAATTAAGGACACCGGTGTCACTGTTGTGTAGTACAAGGCAAAATGCCTTGGGACACTGTGGTCCAGGTCACCTTGTTCTAATAGTTGCCTGTGCTCACAAACCTGGTGTGCATGGCCCTTATAGTTATTATTATTATTTAAGGTACTTATATAGCGCTGTCAATTTACGCAGCGCTGTACATATACATTGCACATTCACATCAGTCCCTGCCCTCAAGGAGCATACAATCTAAGGTCCCTAACTCACATTCATACATAAATAGTAGGGCCAATTTTATACAGGATCCAATTAACCTACAGCATGTCTTTGGAGAGTAGGAGGAAACCGGAGTACCCGGAGGAAACCCACGCAGGCACAGGGAGATCATGCAAACTCCAGGCAGGTAGTGCCGTGGTTGGGATTCGAACCAGCGACCCTCTTGCTGCTAGGTGAAAGTGCTAACCACTGTGCCACCCTTGTAGTTCTGCCCAAATATACAAGCCAACAGGGGCTACTTAGCACATAAACTACAAACTGCATGGAACAATTATTACGTTGATTGTGTAGGTTTTGCTGTTGGAGTCAAATAATACCTTTTTACAAGGACCCTAAATTTGCATGCGCTACTGAAATAGCGACAAACTTCATTCCCTTTTTTTTTTTTTCCCCATAGGCGTTGCTTTAAAATCTCCCTATAGGTCATCAGTTTAGCATTATACAGGCAGGACGGTGCTGGAATTATTGTGCTTGCTCCAGCATGTGCGACAATATGTAACGTGTATCGCAATCAATGTTTTCGTGCGTTTTTTTTTGGGGGGGGGTATGTGCTTGAGTGCAACTTTAATTTTGTATAATGATTATTTTTAATTTTTTTACTATTTTCTTTACATAGAGGACAAGGTGTCCCAAATATATTGATGTTTTGGTGACAGGTTCTCTTTAATGAGACATCCAGGTTCTAAAAGATCCTGAGTGTCTTACCTGTGCTCCTAAGAATCAAATGCAATGCAGATCACACTGGCCGGGGAAAGTGAAAGGGGGACATTGAAGTGAGGTTTTACACATCGCTTCTGGGTCAGCAAGAAGAAGGGGAGGAATGCAGATGCGTGTCTGCTCAGCTCTGTCCCCTCTACCCAGTGCACCTGCTAAACCGGTCACAGGCTCATGCAGCCCAGGATACATGATGTGGCATGCGTGCGGGTGAGGTGACAGGTGAGATGCCCGTTCTCGGGAGGGGGGGGGGTGGGTTGGAAGCAATTGGGAAGCTGCATAGCCACTAGATTGCTTACATCTGGCAGCCAGAAGTTGACTTTTCAGAGACATGTATATATATATATATATATATCTACACCCATCGGGAGTGTGTGTACATACGGACATGACAACGAAATAGTTAAAGTAATTCTAAAGGTATTAATTTAAGGAAAAAATAATAATTTGTTACCTGCTCTGTGCAAGGGTTTTGCATAGAGCAGCCCCATTTCTTTTCTTTTTGGGTCTTCCGTCGGCTGTCTTGGCCCCTCCCCCTTGCCGATTGCCCCTAGTATCAAGTCTCTTGCTATGGCAGGCTCGCTCCCAAGCCACACTCCTGCGAATAGACATTGTCTATTGACACACACAGCATGACTTGGCCCCGCCCCCACTATCTCCTCATTGGTTCACTGGCTGTGATTGATATCTGCAGCAGCTAATGGCTCCCACTGCTGTGTAGGCCAGTGAGGAGAGAGAGAGACCTGAGAGAGCCTAGAATGAATTAAGATTAAAAAAACCTTATGTCTTTAGAACCATTTTAAACAAAAAAACTACTGCAGCCACCATATCTAAGGATTTGTAAGCTGTGACATTTAGTTCATTGAAGGGCATAGCTTTTCTTCTTGCCTGATGGGTTTGAGGTCATCACCTTCAGGAGCAGGACACTATGTGCAACTAAATAAAAAGAAAAACTCCAAAGTGGCAGACAGGGTTCCGTTTTATCCTAGTGTCTTCAGGAGTAGGGTCAACAAATTTGTCTTCCGCTATTTCTAGATAGATTTGTGAAACTGTGATTCAGGCCTATGCCCTGTTGGGCCGAGAAGCTCCATTCCCAGTTACTAAGCAGTCTACCAGGGTACTTGGCACGTGCTTGGCCTTTCATCATTCTGCTTTTGTTGTTCAGGTTTAAAAGACCTGGCCATCTGCTCATACTTTCACCAAGTTTTGCAAGGTTAGTGTAACAAAGGAACACCAGAGGGTGCCAGACTAATGGGCCATACACATTATAAGATTTTCTGAAGACTTTTTCCTTTAGACTTACCAAAACCATATAATATGAGGTCAAACCTAAACACTTTCAATTTGTATGCAATCTGGCAGGCCCTTGCACTACATAGAAAAGGTAAATCTGAAGGAAATCTAACCACAAAAGTTGGATAGTGTGTATCCAGCTTAAATGTAGCATTATACAAGCTTTAATGGATCAAAGACAATTGGCAACTCACATTAAAAAGTGAAGAACATGGCTTGTGATCAATTTTTCCTGTTCTGCTCACATGAGGTATACTTCAATCTATGCAAGGAAGCTGAATTACCACTGGCCAGGTATTTGTTTGTTAACTAGGAAGTGTCTCGGTACAGTTCTCAAGGCTTGACAAAAGAGCGATGCCTCTGAAATGTATAGTCATGCCCCCTTTGTGGTCATATGATGTCACTTGCAGTCTGACGCTGCCTTTCATGGAGGTTCCTGCTTCCTGATACTGAGACACTTCCTGGGTAACATGGATGGCATGGATTGAAGTATACCCCATGCAAGCAGCGCAGTGATTACAGGAAAAATTGATGACAATTGTGTTTTTCATTTTTTGATGTGTATATTGTCTTATCCATTAAAGCTTGTAAACACTACACTTAGTCTGGCACCTTCTGTTGTTCCTTTTTTCTGCTACAGATTCCTTCAGTCTTTTAGGCTCCATGCACTTTAGCTTAAAAAACGCTGTTGCTAGAAGTGTTTAGTGTTTTTTTTTTATGCCTTAGAAGCATTATTCGGTTTGTCCATGAACTCTTTGGATAAGCTCAGCGATTAGAATCAGAAAAAAAAGCTCTCTGGTTTGTGTTTTTTGGCAGCTATTTTCCAGCAGCGAAAATCTGAATGCTTCTATGCGCCAATGCCCAGCGTTTTTTTTCCACTCCAGTAAATAACATGGTTGTTAAGGAGCAGGGGCCACCGACATCTTTCACCTGGTCAATAACGTCATAAGGGGGCAGGGTCACCTGGTGACATCACTGGGTGGATGTCTTTGTTTATTTAGCAGCAGCAGCTACAAAGCGGAGTTGTCAGTCGGCGGGAGCCACCATCGGGTGCTGACTTCTTTTTTTTTTTTTTGAGTTGGCAGCGTTAGCGGCATTAATTGTGATTGTTGTTGGATCTACTTCGGGGACAATTTTTAAACATTTTTTTAATAAAGGACTTGTCAAAATCTGGCTCCTGTCTTTATTTACACTACTGTTTTTCTGTGAATAAGTAGGGGTACATACCATACTCATTCAAATGGGGCACAGAATCCAGATTCGAATAAGTCACTCCACCCGCACCTCACAGCCGCCAGGCCAGGGGTGGGGGAAAGAGGCCCTGGCTTTGGGGGGAGGGGACCCCCATGCAGGTTTTTTTTTTTGTTAATGACTGCATTCTTTTTTTTACATTCAGCTGTTTGTGTGGAATCCCGCTGACAGCTAATGAGCCATCGGTTGTTAAGTATGTGGCGGCTGCCCACTCATCTGCTATTTGCTGCTAAATGCTGGCACAAAACTGGTAAAGAACAAATTTAGCTACACCTAATGTCCTATTTCTGAAGGATGTGAGATCAAACCCATCTGTTGTGAAGAAAAGCTGTGTCCTTCTATGAACTCAGAGAAAAATTGCTGATTACAAAATTCCGTTTTTTGCTGTGAGAACTATTGTGGCTGCCTTTAATGATTTCCCTGAAAATGCTGGTTTGCAGGCTGTATTGTTGACTCTCAAGCATCAGTACTTGCTGTGTTGGTTTGGAACAGGTATACAGATTACTGATGTCACTTTGATTTTACTTGCTGCTCATTTCTGGAACATTACAGTATAGTACAGTGCAGTCATTTTGGCACATCTTTACTCCAATATATTTTATAAAAACGAGAGTTCTCCTCTATTGTTTTTTGTTTTTACTAATAGAACATGCAATGTTGCAATACATTTTTTGTGTTGGTATATTTATTTTATGTTTGTTAATGTTTTGTAATACTTTAGATACCCAGAAAAACAGTTTATGATCAGTTAAATCATATCCTGGTTTCTGATGACCATCTCCCTGAAAACATCATTCTTGTAAACACTTCTGACTGGCAGGGCCAGGTAAGTGATTTTATAAATTTATAAATGTGATAAAATGCAAACCATTAGAACATTGAAGCTGAACTGCTGGAAAATCACCCAATACAGACTTTAAATACATTTTAGGGAATCTTTTCCCTGCCAAAAGATTTTCATTTCTATCCATAAAACTCTGAGAATTACACATCGCTTTCAGAGACAATCTGACAAAAGGATCAAATCACTTTGTCACAATGTCATAATTAGATTAGAAAATACACCTTTGGCATCATCCTGCCCCAGCCACTTCATTGCACTGTGGAGGAGCAGCAACAGATTTGACAATGCATTCTCTATGTTCTATGCTCTCAGCTTGGTTGTTTCAATATGTTTGCATGCAGCTCACTTTGATTGGCTTGTAGTGCTGCCCTCCCTTTTCCAATCTTATTATTAAAAAAATATTTGCATTATTTTGTCTTTTTTTTTTTTTTTCCTTTACTAGAGTTCAGCTTTTGTGTTAAGAAGGATTGTTGATCTTTATACTTTTGATTTACTACTGTAGCCAAAGTCATTGGAAAATGTGCAGAGGCTAGAAGGGAGTTGTATGTTTGTTTGTTTTAAAACACAACTCTGGCCAAAATGTTTTTTTTTTTTTTTGGATGGAGTAGGGAAGGATTACAACTTTGATTAGATTTTTATTGCTGACTGTATATCCACTGAGAAGATTTACTTTTACTTCCTGTCACAGTGTCATTGAGTCAGAGGGATTGAAAGTCATAGAACTGAATGGGACAGAACCCGCAGCAAACACACATTATAGCACAGTGAAAAATAGGCCAGAAACTTCACCAGATTTTTCCCTGTCAGGTTAACATTCTCATACTTTGTCTTTGATGGTCTAAAAAGCTTGCACAGATAAGGGAAGCTGGGGACATATATTTAAAATTACTTTGTACTCTAACAGCCCTATGTGAAAAAAGAATGGGTCGATCCTGTAATTCCTGTAAGGCTATTAAGAGTTTTGAATATTTCTGATGTGTGTGTGTTTATTAGTAGATATAACCATATATAACATTTTTGTTGTGCTGTATTTTAAACATAAATTAAATAAATTCCCAATGTAAAAAAAAAAAAGAAAAAAGTCCACTGAAAAAGTCCATTGACCAATATATGTGCTCATTTAACATGAAACATAAAACACCCACTATAAAGATCCATGAAACAACATGTGTGTTCATTCAGAAATCCTTGTGTCCTCCCAGATAAGTACTGCCACCACTGAAACAATTTGCCTCATACTGATAGTTAAGACCTTCAAATTATATGTAAGTCTTAACTCACTCTCCAATCACAGAGGAATGCTGTGGTAATTTTCCCGGGAGTAGTGACGCACAGGGCACCTCAGTGAAAACTGCATGTACTCATCCTCCTCTGCTCCCTACAACATAAGTATTTGCAAAGAAAGGAACAAAGGCTCATTGCATAATGGGTTTTAATAAAAATATATATGTAAAAGGCTACTAACATAATAGAATTTGTTTGATTCTGAACATGTTCATTGAAAGAGCTAATCACATTGGCCTCTGTTCCATGTTCTTCAGTGTCAGAGACGGACAGTCTGTCACTGGCGGTCTCTTTCTATTGTCTGTGTATTGAGGTGTGATGTGGATTCTGTTAAGCCTGTCTGTCCCATTGTTAATGAACTCACATATTGTTTCTGTCCAGATAGCTAGATAATTAGTTCAGGTTAATTATATTTATGTATACAATTTCATCTGCATATTATAATGTAATCAGGCAACCCCTGACCTGATGGGTTAATCTGATCAGGAGGGGGATGCCCATGCTGTATAAAAATTCTGTGTGGCTGTTCAAAAAGAAGGTTCCAGGACAAGCTAAGTTGTCGGCTATCTTTGTATGGGGGGCTGCTGGAATATCTGATATTTATGTTCAAGCCTGGGAGGAAACAATATACTGACGGAAGTCCACAAGTACAGTGTAGGTCGCGGTTCCATTATGAACACTATCTGACCACTCTCCCTATTCGGTCTCTCTGGAATGCCAACCAACGCCCACGGGCCGTCTAAATCCTTTCTGCTTACCTGATGTAGATGAATGCGCAACTGAGTTGGAGCATTTCTTGCTGATAATATTAATACGGCCTCCCCCCCTTGCTGTTTGGGAATCCTTCAAACCTCTCTTCTGCCTCAGTCTTACCATGCAGATCTCTAGAGTGAAGATGGCCTCTGGAAGTGCCCTCACTCTAGTCATGTCAGATTTGGTCTCCAGGGAAGCATTGTATATATTGCTGACCCTACACCAGACTGAGCAGCGGAATTCAAACGGCATTCTAGAATGATGGAGCATCTTCAATATGAGAAAGCCTGACAAAGTTTTTTAACAATGCGTTTATGAATTGGATAAATGCTCAGGGAAGCTCTTGGCCTATTTAGCCCACCACAATTTCAGACCCCCTGGGGTGATCACCCTTAACTTTCCAGATGGTGGTATTGTTGCCAACTCCTCGCTGATAGCTGCAAAATTTCATGATTTCTTTTGTAAATTATACTTTTCAACAGCGTATTATAATGCAGCCACTATATTTTTCTTTCTGCAAGACTTCACATTTCCTCAGTTAAATTAGGAGCAGGTGGCTTCCCTTGATTCACCACTTCTCACTGAAACAGATGAGGCCATACCCCACTTTGTCCATTCTAAGTCACCTGGTATGGATGGCTTTCATATAGAATTTTATGCCCATGATATCGAAACCTTACTCCCCAAATTTCTGGATCTTTTTATCTGCTTATTTTGAATCCTACACCCCATCTTAATCTATGCAGGAAGCCATAATAGTCTTAATCCCTAAACCTGGCAAGGATCCTGGACTCTCAGAATTGTATAGACCTATATCACTCTTACAAGTGGATTTAAAAATATTACCTAAGATCCTAGCTATTTGCTTGAAAAAAATAATTCTATCCCTGATCTCCTCCTGACCAGTTGGGATTTATGCCCCAACGCAATGTCTTTTTATAAATCTCCAGGCTTCTCATAATTCAGTTGGCACAAGAGTAATAGTAATTCTGGATGTGGCTAAGGCTTTCGACTCAGTGGAGTGGGTCTATATCTCTAGCAATTCTTGAAATGTGTTGGGTTTGGTCCTAATTTCATTAAATAGGTCAAACTGTTGTATCAGGCTCTAGTCGACAGGGTGTTAGCAAATGGCTGGTCTCAGATCTATTTCCCCCTTCAAGAGAGATGCACCAGGAATGTTATCTATGTTCTCACACCTGTACACCCTTGCAGTGGCACCTCTATTGATTTACCTTTGGTGTGATCCCTCCATGCAAGGGTTTTATATAGATACACTTGTAGAAACTGTAGGCCTGTATGCTGATGATATATTGCTTTATTTGGAGGATTTGGGGTCTTCTCTTCACACCACCCTTCATACTATTGAATATTTTGGGAAATATTCAGGTCTCAAAATTAACAGGGGCTCTGTGGTCAAGGCTAGGACCCAGATCTTGGCTAGGCTTCCATTGGGGGTCCTGGGTAAAGTCAATCTGATAAAAATGATTCTCCTTCCCAAAAGTTTTGTACCTTGTCTGGCACTCCCTTGTGTATTTACCATTATGGTACTTTAAACTCATGGACTCTCTCCTTAATTCTTTTGTTTGGGGCAGCAGAAGACATCAACTACACTGGTGCATGTTCAAAAACCCCATGGATCTGGGGGAGCTCCTCTGCTTGACTTTGTACCATCTTGCAGCCCAACTGTTCCACTTATACCATATAGGTAAGCTTCCAATCCTGCCTATGGTCCTTGCTGGCACAGATGACTACTCCCCCCTTCTGTCCTGTTCTGCATGGCCTTCAAGGTTCGACTGCTGTCAAAGATCGTATAAGCCCTTCTGTAACCTTATAAAAGGATCTGGGACTTGGCCTTGGCCAAAATCAACCTCCCTATGCTTCACAACCTTACCCTCCTATAGCAAAGCAAACACTTACCCAAACTTCTTTCCATCCCACGTGCAGAGCTATAGGCCCACTACCTGCACCACTTGTTGTTGGCTGGTGGCCTTAAATCACTTGAGAACTTGAGTTTTCACTAGCCAAAGTTAGTGTTTTTATGCTACTTAAAATGTTGACATGCCTTAAAGAACCAATTACCCAATACATACACTCCCTCTGTGTCCATACTCTACTTGGAAGTAATTCAGCGTGATGAGTCTCAAAAACAAATCTCTACATTTTACAACATTCTACTCCTTCCTCCTGCCACTAAGCTGGCCTATCAGGCCAAGACAGGTTGGGATGCATAAATTGTTTCAAATTGCATGAAAAGTCACATCCTATTGTCCACAATGGAAATGTTCAAATCAATGTGACTTCAGCCCTATCAGGGTTGCACAGATTTTGAAAGTAGTTTCTGAATTACTTTTTGCAAGTTCAGGTGTGACTTGCATAGACATCTGTGCATAAAGTGGTACATATGTCTTCCAAGTCACACCTGATATTACACGGACATGCAACTTTGAAATCTTGCAGCTTCAAGTGAAGTCGCACAATATCAAAGTCTGATTCAGTGTGACTGACCTGTTACCAGTGAACCTAATTAGTTGCAAAATAATCTTCCAGCTCTTCCTTGTTTGTAAATTGATGGCAGCAACGCATTTCAAAAAAGTTAGGACAGGGCAACAAGGTTACTAAGTTACCTAATTATTTTTACTGGATAAAGTGCAGAGTAGACAACAGACTGATAAGAGGCATGGAGGAGCACAGCTATGAGGAAATATTAGCTTAACTGAATGTATTCTCTCTTGAAAAGAGATTATTGAGGGGGGATATGATCAACATGTATAAATACATAAGTGGTCCATATAGTGAACTTGGTGTAGAGTCATTCACTTTAAGGTCATCACAGAGAACAAGGGGGTACACTTATGTCTGCAGGAAAAGCGGTTTAACCTCCAAGTACAGAAAGGCTTCTTCACAGTAAGAGCTGTGAAAATGTGTAATAGGTTCTCTGGTCAGCTCAGTAGATTGTTTTTAAAAAGGCCTGGATTCCTTCCTAAATGCACAAATTATAACTGGATAGGTAAGGTTGATCCAGGGAATATCCGATTGCCTCTTGGGGGATCAGGAAGGAATGTTTTTCCTCCCCACTGCAGCATATTGGATCATGCTTTATTTCAAATTTCAAATTTTTTGGGTACCTCTTGTTTACAGTGTTTACTACAAACACACTTTCAATTTGAAATTTCAAATTTTGTTTATTTGTTTAATTATACAAACCCGATTCCAAAAAAATTGGGACACTGTACAAATTGTGAATACAAACAGAATGCAATGATGTGGAAGTTTCAAATTTCAATATTTTATTCAGAATACAACATAGATGACATATCAAATGTTTAAACTGAGAAAATGTATAATTTTACGGGAAAAATAAATTGATTTTAAATTTCATGGCATCAGCACATCTCAAAAAAGTTGGGACAAGGCCATGTTTACCACTGTGCGGCATCCCCTTTTCTTTTTATAACAGTCTGCAAATGTCTGGGGACTGAGGAGACAAGTTGCTCAAGCTTAGGAATATGAATGTTGTCCCATTCTTGTCTAATACAGGCTTCTATTTGCTCAACTGTCTTAGGTCTTCTTTGTCTTCCTCTTTATGATGCGCCAAATGTTTTATATGGGTGAAAGATCTGGACTGCAGGCTGGCCATTTCAGTACCCTGATCCTTCTTCTACGCAGCCATGATGTTGTAATTGATGCAGTATGTCGTCTGGCATTGTCATGTTGGAAAATGCAAGGGCTTCCCTGAAAGCGACGATGTCTGGATGGGAGCATATGTTGTTCTAGAACTTGGATATACCTTTCAGCATTGATGGTGCCTTTTTAGATGTGTAAGCTGCCCATGCCACACGCACTCCCCCATACCATCAGAGATGCAGGCTTCTGAACTGAGCTCTGATAACAACTTGGGTTGGCCTTGTCCTCTTTAGTCCGGATGACATGGCGTCCCAGTTTTCCAAAAAGAATTTCAAATTTTTATTCCTCTGACCACAGAACAGTTTTCCACTTTGCCACAGTCCATTTTAAATGATCCTTGGCCCAGAGAAAACGCCTGCGCTTCTGGATCATGTTTAGATATGGCTTCTTTTTTGGCCTATAGAGTTTTAGCCGGGACAGCGAATGGCACGGTGGATTGTATTCACCAACAATGTTTTCTTGAAGTATTCCTGAGCCCATGTTGTGATTTCCATTACAGTAGCATTCCTGTGTGTGATGTGTGATCTAAGGGCCCGAAGATCACGGGCATCCAGTATGGTTTTCCGGCCTTGACCCTTACGCAGAGAGATTGTTTCAGATTCTCTTAATCTTTGGATGATATTATGCACTGTATATGATGATAACTTCAACCTCTTTGCAATTTTTCTCTGAGAAACTCCTTTCTGATATTGCTCCACTATTTTTCGCCGCAGCATTGGGGGAACTGGTGATGCTCTGCCCATCTTGACTTCTGAAAGGCTCTTTTTATACCCAATCATGTTGCCAATTGACCTAATAAGTTGCAATTTGGTCCTCCAGCTGTTCCTTATATGTACATTTAAGTATTCCGGCCTCCTATTGCTACCTGTCCCAACTTTTTTGGAATGTGTAGCTCTCATGAAATCCAAAAGGGAGACAATATTTGGCATGACATTTCAAAATGTCTCCCTTTCAACATTGATATGTTATCTATATTATATTGTGAATAAATATAAGTTTATGAGATATGTACGTAAATTAGTTAATTCCTTTTTTACTCACAATTTGTACAGTGTCCCAACTTTTTTGGAATTGGGTTTGTATATTGTTGTTTTGTTTTCCTTAACTTGTAATAATGTGCGCACATGTTGTGGCTGCAGTTTTTAGTGTCATGTCTGATCGATTCCCCGGTATCCATGTATTCAGTGAGCTTGTACCTATGGGCAGGCAACTTGTCCCTATAGGCAGGAAACAGCCACACAGGATAGACTTAAATTACTGAATCCCCATTAGATTAGATTAGTAGGTACAATGCCCGGCGGGTGTGGAGATGCGACTCGGTATACATTTTGTGATATGTATGCGTTCCTCGATCATGCGATCGAGGGCGAATATAAATGCACAATATGTAAGCACGTTGCTTCCCTGGAAGCTCAGGTCCTGAATCTAGGGAAGCAGCTGGCAACACTGAGCCAAATGTCCATACCGAGGGAGAGCTGGGAACGTACCCGTCAGGCGCAGGCAGGGACCTGCACAGAGGTGGGCGGAGTAATGGAGGTGCAGGCATCAGATTAGAGGGGTGACAGGAGGGGTAGAAGGGGACAAGGCAAGGAGGCCGGTCCTGGGCTGGAGCACCCCAATAGATACGCCCCTTTGCGTGATTTTCAGTATTTTCAGAAATACTACCTGTACCTCGAGCCACACCAGAGAGGCAGCGGGAGATTAGGGAAGTTAACAAGTGGCTGAGGAGCTACATAGTTACATAGTAGGTGAGGTTGAATAAAGACAATAGTCCATCCAGTTCAACCTGTGTAGGTGTGTGTGGCTGTAATCATCTCACATACCCCTGAATGTTCTGATCCTTGAGATGTACATCTAATAGTCTTTTGAAAGCCAACATACTACCCGCAGAAACCACCTCTTGTGGTAGAGAATTCCACAATCTTGTAGCCCTAACAGTAAAGAACCCCCCACGTTGCCTGAGGTTAAAACGCTTCTCCTCTAATCGCATTGTATGCCCCCAAGTCCTCATGCAATCCCTTCGACTGAACAGCTTTTTTTCTAAGCCTAGATCCCCATTGAGATATTTAAAAATTGCTATCATGTCCCCCCTCAGGCGTCTCTTCTCCAGGGAGAATAAATCAAGCGATTGCAGACGCTCCTCATAATCAAGGTCCTCCAATCCCCTAATTAGTTTAGTAACTGGTGTAGTAAGGAGGGTTTTGGGTTCCTGGAGAACTGGGCCGACTTCTCAGTCGGCCACCGGCTCTATGGTAGGGACGGATTGCACCTAAATGGGGAGGGTGCAGCCATACTGGGTGAGAAGATTGCCGAAAAGTTAGAGGGGCTTTTCAACTAGGTAATGGGGGGGAGGGTACAGATGTAGAATTAGCCAGTGGAAAGCAAGATTCAGAGGGCACAAATGGGGACATTAGCGGTAGGGTGTTCGGCGCTCCTAAACCCAGGGTGGGTATGGAGAAAAATCACAAGAGCAGCCTAAAAACATCAAATGAGGATATATGTAAACGACCAAAATTACGAGGTTTTTATACCAATGCCAGAAACCTGGCCAACAAGATGGGAGAGCTGGAGCTGCTGATGTGTGAGGAGGACTTCGATTTTGTGGGTATAACAGAGACTTGGTTCGACAACTCTCATGATAGGATGGCGACCATTCAGGGGTATTCCCTTTATCACAGAGATAGAGAAGGTAAAAATGGGGAAGGGGTATGTGTGTATATTAAGAACAGTGTACAGGTAAATATGAGGGATGATATTAATAATGGAGCTATGGACGAGGCAGAATCCCTATGGGTAGAAGTTCAAAGGGAAGGCACTGTGGGGAAGGTAATATTGGGCGTATGCTATAGGCCCCCCAACCTGAGGGAGGAGGGGGAGGCGGACCTCCTTTCACAGATAGGATTGGCAGCAAGGATGGGAAATGTCATTTTAATGGGGGACTTTAATTATCCAGATATAGACTGGGCAGAAGGAACTGCACACTCAGCCAAGGCTTGGCAGTTCCTAAATGTTTTGCAGGACAATTTCATGGGTCAGATGGTGAATGCACCGACAAACATTGCGGTACTTGACCTACTGATTACCAACAATACAGACCTGCTCATGGATATAGAAATACGGGCAACTTGGGAAACAGTGACCATAGGTCAATTAGTTTAAGTATTAATCATAGTAATAGGAAACATAAGGGTAATATAAGGACACTGAATTTCAAAAGAGCCAATTTCCCAAAACTGCACTCTTTGCTAGAAAATATCAAATGGGATAGAACCCTGGGAACAAAGAACACGGAGGAAAAATGGGAGTGCTTCAAGAGCATACTAAACAAAGGGATTGACCAGTGCATTCCAAAGGGAAATAAATTTAAAAGAGCAAAACTAAACCCTGGGTGGCTAAACTTCAACTTAAAAATGCATATTAATACTAAAGAAAAGGCCTTCAAAAAATACAAGTCATTGGCAGCATTCAGGCATTACAAAGAGTGTAATAAGAAATGTAAAGATGAAATCAGGGCGGCTAAAATAGAACACGAGAGACATATAGCGGAAGAGAGTAAAAAAGAATCCCAAAAAATTATTTAAGTATATAAATAGTAAGAAAGTGAGGCCAGAACACATTGGCCCCATAAAAGACACCGAGGGAGATTTGGCCACAGAGGACAGGGAAAAGGCGGTAGTGTTAAATAATTTCTTCTCTTCAGTCTTCACAAAAGAATCGGGGGGCTACACTAACCCAGCTTGTAAGGCCAAACTAAATAATACACCTCAGGAAGTACCGCCATGGCTAACAGAAGATAGACTTAGAATTAAACTAGAGAAACTTAACATGAATAAATCACCGGGACCGGGTGGCTTGCACCCGAGGGTTCTTAAAGAGCTCAGTCAGGTGATTGCCAGACCATTATTCATGATTTTTAAGGATAGTTTACAGACGGGTATGGGGCCAGCTGATTGGGAAAAAGCCAACGTGGTAAAAAAAGGGCCGAGATTTATCCCGGGTAACTATAGGCCGGTCAGCCTAACATCAGTAGTCTGCAAGATTTTGGAGAGGATGTTAAGGGACCACATACAAGACTTTAGTAATGAAAATGGTATTATTAGTAGTAATCAGCATGAATTCATGAAAAATTGTTCTTGCCAAACCAATCTATTGACCTTCTACAATGAAGTGAGCTGCCACCTGTGGATGTGGTGTATCTGGACTTTGCAAAGGCCTTTGACACCGTTCCCCACAAACGCTTACTGTTCAAACTAAGGAAGGTAGGTATGGACCATTAGGTGAGTACCTGGATAGAGAACTGGCTCCAGGGGAGAGTGCAAAGGGTGGTGATTAATGGGGAGTAATCAGATTGGGGGGTGTGGAAAGTGGGGTCCCCCAGGGTTCTGTCCTGGGGCCAATCCTGTTTAATTTATTCATAAATTATCTAGAGGAGGGGATATCGAGTACAATCTCAGTATTTGCGGATGATACTAAACTAAGCATGCCAATATCTTCTATGCAGGACGTGGAAAACTTACAAGCGGACCTGAACAAATAAATGGGTTGGGCAACTACATGGCAGATGAGGTTTAATGTTGAAAAATGTAAAATAATGCACTTGGGTGCCAGAAACCAGAAAGCAAGCTACTCACTAGGGGGGGGACCTCTGGGTGAATCTAAGATAGAAAAGGACCTGGGGGTACTCGTAGACAACAGGCTTGGAAGTGGCATGCAATGCCAAGCCGCTGCAAGCAAAGCCAACAGAATACTGGGATGTATAAAAAAGGGGATTCACTCCAGAAATAAAGAGATTATTCTCCCACTCTACAAGACTCTGGTCCGGCCACATCTGGAGTATGCTGTCCAGTTCTGGGCACCGGTCCTCAGGAAGGATGTGCTGGAACTGGAAAGAGTCCAGAAAATGGAAACAAAAATAATTAGGAGAATGGAGGACATCAGCTATGAGGAAAGACTACAAGCACTGAACTTATTCTCTCTGGAGAAGAGACGATTGAGGGGACATATGATATCAATGTACAAATACTATATTGGCGACCCTAGAATAAGGAACAAACTATTCAGAGAAAGGGAATACAATAAGACAAGTGGCCACTCACTAAAACTAAAGGAAAGGCGGTTTAACCTTAAAGTACGTAGGGGGTTCTTTACTGTCAGAGCAGTAAGGATGTGGAATTCTCTTCCGCAAACAGTCGTATCAGCAGGGAGCATCGATAGTTTCAAAAAACTATTAGATGGGCACCTTAAAGACCACAACATACAGGGGTATACAATGTACGGTTAACAGCAAACACACATCATAGGTTGAACTGGATGGACTGATGTCTTTTTTCAACCTCACTAACCATGTAACTACTCACTTCCTGTTTTGGGTCACAGTGTCCAATGCATGCCTTGCAATTTTCACTGTGTTGTATCACAAATGTAGGAGTGCTAAAGTGATAAAACACATCTTTTCCAGCATGGTGAGCTCTCTGTTATTGCTCTGCCTGTTTGGGTCTGTTTCAGATCAATGTACTATTTAACTCTCACCTGTGGAGCACTAAACTGAAAGACCCTAGGATTTTGGGATATCTAGTTTCACAGGTAATTTCAGTCCTTACAGTACAGACAGAGGTCATGTGCAGTGTCATGAGACATTCCTCATTTCTGAGTCAGAAATTCTGACACAGGAATGTAAAGATTTACTCTGCTATAGTCTTTGTGTATGGGTCGACAAATGACATCATGAAACTACATGATCAATGTACATCTTATCCAGGTGAAAAACATAAGGTGCAAGTAGGAAGCTTTAGGCTGGGTTCACACTAGCTGCGGCTTGCAGCAGGGGTCTGGTATGTCCCTGTTCTCTGTTTCAGGTGCAAATCGGGTCCAATTTTTTGCCTGAATTCAGACCTGAAACTGAGCCAAAGACGCATAGGACCCTTTTCCAGTGCGGACAGCGCCCGTCCGAAGCTGTGTTAACCGGCTCTATTGAGAGCCAGACACAGTCTCCTGTCATGTGTATTGGATGTGGGGAAAACTATAATATAATGCCTGTCCACCCAATCAAAAATGTAGTGCCTAATTTTTAATGCCTTTTGTACAGGTGGGCAGTTAAGACTGGCTGGATATCAGGGATGTCTGTTTTAATGGAGAATGAAAGTTTAGATGGACTTGTCTTGGTTTTTTTTTTTTTTTTTTTACTGAACTATTTATTTGTCATATCAATGCCATTCTAATTCTGCCTATTTTTACCATAAGCATACATACATATTAATAATCTGCATGCATCATTTACAGTTTCAAAATACATCTGACTTTTTCTGTTAAATGTGAATTTTTTTCATTTTTTTTTTGAGGAATCTTCTGAAAATAACTTTGGTCTCCACTTTGCAGCTTCTTTCAGATATCTTGCAAAAACATGAACTTCCTCTAGTCTGCACTTGCTCCTCAGCTGATATTCAAGCTGCTTTTAATACAATAGTATCCAGAATACAACGGTAGTAAGTATCTCTAATTCTAGTTCCTCTGAGCATCTGAACTACTACAGTTTTTCAACTTTGCTTGGGGTTTGTAAGTAACCTCACCTTATTGTGCTGTTTCACTGATTGTTCTAATAACAGACTAGCTTCCACCATACAGAACGGATAGGAGTTTACTAATTACATAGTCACAGCCAAACTCTTCCAAAAGGTTTAATATTTTTCTCTTAGGCTGCATTCACACCTCAGTGTTTTAAATCGTGGGCAGATTTGCCACAATTTTGCCCATGATTTCAAAGGGCCGAGGTGTGAATGACATATCACTGAACACACATTTAAGATGCCATTCATTTAAATTGTACCTAAATCGCATTGGGATTCAGCCACAATTCGCAATAAATCACGCTGCAATAGCAGCTATCCGCATCGCGTGCAGCATGTCGCCCAAAAGTAATTCATTAAGATTTATCGCTCGACAATTGTGTCAGAACCGCACCATGATTTTAGGTGCCATTTAAATGAATGTTATCTCAAATGTACATTCTGCGATTTGTCATTTACTCCTCACTTTAAAATCGCAATCAGAATCATGGCAAATCTGGCAGTGATTCTTAACGCAGAGGGGTGAATGCAGCCTTAAGGTGCAGGAGTGTAATGCATTGTTTGAAAATTATCGGCTTTTGGTGGTATAGTCGATCAGTATATCAGCTTTAGGTGGTATAGCCTAGTATTCAGCAATTTGTTAACCTAAAATATGTATTTCTTGCTAGAATGAAACAGATGGTTGTTGATTTTATGCAATTAAGATGTATGTGTGTAGATTGAGCCTGGCTCTTTCTTTGTTGAATCCTAGGCACACCCATGAGAATTCGAAAGGGGGGCAAGTGCCCCCCCCCCAACCCCCCCCCCCCCAGAATGTCAACCTCCAGGCTCCTTCCCCAATATATCTGTTTAATAATCCACACTGAGTCAGACTGTCGCACACACTGTGTTTGTGCCCGTGCAGTGGCCGGTGCGGTGATCGCCGCCAAGTTATCCGCCGAATCCCTCCCCTCTCTGTCCTCTCCCCTTCCAACAGCTGCAGGGGGCGGGCCTGGGCCTAAAATTCCCTGCTGACACCAGTCAAGAGGGGCGGAGCTGCAGCCAACGGAGGAGAGGAGCCTGGAGGAGAGAGGCAGCGGGAGTTGGGACACACCAGCTTCAGCAGTGAAAAGTAAAGTGAGTCAGAAGAACTTGATCTAATGGCATGATGATAAGACAGTCAGGGGCAATGGACGATGTTGATTTGAAGGGAAGGATGTTAATCCTAGGAAATGGGATATTGGTGGGTTATGCAGCAGGAGGAGAACAGGGCCAGAGGTCAGTGGTGGGGCACACACATGACATAACATGTTGATTTTGATTTGAAGGATATAATCCTAGGGATATTGGTGCTTTTGCACCAGAGGCAGGAGGAGAGACTTTGCTTGTCCGCCTTTAACGCTGCACCTGCACATTTGCTGCCCCAGCCTACCTTCACATTATTCCAAATTGACACGCGATGTGACATGTCAGATTGCATGTCAATTTGCAGCCAATTGCCAGCAATGGCATTGGTCAAATCGGGGCGACACCGACTTTGTGGCCTGCACCAATTCCCAAAAGTAGTTTCTGTACTACTTTTGGCGATTTGTCATCAAACAGAAAGAGGAGATCATCGCTGATCTCTCTTCCCTCCACCTGTTGGTACCTGCCATGCCAGTCCCAGGTCTGCCAGTGGGTGCATGAAGCCTAGGAAACATGGCTGAGGTGCATGTGTGTAGGGGGGAAAGGTGGCTGGCACTAACGGGGGTGTGTGGAAGTGATCTGGTGGCTACACTGCTTATGGATTGTTTCCATGTGACAGGCAACACTTGGCTTGTTGGGTTTATACACAGTAAGTGAGATGCTTTCTTTTAGGCCTTGTTTTCATTTACGTTTTCAGAGCAGTAAAAATGCATGGCTGAGCCACCTTTACCACCACCCAACCACTCCTTTTTATGCTGTAAAGGCATTGCCACTGTTATACATAGTACAATAGTGGTGCCAGGGGATTTTACACACACGCCCAATGGCTTTATCCACTGGGAATGTGTAAAACCCTCAGCTGCCCCTGCCATGCTACCTACTATGGTGGCAGTGCCTGTTAGCATAAGGAAGAGTGATTGAGTTGTGATAAACATGGCTCAGTCATGAGATTTTACTGCCCTGAAAACTTTAATGAAGACTTTAATGAAAACAAGGCCTAAAAGAAAGCATCTCACTTTCTGCATATAAACCTGACAAGCCAAGTGTTGCCATTCATATGGAAACAATCCATTAGCAATGTAGCCACCAGATCACTCCCCTTTATGACATTGTCAAAGAGGGGCAGAGCATGGGTAAACTTAAAATGACGCCCCCTCCCGAAAAAAGATTTGCGGATGCCCATGGGCACACCCTTTCACATAAAAAGTATCATTACCTTAAAAATGTCAGATGTGAAAATACATAGACATTCTGCTTAATAGTATGGTAAAAAAAAAAAAAAAAATTGTGCATGATAGCTAGATCTTATTGAACTGTATTGTGGTGTATAAATTGAAATGTAGTGAACATATTTTCAGTTCTATTGCTGCAAAATGTTTCCAAAAACAGAATATTAATTTTTGACCATAGCTTGAGATTCAAATGCATTTTCCAGTTAGCAGCCATGGACATAAATTGGATCAACTTGTGGGTACAGTTTTTTTTATTTGTCCCCAAGTAATATACATAAAGGGACCTGGGAACTAAGTAAAAAATGGTATGAAATTTAACAAATTGCATCCAGAATTCTGTGGGTATAGAACAATTCCAATGACATATGTATTAATTGTATCTCTGTAAACAACCTCAAAAGAAGTTTGGTGGTATAAGGGGTAATGATATGGTGGAGGCAGCCCACTATAGGATATGCTGTAAGCATTGTTTTCATTAATTTTTCTTAAGCTAGGTTAACACTTTTGCGAATTGGATGCAGGTTTCCCCAATCCAATTTGCATGGCAGGAGAGGTCGACCAGCTCTCAATGGAGCCGGTTCACACAGCTCTGGGACAGTCGTGGTCTGCACTGGAAAGGGGTCCTGTGCGTCTTCTGGTCTGCTTCACATCCGAATTAAGCCAAAAATTCAGACCTAATTTGCACCTAAAATGGAGAACAGGGAAGCCTGGCAAATATCCTTGCTTTTAGTAATATCACAGTTTTGCTATCTTAGAAGAGATATTTGTATTTCAAGCCAAAGCTAGTGTAGAATCCAGTTTGATGCTGTCTGTGTCCCTGCTGGGCACATTTATTCTCCTAAACTGTTGACAGCAAATCCTATGTAAAACATTAATAGCAGTGGGATCCTATGTGTTCTTCCCCAGTGTTCCTTTCCCTTGGTCTCAATAGTCCAGTATAATCCTAGATTCAGTGATGAACTAGGTTTCAAATCCAAAATATTTTGTAGTTATGGTTCCACTGCATACACAGAATTATAAGCTGCTCTCACGTGTAGAAAATCAGAGACTCTTTTAGAGGGTGGTGATATTCCCTCAAATGGCAGAGTAAACACGTCAGAATGCCAGAGGAGGACCCACGATCATCCCCACATGGAGGGGCAGTCTGGAAAGCCCTCAATACTGTTAACCCAACAAGGACAATCAATGTGACAACACTGAAGAAATGACACTTTGCTACAATGTAAAGTAGTGAGTGTACAGCTTGTATAACAGTGTAAATTTGCTGTCCCCTCAAAATAACTCAACACACAGCCATTAATGTCTACACCACTTGCAGCAAAAGTGAGTACACCCCTTAGTGAAAATGTCCAAATTGGGCCCAATTAGCCATCCCCCCCCCCCCCACCACCGGTGTCATGTGACTTGTTAGTGTTAAAAGGTCTCAGGTATGAATGGGGAGCAGGTGTGTTAAATTTTATGTCATCTCTCTCACTCTCATACTGGTCACTGGAAGTTCAACATGGCACCTCATGGCAAAGAACTCTCTGAGGATCTGAAAAAAGAATTGTTGCTGTACATAAAGGTGGCATAGGCTATAGGAAGGTTGCTAAGACCCTGAAACTGAGCTGCCGTACAGTGGCTAAAACCATACAGCGGCTTAACAGGACAAGTTTCACTCAGAACAGGCCTTGTCATGGTCCACCAAAGGAGTTAAGTGCATGTGCTCAGCGTCATATCCAGAGGTTGTCTTTGGGAAATAGACGTATAAGTGCTGCCAGCATTGCTGCAGGAGTTGAAGGGGTGGGGGTCAGCCTGTCAGTGCTCAGATCACTTTTGTGAGCTACTGTATGTGTATGTATATGTGTATATATATATATATATATATATATATATATATATATATATATATATATATATATACCCGTGCTAATTGGTGTGTGCTATACAGATAGATAAATTACAAACTGAAAACAAGTGAATAATTAAACAAAATCACGTTTTTTTTTGGTGAGGTTGCTGCTCATTTAAAAGGTGTAGTGCCTTTAAATCATGTGCATATGTGTAAAGAGCACTCTCACTGGTGGGCCACTTACTGTTATCTCACATATATTATTATTATTATGATTATTTCAGGTACTTATATAGCGCTGTCAATTTACGCAGCACTTTACATATACATTGCACATTCACATCAATCCCTGCCCTCCAGGAGCTTATAATCTAAGGTCCCTAACTCACATACATATTTTTTATACAGGATCCAATTAACCTACCAGCATGTCTTTGGAGTGTGGGAGGAAACCGGAGTACCCCGAGGAAACCCACGCAGGCACAGGGAGATCATGCAAACTCCAGACAGGTAGTGTCGTGGTTGGGATTAGAGCCAGCGACCCTCTTGCTGCTAGGTGAAAGTGCTAACCACTACACCACTGCCGCCCACATATATATTCTTATTATTATAGCCAAATTTACCACCCTAACTCCTCCCACAGTTTTTACACTACATAAACAGTAATATACCGAAACATGCGGATTGTTCCCGATTGGTGTGCTATTACTTTGTGGAACGTTTCACCGAATGGTAAACAAAATATTGGCGTTTTTGTGGCAAAATTGGTCCCATAGGAATGAATGGCGGAATGTTCAAAACTAGAGTGGGAGCTGACAAAAACTAGAGTGGGAGCTGAAAAATCAGGACATGATTCCTAAACTGCCACCACTCCCTCATTTTCAATCCTACCTACACAAATCTTATATCAAAATGTTCAGCTATTCCTGCTGCCATTAGAAATGTCCACGGCTAAGCCATAGTCCTGATAGTTTTCACAATATGACAATTTTTGCAACTCACACCGTCCATTGACATTCATTGAAACTCCACTCTACTCACCTCAAATTTAAAGGGCCATTTCTAAACTGCGACTGTGCCTTCATTTTTAATATTTCAGAGACATACTATGCATCGAAATGTAGGTCTGGGTCTTGTGATTCTCACAATATAAAGCTCTTTGCTTTAGGATTTATAGTTTTTAAAACTACAACCGTTTGAAGATGGCAGCTGCCAGTGAATTGAGCAAGTTGGAGCAGTTTGTTTTTAACCGCTCTTCTCTGCCCTGTCTGAAACCTAATTTTGAATTTGTGACAGTTTGTTTCCAACTGCCAAAATTTCAACTGCTGCCACTCCCACACACACACCACACCCACACATACCCCACAAACTGCTGCCACTCCCACACACACACCACACTCACACCCACACACACCACACTCACACATACCCCACAAATTTCTGCCACTCCCACACACACACACCACGCCCACACATACCACACACACACACATACCCCACAAACTGCTGCCACTCCCACACACACACCACACCCACACACCACACCCGCACATACCCCACAAACTGCTGCCACTCCCACACACACACCACACACACACTACACACACACACACCACGCACTACACACACCCACACATACCCCACAAACTGCTGCCACTCCCACACACACACTACACATACACACACACATACCCCAGAAACTGCTGCCACTCCCACACACACACACCACACCCACACATACCCCACAAACTGCTGCCACTCCCACACACACCACACACACACACACACACACACACCATACCCACACATACCCCACAAACTGCTGCCACTCCCACACACACACCACACCCACACATACCCCACAAACTGCTGCCACTCCCACACAAAATCATCTTTTTTTTTAGCAGTTGTTGTCGATGACCTAGTTTCCAAAATGAAGCTATTTCTTAAGTGGAAAGGAGGCCGGCAATCTTGCTTCTTGGAAGGCAGTTCGGTAGAATCATCATTTGGTGCTGGTATTCCACACTTGATGCTCAGTTGGATTGCTTCTGCCCAGACACTTTCTATTCCTGAATTAGCAGAAGCTTCAGGTCTCCTCTCTGGGTTGCACACTTCTTCAAGCTCTTGTGTAATTGCTCGCACAAGAAGGACAGCCAATGCTAAGTCAAAATCTTTGGCTTGTAACATGTTAGAGAGTGTCTAGGTCCTTTTTAGTGTTCTCAAAAAACACAAAAAAGTTCCAGAATGAAGCAAAAATCAATGAACTGGTGAATTCATTTTGCCTCAACTACTCTCTCAGTATGGTTCCCTTCTGCCAAAATATTTGGAGTTTCCAACAGAGGGTATGGTACTTTTTTAACATGCCCATTGAGATATTTTGATGTTGAAAAAAATCGGCACGGGAAACAGTATGCTGCATCTTGGGACACAGAATATTGTAACCATTCAAACGATTGAAACCACTGTGGGCAGAATGACCTGAATCATGCTCCCATTTGTTTCTGTGGGCATTTTTTTTTTAACCACTTAAGCCCCCCGGAAGATTTTACCCCCTTCCTGACCAGACCCCTTTTTCAACTCGGCACGTCATGACTTTACCTGACAATTGCGCGGTCATGCAATGCTGTACCCAAACAAAATTTACGTCCTTTTTTTCCCAGAAACAGAGCTTTCTTTTGGTGGTATTTGATCAACTCTGCGCTTTTTATATTTTGCGATATTAATAAAAAAAGAGCGAAAATTTTGAAAAAAAAAATGACATTTTCAACTTTGTCTTTTTATAAATATCCAATATACTCAATTTATGTCATATATTTTGGTCAAAATGTATTTAGCTACATGTCTGACAAAAAAAATTTCAATGAGCATATTTTTATTGGTTTGCGCAAAAGTTATAGCGTCTACAAACTATGGTGTAAATACTGAAATTCATGCAGCTTTAATTTCTGACTGCCTATCTCATTTCATGAAGTGCTAAAATGGCAGGGCAGTACAAACCCCCCCCCCCCCCAAACTACCACTTTTTGGAAAGAAGACATCCTAAGGAATGTCCTGAGAGGCATGTTGAGCTCATTGAATATTTCATTTTTTTGTCACAGGTGTTTGAAAAATGACTAAAAAAAAAGAAAATGTTTTTTTTACACAAAGTTGTCATTGAAATGATATATTGCTCACACATGCCATGGGTTTATGTGAAATGACACACCAAAATACATTCTGCTGCTTCTCCTGAGTACAGGGATACCCCACGTGTGAGACTTTTTTGCAGTCTAATCGAGTACAGGACCCCGAAATCCAATCCCCACTTTCAGGCTTTCCAAGGGCGTAAATTGTTGATTTCACTCCTGACTACCTATCACAGTTTCGGAGGCCATGAAATGCCAAGACAGCACAACCCCCCCCCCCAAATGACCCCTTTTCGGAAAGTAGACACCCTAAGCTATTTGCAGAGAGGCATGTTGAGTGTTTTGCAGATCTCACTTTTTGTCACAAAGTTTTGGAATTTGAAAAAAGAGGAAAAAATAATGATTTTTCTTTATTTTCCAAAAAAAATTAGAGCTGCAAAATACTCACCATGCCTCTCAGAAAATGGATTGGAGTGTCTACTTTGCAAAATGGGGTCATTTGGGGGGATTTTGTGCCATCTTGGCATTTCATGACCTTCAAAAGTGTGATGGGTAGTAAGGAGTGAGATCATCAATTTACGCCCTTAGAAAGCCAGAAGGTGCGGATTGGTTTTCCAGGTCCTGTATGTGGCTAGACTGCCAAAAAGTCTCACACATGGGGTATCCCTTTACTCAGGAGAAGCAGCAGAATGTATTTTGGGGTGTCATTTCACATATACCCATGGCATGTGTGAGCATTATATAATTTACTGACAACTTTGTGTAAAAAAACAAAAAAAAATAATAATTTTCCCGAAACTTGTGGCAAAATATAAAATATTCCATGGACTCACCATGCCTCTCAGCAAATAGCTTAGAGTGTCTACTTTGCAAAATGGGGTCATTTGGGGGGGTTTTGTGCTATCTTGAAATTTCAGGGCCTCTGAAACTGTGACAGGTTGTGCAGAGGTAAAATAAGCAATTTACGCCATTAGAAAACTTGAAGATGGGGTTTGGTTTTCGGGGTCCCGTACACAGCTAGGCTCCCAAAAAGTCTCACACGTGGTATCCCTGTACTCAGGAGAAGCAACAGAATGTATTTTTGGGTGTCATTTCACATATACCCATGGCATGCGTGAGCAATATATCATTTAGTGACAACTTTCTGTAAAAAAAAACAAACAAAACAAATTGTCACCTTCCCGAAACTTAGGGCAAAATATAAAATACTCCATGGACTCAATATGCCTCTCAGCAAATAGCTTTGGGTGTTTACTTTTCAAAAAGGGGTCATTTGGGGGTGTTTGAACTGTCCTGGCATTTTATGCTCAATCTTAGCCACACATCACCCACTCTTCTAACCACTTGAAAACCAAGCCTTTTCTGTGACTTTTTGTTTACATGAAAAAATATTTTTTTTCTTACGTCCTCTGACAGTCGCCGCCCCTCATATAGTCTTCACCAATGGGTATCGACCTCTTATCCACAGGAGTAAGCTAGACAGAAGATTTTGTTAAAAACACAAAACTTTACATAGACACACCTACAGGGGGCTGTCCCTCTGGTCCAATACCCCCGGCTAGCCTCATTCCCAATTCAGTTTGTCTTTTGCCTAGATAGGAGTAGGCAGGCTTCCCTGTGCTGGGGCTACAGTCTCAGCATTTTCTTCTGTTTTTTTACATTTTATTTTCTGCTAAGTGTGTTTTTCTTTGCACTAATAGCTTTTTATTTGTTCCTACGCTTAGTCAGACTTCGGAAGACTACAGCGTTTGCGGAGCTGGGAATCGGACTGGTTGTACAAGAGCCTTACGGAATCCCAGCCCGCCATCGAGTGTTTAGCAGGCTATGCGTACGCCCAGGCCTCGCAAACGACCTGTCCCTGTCCTCAGGGACAAAGCCCGCGAGGTGGCCACTTCGCTAGGATTTCTCAACTGCGGTACGCCGCGTGTTGCTAGAATCCTGTTTGGTTGACGGCACCCCCACCACCCAGGGTGGGAGGCTTCCCGTCGCAGAGTGGCACCCACAAATTTGCATGGAATGGTGAGTAACATGCTACCCCCTCTGTCTATACATTGTATGCCTGGGGGGGTGTTTGTGTGTGTGTGGGGCCTTCTCTCATGGGGATGGCAGTCTGTTTAGAGTCTGTGTGATCCCCCTCATGTCTGTCTGTGCGGTCCCTGTGTCTCCCTCATGGTCCCTGCTGGGGCGCTATTTGCGGTCATGCCGCCCTGTGGGGGGTTTGCGGGGGTCCCCGAGTCCCTTGGGAGTGTTTTGTGTCACTTTAGGGATACAGACATGGCGGTGGGGGCCGCTGCGGTGTAAAACACGCAGGGCCGCCATTTTGGGTGTGGGCATTCAGCAGCCTTTTTCCCTAGTGTATCCGCGCCCTTTCGGGCGCCATCTTTAATGTGGGCAGTGTATGGTTCGGCAGCCAATTTCCCGGAGCCTCCCCATAGAGTTACATGGGCAACCATTTTTCCTTAGTCATTTCTTGTACAGTACAGCTACACTTCTGGGGGGGGTTTCTATGCTGTTTTTTCTGGGTCATGCCTTACTGGCAGCTATGTTACCTTGTATTTAGCGGGACATGCTGGTTCGCTTTGTGGCGGGGTCCATCACTGAAGCTGATTTAAAGGGCCAGTGCCAGAAAATTTTTTAAGTAGGTTTTTTTTTCTTTGGAGTCCCAGGGCAGCATGTTTCCCCCAGCGCTGGTGGAGGGTTCAGGTATGCCTGAATCTACTGCGCTAAGCTCCCTTCCTTCTGCACTTGCGACTTTAGCGTCTTAAGTGGCTCTGTTGATGTCTGAGCGGGCTTTAAGAAAAAGACCCAGACTGTCTCAGTCTATTTATCCTGAGCTAGATATGGTTGCCATGGACAGTGTACCCCCTGAAGGGTCTCAGTCTTCTCGGTCGGTGGGGAGGTGGAGGGGGTCAACTCCCCCTCTGGGTTAGCCATAGAATGCGCAGCAATGTCTGCGCTTATAGTTCTGTTGTGGATACACTGCATTTGAGGGATGAGCCCCACCCGCCGGGTAAGCGGTCCTCCTTTGGGACCCGCAGAACCCAGAAAACGGCTCAGGTATGCCTTGTCCCGCTGAGTTTTCACGTGACGGTGCATGTACAATGGCACAATTTAATGCTCACATTTTGTGGTACCTACGCGGTTTCAGTACCGTGGTCCCTTTGTGTCTCCGACGGATTCGCACTGGACTGTGGCCCCTAAGGTGGACCACACGGTATCCGGTTTACGCAAGGCCACTCTGATGCCCACGGAGGCTTATCCGGTGCTTAGATACCCGGTGGATAGGCGGGTGGAATCTCTTGCCCGCCACTCCTATGTGGTGGCAGGTTCCTTGCTGAAGCCCATGTTCGCTTCAGTAATGGTCTCTCAGGCTGTGGTGGAGTGGACTGAGGTGCTCAGACGCACCCTTGTGGCTGATTCCGCCCCTCCTGCTACTTTGGAGGTGGTGGACCAAATTGCTCAGGCGGTTTTATGCCTGTGTGATGCGGCCTTGGATGAGGCCCCTTTAGCCTTACGCTTCTCTGCTGTCGCAGTGATTATCCGTCGCCTTGTGTGGCTGTAGAGCTGGTCGGCGACCAGACTTCCAGGAAGATGGTGTCTGACGTCCCTTATGCAGGGAATCGCCTTTTTTGGGGACTCCCTGGATAAGTTGCTAAAGGGGGTCACTGGGGGTACAAGCACTCTGCTGCCCCATGTGTCCAAGGGTAAGTTTTTTCCGCGGTAAGCGAGGCCCTTCCTTTAATCCTAACCAGGAGTCCTTTCGTGCCTTTAAGGCACATGACAAGGGCAAATCCTTCCAGACTTCTAGTGGCCAGATGAAGCCTTGGGCGGGCAAGTCTATAGCCGCCCACTCTGGCACGGCGGCCCCGTCCACCATTCAGGACAGATGGGTTTAGGAAC
Organism: Pelophylax lessonae; assembly: GCF_965119305.1. Taxonomy (NCBI): domain Eukaryota; kingdom Metazoa; phylum Chordata; class Amphibia; order Anura; family Ranidae; genus Pelophylax; species Pelophylax lessonae. The sequence goes on from NC_138780.1 coordinate 62,174,493, forward strand.
TCATTCGGTCGGGGTACAAGATCGACTTTCGACAGATTCTTTCCCTCAAATCTTCATTGACCCCAGATAGTTTTCACGATCTTCAAAGGGCGGTCCAGGATCTCCTCGCCCAGGGGGTGATCGTCCCGGTGTCACATCGGGACAGATTTTCGGGGGTTTTTACTCGAATCTGTTTGCGGTGCCCTGAAAGGAGGGCAAGGTGCGTCCGATTCTGGACCTAAAGTTTCTAGACCGCTTGTGCGGGTTCAAGAATTACGTATGGAATCCCTCTGATCGGTGGTGGCCTCTGTGAGCCCGGGAGATTCCTGGCTTTTAATCGACCTCAAGAATGCGTTTCTACACATCCTTATATTCGAGGGTCATCAGAGGTGCCTCCGATTCGCAATCGCTGAGGAGCGATATCAGTTCATGGCGTTACCTTTAGGTCTCGCTTCGGCTCCAAGGGTGTTTGCCAAAGCTTTGGCTCCTGTTCTGGCCCTGTTGCGGGCGCAGGGGATCGCAATCGTTGGATATCTGGACGATCTCCTGTTAAGGTCGAGTTCTGTCAACCACGGTTCAGACGCTCCAGGAGTTCAGGTGGGCCAACTTTCAAAAGTCGACATTGTTCCCTTCTGTTCATCTCCCTGATCTGGGAATGGTCCTGGACTCTGTCCTTGCGAGAGTTTTTTTCCTGCCGTGGACATACTCTGGACTCTGCTGAATGAGGTCAGGTCCCTCAGGGACAACGAATCCTCATCACTCAGGACCTGCATGCAGTTCCTAGGTTTGATGGTGTCAGCCTTCGAGGCGATGCCGTTTGCACGGTTCCACGCGCGATATCTGCAAGCGGTGATCCTAGCCAGGTGGGACAGGCATCCTCAGTCCTTGGACAGGAGGATATCTTTGAGTCACAGGTCAGAGCGGACCTTTTGTTGTGGCTCCAGTCTCCGGCTCTGACGGAAGGGAAGTCCTTCCGGCTGTTGTTATGGTAGGTGCTCACCACGGATGCCAGCCTGTCGGGCTGAGGTGGCGTTCTGGGAAAATTGTTTGCCCAGGGCACTTGGTTAGAGTAGGAATTCTCCCTACCTACATGCCTTGGAACTGAGCACGATCAAAGCTCCGTTGGTGGGATTGTCTTCAGGACAACACCACTGCGCACATCTCTCACCAAAGGGGTATCAGGAGTGCCCGGGCGGCCAAGGAAGTGGCCGACATTTTGCCTTGGGCCGAGACGCGGGTCTCTGCGCTTTCGGCAGTTCATTTTCTGGGTATGGAACACTGGCAGGCTGACTATTGGAGTCACCAGACCCCGGACCAGGGGGAATGGCCTTGCACCCGGAGGTGTTTCAGATGCTGTGTGCGCGATGGCGCGCCTCCTCTAAACAACCAGGTGGGAAGGCTCGTGGCTGGCGCGCGCGATCCTCTGGCAGCTGCCTCGGATGCGCTGGTGGTGCCTTGGAATCAGTTTTGCCTGATTTACGCCTTCCCCCCCCGATCCAGTTGTTACGGTTCCTTCGCAGATTGGTCTCGGAACCGAGGTTGGTGGTCCTGGGGGCCCAGACTGGCCGCGCCGGTCTTAATTTGTGGACGTCATGCAAATGGTCCTCAAGCCTCCCTGGCGGCTCCCCTTACGAGGCGACCTGTTGTCTCAGGTGCGGTTCTTCCATCCTACTTTACAATCGCTGACCTTGTCGGCGTGGCTGTTAAAAGCCAGATCTTGAGAGATCGGGGTCTCTCGTTGGAGATCACTCCTACCTTGCTTAGAGCTAGGTAGGAGGGCCTTGTCCGGTAAGATTTCTTATCGTACCTGGAAGGCTTGCTTCGCCTGGTGCAAATCGCAGGGTTTCCATCCTCACTACTTTTCGGTGGCAAGGATGTTAACCTTCCTGCAATCCAGTGTGGACCTAAGTCTTGCTCTTGCACTGTCCACTGTTGAGGGTCAGTTTGCTGCGCTGGCCATTCTTTCCTGTGCCCTTTTGGCATCAAGTTCCTTGATCCGCACTTTTATTAAGGGGTTGCGTCATTTGGCCCCCCTCGGTGGGCGCCCTTAATCCCTTGGGACTTGAATTTGGTTCTGTCCGTTTTGCAACGTCTTCCCTTTAAGAACATCCGGGAGGTTCCCCTGCTTGCACTGTCACGGACAGTTGACTTTCTGGTGACGATCACATCTGCTTGCAGTGTGTCGGAGTTGGCGATCCTATCTTGCCGCTTCCCCTACCTTGTGGTTCATAGGGATAAGGTGGTCTTGCGACCTCATCAATCCTTCTCTCCGAAGGTGGTGTCTGGTGTCCATCTCCATGAGGGCATTGTTTTGCTTTCGCTGTGTACGAATCTTACGGAGTTTTGCCTTGCATTCCTTGGATGTTGTCACAGCAATCAGGGTTACCTGTCGTCTACGGAATCCTTCAGGCTGTTGGATTCTCTTTTTTTTGTCCTTCCTGAGGGCCTCGGAAGGGTATGGCTGCGTCTGCTGTGACCATTCCTGTCTGGTTCAGATGGACGATTGTACAGGCTTATTCACCTGGGGATCGGGTTTTGCCCTTCCCTGTCACGGCGAACTCTTCTGAGCGGAGGGTGCGTTTTGGGCCTTTCACCATCAGTCGTCGGGGTCGTCCTTGCACACCTTTACAGAGTTTACAAACTTGATGTTTCTGCATTGGCAGATGCCTCCTTTGGCGCAAAGTTCTGGGTGCAGCAGTACCTTGGGGGAGACATGGCGTTTTTTCGCCTGTCCCCTTCTGTGGGTTTTTTTTTTTCCCTTTGGTTATTTTACCTTCCTGGGGTGTTCGCTCCTGTTGAGCTTTCCTGTTACCCAGTGGGTTACCTTTTTAGTTCAGATAAGGTTCTTTTATCTGACCTTGGGTGTTTCGTTACCTTGAGATGGTTGCGTTTCCCACCCCTCATGTCTACACTGCTATGGGACATCCCATTGGTGAAGACTTTATGAGAGGTGGCGACCGTGAGAGGACTCAGAGAAAGGAATTTTACGGTAAGATTTTACAAAAATTCATTTTTTTTTACTAGAAAATTACTTTGAACCCCTAAACATTATATATTTCTTTAAAGCAGAGGCCCTATAGAACAAAATGGTGGATGTTTTTGTCACACGGTATTTGCGCACAGATTTTCCAAACGCAATGCATTTTTTTTTATTTATTGCACAAATACACTATATAATTCCAAATTGTTTGGTAAAATTTAAAAGATATTATGCCGAGTACATAGATACCAAACATGACATGCTTTAAAAATTGTGCACGCCTGTGCAGCGGCAACAAACTACGTACATTTTTAAAAGCCTTTAAAAGTCTTTACAGGTTACCACTTTAGACTTACAGAGGAGGTCTACTGCAAGAATTACTGCACTCGACCTGGCGTTCGCGGCGATACCTCACATGCATGCTACAATTGCAGTTTACATATGACACTAGACCAACGCTTGCGTGCGCCTTTGCGCGCAAGCACGGGGGGACGGGGGGGCTTGATTTTTTTTTTTGCTTTTTTATGTTATTTTGAAACCTTACCTTTCATTTTTTTTTTTTTATCATTTTTATTGTTATCACAGTGATTTTAAATATCCCCTATGATAGCAATCTGTAGTGACAGGTACTCTTTTAAAAAAATTGGAGTCTTTTAGACTTAAGATCTCTCCTCTGACCTTAAGGCATCTGACCACACCAAAATTGGTGTGATAAAATACTTTCCCAATTTCCCAATGGCGCTGTTTATTTCTGACGAAACAGAAGTCATGAAATGCTCGTAGCTTCCAGTATCTTAGGCCATAGAGATGAATGGAGCCATTCTCATCTCCAATCAGCTCTATGGTTAGATAACTGAACCACCGGCTGCACTCTCAGGTTAACCGGTGGGACAGGAGAGCCCGAGAAAAACCATGGAAGGCGGCGGTAGGGGGGGGGGGGGAGTCCCCTCCCACTGCATGTAAAAGCAGTCTAGCGGCCAATTATCTGCTAGGATTGCTTTTACATGTAAGCCGACCGCTGGCTGTAAAAAAACGATACCAAGGTGATGCCTAAATCTGCAGGCATCATCCTGGTATAACCACTCAAAGTCCAGCAACGTACCAGTACATTGCTGGTCCTTGTTTGGCATATAGTGTAGGTTTTTTTTTTTTAATGCAGCCTGTGGGCTGAACGAAAAAAAAAAAAGAGAACCTAACAGAAATCACCACAGGAATATTGTGTAGTATTACACACCATTAACCGCCCAAACAGCCACCCACTGAATTTGATGGTGGGTATACATGACAATATTCCACATATACCTAAAAGGTATTTTAACTGCAGTGCTGAAATCAACTGATCCACAGCTGCTGCCATCAGAGGTATCCATATATGCTGTGCGCAAACGCTGTTTGTGTCAGAATATATCAAATCAATGTGGCAGCGACGGGTACCTGCAAGAGAAACAGGTTAACAAAAGAATGAAAAACAAACAAAGTACAGTAAAAGTACAGTAGGAAGAGTAGAAGAACATAAAAAATGACTGACACGACAACTGTTTTTATTTTTTTTTAACACTTTTTTTTTTGTGAACTGCGATTTTCCAGCTTGGGTCTCTCAAAATGTCGATAGCCATCGAACATCTTTTGAGACCCTGTGTTTGTGTGCCCTACACTATGTTGTGCTGTACCCTACACTAATACTCTACTAGTGTATGGTAGCGCTCAAAACATTCCCCGATGCAGAGACCAGGTTGGTCAGGACATCTGGGACAATAATAGCGGGTGTCACGCCTAAATCCGCACCTGCTACAGACACGACATCTTCTTTGGGGGTGAGTTTGGGTAGGGGTACAGGGGAGGACATGTGGAAAATGTCTCTCATGCAGCCGGCTCACTGCATCTGGAAGGGGAAGTTGGGCAGGCATGCCTCCTGGGTACAGGTAGGCAAGGATGATTGCTTCCTGGAATTCTCGGAAGGATCCAATTCGTCCTGACGCCCTGTATAGGACAAAGGCGTTTAGCATAGCCAATTGGAATAAATAAACAGACACTTTTTTGTACCAGCGCCTGGCTTTACGGGCAACTAAATACGGCGCCAAAAGCTGGTCGTTAAGGTCCACTCCTCCCATATTAAGGTTGTAGTCGTGGACACAGAAGGGTTTCTCCATAACGCCAGTTGCCGTAGGAATTTGGATCGTTGTGTCTGCGTGAAGGGAGGACAGAACGAAAGCATCCCGTGTATCCCTCCACTTCACCGCAAGCAATTTGTCCGTTTTCAAGCAGGCTCTCTTCCCCCGGCTAAGACGGGAATTTACAAGCCATTGGGGGAAGCCCCAACGATTAGGTCGCACGGTGCCACATGCGCCAATTTGTAATTCAAGAAGATAACTAAATAGTGGCACGCTTGTGTAGAAGTTGTCCACGTACAAATGGTACCCCTTTCCAGATAAGGGTGACACCAAGTCCCAAACTATCTTGTCGCTGCTCCCTATGTAGTCTGGGCAGTTGGGGGGCTCCACAGTGCTATCTTTTCCCTCATAGACCCGGAAACTAACTGTATAGCCTGTGGACCTGTCACAGAGCTTGTACAGCTTGACCCCGTACTTGGCACGCTTGCTGTGGAGGTACTGTTTCATAGCAAGGTGGCCAGTAAACTTAATCAGGGACTCGTCAACGCAGACAACTTGTTCGGGTGTAAACTGCTGATTGAAGTGGTCTATGAGGGGCCGAATTTTGTGGAGCCGATCATATGCAGGGTCTCCCCGAGGATGACAGATTTCATTGTTGCTGAAATGCATAAATCACAGAATTTGGCTCGTATCTCGCCCTGGACATTATATTATTATTACATATTAAGGGGTCCATCAGTACTAGTATATCCCATAATAGGGAACAGGGGCCCTATTATCGGATATACTGTGAGAGACACCCTATTATGGGATACACTGACTGAGAGTGGCACAAACCCCACAGTACAGACTCCCCCAGCACAAACCCCTCAAACACAAACACCTTAGCACAAACCCCACAGTACAGGCCCCCTAGCACAAACCCCACAGTACAGGCCCCCTAGCACTAATCCCACAGTACAGACTCCCTATCACAAACCCCACAGTACAGGCCCCCTAGCACAAACCCTACAGTACAGACCCCCTAGCACAAACCCCACAGTGCAGGCCCCCTAGCACAAACCCCACAGTGCAGGCCCCCTAGCACAAACCCCACAGTACAGGCCCCCTAGCACAAACCCCACAGTACAGACCCCCTAGCACAAACCCCACAGTACAGGCCCCCTAGCACAAACCCTCCAGTACAGACCCCCTAGCACTAATCCAATAGTGCAGGAACCCTAGCACAAACCCCACAGTACAGGCCCCTTAGCACAAACCCCACAGTACAGACCCCCTAGCACTAATCCAACAGTGCAGACCCCCTAGCACAAACCCCACAGTACAGGCCCCCTTAGCACTAATCCCACAGTACAGGCCCCCTAGCACAAACCCCACAGTACAGACCCCCCTAGCACAAACCCCACAGTACAGGCCCCCTAGCACAAACCCTCCAGTACAGACCCCCTAGCACTAATCCAACAGTGCAGGAACCCTAGCACAAACCCCACAGTACAGGCCCCTTAGCACAAACCCCACAGTACAGACCCCCTAGCACTAATCCAACAGTGCAGGAACCCTAGCACAAACCCCACAGTACAGGCCCCTTAGCACTTATCCCACAGCACAGGCCCTCCACAGTACAGGCCCCCTTTCAATGCAGTGACCAGCGTACAGGCCCCCTAGCACAAACCCTACAGTACAGACCCCCTAGCACAAACCCCACAGTGCAGGCCCCCTAGCACAAACCTCACAGTACAGACCCCCTAGCACAAACCCAACAGTACAGGCCCCTTAGCACTAATCCCACAGTACAGGCCCCCTAGCACAAACCCCACAGTACAGGCCCCCTTTCAATGCAGTGACCAGCGTACATGCCCCCTTTCAATGCAGTGACCAGCGTACATGCCCCTTTCAATGTAGTGACCAGTATACATTCCCCCTTTCAATGTAGTGACCAGTATACATTCCCCCTTTCAATGTAGTGACCAGTATACATGCCCCCTTTCAATGCAGTGACCAGTATACATGCCCCCTTTCAATGTAGTGACCAGTATACATGCCCCCTTTCAATGTAGTGACCAGTATACATGCCCCCTTTTTAATGCAGTGAGCAGTATACGTGCCCCCTTTCAATGTGGTGACCAGTATACATGCCCCCTTTCAATGTAGTGACCAGTATACATGCCCCTTTCAATGTAGTGACCAGCATACATGTCCCCAATGCAGTGACCAGCATACATGTCCCCAATGCAGTGACCAGCATACATGCCCCCAATGCAGAGATCAGCGTGCATGCCCCCTTCAATGCAGTGACCAGCATACATGCCCCCAATTCAGTGACCAGCATACATGCCCCTAATGCAGTGACCATTGTACATGCCCCCAATGCAGAGATCATCGTGCGTGCCCCCAATGCAGAGATCAGCGTGCGTACCCCAAATGCAGAGATCAGCGTGCGTGCCCCCAATGCAGAGATCAACGTGCGTACCCCCAATGCAGTGACCATTGTACATGCCCCCAATGCAGAGATCTGCGTGCCCCCAATGTAGTGACCAGCATACATGCCCCCAATGCAGAGATCGGCGTGCGTGCCCCCAATGCAGAGATCAGTGTGCGTGCCCCCAATGCAGTGACCAGCGTGCGTGCCCCCAATGCAGTGACCAGCATACATGCCCCCAATGCAGAGATCAGCGTGCGTACCCCCAATGTAGTGACCAGCATACATGCCCTCAATGCAGAGATCAGCGTGCGTGCCCCCATTGTAGTGACCAGCATACATGCCCCCAATGCAGAGATCAGCGTGCGTGCCCCCAATGCAGAGATCAGCGTGCGTGCCCCCTTCAAAGCAGACAGTGTCAGAACACTTGAACACTGTCACTTACCTCACTAGTCATGGACGGTGACCTGCGTGGCGTGCTGCTCTGAGTCGGCCCGGGCGGCGGGGGGGACTACACTACCCAATGCAGAGATCAGCGTGCATGCCCCCTTCAATGCAGTGACCAGCATACATGCCCCCAATTCAGTGACCAGCATACATGCCCCTAATGCAGTGACCATTGTACATGCCCCCAATGCAGAGATCTGCGTGCCCCCAATGTAGTGACCAGCATACATGCCCCCAATGCAGAGATCAGCGTGCGTGCCCCCAATGCAGAGATCAGCGTGCGTGCCCCCAATGCAGAGATCAACGTGCGTACCCCCAATGCAGTGACCATTGTACATGCCCCCAATGCAGAGATCTGCGTGCCCCCAATGTAGTGACCAGCATACATGCCCCCAATGCAGAGATCAGCGTGCGTGCCCCCAATGCAGAGATCAGTGTGCGTGCCCCCAATGCAGTGACCAGCGTGCGTGCCCCCAATGCAGTGACCAGCATACATGCCCCCAATGCAGAGATCAGCGTGCGTACCCCCAATGTAGTGACCAGCATACATGCCCTCAATGCAGAGATCAGCGTGCGTGCCCCCATTGTAGTGACCAGCATACATGCCCCCAATGCAGAGATCAGCGTGCGTGCCCCCAATGCAGAGATCAGCGTGCGTGCCCCCTTCAAAGCAGACAGTGTCAGAACACTTGAACACTGTCACTTACCTCACTAGTCATGGACGGTGACCTGCGTGGCGTGCTGCTCTGAGTCGGCCCGGGCGGCGGGGGGGACTACACTGTCTGTGGAAGTGCAGATGCGGACTGTCCGACTGAAGAAGTGGAGACTGGTGGTGCAGTGGTTACTCACACTGGAGACAAACTGGACAGTGCACACTCTCTTCTTCTGACTTTCGATTCCGATTGGAATCCTCACGCGCGGCGGCGGCTCTCCTCCCTTCGCCGGCGGGCGGGAACGGAAGGTGATCGTGGCGCCAGGGCGGTGCACCGCCCCCACACGTTACGTCACCAGGTCCATGTCCTCCTGTGATTGGTCCAGGCTGGAGTCTGGACCAATCACAGACCGGACATCAGCAAAGTGGGGGGTGTTGGGGCGCATTGCTCTGTGCCCCGATGATGCCCAGAAGGCCGCCAATCGACGCCTCTGCCCGCCGCACGTGGGGTCAAACTCCCCCCATACCCATCACTAGGTCCGGCGCCCTTAGTGGGCAGAAATTGAACAATTTTTTATTTTAATCTTTTTTTTTTCTTCTTTTTTTGGGGGGTGGCGCTCCTGCGCCCCCTATCGGCCGGCCGCCACTGTCCAGGGTGTACTAGGCCCCTGGCGCTTGCCAGACCGCCAGAAGGATGAGCGGCACTAGTGACCACACTCTGCTCCATACGAGCACCCTGCGATTCCTGCATCTCAACAGCTCCAGAATGGGGTCGGGTACACCTGGGTCTAACAGGGACCCATCCGTCGTCAAAGCTATCTGTCAGGGAGCCGCTGCTGTCATCAGGTTCGTATACTGACCCTGATTCTGCCAGTGAGGCTTCCCCATCGCTCTCATCTGACATGGTCAGTGTACTATAAGCCTCTGCACTTCTGTACCAACATTTTGGTAACTAAATTTACCGGTACAGTAGTGTGACTCACAGGTAATAAAAGCACCTGGTTGTCAAGGACTATTTCAAGCGCTCCCAAATAAACTGCTAATGCTAGCAGGGATCAGGCCTGACTCTGCTAACACAGCGGTTTTGTGTGTTGTGTTTTTTTTTTGTAAGTGACAGTAATCTATTAATTACTACACTTGCCTGGGTGGGGTGGGCTGGGCGGAGGGGTTAAACCCAGGTGCTGACAGGAATCAGTGCTGATCGTGCAAACCCCGGTTTTTGGGAACCCTAAACTATGGGGACACTAGTATAGTTCTGATCAGATAAGATATTGATCTGTTTAAACACTATACTAGTAATGGAAGTGTATGTGTGTGTGTGTGGTAATCAAGGGGTTATTTCTAACTATGTGCCGGGGATCTGCGCTATTTTAGACTGACACTAACACTAGCTAATGTCACCTGTGTCACTAATAATAGTGATCAGAAAAAAAAACTGGACACTATAAAAGTGACACTGTGACAGGGCAATGAAGGGGTTAACTGGGGGTGACCGGGGGGGATCAGGGGGTTAAATATTTATTGGGGGGGGTTGGCAGTGACCCTAAACCTCGTTTGGGACAGAAACTAACTCTCTAGCGCTAACTCAAGTCACAGTCACACTAATACAAAATACAGTAAAACTATATTACGTGTGTATTAGTGTGCAATGTGAAAGGGGGGAAGGGGTTAACTGGATGGGATCAGGGGGTTAAATCTTTATTGGGAGGGGGTGGCGGGTATCCTAAGGATAAAAGGAACGACTGCAAGCGCTAAACTTGGTTACAAGTCACATTTATACGGGTATATAGAAATGCTATATACTGTATACAGTGTGTGTTGTGACAGGGGGTGTAGGGGTGATCAGGGGGGGGATCAGGGGGTTAAATCTTTATCGGGGGGTGGCGGGTATTTTAAGTGTAAAAGGGGGGCCGCAAGCGCTACACCTGGTCACAAATCACACTTATACGGGTATATAGGAAAATGCTATATACTGTATACAGTGTGTGTTGTGACAGGGGGTGTAGGGGTTAACTGGGGGGGGCGATCGGGGGTTAAATGTGCCTATCTAAGTGTGTGTATGTGTGCTTGGTGCAGTACTCAGCTAGATGTGCTCTCTCCTCTCGATTAATCCAAAAAGGATCATGGGAGGGGAGAGCATGTCTTTTCTGAGCCTGTGTTTACATTACACAGGCTCAGAATAGAATCTGATTGGGCAGGACCGATCAACAGGTCCAGGCCAAAAATCATTGGCCTGGAACTGATGACTGATTGGTTCTGAACCCAATCAGGCCTTCATTGGCGGCGGGGGGGGGGGGGACACGGGAGCGCGCACCAGACCGGCGGGAATGAGCGACATAGTCCTACGTCACTTTGCCTGCATGGGCCTGACCACCGCAGTAAATAGTCATGCGGTGGTCGGCAAGTGGTTAATACCGGCTGTCTTGGCCCTTCACTAGCACATAGTTACTCAGGTTGAAAAAAGACGCAAGTCCATCTGGCTCAACCAATAAAAAACAAAAAAACAGTAAAGAAAACCCAAATATACAATCCCATATACACAATCATATACCTGCAGTTGATCCAGAGGAAGGCAAAAAAGCCCCATTAAAGCATGATCCAATTTGCTACAGCAGGGGAAATAAATTCCTTCCTGATCCCTCGAGAAGCAGTCGGATATTCCCTGGATCAATTTTACCTATAAATATTAGTACCCATTTATATTATGTGCACCTATGAAAGAATCTAGGCCTTTTTTAAAGCAATCTAGTTAGCTAGCCAGAACCACCTCTGGAGGGAGCCTATTCCACATTTTCATAGCTCTTACAGTGAAGAAACCTTTCCCTATTTAAAGATGAAATCTGTTTTCCTTTAGATGTAAAGAGTGCCCCCTTGTCCTCTGTGTTGACCTTAAAGTGAATAACTCAACACCAAGTTCACTATATGGACCCCTTATGTATTTTTATATGTTGATCATATTCCCCCTAATCTCCTTGTCTCAAGAGAGAATAAATTCAGTTCCTCATAGCTGAGCTCCTCCATGCCTCTTATCAGTTTGGTTGCCCTTCTCTGATACAGTTCCCCGATATCCTTTTTAGGAACTGGTGCCCAAAAATGAATTGCATATTCCAGATGAGGTCTTACTAATGATTTGTACACAGCAGAGTTAGGCAAGCTGGGTCGGTAACTAGCAGGCACGTCAGGAACTGAGCAGAAGGCAGCAGAGTAGTCAGGTTCAGGCTGGAGTTGGCAACGGCAAACAGGCAGACAGAGGGATAAGGCAGAGTCCTTGTCGAAGAGCAAGCCAGGGGTCGGTTCAGGAAGAGTACAAGCGTGGACAGACTGATCAGGACGGCAACAGAGTTTAAACACCAGGAACAGGTAGCATGAAGCAAAATGCTGTAGACCATAAGGCAAGGTCCTAGTGCAGCAGAGGTGTTTATATAGCCCATTTGGTGCCACTTAGTTGTGGGCATGTACGCTGGTGCGCACACGCGTTGGCTTATGCGGATGCGCACGTTGGCGAGTCATGTGAACAGGAATTCTTTTTTCCATAGGTTTGGCCAATAGGCTTTCTCCGTTGGCTAACAAACATTCTCCGTCTGCACATAAATATGTGACTGGGCTTACTACTTCTTCCCTGACTCCGCGCTTGGCATTGCAAGCTTATGATCTACCAGAACACCCATATCCTTCTCTGCTATGAATTCCCCCATTTCTAATCCCCCTAGTATGTATGATGCATGCATATTCTTAGCCCCCAAGTGCATAACTTTACATTTATCAACATTAAATCTCATTTGCCACATAGTTGCCCAATGAAACAGTGCACTGAGGTCAGCCTGTAAGTTGGAGACATCCTGTAAAGAAGTTATTCCACTGCAAAGCTTGGTGTCATCTGCAAAGACTGAAATGCTACTTTTAATCTCCAACCCTATATCATTTATAAAGTAAGAATCATTACTCTTATCTTTTAGCCAATTTTCTATCCATTTACAAACTGATTTTTCCAACCCTGTAGACTCTACCTTACACATTAGCTGTGTGTGGGGAACTGTGTAAAACGTTTTTGTAAAATCTAAGTATACTATGTCCACAGCCACCCCTCTTTCCAAGGTTTTACTTACCTCCTCATAAATAGAAATCAGGTTTGTTTGACAATGTCTGTCTTTCATGAATCCCTGCTTGTATGTTGCTTAAAATATTTTTTTCTAGCAAGAACTCATCTATGTGGTCTTTTATGAACCATTTCTGGACAGGAAGATTTTCCTGCTTAATGACAAGGCCCTATTTTATGATTCGGCACTGCGTGATTTTAATGGACAATTGTGCGGTCATGCGACGCTGTACCAAAATAAAATTGACGTCCTTTTTTTCCCACAAATAGAGCTTTCTTTTGGTGGTATTTGATCACCTGTGCGATTTTTTATTTTTTGCGCTATAAACAAAAAAAGATCGTCAATTTTGAAAAAAAAAAAAAAAAAAAAAACAATATCTTTCACATTCTGCTATATGACATTCCAAAAATAAAAAAAAATTAAAAATCAATTTTTTTTTAACATTTTAGGCCAGTTTGTTTTCTGCTACATGTTTTTGGTAAAAAAAACTGCAATAAGCGTATTTTGATTGGTTTGCGCAAAAGTTATTGCGCTACTAACTACGGGAAAGATTTGTCATTTTTGTTTTTTTAGTAGAAAAGAAAAAGGTGTGAGAGCTGGGCATGTATCGAGGAGAACAATGAGTTCAGGCAGCCTTGTCCCTTTACTTGAAGTAAACACAAAAAGAGGAAACCCCCTATTTGGGACTATAACGGATGCTAACTCAAGTTAAAATTCCAAAATTTTATTGAACACATATTACAAGAAGTGAAAAAAGTAGAAAATATGACAATATTTCAATATACAGAAGGGTTATAAAAACACTTAGGCGACTGGATATGTGGTTCAAGTAATGGGTAGCAATGACATGAAAGAATCTGGCCGTCTGGTCCTGAGAACTCAACGCGTTTCAAAATTAAATCTTCCTCAGGGGTTTTTTGACCAGAAGATTCCAATTAGCAATGTTCTATAGTGGAGAAAACATTTCTCATTTAGAATTCATTATATATATAGTCTTCTATATTGCTATACATCATGCATAATATTTTGTTAAATATTTTGAATCCACATACCATGTCTTGCATCATCTATTTAAAAAAACTTGAGATGGTCAACTCCACATGCATCAAAAGTGTGACCGGAATGACTCTACAGAGCCCGTACAGAGAAATCACCCAACCCCACACACCACTGATGGGTAGGTGTAAATATCACAGCGGTGGGTGTGGATGACGAGGGGAGGAGGAGGAGGGGAGGAGACACAGAGAAGGGGAAGTCTGGAATCTCCTAGTAACACCACATGAGGTCCAAGAACGGAGCAATGCTTCTGTGTTCTGATCTCGCGCTGACCAATGGGGTTCTAAAGCCGTGACAGGTCCGGTATCAACATCCGGGCTGTTGCCACGGCAACCCCCGCATGGACAGGCGGGGGGTTGCCGTGGCAACAGCCCGGATGTTGATACCAGACCTGTCATGACTTTAGAACCCCATTGGTCAGCGCGACTGCGTGGGGGGCCACCCTCGGCACCGCCCACCCGGGGGGCCCAGGAGCGATGCAGCTGATCTTGATCTCGTAATCAACTCACTAATATAAATAGAATATTGTGCCTGGTGATTTCTAAGGCACTCCACCCAGGAGGGTAACCAACAGATTGGAAAGTCGTATATCCTTGAGAGGTAACAAAAGTCTTCATTCTCTTCTCTTTAGAAAAGTCTAAATTTTAATACCTGACCTTTGAAACAGACCTTGTGATTCACATCTATGTTTTATATTTATACATAGATGGTATCTCCTACCTGTCTTTCATTGGACTAAGTACTTAAAATTGTGGGCCCTTCATGTGCTGCAATCTACCATTTAAAAGGTTGGTTTTTTCCTTCTTTTTCCTTTTCTATTTAAAATCTATAGTGACAAGCAAGACTAGACAAAATATGACAAACGGTTTACCCAGGTGAGATACAACATACCAGGAGAACCTGTATAATACGTTTGAGACAATAGTCCTTTTACATTTTAGAAACCCCACTATGGTATATAATTTATACACAGTTGTGCCATTTAATTTTTCAGAAATAAGAGCCGAGATCAGAACACAGAAGCATTGCTCCGTTCTTGGACCTCATGTGGTGTTACTAGGAGATTCCAGACTTCCCCTTCTCTGTGTCTCCTCCTCCCCTCGTCATCCACACCCACCGCTGTGATATTTACACCTACCCATCAGTGGTGTGTGTGGTTGGGTGATTTCTCTGTACGGGCTCTGTAGAGTCATCCCGGTCACACTTTTGATGCATGTGGAGTTGACCATCTCAAGTTTTTTAAATAGAAGGCGACTCTGTGGTGTGAAATGATGATGCAAGACATGGTATGTGGATTCAAAATATTTAACAAAATATTATGCATGATGTATAGCAATATAGAAGACTATATATATATATAATGAATTCAAAATAAATATGTTTTCTCCACTATAGAACATTGCTAATTGGAATCTTCTGGTCAAAAAACCCCTGAGGAAGATTTAATTTTGAAACGCGTCGGGTTCTCAGGACCAGACGGCCAGATTCTTTCATGTCATTGCTACCCATTACTTGAACCACATATCCAGTCGCCTAAGTGTTTTTATAACCCTTCTGTATATTGAAATATTGTCATATTTCTACTTTTTTCACTTCTTGTAATATGTGTTCAAAAAAATTTTGGAATTTTAACTTGAGTTAGCATCCGTTATAGTCCCAAATAGGGGGTTTCCTCTTTTTGTGTTTACTTCAAGTAAAGGGACGAGGCTGCCTGAACTCATTGTTCTCCTCGATACATGCCCAGCTCCCACACCTTTTTCTTTTCTACTAAAAAAACAAAAATGACAAATCTTTCCTGTAGTTAGTAGCGCAATAACTTTTGCGCAAACCAATCAAAATACGCTTATTGCAGTTTTTTTTACCAAAAACATGTAGCAGAAAACAAACTGGCCTAAAATGTTAAAGAATTGATTTTTAAATTTTTTTTTTTGGGAATGTCATATAGCAGAATGTGAAAAATATTGTTTTTTTTTTTTTTTCAAAATTGACGCTCTTTTTTTGTTTATAGCGCAAAAAATAAAAAATCGCACAGGTGATCAAATTCTTGAGTTAACATCCGTTATAGTCCCAAATAGGGGGTTTCCTCTTTTTGTGTTTGTTTTTTTAGTAATGGCGGCGAGCTGTGATTTTTTGCAGGACTGCGACATTGCGGCGGACAGATCGGATCCCTAACTGACATTTTTGACACTTTTGGGGGCACCAGTTACATTACTACAGTAATCAGTGCTAAAAATATGCACTGTTACTGTAATAATGACATTGGCAGGGGAGGGGTTAACAGTATTGGTGATCAAGGGGTTAAATGTAACCCTAGGGGAGTGATTCTAACTGTGGGGGGGTTGGGCTTTTAAAATGATCACAAAGACATGCGATCCTATATAGCAGGATCACATGGTCTCTATGATTATTGCAGGCAGAGGGACGGGCGGCTGTGTTTAGAGGGACGGGCGGCTGTGTACATCAGCCATCCGTCCTTTTCTCTCAGCGGGGAGAGATCGAGAGTGTCAGGCGGCAATCGGAGCCATCTGACATACGCGCCAGCTTTCCCGCTGATGAGCGGGGGCAGGAGGGCGCGGCCTTCGGCGCGAGCTCGCCCCCAACACTCTCCAGAGCAAGTGCCGTACATGTATGAGGTTTCGCCCAGGAGCAGCTGCCTGCCACAGTACATCTGCGGCGGGCGGTCGTCTAGTGGTTAAACTGTACAGTATCTTCCTGACTATAGAAGTTAAACTAACAGGACACTGGCTGATATCATCTGGTCCTTGTACCTTTGTTTCTCTGTCGCTCATTGACAGACGTAGTCCTCTTTGATTCACATCAATTGGGTTATGCTGCCTCCGCAGGAGTAGGACTAGGCAGAAAGAAAAAACGTTCTGGCTCCACCCTAGGGGCAGTCCCAGAGGGTATATCCTCTTCCTGTCTGCTACAGAGAATCAGTTTTTTTCTGTCTAGTCAGGAGTAAGGACCTAAGTTCCTTGCTGGGATCTCTGGTCCTGGCAAGATTTTTTAGAAACATTTTTTCTTTTAGGTAGTTTTTTTGTCTCCAGTTTTCCTGTGAGATCTTCAAGCAAATCACGCCGGATCTGGGCGACGGGCTGGATGTTGAGATCCAGTGGTCACCCCAGCCGGCCTACGAGCGTGCGCAGACCATTGCATCGCGCTTGGTCGGCCGCGACACATTCAAGTAAGTATGCGGGACCGGGCGACGGGCTGGATGTTGAGATCCAGTGGTCACCCCGGTTCAGCCTACGAGCGCGTGCAGACCAGAGCTCCGCGCTGGGTCGGCCGCGACAGAGTCCCATTGGAGGGACTGACCTTGCGAGTTAAAAGGTCTCGCTTGGACGCCAGGAACCAGAGAGTCAAGGCGTCCGGAGTGGTCAACAACCCCCCACTTCGGTGGAGAGGGTATTGTGAAGAGAGGGTGCCTGTCGGTTCGGTATGGTGAGTAAATGTTCCCCCTTCCCCCCTGTGGGGTCTTTGGGATACGGGCCCCTCTGTGTATGGTCGGATCCTTTCTGACATTAAAGTTTCCCCTTGTAGCCTATGACATGTTCACATATCCCCTGTGATAGTGTGATCTGGTTTGGGAGCTGACACTCCAGCAGGCTTGGTTTGGGAGCTAACACTTTAAACAAACCTCGGTTTGGGAGCTGACACTCTAGCAACCTTGGTTTAGGAGCTGACACTCCAGCAGGCTTGGTTTGGGAGCTGATACTTCAGCAAGTCTTGGGTTCTCTAGCAAGGAAGCCGAGTTCGATTTGCTATAGTAAACACATAGGAGGTATAGCCTACCTTAGATCGCCATACTCCCGCAGGCCGATAGGCCGCCATCAGCTGTTTTCAAAGCTTGCAGGCCGCTGTACTGGAGGAGCCACGCTAGATCGGAAGTCCGCCGCCATTTTGTTGTAGACCGCATGTCTGCATTGTCTACACAAGCCGCCCGCAGGTCACGCATGCCGCCATTTTTTCGTAGCCTATTGTCTCCTGCATGGGGGCGGCCATGTTTGATGTGCCCAGCAAACCTTGAGGAGCAGCTGGGAACGCCGGAAGGCGTACACAGGGGGCGGAGCCACTTCCTTTCACCCGGGAAATCTAGTGCAAGACTTCAGTCTGCACAAGACAACGCTGACAGCAGTTTAATAAGAAACTTCTTTGCATCTGGTGATGAGCCCTTGGGGTCTCTCTCTCTCTCTGGGGGTCCTAAGCAGGTACGCTGAGGGGCGCTATTGCGCTGGTGAATTAAAAGAGGTATTTTTTATATAAAAAAAAAAAGAGGTATTTTTTATTTAAAAAAAAAAAAAATGTTTTTTCTTTTTTACCGGCAAAGTGTCCTGGATTAACATGGACCCTGCCACATGTATCTCCACCTGATCCCCTCGAAGTGGCTGCAGGCCCCTCCAGTTCCCCACTTAATAGTGAGTCATTGTCAGCAGTTTTTGGAAATGTTTTGTCTATCCCGGGTAGAATTGGCTTGTCAGGGACAGGGCGCAAGAAAGCGACCCCCGCCTATCCCCATTTTTCATCTAAAACTTCAGTCTGAGCCTATTCCTGCAGTTGCAGGTACCTCATCTGGGGTTGGTGACTCGGGTACTGTCTCTTCAGACAGTGAGGAAGATGTTTCGGCATCTACCATAGCCCGGGAGGAAGCGTTAGTAAATGCACTAATTGTATCTGTTCGGAGGTTACACCATCAAAAGTAGCTGATACTGAGATCCCATTTGGTACTAAGAAACGCACCAAGATGGCGAAAGTATTTTCCTTACCCAAGTGTTTCGGTAATGTAACTAAGGAGGTATGGGGTCATCTAGGACGAGCCCCTACTATTTCCTAAACGCATTAATAGGCGTTATCCGTTCAAGGAATCACTCCTCAAGAGATGGATAGTACCATCTGTGGCAGATTTTCCAATCTCCAGATTGAACAGAGCTACGATTATCCTATTGGAGGATGCTCCGTCCTTTAAAGATGATCGTAAGGTGGAAACTGTGTCTCGCGCCATCCTTTCCCTAATTGGGTCAGCTTTCAGACCAGTAATTGCTACTGGTCTAGAATGGACCAAGTGGCTTAGAGGGGAGAGATATCCCCCAGGCGGTATCAGATCTGGTGGAACAGATGATACAAGAGTTACAGTTTGTCTGCGACATTGCACTAGACGCCACTCCACTATTGGGGCGAGCATCAGTTTTCAGCAGTGGTCCTCAGGCGTACACTGTGACTAAAATATTGGTCGGCAGACCAAGGCTCCAAGGCAGCTTTGGTTAAATCTCCCTTTTCAGGGTGTGCGCCTATCTTGGGGCCAATTTAGATGAGATTATTAAGGATCTCACTAGAGGAAAGAGCACTTTCTTGCCACCAAGTACTAAGGGTAAAAGATCCCGTCAGAGACGGGGGCCTTCTTTTTCCGCTCATAAAAATTTTTTCAGCCCACGGGCGAAAAAAGCAAAGTCCGCCAAAACTCCTTCGGGAGGTTTTTTTAAGGGGTGCTGGTCGGGCAAGCAAAAGCCCGGCTCTTCCAGACCTGAAGATAAGACTACTAAAGCCTAAAGGTGCGCCCCCGCCCATAGCTGGGGCAGGGGGACGTCTTTGCCGGTTTCCCCAATATTCGACTATCCCCGGATCGCTTAAGAGCTTACGGGGGGCAGTCACGGATTTAATGCAACAAGGAGTGGTGGTCCACGTTCCTTGGACAGAGCATTTCAAGGGTTCTATTCGAACCTTTTCACAATACCCAGAAAAGAGGGCAAAGTGCGTCCAATTCTGGACTTAAGAGCACTTAATCTTTTTTGTCAGGGTACAAAAATTCAAGATGGAGTCCATTCGCACAGTAGCGGCCTCCCTGCATCAGGGGGATTTTCTGGCGTCCATAGACATCTAGGATGCCTATCTTCACTTTCTTATTTATGCAGGACATCAGCGTTTCCTGCGTTTTTCCGTAGAAAGAGTACCATTTTCAGTTTCTGGCGTTACTCCTTGGTCTCGCCTCGACTCTCCGGGTCTTCACAAAGGTGTGGGCCCCAGTCTTGACGTTGTTACGACAACCAGACATATCGATTCTAGGTCACCTAGACGATCTTCTGCTCCGTGTGGAGTCTCCGCAGACTCTATTACTAAACTTAGAGATCACCATGACCTCTTTGCAAGAGTTCGGGTGGCTGGTGAACCTGCAGAAGTTATCTTTGGTTCCCACCAGAAGGCTGGAATATTTGGGTCTAATTTTAGACACATCCAGGCTTGCATGAGGGTCCTGGGTTTGATGGTGGCTTCCTTTGAAGCAGTACCAGTTGCCCAGTCCCATACCCGAATCCTTCAAGGAGAGATTCTTCTCAGGTGTAACCGAAATCCAGATTCCCTGGACAATCGGATCCGGCTGAGCTAACGGACCAGGGAGTCCCTGGTCTGGTGGCTTCGGTCTCCGATGCTCAGCCAGGGGAAGTCATTCCTACCAATATTTGGACGCTTATCACCACGGATGCCAGTCTATCCGGGTGAGGAGAAATTCTCGGCTCAGGGGCTTTGGTCCCTGGAAGAGTCCAGGTTACCGATAAATGTATTGAAACTGAGAGCGATCAGACTTTGTCTGATTCACTGGACCGAGCAGCTCCAGGGCAGCCCGGTTCGGATCCAGTCGGACAATGCCACAGCAGTGGCTTATGTCAATCATCAAAGGGGCACCAGGAGTGTCCTGGCGGCCATAGAAGTGGCCAGCATTCTTCGTTGGGCGGAACAAATGTTCCAGCTCTCTCTGCGGTATTCATTCCGGGGGTGAATTGGCAGGCAGATTATCTCAGCCGTCAGATTCTGGATCAAGAGGTATGATCTCTTTATCCAGGGATATTCCACCAACTGTGCCCCCGTTGGGGCACTCCGAATGGGAGCTGTTGGCATCTCAGCTTAACAGGAAAGTGCGGAGGTTTGTGGTTCGTTCCCACGATCTTCTAGCAGACACCGCAGACATGCTGATCGCCCCGTGGGGGCAGTATCAGCTACTTCCCTCCTCTCGTTACTGCCGAAGCTTCTTCGCAGGATAGAGGTGGAGGGAATCCCAGTTATCCTGGTAGATCAGGACTGGCCTAGTCGGCCTGGTACGCCGACCTGGTCAGGCTGGTCACAGACGTTCCTTAGCGACTTCCTATTACGGAGGATCTGCTGTCGCAGGGACCGATCTTTCATCCTGCTTTACGATCGCTGGCTTTAACGGCCCGGTTATTGAGACCCAGGTGTTGAAGGACAAGGGATTGTCAGCTTCAGTTATTCCTACTCTAGTTAAAGCAAGGAAAGCGACTTCCAGAAAGATGTATCATCGTACATGGAAGTCTTATATTGCGTGGTGTGAATCCCTTGGGTTCCCTCCACGTCTTTATTCGGTAGCCCAAATATTGGCTTTTCTGCAACAGGGAGTTGAACAGAAGCTGGCCTTGAGTGTTATCAAGGGTCTGTTTTCAGCATTAGCTATCTTCTTTCAGAAGGTTTTGGCTACTCATTCCTTGGTGCGGAATTTCATCCAGGGGGTGCGACACCTGGCTCCGCCAGTGCGCGCGCCGTTACCATCCTGGGATCTTAATTTGGTGCTGTCGGTTCTTCAGACACCTCCCTTTGAAAATATCAGGGAGATTCCCTTGCTTACATTATCCCAGAAGGTGGCCTTCTTGGTGGCTATCACTTCTGCACGCAGGGTGTCAGAACTGGCTGCATTATCCTGTTGTTCCCCAGATCTGGTGGTTCATAGGGATAAGGTTGTTCTTCATCCGAATCCATCCTTCCTTCAAAGTTTCATTTGAATGAGGACATTGTATTGTCTTTCCTATGTCCTAAGCCCTATCATCTTCGAGAATTGCGTTGCATTTCTTGGATGTAGTTCGGGCGATCAGGATATATTTGAATACTACGGATTCATTTTGTAAGACGGATTCACTGTTTGTGATCACGGATGGCCCTAAGAAGGGGTTGCCTGTTTCTGCCGTGACCATCTTTAGATGGATCAGACAGACGTTGGTATAGGCTTATTCTATCTAAGGGTCGGGATCCCCCGTTCCCTGTTAAGGCGCATTCTACTCGGGCGCTTAGTGTTTCCTGGACCTTCCGCCATCAGGCGTCAGTGGTTCAGGTTTTCAAGGCGACTGTTTGGTCGTCGGTTCATACCTTTACAAGATTGTATAAGGTTTATGTGATGGCATCGTCTGGCTGCAAGGTTCCTGCAGGCCGCTGTTTGAGGAGACTGTTGGTCTACCTCGAGGGTTTGTTGGGTAGGTCTCATCTGTTTGCTCGATGAGTCCCTTGATACTTCTGGTTGGCTCCGGTTGGGCCTTCTAGATTGGATTTTGATTTCTGTCAATCCCACCCCTCATTTGTGGCACTGCTTCTGGATGTCCCAATTGATGTGAATCAAAGAGGACTACGTCTGTCAATGAGCGACAGAGAAAATTGGATTTTTGTAAGATCTTACCGTAAAATCCTTTTCTCTTAGCTCATTGACAGACGTAGTACCCGCCCCTCTATCATTGAGTTGGGTTGGGTTAAATTCTCTGACACTGCTTCATAACAGAACTGATTCTCTGTAGCAGACAGGAAGAGGATATACCCTCTGGGACTGCCCCTAGGGTGGAGCCAGAACGTTTTTTCTTTCTGCCTAGTCCTACTCCTGCGGAGGCAGCATAACCCAATTGATGTGAATCAAAGAGGACTACGTCTGTCAATGAGCTAAGAGAAAAGGATTTTACGGTAAGATCTTACAAAAATCCAATTTTTTTCAATTCCAGCAGATGTTTTTGCACTCTGTGACTGTTCAGCTTCTCTGAATTCCTCTTCATATGCACTGTGTTGGATATTGCTTTGTGAGGAGGTGCTTGCTTCTTCAATCTGCAATGAAGGTTCATCACCATCTGATATTATTTCAGCAGTGTCATATTCCACGTCATCCTTATCAAGCTCCTCACACTCCTCAAAGGAAGAAGATGGACAAGGCTGACTTTTTTTCTTGTTGCTGCTCTTTTGAAATATTAGCCTTCTGGGCCTTAACATTTACCGCTGAATAAAATGAATGGATGTCCACTTTTGAGTTGGGTAGGAAACTGAATCTGGGAAAAAATTAATGCATGTTTTTACATAGTTACATAGTTAGTCAGGTTGAAAAAAGACACCAGTCTATCTGGCTCAACCAATAGAAAACAGTAACGAAAACCCAACCATACAATCCCATATACACAATCCTATACCCGCAGTTGATCCAAAGGAAGGCGAAAAACCAGCAAAGCATGACCCAATTTGCTACGGCAAGGGAAATAAATTCCTTCCTAATCCCCCGAGAGGCAATCGAATATTTCTTGGATCAACTTTACCTATAAATATTAGTACCCATTTATATTATGCACGCTGTGACGGACTCTGGACTCCCCAACTGGGTATCTCCGCCAAGAAGCTGCTTCCTAAGCTCTGGAACACGAGACCTGTGAATCTGGCTATAGTTACCCCAAGAACTAGACAGTACAAGTTTTGTAGTCAACCAGAATGAACTGTTTATTGAACAAACTTGCAGACTTTTTGTAAGATTCTGGTACCTCTGGTACCCTTAATTTATTTCCTTCCAAATATGCGTCCCACCTTTCTTACTAGGTGGTACGCATACACCTTTAAGACAGATGATGTCATCGCTGAGCGCCGCAGAGCGGCTATTTCAACCGCCGGCGTTCTCACTCACATCGTTCGTTCAACCTGCCTTGTGTATCCACATGCTTTCAAGCCTGTCTTGCTGTCGGAACCTCCAGCTAATTACTTCTACCTGGAGCAGACCGGAACCTCGCTACTGATCCCTGTATCTCGCTACCGGATCTTTCCCTCTCTACTGGACCCCTCTACTACTAACATTTACTAGTGATAAGTACCCCACAGGGGAATCCTCCATAACCTTACTTAAACTATCTTTCATCTGCACTGTTGCATAGATTGCTAGCTCTTGAGTCTACTACCATCTACCATCTGCACTGTTACATAGATTGCTAGCTCTTGAGTCTACTACCATCTATCATCTGCACTGTTACACAGATTGCTTGCTCTTAAGTCTACTACCATCTATCATCTGCACTGCTACATAGATTGCTAGCTCTTGAGTCTACTACCATCTATCCTTGCACTGGGTTAGTCTATCCTGTAATTGTCATCTGCTGTCCTTACCACCTGTTACCATACTCGATTACTAAACTATCTGCACTCTACCTAATACCATCTAGTACTCTCCTGAACAAACCTATCAAGTGCTTACCATCTCTATCACTGTTCACACCTGTCCCTTCAGCACATCACCTGCATACTGTCATATACATTCTACCACTCCAGGAACATCTTATTGAGTGTGTATATATCTGTATGTTGAAGCTGACAGGCCCACAGTGATGAGTCTGGAGAGTTGGATCTGGTTATTCAACACATCTCTACATGACTACTGAGTGGAGATTTTGCAGCTGCATATCCAGCCTACTACAAAAACGCAGGAGCGTTACACTTTTATACTCTTGAAGTATATCAGTGACCAGTCAAATATTTACCCAAAACATCAAGAGGTAGGGCTGACTCATGGCTAATCCCCCTCTAGCACTTACTTTAGCTGACCATGATATCATTAACATGCCAATTAACTGAGCACTTAAATCAGCCTAGGTGGAATGCACAGAATGCTATCAGGCAAACAATAGATGACCCAATTAACCACCTGAACAACCAGGGATCTCATTCCAGGTTAGACCCACCGTCATCGAGCTCCCAAAGAACAATACACATTATTATGAGTGTAAACACATCCCCATTGTTAAATAATATTGTATGAAAGACAGGTGGGTTGAGTTGATGAGATTACCAATAAGGTTTGCTCCACACAGACAGTGGCCAGAAGTCTAGCCTGCAGTCCTCTCCCAAAAGTCTCCTAAGTCTGTGACAATACTTCCCCCTGTGTCAGCTTGGGGATGTCCGGGAGCAATACTACAATCACAATTTACCGAGAAAGTCCATCTGTGTTGCCATTTTGTTGTCCCGGCCTGTACTGCACAGAAAAGTTGTAGGGCTGTAGGGCAAGACTCCACCTCAGTAAGTGTCCATTGTCCCCAGATACTCTATTCAACCAGATAAAAGAGTTGTGGTCAGTGAGCACCGTAAAGGATTGTCCATAGAGACATGGCTGAAGTTTTTTCAGGGCCCACACCAGCGTCAAACATTCTTTTTCCATGGCTGTATACCCCACCTCTCAGGGTAGTAACTTGCAATGTAGGCAACAGGGTGCTCACTGCCGTCGGCTCCCACTTGGCTTAGCACTGCTTCCAACCCAAAGGTAGAGGCATCTGTATGGACACACAAACGTTTGGTTGGGTTCAGGAGCAGCTAAAACTGGGGCAGAAATCAAAGCATTTTTCAGGCACTGGAAAGCATTTTCACACTCTGGGGACCACAGGACCTGGTGAGGAAGATTATTTCTGGTCAAGTCAGTCAGGGGTTTAGCTATCGTGCTATAGTCGGGTGCAAACCTCCTATAGTACCCTGCAGTGCCTAGGAATGCTAAGACCTGGGTTTTTGTCCGGGGGTTGGGCCAGTTTGCAATGGCCTCTACTTTAGCTGGTTCAGGACGCTGTTGCCCACAACATTTGCATAGGTCAAGAGTAGTTCTGAAACTACCTTGGGAAATGCGGTCTAACAGTTCATCGACCCGGGGTATGGGGTTTGCATCAGTCGTTGTGCAGTCATTTAGTCGGCGGTAATCTACGCAGAAGTGGATAGTATCATCCCCTTTTGGCACTAACACCACTGGGGATGCCCAGGGGCTGTTGGAGGATTGGGTGACTCCTAAATCGAACATGTCCTTTATCTCCTTCCGCATACCTTCTCTCACTGACTTGGGTACCCGGTAAGCCGCCTGCCGGAGAGGTGGCTGTCCCGGGGTCTCCACCCGGTGCACTGTCATAGTAGTGTACCTAGGTTTGGTGGAAAACATGTCCTGACACTGCCTAAGGACCATCCTGGCCTGGTCCTGTTGCTCCGGCCCTAGCTGTTTGTCTAACCTCACTGTCGCCACACCCGCTCTGTCCCTATCTTCCACCGGCAGCTCCAGCAGGGGAAGGTTCTTGGAATCTTCCCCGGCTTGAGCACATATGGCAGCTATCTCCTTGGGCCTCTCTTGGTACGCCTTGAGCATGTTCACATGGAAAGTCCGCCGGACGCTTTCTTTGCACTTAGCTATCAAATAGGTAGTGTCACATATTTGCTGTACTACCTTGTAGGGTCCCTGCCAAGAGGTCTGTAATTTGTCCGTCTTGGTAGGCTTGAGGGCAAGAACATTCTGCCCTACAGCCATGGTGCGATCCCGGACAGTACGATCATACCACCGCTTCTGCTACCCCTGCGCAGTCTGAAGGTTCTCCTGCACGCTGTCTGTGAGTTCCCTCAGCCGATCCCTGAGAGCTAGTACGTATCCTACCACAGAGGTCTCCTCAGCCCCTACACCTCCTTCCCAATGAGCTCTAAGTAGGTCTAGTGGTTCCCTCACCCATCTCCCATACAATAACTCAAACAGGGAGAACACTGTAGATTCCTGCGGCACTTCCCTATAAGCGAACAGGAGGTGCGGAAGAAATTTCTCCCAATCCCGGTGAGTAACTACGAATGTCTGCAGTAGTTGCTTCAGCGTTCCATTGAACCGCTCACATAATCCATTAGTCTGGGGGTGGTAGGGAGAACTCTGTAGAGGCTTAATTCCACAGAGCTTCCACAACTGCCGGGTCAGGTCTGCAGTAAACTGGGAGGTCCCTTGATCTGAGATAATCTCCTGAGGGAAACCCACTCTGGCAAAGATCCGAAGCAGGGCCTCCACCACTGTCTCTGCATGGGTGTTTGTGAGGGGAATAGCCTCCGGGGTAACAAGTAGCATAATCTACCACCGTCAAGCTATATCTCTTCCCAGAGGGACTGGGTCGGGGTAACGGTCCTACCAGGTCTATGGCTATCCGGCTAAAGGGCTCAGCTATGATAGGTAGGGGGTACAAAGAAGCTCTAGATCGGTCACCCTTCTTTCCCACCTGCTGACAAGTGTCACAGGTACGACAATACTGTTTGATGTCCCTAGTCATCCATTGCAAGAAGAATAGCTCAGTGAAACGGTGATGGGTTTTGGTCACTCCGTAGTGACCAGCTAGGGGAATGTCATGTCTGATGCTAAGCAGGTCGTGCCGATATTTCTGCGGCATGACCAGCTGTCGCTTGGGCATCGGATGGGATCCCTTCCCATCGGTCACCCAATAAAATAATTCTCGATCCCACTCTATCCATTCCTTTTCTAATGTCCCGGGGTCCATTCCTGCCCTCTTCCGGGAACCAGCTAAAGTCAGGTCAGATAGAAGTTCCTGGGTAAAGTCATTCGGGGTAGCCCAGGTAAGGAGTGGTACAGTCTGGTCGGGTTTAGGAAAGTTAGGTCTTACCTGGGTCCCATCATTGAGTGCCTCCTCCACTTTCCTTGCTTGCTGTCGGGTGGTCACAGGGAAGGCTTCTAGGGATAAATTCACAAGGAAATGTCTCTAGATCCTAAACCCCAATCCATATGCACTTGGGCGGTAGAGATGCGTGAAACTTTTCCTCCAGCCACTCGCACGGCTATGGACCTCCCTGTCTTCTCGGTCGATGTAACCATCCTGGGTTGCACCAAGGTAATAGTAGCTCCGCTGTCCCTGAGTCCTTGGGCAGGTCGCCCATTCACCCTTACAGCCTGCCGGTGATGCCTGCGGTTGTCATCTGCAGCAGCTTTGATTGGGGTTCACCTCATGGAGTAGCCCAAACTCCTCTTCACCCCAGCTGGTTGAGTTAGATGGTTAGGCGGCCCCAAGGCATTAAGCGGCCGCTCCGGCTGGGCCAGGGGCAGCACCGTGCAATGAACTGGCGTTGACATTCAGAGGACAGTTAGCTCGTTGGTGTCCCATTTGATTACACCCATAGCAGTGAGGCCCAGTCTTCTGGATGGGTATAACCGGTCGGGCCATTGCAGGGAGGGTGACTGACTGCCAGGCGGATGGTTGAATATGGACAGGTGCTGGCGGTGGTCTGGGGAAGCTGCGAGGCTCTGCTTGGTGGGATCTCCGGGTATCCATATACTGGTTGGCTAGTTCAGCTGCTTTGTCTACCGTCAAGGGCTTTTGGTCTTGAACCCACTGGCGCACTTCAAAAGGGGATTGTTTGTAGAACTGTTCCAGTAGGACCAGCTGGACAGCATCCACTAAGGTAGTCAATTCCCTGGAGACCGCACTGGGTCTCAAAGACATATCGGTATCGGTCGATTTCCTCCACCCCATCCTGGAAGGGTCGGAACGCCGCAAAGGGAAGTTTCTTGTGGATACCCTGTTCTGCAACTGCAGTATCCCCAATCTCCTTCTGGACCTCAAGCATTTTCAGGCTGGTCGTGTCTGTAATTATCTGGGTGATCACCTCTTGAGGGGGGGAGGGGGGTAGAGTGGTGCTGTAGAGCGACACCCGCCACTTGATCTTACATAGTTATAGTTTGTGAGGTTGAAAAAAAAAAAAATCAGTCCATCCAGTTCAACCTATGATGTGTGTGTGTTTGCTGTTAACCGTACATTGAGTACCCCTGTATGTTGTGGTCTTTAAGGTGCCCATCTAATAGGTTTTTTAAACTATCGATGCTCCCTGCTGATACGTCTGCTTGTGGAAGAGAATTCCACATCCTTACTGCTCTGACAGTAAAGAACCCCTTTAGTATTTTTTTTTTTTTTTTAATATTATTTTTTATTGAGAAATTCAACATACAGGAAAGGTAAGTAGAACACAGTAGGCAAACTGTACCCATAAAAACAGGTTACATAAGAAACCAATGCATATATCAAGAGGGGAGGGAGTGGGGGGGGGGGGGAATGTTCCGACTGCAAAAAAGTTGAAGGCATGCAAACATACAAAAAGCAAGCATCAACCACAAACAACAACTTTGACTTTAGCAGTACAGATCCACGGGGAGAACCAGGTCAGGACCAGTGAGTGTCTGGCGATTAGAGATAAACGAGAGAGAGAGAGGAGGGGGGGAGGAGCGAGCCGGCACCCCTGCAGCTCCCAGTGGGAACATATTGCCACAGGGGTGTCGTTCCCATCCCCACCCCCATCCCCCCGCATACAATATCGAATCAAATTATCAGGAGGAGTATGTCCATTTATCCCAGGCAGACCTGAATTTCGGGTATGAAAGGGAGGCAAACGCCAAAGCTCTCTCCATAGTATAAATGTCATTAACCAATTTAACCACATCTGAGAAACTAGGGATGTCAATAGACCGCCAACGGCGCAAGATCAACACTCTGGAGGCTAGGAGAATATGTAGAACCATTTGTCTGTATTGAACCGGATAATCATCTAGGCCCAAGTTTAACAGAGCCAACCCTTTCTTAGGGGGGTTTAAAATACCCGTAACTTCAGCTATACATCTGAACACCCTATGCCAATAACTCGTTAGGGAGGGACAATCCCATAGTATGTGGGCCAGCGTTCCTCTGTGACCACAGTTCCTCCAACAGAGATCCTCTACAGTGGGGAAGAACTTAGCTAGCCTATCGGGAGTGTGATACCACCTATTAGCTATTTTCAGCATCATTTCCCAGTGTGCGGAACAGTGGGAATATTGGAAAGTGTAGGACAACGCTCAAGACCATTGCTCTGGGGTAAAATATTGACGCAGATCTTCTTCCCACTTCAGCATGGACCGCGTCTTGGAGGAGGCAGGTGTGTGGAGGAGGAGATCGTAAAACACAGAAATACCCTTAGCAGACCTCTGACTGGAATGGTAATGGGTCCAGACTGCAAGCGGGACCTTCCTAGTAAGCAAGGGGTGTCGTTTAAGAAAACTATAGATTTGAAGCACGGTCAGGAAAAGAGCATTAGGTATGTGAAACCTACACATCAAATCCGATGGGGACATCAGAGATTCCCCCATAAAAAAGTGGGCGAGCTCAGTGATACCTAGACGTGACAGATCCGACGTCCGAAGCTCAGGGAGAAAAGCAGATAAAAAGCTTAGGGGCAAAGAGGAAGAACGGTGTGGGGCCACTACGTACTGCTTCCCCCGGGCGTCCTCCAGAAGCCGCCATGCCATCAAGGAAACCTGAAGGGTCGGAGGGAGTTCAGGCAGAGACCAGGGGATCCAGAGGTCACCTAAGAGAAGCAACTGCAGATCCTTTGTAGGGGACAGGTTGGATTCAATAGAGACCCAAGGAGAGTCCTTGACTGGGAAGAACCAACGTTTCAACTGGTCCAGTCTAGTGGACCAGTAGTAAACCCGCAAGTCCGGTAGTTTGGCACCACCCAAGGCTTTCGGAAAAGCGAGAGTGGAGGTAGAGATCCTCGCCCGTTTACCACCCCAGATAAACTTGCGCATACCTGCGGAGAGAGCCTCCAAGTATTTGCCGGGGAAGGGGACAGGAAGCGCCCTAAACACATACAGCACTTGGGGAAGAATTGACATCTTATAGGCCGCCATCCGTCCAACCCAGGAAAGTTCAACTTTAGACATAGCAGCCATGGTGTGATCTAATTTTTTAATAAGGGGATCCAGATTGGAAGAGAGCAACCGGGACACACTGGAGGTGACATTTATCCCCAGGTAGGGAACACTCTCGTCAGTCCAGGCATAGGGGTAAAGAGACTTCAACCGGGACACCACCTGCCGGCTGATGCCCAGGTTGAGCGCCAGGGATTTGGAAGCATTAACCTTATGGTAGGAGATTTCCCCAAAAGCCTGTAGTATGCGCTGCACGGAAGAGAGCGAACGAACCGGGTTCGTCAGGATAACCATGATATCGTCCGCAAAAAGGTTAATCTTGTGGACGGTATCACCCAGACAGAAACCCTCCACCGACTCGTCTGAACGAATGGCCTACGCCAGGGGTTCAATCATCAGATTGAAAATTGTCGGCGACAGTGGACACCCCTGACGGGTGCCATTCGTAATGTCGAACGGAGTCGAGGCGACACCAGAGTTAAGGACCTGAGCAGAGGGACAGGAGTAGAGTGCCAACACGGCCTCGAGAATACCACCAGTGAAGCCAAACTTCTCAAGAGCCATACGCATATACAGCCAGTTGACCCTATCAAACGCCTTCTCCGCATCCAATGTAAGGAGCAGAGAAGGCGTTCGGGTACGTTCTGCCAGATGCACCAGGTTAATGATGCGTCTAGTGGCATCCGATGTCTGCCTACCTGGCATAAAGCCCATCTGGTCACCCTGAATCAGACAGGGGAGAAGGGGTTGAAGACGGGCAGCAAGCACTTTGGCGTAGAGCTTTATATAACTATTGAGAAGGGAGATAGGCCTATAGTTGGCAGGGAGGGCAGGGTCCTTCCCAGGTTTGGGAATAGTTGAAATATAGGCGCTTAGCATGTCTTCTGGGCAGCTCGATTAAACACATCCGCAAGGTAGGGACTAAGGGTTTCATTGAACAATTTATAGTATTCGTTACACAAACCATCCGGGCCAGGGGATTTCCCAATCGGCAGGGAACGGATAGCTTTAGAGACCTCTGCACTAGAAAACTGAGAGGACAGGGTTTTTACTTGGTCATCCGATAGGGAAGGAAGGGTCAACTTATCCAAAAAGCTTCTAATAGCCTCAGGGCCAGGCTGCACAGTGGAAGGGTCATGGGCCAGGTTGTACAGCGAGCTGTAGAAGGTCGCAAACTCATTTGCTATATCTCTGGGGTGCGAAAGTTTAGCTCCCGTCTCGTGGTGAGATAAATGGGAAATCCTAGTAGAAGTCCTCCTTTGCTTAATCTTGGACGCTAGCCATTTGCCCGCTTTATTGGCGTGGGAGTAGTAACGGAGGCGCAGAGCCTTAAAATGGCGATCATAGCGCTCCATCAAATGGGACCTAAGGGATTCCCTCTTTAGGGATAGATCTGCGGTCACAGAGGAATCAGGAGAACGCTTATGGGCAGCCTCCAGAGTGTTGATCTCAGAGAGAAGGTTGACCAATTTTTGAGTATATGCTTTCCGTAGCCTAGCTGTTTGCTGGATGCAGATTCCCCTAATAAATGCCTTATGCGCTCCCCAGAGCGACCAGGGGTCAGAGACCGATGGGGCATTGTATTTAAAAAACTCACTCAGATGATCTGCAATTACCTTGCTAGTGGCAGGGTCTTGAAGTACCTTAGCGTCACAACGCCATATAGACGTCCGTTCCCTGGGACCGCCCTCCTCCACCACCATCTCCACAGCTGCGTGGTCTGACCACGTAATGTTACCGATGGCCGAGGAGGAGACCTTACCCAGCAAAGGGAGAGCCACCAAGAAAAGGTCTATATGGGAGTACGAACGATGTCTGGAGGAAAAATGGGAGTAGTCCTTCTCCGAGCTATGCAGGCACCTCCAGACATCGTAAAGTTGCTCCTGGTGTAACAAGTGCTTGAGAGAAAGTCGTCGACCACGGGCGGGGCACCGAAGTGTCAAGCCCGGGATCGACCACTGCATTAAAATCACCAAACATTACCAAACTACCATACACAAGTGGGGAGACTTTCCGAAGCAACCTGTGGAGAAAACGGTGCTGATGACTGTTCGGAGCGTACACCGCCACCAATGTTAGAGGCAAGCCGTTAAAGTCCCCCTGGAGGATCAGGAACCGTCCATCCGGGTCACTAAACTGGTTCTTCAAGGAGAAAGCGACCGTATCTCTGATTGCAATCAAAACGCCCCTTTTCTTTTCCTGGGCGCTTGCAAAGAAGAGGTTGGGGAAACTCTTGTGAGAGAAACGGGGTTGCCGGGAAGCCATAAAGTGGGTCTCCTGGATGGACGCGATGTCTGCCCGACTGTTACACAGTTCAGTCCATAGAGAGTAACGCTTTGCTGGATGGTTCAGACCGTTCACGTTCAAGGAGAGGAATTTGATGGTCATGGTGTGTAGAAGAAAAACAGTAAATCCTGGATGGAAGCAGGGTAGAGCAACGATGAGCAGAGCAAGTCAAAGTTGAGTGATAGTCCAGAGGTGGGAATCAACTGAGGACCATAGTGTGCAGTAGAACCGGAACAAGAAAGGTAGGGTAAAACAACAACTGCCAAAAGAGGCGTAAAAAAAAGTCTACGAGCAGGCAAAACCTGCAACCAAAAAAGGAGGGCCATAGGGGAAAATCACATCCTAGGCCAGGGACTGTGAAGGATACTGTGAGGAGACACGTTCTCCGCCACTGGAGCGTTGCCTGGAGTTGGAGCGCTTGCGGGACACCACCTGCCATTCCCCCTGAAGGGACAGGGGAGTAGGTAGAGCAGGGGCGACAGGTGAGCGGGGGGCATCTGTGATAATACCCCAACTGCGCAGTAGCGCCATACCCTCCTCCATGGTGGAAATGGTGACCGTAGATCCATTATGAGTGATAGACAAGTGGGCAGGGTGTTTCCACTTGTGCAAGATATCATGGTTTCTGAGAGCCTTCGTAATGGTGGCCAGGTTCCTGCGTTTCTGAAGTGTATGCCTGGACAGATCCGGGAGGATCTGAATGTGAGGGAACTCCCCCGGCATGGCTTGCAGTCGCCTCGACGCCATGAGTACCTTGTCCTTCGCCTGAAAAAAATGGACTCTGAGCAGGACGTCACGGGGTAGGTCTTGGGCGATGAAGTTCGGCTTAGGGATCCTGTGGATCCTGTCTATCGTCAGGTCCGAAGCCGAAAGAGAGGGCACCAGGGCAGCAAATAAATCGGTAGCCAACTTTTCCAGTTGCTGAGGTTGTACGGACTCTGGCACACCCCTAAGCTTCAGATTATTCCGGCGTGACCGGTCCTCAAGGTCCGCAACCTTGTCCTTGAGCCAGGTTATGTCCTCTGCATGCCCATTGTGTGCGGCAACTAAGGTGTTAAGGGAGAGCGAGCATTCAGTCATGGACCGCTCCACAGAATCCACCCTGTCCCCCAACTGCTGAACCTCACGCCTGGTCTGTGTCATTCCTTGGACCATATCAGCATGCAGGGAAGCCCATAACGAGTGCATCATGTCCTTCATAAGGGTCGCAGATATCGGGTGGTCGCCCACTGGAAAGGCTGCAAAGGGGTCTGCAGCTGGCGGGGCCTGGGAAGGTGGACCACCAGATGCTGCCAGACAGTCCATCTGCTCTGTGGGGGCAGGAAAGGAGGGGGAGACCCCCTCCGTTGCTTCTGCTTAGCAGGACTCCTGGATGAGGGTGAAGGGGGTGTAGAGGATCCTGAAGAGTTGCCACTGTCGGGGTTCGCCACTTGCCTGAGAATAGGTGCACAGCCAGCCTGTCCATGAGCTCCGTGAGAGGAGGGAGGAGTCGTCCTCTGCTGCAGACCGGCGCCATGTTGTGGAAGGCCGGCCGCGTGGGAGATCAGAAAGCCGTCCATCCGCGTGAGCTGCTGGGAGCCCTTCTTCCCTTTCGCCATCAGGGAGGTAACCGGTGTCAGTGGAGGAAGATGCGCCGAAGAACGGATCGTCCTGGCGGTCAGTGGAGGCTGAAGTCCCGGGTGGCCGATCGGAGCGCCGGAGCTAAGCTGCCTTTCGCCGCGCCGTACGCCACGCCCCTTCAGAACCCCTTTAGTATTTTTTAAGGTTAAACCGTTTCTCCCCTAGTTTTAGTGAGTGGCCACTTGTCTTATTTATATTCCATTTCTCTAAAAAGTTTGTTCCTTATGCTAGGGTCATCACCAGTACAGTATTTGTACATTGATATCATATCCCCCCACAATCGTCTCTTCTCCAGAGAGAATAAGTTCAGTGCTTGTAGTCTTTCCTCATAGCCGATGCCCTCCATTCCCCTAATTATTTTTGTTGCCCTTCTCTGGACTCTCTACAGTTCCAGCACATCCTTCCTGAGGACCGGTGCCCAGAACTGGACAGCATACTCCAGATGTGGTCGGACCAGAGTCTTGTAGAGTGGGAGAATAATCTCTTTATTTCTGGAGCGAATCCCCTTTTTTATACATGCCAGCATTCTGTTGGCTTTGCTTGCAGCGGCTTGGCATTGCATGCCACTTCCAAGCCTGTAGTCTACCAGTACCCCCAGGTTCTTTTCCATCCTAGACTCACCCAGAGGTCCCCCCCCCCCCAGTGAGTAGCTTGCTTTTGTATTTGTGATGCCCAAGTGCATTACTTTACATTTTTATAACATTAAACCTCATCTGCCATGTATTGCCATATCTGCCATCTGCCCACCCCATTATTTTGTTCAGATCCACTTGTAAGGTTTCCACATCCTGCATAGAAGATACTGGCATGCTTAGTTTAGTATCATCCGCAAATACTGAGATTGTACTAGATACCCCCTCCTCCAGATCATTTATGAATAAATTAAACAGGATTGGCCCCAGGACAGAACCTTGGGGGACCTCACTTTCCACACCAGCCCAGTCTGGGTACTCCCCATTAATCACCCTCTGGACTCTTCCCTGGAGCCAGTTCTCTATCCAGGTACTCACCCTATGGTCCATACCTACATTCCTTAGTTTGTACAGTAAGCGTTTGTGGGGAATGGTGTCAAAGGCCTTTGCAAAGTCCAGATACACCACATCCACAGGCTTTCCTTTATCTAGGTGGCAGCTCACTTCATCGTAGAAGGTTAATAGATTGGTTTGGCAAGAACTATTTTTCATGAATCTATGCTGATTACTACTAATAATACCGTTTTCATTACTAAAGTCTTGTATGTGGTCCCTTAACATCCCCTCCAAAATCTTGCAGACTACTGATGTTAGGCTGACCGGCCTATAGTTACCCGGGATATATCTCGGCCCTTTTTTAAAGATTGGTACCACGTTGGCTTTTTTCCAATCAGCTGGCACCATACCCGTCTGTAGACTATCCTTAAAGATCAAGAATAATGGTCTGGCAATCACCTGGCTGAGCTCTTTAAGAACCCTCGGGTGCAAGCCATCCGTTCCCGGTAATTTATTTATGTTAAGTTTCTCTAGTTTAGTTCTAAGTCTATCTTCTGTTAGCCATGGCAGTACTTCCTGAGGTGTATTATTTAGTTTAGCCTTACAAGCTGGGTTAGTGTAGCCCCCCCGATTCTTTTGTGAAGACTGAAGAGAAGAAATTATTTAACACTACCGCCTTTTCTCTGTCCTCTGTGTCCAGATTTCCTTTGTCGTCTTTTATGGGGCCAATGTGTTCTGGCCTCGCTTTCTTACTGTTTATATACTTAAAGAATTTCTTGGGGTTCTTTTTACTCTCTTCCGCTATATGTCTCTCGTGTTCTATTTTAGCCACCTTGATTTCATCTTTACATTTCTTATTACACTCTTTGTAATGCTTGAATGCTGCCAATGACCCCTCAGTCTTGTATTTTTTGAAGGCCTTTTCTTTAGTATTAATATGCATTTTTATGTTGGATTTTAGCCACCCAGTGTTTAGTTTTGCTCTTTTAAATTTATTTCCCTTTGGAATGCACTGGCCAATCCCTTTGTTTAGTATGCTCTTGAAGCACTCCAATTTTTCCTCAGTGTTCCTTGTTTCCAGGGTTCTATCCCATTTGATATTTTCTAGCAGAGAGCGCAGTTTTGGGAAATTGGCTCTTTTCAAATTCAATGTCCTTATATTACCCTTGTGTTTCCAATTACTATGATTAATACTGAAACTAATTGACCTATTGTCACTGTTTCCTAAGTTGCCCCATATTTCTATATTCGTGATCAGGTCTGTATTATTGATAATCAGTAGGTCAAGTACTGAATTGTTTCTTGTTGGTGCGTTCACCATCTGACCCATAAAATTGTCCTGCAAAACATTTAGGAACTGCCTAGCCTTGGCTGAATGTGCGGTTCCTTCTGCCCAGTCTATATCTGGATAATTAAAGTCCCCAATTATAATGACATTTCCCATCCTTGCTGCCAATCCTATCTGTAAAAGGAGGTCCGCCTCCCCCTCCTCCCTCTGGTTGGGGGGCCTATAGCATACGCCAAATATTACCTTCCCTATAGTGCCCTCCCTTTGAAGTTCTACCCATAGGGATTCTGCCTCGTCCATAGCTCCATTATTAATATCATCCCTCATATTTACCTGTACACCGTTCTTAATATACAGACATACCCCTCCCCCTTTTTTACCTTCTCTGTCCCTGCGATAAAGGGAATACCCCTGAATGGTCGCCATCCAATCCTGAGAGCTGTCGAACCAAGTTTCTGTTATCCCCACAAAATCTAAGTCCTCCTCAAACATCAGTAGCTCCAGCTCTCCTATCTTGTTTGCCAGGCTTTTGGCAGTGGTATACAAACCTCGTAATTTTGACCGGTTGCATACTATATCCTCGTTTGATGTTGTTTTTAGGCTGCTCTTGTGATTTTTCCCCATACAAACCTTGGGTTTAGTAGCTCTGAACACCCTACCGCTAATGTCCCCAATTGTGCCCTCTGAATCTTGCTCCCCACTGGCTAAATCTACATCTGTACCCTGCCCCCCCATCACCTAGTTTAAAAGCCCCTCTAACTTTATGGCCATCCTCTCACCCAGTACGGCTGCACCCTCCCCATTTAGGTGCAAACTGTCCCGACCAAAGAGCCGGTGGCCGGCTGAGAAGTCAGCCCAGTTCTCCAGGAACCCAAAACCCTCCTTACTACACCAGCTCCTTAGCCACTTGTTAACTTCCCTAATCTCCCGCTGCCTCTCTGGTGTGGTTCGAGGTACAGGTAGCATTTCTGAAAATACTACCTTGGAGGTCCTACTCCTCAACTTAGCGCCTAAGTCCCTGAAATCGTTTAGGACTCTCCATCTCCCTCTGCCTATGTCATTGGTACCCACGTGTACCATGACAGCTGGGTCATCCCCAGCCCCACCCTGTAATCTGTCCACCCGATCCGTGATGTGCCAAACCCAAGCGCCCGGTAAACAACAGACTGTTCGGTGCTCACGGTCTTTGTGACAGATTGCACTATCTGTCCATCTAATGATTGAGTTCCCTACCACCAGCACCTGTCTTTCCTTTCCTTTTCTCCCGGCCTCACTGGAGGAGTTCTTCCCCTGGCAGCTAGGGGCATCGCTCTGCTCCAGCAATACTGGTCCCTGACTGGTTTCCCCAACATCACGCAACTTGGCGTATTTATTGGGGTGCTACAGCCCAGGATTGGCCTCCTTGCCTTTTTCCCTTCTACCCTTCCTAACTGTCACCCATCTACTCTGCTCTGATGCCTGCACCTCCGTTTCACCGCCCACCTCTGTGCAGGCCCCTGCCTGCACCTGATGGGTAAGATCCCAGCTCTCCTTCGGTATGGACATTCGTCTTAGTGTTGCCAGCTTCTTCCCTAGATTCAGGACCTGAGCTTCCAGGGAAGCAAAGTGCTTACATTTTGTGCATTTGTATTCGCCCTCGATCTCATGATCGAGGAACGTATACATACCACAAAATGTACACCGAATCGCATCTCCACACCCGCCGGGCAATGTACCTACTAATCTAATCTAATGGGAATTCAGTAATTTATCCTGTGTGGCTGTTTTCTAGCTTCCTAACTCTACTTTCTCACCCTCTAGTACTCCGCTACACTCACTGACACTTCCAGACACTCATGTACTCACAGATACTCCCAGACACTCACAGGTACTTACAGACACTCAGTCACAGAGCACGGTCAGTCGCAGAGCATGGTCAGTCACAGAGCACGGTCAGTCGCAGAGCACAGTCAGTCGCAGTTCACAGTCAGTCACAGAGCACAGTCAGTCGCAGGTCACAGTCAGTCATAGAGCACAGTCAGTCGCAGTCAGTCAGTCGCAGAGCTTGGTCAGTCGCAGGTCAGTCAGTCGCAGAGCACGCAGAGCACGGTCAGTCGCAGGGCACAGTCAGTCGCAGTTCACAGTCAGTTGCAGAGCACAGTCAGTCGCAGAGCACAGTCAGTCGCAGGTCACAGTCAGTTGTAGAGCACAGTCAGTCGCACAGTACTCACTGACTCTCAAGTACTACCCTACACCCTTGGTCACAGTCTTCAGTCACAATCACAATCTTTACTTACCAAGTGTGTGTCCCTGTGCTCCTGTAAGCCGACACTTGCAGTGCTTGTCAGCGATTCCTCACTAATTCCTCCCTCAGTCAGTCAGTCTTCTGCTCTCGCCTCCCTCCTCTGTCACTTCCTGGTCTTGTCAGCCACCTAGCTAGTGGGTTATGATGTCGGTTTCTCCTCCACTCCCGGTCCCCACTGACTCTCTGTCTCTGTGTGTGTGTGGGGGGGCGCTCTCTCTCTGTCTTGCTGGGGGGGGTCCGGTTATGCCGCTCCCTCTTCTGGGAGGGGGGTTACTGTACTACCACACACTCACACTTTTTCAGCTCTCACTTAGCTCTCACTCACTCCCTCACACACGCGCTCCTCACACACGCTCAGCTGCCTCTGATCCCGTGCGTTTTTCCACCGGGTTAACTGGGGGTGATCAGGGGGTTAAATCTTTATTGGGGGGTGGCGGGAACCCTAAACCTACTTGGGACAGAAACTATCTCGCTAGCGCTAACTGAAGTCACAATCGTACTATTACAGAAATACAGAAAACCGCTATATACCTGTATATATTGTGCAATGTGACAGGGGGTGAAGGGGTTAACTGGGGGTGATCAGGGGTTTAAATCTTTATGGGGGGGTGGTGGGTACCCTAAGCCTAAAACCAACGCTCGCTAGCGCTAAATGATGTTACAAGGCACACTATTACAGAAATATAGAAAACTGCTATATACTGTCTATAGTGTGCAATTTGATTGGTGTAGGGGTTAACTGGGGGGTTGATTGGGGGTTAAATGTACCTAGCTAGGTGTGTGTGTGTGCTTTGTGCAGAGTTTGATCCTCTCTTCTCACA
The DNA here is from genome assembly GCF_965119305.1 of Pelophylax lessonae. Taxonomy (NCBI): domain Eukaryota; kingdom Metazoa; phylum Chordata; class Amphibia; order Anura; family Ranidae; genus Pelophylax; species Pelophylax lessonae. Next base: position 62,214,023 of record NC_138780.1, read on the forward strand.
ATGAAATTCAAGAAGGATTTTGGGAGGGGAGAGAGCACCTTTTCTTTGCCTGTGTTTACAGTACACAGGCACAGCTAGGTCTGTGATTGGTCAGGACCGATCAGGTCCAAGCCAAAAATCATTGGCCTGGACCTGATGACTGATCGGCTCTGTACTGAATCAGACCATCGGTGGGGTCTGATTAAAGTGAGGAGTGAGCGAGCGCCATTTATTAACGTGATTCTGCCTGTAGGTGCCGCTCTGCCGAGGTAAATAGACAGTGAGCGGTTGGCAAGCGGTTAATCATGCTCAGGGCTAATTTCATATCTACCCCTGCTTGCAGGAAGGATAAAACTCGCCCGATAATCTATGTGCGGGGATGCCATTTCCTGGCTTCACACCAGGCAATGTAGGATTTCCAGACCCTTTAATAAATACAGTCAGGTCCATAAATAGTGGGACATTGACACAATTCTAATCTTTTTGGCTCTATACACCACCACAATGGATTTGAAATTAAACAAACAAGGGGTGCAGACTTTCAGCTTTAATTTGAGGGTATGTACATCCAAATCAAGTGAACGGTGTAGGAATTACAACAGTTTGTATATGTGCCTCCCACTTTTTAAGGGACCAAAAGTAATGGGACAGAGTAACAATTATAAATCAAACTTTCACTTTTTAATACTTGGTTGCAAATCCTTTGCAGTCAATTACAGCCTCAAGTCTGGAACGCATAGACTAGACAAAAAACTATTGAAGAGAAGCATGGACTTTGGAGGCGCTGGGTACATAAAATATAACATTTTATTGAATAACGTATAAAAACATCAAGAAAGAGAAAACACAAAATCGTGTAACCATCCCATTCATAAAAGGCGACAAAATTATATAGAATAAACAACTCTGGCAGTTACATTGCTGGTGAGTAATGAGCAAGTACAGATCATTTGAATAACATGAAAAAGGATGGCAGTAGACACAGTGAAAGCACGGCAAGGACCTTCAAGGCCTGACGGTGGCATCATAGTTCCCTTTCCAACTGTGCTCCTTCCAGACCTTTTTTTGGCATTCATTGCTTTATAGCAAGACAAACTTGAGGTACTACCTTTAACGTCCCTTGTGGTCTGATTATGTCAGAATTTTTGTGCTAAAAGCGGTATATTGTTTTGCATGGAAATATGTTGTTTTAGATTATAGGCCTCTACTTCTTAGGATTAACCCACTTAAATCTGTCCAAACAAGAATCTAGTAGACATCCCGGGTATGATAAAGTTTGAAACACAAAATCATAATTTATAATATAATACATTTTATTCAATAATATAATCAAACCAAAAACACTGAAATATGTACAAACAAGGGGTGCGATATTACTAGTCACTGTAATAAAGGTTTAGTAAACATCTCGGGTATGAAATATTTTGAAACATGGGACTGCACAAAGTCCGACGTCACAATCAGGACAATAGAATCGGGTTTCTTTTCTTATTTTCCTTCCACTGTCATCTCTCTTCAAGCAACAAACCACACACATCCTTGTAGATTCTGACTTTTTCTCAGCTGGCGGGATGTAGTTCATGAAGTGACGACCAGTCAGGCATTCCGGGTTGACAACGCCAACAGCACGACGTCCAGATCTATTCACAGCCATTGATGGTGTTTAGTGACTCAGAAACATTTGCTCGGCAACTTTCCAAATAAAGTCCGCATGAATCACAGGATTGTCACACTTTTTTTTTTTGGCTGAATGTAGGCATTGCTCAAGAAGATGTCTTACAGTATTTTTTTGCTGCTTCCGCATAGCTGGGTAGAATGTCTTTGCTTCAGTTTTCTTGTGCAGTAGAACCTCATAAAGTTCAGGAGATGTATAAAAGTTGTCCGTTGTTACACAATAGCCCTGATTTTGCAATGGCTCAGTTAGTGAAAGAATAGAAGATGTTGCCATTCCATAATTACTGTACTTTTCATCAAATTGTGTTCCTTTTCCACTGAATTTCAAATGTAGCCAGTTGACGATTCGCATAGCATGTAGGATTTTATGCCAAATCGTGCCTTCTTTGATACAATGTAGTACACCCAGCTGAGCCTTCCCTTTGTAGGCCATTAGACTTTCCCACCACTCCCTTAAGAATTATTAGGCCCAGAAATTTCCAAAGGTCATATTTGGTCAGTGGTTCCCACTTTCTGCATCTTGCAAACCCCCGATGCGTAGCGCATTGTTGCTCTTTGTACTGGTTGGTCTGGGTAACTATTTTTTCAATAACCTCATCAGTCAAAAATAATTGTAGGTATGCCAAGGGGTTGTCATGGTCAACGTCAACTTTCATACCAGGTGCTCCTGTAAATGTTATTCTTGGGGGCATTGCCTGATCTGTACCTCAGTCAATAGAGCACCAAGTCTGCACATCGCTGAGCTCAGTTGCAGAATCGTCGCTGTCGTCACTTTCAGGAAGGGTACTGGGAAAGTCACCAGGTGAAATCCTGAGGTGAAATGGCTTGATACAGTGTAATCTGTTAGGATAACAACTTTGTACCATGTCATTTGTTTTATTAACTTTTTTGAAATTGCCGCCGGTTCCACCCCCCCTGCGACGCTTGCAGGGAAGGGAACCGGAAGACAGGTGTCGGCATCTGCCGAGCACACAGCGGGAGGACGGCTGGAGGATGGCTGGGGAGGACAACGGGGGATCGCAGGGGAAGGTGAGTTTGATTGTGGGGTAATCCCGAGTTTGGCTCTGGGTTACCGCTCTTGGTACTCTATATGAACCCTGAGCCACACTCGGGAATACCGCTAGGGTGGCTAAAGTGTACTCAAGGTCTGTGCCAAGCTTTTACATCCTAATGCACACATCACTGATTCCTAGAACAGGACCCATTTTGCCAGTATCCATACACCCACAGTGACTCATGCAACCCAGCTGCTGCTGCTCTGTGTGCCTTTCAGGCTGTGACAAAGGCTAGTGTGTTGGAGATGGTTCCTTGCAGAAAGTGCCCTTTTATGCATGTGTGGCGTGGTATGTGGCTTCCACATGCATGCCAACTCGCGTTAGAACACGCCCACCACACGGCGTACGCCTGTACTTAAAGGCGAAGATTCCCTTACGCTAATAGGCCTACGCCATAGACAAGCGATCAAGGCAGAGATGAACATGCGGATGCTTATGCGCCATGGCGAACACAACAAACAAATGGGGGTGAGAGCAGTTTAGGCTGAATCTTGTTTGTCACAGCTGATACTTTTAGGTCTTGGAGACCTTCAAGGACTGAGTCCCCTATATAAGAGGGGCCATGGCCTTGGACCTGTAGAGTACCCTGCACAGAGCACCTTTGGAGTTTGGTATTCCAAGGGTCCGGATCCCAGGGCCCAGCGCCTAAAATGGACAGCGTTACAGGAAAAACCTTGTATCTGCTTTCCGAGGCTCGGGTACCATCCTTTTACACCATCCACTGTTTTAAATGGATCCGATGGCTAACCCCCTAGATCTAGTGATCTTTGTTTGGGGTATGTTAGCATAAACTTCTTTCTTCTTCTTTGAAACATAACAAAAATGTGGAGCACCTCTCCACAGCGACCTTCACCTTTTAGACACTGGCGAAAAAACAGGGGTACTTTCTGTATGGGAGGGGTTATATAGGGGGTCATCAATTCTGATTGGTTGCCAGTGTCCTTCTTTCACCTATAGGTGGCTATTTAACCCATATGTTATGATTTATGGCTCTGTGCCCCATGCTGTACGAAATGAAAATACATTTAGCATATTTTTTGCGAAACCATACCTATACTGATACCATTCCTTCACCACCATCCCTCTGCTGATCCTATCCCACTCACTATCATCACTCTGGCTGATCCCACCCCCCCACCACCGTCCCTCTGCCTGATCCCATCCCTCTGCCTGATCCCATTCCTCTACCTGATCCCATTTTGCCCACCAGCTATCCTCTGCCTGATCCCATTCCCCCACCACCATCCCTCTGCCTTGTCCCATTCCCCCACCACCATCCCTCTGCCTTGTTCCATCCCCCCACCACCATCCCTCTGCTTGAACCCATCCCCCCACCACTATCCCTCTTGCTGATCCCACCCCCCTCCACCACCATCCCTCTGCCTGGTCCCAATCCCCCACCACCATCCCTCTGCCTGATCCCATCCCTCCCACCACCATCCCTCTGCCTGATCCCATCTCCCCCACCACCAATACTTTGCCTGAACCCACCCCCACCACCATCCCTTTGCCTGATGCCACCCCCCCCCCCCACCACTACCATCCCTCTGCTTGATCCCACCCCCCACCACCCCTCTGCCTGATCCCATCCATCCCACCACCATTCCTCTGCCTGATCCTCTCTCTCCCACCACCATCCCTTTGCCTGATCCCATCCCTCCTACCACCATCCCTCTGCCTTATCCCATCTCTCCCAATTTTTCCTTTATTAAAAGTCTTGCAATCAGTAAGCATAAAATCAATATACATAAATAAATATATATTCCCTATTTACATGATAAGGGAAAAACAAAAAACACATATATATATATATATATATATATATATATATATATATATATATATATATATATATAGCAAATTCTGCTCTCAAACAAAGAATGGCTTTACACCATAAACAAAACTCACATCATTAACATGTCATACTGGGGAAAATATTCTTAGTAAGACTCACACCACTACACAGACCTCAAACCTGCAAGGTCAAGAAACAAAACCATCCCCATTATGCATGCAGCCCTTCTTCAAATAGACAATATTAACCAACAATATCTAAGGGAGTGAAAGGGATAGCATAGGAAAAGAGCTCCACACCCAGAGATGGACAGTTCACCAAAGGCAGGTCTGATATTCCTCCACGCCCTTATCCAGACCGCTCGAGTCTCCCTGACCTTCTCAAGACCCCAAATCTTCCCAACCTCACCCAGATTATCATACACCACCACCTTGATAGGGAGGACTTTCTTCCACAGAGTTATCTGGCACCGTGCATTCCACGTGAAGTAATGGACAACTATACGAACTAGTGATCGACCAATATAGTTTTTTTACCGCCAATACCGATTCTTTGGTCATCGGATATCGGTATTGGCCGATATTTTCTGACATTAAATTTTTTTATTTTTTTTTAGTGTCTACAGGTACTGTGGTGGAGGGATCTGGGGGTCTAAAAGACCCCAAACCCCTCCTCTGCACTTAAAAGCATTTTAAAATGCCAAGTTTGGCTGTTTTGAATGCTGCAAGTTTTTGAATTTGGCACCGCCAGTACCCGAAAGTGATGTCATATCATGACATCACTTCCGGGTACTCGGCGGTGCCGAATTCAAAGAAATGGAGACCCGGTCAGATAGCGGCGGTGCAGATGGAGACCCGGTCAGACAGTGGCGGTGAAGGTAGGATTCACGGGTCTCCCAGTGGGACAGGAAACCCGGGCGAGCCGCGGAAGGCGTCTTCTCAGCCGCATCGGTTGTCATTACAAGACAGCTGACCGTCGGCTATGGACACCGGTACCGGGGCTGCAGGCATCACTCCGGTACATACACTTACCTGAAATATTGGCAATATCGGTATATCAAAAGGCCGATTCTGATATATCGTGGAAAGTGCATATCGGCCCTCGATTTATCGGCTTTGCCGATAATCGGTCGATCTCTAATACTAACTAGAAAAAGTGTATCCAAATCAAAATCCCAGAGAGCCGAGAATGCCCTGTAAACCCACTCCGCATAACTCATGTGGTAGCGAAAGGGGATGCCTGGAGCCCTCCCCACCCTTTTATACACCTCTATGTTAAAGGGACACTGGAGCAAAAAGTGGTCCATGGACTCCACTTTACCACTTTTTTGATCCCATCTCTCCCACCACTATTCCTCTGCCTGATCCCATTCCTCCACCACCATCCCTCTGCCTTCCCCTATCCCCCCACCACCATCCCTCTGGCTGAACCCACCCCCTAACCACTATCCCTCTGCCTGATCCCATCCCTCCACCACCATCCCTCTACCTGATCCCATTCCCCCACCACCATCCCTCTTCCTGGTTCCACCCTCCCACCACTATCCCTCTGCCTGATCCCATCCCTCCCACCACCACCCATCGGCCTGATCCCATCCTTCCCACCGCCAACCCTCTGCCTGATCCCAACCTCCCACCACCACCCCCCTCATTACTATCCCTTTGCCTGATCCCGTTCCTCCACCACCATCCCTCTGCCTGAATCTATCCCTCCCACCACCATCCCTCTGCCTGAATCTATCCCTCCCACCACCATCCCTCTGCCTGATCCCATTCCCCCACCACCATCCCTCTGCCTGAACCCATCCCCCCCACTATCTTCCCTTTGGCTGATCCCACCTCTCTGCCTGGTCCCAACCCCCACACCACCATCCCTCTGCCTGAACCCTTCCCTCCCACCACAATCCCTCTAAATTTTTTGTGAAAGTATTGTTTTGATAAAGATCTGCCCAAATAACATATGGCCCTAAAAATCAGTAGCACCTTTTTTATTCTACTGGTTATGTGCTTTCGGAAAATATATGGGTCTCTTACAAACTCTGTAAGGGAAAAATAAAAAAAGCAATGTAAAAATTATAATAATGGTCCAGCCAGCTGAGTTTAAAAGTGGAGCGCAGGGCCTGGCAGCGACATAGTTAAGAAAGAGATGTTAAAACACTATATGTGCTTAAATGCAGCCACTATCACATTTTCACCAAATGTATAAAACTCTAAAAATCTACACATCAAGATGATATAATATGATATTTCGAGTGGTTAATACCCTTTTTCAAAAATTATTGGGGAAATCAAGTCCGCCTAGAATTAAACAAGAACAGTTGCAGCGGGATAACAGGGGGTTGGCGGTCTCTAACCCCTGGATATACTATATTGCAGCTCAGCTGCAACAGCTGATAGGCTCCTTCTCTCATGATGTGGCCAGCTCTTCGGTGCGGCTGATGTTGCTGGGGTCCGGATCGGCCACTGTTCCTATGGGCTTAGAGGCACAGAAATTTCACAAATCCAATAAACGGTTACCCACCTTTAATTTAATTCAGAAAATCTGGAATAAAAGCAGGCAGATGCAGAGTGTGACGGGATTTACTGCTTACAGCCCGATATGGGACAACTCTTCCTATGTCGAGCTGGCGAAATTGCAGCTCGGTCCTAGGTGGAGAATGTTTGGTGTGACCCTGTTGGCACACATTTTTGTGGATGGCAGACTGCTATCCTTTCTCTTACGTCCTCTGACAGTCGCCGCCCGATGGTATTAGCCTTCACTATTGGGTAATGGCGCATTCCGCAGGAGCCGGCTAGGCAGATAACTCATTAACCTCCCTGGCGGTGGATTTTTCATACCAGGATCGGTAACCCCGAGTCACGCTCAGGGTAGATGTGCAGAGAGCGCAGCGGTGTTCTCTTATCTTCTCCTGGCGATCCAGCGATGATCTCTCATTGCTGTGACCGCCAGCCAAGATCCCCGCCGCTCTCCGTCGGTCTCCGTTGGTCTGATCACTTCCTAGTTCCGTCCCTGCAGCAGCAATGCTGCATGGGAGCGGAACTAGGGAGGGAAATTCAAAAAAAAAAAAAAAAAGTTGCACAAAACACAAACACATTACACATTTTATATTATATATATTATATGCATATATATTATATGCATATATATATATATATATATATATATATATATATATATATATATGCATATATATATATATATGCATATATGTATATGTGTATATATGTAAATATATATATGCACACACACACACATATATATATATATATATATATAAAATTATATTATTAATTTGATTATAATTCATGCGTATATATATATATATATATATATATATACACACACACACACACATATATATATATATATATCTATAACGCATGAATTATAATCGAATCAATAATATAATTTTATTTTATATATTATATAATAAAATTATATTATTGATTATAATTCATGCGTTTGTGTTTCAAATTTATCACATCTGGGATGTCTACTAGACTCTTGTTTTGGTCAGGTTTAAGTCAGTAATTACTAAGAATTGTAGGCCTATAATACATAACGCCAAATTTCCATGAAAAGAATTGTACCGCTTTTGGTACAGAATTACTGACAGAATCATACCGCCAGGGAGGTTAACAGGTTAATACAAAAACAAACTTTTTGTACCTCAGCACACCACTCGGGGGCCATCCCTCAGCCATTACTTAAAACCCATCTGATATTACCTCAGTTTGAAGCTGCCTAGCTCAGGAGCTGGTCAGGTGTTCTGAACTGGGACTTATGTCTGTTTTCTTTGTTTTTTTTTCTGAATTCATGTGATTTTCTTTGCATAGGCGTGTGGCAGCTCTTGCCCGCCTAATTTATCTAGTGGCGGGTTCTCTGTTAGAATCTGTGTTTTGCCTCAGTGATGGCCTCTCAGGTGCTTATGACATGGTGCAAGGGGCTTCGCAGAAGGATCAGCTCATCCACACTGCGATGTTCCTGGGCGACGCGGCCTTGGACGTGGTTCAGTTGGTCGCCCGGTTGTCGGCGGTGGGGATTGCGATCCACCACATTACATGGTTAAAGTGCTGGTCGGTTGACCACGCGTCCTAAAAGACGGCGTCTGAGATCCCCTATGAGGGGGGATCACACTTTTGGGGTAACTCTAGCTGAGTTGATATGGTATTCCTTTCCGGCTTCCCGGTGGCCACGAGAAGCCGTGGTCAGGTAAGCCAAACGCCGGTCAGTCTGGTTTGGCGGCCCAGTCCACCTCTCCCTAAGGGAAGCCCTCCCCGTTGTCAGGGTGGGGGGACGTCTGCTTGCTTTTCAGGAACCCTGGTTGTCCGGCATTCAGGTGGGTGGGTTCACAAACCAATTTGTTCAGAGCACAAGATCGTGTTGATCTCGCCTTACAGACAGGTTCCTCCCGTTCATTCTTATGCTGTCCCCTGCTCATCTCAGAGCTCTCATGGGGGCTGTGCACGGCTTGCTTGCACACGGAGTCATGGTACCCATTCTTTTTCAAAAAGTTTTTGCGGTTTTGACTCCAACCTGTTCACGGTGCCCAAGAAAGAGGGCACGGTGTGTCCGATTCTGGACTGATAGTCCCTGAACCGCTTTGTGCGGGACGTTCAGGATGGGATCCATCTGGTCGGTGATGCTTGTTGAGGCCTGGGAAATTGCTGAATCCATCACCTTGCAGGGTGCGTATCTCCACATCCCTATTTTTGAGGGTCCTCTGAGCTGCTTCTGCTTCGCGGTGGCTGGGGAGCATTACCAGTTCGTGGCGTTGCCTTTCGGTTTTGCTTCGCCTCCCAGGATTTTCACCAAGGGTTGGCTCCGGTCTAGCTTTGCTGCGTTTTACGGGGAATTGCAGTCCTCAGTTGCCTGGACGACCTCTTGCAAGGTCAAACTCATGTGTTACTTTGGCATAAGATCTGGCTGTGAAGGTTCGGACACTTTCAGAAATCGGCGCTGACTCCCTCTACTCGTTTCCAGTACCTAGATGGTCCTGGACTTTGCTCAGTCTCGGGTCTTCCTTCCGGAGGACAAAAATCGTGACTTTGAGGGAAGAGATCGGAGCTCACAGGAATGACGATCTCTCCTCTTTACGGACCTGCATGCGGGTTCTGGGACGGCTGGTCTCGGCCTTCGAAGCAGTTACATTTGCTCAATTTCATACCAGGTCTCTGCGAGCGGAGGCCCTGGACAGGTGGGTCAGGACACCTCAGTCCTTGGAAAGGAGTATTTCCATGAGTTATCCAGGTCGGATCTCCTGTGGTGGCACTGGACGCTGTCCTTGACACAGGGTCGGTCCTTCCGACCTCTAATATGGACGGTTGTCACCACGGATGCCAGCCTGTTGGGCTGGGGAGGAGTTCTGGGCACGTTTTGCGCCCAGGGGACATGGTCGGCGGGGGAGACTTCGCTACCGATCAACGTCTTGGAGCTCCAAGCGATCACGCTTTGTCTGTTTCCGGTGGTCACCTCAGCTTCCGGGGTGTCCGGTGCGGGTACAGATGGACAATGCCAGGGCTGTGGCTTATATCAATCTCTAAGGGGGCACGTGGAGTGCCCGGGCGGCCACGGAAGTGGCCGAGATTCTGTCCTGGACCAGATCGCAGTTACCTGCGTTCTCGGCCGTTCTCATTCCGGGTGTGGAACTCTGGCAGGCGGGCTATCTACGTCACCAGACTTTGGACTGAGGGGAATGGTCCCTACATCCGGGGGTGGTTCTCCTCCTGTGTGCAAGGTAGGGGACCCCAGGCGTGGATTTGTTCGTGTCCCGTCTCCACAAAGTGGTGGTAAGGTTCGTGGCCAGGGCTCGCGATCCTCTGGCAGACGCTGCGGACGCGTTGGTGGTGCCTTGAAACTGCTATCGGCTACTGTATGCCTTTCCTCCGATTCCACTCTTATCCAGGTTCCTCCGCAGGTTGGTGTCGGAATGGATGTCAGTCATTTTGGTTTCACTGGACGGGCCTCGACGGTCCTGGTACGCGGACGTCGTTCAGATGGTTGTCGAACATCGATGGCAGCTTCCGCTGCGAGACGATCTGTCTCAATGACCGATCTTCCATTCTGCTTTACAGTTGCTGGCTTTGTCGGCATGGTTGTTAAAAGCCAGGTCCTGAGGGATATGGGTCTTCCTCAGGCGGTCATCCTTACCTTGTAAGAGGCACTTCAAGGAAGTTTTGTTTGCCGCACCTGGAAAACGTATATCGCTAGGTGCGAAGTGCTTGATTTTCACCCTCGTTCCTTCTCGGTGGCGAAGGTCTTGGTCTTCCTGCAGAAGGGTGTGGATCAGCATCTGGTGCTGAATAAGGCGAAGGGTCTGTTGTGGGCCTTGGCCGTCTTGTTTCAACGACCTTGGGCGTCGCTTTCTTTGGTCCGCACCTTCTTTCAAGAGGGGCGGCATTTGGCTCACCCCGAAGGGAGCTCTCTTGCTTCAGTGGGACCTGAATTTGGTTGTTGTCAGGGTTACAATAATCCTCACTTCGAGATCATCAGGGAGATGTCTCGGTCTGTGTTGTCACGAAAAGTTGCTTTTCTGGTGGCCATGTCCTGCCGTTCTCCTTATCTGGTACTACATAGAGATAAGGTGGTTCTGTGATACTACATAGAGATAAGGTGGTTCTGTGACTGAGTCAATCTTTTTTTCCCAAGGTGGTTTTCTTCATTCCACCTCAATGAGGATATTGTGTTGCCTTCGCTGGGTACACAACCCAAGCATCCTACGGAGTTTGCCTTGCATTCTCTGGCTGCGGTCCGGGAGGTCGAGGTCTACCTGTCAGCCACGGAGTCAATTCGGCAGTCTGATTCTTGGTTTGTTCTTCCTCAGGGACCTTGGAAGGGCTTGACCGCCTTCGGGGGCGACCATTTCTAAGTGGATCAGACAGACTATTGTTAGGGCCTATTCCATCACGGGTCAGGTTCCTTTTTCCCGGTAAAGGCTTTTTCTACTCGAGCCGTTAGTGCCTCTTGGGCTTTTTGCCATCAGGCGTCTGTGGCTCAGGTGTGCAAGGCGGTGACATGGTCGTCCGTGCACATTTTCTCTAAGTTTTACAAACTTCACGTTTTGGCATCTATGGATGCTTCCTTTGGCCGCAAAGTTTTGAGTGCGGCAGTTGTGCAAGGGGACATGGGTTTTTACTGTCCCTCCTTGTTGGGGTATTTTTTTCTTGTTTTGTTCCAGTTTTTTTTCTGTGGGCTCAGGTGGTTACTGGCCCGGCTGTTTACGTTGCCTTTTCAGATGGTTGCGTTTTTTTCCCACCCCTCATACCTGCACTACTTTGGGACGTCCCAATAGTGAAGGCTAATACCATTGGGCGGCGACTGTTAGAGGACGTAAGAGAAAATAGAATTTTTGTAAGAACTTACCATAAAATTCTTTTCTCTGAATCCTCTGACAGTCGCCACCCTCACCCCTCTGGTTTTTTGGAGTTGGGGGTCGTTGCCTTCCGGTACTGCTTGCTACAAACTGAGGTAATATCAGATGGGTTTTGAGTAATGGCTTTTGAGGGATGGCCCCCCCAGTGGTGTGCTGAGGTACAAAAAGTTTTTTTTGCATTAACCTGTTATCTGCCTAGCCGGCTCCTGCGGACTGCGCCATTACACAATAGTGAAGGCTAATTCCATTGGGCGGTGACTGTCAGAGGACTCATAGAAAATAATTTTACGGTAAGTTCTTACAAAAATTATATTTTTCAGAGCTGCAGAGCAGATTCAACCTGCCCTCCACCATGCAATACTCCTATCTGCAGCTTCGGCATGCAGTGGGCCCACAGGGGGAGGGGAGCTGTTGGACCTTGTCTAGCACTCCTATCTTCCATCTGTTGCAGGAGTGTACAGACACTAAGGGAATCATATTGCAGTGCTATCAGATGTTACTAGGGCACCACATGAAGTCCCATCCCATGAGGGCGCGCTCTCTTTTGGAGGTGGATGTAGGTCCACTGACTGATGACCAATGTTAGGACATCCTATTTTCTGTTACCCTATGTTCACTTAATCTTACCCAATGAGTATCTCAATTGTACATAGTCCTTCTGGTCCATTACACCCCGGTAAGATTACATAGGATGGGAGGGAGGTCGGACCCATCATGTGCTAGGTGTGGCCACCACCAGGGGGAGCACGTACATCTAATGTGGCGATGCCCAAAGCTTCATAGGTACTTTATTGAGGTGTTGTGAACCCTTAAATGGGTGTTCCAGACTTCGGTCCCGCTCTATCCAATGTACTGCATATTGTGAGCTCTGGAGGAGGTTGTTCTGGAAGAAGCGGTTCGTGTGGCATTCTCTAGAGCTCTGTTTCAGGCTCGTAACCTCCTCCTTCTGGGTTGGAAGTCCTCCATGCCACCCTCGGTGGCGTCTTGGGTTTCACATATGGGAAGCACTTTGATCATGGAAAAGTATATTTATCAGCATAGAGGCAGCCCGCATAGATTTGATAAAATATGGTCGCCCTGGCTGGACACGCCTGGGCTGAGTCCGGGGGAACTTGTGATGTCTAGACTACTGCAATAAATCTGAGATGGGTGGGACATGTACTGTTTGATGTATGGGCAATGCACTGTTTCTTCTCTCCTGTATTTTTATTGGGTGGGGTGGGCAGTACGGTGAGTGATAACGGACTCAGGATGTTTTGACTGCTGGGGACACCGGGATGACTATATTCTGTTATGTTTGTTGTAGGCTACTGACGTGTCTGTACATTGGAAAATGTGTTTGTTTTTTTTTTTATTGTGTTCAATAAAAATCTTTGTGATTTAAAAAAAAAAAAGATATAAATATAGATACAAAATGGTTCTTCTCTCTCCCCTGTCTTCTTCCTCTGCCTGTTCTTCCTCCAGTTCTTTTCTCGACACTAGCTGCCCCTGTAGTGTTAGCTCTGGCATGTGCCATTACTTATATAGCCATGGGGCATGGCCATCTGGTGATGTTATCCAGAGCCCCCGCTCCTTGTGACGTCACCGCCTCATTATGCCCTGGGCTATATAAGTAATGGCACAGCGCTGGCAGAAGAACTGGCAGAGGAAGAAGACAGCGGAAAGACAAGTACCACAGGCAGAAGAACCAGCGGAAGAAGACCTCAGCGCAGCGAGAAGAAACAGAGGAAGAACCAGAGGAAGAAGACATCAATGCAGTGAGAAGAACTGGAGGAGGAAGACATCACTGGAGAGAGAAGAACCAGAGGGAGAAGACACGTTGGATCTACTTTGTCATAATACTGCGTACTGGTTTTATTTATTTTGACACTTTTTTGGGGTGGATGAGTAGTGGTAAAATGTACCCCATACTTTTACATAGGGTGGGGGGGCCAGGATATGGGGGCTTCCAGATTCCAATAAGCTTCCTGCCCGCAGGCACTCACAACCCCGCCAAGGGTTGTAGGTAAGAGGCCCTTTTCTCCATCAACATGGGAACACAGTACTTTGGAGTGGGGGGGCGCAGAGGCCCCCCGCCCCAAAGCACCCACCCTCCCAAGTTGAGGGCATGTGGCCTGGTATGTTCCAGGAGTGGGGGGACACTCGCTCCCCCCCCCCTTTTCTGACCCGCTGGGGTGCATGCTTGGATAATGGTCTGGTATGGAATTTTGGGGGGCGCCACCCCCACGCAGTTTTTTTATTTTGGCATGCAGATTCCCCTAAAATCCATACCAAACCCGTAGGGCCTGGTATTGTCAGATCAAAGTCAAATCCCGTTCATTGAAGTCACATGGAAGTCAGACATGAAGTCGTAGGGCAAAGTCGGAGCGGATGTCGTCTGATTTCCATGTCCGAGCAGTGTGAATCTGGCCTTAAAGTGATTGTAAAGTCTATTTAAAAAAAAATAATAATAATAAACATGTTATACTTACCTGCTCTGTGTAGTTGGTTTTGCACAGATCCCTTTCATCTCAACCACGGCACCTTCATACCCTGTTACTTTATTTATATTCACATACAGACAGGTGTTACCTGCAGTTTTGCACACAGAAGGGCCTTACCTCTTCCTACACACTTCAGCTTGTGTACATACTGATCATTCCAACTTAGGCCCCTTTCACACGGGCGTACCGCCCGGCGGAGTCCGTTCTGCTCAGTGGGGGATCGATCCGCCAATCCCCACTCCTCCGCTCTGTGTGCAGAGATGGAGCTGTCAGATCCCTGCTGTCCGTTCTCATCAGATCCGATCCTCCAGACAGATGGAAAATAGGGTTTCCATCCATCCGGATTTCATGGACAGGATCGGAATCGGATAGCAGCGGTTTCAGCTGAGATTTTTTGCAGATTTCATGACTATCTATTGCTGGAATGTACCAATATTATATATATATATATATATATATATACCTAGCTGTGCTGATGTAACATTTGTCCTGACAGCCAAAATATTTGGTTCTTTGCCCTCTGCTGGTTGGAGATTGCTATTTTGTACCTTTTGTATAATTTTTTTTTTCTTACATGTTGTGTCTTAACTGGTTTTGTAAAACTCAATAAACATTAATTATACAAAAAAAAAAAAAAGATCCCCTATGCTGTGTTATTGGAGCCAGTGTGAATGGACAGCTGTGAATGGACTAGTGCTTGGGGTGATGGGCAGCCTCTGTACTTTTAAGGTAGAACCAGCTGATAGCATTACATTTTGTTTCTCTCCGTCTGCCTTTATAGTGTTTATTAGAGGAGTGGGGGTGGGAGACACTTTGCAATTTTGCTTTGAGTGCTTTTTAACCAATTCAGAAAAGTGAGACTGTGGCACCTTTTTTAGTTAGCAGAAATAGCTTTATTTTCATTTGGAACATTTGTATTTATTTTCTTTTGTTTTCTGTCTGAGAATTAGTGAGAGTAATTTCATTATTGTACAACATCAGTCATTTTCTACTTTTTATAGTTACAGTGCCTTGCGAAAGTATTCGGCCCCCTTGAACTTTGCAACCTTTTGCCACATTTCAGGCTTCAAACATAAAGATATAAAACTGTAATTTTTTTGTGAAGAATCAACAACAAGTGGGACACAATCATGAAGTGGTAAGAAATGTATTGGATATTTCAAACTTTGTTAACAAATAAAAAACTGAAAAATTGGGCGTGCAAAATGATTCAGCCCCTTTACTTTCAGTGCAGCAAACTCTCTCCAGAAGTTCAGTGAGGATCTCTGAATGATCCAATGTTGACCTAAATGACTAATGATGATAAATAGAATACACCTGTTTGTAATCAAGGCTCCGTATAAATGCACCTGCACTGTGATAGTCTCAGAGGTCCGTTTAAAGCGCAGAGAGCATCATGAAGAACAAGGAACACACCAGGCAGGTCCGAGATACTGTTGTGGAGAAGTTTAAAGCCGGATTTGGATACAAAAAGATTTCCCAAGCTTTAAACATCCCAAGGAGCACCGTGCAAGCGATAATATTGAAATGGAAGGAGTATCAGACCACTGAAAATCTACGAAGACCTGGTCTTCCCTCTAAACTTTCAGCTCATACAAGGAGAAGACTGATCAGAGATGCAGCCAAGAGACCCATGATCACTCTGGATGAACTGCAGAGATCTACAGCTTAGGTGGGAGACTCTGTCCATGGGACAACAATCAGTCGTATAATGCACAAATCTGGCCTTTATGGAAGAGTGGCAAGAAGAAAGCCATTTCTTAAAGATATCCATAAAAAGTGTCATTTAAAGTTTGCCACAAGCCACCTGGGAGACACACCAAACATGTGGAAGAAGGTACTCTGGTCAGATGAAACCAAAATCTAACTTTTTGGCAACAATGCAAAACGTTATGTTTGGCGTAAAAGCAACACAGCTCATCACCCTGAACACACTATCCCCACTGTCAAACATGGTGGGGGCAGCATTATGGTTTGGGCCTGCTTTTCTTCAGCAGGGACAGGGAAGATGGTTAAAATTGATGGGAAGATGGATGGAGCCAAATACAGGACCATTCTGGAAGAAAACCTGAAGGAGTCTGCAAAAGATCTGAGACTGGAATGGAGATTTGTCTTCCAACAAGACAATGATCCAAAACATAAAGCAAAATCTACAATGAAATGGTTCACGAATAAACATATCCAGGTGTTAGAATGGCCAAGTCAAAGTCCAGACCTGAATCCAATCAAGAATCTGTGGAAAGAACTGAAAACGGCTGTTCACAAACGCTCTCCATCCAACCTCACTGAGCTTGAGCGGTTTTGCAAGGAGAAATGGGCAAAAATTTCAGTCTCTCGATGTGCAAAACTGATAGAGACATACCCCAAGCAACTTACAGCTGTAATCGCAGCAAAAGGTGGCACTACAAAGTATTAACTTAAGGGGGCTGAATAATTTTGCACGCCCAATTTTTCAGTTTTTTATTTGTTAAAAAAGTTTGAAATATCCAATAAATTTCGTTCCACTTCATGATTGTGTCCCACTTGTTGATTCTTCACAAAAAATTACAGTTTTATATCTTTATGTTTGAAGCCTGAAATGTGGCAAAAGGTTGCAAAGTTCAAGGGGGCCGAATACTTTCGCAAGGCACTGTATTTGTCAAGTAATGCTGCATATTTTTTGGGTCAGTTCTTCTATTCGCATGCCATGAATTTAAAAATGTGTTGTGCAATTTAGACTGGTTATTGCACAGTGCTTCATATTGGAGTGAAATTACAATATTTGCTAAAGTTTACTTCTAAGGAAATGTTACAATGTATAACATTGCTTTTTCTTCTTGTAGCTGTAATTGCAATTCACAACCTCCTAATCCTGTGAAAGTGGCTGTAGCAGGGGCTCAGAATTACCTCAGTGCTGTGCTCAGACTGTTTGTGGAGCAGCTGTCACACAAGACTCCAGACTGGCTGGGATACCTGCGATTTCTTATCATCCCTTTAGGTAACCAGAAAAACGATGTGTCCTTCCAGAATAAATAAGCAAACTGCAGTGTTCATTAAAGCTGGTCATACGCCAGAATGTTCGTCGGATTTTCTAATTGTTAGAGAGATTAAACTGAAAATCATTTTAAACTGTAGTTACAGGAAAAATTTGAAGTAACAGGATGAAACATTTTTTAAATTTTAACTGTTTACATTCTAGAAAGTCAACATGCTGTAATGCTCTTAAGCTAGGCACAAAAGTGACCTGTTAGTTTGTCTGAGATTCCATTCTAGCAGCAAATCTGAAATAAATTTTAAATGCATTTGAGCAAAATGAGTTGACTCAATAAAAATAAGTTGACTCGATGGTGAGAAGAATATGTTTAAAATGTATGTATGGTTGAAACAAAATTCTGCTTATGTATGACCAGCTTAATCCATAGCAGTAGTCAGGATGTATGAAGTGAGATTTGTTTACTTGTCATGAGTATTGTGATCAGAATTCTCCTCCCTGTGCTATTTTACTGTCTAAGGTGATTAAATTTACCTCTTGAAAGAAAAATAATAAATGCACATTTTTTTTGCGGGTAAAAAAAAAAAGTGTATTTATTTATTTTTCGAAAAGTAGATCCTGAGTGCAATATCAGGCTCCTCCACACACTCAGGATAGCTGTCTGCCAATAGGTCTGATATTTAAGAGCAGGCAGATCAATGAACTATAACAGCTGCTCTCTTTTCACATTGTAACTGCAGGTGTGGAGAGAGGAACCCCCACCCACTGTCATGGAGGGAGAGGGGGTGCATGCTGAATATGTTACATTCTTAATTTAAGCTTTAAAGGCTAAGTTACACCCGCATTAAGTCAAAATAAAAAAACAAAAAAAAATAGGCACAAGGGCCATTATGCAGTCATTATGTTGTATCCCTTATGCTGAGATTGCTTTGTTAAGTGAAATTCTCCTCCATTGATTCCCTTGCCCCCATCCTCACCCCCACTGCCATACTCTTCTGGTGCTGGCTTATGATTTCATTTATTTGTTTTTTTTGGCTGCACTTAGGTTTTACTCTGCATAGAAGAGTTTAGTTTGCATGCTTATTAATAACCATTTGAGTACCATCCTGTGTTACCACTTCATAAAAATTAGTTCCAGATGATTAGTATTCTACAATTGCCATCATCCCAAATAGTCAATGCATAAAAATAACACTAAAAAGTGTTGATCTCCTCTGAGAAGAAAGGGGGGATTTTTAAGGCAATAATGAAAAAAAAAAACAATGAATGAATAAAATGTATGAAATTTATTGATTAAAAACGACATATCATATCATAGATACATAGATATACAAATTCCATGGCCGAATGTGGAAAACCACAGCGGGCCATGGATCACAAAAACATGTGACATACTATATCTTACTGTGCAAAAATAGAAATAGAGAATATGGAGATGTGTAAGAAAATCCAACGCGTTTCGAGTGATTAGATGAACTTTTAGTTCCAGTCTTCGTCAGGGATATATATACTAGTCCCTTTATTTTCTTACCTAAAGGAAAAATACCAACAAACAAACACAAAAAAGGAAACAGTGTAAAAATACATTTGAAGCATGAATACGTTACCCACCCAACACCTGAATCCAAGGACATGGATGAAATAGGTGGACAAAAATGGAAAAAATATATATATATATATATATATATATATATATATATATATATATATAGAAATACCCACCATTGCCTCCTCATGGCAACGAATGTTGCAGTTGCTATAAAGATCCAAGCTTCAGAAAAAAAGTGATAACCTGTCACTGTTGATCCACAGAGGAACCAGAGTGGCTTACGGATTGTCCTGGATGTAAGGCTTGGCACCCATAGTTTGCCCTTCCAGTAGGCCCACGGGGTATATATCAACAAAAAGGAGTACCCCTTAACATATGGTGCCTGAAAACAATAAAAAATATATACATTATTGGGAGCAGAAACAAACCAAAAAGTGAAAAAGTGCCTATAATGTAATAGCCCAATAAACCCAGCTGAAAAGGTTTCAGCGGAGGGGAGGAGAGAGGCGGGGACACAAAGGGGGGCATATGCTTATCAGTTCAGCCGGCAAACCATGATGCCTAGCCGAAAGTAGAACAAACCCCCCAAAAAAATCAACGAATTGTTACTTACAGGCATCCAAGAGTGGAAATCTCAAATGGATTTAGGTTGAGCCCGGAAAGATCCAGATGGGAATACAAAAAGGCCAACAAGTAATAGGTATGTGGCAGCTCTCAGATCCCTGGCTACCTCCTACAGCATGGAGGAGCAAGGGGGTAAGGCACCGTGGTGAGCCTTGGCGTCCTCTATTTCAAGGAGAGGCGTGGTCCCGCCCTCCTTGCATTCCCGCGGGTTCGCGCTACCCGGAAGTAGCTGCGTTCCCGCGTCTAGACCGGAAATGGCGCGCCCGGCGCACCGGAAGTGACGTAATCGTCAACATCCGGTTACAGAGGGGAACGAATACAGAGGACTCAATCACCACCAACACAGATTGGAGCACCGCGCACAGTGGCAGAGGAAACCTCAACCTCATCAGGCAGTGTACTAGGGCCCCCCACTGGAATCCATCCAAGTGTGGGGGCCCACATGTGCCGGACCAGAAGAGCAAAGAAATAGAGGCCAAGCCAACACTGTAAACCCTGTAAGGGCATAACAGTGTATTAAGGACAAAAAATAAAAAAAGGAAATTCAAATATAAGACAATGCATATAAAGCTTGGATCCCACAAGAGAAGAGGAATGACGGGAAATATAAAAAGGGAAATAGAAAGGGATAAAGACCCCCCCCAAAAAGGAGAGTGAATATCCCTTCATGCCAGGCTAACACGCCCGTCGTTATAGTGGACATCCTTGGGTCATGGTATCCAAATGCCGGTGGTAACGCAACAATTATACATGCCACAATGTATCAAAACATGAAAAACCAAATTTCTCTTACGTCCTCCGACAGTCGCCGCCTCTCCATATTCGTCACTATGGGGTTATTGACCTTTGCTCCGTAGGAGTAGCTAGGCAACAGAATATGTCAATATTAAAGCTTTTAGCATATCCCACCCCCAGGGGGTGGTCCCCTCAGTCAATACCCTCCTGCTTCCTGTATCCATACCTCAGTTTCATTGTCTAGCTATCAGGAGTAGCAGGCTGTTTCTGTGCTGGGGCTTTTTGTCTCAGCCTTTATCTTCTTTTTTGATTTTATTTGAGTTTTTTTCTCTCTCTTTACTTAGCTGTTAATTTCTTCAGCATTAGTTAGTTCTTCTGATGAAGAGGATCGTGCAGGCTGGGTCTCGGGCTGGCCCCCCTGGTCGCAGGTTATGGGCCAGTGCTTCCCAGCCTGCCATTGAGCGTTCAGTCAGGTTTTTTCCTGGCATGTGTGAACGACCCATCCCTGTTCGCTGCAGGGATGCTGCGGTGAGGTGGCTACCTCAATGGACGCCATGCGGTTTCGCACCGCAGTTCTACTGCGTCCTGGCTGCGACTCTCCCTGTCCTTTGTGCAGCGGTTTGATCGCTTGGGCGGGCTCCCCACGCCAGTGAGAAGGTAAGTGTACTCTGTGTGGGGACCTGTCTGTTTAGTGGGTGTCAGTCTGGGACTGTGTAACCCTGCCTTCCTGTACACACTATTGGGCTCCCTGGCTGGTTTGCGGCCTTCTGTGGGCTGCAAGGAGGGGGGCTGTCCTGCACTGTGCTGTGTTGCAAGCGGTGTATTTTTTCTGTGTGACATGCTGTATGCTGTGGGGCATGCTGTGAGACATGTTTATGCATACATGCGGCGGCCGCTGCTGCGGTCCGCCATTTTTTTATTATTAGCATGTGATGGCCATTGCTGCATGAGGAGAGCGGCGTTTTTGGCGCCAAGCACCGCCATTTTGGCAGGAATCGCTCAGGCCACATGTCAGCGCTGCATGCTCTGCCTTTGCAGTCCCCCACCGGAGGCCATGTTTGTGGAGCCTTCCATAGGCTTTATAGGAGCGATCTGTATTACATCACTTCCTTTGCTCTGAGACCAGCGATCGATGCAGCAGCCTGAGGGATCTCTCCAGGTTCACCTTCCTTATTCCTGTATTCCTTGCCTAAGTTTTTGTACTTCTCCCTGTGAGGGTCGGTGTGTGCTGTGTGTGTGCGGGGGGCTACGCTCGCCGCGCTCTTAAAGGGGCAGTACCCCTTTTTTTCCTGCAAAATTTTGGGGCATGGATTCTCAGGAAAGCAAATTTCCTCCCACTTTAGTGGGGGGCCAAGGGTCTGCTGCTTCCCCCGAGGGGGGCGATTTGACTACCATTGTGGCTAACCTAGCTGCTCAGATGCAGATGCTTGTGGCTGCTCAATCCACGAAACGGCCCAGAGTTTCAATTTCCTCTGATTCAGAGGGTGATGGTGATGGGGCTGCTATGGCTGGGGTCCACTTATCGGGGTCCCGTTCGTCCCTGGACTTTGTAGGGTCGGAAGGGGAGGCAGAGGTTGAAGGGGTTGATGATTCCCCCCCTGGCTCGTCTGAAGAGCTTGCAATCATGGATGAATTGGTTGCTTCTATCAAACAAACGCTGCATTTGCAGGATGAACCATGTCCTCCTGCCGTCCTGGCCTCTTATGAGACGCAGCGGAGACGCAAATCATCGCAGGTTTTTCCTTGCACTGAGGATTTTCAGCGCGCTGTTAGTGAACAATGGCGCAATATAAAGAAGCCTTTTGCTGTGCCAAGTAGTTTCAAGCTGCGTTACCCCTTCACACCCGCCACTGATGAACGTTGGTGTGTGCCACCTCCGGTGGATCACGCGGTGGCGGTTTTGAATAAATCTACTGCGATTCCGGCAGAGGATACCCCGGTGTTCCGGGATCCCACGGACAGGAGACTGGAGTCTCTTGCCCGCCATACTTACTCGGTTACCGGTTCCATGCTAAAAGCTATTTTTGCTTCCCTTATGGCAGCTCAGGCTGTCGCAGATTGGACGCAGGTGCTCAGGCGCATCCTGGTGGCTGATTCTGCCCCGCCGACGACGTTCGCTATGGTGGATCAAATTCATCAGGGTGTCATGTATTTGTGTGATGCGGACTTAGATATAATCCCTTTGGCTGCACGTGTGCACAGCGTGGCGGTGTTGACACGCCGCTTGATTTGGCTGAATTGTTGGTCTGTGGACCAATCTTCTCGCAAAACTTTAGCTAATCTGCCCAATACGGGATCTCGCCTTTTTGGCGACTCCTTGGATACGCTGATAAAGGGGATCTCTGGGGGTAAGAGCACGCTCTTGCCCCAGTCTCACAAGGCTAAGGGTGCTCAAGGTAAGAAGCATGCTTCGTTTAGACCCTCTCAGGGGTCCTTTTGTGCCTTTCGGTCGCACTATAAGGGCAAACCCTTCAAAGGTCAAGGCTCCCAAAAGACGCCGTGGACAGGTAAGCAGTCCGGGTCCGCTGCCCATAACAATGCGACCTGAAGGGGCGCCCTCACCCAGTTCTGGGGTGGGGGGACGTTTGCTCGGTTTTCTTCAACCCTGGCTGGCCCACGTTCGGGACAGGTGGGTTCAGGAGATGGTTCGGTCCGGTTACAAGATCGAGTTTCTCTCTCAGCCGGCGAGCAGATTTTTTCCCTCAAATCTTCAACTGTCTCCGGAGCGTTTGCGAGATCTGCACCTGGCGGTGCGGGACCTGCGGGCTCAGGGAGTGGTGGTTCCGGTGCCTCATCGGGACAGATTTCGGGGGTTTTATTCAAATCTGTTCACTGTGCCCAGAAAGGAGGGCAAGGTACGTCCAATTCTGGCCTTAAAAGCTCTGAACCGCTTTGTGCGGGTTCGCAAGTTCCGCATGGAATCCCTGCGCTCGGTGGTGGCTGCTCTATTTCTGGGAGAATTCATGGCATCCATCGATTTGAAGGATGCGTACCTTCACATTCCCATTTTCGAGGGTCACTAGAGGTACCTTCGATTCGCCATTGCGGAGGTTCATTGCCAATTCGTGGCGCTGCCTTTTGGTCTCGCTTCGGCTCCGCGGGTGTTCATCAAGGTGCTTGCACCGGTTCTGGCTTTATTGAGAGCCCAGGGCATCTCGGTCCTGGGGTATCTGGACGACATTCTGGTTCGGTCTGCGACCAGTCAGGGTCTTGTGAAAGACCTGTCCGTCACGATGCACACTCTACAGGAGTTTGGTTGGACGATAAACTTTCCAAAATCGAAGCTATGCCCGTCGGTTCGTCTTCCCTACCTGGGAATGATCCTGGACTCCGTTCAGGCGAAGGTCTTCCTGCCGGAAGACAAGATCAGGACACTTCAGGAAGCAGTAAGGTCCCTCCGGGACGTTCCGTGCTCGTCCCTCCGGACGGGCATGAGGTGTCTGGGATTGATGGTCTCGGCTTTCGAGGCGATCCCCTTTGCCCAGTTTCACACGAGAGGTCTCCAAGCGGAGATCCTGTCCAGGTGGGACGGGCGACCACAATCTCTGGATCTTCAGATCTCGTTGAGTCCTCGCACCAGAAGGGATCTTCTGTGGTGGCTACAGTCCCCGGCGGTGTCAGGGGGCAAGTCTTTTCGTCCTCTTTCATGGACGGTGATCACCACGGACGCCAGCCTGTCGGGCTGGGGTGGTGTTCTGTCCACCCAGGGTACTTGGTCGGAGGGGGAATCCTCCCTTCCGATAAACATTCTGGAATTGCGGGCGATAAATCTCTGCCTTCGACGTTGGACAGACAGGCTTCAGGGCCGTCCGGTTCGGGTGCAGACGGACAATGCCACAGCGGTGGCCTACATCAACCACCAAGGGGGCACCAGGAGTGCCCGAGCGGCTCGGGAGGTGGCCGACATTCTGTCTTGGGCCGAGACGCACATCACGGCGGTTCACATTCCGGGGGTGGAGAACTGGCAGGCGGATTATCTGAGTCGCCAGACCCTGGACCAGGGGGAATGGTCACTCCACCCGGATGTCTTCCAGATGTTGTGCGCGAAGTGGGGTCTTCCAGATGTGGACCTGTTCGCGTCTCGTCTGAACAACAAGGTGGGAAGGTTCGTGGCAAGGACGCGCGATCCTCGGGCAGACGCGTCGGACGTGTTAGTGGCTCCGTGGCATCAGTATCGACTGATGTATGCATTCCCACCGATTCAGTTACTATCCAGGTTCCTTCGCAGGTTGTCCTCGGAACCGCTCACGGTGATTTTGGTGGCGCCAGACTGGCCTCGCCGGTCTTGGTACGCAGACCTCGTGAATCTGGCGGTCGACGCTCCGTGGCATCTGCCTCTTCGAGAAGATCTTCTGTCTCAAGGACCGATATTCCATCCTGCTTTACAGTCGCTGGCTTTGACGGCCTGGCTGTTGAAACCGAGGTCCTGAGGGATAGGGGTCTCTCCCCGGGCGTCATTTACACTTTGATCAATGCTAGAAAGACTTCTTCGGGGAAGGTTTACTACCGTACTTGGAAGGCCTATTTTGCCTGGTGTGAGTCCAGGGGGTTTTCCCCTCTCTCATACTCAGTGTCTAGGGTGTTGTCTTTCCTTCAAACGGGTGTGGACCAGCGTTTGGCGTTGGCTACGATTAAGGGTCAGATTTCTGCGCTGGCCGTTCTTTTTCAACGCCCTGTGGCGTCTAATTCTTTGGTTAGCACCTTTGTTCAAGGGGTGCGACACCTGGTCCCTCCTAGGAGGGAGCCTTTGCCTCCATGGGACTTGAACCTCGTTCTGTCCGTATTACAACATGCTCCCTTTGAAAAGATCTGGGAGATCCCGTTGCCTCTGTTGTCCAAGAAGGTCACTTTTTTGGTGGCGATCACTTCGGCTTGCAGAGTGTCGGAGCTGGCAGCCTTGTCCTGCAGGTCTCCGTATTTGGTGATTCACTTGGATAAGGTGGTCTTGCGACCTAACCCTTCTTTTCTTCCGAAGAGGATCTCGGAATTTCATCTCAATGAGGACATTGTCTTGCCTTCACTTTGCACGAAGCCTAGACATCCGAAGGAGGTGGATTTACATTCTTTGGATGTTGTTCGGGCGATCAGGGTTTACCTGTCAGCGACTAAATCCTTTCGCAAGACGGATTCTCTATTTGTCCTTCCTGAGGGGCCTCGGAAGGGCTTGGCGGCGTCTGCTTCTACCATCGCCAAATGGATTAGACAGACTATTGAGCAGGCATATATTTTGAAGGGGAAAGTTCCCCCTATGCCTGTGAAGGCGCACTCTACGAGATCGCTGAGTACGTCTTGGGCCTGTCATCATCGGGCTTCTGTGGCCCAGGTGTGTAAGGTGGCGACTTGGTCGTCCGTTCACACCTTCTCAAAGTTCTACAAAGTGGATGTTCAGGCATCGGCAGATGCTTCCTTTGGCCGCAAGGTTCTTAGTGCGGCAGTGCCTTAGGGTCCCTTGTTTTTTGGGCCCTTGACTGTTTTGGGATGTTTTTATCCCTGGGTTATTTGTTTTTCCTGGGTTGTTGCTCCTGTTGAGCAATGTTTTTTTCATGCTGCCCAGCTGGTTTCCTTCCTTTGGTAAGGTTCCTTTCTCTGATGTGGGTCCTGCGTTGCCTTAGGCGCGGCTGCGTTTCCCACCCCTCATGTATGCACTGCTTTGGGACGTCCCCATAGTGACGAATATGGAGAGGCGGCGACTGTCGGAGGACGTAAGAGAAAACGGAATTTTTGTAAAATCTTACCTGTAAAATTCCTTTCTCTGAGTCCTCCGACAGTCGCCGCCCCCGCCCCTCTTTTGGGGTTTGTTTATGTACTCTACTGCTATTCTACTGAAACTGAGGTATGGATACAGGAAGCAGGAGGGTATTGACTGAGGGGACCACCCCCTGGGGATGGGATATGCTAAAAGCTTTAATATTGACATATTCTGTTGCCTAGCTACTCCTACGGAGCAAAGGTTTATAACCCCATAGTGACGAATATGGAGAGGCGGCGACTGTCGGAGGACTCAGAGAAAGGAATTTTACAGGTAAGATTTTACAAAAATTCCGTTATATTTACAAAAGGATTTTTGCAAACAAACCATAATCACAATCGTGCAGATAACAATTATTGACCGCATCAAAAAATTGTTAGAACACAACAAAAAAAAAAAAAAAATATATATATATATATATATATATATATATATATATATATATATATATATATATTGTCGCTCTGTTGTTTGAAAAGCATATCAAATAGTGAGAGAGGGAGAAGAAAAGGGGAAAAAAATATAAATATTTTTTAAATAGAAAAAGAAAAATGTACATAGAGGAGATGGAATGGGCTGGAAGAGGTTCAGTCGGTCTTGCCTGAGCTAAACCCCTGTAAAAATGGTCTATAGCTCTCTATCTCATTTAAACCCGGACGTGTGGTAGCATTCAGAGTCTGGATCCAGCGTGCCTCCCTCTGGAGCAGCTGCTTGTTCCAATCGCCGCCCCTTGGTGGAATGTGAATGCGGTCCAAGATGGTAAAGTTTACTTGAGGCATGCGATATTGGTGATCCCATGCCACATGTCTGCCCAAGGGCAGATATAGGTCACCAACACGCATGCCCGCTAGATGTTTGGTGCAGCGAGCCTGGAACTCCTGCTTGGTCTTACCAACATAAAATGAACCGCATTCACACTCCACCAAGTAGACGACCCCCTTGGTCCTGCAATTCGCAAAATGGCGCAGTTGGAACCTGTCACCATTAGGGAGGGTGAAGGAACGTCTCCTCTGCACAAAGGGGCAGAAGGAGCAGGAGCCACAGGGGAAGGTGCCCCATGTGCGACAGGGGTCGCGTCTGCGATCCCCCTTGTACTCGGTCTGGACCAGTTTTTGACCAATGGACCTGTATGTGACAGACTGTTTATTGGAGACAAATTTAGATAATGAGGAGTCATCTGTTAAGATGTCCCAATGCCTACCAAGAACTTTGAGTATGGTCTTGTGTTCTTTCGAATAGCTTGTAATCACGCAAACTATATGATCTTCTTGTTGCTTTTTGGACTTAAAAATTAAATCCCTGCGTTCCAGGTCCTTGACCTTATTGAAGGATTTTCGCAAGCAAGACTTGCTGTAGCCTCTCGCTAGAAAGCGCTCAGTCAAGACACCAGCCTCCACCCGGAAGTCGTCCAGGGTCGAACAGTTCCATCGAGCCCTAAGAAACTGGCTGTAGGGAATCGACCTCTTGAGCGACTCCGGCTCCGGGTGGAAGCTGGCAGCATGTAGAACGCTGTTGCCAGCTGTCTTTTTCCGAAAGAGCTTACTGTGCAAAAGACCATCCTCCCCCTTGAAGATTGTGACGTCCAAGAAATCAATCTGTCTCTCACTGGCCACCATGGTGAAAAACAGATTGAAAACATTCTGGTTCAAACAATCCAGAAAAGTCTTTAAGAGGTCCAGGGAGTCGTCCCAGACAAGAAAGACGTCGTCTATGTACCTCTGCCACATGAGTATGTGGCAGGTGTACACAGACAAAGCCTCGTCTGAGAAGACCGCCCGCTCCCACTCCCCCAGATACAGGTTGGCATATGTGGGGGCGCAACAGGTCCCCATAGCCACCCCCTGTACCTGGAGGTAGTGGGAGCCCTGGAAAACAAAAATGTTGTTGTTAAGGATGAATTGTAACATGGAAAGGATAAACTGGTCGAACGCCCAGTTGTCCATGCTCTTCTGGGCCAAAATCTTGCTGATGGCCTGTATACCCAAATTGTGCGGGATACTGTTGTATAAACACTCCACATCAATAGATGCAAGCAGAGCTGATTCGGGGACCTGCACGTTCTCCAGAATCTGCAAGAGGTGCCGGGTATCCCTGGTGTAGGAAGTTAGGCCTAGGACATATGGACGAAGGTAGGCATCAATGACTCTACTTATGCCCTCCGAGATGCTGCCGTTGCCCGAGACAATCGGCCTCCCTGGTGGGTCGTCCAAATTTTTATGCACCTTTGGGAGCGCGTACATGGTGGGAATTCTAGGATGGCGGGTACGGGCAAAATCCCAAATTTCTTTGGTGATAGTGCCAGCCATCCCGGCTTCATCCAAAAGGCGATAAAAAGTGTCATTGGACTTACCCACCAGGGAGGCGGACACCCGGCGGTACCATCTCGGGTCTTGAAGAATTTTGAGACACATAGAGACATATTTCTCATTGTCCATCAGGACAATATTGCCCCCCTTGTCGGAGGGCTTGATGGTGATGCTTGTATTGTCCTGAAGGGCCCTGAGAGCCGTCTGTAAAGTAGGACTCAGATTGTTGATTGATTTGCTGGCATGTATAGTCTGTAGGTCCTTAGTGACCCGTTTAACAAACAGTGCCAGGGAGGGGTTGGAATCAAAGGAGGGAAATTTCGAGGACCCTCTTCGGAGGCTAGATAGGGAGGGACCGGTGGAAGTGGAGTCTGCAAGGCCAGAGGCCCCCATCTCAGCCTCGTCCCAATCCTCAGAGCCATTCTCCAAAAGTAGGAGATTAAAGTCCTTGAGGGCCCTGAAATCCGCCGCCGTAAGTCCCGATTGGACCGTGGGTTCCTGATTTGCAGATTTGTCAAATATAGTTTTGAACAGGAGACGTCTCGCGAATAGGTGAATATCTTTAGTAAGTTCGAACTTGTCGAACGACCTGGTTGGGCAAAAGGATAGGCCCAAAGATAGGACCTTTCTTTCCTCCGATGTTAACACATGGGAGGAAAGGTTGACAATGTTTAGTCCTGCATCAGATTCAGGCTCAGATTGGAGCTCGATCTGAGCATGTAGGGCTCTAGTCCCTTCTGGCCGTTGGCTTTGGCCAGAGATCCCTTGCCTAAAAAAGGCCCATCGTTATTTTTGGGTCTGGCGCCCAGATCTCTCCCACTTTGCTGACTGGATCTCAAGTTTCTTTGCCCTGGCGCACTGCTATCGTTCTGACTGTTAGCCTTCGTTATATTTTCTGATTTGTTACCAGAGGGATTCACTCCCTTTGTGGATTTTTTATTTTGTTGAGCATTCTCTTCATTTGTCCCTTGTTCTCGGCGCTTGAAGGTTTTACCCTTACGTTTGGTCGGCCGGGGATCGGTAGAAGAGTGCGCTGACGAAGAGGAATATGACTGTGAATCGGATGAATACTCTGTTTTACCTTGGTGACTGGACCTTCCTGGATTCATAAAACGTCTTTTGGGGAATTTGTTGCCGTTGTGCCATTTATAGGCCTTACCTTCCCCAAAGGCGTTTTTGTCCCTCCAAAATTTTTTGTTCTTTTTGAGGAGGACAGTTTTGCCATATTTCTCCAAATGTTTCTTTGTTAGTTTCATAAGTAGTATAATGATTATGGCTTTTCAGAGGAGCAAGTTGTACATAGATATTTTTAACTTCCTCGTTATTCTTGGAGATCTGAGTTTCATATTCCCCCCGTAATAATCTCATTAAGTTGGCAGAACAATTGTTTAACTCCTTTTCCCATTCTTTTTTCAGTTCCGGAGATATCTGATCAAGAATGGGAAAGATTTGGATTCTGAGACCCATAGGGTTGATTTTTTCAGCTATGTATTTGTCAAAAAAATTGACCTGTAAGTGGAGAGTCGTTTTCTTCTCTAGGCTTTTGGTCAGATTTGAAAATAAGCAAAAGAGATCTGTCTCAGCCTGTTCTTTTTGATTGTAATCCTTATGTATGCTTGACATCAATGCATCCCAGCTATCGCCCAGCAAATCCCCCATGATAAAAGGAGAAAAAGAGAGAAGGGAAAAAAAAAAAAAAAACACACACCACCAATAACCACCTCACTAGAGATATTAAACTTGTCAGCAATAGAAAAATGTTAGCTTTGGTGGCTTGGGGGAGATTCTCCCACTGTCCAAAGAACAGAGAGATCGAGATCACCTCCAGGTCCACCAACAAATTTTCATATGTGCAGCGGTACTTGGCAGGTGGCCGTGGCCATATATCACAACTTTAGTACAACTGCTAGATATATTACAATGGCTACGGAGTGAAGAAAAAAAACCCCTAGTCATCAAAAAGGAAAAAAACCTTCATTACTAGGTAATTTTTCAGTGTTATGATACTTTGACAATTACTCAGTCATGCAACACTTTACCTATATTAATTCTATAACGTTTTATTGTTTGTTTTTGGTAGCAGTTAAGACCCATTTAGTGCCGGTTCACACTTCAGTGCGGCTGCTGAGATCGCATGTAATTCGGAGCGCACTGCTCCTTCATTACATGCGATTTCATGTGCGGTGCGAATTTCAGCCATACACTTTGTATGGCTGAATTCGCACTGCATCTGCACCAAAGATGCACAGGAGGCATTTTTTGAGCCGCATCAAAATCGGATCGCACAGTGGTTCACACTTGTGCGATCCGATTCTGTGCGTACTTGCAGATCGCACTGCGATATGCAATCAAACTGGGGGTGTTGTTACCTTTTAATTGACACCCCCTGCGTATCGCATATGGCAGTGTGAACTGCCAGATGTGCGGATGCATTGCGGGAACACGCTGCATATTCGCAGCGTTCCCGCATCGCACAAGTGTGAACCGAGCCTTATACTTGCATATGGGGATGTTTACAATTACCTGTGGGAGACTCAGCAGGGATCCCTGTGAATTGCTGCAGGCAGGAAGAGCCCCATTTAAAGCAATGGAAGCCTGACAGCACCCAAAGCTATTCACGGCTGTTTGCATGTTATTGCTCATGCATCAGCTACCTGTGAATGATTGGCCCTATATACAGACTGGCCCTAGATGCAGTTTTCACATTAAATGGGGCTTCCCACCTGCACATATTTGCTGGGATCCCTGTTGAGTTTCCCACAGGTAATCACAAATGGCCCTATTTGGAAGTGTAAATGGGGCTTAAAAGGCTAAGTTCGCCTTTTGGAACATGTTACATGTTCCATCTTTATTTAGTTCATTCACTAACTCTGCAGCTTTCAAACAGACAGCCCACGTGGAGGTATGGGATGAAAGCTGCAGGGCTTATTTACAGAAGCCAAAAAACACATAAAGTCCTACAAGGTCTCAAATAAAGGGATTTTCTCCACAACAAGGAAAACAGCACAAAAAACATTAAATGTATTGAAGCTCTACCCTTATAAATAAAGAATAATGTATCATGTAATAATAATAGTGTCTATATATATATATATATATATATATATATATATATATATATATATATATATATATATATATATATATATATATATATGCAACAGCTAGTAATGGCTGATACAGGGCCACATATGTGAGTTCATAAACCTTTAATTTCACAAAATAAAAAATACATGGAAAACAACCACATACTAAGACATATATAAGGACAAAAGACTCATAGCCTGACATTGGCTCAGCCCTATGTATAGTTGGTGACCAATGAATTAAGAAGTTCATAAATTAAGTCTTGCAGAAATGCAAATGTGGTATCTCTTCTCGTAATTTTAAAAGGTGTGGAAAGAATAAATGCACTCAGCTGGGATGACAAAAATGAGTTAAGGACAGCATGAAGACTCTGTGGTCCAGAGGAGACATTCAAAAGACACAATCACAGTGAATAAAGTCCATGTCTCCCTCACACAGATTCATGCATAGTATCAACAGTTCCACTGCTAATGTAAATGTGTGAGCTCACAAATGTGAAAATCATGAAGATCCAAAGGTCTCATGTAAACTAGATGTTTTAAAGGTAACAATGGCGCAAACTGTGTCCACTCTTGTAGTTTGCTATTCAAGTCACCTTGTTTGCAGAAGCTTGACATTGCACGCCTGATCCACAATCACATGTACAATGTTTTCCAGGTTCCTGCAGAAAATAAATAAGAATGCACTTTTTTTTTTTTTGCAAAATTATGCACTTTTTTTCCTGGAAAGGTGAACTTCTCTTTTCATAACCACAAAATTAAAAAAATAAAAAACAAAATAAAAATACCATAGCAGTAGAAACAATGTAGAAAGTAGACACCCCAATAATTGGTGGCAGGGAAGGGATTTCCAGCTGATTGACAGCCTCAGCTCTGTTCATGGGTGCTATGTGAAGGGGGGGAGGGGGAAATTCCTTCCTTCCAATCAGCTTTCTGAGTGTTATTTTAGCTCTCCATCCCCTTTTATTCCTCTTACTTCGGATAAGCTGTATACATTCTTAGTTACATAGTTAGTCTGAAAAAAGACACAAGTCTTATCTAGCTTAGCCAACAAAAAACAAAAAGACAACACAACCATACAATCCCATATACACAATCATATAACCACAGTCAGGGGCTGACTGGAAACTTTTGGCCCAGGGGGCAAATACAGTCCAGAGGCCCATGGTGCAGTGACCCGCCCCCCCCCACTCTCCCTCTCCCTGGCCTCCTCCTGACCCCCATTCCAGGCTGAAGCTCCGCTCCGAGTACTCTCTACTCACCGGCCAAATCTGGGTTCCCAACCATGTCGGCAGGGGGCGGTTGGGGGGAGCTGGGACAGCTCGGTTGGGGCTGCCTGGAGGAGGAGAGTCTCCAGTGGGGCATGGAACTGGCCTTCTCTAAAACACAGTTTACACCATCCATGCTGGAGGGGAGGTCTGCGCTCTGTCCTGGTCTTTATCCTGCACTCAGTAGGTCAGTAATGGGGACTATTTACTTCTCTTCACCAGGAATCCTTTAGGCATGTCTGTGGCAGAAGTGGTGCAGCCTTTTTTACGGAGCAATTGCCCCCCTGCCCCCTGGCCCAGTCCTCCCCTGACCACAATTGATCCACAGGAAGGCGATAGACCCCAGCAAAGCATGATCCAAT
Organism: Pelophylax lessonae; assembly: GCF_965119305.1. NCBI lineage: Eukaryota > Metazoa > Chordata > Amphibia > Anura > Ranidae > Pelophylax > Pelophylax lessonae. The sequence continues at coordinate 62,247,031 of NC_138780.1, forward strand.
TTGCTACAGCAAGGGAAAAAATTTCTTCCTGATCCCCCGAGAGGCAATCGGATATTCCCTGGATCAACTTTCTCTGTCGCTCATTGACAGACGTAGACCTCGTTGATTAATAACAACTCGGGTTATACTGCCCTCTACAGGAGTAGGACTAGACAGGAAAGAAAACGTTCTGGCCACACCCTAGGGGCAGTCCCAGAGGGTATATCCTCTCACTTCCTGCTACAGCAAATCATTTTTTTTCTGTCTAGTTAGGAGTAAGGACCTAGATGCCTTGCTAGGATCTTCGGTCCTGGCAGGATTTTTTTTTTAGAAAGATTTTTTTTTTTAGACCGCTTTTTTCTCCAGTGTTCCTGTGAGATCTTCAAGCAAGAAAGCTGGAACTGGGCGACGGGCTGGATGTTGAGATCCAGTGGTCACCTCAGTTCAGCCTACGAGCGCGTGCAGGCCATAGCTCCACGCTGGGTCGGCCGCGACATAGTCCCACTGGACGGGGACTGACCCTGCGAGTTAAACGTCTCGCCTGGACACCAATGACCAACAGAGTCACGGCGTCCGTATTGGTCGACAGCCCCCCCACCCCGGTGGAGAGGGGTTCTGTCAGGAGTTGGCGCCCGCCTGGTTCCGGTATGGTGAGTAGAATGTTCCCCCTCTCCCCCCTGTCGGGTTTGTGGTCGACGCGGGCCCCTCTCTGGGATGGTAGGATGGGTCTCCCCTCTATCCTATAACAGGTCACAGATCCCCCAATTTGAGTGTGATTGTTTGTGAATAGTAACAAGGAGGCTTGGTTTGGGAGCTGACAATCTAAGGTCATTGTAAGACTGTAAGGGTGACTGAAGTCAGTGGCAGTACAAAAGGGCATTACTATTGAAGTAGAAGGTATCCTACCTGTCAGAGTGTGTACACAGGCCGATGCCTATGCCTGAGTTACTGCAGTCCAGATCGCCATTCCTCCAGCAACCGGTCACTTCCACGGGCTGCACAGCCTCCCGATGGCCCACGGAACGCATGCGGCCCGCCAGGGTCCTATACCGCCGGCCAGGCTTATCACCATTCAGGGTGAAGTTTGTGGGGCCGAGGCACTCCCGCAGGCCGCCAGGCCGAATACATACTTCCCGCAGGCCGCTGCTAGCCGCCGCTATCCTACACAGGCCGCCGTCATTGTTTTGCAGATCGCACGAGGCCTCCATATTGGCGTAGCCTCGTGTCTCCAGCATGGGGGCGGCCATGTTTGAGGTTACCAAACACCTCGAGGAGCTAGGGGGAGGCGCCGGAAGGCGTGTAAAGGGGCAGAGCCGCCTCCTTGGCCCAGGGAAAGCAAGCCAAAGACTTCCTGTCTGTAACAGACAGTGCTGGAAGCAAGTTGATAAGAAACTTCTGTGCATCAGGTGAGCTTGGGGTCTCTCTCTCTCTCTCTTTCTGAGGGGTCCAAGCAGGTAGACTGAGGGGCGATATTGCGCTGGGGGACTAAGAAAAAAAAAAAAAAGTTTTTTTCTTGCAATTTATTTTTTTGTGTTTGCTGGCAAGTGTCTTGTTACATGAACCCTGCCACACATGTATCCCCACCTGATCCCCTCAGGGTGGCCGCAGGACCCTCCAGTACCTCATTTGTGATGATGCATTATCAGCAGTTTTGGAGTCTTTGGTATCCCGGGTGTAGGTAGCCTGTCAGGGACGTGGGGCAAGAAGAGCGACCCCCGCCTACCCCTATGTCATCTGATACTTCAGATACGGATTCTGAGCTGGTCATTGCAGCCCCTTTTCTGGGGTTGTTGTCTCAGGTACAGTCTCCTCAGACAGTGAGGAGGACGCGTCTGCCTCCGCCATAGCACAAGAAGCGTTGGTGGAAGCACTAGTTGTGTCTGCCCGGGAAACCTTAAATCTTGAGGTTACACCGGCAGAGGTAGCTGAGACTCATATTCCTTCTTTGGTACTAGCAAGCCTACCAAAATGATGAAGGGTTTCCCTTGCTCAAATGGGGTCGTCCGTAAACGAGCCCCTGCTATTTCCAAACGCATTGCTAGGCGCTATCATTTTGAGGAATCCCTCATTACAAAGATGGACGGTACCACCAATAGTGGACTCACCGATTTCCAGACTATATAAAGCCACTGTTATCCCGTTGGATTGACAGAATGGACCCCACCCATCTCTAGGGTGGGGGGACGTCTTCACCGGTTTCCGGATCCAGGGCTTTCCAGAATCCCGGATAAAGGGGTTCGCAAGGTCATATGGTCGGGATACAAGATCGAGTTTCGATCACTTCCACCGGTGCGATTCTTCCCTTCCAATATTCAAAATCCCAGGGTCACTTAAAAAGCTTTGCGGGGGACAGCTTGATGCAACAAGCAGTGGTAGTTCCCATTCCTTGGAGGAGTTCTAGTCGAACCTGTTCACAATGCCCAGGAAAAAGGGCTAGGTGCGTCCAATTCTGGTCTTGGAAGAGATGGAGTCCATCCATACAGTGGTGGCCTCCCTGCATCAGGGGGATTTCCTGGCGTCCATAGACATTTAGGGTGCCTATCTTCATATCCCCATCTTCGCAGGACATCAGCGTTTTCGTTGCTTTTCCCAAAGTTTATCCCTGGTTCCCACCAGGAGACTGAACTATCTGGGCCTAATTTTGGATACATCCTTGGCAAGAGTGTTTCTCCATGCGGAGAAACTCCAGAAGATTCAGTCAATGATTCGGATGTTGCTGTCCGTCAACTAGCTGGGATTGATGGTCGCCTCTTTAGAGGCAGTACCGTTTGCCCAGTCTCATACCCGAATTCTCCAAAGAGGAGATTCTTCTCATATGGAATCGGAATTTCCGATTCCCTGGACAATCGGATCCGATTGAGCGAGCGGACCAGGGAGGCTCTGGTCTGGTGGCTTCGGTCTCCGATGCTCAGCCAGGGGAAGTCATTTCTTCTGATAAATTCCAGGTCACCGATAAATGTGTTGGAACTGAGAGCGATCAGACTTTGTCTGATTTACTGGACCGAGCAGCTCCAGGGCAGCCCGGTTCGGATCCAATCGGACTATGCCTCGGTCATGACTTATGTCGATCACCAGGGGGCACCAAGAGTGCCCTGGCGGCCATAGTAGTGGCCAACATTCCTATTGGGGTAACAGTTGTTCCAGTTCTCTCCGCGATATTTATCACGGGGGTGGACAGGCAGATTATTTCAGCCGTCAGATTCTGGATCAAGAGGAATAGTCTCTTCATCTTCATCCAGAGGTATTTTACCAGCTGTCCCTTCATTGGGGCACCCCGGAGATGGATCTGTTGGCAGGTTGGCTCAACAGGGCTCGCGCCCGCGATCCTCTAGCGGACGCAGCAGACGCGCTGAGCGCCCCGTAGGGGAAGTATCAGCTACTGTATGTCTTCCCCCTTCTCAAGTTACTGCTGAGATTTCTCCGCAGGATAGAGGTGGAGGGAACTCCAGTTATCCCGGTAATTCCCGGGCTAGCCTCGTCAAGCCGGGTACGCCGACTTGGGCAAGACTAGTCGCGGACGCTCCTTGGAGACTTCTTCTCAGGGAGGATCTGCGGTCTCAAGGACCGATCTTCCATCGTGCTTTACAGTCGCTGGCTTTAACGGCCTGGCCATTGAGACCCAGGTACTGAAGGACAAGGAATTGTCAGCTTCAGTTATTCCTACTCTAATTAAAGCAAGAAAAGCGACTTCCAGCAAAGTCTATTATCGCACATGGAAGGCTTACATTGCGTGGTGTGAATCGTAGGAGTTTTCCCCCACGTACCTATTCGGTGACCCGAATCTTGTTTTTTTCTGCAAAAGGGGGTTGAGCAGAAACTATCCTTGAGCACTATCAAGGGTCAGGTTTCAGCGTTAGCAATCTTCTTCCAGAAGCCTCTGGCTACTCATTCCTTGGTGCGGAATTTCATCCAGGAGGTGCAGCACTTGGCTTCGCCAGTGCGCGCGCCCTTACCACCCTGGGATCTTAATTTGGTGTTGTCGGTTCTTCAGAAACCTCCCTTTGAAAATATCAGGGAGATTCCCTTGCTTACATTATCCCAGAAGGTGGCCTTCTTGGTGGCTATCCCTTCTGCACGCAGGGTGTCAGAACTGGCTGCATTATTGTGTCATTCCCCATATCTGGGGATTCATAGGGAGAAGGTAGTTCTTCATCCGAAGCCATCTTTTTTTCCTAAGGTGGTTTTCAGACTTTCATCTGAATGAAGATATTGCTACCTTCCTTGTGTCCTAAGCCCAGTCATCCTAGGGAATGTGCGTTGCATTCCTTGGATGTGGTGTGGGCAATCAGGGTATACCTGAAGACTACGGAATCGTTCCGTAAGACGGATTCACTTTTTGTGATCACGGATGGCCCCAGAAAGGGGTTGCCTGCATCTGCCGCGACTATCTCCAGATGGATTAGACAGACGGTGGTACAGTCTTATTCTATTTAGGGTCGGAATCCTCCGTTCCTTGTTAAGGCGCACTCCACTCGAGCGCTCAGTACTTCCTGGGCCTACCGCCATCAGGCGTCAGTGGTCCAGGTGTGCAAGGCGGCTACCTGGTAGTCGGTGCATACCTTTACAAAATTTTATAAAGTTCATGTGATGGCATCGGTGGATGCCTCATTTGGCCGCAAGGTTTTGCAGACCACAATTTGAGGAGACCGGTGGTCTACCTCGAGGGTTTTTTTCCGTTGGAATTTCTGTTGAGTCTCATCTTTTGTTTGATGAGCCTTTTAAACTTCTAGTTGGCACCGATTGGGCCTTCTAGATTGGATTTTGATTTCCATTTTCCCACCCCTCATTTGTGGTACTGCTTTGGGACGTCCCGAGTTGTTATTAATCAACGAGGACTACGTCTGTCAATGAGCGACAGAGAAAAATGGATTTTTGTAAAATCTTACCATAAAATCCTTTTCTCTTAAGCTCATTGACAGAAGTAGTACCCGCCCCTCTGTTTTTGAGTTGGGTTGGGTTAAATTCTCTAAACACTGCTTTGTGACATAACTGATTTGCTGTAGCAGGAAGTGAGAGGATATACCCTCTGGGACTGCCCCTAGGGTGTGGCCAGAACGTTTTCTTTCCTGTCTAGTCCTACTCCTGTAGAGGGCAGTATAACCCGAGTTGTTATTAATCAACGAGGACTACGTCTGTCAATGAGCTTAACCACTTAAGCCCCGGAGGATTTGGCTGCTAAAGGACCAGGGGTTTTTTTGCGATTTTTTACTGCGTGACTTTAACGGACAATTGCGCGGTCGTGCGACGCTGTACCTAAACGAATTTGACGTCCTTTTTTTCCCACAAACAGAGCTTTCTTTTGGTGGTATTTGATCACCTGTGCGATTTTTTGATCACGCGCTATAAACAAAAAAAGAGCGTAAATTTTGCAAAAATAACAATATTTTTCACATTTTTTTATATGAAATTCCCCAAAAAAAAAAGTAAAAATCAAAATTTTTTAACATTTTTCGGCCAATTTGTTTTATGCTACCTATGTTTGGTAAAAAAAATCGTAAAAAGCGTATTTTGATTGGTTTGCGCAAAAGTTATCGCGTTTACTAACAAAGAGAAAGATTTTTGTCATTTTTGGTGTTTTTTTTTTTAACGCGTAATGGCGGCGATCTGCGATTTTTTTTTCGGTACTGCGACATTGCGGCGGACAGATCGGACCCTTGACTGACATTTTTGACACTTTTGGGGTTACCAGTGACATTACTGCAGTAATCAGTGCTATACATATGCACTGTTACTGCAAAAATGACACTGGCAGGGAAGGGGTTAACTTTATTGGACAGGGAGGGGTTAAGTGTGTCCTAGGGGCGTGCTTTCTACTGTGTAGGGACATTGCTATTGGTGTAAAAGCAAAGATCAACCGTTCTACTATGTAGAACGGTCAGATCTTTACTTTTACACAGGGAGAACTGACAGGCAGCTTGTTTACACAAGCTGCTCTGTCTTTCTCCCTTCACAGGAGCGATCGCAGTGTGACTGGCGGACATCGAGTCCGCCGGTCACACGCACTGACTTGCCTGTGAACGAGCCGCGGCGGGCGCGCGCCTCGGCGGGCGCGCGCCCGCCCGCTATAGGCTCGCAAGTCAGTGACAGGCGAGTGATGTACCGATACGTCACTCTGCCTGGCCGGGGCTGACCGCCGCAGTATATAGTCGTGCGGCGGTTGGCAACCGGTTAAGAGAAAAGGATTTTACGGTAAGATTTTACAAAAATCCATTTTTACCTATAAATATTAGTGACAAAAAGGTGATACACAGCACAAATTAGGGTAGGCCAAAATAAAGTGACTGGTGCTTAAATAGTATGTGTATAAGTAATAAATAAAATTGTGCAATAGTGTAACCTTAATTGATTACCAGCTTCACCCTGACATGAAATAAAGTGCTTCAATAGTGTAAACCAAGTATAAATATATAGAGCAGAAATATGTACGTAATTAATTGTGCATAAAGCACAATGTATAAATCAATAAAACTTGCAATGTATAATATATAAATACATATAATAAATAAATGAATAAATAAATAAAGTCCCAAACAGATTCAGTTCTTTAAGCAAGTAACCAGTGAAGGTGCAGTGTGCTTAGGTGCTCCTTAATATGCAAATTGGTGACAATCCGTGCAAAAAAATAAGATGCAATGGTGTGAGGATCCACTCCCTATGGACTTCCACTTACCAGACTTCCAGGACCCCTTAGCAATATTGCATGTGGGTCAAACGCACTTAGTCCGGTGTGGAGTGGGCTCTTTTCTTTTAGGGCTGATCTTTTGGACTCCAGTAAACAATCTTTCCTCGGCGGGTCACTAGATATGGGACCATATGGAAGGAAGACTCAGAATAGTGTAATCCCGTTTCAACGATTTATTAAAAAATATATAAAATAACACTCACATTTTCCAGAGTAATAAAAAGCCTTTGTGGTAGTATAATCTCCTACGCAAGAGGATACTTATGGACTTGCAGTGTCTGCACGGGCTGCGCTGGTCCCAACTTGCATTACACCGCAACCGTAAGTGACGTATACTTCAAGCGTAAAACGTAAATTGCGTCAACGCGTTTCACCCTCCTCCAGGGCGTTATCAAAGACGTATCTCCGGCTACGATGAGGCAGGTATTCATTTCTTTTTTAATATACATGTCGCTTGGTTCATAGCTGCACCGGCTTTAGATATACATGTTCAGAGTTTGCTCCCCCAATTTTTTGCTTGTTTATTATATATATACCTCCTCCTCCAATCAGCATGCATTTTGACTTCCTGTTCCTGGATCATCTTAACAAACTTGTTTGTTTAGTAACCCACACATTCATTTTGCTATAAGCGTCCGTTTGATGGTCATTTGCCTAACAATTTTATGCATTCGCTTAACCGGTTGCCGACTGCGCACAGTATATTTACTGCGGCAGTCGGCCCCGGCCAGGCAGAGTGACGTAGGTCTACGTCGCTCGCCTGTCACTCCTTCTAGAGCCAATAGCGGGCGGGCGCGCGCCCGCTGAGGCGCGCGCCCGCCTCGGCTCGTTCACGGAGGAGTGCGGGAGTGTGACTGGCGGACCCGATGCACTGATTACTGCAGTAATGTCACTGGTACCCCCAAAAGTGTCAAAAATGTCAGTCAAGGGTCCGATCTGTCCGCCGCAATGTCGCAGTACCGCAAAAAAAATCGCAGATCGCCGCCATTACTCGTTAAAAAAAAAAACACCAAAAATGACAAAAATCTTTCCCTTTGTTAGTAAACGCGATAACTTTTGCGCAAACCAATCAAAATATGCTTTTTGCGATTTTTTTTTTACCAAACATATGTAGCATAAAACAAATTGGCCGAAAATATTAAAAAATTTTGATTTTTACATTTTTTTTGGGGGGAATTTCATATAAAAAAAAGTGAAAAATATTGTTGTTTTTGCAAAAATTACGCTCTTTTTTTGTTTATAGCGCGTGATCAAAAAATCGCACAGGTGATCAAATACCACCAAAAGAAAGCTCTGTTTGTGGAAAAAAAAGGACGTGAAATTCGTTTAGGTGCAGCGTCGCACGACCGCGCAATTGTCCGTTAAAGTCACGCAGTAAAAAATCGCAAAAAAAACCCTGGTCTTTTAGCAGGAAAATCCTCCGGTGGTAAAGTGGTTAAAAAGACTAAAGATTATAATGTATTATTATTAAATATTACTGTTTAGTCTTTAGAACTATCCATTATGTTTATATGTATATTTGCTATGGTTTAAGATGATCCAGGTGGAACTTCCTGTTGGGTGTAGTTGAGGTTGAGTACACCCAACAGGAACAGGAAGTCAAAATGCATGTTGATTGGAGGAGGAGGTATATATAATACCTGTGTTATCGTAGCCGGAGATACATCTTTGATAACGCCCTGGAGGAGGGCGAAACACGTCAACGCAATTTCCGGTTTACACTTGAAGTATACGTCACTTCCGGTTGCGGTGTAATGCAAGTCGGGACCAGCGCAGCCCGTGCAGACATTGCAAGTCTGGAAGTCTCTTTTGCGTAGGAGATTATACTACCACAAAGGCTTTTTATTACTCTGGAAAATGTGAGTGTTATTTTATATAATTTTTAATAAATTGTTGAAACAGGATTACACTATTCTGAGTCTTCCTTCCATATGGTCCCATATCTATTGACCCGCCGAGGAAAGATTGTTTACTGGAGTCCAAAAGATCAGCCCTAAAAGAAAAGAGCCCACTCCACACCGGACTAAGTGCGTTTGACCCACATGCAATATTGCTAAGGGGTCCTGGAAGTCTGGTAAGTGGAAGTCCATAGGGAGTGGACCCTCACACCATTGCATCTTATTTTTTTGCATGGATTGCCACCAATTTGCATATTAAGGAGCACCTAAGCACACTGCACCTTCACTGGATACTTGCTTAAAGAACTGAATCTGTTTGGGACTTTATTATATGTATTTATATATGCACCATTGCAAGTTTTATTGATTTATAAATTGTGCTTTATGCACAATTAATTACGTATATGTTTCTGCTCTATATATTTATACTTGGTTTACACTATTGAAGCACTTTATTTCATGTCAGGGTGAAGCTGGTAATCAATTAAGGTTACACTATTTCACAATTTTATTTATTATTTATACACATACTATTTAAGCACCAGTCACTTTATTTTGGCATACCCTAATTTGTGCTGTGTATCACCTTTTTGTCACTTTTAGAATACAAGTATTTTTGAACAGCAGCATTTTGGTTTGAGGGTAAAAACATATGTATCCATAGCGCAGTATTCTATTATTTTTTTTGATCTATAAATATTAGTACCCAGTTATATTATATACACCCAGGAAAGAATCCAGGCCTTTTTTAAAGCAATCTACTGAGCTGGCCAGAACCACCTCTTGAGGGAGTCTATTCCACATTTTCAAAGCTCTTACTGTGAAGAAACCTTTTCGTATTTGGAGACGAGATCTCTTTTGCTCTAGGTGTAAAGAGTGCCCCTTGTCCTCTGTGATGACCTTAAAGTAAATAACTGAACACCAAGTTCACTATATGGACCCCTTATGTATTTATACATATTGATCATATCCTGTCATGTACCTGGGTGTCCTTGAACTGGGAGGTTCCCGGTTTTGCAGCCTACAGGGAAGCTCTGCAGTCTTTGCAGTGATTTTCCAGCCTGATGCATTGCTTTGGACTCACGAACCACACCTGCTGCCAGCTGCAAACAATGTACAATTTAACCAGCACATAAATAACAGGACTTCCTGTTACTCAGTGCCCGTTTGTTTGGATTATCTCCCTGGGTGTGCTGTATGCTCTGTGACTCTGATTATCGTGTATGAACTTTTGCCTGAATTCTTGACTCCTCTCCTGCCTGCCGATTCTGTACTTCACTGCCAGCTTGTGTATGACCTCTGCCTGCCTGACCATTCTTTGGATTTCGTTTGTATACCACTTTGCCCGATCTGTTGCTGGCCCAACCTCCCTGACTACGTTTTCACCTGAATCCTAAGCACTCAAACTTCACTTCGGATGGCGGACTTTACCTCACAGGTACCTGACATAACAAACGGGCCACAATGACAGTGGATCCTGCTGAGATTGTTAAAGCGCTTACATGTCAGGGACAATTGATTGGAGCTTATGAACAGAATCTTTCTTCTCTGGACGCTAAGCTAGATGAACTTTCTGCTATGCTAAATTCTTGTTTGCCTGGCTCTTCTGTATCTGTCCAGACTACTGTTCCAATCCAACCCACCTCTTCTGTGCCACTCAAACTTCCCTTACCTGAAAAGTTTGGTGGTGATACAGAGGACTGAAGAGGTTTTTGTCGTTTGAACTTCCGCAACAACCCTGGGGTTTTCAGGACTTCTTCTGCCAAAGTGACTTTTGTAAGTTCATTGTTAAAGGGGGAAGCCCTGGCATGGGTCTCTCCTTACCTGGAACGTATAGATCCTGTGCTGCAAGACTCTGATAGATTCTGGCTTCTCTTCAGACTGTATTTGTCAAGTTGGATAGAGCTTCTGCAGCTGAGTGCTCACTTTTGGAATACAACAAGGTAACAGGACTTATAAATAAAAATGTGCTGCGCTATAGTATGGTGATAAGTGAAATCACTAAAAGTGATGGTAATTGACGTAGTGTTTGTGAAAAAGGAACCTGAAATTAATCAGTGGACCCTAATATATTATAAATATAAAATACTGTGCAAAAAAAAAAAAAACAATCAATAATCTATTGTGTCACAAAACATATAGTGCAAAATACAAAGAGGAGATATAGAGACAAGAGGATATTTTAAATCTCAGTTAGATCCCAATAAAGTCCATGTATTGAAGCACAGAGGAAATTTCAAGAGAATCAGCCACAGAATCCCAGGGAATGCATCCACACAACTCCTTGTGAAGATAGGGAAAAACACAGATGTGCAAATCACCCAAAGAAATCAAATGGCTGCTTACCAAAGAGAGTTGGTCTCTCAAACTAATGAGTGGACCTAAAACAGCTTGTATGTAATACCAGAGATGGCCACAAGATGTCTCCTTACAGGCTCAGAAAGCGATATCCACATGGTAGGGAAAAGATATATAGCAGGGACATAGCGTAACTCCGCATTTAAAAACGTTTATTTCAATAAAAGACAGATAAAACACTCACATTTTCATTGTATTCTCAAGGCATGTAGCGGTTTACAAATAGCCACGCCGGGAGCGAACAAACATCTCCCACGCTGTTGGTATCGATAGTAGCCGGCTGTTGGGGGCGTGGTCACGGCACGTCTGAGTCACCCGACCGGTTTCATCATACGCTTGACGTCATCCCCTGAAGCGTATGACGAAACCGGTCGGGTGACTCAGACGTGCCGTGACCACGCCCCCAACAGCCGGCTACTATCGATACCAACAGCGTGGGAGATGTTCGTTCACTCCCGGCGTGGCTATTTGTAAAGCTCTACATGCCTTGAGAATACAATGAAAATGTGAGTGTTTTATCTGTCTTTTATTGAAATAAATGTTTTTAAATGCGGAGTTACACTATGTCCCTGCTATATATCTTTTCCCTACCATGTGGATATCACTTTCTGAGCCTGTAAGGAGACATCTTGTGGCCATCTCTGGTATTACATACAAGCTGTTTTAGGTCCACTCATTAGTTTGAGAGACCAACTCTCTTTGGTAAGCAGCCATTTGATTTCTTTGGGTGATTTGCACATCTGTGTTTTTCCCTATCTTCACAAGGAGTTGTGTGGATCCATTCCCTGGGATTCTGTGGCTGATTCTCTTGAAATTTCCTCTGTGCTTCAATACATGGACTTTATTGGGATCTAACTGAGATGTAAAATATCCTCTTGTCTCTATATCTCCTCTTTGTATTTTGCACTATATGTTTTGTGACACAATAGATTATTGATTGTTTTTTTTTTTTTGCCCAGTATTTTATATTTCTAATATATTAGGTTCCTTTTTCACAAACACTACGTCAATTACCATCACTTTTAGTGATTTCACTTATCACTATACTATAGCGCAGCACATTTTTATTTATAATTCATTTGGGTTTTTTCTATGATTCCTTTGTGCAGCAGCTTTTCCTAATTATTTTTCACACATTAATTATTTAAATTAGCGCAGAAAAATCCACCACTTCACAAGGTAACAGGACTGTGGCTCAGTATGCTATTGAGTTCCGTACCCTGGCGGCTGAGACCAAATGGGACTTAGGGGCAGCTTTCCGTAAAGGTCTTGCAGATCGCATTAAGGAAGAATTGGTCTATAAGGACTCCCTAGTTTTCAAGGTTTCTATTTGAACCTGTTTATTGTTCCCAGGAAGGAGGGCAAGGTGCGTCCAATTCTGGACCTCAAGGCACTAAACTGCTTTTGCGGGTACAGAAGTTCAGAATGGGATCCATTTGCACAGTGGTGGCGTCCCTACATCAGGGGGATTTTCTCACAGACATCATCAAGGATGCTTACCTTCACATCCCCATCTGAATCGCCCATCAGCGCTTCCTCCGCTTTGCCGTGGGCGAGGAGAATTATCAATTTATGGCGTTACCCTTTGGTCTCACCTTCCCTCCCCGGGTCTTCACAACAGTGTTGGCCCGGTTCTAGCATAACTGCGTCAGTGGGGGATCGCGATACTGGAGTATCTGGACGATCATCCTTTGCGAGCAGAGTCTTCGATTGCTCTGTTGGCCAACTCTGAGATCACTCTGCAAACGCATTCGGTTGGATTCTGAATCTTCAGAAGTCTGCTCTGGCTCCGTCCACGAGCCTGGAATATTTGGGACTGACTCTGGACTCAGCCTTGGCCAGAGTGTTTTCTCCCTCTGGCAAAGCTTCAGAAGTTGCAGGAGGCGATTTGGCTTCTGCTGTCTAGCAGACAGTCATCTCTTCGGACTTGCAAATGGGTGCTGGGCCAGATGGTGTCTACTTTCGAGGCTGTTCCGTTTGCACAGTTCCACACGAGATCTCTTTAAAAAAAGGAGATTCTGGTGAAAGGGAACAAGGATCCTCAGTATCTGGACAATCCTGACTCTGTTAAGAAGGCGCACAAGGGGGTACCTGGTTTGGTGGCTGCGCTCTCCGGCTCTTCTTCAGGGAAAATATTTTCTTCCCCTGTACTGAACGGTTGTCACCACGGATGCCAGCCTATCCGGTGGGGAGGCATTCTTGCCAGGGAGTGTGCTTAAGGGATCTGGATTCTGGAAGAGTGCAGACTACTGATCAATGTACTGGAGCTCCAAGCGATCAGGCTTTGTCTGGATCATTGGACAAATTGTCTCCAAGGGTGTCCAGTACAGATTCAATCAGACAATGCCACGACCATGTAATATGTCACTCACCAAGGGGGCACAAGAAGTGTCCTGGAGGCTTGGCAAGTAGCCGCATTCTAATTGGGCAGAATGGTTCATTCCAGCCATCTCTGCTGTGTACATTCCAGGAGTGGAAAATTGGCAGGTGGACTATCTCAGTCGACAGGCGTTAGACCGAGGAGAATGCTCACTTCATCCGGAGGTGTTCCGTCAGTTGTGTCTCCGGTGGGGGACTCCCGAGGTGGATCTGTTGGCCTCTCCCCTCAACAGGAAAGTACAGAGGTTTGTGGCATGGTCTCTGGATCCTCTAGCCGACGCCGCAGATGCCTTATTGAATCCCTGGAGTCATTATCGTCTGATATACACCTTTCCTCCTTCTCAAGCTTCTGCTGAGATTCCTGTGCAGGATCTAGGCAGAAGAGATTCCAGTCATCCTAGTGGCTCCGGATTGGCCTCCCTGGTCTTGGTACGCCGATCTGGTGCGGCTGGTCGCCGATGCTCCAGGGAAGATCTGTTGTCTCAAGGACCGATCTTCAATTCCTGCTTTGCAGTCGCTGGCTTTGACATCTTAGCTGTGGAAAGCCTGGTGCTGAAGGATAGAGGGTTGTCTGATGTTTTAAAAGCTAGAGAATCTCTAATTCCAGGAAGATTTACCACTGTACTTGGAAGACCTACTGTACATTGCGTGGTGTTAGTCCCTTGGGGTTCACCCATGCTCCTTTTCGGTAACTCGGATCTTGGCTTTCCTCCAGCGAGGGGTCGAGCAGCGTTTGACCTTAAGTACCATCAGGGGCCAGGTTTCGGCCTTGGTGATTTTCTTTCAACATCCATTGGCCAAACACACCTTGGTGCGTACCTTTCTCCAGAGAGTAAGACACTTAACTCCACCAGTACAGTCTTAATTGCCGCCGTGGGACCTCAATTTGGTGTTATCAGTTCTTCAGAAACCTCCCTTTGAAAATATTCGGGAGATTCCCCTGCTTATGTTGTCCCAGAAGGTGGCCATTTGGTGGTTATTACTTCTGCACGCAGGGTGCCTGAGCTGGCGGCGCTGTCTTGTCGTTCACCTTATCTAGTGGTTCACAGGGATAAGGTGTTTTTTCGACCATGTCCGTCGTTCCTTCCAAAGGTCGATTTTCATCTGAATGAAGACATTGTGTTGCTCTCCCTGTGTCCTAAACCTAAGCATTCTAAGGCAGTTGTCTTGCATTCCCTGGATGTGGTTCGGGCAATCAGTGTGTACCTGGCAGCTACGGAGTCGTTTAGGAAGTCAGACTCACTGTTTGTTCTCACGGATGGACATCCCAAGGGGCTGGCTGCTTCTGCTGCAACCATTTCCAGATGGATCAGACAGACTGTGGTTCGGGCTCATTCTATTAAGGGTCAGGTTCCTCCTTTGCCTGTCAGGGCGCACTCTACTCGGGGGCTTAGTGCCTCCTGGACCTTCCATCATCAGGCGTCAGTGGTGCAAGTTTGCAAGGTGGCCACTGGTAGTCTGTGCACACATTCACAATGTTTTATAAAGTGGATGTGTTGGCATCTGCGGATGCTGCTTTTGGCCACAGTTTTGCAGTGTGCTGTTTAGAGGACTTGTCCTCTTTGAGGGTGTTTCTTTTCAGGAGAGCTTCATTTGTTCTCAGTTGAGCTCCATGTTACCTGTTTGGCAATGTTTAGCCTTGTGGAAGTTTGTTTCTGCTGTTCCCACCCCTCATATTTGACACTGCTTTGGGACGTCCCTACGGTCACAAAGATGAAGAGCTATGTCCATCAATGAATGAAAGAAAAAATAGGATTTTTGACTTACCGTAAAATTCTTTTCTCTGATGTTGATGTCCTGTATTGCTGAGTTATCTTCAAAACACATACCCCACAGCGTATCCAGTGTTGTACAGCTGTTTGGGTGACATAACCCAGGTCCCACACCACCGTCTTGGTCCTCTTCAGCTGGCAGCCAGCTCCCAATGACATGCCAGACCGGCCTCCAGACGATCCATATCCCTGGTCCTGCAGTCTCCTGGGAGATGTAATATCAGTATACCAGGTAGCTGCAGGACCAAATACCACATATAATGGCCTAGGTCAGAATTAAAATGAAAAGCTAAATGAACAGGGAGGAGACATTATTTGTGATTGTTGGGGGGGGGGGGGGTATGAAATGGAACAAACTTCCCTTTTGGTCTTCCACTTTAAGGCTTGCTGCCTGCCTCTGTTAAAGAATAGCCTTCTGCTTTGTTAGTGTTAGGCTACTAGAGGTAGGACATATACCCGGTGATCTATTGTATAGCTCAATAAACTACTAAAGAAAAATATTTTTACAGTAAATGCATGGTGGATTAATTTCAAAGTGAACATATGCTGCTTTTACAGGTGCTCATCCTGTGGCTAAATACCTTGGCTCTGTGGACTACAAATACAATTACCTCTTCCAGGATCCAGCCTGGAGGGACCTATTTACAAAATTGGATGCACAAACTTCAGGTAAGAGTTTGATCAAGGACTATTTAAAAAAAGTGATGTACTGCTTCGTGTAGACACAACTATACTTTTTAAAGTTCTTCCGCTGCACCAGTGACTGGTTATATTCATCTCTATGCGTTAATGGATTTATCATTAAGACATGATACTGATAAGAAAAGGAGTAGATGTTGGATTTCAAAAGTTAAAATTGCTTTACATTCTGTGACTGCCACGGTCTGTCTTCATCTTGTGTAGTTTCTGAGTGTCAGCTTCACTTAAGTGGAAGTAACCTCACTTTCCTTGGAGTTGCAGAACATACTGGCAGAGAATTTTCAGTATTTACATTTCAGTAACTGAAATTTCAGTATTTACTTTTCAGTAACTGTAGGTGGATCCAAACTGACTTGTTTTATGAGTATCTATTTTTTTTTTAATTCTTTCTTTTTTTTAATTCTTTATTTAGGTTTTTTTTTAAAACTTACAAAAAATAAAAACCAGAAAGGATTGCAGGCACCTACCATATGGAGCTAAGCCTAGAGGGTAAACACACATTTCTAAAGCTCTACAGAGGCTCACAGCTAACAGATAGATAGAAAAAAAAGGAAATAACGAAGTGTAATATAAAATATAATAAGAACAAAAACTGAGACGGTGTCCTCGAGGTAAAACATGTTGACCCACCTAGGAACCTGAGATATAAACTGGTGGGTGTCTAAAAGCATTTCACCCTAGTAAGTATCACTATAAACCCAGTAACATGAGGCAAAAACCTCAATAGGATCTTCAATATAGGGCCTGCCTATCACAACTATTGGGGGCAGGTTAATTCCGAAGGAAAAAAAAAAAGGGGGGGGCATGGAAGAGGAATGTACTGTAGGTGAGGGGATCGTATAGTACAAGGTTGACGTTAGTTTGCTACTGGAAAATCATCCAGTGTCCCTTCTGCATGGGTTTCTCAGACAGAGGCCTGTACTCCACAACCTCCAGTCCAGGAAGCCCCCTAATCAAGGTCAGGCCTCAACTAGCTGGGTCAGCCGAATAGTCTGTGGAGAAAATATAATCAAACCAGTAAAACCAGGTCTTACGGTTTTGTTCTTCTTTATGATTGGAAGCTGCTAGTATTTCTTCCATAGTGCAGGTTTCTTGAGTTTTGCAGGCTTTGGCTGTATTAAGCATTTGGATTGTGCAAGATTGTTAATAGCGCTTGGAGGACAAGGGGGCCAGGTGTAGTGGGTAAGCCGCAGGGTCGTCACCCTATTCCACATCAGTAAGTTTGTTTGTGCCACACCCGAGTCCAACATGGGCAGGTCCAAAAGATATGCAGCTATGTACCCTTCTACTAGGACATCTTCCGTATTGAGGGAAAAGGTGTAGGAAGATCTGAAGGGCCTGAGGGCACCTTGTACCAGTAGGTTAAAACCTTTTTCTTGTACAGCGATAGATATTGAGGCCAAGTGTGTGAAGCAACTGGTGTGGTCTTTTTGTTGTTCAGACAGACTGACCCCTAAAAAAGCTTCCAATTTGGCTATGTAAAAGCTGGGTGTTGGTATTCAGAGGAAAGAGTCAACAACTTATATGTCGTGGGGAGGCAGTGTCTAATGGGGGAAATGGAGAGGCATAACTTCTCAAAGCTTGTCAACAGAGGGAAGGGGGAGGCAGGTTTCCCCATACCCTACAAAAATTGTCATCTTTGCACTCCAGAATGTTAGCGGTTCTTCCGTCATATGCTGAAGCTGAGATAAAAGTTAAGTACCCTGAAGCAGTGAGAAAGACCTCCAAGCTGGTAAGGTTCACTGTAACAAAAGGGTGGAAGGGTTTGTAGAGGCTGGTGGGGGGGCGGACTCAGGTGTCCATCACTGCTGTCAGTGGGAAGGGTAACCTGCTGCTGTGATGTCTGCCCACTCAGTTCTAAGTACTTGAGCTGTATAGCCCAATAGAGGGTAGGCAGTAACCGAGGAGGAAAAAGTGGACCAAAGCCTGGAGGTGCCCTGTAGGGGTAAGCCCATAGAGGCTTCCTCAAGCTGGATCCATCATTTGCCACCAGCATGCGTACGCCAGTCCAAGACTCGGAAGAGGTGCACAGCACTGTGGTAGTTCAACAGGTCTGGGAATCCTAGTCTCCAGCTACGTTTGACAGTAGTGTGTGCAAGAGCTGATGGGCCTTTTGGGCCCAAAGGAACGTTGTAAACTCCCACCTGAGTTGCTTTAGGAAGGTTGTAGGGATCCTGACCTGTAGGGTTTGGAGCACATACAATAGGCATAGAAGAATTTTCATTTTGAGCACAGCATCCTGGCCAAACCAGAAGTATTAAGCGAACCATTGTTCCAGGTCTTGGCGTGTTTTCGTAACAGAAAGTTAGCAGGAAAGATACCCTTGATGGTAGGGGGAGGTTCATTCCCAAGTAATGGATGTGGTGAGGGGCCCATTTAAGTGAGACTTGTGCTAGAAGTTAGAAGCTAGAAGGTGTCTTTCAGGGCTTTCAGGGCTGCAAAAAGCTCTTCTGCAGTCAGCAGGGTAACAAGAGCTTGAGCATCTGCAGGGGATAACTGGGGCATGCCAGAGAAATTAAGATATCTGTTGAAATCAGGCATTCTGTCATCTCCCATGGGTGTAGACGTGGTGGGTGAAGAATTGTAAAATATTTAGCAGCCTACAATCGCCCAAGTCAATGTGGGGGATATACGTCCGCAGAGGGGCATCTCTTAGGGCCCTAGCTAATGTCTTCCCTGGCTTTTTGCCCCCCCATGATTTTACCAGTAAGAAGAGACTCAAGCTGCTCTTGAAGTGTCTGCAGCTCTCTTTAGGTTGCCTGAGCCAAGGACTTTTTGTGAAGGGATTTGAGGGACCGGATACAGGAAAGTAAGGACGCCACTGTTAAACACGCTGCCTCTTCCTTTTTGAACTCTGCAAAATAAGAAGGCCTTTTATGAAGCACTATCACCTTGGACGGGTTTGAAACCGAGGATTGATTGATAGGAAAGAAGGCCGTGAGTTCTGCCATAACCATAGTTTTAACTTCCTCAGACTGGATGAGGGCTTTTTGTTTGCAATGCCAGGACCTATCAGCAGTGCTTGCAGGGGAGAATTCTAATACCATTGGAGCATGGTCTAACAGGTTGCAGGTGTCTATGATCACCCTGTGGACCCGGAGAAGATCAGATTGTTAAATGCAGAAATCATAGATAAGGGAGTATGTTTGATGAGCTGCTGAGAAAAAAGTGTAGTTTCTCTTGTTATGATGAAGCACCTGCCAAACTTAGCGATTCAGAGTGCAGGAGATGTTAAAAACATCAGAGAAAAAGGTGGGAGGAGCCATATGATGTATCCAATAGTGAATCAATTGCAACATTCATACAGCCTCCTAATATGAGAAGTCCCTCGGTGAAGGGGAATCGTTTTCCAAGCCCATCTGCAAGAATGATATCTGCATGGTGTTAGGAACATTTAGGTTCCCTTCACGAATTGGTACTGGTCCAAAGGGTCAGACAGCACCTCATTGAGGATTCAATTGGCGTTGTTGGTGGCTACTATGCTAACCCCCCAGGATTTTGAGTCCGGGGAAGTGCTGTGGTATGCATGAGGAAAACAGCGAATGGTAATATGTTGGACCTTCCCAGTGCGAAAGGGAGTTTCCTATAAGTAGGCAACCTGAACTCGGGGCATTTAAGTTTTTTACATTACAGGACATACATTTTAGTGGGAGGCTTCGGGCTATCCCTGGGCCTGGGGAGATGTGAGGGACATGATGGAGTTAGCAGCCGTGGAGCCTGGAAAAGCCTGATGCATTAGTGAACCAAGAAATTCAGGGGGAAAAAAAAGAAAAATGTTTAAACAACTGGGGGAAGGAGGCAGTGGTGTCCTGCACTAAAAAAACAAAAAAAAAACAAGAGAGGCAGGAGAGGGCAGGTTGAGGCGGGAGCCCACCAAGACCTGCAGTATCTAAAAACAATCATGAGAAATCTACACTCTTGTACGTGCTACCACTCTAGTACCGAGAGCTGCCGTAGTGGAGCACCCTACGTGGAGCATGTGCCAAGCAGGGTAAAGAAACAGACTACATTAAAAGCCTGACAATCAAAGTAAAAAAACAAACTATAGAGGCTGGAATCTGCCCACCAGTCACCTCCACCAGTCCCCGCTGCAGAAATGCCTCAGCCCCCGCGACATTGGGGACTAGATAGGAGCTCACAATCCCCTAGGGCAGGGGTCTCCAAACTTTCCAAACAAAGGGCCAGTTTACTTTCCTTCAGACTTTAGGGGGACTGGACTGTGGCCATTGGGAGTATAAAAGGTCCCGATGTCAGTGGGGAAAAAAAGAATGCCCTATCGTTGGTGTCAGGGGGAGGAATTGTGCCCCATCATTGGGGTCATTGGGCCCCATTGTTGGTGTCATTGGGAGGAATTGTGCCCCATCGTTGGTGTCATTGGGGATGAATAGTGCCCCATTGTTGGTATCATTGGGAGGAATTGTGTCCCTTTATTAGTGACAGTGGGGGAATTATACCCCATTATTGGTATCAGTGGAGGAAACAATGCTCCAAAAGCAAGTAAAGGGCCGCATCTGGTTTCTGGGCCATAGTTTAGAGACCACTGCTCTTGTGGAAAAGGAGCCAAGAGCTTAACAACTTTTCCAGAGACTGGCATCCCTGGCCAACTATGCCACTGGATAGGGGGGAGGGGTGGGGGGTAGGGATCAGCAGACCCTCAGAGCATGGCCCACCACAATTCAGCAGTATATTAAGGTGCCCAAACCTGAGTCAGCATAAAAACAATAACAAAAAAGGCAACAGCAGACTCTACGGCAGGGAGCATTAAACACCAGGGGAATCCTAGGAAGGATTTCCCCTCACCCCGCAAACGGTCCCGGGCAGGATTCACTACTCAGTTGAAGTTGCTGGTGTAAAACATAGGTCCCCTAGGAAGATCTAGGGTGAATGAGGTAATTTTTGTCAATAGGTCAGCAGAAGGGGGGAGGTATATAGAGGTTAACTAAATTTTTAAGACGGATCGTCCAACCTGAATAGATATGAGGACAAACAACCTTCCGGGTCTGTTTTAAAATGAGTAATTTCTGCTGATATAGATTTGGCTAGCATTATGGAGAACTCCTCTGGAATAGAAGGTATGAGAGGTATGGAAGGATCATGCTATCCAAGCCTTCTTGAGTGCCAGAATTTTGGGGAGTACTAAATGTGTTTTTCTCTAGCGCTCATTGACAGACGTAGTCCTCGGTGATACACCACCTTCGGGTTATGTTGCCTCCACAGGAGCAGGACTAGACAGGAAATTAAAAAGCTCTGGCCACACCCTAGGGGCAGTCCCAGAGGGTATATCCTCTCTCTCTCTGCCTCAGCAAATCAGTTATTTTCTGTCTAGTTAGGAGTAAGGACCTAGATACCTTGCTGGGATCTTAGGTCCTGGCAAGATTTTTTTCTTAAAGGATTTTTTAGACAGCTTTTTTTCTCCAGTGTTCCTGTGAGATCTTCAAGCAAGAAAGCTGAACTGGGCAACGGGCTGGATGTTGAGATCCGGTGGTCACCCCAGTTCAGCCTACGAGCGCGTGCAGGCCATAGCTCCGCGCTGGGTCGGCTGCGACAAAGTCCCATTAAAGGACTGACCCCGCGAGTTAAACGTCTCGCTGAAACGCCAAAGACCATGAGTCACGGCGTCCATATCGGTCGACAGCCCTCCCGCCCCGGTGGAGAGGGGTACTGTCAGGAGTTGGTGCCCGCCTGGTTCCGGTATGGTGAGTAGTATGTTCCCCCTTTTCCCCTGACGGGTCTTGTGGTGAACGCGGGCCCCTCTCTGTATGGTAAGATAGAGTCCCTCTCTATCCTATAAATGACACAGATCCTCCTACTTTGAGTGTGATTTTATGTGCAAAAAGCCAGGAGGCTTGGTTTGGGAGCTAACAATCTAATTGTATACATGTTAAAAAGATTATAATCTGTGGCATTCTGGGAATCTTACGGTGATAAGAATAAGCTACCTACCAGTCAGAAGCCACGGACATGTAGACTGCCTTCCTAATCAGATCTCCAGCTATTAGCAGGCCTCCCGAATGGCCATGCGGTCCGCCAGGGCCGGTACCGCCAACCACGCCAAATCCCCATGCAGAGAGAGTGTTGTGTGCCCTGCAGCACACCGCTATTCAGTACAGGCCGCCGCCAATTTTTTTTGCTGGATCGCACGAGCCGCCATTTTGGCGTAGCCTCGTGTCTCCAGCATGGGGGCGGCCATGTTTGAGGTGATCCAAACACCTCGTGGAGCTAGGGGAGGCGCCGGAAGGCGTGCAGAGGGGCGGAGCCGCCTCCTTTCTTCCTGGGCAGCCAGCCAAAAGACTTCCTGTTTGTCAAGACAGCGCTGTAACCTGTTGCAGTTAAACTCTGAGCATCAAGTGGTGAGCCTGGGGGTCTATCTCTCTCTCTCTCTCGATCGATAGGGATCCCTAGCAGGTAACACTAAGGGGCTTTTTGTGGCGCTGGGGGTCTGAAAAAAAAAAAAAAAAAAAAAAAAAAAGTTTTTTATTTTTGAATTATATTATCCAGGAAGTGACTGGAATTATCATGGACCCTGCCACACATATTCCCCCACCTGTTTCCCTCGAGGGGGCCACGGGACCCGCCGGTGCACAGAGTGTAGAGTCATTTACAGCAATTTTGGAGTCTATGGTGGCTCGGGTGGAGGCGGCCTGTCAGGGACGGGGGTCAAGGAAGCGACCCCCGCCTACCCCTATACTATCTGACACCTCTGACTCTGATTCAGAGATGGTCACTGCAGTTGCAGGTTCCTCTGCAAAGGCTGTTATCCCAGGTAAAGCCCCCTCAGACAGTGAGGAGGACGCTTCTTCTCCTGCTATAATTCAGGAAGAAGCATTGGTGGACGCACTAGTTGTGGCAGTGCAGGAAACCTTAAAACTTGAGGCTTTACCGGCAGAGGCAACTGAAACAGAGATTCCTTTTGGTACTAATAAAGCCCATCAAAACGGTGAAGGTTTTTCCTGTACCCAAATGTTTCGGTAATCAGATTAAAGGAGAATGGGAGCATTCTAAACGTACCTTTACTATTTCCAAGCGTATTGCTAGACGCTATCCGTTTGAGGAATCCATCATTAAGAAATGGACGGTACCACCAGTGGTGCATCCACCTATTTCTAGGCTGAATAAAGCCACGGTTATCCCAGTGGAGGACACTTCGTCCTTTAAGGATCCGGTGGATCGAAAGATGGAAGCAGAGTCCCGCACCATCTTCTCTCTGATAGGGTCAGCATTTAGACCAGTAATTGTTATTGGTCTAGTTTCCCAGACACTTACGGAATGGGCGAAAATGGTACGCCAAGACCTTAGGGGAAAAGATATTCCCCAGGAGACATCTGATTTGATGGAACAGATTATACAAGGGCTACAGTTTATCTGTGACGCAGCCTTGGACACTACTCCCTTATTAGGGCATGCATCTATGTCAGCGGTGATCCTCAGACGTGTGCTGTGGTTAAAATGCTGGTCAGCTGACCTAGGTTCCAAAAAGACCTTGACAAATCTCCCTTTTCAGGGGAATCGTCTATTTGGGGCCAACCTAGATGAAATCATCAAGGATGCCACTGGGGGCAAGAGCACTTTTTTGCCACAGGCTGCTAAAGCTAAGGGACCTCGCAACAAGCGAGGACCTTTCTTTACCGCCCATAAAGGGCGCCCGGCTGGTACTAGCGGGAAAGGCAAGACTCCTCCAGGAGGGTTCAAGAAGGGCTGGTCGGACAAGCAGAGGACCAACCCAGCCAAACCCGAAGCAAAGGAGTACACAGCCTGAAGGTGCGCCCCCACCCGGTTTCAGGGTGGGGGGACGTTTTCACCGGTATTCAGGACATTAGATCGAGCTTTAACCACTACTACCGGTGCGATTCTTCCCTTCCAACATTTAAGTACTACAGGAAGCGGTAGTTACCGTTCCCTGAATAGATCTTTTTCCTTTACCTTTTCCTAAGATTAGTCCCTATACCTCACAGGAATCGGATCTGGTTGACCAGATAGGCCAAGTAGCCTCTAGTCGGGTGACTTCGGTCCCTGAGGTTCAACCAGAAAAGATCACCCTTCCTGATAACAATCAGGTATCTGATAAATGTGTGGGAACAGAAAACGACCAGACTTTCTCGGATGGTCGGGGCCAGATACCTCTAGGGACGCCTGGTTCAGATTCTATCAGCGCCAGTGGTCCTAGAAATTCTAGGCTGGCCTCCTCAAGCCGGCCTGGCCGACTTGGACATGCTAGTCGCAGACGTTCCGTGGGAACTTCGTCTCAGGGAGTGTCTGTGGTCTCAAGGACCAATTTACCATCATGCTTTACAGTCGCTGGGTTTAATGGCCTGGCCATTGAGACCCAAGTACTGAAGGACAGAGGTTTGTCTACTTCAGTCATTCCTACCCTTATTAAAGCAAGGAAAGCGACTTCCAGCAAGGTCTATTATCACACATGGAAGACTTATATTGCGTGGTGCGAATCTTTAGGATTTCCTCCACGTACCTATTCGGTAACTCGAATATTGGCCTTTTTGCAACAAGGGGTTGATCAGAAGCTAGCCTTGAGCACCATCAAGGGTCAAGTTTCAGCATTAGCAATCTTCTTTCAGAAACCTTTAGCTACCAAGTCCTTGGTGCGGAATTTCATCCAGGGGGTGCGGCACCTGGCTCCTCCAGTCCGCGCGCCCTTACCGCCCTGGGATCTTAATTTGGTTTTGTCGGTTCTACAGAAACCTCCCTTTGAAAACATCAGGGAGATTCCCTTGCTTACTTTATCCCAGAAGGTGGCCTTCTTGGTGGCTATTACTTCTGCTCGCAGGGTGTCAGAACTGGCTGCATTATCATGCCAGTCCCCATACCTAGTGATTCATAGGGATAAGGTAGTACTTCATCCTAAGCCATCTTTTCTTCCTAAGGTGGTTTCAGATTTTCATCTGAATGAAGATATTGTACTACCTTCCTTGTGTCCTCAGCCCAAGCATCATCGGGAACATGCGTTGCATTCCTTAGATGTGGTTCGGGCAATCAGGGTATACCTGAAAGCTACGGAATCATTCCGTAAGACGGATTCACTTTTTGTGATCACGGATGGCCCCAGAAAGGGTTTGCCTGCATCTGCCGCGACCATTGCCAAATGGATTAGACAGACGGTGGTACAGGCTTATTCTATTATGGGTCAGAGTCCTCCGTTCCCTGTTAGGGCGCACTCCACTCGAGCGCTCAGTACTTCCTGGGCCTTTCGCCATCAGGCGTCAGTGGTCCAGGTATGTAAGGCGGCCACCTGGTCGTCGGTACATACCTTTACAAAATTCTATAAAATTGATGTGACGGCATCGGCGGATGCCTCATTTGGCCGCAAGGTTTTTCAGGCCGCAATTTGAGGAGACCGGTGGTCTACCTCGAGGGTTTTTTTCTGTTTGAAAAAAAAAAAAAAATTTCTCTTTTTTGTTGAGTCTCATCATTAAGGATGAGCATTGTAAACTTCTAGTTGGCACCGGTTGGGCCTTCTAGATTGGGATTTGATTTCCATTTTCCCACCCCTCATTTGTGATACTGCTCTGGGACGTCCCGAAGGTGGTGTATCACCGAGGACTACGTCTGTCAATGAGCGCTAGAGAAAAATGGATTTTTGTAAAATCTTACCGTAAAATCCTTTTCTCTTAGCTCATTGACAGACGTAGTCCCCGCCCCTCTGTTTTTGAGTTGGGTTGGGTTAAAATCTCTAAAGACTGCTTTTTCACATAACTGATTTGCTGAGGCAGAGAGAGAGAGGATATACCCTCTGGGACTGCCCCTAGGGTGTGGCCAGAGCTTTTTAATTTCCTGTCTAGTCCTGCTCCTGTGGAGGCAACATAACCCGAAGGTGGTGTATCACCGAGGACTACGTCTGTCAATGAGCTAAGAGAAAAGGATTTTACGGTAAGATTTTACAAAAATCCATTTTTTGTAGACATATTATATGCAGTTTGTATTTTTTGAGGAAGGAGAAAACAAGGGACCGTTTCCGTGGCAAGTTCAAACCCTGTACATTCCACAAGAGAATCTTAAGACTATCAACCATTACAATATACTGTATAACAAAAGTTAGTAACATTTGTAAGATTCAACATAATACACCCAACAATTTCCTTCAGTAGATGCCAGCACAGCCAGACCAAATAAGTATGAGGAAAGCACAGACATACGAAAAAAAATAAAAATAAACTAGAACGAAAAAATACCTGGAACTTTAGAATAACCCAACCCACTCATTTTGCTCTTCCATCCCAATCATAGAAATCCTATGTCCCGAACAACAAAAGGAAATCAACAAAACCTGTGATTCTAGCATCACATCATAGTGGGGAGCAGTTGTGGGGCAGAAAGCGGAACTTCCATAGCAATCCTCAGTAAAACATTTTTTAGAATGATGGTGTAACAAACCAAAAAGGGAATCAACAGTAAGAGGAACATCCGACTGCATGTGTGTCTGCAGGTATCCTATATATATTACATGAGTGATGTCAGGACAAGGAGAGGACAACAAAATGACCCATCATGATAGGGTATCCGTCTGACTATAGAACAAACAGGGGTCCATAAGACTTATTCCAATAAAGGAGGACTTCTTCAGCGTCTGCGGGAATGCTGCGTATGGCCAAAGGTCTCATCTATCCAGGAGGCCTCCATCAGTCAGGTGAAGAAATAGGCTTTTCGTGCGGAGATTACTTTAAGTTTCGCTGGATATATCATGGAGTATTGAACAGAATGTTCTCTTGCTCTGGCTTTAACCATATTAAAGGAAGCACATTGGCGTTGAACCTTGGCCGAGAATTCTGGAAAGATATGGATTATTTGACCATTAAAACGGAGTTACCCTCCTATCGCAGCCCGCAGAATAGCCACTTTGTCTTGATAGTTGAGGATACAGGCAATGATAGGCCGTGGCAAGGCCCCCGCCAGGGGGGGGGGGGGGTCGAGGTGGAGTACAATGTGCCCCTTCAATGGCAAAGGAAGCAGGGGTGATATCACTTCCTATGTTCTCTCTCAGCCAGGTGAGTAGAAATTGTTCTGGACTGGCCCCCTCCAATTTTTCAGGAAATCCCACACAGCACAAATTATTGCGGAAGGACCTATTTTCAAAATCATCTACCTTGGCCCTGAGCGCCACAAGCTCACTGGAGGCCTCATGCATGTTGGTAGCCAGAGGAGCCAGAGTATCCTCTGCAGTGCTAATACAAGCCTCTGTGGCCCCAGTGTGGTCCCACAGGTTCTGTACATCTTGCTTCAGTAATGAAAAGTCTATATGAATGGTCTCTATTTGAGTAGTTAAAGTGGCCTTGCAGTCTTGAATGGCTGACATTTGAGCTAGAGTAGGCACAGCAGGAGATAGGTCTGGCTCACCTGATGCGGGTGGTATAGCAGGATCAGTATGTAATGCAGCATTGTGAGAGAGATCAGGCAGGTCAGGAGAGGAGTGAGCCGAATCTTCCTGCATGTGTAAGGGAGGAAATGAAGTGCCTACAGTTGCAGAGGAGGGGAGGTCACCGGCACCATCTTGCTTGAAATATCGGTCCAGCTTCCCGGCTGTCTGCGGCGTCTTACTCTGCCCTATCTACACCATTTTACTGGCCCAGGAGAAGCACAGGGGTCCCAGGAATGGCTGCGTTGTGACTCTGCTTTTGATCGGTGCAGGATGGATGACAGAATGTATGAGGATTCTCGGAGCTCTGGATCTAGAAAACCACTCGCTTTGCCATCAAGCCACGCCCCCCATCTTTTGCCTTCTAAAGAGATTACTTGCTGATTTTTTTTCCCATTGCATAATTTAAGTTAGTTTTGGACAGAATGGGAAAGGGTTAAGTGAAAGGCATGTGACGGGAGTCACTTTGGGTGGGGGGGGGGCTTGTGGAACCCAGATTACATTAGAGAGGTTGGGAAACTCCTTGTCCAGCTTCCCCGTCCCCTCTTATGTGTAAGTCACCCTAAGTCTATTAGGGGCACAGGGCGACCAAGAACCCCAGTCGGGTCTGCACTAATCAGACTTGCTATACAACTACACCGGACTCAGCGTTTCATATTAACCCAGTTATTCTGGGTTCTATATGTGTGGTTTGTGTTGAAAGAATGAAGGGCCTCTTTCACTTGGGGTAATAATATTTCTGAACAATATCACTCAAGAAATATATGAAGATAAACAATTTGACTTTTCAGATTGCTAGAATATTGTAGGAGTGTCTTATAGACCCTTGCTAGATAGTGACGTGGGGTGGGGTTTGTTATTTTTTATTGTTATTGTTAAGTGCCTGTATCCCATTGTTCTATTGTTTCTGCCTGCCTTACGATTAACCTATTATGGGATGTATGTGTGTATGTGGATTAGCTGCTAAGGGGGAGGGGGATTGTCCCAGAGTGTATATCTTTGTGCCTGTGCTTGAATAAACCATTCTTTTTCTGGTTTGCTCCAAAACTGGTGTTGCCTAGTTCTTGGGGAAACTATAGCCAGATTCACGGGTCTCGTGTACCAGAGCATAGGAAGCAGCTTCTTGGCGGAGATGCCCAGTCAGGGTGTCCGGAGTCCGTCACATTGGTGGCAAGCAATGGGATGCTTCCTGCAGTCTGGGACATCCAAGCCTCCACTGGGATCCAAGATCAGCATAGCAGACTTTGGTCACCCCAACGGAAATATGGACCTGGCATCAGAGTTTGAGGGGATGCTGCGGATCTCTCTTTCAGTATACCCCATGACGGTGTCTGCATATCAATACCTGGAGCTCAGGCAGAAGATCCGGGTGGAGCTCTGGATTGGAGCCCTCCAGTTTGCTGGTATATACCAGGCAAGTGCTTTCCAACCCCAGGGCAACGGGCCAGTGACCGAGGGG
Source organism: Pelophylax lessonae (assembly GCF_965119305.1). NCBI lineage: Eukaryota > Metazoa > Chordata > Amphibia > Anura > Ranidae > Pelophylax > Pelophylax lessonae. Next base: position 62,275,622 of record NC_138780.1, read on the forward strand.
AGTTGCGGATGGCATTCCTGGGAGAGCGGCCCCAGGAGCAGTGGGTATCGGAGTTGGACAGGCTGGTCCAGCAGGAGATAGAGCTGGACAATCAGTATCAGGCTCTGCAATGGCACGCAGAGCAGAAATATTTAGGAGAGACCTCAGAATGCTCTCCGGAGGGATATGACTTTGGTGGCCCTGGATTGCTTGGGGAGAGCCTTACAGATGCATTTGTGTTTGGTGATGAAGGCGAACCTACCCTTGAGGACCTGCGTGAATACAGAGACACTATGCCCGGTCTCACAGGGGTCTCAGAGCTTGAACCTGATCTAGAACACTTGCTAAGGAAAGAACAGCTTCTGGAAAGGGCATACAGGAAACTGCTAGAACACATTCGGCAGTATGCCTTAGAGTAGGCAGCGGAAACTCTGGAGATTGCTGTTCCCAAAGCTGAAGTGCTGACAACAGGGCAGAGCTCTGCTAGCCTCTGCCCAGCACCGATATCATCTTCTGGTTTCCACAGACAGGAGATGGTGAATCTCCAGATACCACCAGAGACTGGGATTTAATAGACTTTTCTGCTGAAGACCACCTGGTGAGACCTCCTGCAGAAGAACTGACTTCAGAGCATGGCGCTGTTGACCCCAGCATACAATAATCGGCGGCCCTGAAGGATTTGTGCAAGGCCACTGACATTTCTCTTTACTTCTCAGTGGAACAGCTGGCAGCTGGGCAGAATGCTACTGGCCTCTGCCCACAACAATCAACTCAGGAGCGCCAGGGAGAGCATGTAATTGGCACCTCACAATGGCAGCTTGAGCTAATATCGGTGGAAGGGACTGCGGTATTCACTGACAGCAACCCAGCAGAAGGGCTTGCAACAGAGCAGAGTGCTGCTGGCCTCTGCCCACAGCTAAAAAAGATGGAGTGAGCCCAGCCACCCTGTCTTTTCTCCAGAGTCTGAAAAGATTTCAGGGAGAAGGGCCAGTCCACATTTCTCCCCGACAGGGGTAATGTTGTACGAGAGAGGCAGAGGTTGGCTGGGTGAGTAACGCTCTGTTTCGGACAATTTGTTTGGGGTACTGTGTGGGTGCAGACATTGGGGGACTGGGGAGGCATTGCCTAGTACTTGGGGAAACTATAGCCAGATTCACGGGTCTCGTATTCCAGAGTTTAGGAAGCAGCTTCTTGATGGAAACACCCAGTCAGGGTGTCCAGAGTCCGTCACAGAAGAAAGTGAGCACAATTTTTCTAGGCACACATTAAAGTGATATTAAAGTATGGATATGGACATATATACTGTATGTGTATATATACAGTATCTCACAAAAGTGCATACACCCCTCACATTTTTGTAAATATTTTATTCTATTCATGTAACCACACTAAAGAAATGACACTTTGCTACAATGTAAAAGTAGTGAGTGTACAGCTTGTAAATTTGTTGTCCTCTCAAAATAACTCAAAACACAGCCATTAATGTCTAAACCGCTGGCAACAAATGTCAGTACACCCCTAAATTAAAATGTCCAAATCCGGCAAAATTAGCTATTTTCCCTCTCCAGTGTCATGTGACTTGTTAGTGTTACATGGTCTCAGGTGTGAATGGGGAGCAGGTGTGTTAAATTTGGTGTTATCACCCTCACTGGAAATTCATCAAGGCACTTTATGGCAAAGAACTCTCTGAGGAACAAAAGAATTGTTGCTTTACATAAAGATGGCCTAGGCTTTAAGAAAATTGCCAAGATCCTGAAACTGAGCTGCAGCATGGTGGCCAAGCGGTTTACCTGGACGTTCTACTCAGAGCAAGCCTCGCCATGGTCGACCAAAGAAGTTAAGTGCACGTGCTCAGCGTCATATCCAGAGGTTGTCTTTGGAAAATAGACGTTTAAGTGCTGCCAGCATAGCTGCAAAGGTTGAAGGAGTGAGATAATGTGTGTGTGTGTGTGTGTGTGTGTGTGTGTGTGTGTGTGTGTGTGTGTGTGTGTGTGTGTGTGTGTGTGTGTGTGTGTATGTGTATATACAGTGGGTACGGAAAGTATTCAGACCCCCTTAAATTTTTCACTCTTTGTTATATTGCAGCCATTTGCTAAAATCATTTAAGTTCATTCTTCTTCCTCATGAATGTACACATAGCACCCCATACTGACAGAAAAACACAGAATTGTTGACATTGTTGCAGATTTATTAAAAAAGAAAAACTGAAATATCACATGGTCCTAAGTATTCAGACCCTTTGCTCAGTATTTAGTAGAAGCCCCCTTTTGATCTAATACAGCCAGGAGTCTTTTTGGGAAAGATGCAACAAGTCTTTCACACCTGGATTTGGGGGATCCTCTGCCATTCCTCCTTGCAGATCCTCTCCAGTTCTGTCAGGTTGGATGGTAAACGTTGGTGGACAGCCATTTTTAGGTCTCTCCAGAGATGCTCAATTGGGTTTAAGTCAGGGCTCTGGCTGGGCCATTCAAGAACAGTCACGGAGTTGTTGTGAAGCCACTCCTTCGTTATTTTAGCTGTGTGCTTAGGGTCATTGTCTTGTTGGAAGGTAAACCTTCGAACCAGTCTGAGGTCCAGAGCACTCTGGAGAAGGTTTTTGTCCAGGATATCCCTGTACTTGGCCGCATTCATCTTTCCCTCGATTGCAACCAGTCGTCCTGTCCCTGCAGCTGAAAAACACCCCCACAGCATGATGCTGCCACCACCATGCTTCACTGTTTGGACTGTATTGGACAAGTGATGAGCAGTGCCTGGTTTTCTCCACACATACCGCTTAGAATTAAGGCCAAAAAGTTCTATTTTGGTCTCATCAGACCAGAGAATCTTATTTCTCACCATCTTGGAGTCCTTCAGGTGTTTTTTTTAGCAAACTCCATGCGGGCTTTCATGTGTCTTACACTGAGGAGAGGCTTCCGTCGGGCCACTCTGCCATAAAGCCCCGACTGATGGAGGGCTGCAGTGATGGTTGACTTTCTACAACTTTCTCCCATCTCCTGACTGCATTTCTGGAGCTCAGCCACAGTGATCTTTGGGTTCTTCTTTACCTCTCTCACCAAGGCTCTTCTCCCCCGATAGCTCAGTTTGGCCGGACGGCCAGCTCTAGGAAGGGTTCTGGTCGTCCCAAACGTCTTCCATTTGAGGATTATGGAGGCCACTGTGCTCTTAGGAACCTTAAGTGCAGCAGAAATCTTTTTGTAACCTTGGCCAGATCTGTGCCTTGCCACAATTCTGTCTCTGAGCTCTTCAGGCAGTTCCTTTGACCTCATGATTCGTATTTGCTCTGACATGCATTGTGATCTGGAAGGTCTTATATAGACAGGTGTGTGGCTTTCCTAATCAAGTCCAATCAGTATAATCAAACACAGCTGGACTCAAGTGAAGGTGTAGAACCATCTCAAGGAGGATCAGAAGAAATGGAAAGCACCTGAGTTAAATATGAGTGTCACAGCAAAGGGTCTGAATACTTAGGACCATGTGATATTTCAGTTTTTCTTTTTTAATAAATCTGCAACAATGTCAACAATTCTGTGTTTTTCTGTCAGTATAGGGAACTGTGTGTACATTCATGAGGAAGAAGAATGAACTTAAATGATTCTAGCAAATGGCTGCAATATAACAAAGAGTGAAAAATTTAAGGGGGTCTGAATACTTTCCGTACCCACTGTATATATATATATATATATATATATATATATATATATATATATATATATATACATACACACACAGTATCTCATAAAAGTGAGTACACCACTCACATTTTTGTAAATATTTTATTATATCTTTTCATGTGACAACACTGAAGAAATTACACTTTGCTACAATATAAAGTGGCGAGTGTACAACTTGTATAACAGTGTACATTTGCTGTCCCCTCAAAATAACTCAACACACAGCCATTAATGTCTAAACTGCTGGCAACAAAAGTGAGTGCACTCCTAAGTTAAAATGTCCAAATTAGGCCCAAAGTGTCAACATTTTGTGTGGCCACTATTATTTTCCAGCACTGCTTTAACCCTCTTAGGCATGGAGTTCACCAGAGCTTCACAGGTTGCCACTGGAGTCCTCTTTCACTCCTCTATAATGACATCACGGAGCTGGTGGATATTGGAGACCTTGCACTCCTCCACCTTCCGTTTGAGGATGCCCCAAAGATGCTCAATAGGATTTAGGTCTGGAGACATGCTTGGCCAGTCCATTACCTTTACTCTCAGCTTCTTTAGCAAGGCAGTGGCCATCTTGGAGGTGTGTTTGGGGTTGTTATCATGTTGGAATACTGTCCTGCGCCCAGTCTCCAAAGGCTCTGCTTCAGTATTTCTCTTATGTCCTCTGACAGTCGCCGCCCACTCATACAATCTGCACGTCTGGGTATTGGCCTTCTCCACAGGAGTAAGCTAGGCAGAAGATTTTGTTAGAATAATCACAAAAAACTTTGTATAGACACACCTACAGGGGGCTGTCCCTCTGGTCAATACCCCCAGATAGCTGAATTCCCAATTCAAATAAATCAAATAAAAGTTATCAGCGCAAAAAATGTGAAAAATATAAACATTGTGAAAAACAAATCAGTGCACCAAAATATATAATAATTTGTTTAAAAACCAAAAAGATCTCCGGCAGCTAACACCAAAAAATGTGCTCACTAATCACATTAAGGAAAATAAATACCGTAAATCAATAGTGTAGCGCCAGACTCATACAGGTGCAAACAATCTAAATAAAGCAAATCATATAACGTGCTAATCTAAATCCTATACAATCAATAAATGTTTATAGTGATAATATACGGTGCCAATAATAAATCATGCACAATGAAAAAAGTCCTTAATAGGTGAAAATACACAGTCTATTGAAACCGTGCACACAAATCCATGTACAGAAAGCAAATAAAGTCCTTTCAAAAGAATCCCATAAGTGATGGATATAAGCAAACAACTTTGTGAATGTGCCAAATCCCTTCACCTCCACTCGTGGCCTCTCATCTTGTATATAGACCCAAGAATCACCAAGGGTCCCATACAGCATTTATACCCTCTCTAGGGAGGTCAGGAGAGATCAGGTTCCACAACAGAAGGGGATCTTCACTTCCTTATATCGAGCTCAAGCCACATACAGCATGAAAGATAAATAAGGGGACATCTAGTGCTCTCTGTATGAATCAGTATGGCATTTATTCATCAAGCAAACCGCACTTACATTAGATGGCACTCTGCAGTGCGTGCATCAACAGGCATGTGTAATACAAGACAATAGACATGTGACGATCGGCATGCAGGCTCTGCCCCCCTATACGCGTTACGTCAGAGCCTCACACAGCGTTGACTTCCTCGGTAAGGGTGGGAGCTACATTGCCGGCCCTGCATTTAAGAGGTCCACAGGTCTCACTAACTGTGCACTAATAGGAGGATACATCTGGTGCCCACCCTATATCTCATAAACTCGCGGCACACCGGAACCAAGTAAAGTGCTAGTGACACATATCGAAGCAGTCATAAATATATGTATATTACAATGCTAAAACAAAATCGAGTATAATACTTCTATTCAGCAGAGGCTGCATACCGAGCATCACTTACACAAGCTGCTACAAATAAATATCAATAAAATCAATCATAAATATTTAAAAAAATATTAAATCTATATCTGCCATACACCAATGTTAATATATATACAAGCATAAATTTAATCATAAAAAGACATATTAAAAATATAATATATATATATACATATATATATATATATATATATATATATATATATATATATATATATATATATATATATATATAAACCTTAAAATTGTCATTCAATAATAAAAATACCTAAAAAACACCTATGTCAAGAATCAGAATCAGAAATAGCAGGAAGATACTGTACAGTAAATTATCTATTAATGATAAAGCAGTTGAGATCAAAATCTATGTTTAATCCCCTGGGTGATAAAACCTTAGTTTCAAAAAATCCAGAAGGACTCTCTTTTGCTCAACTGCCGTATGTAATTACCGGCCCTCCAAAGTTTTCGGACTTGTTCAGTACCCCAAAATTTAAGGGAGTCCGGTTTCCTATCATCTACCTCTTTAAGATGTTTTGATACATTGTGTGAGATATTACCCTTCTTTATGTTCTTAACATGTTCCACCAGCCTCACATTAAGGGGTCTTGAGGTACGGCCCACATATTGGAGTCCGCACCCGCACTCCAACATGTAGACCACCCTTACTGTGGAACAGGTGATCAGATCTTTGATCTGGTATTCTTTACCCGTACTATTCGAAACAAATGATTTCCTCTTTTTCAAATTAGATCTGGACTGACGGCATACTCCACATTTCCCACATGCATAAAAACCTGCTAGAAATTTAAATAGGGTATTCTTTCTAATAACAGGTGGGTTAATAACCCCTGGAGTGAGGCGGTCCTTCAAAATGGATGCTCTTCTATATATGAATCCTGGTGCTGCAGGTAAATGGGGTCCCAGAATCCTATCCTGTTTTAGAACACTCCAATGTTTTTTAATGATCCGTTTCACCTGTTTGTGTTGGACATTAAAATCAAAGATCAGTTTATAATCCTTTTTGTCAGGTACTGATTTAGTATTATCCCTCAAAAGTACTTTCCTATCTAATGCTAGGACCCCCTCCTGGTCTGAGAGGACTTTATCCATATTGTAACCTTTATCACAGAACCGGTCAATCAACACTTTCGATTGAACAATATAATCCTCCTGACTTGAGCAATTCCTTTTGATAGGGAGAAGTTGTCCCTTAGGAATATAAAAAGCCAATTCCTATGGTGGCAACTGTCTATTGGTAAATAGGAGTTTCGGTCTGTGGGTTTAAAATAATTCCTTGTACAGATATGTCCATCTTTTTTATATAATTCCAAGTCCAAGAACTGTATCGCCTCCCTACTTTCTGTCCAGGTGAGTATAATACCTCTATCATTCCCTTTCATATATAAAATATATAAATATATATATATATATATAATATATATATATATATATATATATATATATATATATATATATATATATATATATATATATATAAAAAAAACCTTAAAAACTATAAAAAAACCTTAAAATTGTCATTCAATAATAAAAATACCTAAAAAACACCTATGTCAAGAATCAGAATCAGAAATAGCAGGTATTTTTATTATTGAATGACAATTTTAAGGTTTTATATATATATATTATATTTTTAATATGTCTTTTTATGATTCAATTTATGCTTGTATATATATTAACATTGGTGTATGGCAGATATAGATTTAATATTTTTTTATGATTGATTTTATTGATATTTATGTGTAGCAGCTTGTGTAAGTGATGCTCTGTATGCAGCCTCTGCTGAATAGAAGTATTATACTCGATTTTGTTTTAGCATTGTAATATACATATATTTATGACTGCTTCGATATGTGTCACTAGCACTTTACTTGGTTCCGGTGTGCCGCGAGTTTATGAGATATAGGGCGGGCACCAGATGTATCCTCCTATTAGTGCACAGTTAGTGAGACCTGTGGACCTCTTAAATGCAGGGCCGGCAATGTAGCTCCCACCCCTACCGAGGAAGTCAACGCTGTGTGAAGCTCTGACGTAACGCGTATAGGGGGGCAGAGCCTGCATGCCGATCGTCACATGTCTATTGTCTTGTATTACACATGCCTGTTGATGCACACACTGCAGAGTGCCATCTACTGTAAGTGAGGTTTGCTTGATGAATAAATGCCATACTGATTCATACAGAGAGCACTAGATGTCCCCTTATTTATCTTTCATGCTGTATGTGGCTTGAGCTCAATATAAGGAAGTGAAGATCCCCTTCTGTTGTGGAACCTGATCTCTCCTGACCTCCCTAGAGAGGGTATAAATGCTGTATGGGACCCTTGGTGATTCTTGGGTCTATATATAAGGTGAGAGGCCACGAGTGGAGGTGAAAGGATTTGGCACATTCACAAAGTTGTTTGCTTATATCCATCACTTATGGGATTCTTTTGAAAGGACTTTATTTGCTTTCTATACACGGATTTGTGTGCACAGTTTCAATAGACTGTGTATTTTCACCTATTAAGGACTTTTTTCATTGTGCATGATTTATTATTGGCACCGTATATTATCACTATAAACATTTATTGATTGTATATGATTTATATTAGCACGTTATATGATTTGCTTTATTTAGATTGTTTGCACCTGTATGAGTCTGGCGCTACACTATTGATTTATTTGCATTCCCAATTCAGTTTGCTGCTGCCTAGCTTAGGAGTAGGCTGGCTTTTCCCTGGCTGGGGCTGCGGTCTCCGCTTTTTTCTTCTTTTTATGTTTTCTCTCTAGAAAAGTATTTTTTCTTTTAAAAGATAGCTTTTTATTTGTTCCTGCGCTTAGTTGGACTTCGGAAGACTACAGCGTTTGCGGAGCTGGGAATCGCACTGGTTATTCTAGAGCCTTATGGAATCCCAGCCTGCCATCGAGCGTTAGCAGGTTATTGGTATGCCCAGGCCTCGCAAACGACTATGTCCCTGACCTCAGGGCGAGCCTGCGAAGTTATTATCTTTGCCGGGATGTCTCAACTGCGGTACGCCCGCGTGCTGCTAGCATCCCCTTCAGCTGACTGCACCCCCACTCAGGGTGGGAGGCTTCCTGTCACAGAGCGGTGCCCACGTTTTCGCTGGACTGGTGAGTACCATGATACCCCTCTGTCTCTGACATGTTTGTCGGGGTGTGTATGTGGGCCCTCTGTTTTATGGGGATGGCAGTTCGGTATGGGTTCTGTGATGTCCCCCTCATGTCTGTAGGTGCGGTCCCTGTGTGTCCCTGCAGGGGCGCTGTGGCGGTTCCACCGCTGTATGGGGGGTTGCAGGGGTCTCCTATGTCCCTGAGGTGCTTGTGCAACTATTTGGGGAACAGTACATGGTGTGTGGGGGCCGCTTTTGGCGCAAAACCATGCGGCCGCCATTTTAGGTGTGGGCAGGCTGTTTGGCCTCATAGTTGAGGGCAGCAGCCATTTTCTACTATGCTTTTGGCGCCAATCGGGTGCCATCTTTAGTGTGAGCAAATGTCCTTGTGTAGTCAGCGGCCATTTTCTCAGAGCTTTTCCTATTCACTTGTATTGGCAACCATTTTTTTGTAGCTCAGGGCTGTTTCTGCCTCTAGGGGCGTGAGGTTACTTCCTCTTTCTTCCCTTCAGATCGTTCAGCAGCGTGGGGCAAGTATAGCACACTGTGGGGGGATTTTACTGTATTTCCTGGCCTGCATTCCTGCTAGCATTCATTTTTTGAAGTTTCCTATAGCACAGGAATTGTTCTCCATTTGCGGTGCATTTGCGGTGGGGACCGCAGGAATCGCTGATTTAAAGGGCCAGCGTCATTTAAATTGAGATTGCTATTATGGAGTCCCAGGATAGCAAATTCCCCCCAGATCTGGTGGAGGGTTCAGGTACTCCTGAATCCTCTGCTATAGTCTCACTTACTGCTGCACTTGCGACTTTACTGTCAAAAGTGGATTTGTTGATGTCTGACCGGGTTTCTAAGAAAAGGCCTATGCCCTCTCAGTCTTCTGATTCAGAGCCAGATTTGGTTACCACGGACAGCATACTCCCTGAGGGGTCTCAGTCCTCGCAGTCGGATGTGGAAGAGGAGGATTCCTTCTCAGGATCACCACGGGACCGCGTGTTGAGGACACTTTAAATTTGTATGATGAGCCCCCACCTGTCGGGTAAGCGGTCTTTCTTTGGGACCCGCAAAGCCCAAAAATCGGGTCAGGTTTTTCCTTGTCCCGAAGAGTTTCACGAAACCGTGAATGAACAATGGCGCCGTATAAAACATAATTTTGTGGTGCCAAAGAGATTTTCGTACCGTTATCCCTTTGCGGATCCGGTGGATTCTCGCTGGACTGCGGCTCCTAAGGTGGACCACACTGTGTCCAGATTAAATAAAGCCACTTTAATGCCCATGGAGGATTCTCCAGTGTTTAAAGACCAGGCGGATAGGCGGGTGGAAACTCTTTCCCGCCACATCTATCTGGTAGCGGGTTCCTTGCTGAAACCCGTGTTCGCTTCGGTAATGGTCTCTCAGGCTGTTGTGGAGTGGGCCAAGGCACTTAAGCGCACTCTAATTGCTGACTCCGCCTCTCCTGCTGCTCTGGAGATGGTGGATCAAATGGGCCAGGCCGTTCTGTACCTGTGTGACGCGACCTTAGATGAGGCTCCTTTAATCACACGACTTTCAGCAGTCGCAGTTGCATTTGTCGCATTGTTTGGTTAAAAAGCTGGTCGGCCAATGTAAAGAGAAGTAAGCTCCGCACTACGGAAAATGGAGGGGGGGGGTGGATGGTGCAGGCTGTGGCCTCCCTCAAATGTGACAATGGAAAGAGGGGGGGGGGGCAAAGGGGATGGCGCTCCCCAGAAATGGTAGTGTTGGTATAGATGGTTGATATTGATAAGCAATATAAGTTCCGTATATACTTAAGTATAAGTCGATCCGAATATAAGCCGAGGCCCCTAATTTTACCTCAAAAAAGTGGGAAAACGTATTGACTCGAGTATAAGCCTAGGGTGGGAAATGCACCAGCTACTGGGTCCAACTGGACCACCACGAGACACAAAACAGGGGCTGCGGGCATGGTACAGGAGATGGCGCAGGTCATGGTAAGGGCATGGCACAGGTGATGGTACAGGCATGGCACAGGTCATGGTACAGGAGATGGTATGGGCATAGCACAGGTGATGGTACAGGCATGCCACAGTAGGTACAGGCATGGCACAGTAGGAACAGGCATGGCACAGTAGGTATGGGCATGGCACAGTAGGTACAGGCATGGCATAGTAGGTACAGGCATGGTACAGGCATGGCACAGGAGATGCAGTGCTGCGGGCATGGTACAGGACAATGTCCTGTACCATGCCCGCAGCACTGCATGAGGAAATGCAGGGGCTGCGGATGAGTCTCACTTACCTTTTGGTGAGGCGCCTTCGATTTAAAAATCGCGCCCCCTGGCGCCAATACGTCACTGCGAATGCGCCGCCGATGCTCGGGGAAGCCCGTATACGTTTGGCTATTACCGTTCATGCGGCACATGCGAGGTGACATTTTAAAAAGACAGTGACTCGAGTATAATCCGAGGGGGGCATTTTCAGCATGAAAAAACATGCTGAAAATCTCGGCTTATACTCGAGTATATACGGTAAGTAACAAACAATTGACTAATATAGATGGCAATGGTGATATAAATAAATCAAATGGCAAATACAAGTCAGAGATGGGTAGGTAGATGGCTGAGGATAGGTACGATGTAAAAGGCAATCACAGTGTAATATGATATTAAATACAAGCCAGACAGACAATAAATAAAGTAACTGGTGCCTTCAAGTGCAAACCGATTGAACAATAATGGATAAGGTCCTGTGGTATTACTGGTACTAAATAAAAAGGTGAAGAATAAATAACCAATGAGATATACCAATAGGCTATGGTGCAAAAAAACAAGGATCTGTAAATAGGAGAGTGCTAAGGGATATGGTGATATCAATAGCAAGTGAGTAAAATAAATACTTATATAATGAATAAATGAAGGTGACCCTAAGCAAAACAGGTGGTGGATCTTCATGCCATGTTCCCAGCAGTATGCTCGTGGTGGGTACAGTGGTGGGGTGCTAGTGATTCCTCAATTAGGTAGCACACTCACCAGAAATTTTTTTTTGGGATGGACCCCGAGGGAGACAACCACCTCCAAGATACCAAGGATGGTACCGACCACACGGAGGACACGGATGGAGAGGACCACCAAGGTACCACAACCAATGGAATCAGAATCACTTTCGGGACAATGGACCCACCCAACACAGATGGAGTGGTCATCAGGGCCAATGGAGAGGTCGTCAGCAGGGAGATTATATGAGACCCAATTACCAAAACCACCACTGGGAAGAAGGAAATGCACCAGAGGTAAGAGAGGAGGGAGAAAGAAAGCAAAGGCTTGAATACTAGGCCAAGGTATTTTTAACCTAAGCGGTATTGAATTTACGAAGGAAGAATTATATGTTCTGGACCTTGGTCTGAAATACGCCCCCAACAAGGAGTTAGATAAGCTTAAATGTTATGTTGATTTACAGCGATTTATGAGGAAGCTTTGATTTGATTTATTTATATCCCCATTGCCATCTATTAGTCAATTGGTTGTTACTTATATTGCTTGCCAATATAAACCATCTATACCAACACTACCATTTCTGGGCAGCGCCATCCCCTTTGTCCCCCCCCCCCCTTCCATGCAGAACAATTTGATGCAGTGTTCGGAGTATGGTCTGAGCAGTGACAGGCTGACCCCCCACCCCTTCATCCTCTGCAGCAATGCTGGCAGCACCCATACGTCTATTTCCCAAAGACAACCTCTGCATATAACACTGAACATGTGCACTCAACTCCTTTGGTCGACCATGGTGAGGCCTGCTCTGAGTGGAACTTGTCCTGTTAAACTGCAGTATGGTCTTGGCCACTGTGCTACAGCTCAGTTTCAGGGTCTTGGCAATATTCCTATAGCCTAGGCCATCTTCATGTAGAGCAACATTTTTTTTTTTTCAGATCCTCAGAGAGTTCTTTGCCATGAGGTGCCATGTTGAACTTCCAATGACCAGTATGAGAGAGTGAGAGCGATACTATCAAATTTAATGCACCCATTCACACCTGAGACCTTGTAACACTAACGAGTCACATGACACCGGGGAGGGAAAATGGCTAATTGGGCCCAAATTGGACACTTCCACTTTAGACATTGATGGCTGTGTGTTGAGTTGTTTTGAGGGGACAGCAAATTTACACTGTTATACAAGCTGTACACTCACTACTTTACATTGTAGCAAAGTGTCATTTCTTCAGTGTTGTCACATGAAAACATATAATAAAATATTTTCAAAAATGCGAGGGGTGTACCTTTGTTAGATACTGTGTGTATAATATATATACAGTGGGTATATTTATACTGTATATGAGGGCGCCTCCATCTAAGTGTAAACCATTTTATTAAAGAAAGAGTGAATAAAAATAGGCACTTAATGCAGAATAAGACAGATAAGATATGCACTCACAATGACAGATAAGATCAGCATGCCTGTATGGTGAAGAGTGAAGTCATCTGGGGAGCTGCTCTGAACTGCAGAGGTCAGCAGGAAAGTGGCTGGATATGATGCAGAGTTCTGCCAAAAAGCTGCTGGTGGAATGAAAGGGAACACTGTTAAGGTTAAGGCAATCTTCAGTTCACCAAGCAGCACCTTAGCTTTATTTTATTTATGCAGCCAGCACAGTTTTTTCATCTTTTCTATATGCATACTGTGTGTGTGTTTGTGTGCATGTATATGTATACATATACATACACACACTACCATTCAAAAGTTTGAGGTCACTTAGAATTGTCCTTATTTTTGAATGAAAAGCACAGTTTTTTCAATAAAGATAACATTAAATTAATCAGAAATACAATCTAGACATTGTTAATGTGGTAAAGGACTATTCTAGCTGGAAACAGCTGATTTTTAATGGAATATCTACATAGGTGTACAGAGGCCCACTTCCAGCAACTATCACTCCTGTGTTCTAATGGTACATTGTGTTAGCTAATTGTGTTTAAAGGCTAATTGATGATCACAAAACCCTTATGCAATTATGTTAGCACAGCTGAAAACTGTTGTGCTGATTAGAGAAGCTATAAAACTGGACTTCTTTTTAACCTTGTTGAGTATCTGGAGCATCAGCATTTGTGGGTTGGATTATACTCTCAAAATGGCCAGAAAAAGAGAACTTTCTTCTGAAACTTGACAGTCTATTCTTGTTCTGAGAAGTGAAGGCTATTTATTCCATGTGAGAAATTGCCAAGATACTGAAAATTTCCTACAACGGTGTGTACTACTCCCTTCAGAGAACCGCACAAACGGGCTCTAACCAAAATAGAAAGAGAAGTGGGAAGTCCCAGGTGCACAACTAAGCAAGAGGACAAGTACATTAGAGTCTCTAGTTTAAGAAATAGACACCTCACAGATCCTCAACTGGCAGCTTCATTAAATGATACCCATAAAACGCCAGTCTCAACGTCCACAGTGAAGAGGTGACTCCGGGATCCTGGCCTTCTAGGCAGAGTGGCAAAGAAAAAGCCAGATCTGAGACTGGCCAATAAAAGGAAAATATTAAGATGGGCAAAAGAACACAGACATTGGACAGAGGAAGGTTGGAAAAAAGTGGTATGGACAGACGAATCTAAGTTTGAGGTGTTTGGATCACACAGAATAACATTTGTAAGACGCAGAACAAGTGAACAGATGCTAGAGGAGTCCCTGATGCCATCTGTCAAGCATTGTGGAGGTAATGTGATGTCTGGGGCTGCTTTGGTGCTTGTAAAGTGGGAGATTTGTACAAAGTAAAAGGGATTTTGAATAAGGAAGGCTGTTGCTCCATTTTGCAGCGCCATGCAATATCCTGTGGACACCGCTTGATTGGAGCCAATGTCCTCCTACAACAGGACAATGACCCAAAGACAACCTCCAAATTATGCAAGAACTACTGTATTTTCTGGCGTATAAGACTATTTTTGAACCTCAAAAAAATCCCCCAAAAATGGGGGGGTCGTCTTATTGTAATGTTCCGGTACCTTTGGTACCCTAAATTACACTTTCCACAAGTGTATGCGCCCCACCATTTACTTTTGGAAAGGTGCGCATACACCTTTAAGACTGGAGCTGTCATCACCCAGCGCCGGACTAGATGGCTATTTAAATCGCCGGTTCTCACTCACATGTGTTCGTTCAAACACCCTTACCTGGATGCTAACCTTGCTTGAAGCTTCCATGCTTGCAAGCTTACCTCGCTGACGGAACCTCGCTGCGCTGATCCCTGTATCCCGCTACTGGATCATCCGCCTCTCCTGAACCACCCTTCGGCTGTATCGCTAATAGTGCTAAGTACCCCGCAGGGGAATTCTCTATAAACTTATACTAAGCTTACACTATCTAGCTCTGCATAGTAAAGACTGTTTATCACATCTGCATAACTAGATTGCTAGCTCTTGAGACTACTGCTACTTTTCTGCACTGGGTTGATCTCTTTTGTATGTCCACCTGCTATTCTGTCATCTGCTACCATACAACATTGCTAAACCTTCCTGCATCCATCTGCTACTGTCTCACCTTCAAGTGTCTATCACCTACCACCTCCACTCAACCTATCCCTCAACCTTCATCATTGTGTTACCACATACATAAAGTCACTCTAGGAACCAGCTTGCTAATTGTGTGTATTTACTGGCTGAAATAAGACCTTCCACACATGATGAGTCATTGAGGTTGGGAATGGTATCTCTTACATGATGTCACGGAACCATGAACCAGACGTACAACAACAGATAAGTGAAAATAAGAAGGCTTTATTGAAAATCAAGCTGTAAAGCAAAAGTCCAAACGGATGGCGAAACCGAGGCAGAGTCCTTGCGAAGCCAGAGGTCAGGAACCAGGAGGGTAGTCAGACGAAGCCAGGATCAGGAACCAGCAGGGTAGTCAGACGAAGCCAGGATCAAAGACCAGAAGCAGCAGCAGTCTTAGAAGCATGTGAACACAGGAGGACCAAGCAGGGAACTGAAGCCACAGACCTCCTAAATATATGAGCTAGGCATCCAGCTCCTCCCAGTGGGAAGGAGGAGCCGCAGAGAGGGAGGCTACAAGAAACCCAGAAACCAAGATGGCCGCCAGCACATGTCAAACGAAGGAGAACAGCAAGAAGGTAAGACCATGACAGTACCTCCCCCTCAAGGGCCCCTCCTCCGCGGAGTAAAGAACGGTTTCTGAGGGAAGCGTGCGTGGAAGGCTCGGAGCAAGGCAGGAGCATGGACATCTGCGGAGGGAACCCAGGAACGCTCCTCTGGACCATAACCACGCCAATGAACCAAAAACTGCACCCGACCGCGGACCAGGCGTGAGTCCAGGATATTGCTCACCTCATACTCCTCACGATTGCCCACTCGGACCGGACGAGGCCGAGGGACCGAGGAAGTGAAACGATTACACACCAGTGGCTTCAACAGGGAGACATGAAACACGTTGGAGATCCGCATGCCAGGAGGAAGCGCAAGGGCATAGGCTACCGGGTTTACCCTGCGAAGCACTCGGAAGGGACCAACAAAGCGAGGCGCCAGCTTGGGAGTGGGCACTCGAAGGTTGAGGTTGCGGGTGGACAACCATACACGGTCTCCGGCCTGGTAGGAAGGAGCAGGCGCTCGTCTGCGATCAGCCTGGAGTCTCTGGCGCTGCGCAGAGACCTCAAGGGACTTCTGGATCTGTACCCAAGAAGCACGTAGGACGGAAAGGTGATCCTCCACAGCCGGAATATCCTGGGGAGAGAATACCTCCGGTAACACGGCAGGTTGGAACCCATAGTTGGCCATGAAGGGAGACGTCCCAGAGGAAGAGTTCACCGCCGTGTTCCTGGCAAACTCAGCCCAAGGCAGGAGGTCAACCCAATTGTCTTGGTGATCGGAGACATAGCAACGAAGGAATTGCTCCAAGGCCTGATTGGATCGTTCTGCGGCCCCATTGGACTGAGGGTGGTAGGCCGAGGAGAAGGAGAGATGAATCCCCAACTGGGAGCAAAAGGCGCGCCAGAACCTGGACACAAACTGACTCCCCCGATCCGACACAATCTCCTTGGGCAAACCGTGCAACCGGAAGACCTCCCTGGCAAAAATCGTGGCCAACTCCTGTGCAGAGGGTAACTTCTTGAGAGGAACACAGTGGCACATTTTGGAAAACCGATCCACAATCATGAGAATGACCGTATGGCCTCGGGATGCAGGGAGGTCCACAATGAAATCCATCCCCAGGTGTGACCATGGGCGCTCCCCGGTGGCTAAGGGTTGCAGAAGGCCCAACGGAAGGTGCCGAGGGGACTTACTCTGGGCACAAACGGAGCATGCCGCTACATATGCGGCGATGTCGGAACGTAGGGAAGGCCACCAGAACAGACGTGAAACAGCCCAGGACAGCTGATTCTTTCCAGGATGCCCCGCGGTCTTGGAGTTATGGTAGGTTCGCAACAACCGAGTGCGCAACTCCTCAGGCACAAAACATCTGCCGTTGGGTCTCCCAGAGGGAGCACCAGATTGAGCCGCCAAAATCTGCTCACCCAGGGGAGAGGTCAGGCTGGTGCGAATGGCGGCCAGGATCTGATTCGGAGGTATGACCGAAGTCGGAATCGACTCCTCCCTGGACAGGTCGGAGTACTGCCGTGATAAGGCATCCGCCCTGATGTTCTTGGAACCGGGTAGGTAGGAGACCACGTAATTAAAACGTGACAAGAACAGAGCCCATCTGGCCTGACGTGGTGTCAATCTCTTGGCCTCAGAGAGGTAGGTCAGATTCTTGTGGTCCGTCAGGATGAGGACCGGAACCACCGAACCCTCGAGCAAGTGCCTCCATTCTTTAAGAGCCTGCACGATGGCCAATAACTCCCTGTCACCAATCTGGTAGTTGCACTCCGCGGAAGACAGTTTCCGGGAGTAAAACCCACAAGGAAGCAGAGGACCCTCTGGTGTTCTACGCTGAGACAGAAGGGCGCCTACTCCCGTCTCAGACGCGTCCACCTCGAGGACAAAGGGCAACCCAGGGTTGGGATGCGACAGAATCGGAGCCGACACAAAGGCGGACTTTAGAGCCTCAAAAGCTCGGATGGCCTCGGGCGGCCAGACCTGGGAATTACTGCCCTTCCTGGTCAGATCCTTGAGAGGCTTGGCTAGCATGGAAAAGTCCCTGATGAACTTCCGATAATAATTAGCGAAGCCCAAAAAGCGCTGCAGGGAGCGAAGACCACTGGGCTGGGGCCACTGTAAGACAGCCGAAACCTTCTCAGGATCCATGGAGAACCCCTCAGCGGAAATTATGTAACCTAAGAAGGTTACCTGGGATCGGTGAAATTCGCATTTCTCAAGCTTACCGAACAGCTTGTTCTCTCGTAACCGTTGCAACACTCGTTTGACATCCAGAATGTGGGTCTCCATGGACTCAGAATATACCAAGATGTCATCCAAATAGACCACCACACACTGCTGCAACAGGTCACGGAAAACATCGTTGATGAATTCCTGAAAGACTGCGGGCGCATTGCACAGTCCAAAGGGCATAACCAAGGATTCATAATGACTGGTCCTGGTGTTAAACGCGGTCTTCCACTCATCGCCCGCCTTGATCCTTACGAGGTTATATGCCGCCCTCAGGTCGAGTTTGGTAAAGACCGTGGCCCCTTTTAGGCGATCGAACAGCTCGGAAATCAAGGGTATCGGGTAAGCGTTCTTGATCGTGATGCGATTGAGACCCCTGTAATCGATGCAAGGCCTCAACTCACCGCCCTTCTTTTTCACAAAGAAAAATCCAGCCCCTGCCGGGGACGAGGATTTGCGAATGTGTCCGCGTGAAAGCGCCTCCCTCACGTACTCCTCCATGGCCTCATTCTCCGCTACCGACAGTGGATAGACTTTGCCACGAGGAGGAACGGCACCAGATTGTAACTCGATGGCACAATCGTATGGACGGTGCGGAGGTAGGGCAACCGCGCGCACCTTATCGAATACATCCCGGTACTCCTCGTATTCAGGGGGCAACAGAGAGTCCGAGGAAGTACACAGCAACTTGACAGGCCCATGGATGCAACTAGCCCCACACTGCGGTGACCACGAGAGGATCTCGGCCGATCTCCAATCGAAAATCGAATTATGCTTCTGGAGCCAGGGGTACCCCAATACCACCGAGTAGTGTGGAGACGAAATAACCTGGAAGCAGACCGACTCTCTGTGGACGGCACCAATGGCTAACCCCACTGGAAGGGTCTCATGAGTCACGTGTGGCGGCAGAAGGGGTCTGCCGTCTATCGCCTCAAGAGCCAGAGGAGAACCTCGAGCCTGCAGAGGAATGGAATTGGCGGGAGCGAACACACTATCAATGAACAAACCACCAGCACCAGAGTCCACCAACGCCTGGGTCGTCACCGAGCCCCCGACCCAGGAGAGGACAACAGTGATCAGTGGTTTGTCAACACGGGAAACCGGGGACGAGGAGACTCCACCCAAGATCTGCCCCCGACAGGATCTCAGGTGCGAGCGTTTCCCGGACGGTTCGGACATGCCAACCGAAAATGCCCACCGAGACCACAGTACATGCATCGGCCCTCGCGTCTCCAGAGTACCCTCTCCCCCTCGGACAGGCGAGCAAACCCCAGCTGCATGGGTTCACCCCCAGACAAGTCATCCCCAGGAGGCGTGGGAGGAGAGGGAGGCACGGGTGGGACAGCAAAGGTAGGCGCCAATCTGTTAGGAGGCCTTTGCAGACTCTCCTTAAAGGAAGGTCTCTCCCTGAGTCTGGTGTCAATCAAAATCAGGAAAGAAATAAGAGACTCGAGCTCCACTGGTAGGTCCTTAGCTGCAACCTCATCCTTCAAGGCATCCGAGAGACCATGAGAGAAAGAAGCGACCAGAGCCTCATTATTCCAGCCCACCTCTGCTGCCAGGGTACGAAACTCAATGGCGTATTCAGCTACGGATCGTGAACCCTGTCTGATGGACATAAGGAGCTTCGCAGCAGAGGCAGCACGAGCCGGCACATCGAATACCTTCCGAAGAGAAGCAACAAAACCGGAAAACTCGGCAACCACCGGATTGTTTGTCTCCCATAAAGGGCTGGCCAAGGCCTTGTCCGAGAGCAGCGAGATTAAGAAGCCCACCTTTGATCTCTCAGTAGGAAAGGCATGTGGCAGCAACTCGAAATAAATGCCCACCTGGTTAAGGAAACCTCGGCACTGAGTTGGCTCTCCCCCAAAGCGCTGTGGAAGGGGGGCAGAACCGGACATACCCCGAAACACCGCAGGCGCAACAACAGGTGTCGGGGTAGACTCTGGCGCAACAACCGGAGCGGCAGTAGGAGCGGGCCCAGGAGCGACAACCGACCCATCGGCAACGGGAGCGAAATGAGCCGTGCGTTCAAGCAGGGTTTGCAACGCCACGGCGAACTGACCAAACAGGTGATCCTGCTGATCAAGTCTGGCAACCAGCGTGGGTAGTGAGGATGGCCCTGTACCGTCAGAATTCATGGCTTGGTCCTAATGTCACGGAACCATGAACCAGACGTACAACAACAGATAAGTGAAAATAAGAAGGCTTTATTGAAAATCAAGCTGTAAAGCAAAAGTCCAAACGGATGGCGAAACCGAGGCAGAGTCCTTGCGAAGCCAGAGGTCAGGAACCAGGAGGGTAGTCAGACGAAGCCAGGATCAGGAACCAGCAGGGTAGTCAGACGAAGCCAGGATCAGAGACCAGAAGCAGCAGCAGTCTTAGAAGCATGTGAACACAGGAGGACCAAGCAGGGAACTGAAGCCACAGACCTCCTAAATATATGAGCTAGGCATCCAGCTCCTCCCAGTGGGAAGGAGGAGCCGCAGGGAGGGAGGCTACAAGAAACCCAGAAACCAAGATGGCCGCCAGCACATGTCAAACGAAGGAGAACAGCAAGAAGGTAAGACCATGACACATGACTACTGACGTGGAACTATTTCTGCAGCTGAAAATCCACACCATATAAGAAACGCAGGAGCGTTACACTTATACGCCGAGTATACAACCCCAAAGCATGATTGATCCACCCCCATGCTTAACAGTTGGACAGAGGTTCTTTTCATTAAATTCTGTGCCCCTTCTTCTCCTAACATACCTTTGCTCATTCCGGCCAAAAAGTAAAATTTTAACCTCATCGGTCCACAGAACTTGTTTCCAAAATGCATCAGGCTTGTCTATATGTTCATTTGCAAAGTCCAAACGCTGATTTTTGTGGTGAGGATGTAGAAGAGGTTTTCTTCTGATGACTCTTCCATGAAGACCATATTTGTACAAGTATCTCTTTATAGTGGAATAGTGTACCACAACTCCAGTGTCTGCCAGATCTTTCTGGAGGGATCGTGCAGTCAAACGTGGGTTTTGAACAGTTTTTCTCACAATCCTGCAAGCTGTTCTGTCTGATATTTTTCTTGGTCTTCCAGATCTCGCTTTAACTTCCATTGTTACTGATGACTGCCATTTCTTAATTACATTCTGAACAGAGGATATTGACATCTGAAAACGCTTTTCTATCTTCTTATAGCCTTCTCCAGCTTTGTGAGCGTCAACTATTTGCAGTTTCAGTTTTCTAGACAACTGCTTAGAAGATCCCATGGTGCTGATTGTTGGGGCAAGGTCAGATGAGTCTGGGCATTTAAAACCTTTGAGATTGACATCACTTGGTCTTCCCATACGATGATTGAGAACAATCCATGACACTGGCAGGTCTCAGCCTTGCAAAGGGGGCAGTGCATGCTCTAAATTCTGCAGGGTGCCCAAACTTTTGCAGACGCCATTTTTTTTTGTTTTCTGTCATTTTGAAAGTGTCAATGATGGAAATAAAATCTAACTTTTGTTGACATATTATAAGAATTTCTAATCTGTAATTTGATGCCTTTTGGATATTTTTCCATCTTTCCTTGGCTTCTTTATGCACAATAATACAATTTTTTACCTGGGGTGCCCAAACTTTCGATCACCACTGTAGTATATATTTTTTACATTTTTTTAAATTTATTATACCTACATACTTGCTTAGAGTGATCCCTTACCTCCTCTTCTGAAGTCCCCTTCCAGCACTGTCCACTCCTCTTTCATGCAAGTGTTACCGCAAAAAGCTATGCAAAGGGGGCACTTGCGTGGGCTCACGCCCGATCCAGGCTGTGCACTCATAGACACACACAGCTCCAGTAAGCCATGCTCCTACTCCCTCCTCACAGGAGTGTGATTGGCAGCAGCTGCTGCCTGTGTCTCCTGTGAGACCAGGAAGTGGAGGAGGGGTGCTGCAACCAGGATAGTGATGGATCAATGACAGAAGCCAGGTAAGTGTTTAGGGGCGGAGTTGCTAGGACAGGAATTTTTTTCTTTTTTTTTGTAAAATTCTTTTTATTGAAGTTTTCACACAAACAAAACATACCAAAACAATAGACCAGCTCACCCCAACATGGGGGAGTCACACAAACAGCAGCATCAAAACAGTAAAGTCCCCCCCCCACACCCCCCACCCTGGCAACCCAACCCCCAAACACAGCCGGATTCCCTCCGAAAAAAGCAGGATAATGGGACCCGGAACGACTGAGCCCCGGCGCACCAGTGCCCAGCCGTCCCCGCTCCCAGCCCACACATAAAGGAAGCATCACTCAGGTGAACATTATCACAACAAATTACAAACGCTATCTACCGTACCATAACAGGAGACTCCACCCATGCCCTCCACACTTTCTCAAACTTCTTGGGGCACCCTCGGGACAAATATGTTTCTTTATAAAGGGGCAACACGGCATTCACCAGACCCTTCCAGTACAGCAGGGAAGGCAGGGTCACCTTCTTCCATTGTAACAATATGGCCTTTTTGGCATAAAATAGCAATATAGTTAGAAGGGTTCTATGTGCCACCGAGGGAACCACCTCCTCCACCAAACCCAGCAGACAAACACTTGGAGTCAGCGGGACCGCAGTCATCAGCACCTCCCCTAAGCAGGTGGTAACTTCCGACCAGTAGCGCTGAATCAGCGGGCAATCCCAGAAAATATGGGACGCATCCGCCGGAGAGGCAGAGCATCGCCAGCATTCAGCGGAGGACGTGGGGTAAATTTTAGCTAGTCTAGCAGGAGTGTAGTATATTCTATGGAGAAACTTGAACTGAATAAGTTTGTCTCTAGCAGCAACGAGGTGTTTGGTTCAACCCACATGTCATCCCAGTCCTCTCCCTGGAGTTCAGGAATTTCAGCGGTCCAACGCTCCCTACACTTCACAATACTTGGTGGAGTCAGTATGAATAAATCCTTGTAAACTGAAGATAGGGTTTTGGTAAGGTCAGGATTAGTTAGCATTAATTCTAGGTCAGATGGTACCGGTTCGATCTTGGTGTCAGTAAATTGGCATTGAAAGGCGTGACGCAGCTGTAGGTATCTGAAAAAATGAGTTGAGGGTAAGTCATGTCTTGTACGTAGGTTGTCAAATGATAGTAATTCTCCCTCTGTCGTTATGTCCCCTAACGTCTTCACCCCCACAGTAGCCCACACCATAGGGTCAGGTAAGCGGTAAAAATGAGGGAGCTTTGGATTCATCCAAAGAGGGGTAGACGGGGAAAGTCCAACGTAGCTGGGGCAGGCCAGTCATACAGTCTGGCTCCACGCCCTAGTGGTAGCCTTCATTGACGCTGTCAACGGGAGGTCGGAACCCACCCCCCTGTGGAGAGCCAGACGGAGACTTTCATAGGATCCCAGGTGCGCCGCCTCCAGGACCGTAGCCGAGTCCTCCTCATCCGCCCGCAGCCATCGCCTCGCAAAAACCATTTGCCCAGCCAGATAATATTTCCGCCAATCAGGGAGAGCCAGACCCCCGCTACCCCAAGGCTCCTGGAGGGCCCAAAGGCCAATCCTGGGAACCCCGGGGGACCAGAGGAAGGAGCTAATAATACTATCCAATCTGCTAAAAAACGTCTTTGGAACCCACAGCGGGGAGTGGCGCAATATAGAACCACAGGGAGAAACTTAATTTTAAGGAGGGCTATTCTTCCCATTAGGGAAAGCGGAATCCTCCTCCACACCTGCACCAGGCGCTGAAGCCTAGGCAGGAGCGGGAGGAGATTCAGGTCATAATAGTCCTTCGGATGCCTAGTTACCCGGACCCCAAGGTAGGTAAATGCGTCAACCCAACCCGGGAAGGGGCCATCTCCAACTAGTGCACCAGGCACTCCTGTTACAGACAACATCGAGGACTTTCCCCAATTCACCCGGAGTCCCGAATACTTGCCAAATTCATCCAAGATCCGTAAGACAGCCTGTAAGGAAGGACCAGGATCATTAAGGAAAAGAAGCATGTCATCAGCGTATAACGCCACACACTCCTTTATGGAGCCCACTCTGACCGCCTCAAAACCCTGCGAGGAGCGCAATGCAATGGCAACCGGTTCGATGGTAAGCGCAAAAAGGAAGGGCGATAGGGGGCAACCTTGACGGGTCCCCCTACCCACCCTAAAATACACTGAGGTCAACAGACCCAAGCGAATGGCCGTACGAGGAGAAGAATATAGCAGTTTCACCCATGTCCGGAAATTGGGGCCAAAACCCATGAGCGACAGGACCGTGTGCATATAGATCCAGTCCACAGAGTCGAAGGCCTTTTCTATATCAATAGAGACCACTACGCGTTGCGAGGAGGCAGCCACCGGGAGTTGGAGGTGCGTAAACAGACGCTGAATATTGGTATCCACCGATTTCCCCGGCATGAAACCCGTCTGGTCAGGGTCAACCAGGGTATGTATAACTTTCGCCAGACGATTCGCTAGGACCTTGGTTAGGACCTTCAGGTCCGCGTTCAGCAGGGCTATGGGCCTGTATGAGGAACAGTCCTCAGGGTCTTTTCCCGGTTTTGCCAGCAGCACCATGTATGCATCCATCATGGACGGCGGGAGAGCCCCCCCCTCCAGGCAGTGTTGAAACAGGGCACTCAGGCGCGGGGCCAACTGCTCTGAGAACTCCTTATAGAAGTCCGCAGGGAACCCATCCGGGCCCGGAGCCTTCTGCGGCGGGAAGGAGGCAATGGCCCCTTCCACTTCCAGGGGAGTGATCGGAGCGTCTAGCAAGGCGCTATCTTCGTCAGTCAGGGTAGGTAGAGCCAGGCCACGGAGAGTAGACTCCATGACAGCATCGTCATAGTCATGGACAGGGGCATATAAGGACTCAAAGTAACTCCTGAACTCCTCCAAAATATCCCGCGGATCAGTGAGCATTTCCCCCCTAGAATTCTTAATACGTGGGATGTTAATAGGGGCCCTCTGATCTTCCACCAACCTAGCCAAGAATTTGCCATTTTTATCCCCTTGTGCAAAGGCAGCAGCCCTGAAATGGGAAGCCTCAGTATGGGCCAGATCAGACAGGTGGAGTGAGAGGAGACGCCTCGCCTCCAATAAGGAGGTGTAAGTGGACTCGGATGGCGAAGCAGCATGATCCCGCGCCCTCTCCCTATCCACCTCCTGCATAGACCGGAGCTCCCCATTATGATCTTTCCTGGCAGTTTTAATAGCTGAGATGCACTCCCCCCTGGCCACCGCCTTGAAGGCCTCCCAAACCACCGAAGGCTCGGCAGAGTCTACATTGCTCGCCCAGTACGTCTGGACCGCCTGTACCAGGTGGGAGGTGACCTGATCCTGTTGAAGCCAGCCCGGAGACAGTCTCCAACCCCGCTCTCCAGCCCCCAACCGGAGGTGCACTGTCAAGAGAAGTTGGTTATGATCAGACACCCCCCCAGCCAAGTAATCAGCAGCAGTCACGAGGGACTGGAAACGAGCACTACCAAAAGCCAGGTCTATCCTGGCCGCTGAGCGGTGCGTAGTGGACAGGTGAGAGCACTCCCTACCATCCGGATGCTTCCAACGCCATAACTCAACCAGGCCCTGAGCAGCCGCCCAGGCAACCAGATCCACCGAGGCCTGTCGGGTGGGGTTGGAAGTATCCAATGCCCCATCCAAAATTGCATTAAAATCACCCATAAATAACATAGGCAGGGAGGCATGAGCCGAGAGCTTAGCAGGTAGGTCATACAGCATCTGAACATTAAAGGGAGGAGGTACATAAACAGCAACCAAAATAAATTTGAACGAATACAATTCCATCACCACAGCCACATATCGTCCCCCCTGGTCTGAGATCACCTGGTGGACGGAACATGGAATAGATTTACTGATAAGCACCGATACACCTCTGGCGTACGTGGAGTATGTGGCATGAAATGCCTTTTGAATCCACGGTTTCTTCAAAGCGAGCACCAGATTACCATCCAGGTGAGTCTCTTGCAGGAGGACGAAATGCGGTTTCGCCTGTTTCAAACATTGAAATACACTGGCCCGTTTATATTTATTGTTCAGACCTCTCACATTCCATGAGAGGAAGCGTACTGCATCAGCCATGGGCATCAATAAAAAATGTCAGCAGGGATTCAGAAAAAGAAATGTTCCACCAAAAATAGCGTTGTGAACTGAGAGCAAGTAGCAGCAAAAGGATCCAAGACCACTGAGGCTGAAACGTTAGAGGGTCGAGTTGCCAACAAAACATTCCCAATGCCCTTATACCAGCAACAACAAAAAAAAAACAAAAAACTAGTAACCATCCAGCCGGTATGAGGCTTAAGCCCAGAACTCCCCAACATCTGGAACTGTGGACGAGTGTCAAATGCGATCAAAGTCCGGCAGTCTCTTTAGGTGATGACAATAGAAAAGACTCCAGAGGAGCCCCCGGAACCAACAGGGCAGCCAAGGGGCATTGCAGGAAACAGAAGGGGAAGGGTATCGCAGCAGAGAGATGGCACAGGCCCACTATGCGGCCAGCATAGAACCACATGCATAATCCAGGAGGGGGAATAAGCAGGTAAAGGAAGCGGCACTTCAGCGCAGACCATCCAGCCAGTCAGAAACCTCTTTCATAAAATTTAACTGCGCCATTGTATTGGATCCTGAGCCGACTGGGATACATCATACTGTACTTAATCTCCTTATCCCTGAGTCGTTTGCGCACCTCCGTGAACGAACAACGTTTCCTCTGGGTTTCCGCAGAAAAGTCAGGGAAAAGCATGATCCGGGTATTTTCAAAGTGCAGATCCTGGTGCTTCCTGGCCTCCGATAGCAGCATGTCCCGATCCCTATAATTCAGGAACTTAACCAGGAAAGGCCTCTGCGGAGCTCCGGGTGGTCGGGCACCCATCCGAACCCGGTGGGCTCGCTCAACCACATAGGTAGGCGGGAGATCCGAAAGGGACAGGAGCTGTTTAAAGAACTGTTCAGCAAAGATGGCCGGCCTAGTCCCCTCTGCCCCTTCAGGGAGTCCCACCACCCGGACATTATTGCGGCGCTGGCGGTCCTCTGCGTCATCAGCTCTATGTTGCAGGGATTTGACCAGGTTCTGTAGGTCCGCCAACTGTGAGGCATGGGAGTACTATCTTCCACCTCGGAAATGCGCTCCTCCGCTGTTGTAATGCGGCCCCTCATTTTGTCCAGGTCATGCCTGATTAATGTGCATTCAGAGGCAAGGTGGTCTATCTTGACCATGAGCGCCGCTTTGCTACTGTCAATTGCAGCCAGGATGGGGGCCGTGATGGCTCGCTGGTCCTGCTCCTGCAGCGGTGTAGAGGGCAAGGGGACAGGTACCTGTACAGCCGGAGAAGAAGCCGCTCCCTGCTGCGCCGCATCCATTTTCGCGCCCGCTCCAGAAGCACGCTGAGGGACGGATGACGAATCCAAGATGGCGGAGGCGGAGCCCCGGCCCGGGCCGCGAGTGGAGCGAGTCTGCCTTCGTCCGGATTGTTGCTCACGCTGCGGTTTTGAAGCCGAAGTGGGCATCCCCGAGGTGCAGCTGGACTTCCCCACAATAGGTGACCCGCAGATAGGCAGGAGGATAGCCCCAAACAGGGTAATTAGCAGGATACTGCGGGAGCTCCTCAGAAGCACGACTTGCCTCGATCACATCCGGCCACGCCCCCCCCCCAGGAATTTTTTTCTTAACCTTAAGGCATAAGGCGTTTTGACTTAAGAACCACTTTAACCACTTGAGAAGATAAGAACTCACTGCTCAAGGTGGTGTGATTGCCTGATGACTCACACCGGTGCATGCCCCGGCTCGCCTCCGTGAAAACTTGATAAAGGAAAAGGAATTGGCAGCACTCCAGGTTGAGTCAAAATCCAGATTTATTGACTGGACATCCAAATAAGACAATCGTGAAAAGGTAGACACATGATTAAGCACACAGTGTGTGAAACGCGTCTACCTTGTCACGATTGTCATATTTGGATGTCCAGTCAATAAATCTGGATTTTGACTCAACCTGGAGTGCTGCCAATTCCTTTTCCTTTATCACTTTTTTTTTTTTTTTTTAATCAGAAAAAGAACTTTATTTAGGAATGGCACAGGACAATAAAACATTGTACAAGAAATACAAAGACAGCATACATAATCACAGAGGATACAAAAATACAATGTTAATCAGTGCAAATTGCGCGTTAGTGAAAGCACAGGAACCTCATTGTTGCTCCATGCGCATCCCTAAAAGAAAACAGAACATAAGGAAGGAAAAAAAAATTTTAAGGGGGGAGGGGGAGGGGGAAAAAATAAAAAAAACAGGAAAAACAACTAAACACGTGTTGTCATGAAAATACCAGCTGCCAAAAGCATACCAATATCTACATAAGCAAGCGATTAAGAACAAGTTGAGGCGGAGCCACCTCCGGAGAAGACAGCCAGGGGCCCCAGATTTTCTCAAACTTAAGAGGAGCTTTTCTATGATAATAGGTGTGTTTTTCACGTATCAGAATAGAGTTGACAGATTGGATCCATTGGGCACCCGCAGGAGGCCTGGAAGATATCCACACTCTAGCAATCAGTTTTTTAGCTAAGTAGAGAAGTCGAAGGAGGACAACAAGAACGTGTGGGAGGTATAGCGTCTCATCCAGGCCACCCAACAAGCACACCAGCGGATCCAACTGAAGTTGAACTTGGTATACACGATTAATAGTGGATACTACGAATTGCCAGTATCGTACCAGTTTGGGGCATCTCCAAAGCATGTGAATAAAGTCACCTGTATGTAAATTACATTTGGGACAGAGAGGTGAGGACCTCCTACCCCATGCATAGTTGTGCCGGGGTCCTATAAGTGCGGTGCAGTACAAATAAATGGGATAGTTTATGGCTAGCGGAGACAGAGACCAATGGGCCGGCTTCAAGTATCTGCTCCCAACGATCCCCATCAATGGGGCCCAGATCCCCCTCCCACTTCGCCCTACAGGGAAGTAGGGAGGGGTCCTGCAGGGAAGACAACAATGTAACGTATATTCTAGAGATTATACCCCGTTTCTCACCGTCTCTAAAAATAGATTCCAGGAATGGAGAATCAATCAATCGCAGAGGGGTGTGGCGGTTCTGACTCTGTAGCGCATGCGACAAGCGCATATATTGATAGCGGCAGTTACCCAGCTGTGGGAAATCAGCCTGAAATCGAGACCAGGGCTAAATAGCAGGGTCACATACCTGAGAAAAATATTTCACCCCAGCCCGGATCCACCCAGGGAAAGAACCCAACCTAGCGACCTCCCCATAGGAACGGTTGTTCCACAGAGGGGTACGGGCAAAAAAGCCAGAGAGAGGCCCAGATTCTGCTTTACCGCTTTCCACAGTTTAGTCAGAAGGTGGGAGGTAGGACAGTGGGGGGGCAATTCAGGGAACCCCAGTTCCATTAAGGAGAAGGAAGTGTAGTCAGATGCAGACAGTGTAAGCAAGGCCCGGGAGGGATCTACGCAAGAAGGAAGATCCCAACCCGTGAAGTGCTGCAACTGTGATGCAAAAAAGTACATCTGGGCGTGGGGGAGGGCCATTCCACCCCTATCTTTGGGATATTGCAGAGTAGTAAGTTTCAATCGGGCCACCCCACCCCGCCATATAAGGGCCCTAAATTGGGAGTCTATTCTATCAAACCAGTATCGAGGTATCCACATCGGGGAGTTATGAAGGATGTAGAGCAGCTGAGGAGCCCAGATCATTTTGATCAAATTGACCCTACCCGTAACTGTAAGGGGAAGTTTACACCAGCTAGCACATTTAGTACCAAAATGGAGGAGGAGTGGTCTAAGGTTGAGGGAGACATAATCTCTCGGGTCAGCTGAGACCACTACACCCAGATAGCGGAAGGTGGAGACCACCTGTAGTTGAGAGGCAGCAAGTGGCATAGTAGACGGAAGGGGGTCCAAAGGGAGTAAAACCGATTTGTCCCAGTTTATGGCAAAGCCAGAAAATGCGCCAAATCTCGTAATGAGGGACATGACCTCCTGCAGGGAATTCCCAAGATCCCCCAGATACAGGAGGGCATCATCCGTGTAAAGGGAGATTTTATCTTCCCTGTCTCCACGGCGAAACCCTACTATAGAGGGGGAGTCTCTAATCATAATCGCCAGAGGTTCAATCGCCAGTGCGAACAGCAATGGGGAGAGAGGGCATCCCTGTCTAGTCCCCCGGTGCAAAGAGAAGGAGTCAGAGAGGGTACCATTAATTCTGATGCGAGCCCTAGGTCCAGCATAAAGTAACTTAACCCAGGAAATAAACTCAGAGCCCAGGCCAAAGCGATCCAGCACCACCCAAAGATATTGCCACTCGACGCTGTCAAAAGCCTTGGCAGCGTTGAGGGAGAAGATGGCTCTGCTACCCGGATTATCAACAGGGAGCTGAAGGTTTAAAAACAGTCTACGGAGGTTTAAGGATGTCGACCTGGCAGGAATAAATCCCGACTGGTCAACATGTACCAACTCAGAGACGACGGTCGACAATATATTAGCCAGGACCCTAGCCAACAGCTTGACGTCCGTATTAAGTAAGGATATGGGCCTATAAGAATCCGGGTGTACCGGGTCCTTACCAGGCTTAGAGATAACCACTACTATCGCCTCACGCATGGAATCCGGTAATGTACCCACCCTATGAGCCTCATTCAGGGTAGTCAGCAAGGCAGGAAGGAGGGTATCCCCATAGGACTTGTAAATCTCAGCAGGGAAACAGTCAGCTCCAGGAGACTTATTATTCGCCATTTGAGAGGCCGCCAAAGACAGTTCCTTGACAGTCAGGAGTCCACCTAGTGCCCGCCGCTGAGAAGCGAAACCCTAGGTATCTTACAGCCGGCCAGGAAGTCCCCCAGGGCCGCCTCAGAGGGGCAGACCCTAGAGGAGTACAGGGCCCTAAAATAATCGGTGAACACCGAAGCAACCCGGGTCGGGTCCTGAACCAGCTCACCATCAGGCGCCTGGATAGCAGCAATATGGGAAATACCCTGTTGAGCCCTGGCAATTACAGCAAGTAAATGTCCAGTATTTTCTCCCTCATTAAAGTAACGTTGTTGGATGAAAAAATGTTTATTCTCTGCAGCATTAATAGAGACCTGCTGATAAAGGGCCTGGGCCTCCAGCCAACGCCGTTCATGAGCAGGAGTGGGGTCAGTCACAAACGCCAGTTCCGCCTCCCCGGCCCTAGCGAGGATATGATTCTCCCAGTCCTTAGTCTTAGACTTAATGGCTGAAATTCGGGTAATGAGAATCCCCCTCAAATGTGCTTTCAACGTGTCCCACACCACCAAAGGCGTTGCCGAGTCCACATTTTGCAAAAGGAATTCGCGTAAGACCGGAGAAACGGGGTCATCCGCAGGAAGAAGAGCAAGCCAAAAAGGGCTAACCTTCCACAGCCGAGAACCCGCGGGGGGTAGTCCTCCTAATTGTACTACAAGGGGTGAATGGTCAGAGATATTCCTAGGAGCATATCGAACAGCGTGAATCATAGAGCAGGCCAGAGAATTCCCCAAACAAAAGTCAATACGAGAAAGACCCTTATAGGAGGTTGAGTAACAGGAGTAACAACGCACATCAGGGTTCTTACTCCTCCACACATCCTGTAGTCCCAATTCCGACAAAAGGCGGGAAAAGGGGGTAGGGCCCGAGGCACTAGGCGGGCCCGTGCCCGGACGGTACCTGTCAAGACCCCTATCCAGCACATTGTTAAAGTCTCCCAACACTACCACAGGCACACTCGAGTAGGGACTCATAAAGTGGGCCAGGGCATGAAGTACCTCTGGGGAGAAGGGGGGGGGGCACATAGATGTTGGCTAGCACACAATGAAAATAATACAGTTTACATGAAATAAAAATATATCTACCCTGATCATCAATTTTAGAGGTCAATAACTGGAAGGGAGCATGATCAGATATCAATATACTAACCCCCCTAGAATACACGGAGTGGGTGGAGTGAAACTGGGTGCCGTAGCCGCGACGTCGCAACAAAGGGAGAGTCGAGGGCTGTAGGTGGGTCTCTTGCAAACAAATTACAGCAGGGGTATACCTTAGAGAACATCGCCACCCGTTTAACACTATCACCCAGTCCGCGAACATTCCAAGAGACTAAAGTACAGCAATTAGCCATAACACTGATAGACATGTAAAGTAAAGGAGGGAGCAAACACAAGGCAGTGGAGGGCGGCACAGTAAATACATGGAGGAAGGGATAGGAAAAAGGAGAGAGCAGGTGTCACAGTCCCCCAAACAACCCGAGCACAGGACCACATAGGCCCAGCAAACGTTAGAAACAGCATACAGTTGGTGACGACAAACATAGTGAGGAGCTCCACGTGCAAGACAAGGTTCAAAACAATTGGCAGCGGCAAAAAGAATTCAAACCAAATGATGGCTAAGAGCTCACAACAGGTGAGGCAGGCAGCCAGAAAAGTGCAGTACTGAGCATATAAAAATACAGTAGAAAACTCAAGTGAAAAAAATTGGCAAAAAGGGGGGGGGTCGCACCCCGCAGCAAACGTCCACATAGGACAGAAAGGGGATGGGGGCCCCAACGTCTCAACAGAAAAAAGACCAGTTCTGTCTTGATCCGATGGAACTCACAGGAACCACAGTCCCAAGCAAGGCAAAGAATCCAATGGGATCCATCACTCGACACTCTCCGCTAAAAGACAGGGATATATGCAGAAAATGTTCAATCAATAAAGTGCAAACAAACTTCCTCCCAGTATGAAGAAACCAGTCGGACCCGTCATCAAGCTGGCGCAGCACCAGATCTTTCCAAAGTGGGCTCCACTCTGTCCAGCCAGCTAGATGCAGCAACAGGGTTATCAAAGAAGTGGGTTTCATGGTTAGCAACCACCCTCAGACGGGCCGGATATAACATGGCATAGTTGACCGTGAATCTCCTCAGACGTTTTTTAACATCAGTGAACTTGGCTCTGCGCCTTTGTACTTCTGCAGAGAAGTCCGGGTAGAAAGAAATGCGGGCATTATCCATTTTCATGAGGTCACCCTTAGTGCGGGCAAGGAACAGACAGGCATCCCTATCCTTAT
This sequence comes from Pelophylax lessonae, assembly GCF_965119305.1. Taxonomy (NCBI): domain Eukaryota; kingdom Metazoa; phylum Chordata; class Amphibia; order Anura; family Ranidae; genus Pelophylax; species Pelophylax lessonae. Next base: position 62,308,591 of record NC_138780.1, read on the forward strand.
AGTTCAGAAGTTTGAACAAAAAGGGGCGCGGGGGTTCGCCTGGGCGAGGCGGTTTGGAAGGAACTCTGTGGGCCCTTTCAATGGCAAACATATGAGAGAATGCATCCCTGCCAAAAGAGTTAAGCAGCCAATTTTCCATAAAAGTGACAGGATCTTTGCCCTCAGCCTTTTCTGGGATGCCCACTGCCCTGACATTGTTTCGACGAAGTCTATTCTCCATATCCTCCAAGCGTGAGGAATGGCCCGCAGTAAGAAGTTGCATATGATGTACATCCCTCTGCAATGGTGGCAGGTCATCTTCCACATGTCCCAGTCTATCCTCAATGGCAGCCGTGCGGTCCCGCAGCTTCTGCATATCCTGCCGTAGCAGATTGACCTCCATCTTCACCCCCTTAAGCTCAGAAGTGAGATCATGGATAGCCTTATTACTGGATGTAACTACTGTGAATATATCTCGCAGGGTGGGTTCGGGGGAGTCATCAACTGCTACACCCCGGTCTGGTTCAGGCCCAGTAAGAGCAGCAGTACTCACGGCATCCCAGGAGGAGGTAGAGGCCACATCTGCAGGCCAGGTGTCATCCAGCTCCGCCGGCAGTGGATCGTCCGGAGCATGTAGGGGCTTAGCAGGTGTCTCCTTAGCAGAGGACTTGGCAAAGAGCTTCATCACGGCCTCCCTGGCGGAGCGGGTCGGTCGGGCGCCATCTTGGAGAGCGGGATCCGAAGGCCCCGGCGTGTCTTTACCCTTCCGAGACATCACCCCAGCTTCGGCAACACACCGGCAGGTAGGTATCGGTGTCAGGAGATCGGGGAGGTAAGTGAGGAAGACGGATGGCGTTGGATACTGCAACAATCAGGATAAAAGTCAGGATCGATGGCGGAGAGAGCGCTCGGCACGTCCATCTACATCAGCTGCAAGCCACGCCCCCCCTTTATCACTTTAACCACTTGCCGACCCCCCCGCAATACAAATGTGACGGGGAGCTCCTACAGGCACCTCAACTCACCTGTACATGTGCCTGTTTCTGGGTTTTGTGCGCTCCCCCACCGCCTACTACCCTGTGATTTGACACAGCGGGAGTCTGTCAGCAGATCCCAGCCAATGATTCATGACCGGGACCTGCTGATTGGCTGTGTCCAATCACATCCCATAGCCTGTGTTGACAATCAGCAGAGGTCTCTGAACAAAGGGAACAATCTGTAGTAAAAATTAGCACACATTATACATTGTTAGGCACACAACCCCTTGATTGCCCCTAGTGTGTCATTAATACAGTGACGATGTATATTATTAACACTGATCAGTGGCGTACCAATAGGGGGGGGGGGGCGGTCCGCCCCGGGTGCCACACATTAGGGGGGTGTCGGGGAAGATCAGGGTGACACCCGGGGCCGGCCGCCAGACTGCTTCCGCCGCGGGGGAGGAGGAACTGTTTAAAGCAGAGGATGTGAGAGACTCACTGTCACTCCCGAGCCCTGAATACACAGCGATCGGCGGGCGCTGCCGGAGTTAATTGTGCTGGTTAATGAGAATGCGATTGGTTGCTAGGACCGCCTATCAACCAATCACCTGCTCATTAACTAGCACAGTAACTTCTGCAGTTCCCGCCGAGGCGCCGACCGCTGTGTATTCAGGGCTCGGGAGTGACAGTGAGTCTCTCACATCCTCTGCTTTAAACAGTTCCTCCTCCTCCGCTCTCCTCCTAAAAAGGTAGGGAGGCGGGGGGCTTTGTAATGTAAAGGGGTTATATTGGGGAGCAGTGTAATGTAAAGCGTTGTATGGGGGATGGGGCTGTGTAATGTAATGGGTTCTATTGGGGGGGCTGTGTAATGTAAAGGGTTCCATGGGGGGTGGGAGCTGTGTAATGTAAAGGGGTCCATGGGGGGATGGGGGCTGTGTAATGTAAAGGGTTCCAATGGGGGGGCTGTGTAATGTAAATGGGTCCAGGGGTAAGGGGGCTGTGTAATGTAAAGGGGTCCAGGGGTAAGGGGGCTGTGTAATGTAAAGGGGTCCAGGGGTAAGGGGGCAGTGTAATGTAAAGGGGTCCAGGAGTACAGGGGCTGTGTAATGTAAATGTGTCCAGGGGTACGGGGGCTGTGTAATGTAAAGGGGTACGGGGTCTGTATAATGTAAAGGGGTATGGGGGGCTGTGTAATGTAAAGGGGTCCAGGGGTACAGGGCTGTGTAATGTAAAGGGGTCCAGGGGTACGGGGCTGTGTAATGTAAAGGTGTCCAGGGGTACGGGGGCTGTATAATGTAAAGGGGTAGGGGGGCTGTGTAATGTAAAGGGGTCCAGGGGTACGGGGGCTGTGTAATGTAAAGGGGTCCAGGGGTACAGGGGCTGTGTAATGTAAAGGGGTCCAGGGGTATGGGGGCTGTGTAATGTAAAGGGGTACGGGGGCTGTGTAATGTAAAGGGGTCCAGGGGTAAGGGGGCTGTGTAATGTAAAGGGGTCCAGGGGTACGGGGGCTGTGTAATGTAAAGGGGTCCAGGGATAAGGGGGCTGTGTAATGTAAAGGGGTCCAGGGGTAAGGGGGCTGTGTAATGTAAAAGGGGGTCTCCATACATTTTACACGTGACAAGTCAATGGGCAGTTCGTCGCCTGGGGGGGGGGTGCCAGATATAGGATCCGCCCCGGGTGCCAAATGCTCTAGGTACGCCCCTGACACTGATCACTGTATTAGTGTCACTAGAGATGTCAGTGGCAGTCAGTCAGTTCCCACTAGGTGTCAGATTGTATGCCGCGCTACTGCAGTCCCACTATAACTTGCTGATCCCCGCCATTACTAGTATAAAAAAAATTACAGTATATATACAGTGGGGATCGAACAATTGGGCACCCCAGGTAAAAATTTGTATTAATGTGCATAAAGAAGCAAAGGAAAGATGGAAAAAATCTCCAAAAGGCATCAAATTACAGATTAGACATTCTTATAATATGTCAACAAAAGTTAGATTTTATTTCCATCGTTGACACTTTCAGAATTACAGAAAACAAAAAAATGGTGTCTGCAAAAGTTTGGGCACCCTGCAGAATTTATAGCATGCACTGCCCCCTTTGCAAGGCTGAGACCTGCCAGTGTCATGAATTGTTCTCAATCATCGTCTGGGAAGACCAAGTGATGTCAATCTCAAAGGTTTTAAATGCCCAGACTCATCTGACCTTGCCCCAACAATCCGCATCATGGGATCTTCTAAGCAGTTGTCTAGAAAATTGAAACTGCAAATAGTTGACGCTCACAAAGCTGGAGAAGGCTATAAGAAGATAGCAAAGCGTTTTCAGATGTCAATATCCTCTGTTCGGAATGTAATTAAGAAATGGCAGTCATCAGGAACAGTGGAAGTTAAAGCAAGATCTGGAAGACCAAGAAAAATATCAGACAGAACAGCTCACCCAGTGACTGTGGTGTTGAAACATGACTGGACAAAGGATTTTGAGCTGTTTGGGCATTCAAAGTGTTTCTTTAATATGCCAAGAAAAAAGCACTAAGCAGTTTTGTTAATGTTGAAAATAAAACAAAGTCTTTCCTGACCACTGACTTTTAACTGATTTAAAGATGAAAATTGGGGTAGATCAGTATTTTGACTTGATTTGTGACTTGACCAAAATAAATGACTTGACTTGACTTGCTTGACTTCTAGCAGGGACTCGACTTGACTTGCTTGCTTTTTGCCACAGTAACTTGGGACTTGCTTTAGACTTCAAGGTTAAGACTTGAGACTTGCTTGTGACTTGCACATGTGTGACTTACTCCCATGTCTGACTATTCCACTATAAAGAGATACTTGTACAAATATGGTCTTCATGGAAGAGTCATTTTGGCCAGAATGAGCAAAGGTACGTTTAGAGAAGATGGGGCACAGAATTTAATGAAAAGAACCTCTGTCCAACTGTTAAGCATGGGGGTAGATCATTCATGCTTTGGGGTTGTATTGCAGCCAGTGGCACAGGAAACATCTCACGAATAGAAGGAAAAATGGATTCAATAAAATTTCAGCAAATTTTGGATGGTAACTTGATGCCATCTGTGAAAAAGCTGAATTTAAAGAGAGAATGGCTTCTACAAATGGATAATGATCCTAAACACACCTTGAAATCCACGGGGGATTACATCAAGAGGCGTAAACTGAAGGTTTTGCCATGGCCTTCACAATCTCCTGACCTCAACATAATTGAAAATCTATGGATAGACCTTAACCACTTGCTGACCGCCGCACAACTATCTACGTCGGCAGTCAGCCCCGGCCAGGCAAAGTAACGTAGGTCTACGTCGGCACTTCCCGCCGGTCCTGTGCACGCTCCCACTTCCCCCCTTTTTCACTTAAAATACCCGCCACCCCCCCAATAAAATTTAACCCCCTGATCCCCCCCTGATCACCCACAGTTAACCCCTTCCCCTTGTCACATTGCATACTAATACAAACGTAATATACAGTTTTTTTGTATTTTGTATTAGTGTGTTTGTGACCTGAATTAGCGCTAGCGAGTTAGTTTCTGTCCCAAAGGAGGTTTAGGGTCCCTGCCACCCCCCCAATAAAGATTTAACCCCCTGATCCCCCCCTGATCACCCCTACACCCCCTGTCACAACACACACTGTATACTGTATATATAATTTTCCTATATACCCGTATAAGTGTGATTTGTGACCAGGTGTAGCGCTTGCGCCCCCCCCCCCCTTTTTCACTTAAAATACCCGCCAACCCCCTGATCACCCACAGTTAACACCTTCCCCCCTGTCACATTGCACACTAATACAAAGTAATATACTGTTTTTCTGTGTTTTGTATTAGTGTGTTTGTGACCTGAATTAGCGCTAGCAAGTTAGTTTCTGTCCCAAGGAAGTTTAGGGTCCCCGCCACCCCCCCAATAAAGATTTAACCCCCTGATCCCCCCTGATCACCCCTACACCCCCTGTCACAACACACACTGTATACAGTATATAGCATTTTCTATATACCCGTATAAGTGTGACTTGTGACCAGGTTTAGCGCTTGCCACCATTCCTTTTATCCTTGGGATACCCGCCACCCCCTCCCAATAAAGATTTAACCCCCTTATCCCCCCCCCTGATCACATCCAGTTAACCCCTTCCCCCCTGTCACATTGCACACTAATACACATGTAATATACTGTTTTACTGTATTTTCTATTAGTGTGATTGTGACTTGAGTTTGCGCTAGCGAGTTAGTTTCTATCCTAAAGGAGGTTTAGGGTCCCCGCCACCCCCCCAATAAAGATTTAACCCCCTGATCACCCCCAGTTAACCCCTTCCGTGCCCTGTCATAGTGTCACTTTTATAATGTACAGTTTTTTTTCTGATCACTATTATAAGTGGCACAGGTGACATTAGCTAGTATTAGTGTCAGTCTAAATAAGTGCAGATCCCCGGCACAGAGTTAATAATAACCCCTTGATTACCACACACACACGCACATACATTGGTGAAGAGGCTTATAGTATACTGGCCGTGTCAGATGATAGCGATGGGGAAGCTACACTGGCAGAATCAGGGTCATTATACGAACCCGATGACGGCAGCGGCTCCCTGACAGATAGCTCCGACGACAGATGGGTCCCTGTTAGACCCAGGCGTACCCAACCCCATTCTGGAGTTGTTGAGATGCAGGAATCGCAGGGTGCTCGTATGGAGCAGAGTGTGGTTACTAGTGCCGCTCATCCTTCTGGTGACCTGGCAAGCACCAGTGGCCTAGTACACCCTGGATCTAGTACAATCAGCACTGCAGTAACACTTGGTGACGTGGCGAGTCCCATAAGTGCAGTTGAAGCTGGTGCGGTGGCTAGCACAAGTAGTGGCCCGCAGCCACCACGTATTCGAAGACAGGCCCGTAGAGCCCATAGTGCCCTCCCTGATGCGCTGGCATATCCCAATTGGCAACCCACTGATTCTACAGCGCCAGTATTTCCCCCCATTCACTGCCCAACCTGGAATCCACGTGGAGACAGCTGGTTTTACGCCCCTGAACTTTTTTGAGCTGTTCTTCATGGAAGATCTTTTCAGATCTATTGTGGATCAATCAAATTTATATGCACAACAATTTATCGCTGCCAACCCAAATTCGCCCCTTGCCAGACCATTCGGCTGGAAATCAATAACAGTTTCCGAATTTAAAATCTTTCTGGGCCTTTCCCTCAACATGGGCATAACCAAGCAGAGGGAATTGCGGCTATATTGGTCCACTAGCCCACTTCACCATATGCGCATGTACTCTGCCTCCATGTCCAGGGCGAGATATGAGCAAATTCTTTGATTTATGCATTTCAGCGACAATGAAATCTGTCGTCCTCGGGGAGATCCTGCATATGATCGGCTCCACAAAATTTGGCCCCTCTTGTTCACCCCCGAACAAGTTATCTGCGTTGACGAGTCCCTGAATAAATTTACTGGCCGCCTTGCAATGAAACAGTACCTCACCAGCAAGAGTGCCAAGTACGGGGTCAAGCTGTATAAACTGTGTGACAGGGCCACAGGTTATACAGTTGGTTTCCGGGTCTATGAGGGAAAAGATAGCTGTGTGGAGCCCCCCAACTGCCCAGACTACATAGGGAGCAGCGGCAAGATTGTTTGAGACTTGGTGTCACCCTTATCCGGAAAGGGGTACCATTTGTATGTGGACAACTTTTACACAAGTGTGTCACTATTTAGTTACCTGCTCGAATTACAAATTGGCGCATGTGGCACCGTGCGACCTAATCGCCGGGGCTTCCCCCAACGGCTTGTAACATCCCGTCTTAGTCGGGGGGGAGAGAGCCTGCTTGAAAATGGACAAATTGCTTGCGGTGTAGTGGAGGGATACACGGGATGTTTTCGTTCTGTCCTCCCTTCACCCAGACATGATGATCCAAATTCCTACAGCAACTGGCGTTATGGAGAAACCCCTCTGTGTCCACACATATAACCTTAATATGGAAGGGGTGGACCTTAACGACCAGCTTTTGGCGCCGTATTTAGTTGCCCGTAAAGCCAGACGCTGGTACAAAAAAGTGTCTGTTTATTTATTCCAATTGGCTATGCTGAACGCCTTTGTCCTATACAGGGCGTCAGGACGCACCGGATCCTTCCGAGAATTCCAGGAAGAGATCATCCTTGCCTACCTGTAAACAGGAGGCATGCCTGCCCAACTTCCCCTTCCAGATGCAGTGCGCCGGCTGCATGAGAGGCATTTTTCACATGTCCTCCCGAGTACCCCGACCCAAAGATACCCCCAAAGAAGATGTCGTGTCTGTAGCAGGCGCGGATTTAGGCGTGACGCCCGCTATTATTGTCCCAGATGTCCTGACCAACCTGATCTCTGCATCGGGGAATGTTTCGAACGCTACCATACACTAGTGGAGTATTAGTGTAGGGTACAGCACGACACAGTATAGGGCACACAAACATAGGGTCTCGAAAGATGTTCGATGGCTATCGACATTTTGAGAGACCCAAGCTTAAAAAATCGCAGTTCAGAGAAAAAAACTGTTAGAAAGAAAAATAAAAGAATCCAAAAACAGTTGTTGTGTCAGTCATTTTATATGTTCTTCTACTCTTCCTACTGGACTTTTACTGTACTTTGTTTTTCATTCTTTTGTGAACCTGTTTCTCTTGCAGGTACTCGTCGGCTGCCACCTTGATTTTATATATTCTGACACAAACAGCGTTTGCGCTCAGCATATATGGATACCTTTGCTGGCAGCAGCTGTGGTGATTTTCTGATTTCAGCACTGCAGTTAAAATACTATTTAGGTATACGTGGAATAGTGTCGCGTATACCCGTCATTAAATTAAGTGGGTGGATGTTTGGGCGGTTAATGATGGGTAATACTACACATTATTCCTGTGCTGATTTCTGAGAGGTTCTCTTTTTTTTCGTTCAGCCCACAGGCTGCATGAAAAAAAAAAACCTACACTTTATGCCAAACAAGGACCAGCAATGTACTGGTACGTTGCTGTACTTTGAGTGGTTATACAAGGATGATGCCTGCAGATTTAGGCATCATCTTGGTATCATTTTTTACAGCCAGCGGTCGGCTTACATGTAAAAGCAATCCTAGTGGATAATTGGCCACTAGACTGCTTTTACATGCAGTGGGAGGGGACTCCCCACCCCCCCCCCCCCCCACCGCCGCCTTCCGTGGTTTTTCTCGGGCTCTCCTGTCCCTCCGGTTAACCCGAGAGTGCAGCCGGTGGTTCAATTATCTAACCATGGAGCTAATTGGAGATGAGAATGGCTCCAATCATCTCTATGGCCTAAGATACCGGAAGCTACAAGCATTTTGTGACTTCTGTTTTGCCAGAAATAAACAGGGCCATTGAGAAATTGGGAAAGTATTTTATCACACCAATTTTGGTGTGGTCAGATGCGTTAAGGTCAGAGAGATCTAGAGTCTAAAAGACCCCAATTTTTTTAAAAAGGAGTACCTGTCACTACAGATTGCTATCCCCTGTCTCTCCCGGGAGCTGCGATGTGTGCTGTATGCCCTCCCCCTCTCCTTACCCCATTGGACTTGGGTGATCGGGGGGGCGGTGCCACCACACATCGGCGCCACGTCCTGCGCCGACGTGTGACGTCATTTTGGCGCCGACACGCCGACGACTGTTTCACATCTCAGTGCATATAGAGGGAGCCCGCTGGACGGTCGGCATTGCCAGCCGCTCCCGCGGGTCTTCCCATCTACTGTATGCACCGACGTGACGCTGGATGTTACTGGTTTGGCGGTCCTCGGCGAAAGCAAGACACACTCCTTCATACTCCATTCCTGGGTATTCACCTCCTGACCTCCTGCACCTTCACCACTCACTTTGGATCACACATCTATTTTCTTATGTTCATTCACCTCGTGGTGTTCATCCTCTGGTTTTTTGGCTTACTTGGTTTTCCAATCCCACTCTCTCTCCTCTCTTTACTTCGGCACTTATTCTCTTGCTCTCACATTTCCACCCTCTCATCCACTTACACACTCCTCAATTATTGTTTCTTTTCACATTATGCACAACCTCTTTTATACCATTTCAGTCACATCCACACTTCCTCATTTTTATATTTTTTATATTTTTTATACTTTTATATTTTCATTTATTTTCAACTCACACTAATTCATACATATTACTATATTTTTACTCACACCATATATAATTATACCAGGTCAATTCACATAACACACACTTCCCCACCCCACTTATATAGTTAAACGTCATTATCTACATTTTTATCTTTCTCACTTATTCCATAATTTTCATCTAATTCATTTCCTCCAAATTTACTTTCAGTCTCTTCCAATTTTTACTGATACAATATAGGCAACATTATGTGAAGTCCTCATACAAACATACGTTTCTACTCATTTGATACAGGTATATGTTACTACCTATATTACCGCAGCTACTTGTACTTACAAATTCTTCCTGTGTGTGGCGCTATTCGCCTCTTCCGCTGACCCTCTGCATCCTCAGCTCCCGTGGGAGGCACTGGGTCCATGTCCCACCGTCATTGCCAGCTACTGCCGGAGCCACCATGTAAGTTGTGAGACTGTGGGGGCTTTTCCCTCCCTCTCCCCTCCCCTCTCAGCTTTTTAATGACCATCATGCTATGCAAAATTGCAAAATACTTTCATACGTATTATCTTTTTGTTTATAGATATGGATCATACACCTACTCTTGAAGAAGTGGCGATACTAGGCCACGAAACGCGTCAGTTATGGATGTTATGATCATACTCAATTTACTTTATTATTGTCTATTGCTATGCTGGTTCTTTCAGGCTGGCTTGGGGACCATTCATCATTTGTATTACTCCAGTTTTTTTTATATACCATGCATTGTTTATTTTGTATATTATGACTATATGATATATATATATATATACAAAAAATAATAAATACTATATTTTTACCGACTAGCCCTGTCATTGTCATGTCTCTCATACAAAGTCCCAACATTTTGCCTTTTGGCTTTTTTTCTATATGAAATTTGGGATGGAGACACATGGTTACCCCACCATGTGCCTCATTTAAAGTCCCGCCCTCCTTCCCCCCTTTCCCGATTGCTATCATAGGGGATATTTAAATTCACTCTGATAACAATAAAAATGATTAAAAAAAAAAAAAAAAAAATTGAAAGGAAAGGTGTCAAAATAACATAAAAAAGCAAAAAAGAAAAAAATCAAGCCCCCCCCTGTCCCCCCGTGCTTGCGCGCAATGGCGCACGCAAGCGTTGGTCTAGTGTCATATGTAAACTGCAATTGCAGCATGCATGTGAGGTATCGCCACGAACGCCAGGTCGAGTGCAGTAATTCTTGCAGTAGACCTCCTCTGTAAGTCTAAAGTGGTAACCTGTAAAGACTTTAAAAGGCTTTTAAAAATGTACGTAGTTTGTTGCCGCTGCACAGGCGTGCGCAATTTTTAAAGCATTTCATGTTTGGTATCTATGTACTCGGCATAAGATCATCTTTTAAATTTTACCAAACAAATTGGAATTATATAGTGTATTTGTGCAATAAATTTAAAAAAAAAATTATTTTTTTTGCAGAAATTGCATTTGGAAAATCTGTCGCAAATGCCATGTGACAAAAAAATTTGCAACATCCACCATTTTATTCTATAGAGCCTCTGTTTTAAAGAAATATATAATGTTTGGGGGTTCAAAGTAATTTTCTAGTAAAAAAAATATTTTTTCATGTAAACAAAAAGTCACAGAAAAGGCTTGGTTTTCAAGTGGTTAGAAGAGTGGGTGATGTGTGGCTAAGATTGAGCATAAAATGCCAGGACAGTTCAAACAACCCCCAAATGACCCCTTCTTGAAAAGTAGACAACCAAAGCTATTTGCTGATAGGCATATTGAGTCCATGGAGTATTTTGAATTTTGCCCTAAGTTTCGGGAAGATGACAATTTGTTTTTGTTTTTTTGGGGTTTTTTACAGAAAGTTGTCACTAAATGATATATTGCTCACGCATGCCATGGGAATATGTGAAATGACACCCTAAAATACATTCTGTTGCTTCTCATGAGTACAGGGATACCACATGTGTGAGACTTTTTGGAAGCCTAGCTGTGTACGCGACCCCGAAAACCAATCCCCATCTTCAGATTTTCTAATGGCATAAATTGCTGATTTTACCACTGCACTACCTGTCACAGTTTCAGAGGCCCTGCAATTTCAAGATAGCACAAACCCCCCCAAATGTCCCCATTTTGCAAAGTAGACACTACAAGCCATTAGCTGAGAGGCATGATGAGTCCATGGAATAGTTTATATTTTGCCACAAGTTTCCGGAAAATTATTTATTTATTTATTTTTTTACACAAAGTTGTCATTAAATGATATAATGCTCACACATGCCATAAGTATATGTGAAATGACACCCCAAAATGCATTCTGCTGCTTCTCCTGAGTACAGGGATACCCATGTGTGAGACTTTTTGGCAGTCTAGCCGCGTACAGGACCCGGAAAACCAATCCGCACCTTCTGGCTTTCCAAGGGCGTAAATTGTTGATCTCACTCCTTACTACCTATCACACTTTTGAAGTCCATGAAATGCCAAGATGGCACAAACCCCCCCCCCCCCCCAAAATGACCCCATTTTTCAAAGTAGACACTCCAATCTATTTGCTGAGAGGCATGGTGAGTATTTTTCAGCTCTCATTTTTTTTGTAAAATGAAGAAAAAACAGGAAAATGCATTTTTTTCCTCTTTTCTCAATTTACAAAACTTTGCGACAGAAAGTGAGATCTGCAAAACACTCAACATGCCTCTCTGCAAATAGCTTAGGGTGTCTACTTTCCGAAAAGGGGTCATTTTGGGGGGGGGGTTTGTGCTGTCTTGGCATATCATGGCCTCCGAAACTGTGATAGGTAGTCAGGAGTGAAATCAACAATTGGGGTATCCCTGTACTCAGGAGATGCAGCAGAATGTATTTTGGGGTGTCATTTCACATATACCCATGGCATGTGTGAGCAATATATCATTTACTGTGAAATGAGTGGTGCGCTTTATCCAAGTGAATATGTACAATTCAATGTGCATAAATCTCAAATGTGCAAAATCAAATTATACAAAGTAATAAAAAACAAGGTATAATGAAACAAAGTCCCAAACACAACGTGTCTATACTTCTTGCATAATAGTCCAGTGATAAAAGTGTTGTCAGATGGTGATGAAATCAAATTGTGACTTTACAATTCCCTCCAACTGTTAGAATTCCTCCTTACCGAACGGATTAAAAGTAAGTGCTCCTCTTTGCAATATCAAACAATCAATCACTGTGCTCAAACCAAAAAAATCGTGCTCTCCACCGTGCATGCAAAGTAGCCTGCTTGGCCTCTTACCAGATGAGTATAAATGAAGCACTCTGCCAAAAAACTCTTGGAAGGGAATGTCTCTCTATCCAGATGATTAAGCAGCCGATTGGTGAGACTCAACAGAAGGATCGTATCACTCCAGCATAACATGTAAAGGAATGACCACTGATAGTGTATTACCCTTGATACATCGTTTATTGAAATGAAATATACACTTACATGTTAGCTGACAGTATTCGCAAATAAATTGATAGAGCGGTGAGGGATTCCTATGATGCCCGGGTCCGGCTGCAGCCCAGATCCCGAGCGACGTGGTGACGGCACGCCTCCTGGCTGACGCGTTTCCACCGATTGGTTATCTTCAGAGATAGGAGGTTCTCGCGCGCCGTCACTTCCGTCCTATTTATTCTAAAGGGAGCCACGTCACTTCCGGTGTCAGCAGAAAAAGGCTCCGGAAGTCTTTCGTGGGTCCCCTTTGCTTACAAGCATTCTAATGCATCTTATTTGGACCAGATATCGGAATTTTCAGCTGGGTGGTGCTTAAGATGGGGCGATGTATTCCCAGCATTACAATAAATTGTATGTTTACCCATCTTCTATCGACTCCTCCCTGTCGACCTCCGATATTACACATAGGGTATTGCAAAATTAAAGGTAGGGGATAAATTATCCCACTTCCACACCCAATACTCAATCTATGAATTAAAAACAAGCCCATTTTGGTTGAACCATATATAAAAATTTAAAATTCTAACGATGACACCGGAAGTGGCTGGCATTCTACTTCCTGTCTATGGTGACAACTGAATGATATATTGCAATACTTTTCATGCATTATTACAGCAAGACCACTAGTCTTAAAATATATATGTCACCATGTAAATATTAAAATAAATAAAATTATATAAAAATATAAACTCACATATTAAAATTATTTTAAAATATATATCCCAAATGTATATATGGTGAATAAATATACTAGGTGTCTCATGCTGATCTGTAATTGGAAGGGAATTTACTGGCATTATGATTATCTGTTATTGATGTGTGAATTGATGTCCCATTCTATGTTATGGCCTCTCAGCCTAAAACATTTGAGCCCATAGATCCAAAAAGTCTCACGTCTCGAAATTGACCTTTCCAGGTTGCTGCCTCTCCAATGGAGGACATATTTCTCAATAACCGTGATTTTCAATTTCTTGGAATCTTTATGATGGCATGTGGCATAGTGTTGGGACACACTATGCCCTGGAAATCTATTGTGGATATTGGTTAAGTGTTCTCCTATGCGAATGCTTGCTGTTCTTATCGTTCTTCCTACATATTGGAGATTGCATTCGCACTGTAGCAGGTAAATGACCCCTTTGGTGTGACACGAGATAAACTCTCTAATGGGATATTCCTTCCCTGTTACGGTGGAAACAAATTTATTAGTTCTCACTGTAGTGGCTTCTGTACATATCCGACACCTTTTACAAGAATAGAAGCCTTTCATGTCTGGGAACACCCCTGTCCTGGGCGGTCTTTCAACAGGATTTCTGGCTATTAATTCTTTCAAATTTGTCGCCTTCCTGAAGATTATTTTTGGTTGGGTAGGTATTGCTGGTCCTAGGACTTTGTCTTCTTGTAGGACCCCCCAATATTTCTTAAAGACATAATTGAGCCATTTATAGTTACTAGAAAACCTAGTGGTGAATGCATACTCAAAGTGAGGAGATATTTCTTTGGTTTTGTGTTTTGATTCCACAAGGTTCTTCTGTTCCATGGGGGTGACATTTTCGATCTCTTTGTCTAATTCCGAAATGTCATACCCTTTTTCAACAAATCTCTGTTTCAGAGTTCCCACTTGTTGTTGAAAGTCCTCCTGTTCGGTGCAGTTCCTTCTGATCCTCCTAAATTGGCCTCTAGGTACCGACCTGAGCCAGTTGGGATGGTGACAGCTGTCTATGGCTATAAAGCCATTTCTATCGGTGGGCTTAAAAAAGGATCGGGTTGCAAAGCCCGAATTTTTCCGATAGATCACCAAATCCAAGAAATTTATGGCGGTTTTGCTGTATTGATAGGTGAACCTGATGCCCCAACTATTGCAATTCAGGTTCTCCATGAAAATCTTTAGTGAGTTTTCATCACCTTGCCACACCAGCAATGTATCATCTATATACCTCCTCCAAATGACCAATTCCTTGGCTCGGTTGGTAAAAATATTTCGGTCCTCCCAGAGAGCCATGAACAGGTTGGCTAGGCTGGGGGCAAATTTTGCCCCCATAGCCACACCTGTTCGCTGGCGATAGAAATTTTGGTTATAATAAAAATAATTATGGTCCATCCCAAAAATTAGGAGGTCTAAAATGAACTGCTTCTGTTTAAATGGAATCTCATGATTGGCATCCAGAAATGTACTGACAGCTTCGTAACCCATTTCATGCGGTATGATAGTATACAATGAGGTCACGTCGGCCGTGACAAATAGTACATCCCCTTGAACCTCTACCTCAGTTATATCTCTGATGCATTGAGATGTGTCTTTGAGGAAGGCAGGTGTCTCTTGTACTAGCGGTTGGAGGAAATAGTCAACATATTTTCCTATCCTCGAAGTTATAGATTCGACTCCACTAACTATGGGCCTTCCCGGTGGATTATTCAGACATTTATGCACCTTTGGGAGGTAGTATATAGTGGGAATTCTAGGTGAGACTGGAACTAAAAACTCTTTTTCTTTCTCGTTCAGAACACCCATGGTGAAACCTTTGTGGATTAATTTTTCCAGCTTCTTCTTATAATTGAAAGTAGAATGCCAGCCACTTCCGGTGTCATCGTTTGAATTTTAGATTTTTATATATGGTTCAACCAAAATGGGCTTGATTTTAATTCATAGATTGAGTATTGGGTGTGGAAGTGGGATAATTTATCCCCTACCTTTAATTTTGCAATACCCTATGTGTAATATCGGAGGTCGACAGGGAGGAGTCGATAGAAGATGGGTAAACATACAATTTATTGTAATGCTGGGAATACATCGCCCCATCTTAGGCACCACCCAGCTGAAAATTCCGATATCTGATCCAAATAAGATGCATTAGAATGCTTGTAAGCAAAGGGGACCCACGAAAGACTTCCGGAGCCTTTTTCTGCTGACACCGGAAGTGACGTGGCTCCCTTTAGAATAAATAGGACGGAAGTGACGGTGCGCGAGAACCTCCTATCTCTGAAGATAACCAATCGGTGGAAAAGCGTCAGCCAGGAGGCGTGCCGTCACCACGTCGCTCGAGACCTGGGCTGCAGCCGGACCCGGGCATCATAGGAATCCCTCACCGCTCTATCAATTTATTTGCGAATACTGTCAGCTAACATGTAAGTGTATATTTCATTTCAATAAACGATGTATCAAGGGTAATACACTATCAGTGGTCATTCCTTTACATGTTAAGCTGGAGTGATACGATCCTTCTTTTGAGTCTCACCAATCGGCTGCTTAATCATCTGGATAGAGAGACATTCCCTTCCAAGAGTTTTTTGGCAGAGTGCTTCATTTATACTCATCTGGTAAGAGGCCAAGCAGGCTACTTTGCATGCACGGTGGAGAGCACGATTTTTTTGGTTTGAGCACATTTTTTATCACTGGACTATTATGCAAGAAGTATAGACACGTTGTGTTTGGGACTTTGTTTCATTATACCTTGTTTTTTATTACTTTGTATAATTTGATTTTGCACATTCGAGATTTATGCACATTGAATTGTACATATTCACTTGGATAAAGCGCACCACTCATTTCACATCATACATTTATTTTTTATCTGGGAGCAGCTTATCACAGACCAGCGCACTTTCTTTTATACACAATATATCATTTACTGACAACTTTGTGTAAAAAAAAAAATATATATATATATATATATATATATATATATATATATATATATATATATATATATATATATATATATATATATATACAGTGGGTACGGAAAGTATTCAGACCCCCTTAAATTTTTCACTCTTTGTTATATTGCAGCCATTTGCTAAAATCATTTAGGTTCATTCTTCTTCCTCATGAATGTACACATAGCACCCCATACTGACAGATAAACACAGAATTGTTGACATTGTTGCAGATTTATTAAAAAAGAAAAACTGAAATATCACATGGTCCTAAGTATTCAGACCCTTTGCTGTGACACTCATATATTTAACTCAGGTGCTTTCCATTTCTTCTGATCATCCTTGAGATGGTTCTACACCTTCATTTGAGTCCATCTGTGTTTGATTATACTGATTGGACTTGATTAGGAAAGCCACACACCTGTCTATATAAGACCTTCCAGATCACAATGCATGTCAGAGCAAATGAGAATCATGAGGTCAAAGGAACTGCCTGAAGAGCTCAGAGACAGAATTGTGGCAAGGCACAGATCTGGCCAAGGTTACAAAAAGATTTCTGCTGCACTTAAGGTTCCTAAGAGCACAGTGGCCTCCATAATCCTCAAATGGAAGACGTTTGGGACGACCAGAACCCTTCCTAGAGCTGGCCGTCCGGCCAAACTGAGCTATCGGGGGAGAAGAGCCTTGGTGAGAGAGGTAAAGAAGAACCCAAAGATCACTGTGGCTGAGCTCCAGAGATGCAGTCAGGAGATGGGAGAAAGTTGTAGAAAGTCAACCATCACTGCAGCCCTCCACCAGTCGGGGCTTTATGGCAGAGTGGCCCGACGGAAGCCTCTCCTCAGTGTAAGACACATGAAAGCCCGCATGGAGTTTGCTAAAAAACACCTGAAGGACTCCAAGATGGTGAGAAATAAGATTCTCTGGTCTGATGAGACCAAAATAGAACTTTTTGGCCTTAATTCTAAGCGGTATGTGTGGAGAAAACCAGGCACTGCTCATCACCTGTCCAATACAGTCCCAACAGTGCATGGTGGTGGCAGCATCATGCTGTGGGGGTGTTTTTCAGCTGCAGGGACAGGACGACTGGTTGCAATCGAGGGAAAGATGAATGCGGCCAAGTACAGGGATATCCTGGACAAAAACCTTCTCCAGAGTGCTCTGGACCTCAGACTGGGCAGAAGGTTTACCTTCCAACAAGACAATGACCCTAAGCACACAGCTAAAATAACGAAGGAGTGGCTTCACAACAACTCTGTGACTGTTCTTGAATGGCCCAGCCAGAGCCCTGACTTAAACCCAATTGAGCATCTCTGGAGAGACCTAAAAATGGCTGTCCACCAACGTTTACCATCCAACCTGACAGAACTGGAGAGGATCTGCAAGGAGGAATGGCAGAGGATCCCCAAATCCAGGTGTGAAAGACTTGTTGCATCTTTCCCAAAAAGACTCCTGGCTGTATTAGATCAAAAGGGGGCTTCTACTAAATACCGAGCAAAGGGTCTGAATACTTAGGACCATGTGATATTTCAGTTTTTCTTTTTTAATAAATCTGCAACAATGTCAACAATTCTGTGTTTTTCTGTCAGTATGGGGTGCTATGTGTACATTCATGAGGAAGAAGAATGAACTTAAATGATTTTAGCAAATTGCTGCAATATAACAAAGAGTGAAAAATTTAAGGGGGTCTGAATACTTTCCGTACCCACTGTATTTCGCGGAACTTGTGGCAAAATATAAAATATTCCATGGACTCACCATGCCTCTCAGCAAATAGCTTGGGGTGTCTAATTTCCAAAATGGGGTCATTTGGGGGGGTTTTGTGCTATCTTGAAATTTCAGGGCCTCCGAAACTGTGATGGGTAGTGAGGAGTAAAATCAAAAATTTACGCCATTAGAAAACCTGAAGATGGTGATTGATTTTCGGGGTCCCATACACAGCTAGGCTCCCAAAAAGTCTCACACATGGGGTATCCCCATACTCAGGAGAAGCGGCAGAATGTATTTTGGGGTGTCATTCCACATATACCCATGTCATGTGTGAGAAAATTATCTTTTAGTGACAACGTTGTGTAAAAAAAAAAAAAAAAAAAAAATTAATTTTCCCAAAACTTGTGTCAAAATATAAAATATTCCATGGACTCACCATGCCTCTCAGCAAACAGCTTGGGGTGTCTACTTTCCAATTGGGGTCATTTGGGGGGGGTTTGGGGTATCATGACATTTCAGGGCCTCCTAAACTGTTATAGATATTGAGAAAATGCAATGAAAAATGTACGCCCTTTGAAATTCTGATGGAGGTGATTTGTTTTCGGGCTCCCGTACCCAGCTAGGCTCCCAAAAAGTCTCACATATGTGGTATCCCTGTACTCAGGAGAAGCAGCAGAATATATTTTGGGGTGTAATTACACATATACCCATGGCATGTGTGAGCAATATATCATTTCAATGACAACTTTGTGTAAAAAAAAAAAATACATTTTTTTTTTAGTCATTTTTCAAACAACTGTGACAAAAAAATGAAATATTCAATGAGCTCAACATGCCTCTCAGAACATTCCTTAGGATGTCTACTTTCCAAAAACTGGTAGTTTGGGGGGGGGGGGGGGTTTGTACTGCCCTGCCATTTTAGCACCTCATGAAATGAGATAGGCAGTCAGAAATTAAAGCTGCGTAAATTTCAGTATTTACACCATAGTTTGTAGACGCTATAACTTTTGCGCAAACCAATAAAAATACGCTCATTGAAATTTTTTTTGTCAAAGACATGTAGCTAAATACAGTTTGCCCAAAAAATATGACATAAATTGAGTATATTGGATATTTTTTAAAAGACAAAGTTGAAAATGTCATTTTTTCGCAAAATTTTCGCTGTTTTTTATTTATATCGCAAAAAATAAAAAGCGCAGAGGTTATCAAATACCACCAAAAGAAAGCTCTGTTTGTGGGAAAAAAGGACGTAAATTTCGTTTGGGTACATGACCGCGCAATTGTCAGTTAAGGTCACGAAGTGCCAAGTTGAAAAAAGGGGTCTGGTCAGGAAGGGGGTAAAATCTTACGGGGCTTAAGTGGTTAAAAGAGCAGTGCGTGACAAACAGCCCAGAAATCTCAAAGAACTGGAAGACTTTTGTAAGGAAGAATGGACAAAGATACCTCAAACAAGAATTGAAAGACTCTTGGCTGGCTACAAAAAGCGTTTACAAGCTGTGATACTTGCCAAAGGGGGCAGTACAAGATATTAACTCTGCAGGGTGCCCAAAATTTTGCAGACACCATTTTTCTGTTTTCTGTTATTTTGAAAGTGTAAATGATGGAAATAAAATCTAACTTTTGTTGACATATTATAAGAATGTCTATTCTGTAATTTGATGCCTTTTGGAGATTTTTCCATCTTTCCTTGGCTTCTTTATGCAAATTAATAAAATTTTTTACCTGGGGTGCCCAAACTTTCCATCCCCACTGTATACTATAATTTGTAGACACTATACCTTTCACGCAAACCAATTAATATACACCTATTGGGATTTTTTTTTACCAAAGACATGTAGCAAAATACATTTTAGCCTAAACGTATGAAGAAATTTGATTTTTTTATTAAATATGTTTCTAACAAAAATTTAAAAATATTGGTTTTTTTTTTGTTTGTTTTTTTTAATTTCGGTCTTTTTTTGTATAAATATTAAAATATAAAAAAAAAAACAGATGGAATCAAATATGATCAAACGAGCAAAAAATAATCCAAATTAAATTTGCGTACAGTTTTGCATGACCACGTAATTGCCAGTTAAAGTAGCGCAGTGCCAAATAGCAAAAAATGCCCTTATCATGAAGGGGGTAAAACCTTCTGGAGCTCAAGTGGTTAATGTGAGATTTGTTTTATTAAATGGAGTGTGTAAGGGTGAGAACCTCTGTCAGGTCACCTAGAGATTTCAGCACTTTCTCTGTGGTCCCCAGGACAGGCATTTTAAAATCTAACAGGGACACTGGTGGTTAGAGTCTCTAACCCTTCCCCACTCTAACAAAAATCAAATATGTTTTAACTGTACTGCATAATGGCTGACTGAAACCATTTCTCCTTTAGTTTCATAATGTGATATGAATGTTAATTTTAATTTTATGATCCATCAAGTTTTTTTCCCATGCATAAGACATACACAGTGCACTACTAGCACAAAGACATAAACTGGCTTTTAATGAATGTTTTAGGTTAATAACACATTTTGTACATCTACCTATTTATACTGTTTCCTCTCTATTTTTAGATTTTTCCTCCCTGTCTGCTGTACAAGACCCTCCAGATGTAGTTTCCCGTGTTACACAATATATTGCTGGAGCAAACTGTGCACATCAGCTGCCTATAGCAGAAGCAATGCTAACTTACAAACAGAAAAGGTATCTTGCATGTCTTTACCTTTCTGGATAGAACTTTACTGCAGAAATATGTTATCAGTTTTGGTGAACATTTCAATTCAGAGTCATTGCATTTGCACTGCTATTACGTGTGAAATGTAGTGATCATAAGAGTAAGAGTCCTAAAACCATGGCAGTTTCAGATTATGTTCAGCATTTTGTAGAAAATTTTTGGGAAAAAGTACCAATCAACAGGTTTCCCTCAGTCAGCTCTAAGGTTGCACACAACTTTTCTATATGGTAGTACCAATCTAAATCAATTATAGGGATCTGCAGCTATCCCAAAAATCTTGAAAAGACAGCACAGCAGTCAGAGACTGAAGAGACTGCTAGAAAGCATTACAGGCAAAGCTGGGCATTCTTACAGTGTCAGAGCTGCAAGAGTCGCATATGCTACTGGGCCTTGGCGTTCCGCGACTGTGGGGGCAGCCCTGGCAACCCTTCCCCCTGCACCTTCAGCCAACAGTTCACTATGCAGTGGGGGCAATCAGCAGCTCTGCTGTGTCGCTGACCTCTCCCTCTGCCCCTCTGGCCAGTTGTTTACTATGCTGTGGGAGAGGAGGGGGCGATCAGCATCTCTGTTGTGCTTGCGGCATCTCCCTCTGCCCCTCTGGCCAGTAGTTTAGGCTGTACGGTGAAGAGGGGAAGGGGCCTCTGACCCGAGCAGGCATCTGCTTCAGTACACAAGTGAGTCGCTTTGCTTGTGCACTGAAGCTGATGCCTACTCAGGTCAGAGACCCCTCCCCTCTCCACTGTACAGCTGAAACTACTGCCATCCCCCACAGCACAGTGAACTCTTGGCCAGAGGGGCAGAGGGAGATGCTGGGAACTAGAGAGCTGCCCATAAATATGTTCAGCAGAGGTGAGTGGTCATGGGCTGACCAGGGTACCTAAACTACACTGCCGTGTGTGTTGGGGGAGGGTGTAAAGAGATATGTTGTGGGTTGGAAGTATGCTGGGGGGGGGCAGGGGTTGGAGGAGCAGAGCTGTGCAAGTGGGTACAGAGAGGTGTTAGGAGTATGGGAGAGGGGTGTGTAAAAAGTGCAGAGGAGTTCACAGATGTTGGGGGATATGGAGGTGTGCTAGGGAATACAGAGGATGCTGGGAGTTGCAGAAGTGGTATGTGTGCTGAGGGGGTACGGAGGATGCTGGGAGAAGTAGGGTTATGTATAGGGGGTGCAGGGATGTGCAAGGGGGTACAAAAGTGTGCTGGGGGGTATGGAGGCATGCTGAGTGGTACAAAGACATTCTGGGGGGTGTAGAGATGTGCAAAGGGGTATGACACAAGGTGGCTCTTGTAGAATCACGTCCATTTTAAATCTTACACTCCTGATTAACCCCTTAACACTTTGCCTCCCAGCCCTTTAAGCGGTTTCAGATGAGGTGGGGATTTCAGTAATGGAAATCTCCCGATCCCTACTTGCAATGGCGAGCTCTCTGACCATGTGACCACTGTGACAGCCAATCGCAGCGTTCACATGGTCAGAGAGCTCGTCATTGCAAGTAGGGATCGGGAGATTTCCATTACCCACTGGTAATTGTGCCGGGAGCACGCAGGGTGTGCGCTCTCAACACCATTTTGTTGACATTTTGTTACACATATATTCAGCCTTTTTGCATTAAGACCCACCCGCCGAGAGGCCGCATATATGCGTATGGCCGGCACAAATGTGTTGATACGTTCCCTGCCTAAAATGGCTGACAGAACACACAGCAAAAAAAAGGTGTCCCTGAAAACTTTTTGGAAAGTTTGGCAATTATGCAGGAAGGGGCCTGATTCTGCAGAACCATAACAATAGGCCCTGCAATGGGAGGGGAGTAAAGGGCCATGGAACTAGTGGAAAGGGCACCAGGACCAATGGCTAGGGCCCCAGGACTAGGTTTGGGGGGCCCTTCCTGGTTTCTTGCATCGGGGTCCTGAAGGTTCTAGTTAAGCCTCTGCATTCTTATTATATTGTGTATTAATTAAAAAAAGTATGTGAACTATATTTCTGTAATCCTAGCACTCTGGGTGCTGGTTGAGGAAAGGGCAGATCATTGAACGAATCAGAGTTCATTTTTCCTCACCAGGCTTGGAGTTGGGATATAAGGAAGCTAAACTGCAGCAGCTGTTCATTCCTACAGTCACTTATGCACAGTCTATCTCATGGTCCCCGGGGAGGCGGGGGTAAGGACGGTGGGGGGGGGGGGGAACCCACTTCACGTCCCAGCCCGATCGATCCAGCCCTTAGAGCCAATCCTTATGCGGAAGTTACGGATCTAATTTTCTGACTTCCCTTACCTACATTGTTCTAACATGCCAGAGGCTGCTCACCTTGGAGACCTCCTGCGGATATGGGTATAGCCCGGCGCAAGATTTACACCCTCTTCCCCGGATTTTCAAGGGCCAGCTAGAGCTCACCAGACACCTCCGGAATCACGACGTTTTCCAGGCCTCGGGCCCCTCTTTCTGGGCGAACCCATTCCAGGGCGCCCTGCCCTTCACAAAGAAAAGAGAACTCAACCTGGGGCTCCCGCCGGCTTCTCCGGGATCGGTCGCATGGCTGCACTGGACGCCACGAGGCGCCCCTTCTCCACCGCTCCGGGTTCGGGGATCTGAACCCGACTCCCATTCGATCGGCCGAGGGCGACGGAGGCCATCACCGTCCCTTCCGAACAGCGCTCGCCTATCTCTCAGGACCGACTGACCCATGGTCAACTGCTGTTCACATGGAACCCTTCTCCACTTCACTCAAGATGTGTCCTTAATCAATAAACATAAAAGAACATGATCCTATAACACAATTTTACAAAGTGTACATAAATCATATATGTGAAAAAATTCCAAAGCATTCCAAAAGCAAAGTCCATCAAAGTTGCAAATAACAATGTGTAAATTATATTCCGTGAGACTTCTGTGCTAATATACAGTGCTGAAAACTCGATTTGAATAGTGTGACATCTGCGTGAAACGATCCCCACCACCAGCAGATCAATCTTCTTACCAGAGATATATATAAAATGGCGTGAATAATCTACAAAAACCAAAATTAGCTTGTATTCCCATACACCTTCACCCAGCGTGTGAGCACACTCAAAAGCCTCTTACCAAATGTAAGATGAACTAGACGTTGGGAATAAACTCTCCACACTCCAGAGTGTAGCTTGTGGCTGACTAACGATCATAGGGTCCACAGATGGGGTGGTATTCTGTCTCCTTATTTACTCCGCAAATCGCATATGTAAAAAAATTCAATTGGATCGACAATGGTGCATTACCCCCGATTTATTGAATAAAAGTAGGCAGTTACACTTACATGTATCCAAATGTTCACTGGCATATAATGAATTGAGCCTGTAGAGTTCCCACGTCCGGCTGCAGCACGGACGAATGACGCGAGTGACGGTGCGACACGCCTCCTCTCTGACGAGACTTCCTCCTATCTCGGTGGAAGTCTCGTCAGAGGAAACGCGTCAGTGAGGAGGCGTGTCGCGCCGTCACTCGCGTCATCCGTCCGTGCTGCAGCCCGGCGTGGGAACTCTACAGGCTCATTACATGCCAGTGAACATTTGGATACATGTAAGTGTAACTGCCTACTTTTATTCAATAAATCGGGGGTAATGCACCATTGTCGATCCAATTGAATTTTTTCACATATGCGATTTGCGGAGTAAATAAGGAGACAGAATACCACCCCATCCGTGGACCCTATGATCGTTAGCCACAAGCTACACTCTGGAGTGTGGAGAGTTTATTCCCAACGCCTAGTTCATCTTACATTTGGTAAGAGGCTTTTGAGTGTGCTCACACGCTGGGTGAAGGTGTATGGGAATACGAGCTAATTTTGGTTCAAGTGGATTATTCACGCCATTTTATATATATATATCTGGTAAGAAGATTAATCTGCTGGTGGTGGGGATCGTTTCGTGGATGTCACGCTACTCGAATTGAGTTTTCAGCACTGTATATCAGCACAGAAGTCTCACGGAATATAATTTACACGTTGTTATTTGCAACTTTGATGGACTTTGCTTTTGGAATGCTTTTGGAATTTTTTCACATATATGATTTATGTACACTTTGTAAAATTGTGTTATAGGATCATGTTCTTTTATGTTTATTGATTCAGGACACATCTTGAGTTTAGCGCACCAATTATTTTTCACAATACACTAAGGCACAATTTCTTGGTAGCGGCTTTACTACAATTTATCTGAGCACCCTTTATTTTGCATATGTATACCTTCTCCACTTCAGCCTTCAAAGTTCACGTTTGAATATTTGCTACTACCACCAAGATCCGTACCCGTGGCAGCTCCACCCGGGCCCTCGCCCGGGGGTTCCGCGCCCACCGCGGCGGCCCTCACACACGTTGCGGCCTAGCCCCCGGGGGACCGCTCTCACCGATGGCGACGGCCTTGTATGGGCCCAACGCTCCAGCGCCATCCATTTTTAGGGTTAGAATAAGAAGTCAGAGAAAGGGGGGCGTAAGGGGGGGACTTTCCTAATAGGGTGCCGTCATAAGACAAATATGCTCAAGAGTAAGAGTAAGAGTTTTACTCTTGAGCATATTTGTCTTATGACGACACCCTATTAGGAAAGTCCCCCCCTTACGCCCCCCCTTTCTCTGACTTCTTATTCAATACTTATATAGGGACGTGGTGCCTATTTCCATATATACCCCATTTTGAGCTTGTCTCTTCTTTCCATTTTTACGGTTAGTTGATTCGGCAGGTGAGTTGCTACATACTCCTTAGTGGATTCCGGCTTCCATGGCCACCGTCCTGCTGTCTATATCAACCAACACCTTTTTTGGGGTCTGATGAGCATCGGCATTGGGCACCTTAACCCGGTGTTCGGTTCATCCCGCAGTGCCAGTTCTGCTTACCAAAAGTGGCCCACTGGGCGCTTGCATTCCACGCCCGGCTCCAGGCCAGCGAGCCGGGCTTCTATTTAAAATTTAAAGACCCATTTAAAGTTTGAGAATAGGTTGAGATCGTTTCGGCCCCAAGACCACTAATCATTTGCTTTACCGAATAAAACTTGTGTCAAGAGCGCCAGCTATCCTGAGGGAAACTTCAGGGAGAACCAGCTACTAGATGGTTCGATTAGTCTTTCGCCCCTATACCCAGGTCAGACAAACGATTTGCACGTCAGGACCGCTGCGGACCTCCACCAGAGTTTCCTCTGGCTTCGCCCTGCCCAGGCATAGTTCACCATCTTTCGGGTCCTGCCCAGTACGCTCATGCTCCACCTCCCTGGTGGGGCAGGCAAGACGGGCTAGTGGTGCCCCCGCTGGTCGTCGCCGGCGGCGGAATCCCACCTTAGCCGGGGGGGCCCCGGCCCTCACCTTCATTGCACTGCAGGGTTTCGTGCAAGAGGCCCTCCGACTCGTGCGCGCATCAGCCTCCTTGGTTTGTGTGGGTGCGGGTGGGACATGACGTTGCCGCAGACTCCTGGAACCTGGTGGTACGTGGGCCCTCCCGCCATGGCAGCGCAACGCGGCTGGGGCACCCGAGGGAAGGGGGCAGGGCGGTTCAGCGGGGGAAGGGCACGGAGGCGGTCGTCTCACTTGGCCCCGGCAACTGCTCTTGCCTGGGGGGGCTGTAACTCTGGGTGCGGCGGGCACGGGTGGCCCGACGGGAGGAGGCGGACAGAGGCGAATCCCCGCCTACCCTTCCCCGGGACCGCCCGGCCACCTCCCCCCCCCGGAGCTGTTGCGGTGCACCGCCGCAACGGAAATGTGCCCTCCGGGGCCCGGGCCTACGTCCCCCTTGCCATCGCCACCCCGGGCTCGCAAGGGGTGGGGCAGGATGGCGGGGAGGTCCAACAGGACCACGGCATATGGCCCTGGCCCGCCGGGTTAAATCCTCCGGGTCGACCACACGGACCCCACCCGTTTACCTCTTAGCAGTTTCTCACCCTCTTGAACTCTCTCCTCAAAGTTCTTTTCAACTTTCCCTTACGGTACTTGTCCGCTATTGGTCTCGCGCCCGTGTTCAGCCTTAGGTGAAGTTTACCACCCGCTTTGGGCTGCATTCCCAAACAACAACCCGACGTCAGGGAGGCCGGGTCCCGCCGTGCCGGGGGCCGCTATCGGCTTAAACACTGCCCACGGGCTGGGCCTCCAACAGAAGGACTTGGGCCCCCGAGCAACACCGGAGTGGGTCCGGCCTCCCATACGCCACATTTTCCGCGGCCGCCGGGCAGCTGGGGATTTGGCGTTGGCTCTTCCCTCGTTACTGAGGGAATCCTGGTTATTTTATTTTCCTCCACTTAGTAATATGCTTAAATTCAGCGGGTCGCCACATCTGATCTGAGGTCACGCGCCCCCCGCCCACGACCCACCGAGGGGAGCGCCGCCCGGGCCACATGGGCAGCCCCGCTGGCTAGGCCACAGACAGCCGTGCAGCCTCCTTTTCAGGTGAAGGGGACTGGGCCCTCGGGTGGGGGGACCCCAGGCGGGAGGAGGTCTGGCCTTTGGGGGACGAAGGGGACCAGCCGGGGAACAGGCGGATGGGTGGCGGGGTGGGGACAAGGGGGCCCAGAGTATACGCCGCCCCAACCGGACGTGGCTGGCTGGCACCCTGTGGTGGGTGGCGTGGGGTTCCCCTTAAAATCTATACCAGACCCGAAGAGCCTGGTATGGACTGGGGGGGGGGACCCTACGCTGTTTATTTTTTTTTAATTCTGTCACAGGATTCCCCCTAACCATTTAAATACAGGGCACTATCACCCCATTCCTGCCTAGACCAATTTTCAGCTTTCAGTGCTCATTGCCGTCTAGGGGAAATATTGGTCAGCTTGGCATGACACTGCTTCCAAACCATAAGTGGCAGGGCCACCAAACTTGGGGAGTACCGAGAGGGGACCCAGGACTACAACATATCTATACATGTTAAAAGTGGGGTATGCCTGTAGATTACACTGACTGCACTAAACTAACTCAATACACTATCCACTAACTACCTGCCTAATCTCTATTGTCACACATTATACTGGGCCGCTGTATAAGCGGCAGCCTTATATCGTGTGAGACGCGGAATCAGCCCCTGAGCCATGATTGGCTAAAGGCATACCTGCCTTTGGCCAATCATGGCTCTGACAGGACATTGTACTGTGATTGGCCAAAGCATACAGGTCAGGTGCATGGTTTGGCCAATCATCAGCAATCAATGCACTGCAACAGCGCAGTGCATTATGGGGCACTCATCGGTGGGTGAACTTCCCGACCAGCACCCCATTTGTTCCTATGTTCAGCGAAAAAACAAACAACTGATGTTCAAGTCCAACTTACATTTGACTCGAACATCAAGCCCATCACTAATATTTATATGTTTCTCATTATTGTACCAGTTATATCTATTATATAAATGACAGACTTTGAAGTTTGAATATGACAGACAGACAGAAGTTTTAATATGTACAAAAAATAAAACTGTATTATCAAAAACAATAAAACATAATTAAAAAGATAAAATTATTTAAAAAAAATAATTGAAAAACAAGGGCTGGTCAGCAGAAGGACCAACCCCAAATTGCTGCTCCAAAGACTGGATGCGGTGGACGGCCCACTGCAGCAGCTCCGTCATGTTGCCTATTGATGGGTCCATCAACACTGGGGAGAAAAAGAGACAAGATAATTACCTGGAGGCAAAATGCATATAAACAAAGGTTTCACAAAACCACTACATCAAAAACTAGGCACTGTAGCATATTTGCCCTGTTTTACATACATTCTTGCTCAAACATGATAGATTACTGGTCTACATAGTCAGATTCAAATGCTTAATCCCAAAAAATGTTTAGGGCACGTGTAAGGTGAATTCCTTGGCCAACAAGATGAAATTTTTACGGATATATTTCATGGATATATCTATGTTGGGAATGCTGTCCAATTTTATTAGTCACAGGATCACAGGAGTTTCTTATTGACCTAATGGTTTGATTAATCAGGTGTGGTGGAAGGAAGGAGACCCAGCTCCTAGGAAGCTGAATTGTGGTCTTTCATCTCTACCATCTTCAGGCTTCAATGCTAAGAGATCACAGTGGAGGAAGCACTTTGTTTGGCCTAACAGGTAAATATTCACTAGATTCTCCAGTTTTTTTTTTGTTTTTTTTTTACTATTTTCCCAAATGTGGATCAACTTTAAAGGGCCATAAGCATAGACAATAAGCTGTCCACGGGAAAGTGTTCTAAAGGTTCAACAAGATGACTTCCAACATAGCTGTTTCCTAAAAACAGTGTAAAAGGCTTGCCATGTAAACCTTAACAGGTTAGGAGAAACAAACATTTGTAACAATGGTATGTGTTGTGTCCAAGTGCTAGCTAGGCTACATGTGCACATCTCTCTCTATCAAAAACTAGATTTAGATTGAGATCTCTCTCTCTTTCTCGCTATCTATATATTTTAAAGAGACACATTGTAGAGGATGGTGTCAGCCTTCAAAGCGATACCGTTTGCATAGTTTCACACGCGATCTCTCCAATCGGTGATCCTGGCCAGGTGGGACAGACTACCTCAGTCCTTGGACCTGAGAGTGTCTCTGAGTCACCAAACCAGAATGGATCTCTTGTGGTGGCTTCAGTCTCCGGCGGTGTCGGAACGGAAAATCCTTCCGGCCAATTCTGTGGACGGTAATAACCACGGATGCCAGCCTGTCGGGCTGGGGTGGAGTTCTGGGCAACCTGTCTGCCCAGGGCATTTGGTTGGAGGAGGAATACTCTCTCCCGATCAACATTTTGGAATTGAGAGCGATCAGGCTGTGCCTGCTCCACTGGTCGGATCATCTTCAGGGCCGCCCTGTACGGGTGCAGACGGACAATGCCACTGCGGTGGCGTACATCAACCACCAAGGGGGCACCAGGAGTTGCCGGGCGGCCCAGGAAGTGACCAGAATTCTGTCTTGGGCCGAGACTCATGTCTTTCTGCATCTTGCAAACCTCCGATGCGTAACGATCGGTAACTATTTTTTCCATAACCTCATCAGTCAAAAATAATTGTACATATGCCAAGGGGTTGTCATGGTCAACGTCAACTTCCATACCAGGTGCTCCTGCAAATGGGAATCTTGGGGGCACTGCTTGATCCGTACCATAGTCAATAGAGCACCAAGTCCGCACATCGCTGAGCTCTATCGCAGAATCGTCGCTGTCATCACTTTCCGTACCTGATGACGAATTTTCCCACCAATCGCTATCGCTCAGTTCTTCAAGTAACTTAGTTTCGCTGTCACTGTTTTCCAGTTCGTCTAAAAGCTTTTGCGCAAAAAGAACACTTTTTGGACGCCATGGTCGTTCTCAATTTTCCAGGCATAAAGAACTAGAAAAGCACAGGCAGGGCACTGGAAAAGCCACCAGGTGGAATCCTGTGGTGAAATGGCACGATACAGTGTAATTCCTTCAGATAACAACTTTGTATCATGTCATTTGGTTTATTTACATTTTTGAAATTGCCGCCGGTTCCACCCCCCTGCGTCGTGACGCTCGCAGGAAAGGGAATCGGAAGACAGGTGCCGAGCACACAGCGGGAGGTTGGCTGGAGGACGGCGGGGGATCGCAGGAGAAGGTGATTTTCATTGTGGGGTAATCCCGTGTGTTGCTCGGGGTTACCGTTTTTGGTACTCTATAATAACCCCAAGCCACACTCAGGAATACCACTAGGAAGGTTAAAGTATATATGTGTGTGTATTATTGTTCAATCTTAAAGATAGTTCCAATTATGTCCCAGATATATTTATCAGTATTTATGATTATATTCCGTAAACATTTTCTGGGCGAATTGCCAAACTATCTAAAATTATCTTTTTTCACGGTGATTGTAAAGTCTCATGTTTGTTTTTGTTTTTTTAAAGAGGAAGTAAACCCTCCTCTGACACTTCCACCTATAGGTAAGCCTATGATAAGGCTTACCTATAGGTACTGTAAATATCTCCTAAACATGTACCGTTTAGGAGATATCTACCTTACATGCAGCCAGTGACGTCACTGGCGCATGCGCTCTGAAGGAACGGCCGCTGGTGTCGTTTCTTCAGAGACCCGTGCCGTGACTGCCGGCTCCCGCGCGTGTGCGCGGGAGTGACGTCACCGCGGCTCCGGCCAATCAGATGGCCGGATGCCGCGATCCCGGAAGACGGGCGACTGGACATGTCGCCCGTCATAGAGGTGAGCGGACGGCACGGCGGGGGCTCGTTCTAAGGTAAATATTTCATAATGAGCTAGTATGCGATGCGATATGGGTTGCTTGTAAAAAAGAAAAAATGTAACTGAGTTTACAACCTCTTTAAATAACAAACATTTTATACTTTCCTGCTTTGTACAGTGGTTTTGTACAGGGCAGCCCAGATCCTTCTCTTTTTCGAGTCCTCCTTCACTGTTCCTGGCCCCTGCCTCCTGTCGAGTGCCCCCTTACAGCAAGCAGCTTGCTGTGGGGGCACTGGACTTGAGCTGCAGCTCTGTCCATTCAGATACAGAGTTGTTGTTCAGCCCTACCCCCTCTCTCTCTCCTGATTGGCTAACTGACTTTGATTGACAGCAGCTGGAACCAATGGCACCCCTGCTGTGTCTCAGACAATCAGAAGAGAGAGTTCCCGG
This sequence comes from Pelophylax lessonae, assembly GCF_965119305.1. Classification (NCBI taxonomy): domain Eukaryota; kingdom Metazoa; phylum Chordata; class Amphibia; order Anura; family Ranidae; genus Pelophylax; species Pelophylax lessonae. Next base: position 62,339,751 of record NC_138780.1, read on the forward strand.
ATGGCCCGAGAGACTCCTTAAAAGAGATGGGGCTCAGGTAATAGGGGGTGCTGGGACGGCTGCAACACACAGAAGGCTTTTTTGTCTCAAAGCATAGAATGCATAAGATAAAAACCTTCTGCCTTTACAGCTCCTTTAAAGCTGATGGAAGATCTTTTGGAAAGATCGATTGAGGCAAGCCTCTCACACAGATGTTATTCTGTCAGCTACGGTTTTCTAAGTCATCCAATTGGTATAAAAGGTCCTAATGCTGTATAGTACAGTCGTGGAGAATTTGGTTGTGGTTATCAACCGTTTGTTGCAAGGTATGTAAAGTCACAGACAATTCTTGTACTTTAAAATCCACACGTGAGAGATCTGTCTTAATATGGTAGATCTCACGCTTATGAGTGCTCTGTAAGTGGGAGACATAGTTTCCCAAGTCAGAGCTGGAAGGTACCTGATATAGGCTTTGAAGTCCCAGTCCTCTTTGATCCCTAGTGGTTGTGGAGGGGAGCCCAAAAGCCCTGGGGAGCTGAGAGCAGGTCTGCTGCCAGACGACATGGCAGAGGCTGTGGACGACAAAGCTGGAGTGGCTTGGGCGATGGCATGCCTGTGATGGGAGGAGCAGATCCACTATGCACAGTAGGAAGGAGCAAAGACACATACCGCGGTCAGGGCTCCAGGAGAGAGAGCTTCAGGAGAGATGGTCTGAGGTGAGAGAGAGGCGTCAGGGACAAGCAGTGTTGATTGTTGTTTCTGTTGGCTTAAGGAGGTGGAGGAAGAAGCTGCCTGTCTGTTGGTGGCAGTTCTGTGTATACAGCAGACAGAGGTGGCGAGAGAGAGTCCTAGTCCTCACCCAGTGGCAGCATCTGTAGGCTTCCTGAATGGGGTGGTGTCACCAAGCAATTAGACATGTGAGGGAAAGCCATAAGTGAAGCTGCTGCCATGTCTGCTCGATCCACCGAGACAAAGCGATGGCTCTGTGAAAAGAGCTAGCTAATCTATCCAGATTGTGATTTGTATGAGATGCCCTGGAGTTCAGCTGCCGTTGGCAAGCCACGCCCTTGTGGCTGATGTTTACCATGTCTTCCCTTTTGAATGAACACAGAGCGCCCTGTATAGCATTCCTGTGTTCATCCAGGGGGTCGATGAAATGAGAACATGTTCACTGCCAACCCCCCCCCCTGTGGCTTGCCATCTCACAACCCAATTAACAATATCCCTCCTATTTGAATTAATTCCACTTTAACTGTTTTTCGCTCACGCTATGGTCGTATGATAGCTACAGCACGGGCTTAAAATGCTGGGAGGGTGTCTATTGACGTCCTCATGGGAACCTGCTTCCCGCACGCCTGCTCAGGTTCGGATTCAGAAGAATCTGTGATGGCTGTGTCCCATGGACAAAGCCTATCACAGATCGTGGTAAATGGCCTATAAATCGACAGGCTTTTACCTCGTGATCACCGTGTCCAATGACATGCGATCACAATTATAAACATAAGCTGTTATTTAAAGCGCCACAGCTTTCCTTTTCTCACTGAGTGTGAGGGAAGGAGAGATATATTCTGATCGTGTGTTTAACTGCTTGTTCAATCAGTGTCACACAATGCCCATCTAGTGCCCATTCAGTGTCACAGTGCCCATCAGTGCACGCAGCATCATCAGTGCATATTAGTGCTGCTTTATCAGTGGAACCCCATGAATGCCCATCTGTGCACATCAGTGTACATCAACGCCCATCATTGTAGCTGATCAGTGCCCCTTATCAGTGTTGCCTCTTCAGTGGGGTCTCATCTGCACCCATCTGTGCTGCCTCATCAGGGGACATCAGTGTAGCTGATCAGTGCATCCCCATCTTTGCAGTGCATACCAGTGCAGCCTCATCATATCATATATCAGTGCCCTTCAGTTTAGCCTGATCAGTGCCCATCGGTGAGGCCTCTACAGCACCCATCTGTGCAGGCTCATCCGAACCCATCAACACCCTTCTTTGCAGGCTTATCTGCACCCATCCGTGTAGCCCCATCAGCAGCAATCAGTGCATGCTCATCAGCACCTATCAGCTCCCATCTTTGCAGGCTCATCAGCACCCAATCTGTGCAGCCTTATCAGCGCCTATCAGTCCAGGCTCACCAGTGTCACCACTGTCACCACCATGTCAAACATTTTTTTTTTTACAAGAGAGGAGGCATTCAAGATTCTAAGTGCTGCCAACGAGAGCAGTGGAGAGCTCTGTGTCGGCTTCTGCTTCTGATTCTGATTACAAGTCAGTGCCACAAGTAGAGCAGTGGCATCCACCAGCAGTGTACTGCAATCCACCATTAGTGCAGCACCATACACTAGTAGCACAGTGGCAATCAACCAGAAAGGCAAGAAAGGCCAGGTACTAGTGTGGTGTCAGCTCAGCCCCAAAGGGTTAGGACCCATGCCAGCCTTCCATATGTTCTTCAAAACCCTCTGCGGCTTCCTCCTAACTCAGGAACAGTGAACATCCCCTCCTTATACTGCCTAGCCAGGTGTCCAGGTGAATACGGACATTTTTGTCCCCAAAGATTTTTTTCATTTAGTTTTCACTGATTAATTATTATGTTTAATTGTGGCCCAGTGCAACCCCTTGCCTCTGCCCAAAAATGTATATCTAGCAACCAAACGTCATATTAATTGCCATCCCTATGAATGGAGATACTTAACTTTTGAGCCTCTCATTCAATATGGGACTCCCCAAAAAAATTAGTTGCACATATACTGGTCCATCCACCACATGCGGATCTACTAGGCAGTAATGCCCAGAACAAGGTATTTGATGATTATGTGGTTCCTCCATTATAACGATAATACCAAGTGCCCTCCCTGAAATGACCCAGTAAATGACAAGTTGTATAAAATTCAGCCACTTCTAAATTTGCCTAGTTATTTATCCCGGACAAAAATATCTGCGTGGATGAGTCGCTTGTCCACTTTACCGGCAGGCTGGGCATCAAGCAATTCATCACCAGCAAAAGAGCCTGATATGGAGTGAAAGTTTACAAATAATGCAACAGAGCCACAGGGTACTCCTATGCTTTCCAGGTGTACAAAGGAAAAGACACCCAACTTGCATCCCTCTGAATGCCCAGACTACAAACGGAAAAGTCGTTTGGGACCTCATATTCCCACTCCTTGAAAAAGGTTATCACCTCTAAGTGGATAACTTCTACACCAGTTTGCCTCTTTTCCAGAATCTTCACTGGAAGAAGACTCCAGCATGTGGCACCGTGAGAGCAAATAGAAAGGGCTTCTCTCAAGGGCTCATTAATATGAAACTAAGAAGAGGGGAGTCGACAAATTTGCGCAACAAGGAAATTCTGGCTATGAAGTGGAGTGACAAAAGAGATATTTAAATGCTGTCTTTAATCACCAACAACACCTGTGTGGAAATCTCTGGAAGAAATGGCCCAATCCAGAATCCAGCATGTGTCCATACATTTTGTCAATGGGGGGAGTCTATTTAAATAATCAAATGATCCAACCCTACCTTGCTACAAGACAAACTTACCATTGGTATAAAAAAGTCTCAATTTATCTTTTTAATTTGGCCATATACTTATCTTATGCAATATACTGCAAATCCACTGAGAGACCCGTATCCTTCCTTGGCTATCAGGAAGAAATTTTCACTGTCCTTAAATACCCAAACAGCCCACCAGAAAGCATTCAATCAGATGTAATAAGCAGACTCCACGAATGCCATGTTTATGAAAAAGTCCCTCCCCCTGAAACAGGCCAAAGACATCAAAAGAAATGCTGGGTGTGGTCCAGAAGAGGAGTTAGAAGAGACACCACTTATTATTGTCCCCAGTGTTCTTCCGAAGCAGGCCTCTGCATAGGTAGATGTTTCCGCCATTTCCATACTTCTTTACATTATTGGTGAAGTATGGTAAACGTAAGTCTCAATTCCTGCCATTTTCTTTCCCACCCTTTATGCCACTGCCTGCTCCTGAACTGACCCTGACCTGTTTTTCAACACGCCTCTTCCTACCACCTAAACTGTACATACCTCTGCCTTCTCTGGAACTGATCTTGGCCTGTTATTCGACCATGCTTCTGCCTGCCGCCTAAACTCTGCCTTCTCTGGAACTGACCCTGGACAGAAAGAAATAACTTTTTCAGTATGCTAAACAATGATCGTGAAGGAAAAACATACATGGTTTCCTGTACATAGGTTTTTTTCTGCTTGCTAAGATTAAAAACAAAACAGGGTTGATTGGAGCCTGACTGGTGCTATATGGTGTAAGCAATCCAATGTGTGTTGGATACACCGGTAATTTTGCCAAAGGATATGTCGCCTGGATCATGGACAGCTGGAGTCCAAATAGTCAGAAGGGCTTGCTGAGCAAAAGCCAAGAAGGGCTGTGACAAGAAAGGAAAAGAGCATGCTTTTTCACTCATTGTAAATGAACACCAATGACCCAGTGGCACTAGAAGCCATGCCTGCTCATGCCATCACACTGCCTCCACCATGTTTTACCGATGTGTGCTTTGGATCATGAGCTGTTCTAAGCCTTCTCCACATTTCTTTCTTCCCATCATTCTGGTACAGATTAATCTTATGCCTCGTACACACGTAATGATTATCGGCCGACCGATCGTCCGACTTTTGTCCAGAGTGGTGTTTTGTTGGTTGGAATGTGCCTAGACGGCCAACAAAAATCTACTTCAGAAGTGATGTCATGTGCTGGTTTACTTTCCGTGTGTTTTTTCTACTCTGAGCATGCCCAGTCTTGCTCATCAGATTTTTGTCTGCCGAAATCTGTACTGACTGACGGAAAATCGTCCGTTGTGTTGACGGCCAACAAAAATTTTATAGCCTGCACACCAGATTTTTTTCAGCCGAAAAGTCGGAGTCGGTTGTCGGAAGCCTCATACTAACATGCCGAAAATCGGCCGATCGGATGTTGGCCGAAAATTCACGGCCAACTATCAACGTGTGTGTACGAGGCATTTGTTTTATCCTTTCAAAGGATTATTTTCCAGAACTGGTCTGGCTCTTTTAGATGTTTTTTTGGCAGTTTTATTAAGTCTAATCTAGCTTTTAAGCTTATAAATGGTTTGCACTGTGTGGTGAACCCTCTGTATTTGCTCTCGTGAAGTCTTCTTGATTGTAGACTTTTACAATGATACGCCCACCTCCTGGAGTGTGTCCTTCACTTGTCTGGATGTTGTGAATGGGTTTTTCTTTACCATAGAGGGAATCCTATGATTTTCCACCACTGTTGTCTTCCGTGGACGTCCAGGCCTTTTTATGTTGCTTAGCTCACCAGTGCGTTCTTGTATCCTCAGAATGTACCAAACTGTTGATTTGGCCACTCCTAATGTTGCTGCTATCTCTCTGATGGATTTGTTTTGTTTTTGAAACCTCACAATAGCCTGTTTCACTTGCATGGACAGCTTGTGGTAGGTTCACAGCAATAGATTTCCAATGCAAATACCACTTCTAGAATCAACTCCAGACCTTTTACCTGCTTAATTGATGAATTAACAAAGGAGTAGCCCACACCTGGCCATGAAACCGCTTTTGATTCAATTGTCCAATTACTTTTAGTCCCTTGAAAAAAGGGGGATGGCTATTCTTAAAGGGAAACTCCAGTCAAAAATGAAATGTTTCCTATAAATAGTATGTTAAATATTTTTATCTTTGATGTTATTCATTTTCTGGTTAGCTGCTTGTGTAGCTTGCAAAGTCTAATCTAAGCTGGACAAACAGCTTCTTGCTGTTCTTCGCCCAAAACACTATTTCCTATTATCTGAATTTTATAAGCTGTATTTCACGTCCTGAAAAGGTTGTCGGTCTTTCTTAGACAGGCATGCCTAGACCTGCCCAGCCTCACCCCCATCCCTCGTATCCTTTACAGCAGTGGTCCTCCACTCTGGTCCTCGGGGCCCACTATCAGGCCAGGTTTGCAAGATAACTAAATTACATCACAGGTGATCTAATTTGCTGCTCAGTGATTGCAGTATTCTAGTCTGCATCTCCCCAAGGTAATACTTAAAATCTGGCCTGTTAGTGGGCCCTGAGGACTGGAGTTGAGGACCACTGCTTTACACTACATGATTTCTGTCTTCATAGCCTATTTTAGGCTAGCAGCTTCTCCTGAGAGAGAGAGAGGGGGTCACATGACCAGCGGAATATATGAAGGAAATAAGGTACAAAGGAACATTTTTGAACGTTTAGAAGGATATAGATAGATTTCTATTGCTCATTACATGTGAGTATTGAGTTTTAGGCTCCGTTTCCACTAGTGCGGCTTGTCATGTGACTTTGGGCACATAAAGTCTCATGACAAGTCACGCCCTATTGATTTCAGTGGCACCCGTTCCCATCTATGCCACTTTGAAAGTCAACCCTGCACTACTTTGATGCCACTTTGATCCAGAGAGTGTAAAGTTGGATCAAAGCTACACTCAAAGTCACACTCTAAATTGCACTTAAGAGCCGCACTAGTGGAAACATAGCCACTAGGCTAGAGTGCGACTTTGGACTGTGATGCCACTTTGAGTGCAGCTTTGATCTAACTTTACACTCTCTGGATCAAAGTCGCATCAAAAGTTGCATCAAAGTAGTGCAGGTACCTTTTCAAGGTTGCTGATTTTCAAAGTCGCATAGATGGGAACAGGTCCCCCTGAAATCAGTGGGCTGTGAATTGTCATGTGACTTTGTGTGTCCAAAGTCGCATGACAAGTCACATTAGTGGAAACAGAGCTTTAGTCTACGTTTCCACGATTGCGATTTAGAGTGCGACTTTGCGACTTTGATTCAACTTGACACGCTCTGGATCAAAGTCACAGCAAAAGTTGCATCAAAGTAGTGCAGGTACCTTTCCAAAGTTGCTGAGTTTCAAAGTTGCATAGATGGAAATGGTTGTCATTAAAACCAAGGGGCTGTTACTTGTCTTGCGACTTTGTGTGTCCAAAGTCACATGACAAGTTGCACTAGTGGAAACAGTGCTTTAGTCTACGCTTCCACTATTGCGAACCCAAAGTTGTGCAATGTAGAGTGCGACTTTGATCTAGAGAGTGTAAAGTTGGATCAAAGTTGCATCAAAGTAGTGCATGTACCTTTTCAAAGTCTTTGATTTTCAAAGTTGCATAGATGGGAATGGGTGCCATTGAAATCAAAGGACTGTGACTTGTTATTCGACTTTGTGTGTCCAAAGTCCAATGACACATCACACTAGTGGAGACGGAGCTTTAGTCTATGTTTCCACTATTGAGACCCCAAAGTTGTGCGATTTAGAGTGCGACTTTGATGCGACTTTGATCCAACTATACACACTCTGTAAACGTTGTATCAAAAGTTGCATCAAAGTAGTGCATGTACCTTTTCAAAGTCGCTGATTTTCAAAGTTGCATATATGGAAACAGGTGCCCTTGAAATCAATAGGTTGTGACTTGCCATGCGACTTTGTGTGTCCAAAGTAACATGACAAGTCGCACTTGTGGAAACATAGACTTACTGTAGTGTGGTTGCCTGTACTATGATCATTGTACTGTGAGCTGAGACCCCAGAGCACTTCCAGCTACACTGACAGCCCCCACCCCCTTGTGTCCAGCTTCCTTCTCCTATGGTAGTCTTCATTCAAAGTGAGCACAGCTATACTGTATATGTGCTCCTCCCCCTGTGTGGATGGATTTTTTTTTATTTCTTAATTTTCTTCATGAATTTGGATGTACAATTAATCTTTATTAATGGGAGAACACTGGGCAGGAACCTATGATCAGCTCCTCCCATCCTGTATACGGCTACACAGGAGCAGTGCCGGTGTTCTAAAATTTTGTCGGACCCGTGAAAAAATCGGACCTCGTCACTTCCGGTGACAGAGCGTCACAAAACAGTTGATAGGAGTCGTCCGTGCGCATGCGCAGAAGACATTTTTCGAGGTTTGGCAAAATTATAACAGAGAACGGACAGCTGATTGAGAGAAGGCGGGGCTGAGGTGCGACGGGACGGAGGCACATATGCAGAGCTGGCGGAGGAGGCGGGACGGAGGTGCGGCCTTGTAATATATGCAGGGCTTAAGCGACTCCCTGTTTTATTATCTTTAGTAATTATCGTATTATTTATCCTTCGGATTTCATGACATTTAGTATTTCTATAATGCAAAATAAGAAATACTAAATGTAATGAAATCCTAAGGGTAAATAATACGATAATTAGTAAAGATAATAAAACAGAAGGAGTCGCTAAAGTCCTGCATTTATTACACGGTCGCACCTCCGTCCCGCCTCCTCTATTCAGCTCTGCAGATGACGCGGCGGTGTCTTCCGTCCCACCTCAGCCCCGCCTCCTCTCATTCAACTGGTCGCTCTGTGTTATAAGTTTACCAAACCAAGATAATGTCTGGTGCGCATGCGCACTTGAGACTCCCATAACCGGAAGTGACGAGGTCCGATTTTTTCACGGGTCCGACAAAATTTTACAACACCCCTCCCTGTAAGTGATATCACTAGCTTTCAGTAACCACAGCTTCCTACTGCTATTGAACTCAGCAGGAAGTGGAATTGAAGTCATGTGACAGCACTAAAAACTGCAAAATACAGGTAGAAAAACTGGGATTTTTTTTCATTTTGACACATAAGGCTGAACTTATCTTACATTAATGATTGCAGGGGAGAATTCAGGGTGTTAGGCTGTACTTCTGCGTTTAAGAGCTGTAATTCCTAAACCCTTCCTCGGATGTGGATGTACATACCCTCAAATAAACCTGAAAGTGCGCACTTTTAGCCCATATTCATTATATAACTTTTAGCTTGAATATGTTTTGGTAAATACCTGAAAAAAATCTAAAATTGTGCCTGTGTCCAAATATATATGGACCTAGCTGTATATGCTATGTGTTAGAAATATCTTATGCATGGACATCATTTTCCAGAAACTTGTGGAAAAAAATTTACATGTTCAAAAGACTCTTTCCAAAATGGGGTCATTTTGTGGGCATTTCCATTGTACTAGTGCTCCAGGGCCTTCAAAAGTGTGATAGGTTGTCAAGAAATTAGATGTGTAATTTATGTTCCTAGAACACCCGCTACTTGGATGTTGGACCTCTGTATGTGGCCAGGCTGTGTAAAAGTCTGACACATGTGGTATCGCCATACTCGGGAAGAGTAGCAGAGTGTATTTTGGGGTGTCATTTTTGGTACAGTGGGTAAAATATTTATTTGATCCCCTAAAGATTTTGCCCACTTACAAAGAAATGAAGGGTCTATATTTTTTTTTTTTTATCATAGTTGTATTTTAAATGATAGAGACAGAATATCAACCAAAAATGCAGAAAAAAACACATCATACAAATGTTAAAAATTGAGTTGCAGTTCAGGGAGTAAAAAAAAAAAAATGTGATCCCCAAATAAAACATGACTTAGTATTTGGTGGAGAAACCCTTGTTGGCAAGCACAGAGGTAGACATTTCTTGTAGTTGGTTACCAGGTGGTCCACTCTTCTTTACAGATCTTCTCTAAATCCATGAGGTTTATTGGCTGTCGCTTGGCAACTTAAAGTTTCAGCTCCCTCCATACATTTTCTCTGTGGTATGAGGGACACATGTGGTATCGATAGGGATAAAAGGTTTTAGGGATAGCTATCCCCCAGATTAGTGGACTGGAGGATATATCATCCAAACAATTGCATATACCAAACGGCCACTTATTGCCGGTGAGCCTCCGCAACCTTAAACAATAATGCAGAAATAAAAAGTTAGGGATTAAAGATAATCACCTCGAATGGGCTGCAAAAAATGAAGGCTCAACTCTGGTTATAAAGTGCAGATAAAACAAATTTTATTGGTAGCTCAATGTACAAAAAAAGTAGATGGAAATCATATGCTGTATGCAGCATATGATACAGACCTAAAAACCCGCAAATGCGGCTAAATTACACATTCGATTACACTAACACACATGCAAAGTGTCCCACTCAACCACCTAAGCCAAAAGCACTGATTCTAATGGATGGGAGTTACTAGTCCAAGTACTGACTAAATGTCACTGCTACCAAAACATGGAAGAAGTGCATGCATGCCAATAGCTGTGTACTCAAGTTAATGCGGAATAAAGAACAAACTCTACATGCAAGGACATACAGTACAAAATGGAAATAAATCAAACAAAGTAGCTGAGCTCAGCCACTGCGGACATCTAATGCATTAGTATATTATAGGCGTCCTATTCCTCCTGTATTAACAAAAAATGAGCAAGTCATCAGTACCAGCTTGAGGGACCGCAAACAGAGTGTGCTATGGGTATTGCACCCTTAGTTAGAAGCTTTATGACCAAATGGCAGGTCTCAGGGTGAATAATGTAGGTGGATGTCACTGTGGAACTGTGTAAAGAACTTGGGAAAAGTCCTTTTGGTGAGCATAGTCCTGTAGACATGGGCAAGAAAAGTCTGATGTAAATACAGCAATTTGTAGCAGTGAAACATCTAATGCGAGTGATCACTGATTGCTGACTCAGCGGGGGGGGGGTGGAAGGGCGGCTAGGGTGGATCAAGACCAAGAGGCAGAGATAGGGCCAATGGAGAATGATGGAGGGGAGAGAAAAGCACAGGAAGGGCGGTACGGTAATAATGAATTGTCTCTGATATTGTCTCTAGTGTTGCAACACAGTCAATAACCGCAGATGCATAGCTCTTGCAGAGCATAAACTTTCTTACTGACCCCTCCGTGCAGTGGCGTAGCGTGGGGGGTGCAGGGGGGGCCGGCCGCACCGGGCGCAACATCTGGGGGGGCGCATCTGCAGTGTCACTCTGTCTGTCTGACATACACAGTTCACACACATACACAGTTCACACACATACACAGTTCACACACTGCCTGCGGCTGCCTCCATCTTTAGGCTGGGAGATGTCCAGCGCGGCTGCCCTATGGCTGAAGATGGCGGGTCGGGGCAGGGCTGGACTGTGCCTCACCTGTCCATTGGTGTAGGGTGGGGTGTCATTGCAAGCCAAGCCCCGCCTATGCTGCCTCTCCTCACTGCTCGGTCAATTTCGCACCGAGTAAGTCAGCAGCCTGGCGCTATCACAGAGTGGGATTTTTTTTTTTTTTAATCACCTGATTAGAGCCAGAGGCTCTAATAGGCTTCAAAAAAGGGTGGACCCGGGGCACAGAGCAGTGCGACCCGAGCCCACCCATTGTGTGACAATAGCGAATTAAAATTTGCTATTGCCACACGGATCCTACTGGCCAATCAGGAAGCGGGTCCCAGACCCACTTCCTGATTGGCCCGAAAGGCGAACGCATGCCATTGGCCGAGGAGGAGGCGGGGGGACTTGAGGAGACGCGGGGAACTGAGGAGAAGCCGCTGCTGCAGGTAAGTCTCTCTGCATTGAAGGGGGCACGCTGGTCTGTCTGCATTGAAAGGGGGCACAATGATCTCTCTGCATTGAAGGGTGGCACGCTGGTCATTCTGCATTTAAAGGGGGCACGCTGGTCTCTCTGCATTGAAAGGGGGCACGCTGGTCATTCTGCATTGAAAGGGGGCACGCTGGTCATTCTGCATTGAAAGGGGGCACACTGGTCTGTCTGCACTGAAAGGGGGCATGATGATCTCTCTGCATTGAAGGGGGGCACGCTGGTCATTCTGCATTGAAAGGGGGCACGCTGGTCATTCTACATTGAAAGGGGGCACGCTGATCTCTCTCTGCATTGAAAGGGGGCACGCTGGTCATTCTGCATTGAAAGGGAGCACGCTGGTCATTCTGCATTGAAAGGGGGCATGCTGGTCATTCTGCATTAAAAAGGGGGCACGCTGGTCTCTCTGCATTGAAAGGGGCGCGCTGGTCATTCTGCATTGAAAGGGGGCACGCTGGTCATTCTGCATTGAAAGGGGGCACGCTGGTCATTCTGCATTGAAAGAGGGCATGCTGGTCTCTCCTCATTGAAAGGGGGCACGCTGGTCATTCTAACTTGTATTTAGATGCATTTTACTTTAATTAGTAATTACATCAGTATTTTCATAACAAACAAATGTGCTTATGGGGTAAGGGTTTCTTTAACTAATCTAGTGGAAGAGACTCGAGTGCTAAAATCCCGCGGGTTAGGGGGCGCAAATTACTTGCCTTGCCCCGGGTGCTGACAACCCACGCTACGCCACTGCCTCCGTGTGCTTCAGCAGGTGCCTGTTCCGCATACTCTCACTCCTCTAATCCGGCCATACAGACGTGGTGGTCTTGTGTTTTCCCCCGGGCTCCTATCGCCTCATACACACCAGACCAGGGCAGTGAGCACCATCCCTCAAGGCCGCATCACTTCCTGTCCTCAACCCGGAAGTTTTCTCAGATAGACTGCCGATGTCCAGCTCCGCAGAGAAAGAAGAGCCGAGGCTTGGCTTGGTGGATGTGTGAGCACAGCGTGTGACTTTGACGCGATGTGGTATCGCCATACTCAGGAGGAGTAGCAGAATGTGTTTTGGGTGTAGTTACAAGTATGCATACAGTATGCCGTGTGAGAGAAATACATAGTTACATAGTGAGGTTGAAAAAAGACACCAGTCCATCCAGTTCAACCTATGATGTGTGTGTATGTTTGCTGCTAACCGTACATTGTATACCCCTGTATGTTGTGGTCTTTAAGGTGCCCATCTAATAGTTTTTTGAAACTCTCGATGCTCCCTGCTGATACCACTGTTTGTGGAAGAGAATTCCACATCCTTACTGCTCTCACAGTGAAGAATCCCCTGCGTATTTTAAGGTTAAACCGCCTTTCCTCTAGTTTTAGTGAGTGGCCATGTGTCTTATTGTATTTCCTTTCTCTGAATAGGTTTTTCCATATGCTAGGGTCCTCACCAGTACAATATTTGTACATTGATATCATATCCCCCCTCAATCGTCTCTTCTCCAGAGAGAATAAGTTCAGTGCTTGTAGTCTTTCCTCATAGCTGATGTCCTCCATTCCCCTAATTATTTTTGTTGCCCTTCTCTGGACTTTCTCCAGTTCCAGCACATCCTTCCTGAGGACTGGTGCCCAGAACTGGACAGCATATTCCAGATGTGGCCGGACCAGAGTCTTGTAGAGTGGGAGAATAATCTTTTTATTTCTGGAGTGAATCCCCTTTTTTATACATCCCAGTATTCTGTTGGCTTTGCTTGCAGCGGCTTGGCATTGCATGCCACTGCCAAGCCTGTTGTCTACCAGTACCCCCAGTCCTTTTCCATCCTAGACTCACCCAGAGGTTCCCCCCCTAGTGAGTAGCTTGCTTTCTGGTTTCTGGCACGCAGGTGCATTACTTTACATTTTTCAACATTAAACCTCATCTGCCATGTAGTTGCCCACCCCATTATTTTGTTCATGTCCACTTGTAAGGTTTCCACATCCTGCATAGAAGATGCTTAGTTTAGTATCATCCACAAGATGCTTAGTTTAGTATCATCCACAAATACTGAGATTTTACTCGATATCTCCTCCTCTAGATCATTTATGAATTAAACAGGATTGGCCCCAGGACAGAACCCTGGGGGACCCCGCTTTTCACACCCACCCAATCTGAGTACTCCCCATTAATCACCACCCTTTGCAACCTCCCCTTGAGCCAGTTCTCTATCCAGGTACTCACCTTATGGTCCATACCTACCTTCCTTAGTTTGAACAGTAAGCGTTTGTGGGGAACGTTGTCAAAGGCCTTTGCGAAGTCCAGGTACACCACATCCACAGGCTTACCTTTATCTAGGTGGCAGCTCACTCAGAGATGTATAGTAACGAAGTAGAACTACTTAAGTACTGTACTTAAGTACCAAAATGCGGTATCTGTACTTTCCTAGAGTAGAATTTTTTTCTCCTACTTCTACTTTTACTTCACTACATTTTTTCGATGATTTCGATACTTCTACTCAAGTATTTTTTTTTGTGCTGCATAGTTACTCGTTACTTTTAAAAAAATTACCACTGCCAGAACAGTAGATGGCAGGTTGCATAAAGCTAAAAAAAATGTGTATAATGTCATTTGTAAATCAGCGCATACGAAAATAAAGGCTGTGTATAATAAAAGCTGCTATACCAAATCTTTCCAATAAAAAGAAAATATGAAACAAACAAATAAATGGTGCTACAGCGCTTAAAGTGCATCAAGAAACTACTAACAAACACAGGTTAATCATTTGAATAAATCATTTGAAATAATAAAAAACAATATGATGTTCAAACTTTTGACTTCTTTCTTTAATAACTACATAACACAGAGTACTTGTACTTTTACTTTCAGTACTTGAGTAGAAATTTTTTTTCAAAACTACTGGTACTTTTTACTTTTAGTACTTAAGTAGCAATTTTTTTGAAAAAACTACTTGCAATACTTAAGTAAAAAAAATGTTGAATACTTTAGTACTTCTACTTAAGTAACTTTTTCTGTGAGCACTTCCACTTCTACTCAAGTCACTTTTTGATCGAGCACTTGTACTTTTACTCAAGTAGAAATTTCGAGTACTTTATACAAGTCTGAGCTCACTTCATCATAGAAGGTTAATAGATTGGTTTGACAAGAACGATTTTTCATGAATCCATGCTGATTACTACAAATAATACCATTTTAATTACTAGAGTCTTGTATGTGGTCCCTTAACAACCCCTCCAAAATCTTGCAGACTACTGATGTTAGACTGACCGGCCTATAGTTACCCGGGATATATCTCGGCCCCTTTTTAAATATTGGTACCACGTTGGCTTTTTTTCCAATCAGCTGGCACCATACCCGTCTGTAAACTATCCTTAAAGATCAAGAATAATGGTCTGGCAATCACCTGGCTGTGCTCTTTAAGAACCCTTGGGTGCAAGCCATCCGGTCCCGGTGATTTATTTATGTTAAGTTTCTCTAGTTTAGTTCTAAGTCTATCTTCTGTTAGCCATGGCGGTATTTCCTGAGGTCTGTTGTTTAGTTTGGCCTTACAAGCTGGGTTAGTGTAGCCCCCCAATTCTTTTGTGAAGACTGAAGAGAGGAAATTATTTAACACTACTGCCTTTTCCCTGTCCTCTGTGGCCAAAACTCCCTTATTGTCTTTTATGGGGCCAATGTGTTCTGGCCTTGCTTTCTTACTGTTTATATACTTAAATAATTTCTTGGGGTTCTTTTTACTCTCTTCCGCTATACTTCTCTCGTGTTCTATTTTAGCCACCCTGATTTCGTCTTTACATTTCTTATTACACTCTTTGTAATGCTTAAATGCTGCCAATGACCCCTCAGTCTTGTATTTTTTGAAGGCCTTTCCTTTAGCATTAATATGCATTTTTATGTTGGAGTTTAGCCACCCAGGGTTTAGTTTTGCTCTTTTAAATGTATTTCCCTTTGGAATACACTGGTCAATCCCTTTGTTAAGTATGCTTTTGAAGCACTCCTGTTTTTCCTCCGTGTTCTTTGTTCCAAGGGTTCTATCCCATTTGATATTTTCTAGCAGGGAGCGCAGTTTTGGGAAATTGGCTCTTTTGAAATTCAGTGTCCTTATATTGCCCTTGTGTTTACTATTACTATAATTAATACTGAAACTAATTGACCTATGGTCACTGTTCCCTAAGTTGTCCTGTATTTCTATATCCGTGAGCAGGTCTGTATTGTTGGTAATCAGTAGGTCAAGTACCGCATTGTTTCTTGTCGGTGCGTTCACCATCTGACCCATGAAATTGTCCTGCAAAACATTTAGGAACTGCCTAGCCTTGGCTGAGTGTGCGGTTCCTTCTGCCCAGTCTATATCTGGATAATTAAAGTCCCTCATTATAATGACATTTCCCATCCTTGCTGCCAATCCTATCTGTAAAACGAGAGGTCCGCCCCCCCTCCTCCCTCTGGTTGGGGGGCCTATAGCATACGCCCAATATTACCTTCCCCACGGTGCCTTCCCTTTGAAGTTCTACCCATAGGGATTCTGCCTCGTCCATAGCTCCATTATTAATATCATCCCTCATATTTACCTGTATACTGTTCTTAATATACAGACATACCCCTCCCCCTTTTTTACCTTCTCTTCTCATCACTGCGATAAAGGGAATACCCCTGAATGGTCGCCATCCAGTCATGCGAGCTGTTGAACCAAGTCTCTGTTATCCCCACAAAGTCCTCCTCAAACATCAACAGCTCCAGCTCTCCCATCTTGTTGGCCAGGCTTCTGGCATTGGTATACAAGCCTCGTAATTTTGACCGGTTACATATATCCTCATTTGATGTTTTTAGGCTGCTTTCTTGATTTTTCCCCATACCCCCCCTGGGTTTAGGAGCTCCGAGCACCCTACCGTTAATGCCCCCATTTCTGCCCTCTGAATCTTGCTTTCCACTGGCTAATTCTACATCTGTACCCTCCCCCCCATCACCTAGTTTAAAAGCCCCTCTAACTTTTCGACCATCTTCTCACCCAGTACGGTTGCACCCTCCCCATTTAGGTGCAATCCTTCCCTACCAAAGAGCTGGTGGCGATTGAGAAGTCGGCCCAGTTCTCCAGGAACCCAAAACCCTCCTTACTACACCAGCTCCTCAGCCACTTGTTAACTTCCCTAATCTCCCGCTGCCTTATTAATATGACTGTTTTGTAAGGAAAAAAATCTTCATTTTGCAAAGAATTGTGGGAAAAATTACAGCTTCAAAAAACTCACCATGCCTAAATACCTTGGAATGTCTACTTTCCAAAAAAGGGTAATTTGGGTGGTATTTGTACTGTCCTAGCTTGTTAGTGTCATAAGAAATGAGGCCATCAGTATATCAGGTGTGATCTATAACTTTCACACAGACCAAATTATATACACTGATTTGACTCATTTGCAAAATGTTATAACCGAAAAAGACATTTTTCTCTATCGCTCATTGACAGACGTAGTCCTCGGTGATACAGCACCTTCGGGTTTATGTTGCCTCCACAGGAGTAGGACTAGACAGGAAATAAAATGCTCTGGCCACACCTTAGGGGCAGTCCCAGAGGGTATATCCTCTCTCTCTCTGCCTCAGCAAATCAGTTTTTTTCTGTCTAGTCAGGAGTAAGGACCTAGATACCTTGCTGGGATCTTCGGTCCTGGCAGGATTTTTTTCTTAGAAAAGATTTTTTAGACAGCTTTTTTTCTCCAGTGTTCCTGTGAGATCTTCAAGCAAGAAAGCTGAACTGGGCGACGGGCGGGATGTTGAGATCCAGTGGTCACCCCAGTTCAGCCTACGAGCGCGTGCAGGCCATAGCTCCGCGCTGGGTCGGCCGCGACATTGTCCCACTGGAGGGACTGACCCTGCGAGTTAAACGTCTCGCTGAAACGCCAAGGACCATGAGTCACGGCGTCCGTATTGGTCGACAGCCCTCCAACTTCGGTGGAGAGGGGTACTGTCAGGAGTTGGCGCCCGCCTGGTTCCGGTATGGTGAGTAGTATGTTCCCCTTTTCCCCCTGACGAGTCTTGTGGTGAACGCGGGCCCCTCTCTGTAATGGTAAGGATGGGTTCCCCTCTATCCTATAACATGTCACAGATCCCCCTAATTGAGTGTGATTTTTGTGTACAAAAAGCCAGCAGGCTTGGTTTGGGAGCTGACAATCTAATTACAAAGTATGTTTAAATGATTGTAATATGTGGCAGCACTGGAAGCTTACTGTGTTACAAGAAGTATCCTACCTGTCAGAAGTCACAGGACAGGGATGCGGCTTGCCAGGTCATTCCTCCAGCTGAAGCAGGTCTCCCGACGGCCATGCGGTTCCGCCAGGGTTCGGTACCGCCGGTCAAGCTGATCTCCATGAGAGAAAGGTTTTGTGATGCCTAGTTACTGCAGGACGCCGCTATGCTGTGCAAACCGCCGTAGATCGCACGAGGCCGCCATTTTGACGTAGCCTCGTGTCTGCAGCATGGGGGCGGCCATGTTTGAAGTGACTCCAACACCTCGTGGAGCTAGGGGAGGCGCCGGAAGGCGTGTAGAGGGGCGGAGCCGCCTCCTTTCTTCCTGGGCAGCCAGCCAAAAGACTTCCTGTTTGTGGACACAGCGCTGTAACCTGTTGCAAGTGAACTCTGAGCATCAAGTGGTGAGCCTGGGGGTCTATCTCTCTTTCTCTCGCTCGATAGGGATCCCTAGCAGGTAACACTGAGGGGCTTTTGTGGCGCTGGGGGTCTGGAAAAAAAAGAAAAAAAAAAGTTTTTTATTTAAGTTGGATTGAAGTTTCCGGGTAGTTACTGGAATAATCATGGACCCTGCCACACAAGTACCCCCACCTGTTTCCCTCGAGGGGGCCTCGGGACCCGCCGGTGCACAGAGCATGGATGCATGTACAGCAGTTTTGGAGTCTATGGTGGCTCGGGTGGAGGCGGCCTGTCAGGGACGGGGGTCAAGAAAGCGACCCCCGCCTACCCCTATAATATCTGACACCTCTGACTCAGATTCAGAGATGGTCACTGCAGCTGCAGGTCCCTCTGCAAGGGCGGTTATCTCAGGTAAAGCTCCCTCAGACAGTGAGGAGGACGTGCATTCTTCCGCCATAATTCAGGAAGAAGCATTGGTGGACGCACTAGTTGTGGTGGTGCGGGAAACCTTAAGACTTGAGGTTTTACCGGCAGAGGCAACTGAAACAGAGATTCCCTTTGGTACTAACAAGCCCATCAAAACGGTGAAGGTTTTTCCTGTACCCAAGTGTTTTGGTAATAAAATTAAAGGAGAATGGGAGCATTCTAAACGTACCTTTACTATTTCCAAGCGTATTGCTAGACGCTATCCGTTTGAGGAATCCCTCATTAAAAAATGGACGGTACCACCAGTGGTGGATCCACCTATTTCCAGGCTGAATAAAGCCACGGTTATCCCAGTGGAGGACACTTCGTCCTTTAAGGATCCGGTGGATCGGAAGATGGAAGCAGAGTCCCGCACTATCTTCTCTCTGATAGGGTCAGCATTTAGACCAGTAATTGTTATTGGTCTAGTTTCCCAGACACTTACGGAATGGGCGAGATTGGTACGCCAAGACCTTAGGGGCAAAGATATTCCCCAGGAAACATCTGATTTGATGGAACAGATTATACAAGGGCTACAGTTTATCTGTGACGCAGCCTTGGACACTACTCCCCTATTAGGGCATGCATCTATGTCAGCGGTAATCCTCAGACGTGTGCTGTGGTTAAAATGCTGGTCAGCTGACCTAGGTTCCAAAAAGACCTTGACGAATCTCCCTTTTCAGGGGAATCGCCTATTTGGGGCCACCCTAGATGAAATCATTAAAGATGCCACTGGGGGCAAGAGCACTTTCTTGCCACAGGCTGCTAAAGCTAAGGGACCTCGCAACAAGCGAGGACCTTTCTTTACCGCCCATAAAGGGTTCGCACGCCCGGCTGGAACTAGCGGGAAAGGCAAGACTCCTCCAGGAGGGTTCAAGAAAGGCTGGTCGGACAAACAGAGGACCGACTCAGCCAAACCCGAAGCAAAGGATTACACAGCCTGAAGGTGCGCCCCCACCCGGCTTGAGGGTGGGGGGACGTTTTCACCGGTATTCAGGACATTAGATCGAGCATCGACTACTACTACCGGTGCGATTCTTCCCTTCCAAAATTTAAGTACTACAGGGAGCGGTAGTCACCGTTCCCTGAACAGATCTTTTACTTTACCTTTTCCTAAGATTAGTCTCAATTCCCCACAGGAATCGGATCTGGTTGACCAGACAGACCAAGAAGCCTCTAGCCGGGTGACTTCGGTCCCTGAGATTCAACCAGGAGAGATCACCGTTCCTGATAGGAATCAGGTGTCGGATAAATGTGTGGGAACAGAGAACGACCAGACTTTCTCGGATGGTCGGGGCCAGATAGCTCTAGGGACGCCTGGTTCAGATCCCGTCAGTGCCAGTGGTCCTAGAAATTCTAGGCTGGCCTCGCCAAGCCGGCCTGGCCGACTTGGACTTGCTAGTCGCGGACGTTCCGTGGGAACTGCGTCTCAGGGAGTGTCTGCGGTCTCGAGGACCAATCTACCATTGTGCTTTACAGTCGCTGGGTTTAATGGCCTGGCCATTGAGACCCAAGTACTGAAGGACAGAGGGTTGTCAGCTTCAGTCATTCCTACCCTTATTAAAGCAAGGAAAGCGACTTCCAGCAGAGTCTATTATCACACATGGAAGACTTGTATCGCGTGGTGCGAATCTTTAGGATTTCCTCCACGTACCTATTCGGTGACTCGAATATTGGCCTTTCTGCAGAAAGGGGTTGAGCAGAAGCTAGCCTTGAGCACCATCAAGGGTCAAGTTTCAGCATTAGCAATCTTCTTTCAGAAACCTTTAGCTACCAAGTCCTTGGTGCGGAATTTCATCCAGGGGGTGCGGCACCTGGCTCCACCAGTCCGCGCGCCCTTACCGCCCTGGGATCTTAATTTGGTTTTGTCGGTTCTACAGAAACCTCCTTTTGAAAACATCAGGGAGATTCCCTTGCTTACATTATCCCAGAAGGTGGCCTTCTTGGTGGCTATCACTTCTGCACGCAGGGTGTCAGAACTGGCTGCTTTATCATGCCAGTCCCCATACTTAGTGATTCATAGGGATAAGGTAGTGCTTCATCCTAAGCCATCCTTTCTTCCAAAGGTGGTTTCAGATTTTCATCTGAATGAAGATATTGTACTACCTTCCTTGTGTCCTCAGCCCAATCATCATCGGGAACATGCGTTGCATTCCTTGGATGTGGTTCGGGCAATCAGGGTATACCTGAAAGCTACGGAATCGTTCCGTAAGACGGATTCACTTTTTGTGATCACGGATGGCCCCAGAAAGGGGTTGCCTGCATCTGCCGCGACTATTGCCAAATGGATTAGACAGACGGTGGTACAGGCTTATTCTATTAAGGGTCAGAGTCCTCCGTTCCCTGTTAGGGCGCACTCCACTCGAGCGCTCAGTACTTCCTGGGCCTTTCGCCATCAGGCGTCAGTGGTCCAGGTATGTAAGGCGGCCACCTGGTCTTTGGTACATACCTTTACAAAATTTTATAAAATTGATGTGATGGCATCGGCGGATGCCTCATTTGGCCGCAAGGTTTTGCAGGCCGCTATTTGAGGAGACCGGTGGTCTACCTCAAGGGTTTTTTTCTGTTTGAAAATTTTTTTGTTGAGTCTCATCATTAAGGATGAGCATTGTAAACTTCTAGTTGGCACCGGTTGGGCCTTCTAGATTGGATTTGATTTCCATTTTCCCACCCCTCATTTGTGATACTGCTCTGGGACTTCCCGAAGGTGCTGTATCACCGAGGACTACGTCTGTCATAGAGCGATAGAGAAAAATGGATTTTTGTAAAATCTTACCGTAAAATCCTTTTCTCTTAGCTCATTGACAGACGTAGTACCCGCCCCTCTGTTTTTTTGAGTTGGGTTGGGTTAAATTCTCTAAAGACTGCTTTATGACATAACTGATTTGCTGAGGCAGAGAGAGAGAGGATATACCCTCTGGGACTGCCCCTAAGGTGTGGCCAGAGCATTTTATTTCCTGTCTAGTCCTACTCCTGTGGAGGCAACATAAACCCGAAGGTGCTGTATCACCGAGGACTACGTCTGTCAATGAGCTAAGAGAAAAGGATTTTACGGTAAGATTTTACAAAAATCCATTTTTTTTTTCAAACTTTTCGGCATTTTTTAATTTTTAGTGAAAAAAAATAAAAAACCCAGTGGTGATCTACTACCACTAAAAGAAAGCTCTATTTGTGTGAAAAAAGGACAAGAATTTCATATGGGTAGAGTTTTGCATGACTGATTGTCATTCAAAGTGGGAGAGCATTGAAAGCTGAAAATTGGACTGGGCTAGAAGGGGGTATAAGTGCCCTGTAGGCAAGTGTTTAAAAAAGATCTCCAGGCATTAGAACAGGGGAGAGCTGAGTCTGCGGCAAATTTTGTAATGGTTAGGAGAAAGGTGCCCTTCTGCTGTGTGTGTGTGTGTGTATGTAGTGAAAAAATAAAGTCACATTACAGTTAAAGTAGGAGTAAACTACTGTACCTATAGGTAAGCCTATAATATGGCTTACCTTTAGGTACTGTAAATATCTCCTAAATATGCACCGTTTAGGACATATTTACTGTACATGCAGCCGATGATGTCACCGGCGCACTCTAAAGGAATGGTGTCCTGTGCCGTAAACAGTGGCTCCCGTACGCATGCGTAGGAGTGACATCATTGCGGCTCCAGCCACTCACAGAGCCTGGGTTCGCAAACCTGGAAGGTGAAGATGGAAGCCTTGTCAGCAGTGACAGCGCACCACTGGAAGGCTTTGTTCTAAGGTAAGTTTCACATACTTGCACATTATTGCTTTACCTTGCAGGTTCCAAAAAAAAAAAAACCCCACAGTGGTTTACTGCTGTTTTAAGGGAGGGATTCTTGTGTTTTTTTTTTTTATTATTTATGTTATTTTTAACACCTAGTGTGTCATTGAATAATCAATTGCGGACTGCCCACCCGCAATGTATTGCGAAACAGGCAGCCCGCTCAGGCAAAGTGATGTACCCGTACGTGACTGCCTGCTTCTGGGTTTAGGAAGCACACTCACCTGATTACTCATGCGGTGACTGTACAGAGCAGGAGTCTGTCAGCAAGTCCTGGCCAATTATTCATGGGTGGGACCTACTGATTGGCTGTGTTTAATCACAGCTCAGGGCCCTGTGTTGACAATCAACACAGGGCTCTGTGCAGAGAGAACAAGCAGGGATAAGATATAAAGAGATCTGTAGTAAAAAGCAGCATACATTACATATTTTTAGGCACACATTTAACACATTGATCGACCTAGATGTTAACCCCTTCCCAGTCAGTGTCATTAGTACAGTGATAGTGTATATTTTAGCACTGATCACTGTATTAGTGTCCCTAATGATGTCAGTCCCCCCGCCCCCCAGCATCAATGTCTGCCACCACCATCAGTATTATAAAAAAAAAAAAACATTCTAAATTACACTTATTGGTTTATTGTTTTTTGTTTTTTTTTTTTTTTTTATCAAAGTCGTGTAGCAGAATACATTTTTCCCAAAATTTATGAAGAAATTTGATTTTTCTTTTTTTTTTTTTAATTGGATATATTTTGCAGCAGAAAGTAAAAAATAATGGCTTTTTTCCCAAATTTTTGGTATTTTTTCATTTATATCTCAAAAAAACAAAAACCCAGAGGTGATCAAATAAGACCAAAAGAAAGCGCTATGTGTTTGAAAAACATGATATGAATTTTGTTTGGGTACAGCATTGCTTCACCGTGCAATTACCATTTAAAAGCTGACTTGCGAAAAATGCCCTGGTCATAAAGGGGGTAAAACCTTCCAGAGGTCAAGTGGTTAAGCAAAAGTAGTATTGTAATATGTGACTTATGGTATCTTTAATATGGTCTCTAGCAGACGTTTAATTGAGAGCAACATTGTGACATAACTTTCTTTTTTCCCATTTGTGGTTGCATTCTGAAAAGGAAAAAAAGTTTTCATTTTGATTTTATTATAAGGTAATTTATGCTGCATTGACTTTCCCATCCTGCTTAAGAGCTTTGTTTAACATGGCAAGCAAAGTACAAATGCTTAGTTGATTAAGCTTTGTGCATTCATTTTAGTTTTCTCGTATGAAAATACTTTTATATTAAGAAAACAAAACCGGTCCTAAGCTCATGTCCTTAACCGAGTTGTCATTTTTTTATACACTGACTTTTGGACCAGTATATAAATTCAGTGCCCACAGAATTGCTGTAATGAAGGCTGCTGTAATAATCTATGCATTTTTACATATTACATATAAGCATGTTTATTTGTTACTCTGTTTATGACTTACTGTTTTTATATAAGACCTTTTCAGTTTCTCAGCATCCTTTAGCTTGCATGGCTAAACACATTATTAGTCTTGGTCATTAATGGGTAACAAGACGTGTTCTTTATTGCTTGTTTGCTATTACTAGCTGCAGTATTATTTAACCTTCTCTTCTTGGGTAAAATCATTTTTACAGCATGTTCTGATCTTCCAGTTGATTGCTAATCTAATATGTGGAAACCCCCTTCTGTTCCCTGTTAAACGCTTGTTCTATCAATCTTCTCTAGCATGAATTGTCAATGGTTGAAGTGATTGTCAACTTTACACTGTGGTCTGATATATCATTTGTCATACCTGTCAATTTTAAAGGTCTGTCATGTTATTGTATATTTTAAGTTTCGTATCTAATATGTAATGCTATTCATTTTTAGCAGTGCAAGTATGCTTTCTTTGTATTCAAGTTAGCCATATATATTAAAATATTCCCCATTTGGGCAGGACCTGGTGCCAAACAAAGGTCTGTAACTTCCTTTAGTAACAGTGGACAGCTTAAGCTAACTGAACTAGCCAAAGGTGGTGTATTTGATCGTCAACGCTATAATTTCTCTGCTTTAAAGGTGTCTTAGACATTTGTGCTCATAGGAAAGATACAATAGTAATCAGCCTATTAATTTCCTGACATTTGGAACTATACAAGTGTCTTTGTGAAGTCTCAGAATCCTGGTATAATGTATACCTTGATGGGAAGAATGTGGCATGGCCAGTACAGCTTGCATAACTTTCAGAAGGATGTCTTGTGTAGTGCAATGGATACCTTTACCAAAGTGTTGTACATAATTAGTGGAAGTTTCCACACTTTGAGGTCTGCAATATGCAGATGTGCAGAAATGGTAAATAATGTCAGTAATGCCAGTGGGCAAGATTGTCTTCCTGAATTATTAATGGTACCAGGGGCGGATTGATAACTCATGGGGCCTTCGGGCAACAGGAGATCATGGGGTCCCCTGTGTCCCTGCCCACACTCAAGCCACACCCACACAAATCCCCACCCCCCCTGCTTGCACTGCATTGATGTATCCTCCGCAGGATCAAAACTGGTTGGTTCACGACAGTTTAAAGGGGGACAGGGCTGAGGGAGCTGAGTGTCTAAAGAAGGGAAGACTTAAAGCTTGAAAACCAATAAAGCAGGGTTTCTCAACCTTTTTACAAAGGAACTCTTGCCAAAAAGGTTTGAGATCTCAGGGAACCCCTGAAATAATGTTCAGTTCTATGGCACACGGAACATTAGTATGATCAGCGAACTGTTGGTATAACAATTATTTTTAGAAATAGCATAAAAAATTGAATAAATGTTAAAACTTACCTATTTAATGTGAAACTTGTGCTTGCATCATTCTGCGCAGATACTCAATTTTGGATGGAACCTGGGATAAGCAGTGCACAGGGGGCAACAGGGCAGAGCATGGGACGAAGCATGGCAAAGTATAGTCAGCAGGTCAGAGCACAAGGGGTCAGGAGGGCACTATATGTGTGTGTGTGTGTGGGAGGCAGCAGGGCACATTATGGGGCATACCCTGATAAATCACAGGTTGTGGGGGCACAGTAGGTCACATTACATTGGGCAAGGGCAGCAAGGAACATTATAGAGAGAGCACATTATGGGGTACAGAAGAGAACATTACATGGGGCAGGAGGGCACATTATGGAGTATAGCAGAGTATATTACATGGGGACATGAGGGCACATTATGGGGCACAGCAGAGCATATTATGGAACATATTACATGGGGGCAAGAGGGCCACATAATGGGAAATAGCAGGGCATATTGCATGAGGGCACATTAGGGGGGACAACATGTCATATTATGGGGCACATTATGAGGCACAGCAGGGCATATTACATAGGGGCAAGAGGATACATTAAGGGGCACAGCAGGGCATATTACATGGGGACAAGAGGGCACATTATGGGGCGCAGCAGGGGATATTACATGGGGCAAGAGGGCACATTATGGGACACAGTAGGGGATATTACATGGAGCAAGAGGGCACAGTATGGTGCATCATGGGGCGCAGGGCAAAGGGCACGCTGTAGGGCACTTTACATGGCACACAGCAGGGCACATGGCCCATCACAAGGCACACAGTAGTAGTAGGGCATGGGGCACACAGTAGGACACATGGGGCACACTGCAGGGCACATCATGATGCACACATTAGGGTATATAGGGCACACAGTAGGTCATGGGACACATCACAGGGCACACAGCAGGGCACACCATGGGGTACATCACAAGCCACACATCAGAGCACATCATGGGGCACACAGCAGGGCATGGGGCGGACAGCAGGACATGGGGGCACACAAGGAATGGGGCAAGTCAGCAGGGTATGGGGGCACACAACAGGGCAATGGGGCAAACAGAAGGGCATGGGGGTACACTTTAGGGCATGGAGGCACACATCAGGGCATGGGGGCACACAGCAGGGCATGGGGGCACAAAGAGCATAGGGGAGACAGCAGGACATGGGGGAACACAGCAGGGCATGGGGGCACATAGGGCATGGGGCAGACAGCAGGGTATGGGGCACACAGCAGAGCAATGAGGTAAACAGAAGGGCATTGGGGTATACTTTAGGGCATGGTGGCACACAGGGCATGGGTGCACACATCACAGCATTGGGGCACACATCAGGGCAATGGGGTACACAGGGCATTGGGGCACACAGCTGGGCATGAGGGCACACAGCAGGGCTTGGGGGCACACATCAGAGCATAGGGTACACATCACGCATGGGGGCACACAGCAGGGCAATGGGGGCACACAGGAAATAGGGGAACACAGCGGGGTATGGTGGTGCACAGCAAGGCAATGGGGCACACATCAGAGCATTGGGGCACACAGAGCATAGGATAGACAGCAGGGCATGGGGCACACAGGGTATGGGGGCACACAGTTGGGCATGGGGGCCCAATGGGGCAATCGGGGGCACACAGCAGGGTATGGGAACACACATCACAGCATAGGGGCTTACATCAGGGCAATGGGGACACATCAGGGCAATAGGGGCACACAGCTGGGTATAGGGGCACACAGCAGGGCAATGGGGGTACCACTGATCCCCCCGTTGAGCAGGCGGATGGCTGTCAGGTCCCCTCTCTTCTCTATGGGGGAATCGGATGAGAACGAACCGTCTGTCCGTTCTCATCCGATTCCATCCGATTCGATCCACGGACCGGATCAGATCGGATGTCAGTGAACATGTCTCCGCTGACATCCGATGCCCCATAGAGATGCATGGGGCATCCGTTCAGATCCGCCTAAAAAACTGACAGGCGGATCTGAACAGTCCACTAGTGTTAAAGGGGTCTAAAGGCTAAGTTCACCTTTTCAGGCAGCATTTCACTTTTCATAATAAATAGAATCCTTTTGTAATATAATTTCTGGCCCAGCAATTCCAATGTTCTTATCTCTCACAAACCTTATCCAAAAAAGGTTTGAACTTTTCATGTTCCTTCTGTTTCAAAACATTCTTTCTGGTTGCATCATTTCCTGTAGGTAAGCTCCCATCATTCTCTGTGTTTTTGCATCACAGAAAAGGGTGTGATAGGGCATGTATTACCAGTGTAGGCTACACCTCATTAAAATACCACCACCAACTAATTTTTTAAAGCGACCATACACATTACAATCAGATTGTACAATCTACTTTAGAGCTACCATCAGCTATGTAGTGCCTGCCTGATTCAGGTGGGTCTTCCTGTTCCAGAGTTCTAGTAAATCTGAAGAACGATGTACAGAGATTGT
Organism: Pelophylax lessonae; assembly: GCF_965119305.1. Taxonomy (NCBI): domain Eukaryota; kingdom Metazoa; phylum Chordata; class Amphibia; order Anura; family Ranidae; genus Pelophylax; species Pelophylax lessonae. Next base: position 62,367,237 of record NC_138780.1, read on the forward strand.
AAAATCAGATTGTATAGTGTATGGCCATCCTTATACAAGTACATAGGAGGGAGTGGACAGAGACACTCAGCTGTCAGGCCCCTTTCACATAGCATGAGCTCACATCCCCACACAGGTTTTTTTTTTTTTTTTTGTGGGGGGGGGTGGCTTTTGCAACGTTTCCACTCATCACACGTAGGGCAGCCTACTCACTTGAATAGGCTGCCCTATGCTCAACAATTGCCCCAAAGAAGCTCCAGGATTTTTTCTAGAGCGGAGTGGGTGCGTTTTTTTACAGTGCTTTTAGATGCATTTGCAGCATGCATTTTCTGTGCTGTTTACCATGCGTTTGGAAACACACAACTTGTGTAAGCACGCCAATTTTACCTTCAGGGCCCATTCACACCTAGCGTAATAGGAGCGCCTATTTTTTGACTCATTTCTCCTGTGATACACATAGGGCAGCCTGCTGATTTCAATGGGCTGCCCTACACATGGCAAAGTAGCTCATGGGACACTTTAGAGTGGTGCGAGTTGCATATTTTTTTACTGTGCAATTTGCTGCGTTTGTCACCTGTTTTTTCATGTGGTAAATGTGTTTAATGTGCCATTAACAATGAATGCCACTGAAAGCGCAACTAGTTAATATTAGGTGTATAAAGGTGGTCATACTTTGTATAGAGATTGTACAATTAGATTGTATAATCTCCTTTAGGCTTACCAAAACTATGGAATAGGAGGAGACACCAACTATCCGATTACTCTGTATCCAATTAGACAGGCTCTTGCACTACATCAGGCGTGTCAAAACCGTGACCCCAGAGATTTTAGCATGCGGACATATCAAGCATAGCAGTCGTGTTAGCTTACATTAAGAAGCCAGGCAAATTTACCTGTAGAGAGATACCGAGGATGCTGTGTGAACATAGTTGTGGGTCTGAGTTTTAATGAGCTCAGTGCATCCGTGTGTTCTAATGAAATCAGCTGGTAAATTGCTTCCTTTGTTTTACTGGTTTCTCCATCCCAAATCTATATACCAGGAAGTCTCTGAAGCTTTCTAAGAAGTACAGCAAGGTCTAAGGTAAGGCCTTGTTCTAAAAATAAAGAAAGCTTTTATTTTTCAGCAACCAAGGAACATTTATGGTATATCGGTAAATAGGGGAGCTAGAATTTAGAAAAAAAAAAAAGTGAACTTATCCTTGAAGTATTAGGAATTGCTTGATTAAAACCTGTTTGTCACAAACCACCAATATTGTTGCTTTTTGTTTCAATATATAAATCAATCTATGCAGGCAAGTAAAATTAAACCCCACGCATTCTATATATATATATATATATATATATATATAAATTTACCTTTTTTTACAGTAATCTGTATTTTAGTCAATGGCCTGGGTTTATTGCACTTGAAAAGTTGTAGAAAAGCATGTGATGTCATAGCCTTTGCCCGGAATGAACATTCATTACCCATAACAGACGCTGCTCATTCACTGATTGGAAAACCGTGAAAGCTCTTATTCTATCAATCAAAGAATGTAGAGAGTGAGAGGGGTGCTGAGTAACACCATGGGATTTTGTTTTACTAAAGGCAAAGACTGTGCACTTTGCAAGTGCAATTGCACCCTTTCAAGGGCATTTGTCCCATAGCTTAATAAATGAAGGGAGACACTGCTGACTAACATCATCATCCAATCGTGGTAGCAAACAAGCTGTGTTTTTTTTATTTTCCTTGCATGTATAAGCAGATGATAGTAAAATTTTTAGGGTTTATTGGAATGTTCTACTGTTTTTCACTTGATGTCTATGGTTAGATTTCTGTGCTACAATATTGCACTATTTAGTTGTGTTTTCTCTGCTGAGGTGGCACTGCCTGGAAGGTGAGGGTTAACTCTGCTGAACAGGTTTTCCTAAGCTTTCGGGGGAAATACCACCCTCTGCTGGGGCACACACATAGTTAGTGAGGTTGAAAAAAGACATCAGTCCATCCAGTTGAACCTATGATGTGTGTGTGTGTTTGCTGTTAACCGTACATTGTATACCCCTGTATGCTGTGGTCTTTAAGGTGCCCATCTAATAGTTTTTTGACACTATCGATGCTCCTTGCTGATACGACTGTTTGTGGAAGAGAATTCCACATCCTTATTGCTCTGACAGTGAAGAACCCCCTACGTACTTTAAGGTTAAACCGCCGTTCCTCAAGTTTTAGTGAGTGGCCACGTGTCTTATTGTATTCCCTTTCTCTGAATAGTTTGTTCCTTATGCTAGGGTCGCCAGTACAGTATTTGTACATTGATATCATATCCCCCCTTAATCGTCTCTTCTCCAGAGAGAATAAGTTCAGTGCTTGTATTCTTTCCTCATAGCTGATGTCCTCCATTCCCCTAATTATTTTTGTTGCCCTTCTCTGAACTCTTTCCAATTCCAGCACATCCTTGCTGAGGACCGGTGCCCAGAACTGGACAGCATACTCCAGATGTGGCCGGACCAGAATCTTGTAGAGTGGGAGAATAATCTCTTTATTTCTGGAGTGAATCCCCTTTTTTATACATCCCAGTATTCTGTTGGCTTTGCTTGCAGCGGCTTGGCTTTGCATGCCACTTCCAAGCCTGTTGTCACCCAGAGGTTCCCCCCTAGTGAGTAGCTTGCTTTCTGGTTTCTGGCACCCAAGTGCATTACTCTACATTTTTCAACATTAAACCTCATCTGCCATGTAGTTGCCCACCCCATTATTTTGTTCAGGTCCGTTTGTAAGGTTTCCACATCCTGCATAGAAAATATTGGCATGCTTAGTTTAGTATCATCCGCAAATACTGAGATTGTACTAGATATCCCCTCCTCTAGATCATTTATGAATAAATTAAACAGGATTGGCCCCAGGACAGAACCTTGGGGGACCCCACTTTCCACACCCACCCAATCCGAGTACTCCCCATTAATCACCACCCTTTGCACTCTCCCCTGGAGCCAGTTCTCTATCCAGGTACTCACCTTATGGTCCATACCTACCTTCCTTAGTTTGAACAGTAAGCGTTTGTGGGGAACGGTGTCAAAGGCCTTTGCAAAGTCCAGATACACCACATCCACAGGCTTACCTTTATCTAGGTGGCAGCACATAAAAAGGGAGGTAACAATGGGGTAATCAAGGGCACCATGGGAATACCAAAGGACACTTAGAAGAACATGTATAGGGATGTGCATTGAAGATATTGTGTGAAATGTTAATTTGGTATTTTCCAACAATTTCAGTAAAGAATGTTTATTGTTTATCAACTTGGTGGCCTGGTCTGAAGTCACTTTAGGACAATCTTAAAGGGGTACAATGCATGAATGGTGTATTACAAAGAACAGGGCTTATTAGGGGACAAGATGAGATGGAGAAGATGCAGTACAAATTTCTAAAGTGCAGTGAAGCTATTCGGAGGAGGCTATATTACTGTTGCTAATAACTACGGTACTAGTGTCAAGCCAGCCGTTTGGAAAGTGGTGACTTTGCAAAGGTGGCGGAGGCCCTGGTAGTGAAGGAGCTTGTGTGCTTCCAAAGGGTCCAGCATCACGGCACAGGAGGTCCTGAGGACCCAGCCTGGGAGCCACATAAGATTGAGTGAGGCCCTAAGTGAAGAATAAGCATGGGATTTGCACAAGTGTACAGCTTCCTACTATTCAAGTGTAGCATACAAATCAATGTCACTGGCAGTGAGGTGACCAATAACTTGGTTGGTGGAATCCAGTCTCAGGGGTGTTCAGAAATGCTGCACTATCCATAGTGCACAGAGTGTAATGATTAACTGTTATCCATATTGAACAATGTGCAGTGTTAAAGACCTTGGGTCACAAACTACAACGAGTTAATAATATTTTAGACGGAGAAGCTTTTAAGTTGGAATGCTGCTTTAGCATCAACCTTATGTAAAACAGCAGCCTCAGCCTTCCTTTGGGGGTGTTAGCGAGCGGTCTCCCTGGGTTCCCACTTCAGTGCAGTAAGCTCTGCCCACACATATAATTGGTTATTCTTTGCAAAGTGAAGCTTCACCTCATTTACTAAGCTCTGGAGACTGCAACTACACTTGCAAAGTGCATAGTTTGTTTGCCTTTAGTAAATCAACCCATATGAGTTTCACGGTGTCACTGATAGTAGCCAGTAGTTTCAAAGGTTGATTGCTTCAAAAACAGAGCACAGACAAATTCCAAAAAAATACACCTTACATTTATTATGAAAAAATATATTTCTCTTACGTCCTCTGACAGTCGCCGCCCCTCATATAGTCTTCACCAATGGGTAGTGACCTTTTATCCACAGGAGTAAGCTAGGCAGAAGATTTTGTTAAAAATACAAAACTTTGCATAGGCACACCTACAGGGGGCTGTCCCTCTGGTCCAATACCCCCGGCTAGCCTCATTCCCAATTCAGTTTGTCTTTTGCCTAGATAGGAGTAGGCAGGCTTCCCTGTGCTGGGGCCTACAGTCTCAGCCTTTTCTCTGTTTTTCATTAACTTTTATTTTCTGTGTTTTTTCTTTACACTGATAGCTTTTTATTTGTTCCTGCGCTTAGTTAGTCAGACTTCAGAAGACTACAGCGTTTGCGGAGCTGGGAGTCGGACTGGCTGTACTAGAGCCTTACGGAATCCCAGCCCGCCATTGAGCGTTTAGCAGGCTATGCGTACGCCCAGGCCTCGCAAACGACCTGTCCCTGTCCTCAGGAACAAAGCCTGTGAGTGGCCACTTCGCTAGGATATGCCGCGTGTGGCAAACATCCTGTTTTGGCTGACGGCACCCCCTCCACCCGGGGTGGGAGGCTTCCCTTCACAGAGTGGCACCCACAAAATCGCATGGATCGGTGAGTACCATGCTACCCCCTCTGTCTGTGACACTGTATGCTGGTGGAGTGTGTGTGGGGCGTTCTCTCCTGGGGATGGCAGTCTGTGTAGAGTCTGCGTGATCCCCCTCATGTCTGTCCGTGTGGTCCTGTGTCTCCCTCACGGTCCCTGCTGGGGCGCTATCTGCGGTTATACCATGCTGTGGGGGGTGTGCGGGGGTCCCTGAGCCCCTTGGGAGTGTGTGTGTCACTTTGGGGTACAGACTTGGTTAATGGGGGCCGCCGCGAGGTAGGATTCGCGGGGGCCGCCATTTTGGATGTGGGCAGTCAGCTCTGGCTTCAGTGAAGGGCAGTCAGCAGCCATTTTCTATGTGTAATTCGCGCCCTTTGGGCACCATCTTGCGTGTGGCACTGTGTGTTTTATTAACAGGGCTCGGTGGCCATTTTCCCGAAGCCCCCCTATTACTTTCTATTGGCGGCCATTTTTGGTTAGCTTCGTCCTCTGTTGGGCCTCTAGCGGCATGAATTCACTTCCTTTCTTCCGTCAGATCGAGCTGGGAGCGTGCTGTGCTCTGTGGCTTCCTGGTTCGAACGGCCCTGGATCATGTGACCAATCCCCCGTACATGTTATGTCCCGCTGATGAAGTCCCGCCCACCCGGACGTAACACGATTGGTCACATGATCCACGGCCATTCGAACCAGGAAGCAACACAGCACGCTGCACGCTCTGCATACTTTTATAAGGCTTTTACTCTACGGATACAATGTAAGTGCGGTTCTTGTGTTTTGGGCTAAATAAACTTTGGCATAATATACAGAGATCACTAGATCCTTTTTTGGTTTTATTTCATATTCCAGAGGATGTATCCTGGAGTGTTGCTATAACATCTATTTACTCTGCGTTGAAGACTGCCTTGTAATCATTTGATGGTTGAGAGCTTGGAGCCATGTTCCCTGTTTTTTTCAGTGTTCTATGCGATTTGACCCTGCAGGGTCGTGTCAGTAAGGTGAGAGGCAGATAATGCTTGGTGGTGGGAAGCTGCGAGCACAGAAGTCACATTGATTGTTGTTATTCACCAGACCACATGTGGACTTTTTTCTCTCTTACATCACTTCAAACTATGGACTCCCTTACCATTATATTTATTGTTGGAATCAGTGTCGCCTGATTTATGCCTTCCCCACGATCCAGTTGTTATCACGGTTCCTTCGCAGGTTGGTCTCGGAACCGAGGTTGGTGGTCCTGGGGGCCCGGACTGGCTGCGCCGGTTTTGATATGCGGACGTCATGCAATTGGTCATCGAGCCTCCCTGGCAGCTCCCCTTATGAGACGATCTGTTGTCTCAGGGGCTGCTTTACAGTCGCTGACCTTGACGGTGTGACTGTTAACAGCCAGATCTTGAGAGATCGGGGTCTCTCGTCGGAGGTCACTCCTGCCTAGGGAGGCCTCGTCCAGTAAGTTTTCTTATCGTACCTGGAAGGCTTGCTTCGCCTGGTGCGAATCGCATCCATCCTCGCTGCTTTTCGGTGGGAAGGGTGTTAGCCTTCCTGCAATCCGGTGTGGACCTACGTCTTGCGCTGTTGAGGGTCAGTTATCTGCGCTGGCCATTCTTTCCAGCGCCCTTTGGCATCAAATTCCTTGATCCGCACCTTTATTCAAGGGGTGCGTCATTTGGCCCCCTCGGTGGGCGCCCTTAACCCCTTGGGACTTGAATTTGGTTCTGTCGTTTTGCAATGCACTGTCACGGAAGGTTACCTTTCTGGTGGCGATCACATCTGCTTGCAGTGTGTCGGAGTTGGCGGTCTTATCTTGCCGCTCCCCCTTCCTGGTGGTTCATAGGGATAAGGTGGTCTTGTGACCTCATCAGTCCTTCCTTCCGAAGGTGGTGTCTGATGTCCATCTCCATGAGGACATTGTTTTGCTTTCGCTGTGTGCGAATCCTACGCATCCCACGGAGTTTTGCCTTGCATTCCTTGGATGTTGTCATGGCCGCAAAAGTTCTGAGTGCAGCAGTACTTTGGGGAGACATGGCGTTTTTAGCCTGTCCCCTCCTGTGGGGGTTTTTTCCCCCCTTGGTTATTTTACCTTCCTGGGTTTGTTCGCTCCTGTTGAGCTTTCCTGTTACCCAGTGGGATACCTTTCTGGTTCAGATAAGGTTCGTTTATCTGACCTTGGGTGCTTCGTTACCTTGAGACGGTTGCGTTTCCCACCCCTCATGTCTACACTGCTTTGGGACATCCCATTGTTGAAGACTATATGAGGGGCGGCGACTGTCAGAGGACGTAAGAGAAAACAGAATTTTTGTAAAATCTTACCATTAAATTCCTTTCTCTGAGTCCTCTGACAGTCGCCGCCCCACCCCTCTTTTGGAGTTCATGGACTATCTACTGCTTGCTACCAAACTGAATTGGGAATGAGGCTAGCCGGGGGTATTGGACCAGAGGGACAGCCCCCTGTAGGTGTGTCTATGCAAAGTCCGCGCCGATGGATCGTGACGTTGCGGCGCTTCTCCTTCTGACGCATTTCCTCCTAAAACGGACGTCAACTGAGCCACTCGCGATCTCCCGCAGGAGAGGGAGAAAGACAGACGGCTGATGTAAACACAGCCGTCTGTCATTCTCACTAAAGTAATCACAGAGGCTATGCGAACCTGCTATGTAGGATCATATGTCTCTGTGATTACATCACAAGCCACGCCCCCCCACAGTTAGAACCACGCCCCTAGGGACATACTTAACCCCTTGATCACCAGTAAAGTTAACCCCTTCCCTGCCAGTGTCATTTTTACAGTAACAGTGCATATTTATAGCACTGATTACTGTAGTAATGTCACTGGTACTCCCAAAAGTCTCATAAATGTCAGTCAGGAGTCCAATCTGTCCGCAGCAATGTCGCAGTCCCACAAAAAAAATCGCAAATCGCCGCCATTACTAGTTAAAAAAAAAAAAACAATAAAAATGACATAAATCTTTGCCGTAGTTAGTAAACGCAAAAACTTTTGCGCAAACCAATCAAAATATGCTTATTGCGATTTTTATACCAAAAATATGTAGCAGAAAACCAATTGGCCTAAAATGTTAAAAAAAATTTTGATTTTTAAATTTATTTTTTTTGAGAATTTCATATAAAATAATGTGAAAAATATTGTTGTTTTTTCAAAATTGTCGATCTTTTTTTGTTTATAGCGCAAAAAATAAAAATCGCACAGGTGATCAAATACGACCTAAAGAAAGCTCTGTTTGTGGGAAACAAAGAACGTCAATTTCATTTGGGTACAGCGTTGCATGACCGCGCAATTGTCCATTAAAGTCACTTAGTGCCGAATCACAAAATAGGGCCTGGTCTTTGAGCAGCCAAATCCTCCGGGGCTTAAGTGGTTAAACGAACCTGGCTTTTTTTTTATAAGGAGTTAAGTAAAACCTTGGACAGAGGGATGGCTGTGGATGTAGTATCTAGGAGTGTGCGAGGAGAGTGCACGCTGCACGTGTGAGGCGAGTGAGAGGATAGAGCTGCTATCCTGATCGGACCGCCCCCTCCTCTGGACAGTAAGGCGGCAGGAGAGCAGGGGACCATAAGGCGGCGGGTAAAAAGCGTGACTGAGGGACCCAGGGATCCAGAGGACAGGCTGACCGAGGGCTGACCAGGACTGAAGGTAAGTGACAATACGGACAGAGGGAGCAGGGTAGGAGACTGACAGATGGACTGTGGTAGGATTCACCATTAGCCTGCAAGTGTCAGTGTCAGATTACAGGGGCGGCTGTACAGGAGCACAGAGACACAGATTAGGTAAGTATAGACTGAGACTGTGACTAGACTGACTGAGGGTGTAGTGTGAGTACCTGAGTGTGAGTACCTGAATACCCTGGTGTGAGTACCTGTGTGGGAGTACCTGGGTACCTAAGTGTGAGTACTCACCCTCAGGTACACAGGTACTCACACAAGGGTACTCAGGTACACAGGTACTCCCACACAGGTACTCACACAAGGGTACTCAGGTACACAGGTACTCCCACACAGGTACTCACACAAGGGTACTCAGGTACTTACACTACTCAGTGTGAGTACCTGAGTACCCTTGTGTGAGTACCTGTGTGGGAGTATGTGTACCTGAGCGTTGTAAAAGTACCTGTATGTGTGAATACCTGAGTGTTGTAAAGTACCTGTGTGTGAGTACCCGAGTGTTGTAAAGTACCTGTGTGTATACCTGAGTGTTGTAATGTACCTGAGTGTGCAAAATTTGAATCAGGAAGCTAGAAAACAGCTACACAGGACAGAGTTAAATTTCCCAATCCCCATTAGATTAGTGGGTACAAGTAGAGCGACTCCCCTAGCTGCCAGGGGTTGAACTCCTCCTGTGAGGGCGGGAACAAGGCTAAGGGTCAGGAAAGACAGGTTCTGGTGGTTGAGGACTCAATTATTAGAAGGACAGAGAGGGCAATCTGTCAAAATGACCATAAGTGCCGAATGGTCTGTTGTTTACCGGGCACTCAGGTTCGGCACTTCACGGATCTGGTGGACAGATTACTGGGTGGGGCTGGGAAAGACCCAGCTGTCATGGTACACGTGGGTGTCAATGACAAAGTCAGAGGGAGATGGAGAGTCCTAAAAAACGATTTCAGGGACTTAGGAGCTAAATTGAGGCGTAGGACCTCCAAGGTAGTTTTTTTCAGAAATACTACCTGTACCTCGAGCCACGCCAGAGAGACAGCAGGAGATTAGGGAAGTAAACAAGTTGCTAAGGAACTGGTGTAGTAAGGAGCGTTTTGAGTTCCTGGAGAACTGGGCCGACTTCTCAGTCAGCTACCAACTCTTTAGTCAGAACAGTTTGCACCTAGATGGGGAGGGTGCAGCCATACTGGGAGAGAGGGTGGCCAACAAGTTAGAGGGGCTTTTAACCACTTGTCGACTGCCGCACGACTATTTACTGCAGCAGTCTGGCTCTCCTGGGCAAACCGACATAGGGCTACGTCGATCGCCCAGGAGTCTCTAGGGGGCGAGCGCGCGCCGCCCGGGCGAGCTCCCGCTCTCCGCTCATTCCCGCACATCCCTGCACGAGTGACTGGCTGTTACGATGTCCGCCGGTTACTCACGATCTCCCGCTGGAGAGGGAGAAAGGCAGGTGGCTGATGTAAACAAACCCGCCTGTCATTCTCCCTAATGTAACTTCAGAGACTACACGATCCTGCTGTGTAGGATCATATGTCTCTGTTGTTACATCACAAGCCACGCCCCTTTACAGTTAGAATCACGCCCCTAGGGACACACTTAACCCCTTGATCACTAATAAATTTAACCCCTTCCCTGCCAGTGTAATTTTTACAGTAACAGTGCATATGTATAGCACTGATTACTGTAGTAATGTCTCTGGTACCCTCAAAAGTGTCAAAAATGTTAATCAGGGGTCGGATCTGTCGCAATGTCGCAGTCCCGCAAAAAAAATCGCAGATCGCCGCCATTCCTAGATAAAAAAAAAAACTAAAAATGACATAAATCTTTCCCTTAGTAAACAAAATAACTTTTGCGCAAACCAATCAAAATACGCTTATTGCGATTTTTATACCAAAAATATGTAGCGGAAAACCAATTGGCCTAAAATGTTAAAAAAATTTTGATTTTTACTTTTTTTTTTTTTTTTTTGAGAATTTCATATAAAATAATGTGAAAAATATTGTCGTTTTTTCAAAATTATAATAATACAAAAACGTGCTGCGCCAGAAATACACAAACCAAATCAGTGATGAATTATTAAAAAATATACTAAACAAAGTTCATAAGGCACACATTCGTGCTTGTGGCTCAAATCTAATATTCATCCAAATGTCCCAGTGTTCAGCTGAAATGTGATCCAATCGTGAGGCATTCGTTCGGCGGTGTCACTGGCTAATGTAGTAATTGGGGCCGACGCAGATCTTCTCTCCGGAGCACTATCTACACTATCTGTCAGCATAGCAGGCACGGCTGTGTACCCTGTAAACGTGAGTGCATTCATTTCTCTTCAATAAAGCTGATTGGAATCTATATACAGAGAGCACTAGATTCTGTCCTATTTTTATCCCCACACGTCTTGGAATCCCCGGAGCTGAGCATTAGGGAGGTCCTTTCCTGGAAATCTGCTATCCACGGTATATGTGATTGCTGGTCCGTTTGGGTCTGACGGGAAGGTGAGAGGCCTATCTGTCTGGTGGAGGGATTCACTAAGTGGTGTTCACATTATCCGTTGTTAATCACGATTGGATCACATTTCAGCACATTTCAACACTGGGACATTTGGATGAATATTAGATTTGAGCACAAGCACGAATGTGTGCCTTATGAACTTTTAGTATATTTTTTAATAATTCATCACTGATTTGGTTTGTGTATTTCTGGCGCAGCACGTTTTTGTATTATTATTAATTTGTTGTGATTTGTGAACACGTTTGGTGTATGCTGCCGGATTAGCATTTACACATTTGAGGATATAATTTTGCAACACTTAATTCATGCACAGTGGGTTTGTGTTTTTATCACACTTGAGTTTGCGCTGATAGTTTTTTGGTATTATGTTTTTTCAAAATTGTCGATCTTTTTTGTTTATAGCGCAAAAAATAAAAATCGCACAGGTGATCAAATACCACCAAAAGAAAGCACTGTTTGTGGGGAAAAAAAGGACATTAATTTAATTTGAGTATAGCGTCGCACGACCGCGCAATTGCCTGTTAAATTCACCCAGTGCCGAATCGCAAAATAGGCCCTGGTCTTTGAGCAGGAAAATCCTCCTGGGCTTAAGTGGTTAAACTAGGTAATGGGGGTGGGGGAGGGTACAGATGTAGAATTAGCCAGTGGGGAGCAAGGTTCAGCGGGCAGAAATAGGGGCATTAGCAGTAGGTTACTTACAGTTCCTAAACCCATGGTGGGTAGGGGGACAAATCGCAAGTGCAGCCTAAAAACATCGAACGAAGATACAGTATGCAACTGGACAAAATTAGGAGGTTTGTATGCCAATACTAGAAACCTGGCCATCAAGATGGGAGAGCTGGAGCTCCTAATGTATGAGTAGGATTTCGATTTTGTGGTAATTTCAGAGACTTGGTTTGACAGCTCTCATGACTGGCTGGCAACCATTCAGGGGTATTCCCTATATCGCAGGGATAGAGAAGGTAGAAAAGGGGGAGGGGTATGTGTGTATATTAAGAACAGTGTCCAGGTAAATATGAGGGACGACTTCACAAATGGAGCTAAGGAGGAGGTGGAATCCCTATGGGTAGAACTTCAAAGGGAAGGCACTATGAGGAAAGTTATATTGGGCGTATGCTATAGGCACCCAAACCAGGGGGAGGGGAGTCAGAGCTCCTATCACAGCTTGGAATGGCAGCAAGGATGGGAAATGTCATTATAATTGGGGGATTTTAATGATCCAGATATAGACTGTGCAGAAGGAACCACACATTCATCCAAGGCTCGGGAGTTTCTAAATGTTTTGCAGGACAATTTCATGGGTCAGATGGTGAATGCACCAACAAGAAACAATGCGGTGCTAGACCTACTGATTACCAACAATACTGACCTGATCACGGATATAGAAATACGGGGCAACTTAGGAAACAGTGACCATAGTTCAATTAGTTTCAGTATAAATCATAGAAATGGGAAACATAAGGGTAATATAAGGACACTGAATTTCAAAAGAGCTCAGTTCCCTAAACTGTGCTCTTTGCTAGCCAATATAAAATGGGATAGAACCCTGGGAACAAAGAACACTGAGGAAAAATGGGGAGTGCTTCAAGAACATACTAAACAAAGGGATTAGCCAGTGCACCCAAAAGGGAAAACGTTTAAAAGAGCAAAAATAAACCCTGGGTGGCCAAACGCCAACATAAAAATACATATTAAAACTAAAGAAAAGGCATTCAAAAAATACAAGGCTGAAGGGTCATTGGCAGCATTCCAACCTTACAAAGAGTGCAATAAAAAAATGCAAAGGCGAAATCAAGGCGGCTAAAATAGAACATGAGAGACATATAGCGGAAGAGAGTAAAAAAAAAACCCAAGAAATGTTTTAAGTATATACAGTAAATAGTAAGAAAGCGAGACCAGAACACATTGGCCCCTTAAAAGACGATGAAGGGAATCTGGCCACAGAGGACAGAGAGAAGGCAAAAGTGCTAAATAAATTCTTCGCTTCAGTTTTCACAAAATCACAAAATAATAGGGGGGCTACACTAACCCAGCTCGTAATGTTAAAATAAATAATACACCTCAGGAAACACCCCCATGGTTAACAGAAGATAGACTTAGAACTAAACTTGAAAAACGTAATATATATATAAATCACTGGGACCGGATGGCTTGCACCTGAGGGTTCTTAAAGAACTCAGCCAGCCGATAGCCAGACCATTGTTCTTGATCTTTATGGATATTCTACAGATGGGTATGGTGCCAGCTGATTGTAAAAACGCCAACATGGTACCAATGTTTAAAAAAGGGCCGAGATATATCCCGGGGAACTATTGGCCGGTTAGCCTAACATCAGTAGTCTGCAAAATTTTGGAGGGGATGTTAAGGGATTATATACAGGACTATAGTAAGAAAAACTGTATTATTAGTAGAATTTAGCATGGATTCATGAAAAACCGTTCTTGCCAGACCAATCTATTAACCTTCTATGAAGAAGTGAGCTGCCATCTAGATAAAGGAAGGTCTGTGGATGTGGTGTATCTGGACTTTGCAAAGGCATTTGACACAGTTCCCCACAAACGCTTAATGTACAAACTAAGGTACATAGGTATGGACCATAGGGTGAGTATCTGGATATAGAACTGGCTCCAGGGGAGAGTCCAGAGGGTGGTGATAAATGGGGAGTACTCGGATTGGGCAGATGTGGAAAGTTAGGTTCCCCAAGGATCTGTCCGGGACCGACCCTGTTTAATTTATTCATAAACGACCTAGAGGGTGGGATATCCAGCACAATCTTGGTATTTGCGGATGATACTAAGCTAAGCAGGCCAATATTTTCTATGCAGGATGTGGTAACCTTACAAGCAGACCTGAACAAAATAATTGGGTGGGAATCTACATGGCAGATGAGGTTTAATGTTGAAAAACGTAAGGTAATGCACTTGGGTGTCAGAAATATGAACGCAAGTTACTCACTAGGGGGTAACCTCTGGGTGAACCTAAGATGGAAAAGGAACTGGGGGTCCTAGTGGACAACAGGCTTGGCAGTGGCATGCAATGCCAAGCCACTGCAAGCAAAGCCAACTGAATACTGGCATGTATAAAAAATGGATTCACTCAAGAAATAAAGAGATTATGCTCCCAATTTACAAGACTCTAGTCCGGCCATATCTTGAATATGTTGTCCATTTCTGGGCACCAGTCCTCAGAAAGGATGTGCTAAAACTGGAGAGAGTACAGATTAGGGCAACAAAGATAATTAGGGGAATGGAGGCCATCAGCTATGAGGAAAGACTACAAGCATTCAACCTATTCTCTCTGGAGAAGAGACGCTTGGGAGGGGATATATCAAGTACAAATACTGTACTGGTGATCATAGCATAAGGAACAAACTTTTCAGAGTAAGGGAATTAAATAGGATACAGGGCCACTCACTAAAATTCGAAGAAAAACGGTTTAACCTTAAACTGCGTAAGGGGTTCTTTATTGTCAGAGTGGTAAGGATGTGGAATTCCCTTCCACAAGCAGTGGTATCAGCAGGGAGCATCAATAGTTGCAAAAAACTATTAAATGGGCACCTTAAAGACCACAACATACAGGGGTATGCAATGTACGGTTAGCAGCAAACACACACATTATGGGTTGAACTGGATGCACTGATGTCTTTTTTTTCAACCTCACTAACTATGTAAATATGTAAGTATACTTGGAATTTGCAAAAGCGTTTGACACAGCTCACCACACATGGCTAATGTGTAAGGTAAAGTCTTGGAAAGATCAGTTTGTGAATGGATAGAAAATTAGCTAAAAGATAGAATTCAGAGAGTAGTGGTTAATGATTCTTACTCTGAATGGTTATCAGTGGTGTACCCCAAGGTCCAGTGTTGGGGCCCTTACTTTTTAATAGCTTTCGACCCGTAGATTGCGATTGACAGGTTGCTGGCCCTGGACTTAGAGAGTATCTTTGTACAGGCTTCTGATCACAAAGTAGTCTCCAAGTCACATTCCCATCGATCTAAGTAAGGTAAAAATGCCTCTGTGATAACTCATTTGTACGTTATCGAGAGGGCTATAATCAGGAAGCTGTTAGAAATCATAGGGCTCCATATGACCTACCTGACAGGGCCCCTCCCATGCGCGCCCACTGTAGTGCCCTGCCAATCATAAGTGGTCGAGGCATTCCCTGCTGCACAGCAACATGTATACATGATTTGTGTATACGTGCGGCTGCGGGAAATACCTCAACCACTTATGATTGTCAGTGTGCAGTGACATTACATTTTCTGAAAGCAGACACCCTTAAGAATAAAATGGTGGTAGTTCAAATTTTTTTTATGTCACACAATATTAGCGCAACATTTATGAAACACATATTTCTCTTACGTCCTCTGACAGTCGCCGCCCACTCATACAGTCTTCACTACTGGGTATTGGTCTTATCCACAGGAGTAAGCTAGGCAGAAGATTTTTAGAAAACATTCACAAAACCTTGTATAGACACACCCACAGGGGGCTGTCCCTCTGGTCCAATACCCCCCTAGCAGCATTCCCAATTCAGTTTCTCTTTTGCCTAGTTAGGAAGATGAGCCCACCTGCCTGGTAAGCGGTCTTCCTTTTGGACCCGCAAAGCCCAGAAGCCGGTTCAGGTGTTTCTCTGTCCCACTGAGTTTCAGGAAACAGTGAATGAACAATGGCGCAATTTAAAGCGCAATTTTGTGGTGCCTAAGCGGTTTTAGTACCGTTATTCCTTTGCGTCTCCGGTGGATTTGCGCTGGACTGTGGCCCCTAAGGTGGACCACACTGTGTCCAGGTTAAATGAATCCACTTTGATGCCCGCTGAGGATTCTCTGGTGTTTAGAGATGCGGCGGATAGGTGGAGTCTCTTACCCGCCACTCCTATCTGGTGGCAGGTTCCTTGAGGAAACCCGTGTTCACCTCAGTAATGGTCTCTCAGGCTGTGGTGGAGTGGACTAAGGTGCTAAAACGCACCTTTGTGGCTGATTCTGTCCCTCCTGCTACTCTGGAGATGGTGGACCAAATTATTCAGGCTGGTTTAGTCTCACGCTTATCTGCAGTCGCAGTGACGATCCGTCGCATCGTGTTGTTGAAAAGCTGGTGGGCCGACCAGTCTTCCAAGAAGACAGTGTCTGACATCTCTTATGTAGGGAATCACCTTTTTGGGGACTCCCTGGACGAATTGGTGAAGGGGGTCACTGGGGGTAAAAGCACGCTGCTGCCCCAGGTGTCCAGGGGCAAGTCTTTCCACGGTAAGCGGGGCCCTTCCTTTAAACCTAACCAGGGGTCCTTTCGTGTCTTCAAGGCACAAGACAAAGCCAAATCCTTCAAGGCCTCTGGTGGCCAGAAGAAGCCTTGGGCAGGAAAATCAAAAGCCGCCCACTCTGGCACAGCGGCCCAGCCCGCCTCGACCTGAAGGGGCGCCCTCACCGTCTCAGGGGTGGGGGGACGTCTGCGCTGTTTTCCCGAGCCCTGACCAAGTTCAGGACAGATGGGTTCAGGAACTCATTCGGTCAGGGTCAGTGCTGTATTTTGGCCTAGGCCAACAAGGCCCAGGCCTAGGGCGGCACTTTGCAGGGGGGCAGCAAAAAAGCCACCCCCCCACCTGAGACTCTATTGGCCACTGGATGCTAGAGTCGCCTCTCTCACCCCCCCTTCTCTCTCTCTCACTCACCCCACTCTCACCCACCCCCTCTCTCTCCCCCTCCCTCTCTCTCTCACCCCTCCTCTCTCTCTCTCTCTCCCTCTCTCTCACCTCTCTCTTACCTCTCTCTTTCTCTCTCATCCACCTTTCTCTCATCCCCCTCTCTCTCTTATCCCCCCTCTCTCTCTCTCATCCCCCTTTCTCATCCCCTCTCTCTCTCTCTATCCCCCCTCCCTCTATCTCTTTCTCTCTCATCCTCCTCTCTCTTATCCCCCCTCTCTCTCTCATCCCCTCTCTCTCTATCTCTATCCCCCCTCCCTCTCTCTCTTTCTCTCTCATCCCCCTCTCTCTCATCCCTCTCTCTCTCATCCCTCTCTCTCTCTCTCACCCCCCCTCTCTCTCTCTCTCATCCCTCTCTTTCATCCTCCCTCTCTCTCTATTCCCTCCTCTCTCGCTCTCTCTCTCCATTCCCTCCTCTCTCCCGCTCTCTCTCACCCCCTCTCTCTCTCTCTCTCTCTCTCTCTCTCTCTCTCTCTCTCTCTCTCTCTCTCTCTCTCATCTCTCTCTCTCATCCACCCACTCTATCCCACCTCTCTCACACCCCCCTCTCTCTCTTTCATCCCCCCTCTCTCTCTCATCCCCTCTCTTTCATCCCCTCTCTCACTCTCCCTCCCTCCCTCCCTCCCTCACCCCCTCTCTCTCCCTCACCCCCTCTCTCTCCCTCACCCACCCCCTCTCTCTCTCCCACCCCCTCTCACCCTCCCTCTTGTGAGATCTCAGGGATTCATGCTGGGACTTGTAGTCCTTCAATTTTGGAGGGAGTCACATCTGTTAAAAAAGAAGTGGGTCAAGTTTACATAGGAGGGGGGCGCCCAATTTTAGTCTTGCCTAGGGCAGCACAAAACTAAAATGCACCACTGGTCAGGGTACAAGATCGAATTTGGAATTGAGATTCTTTCCCTCAAATCTTCATTTGATCCCAGATCGTTTCCAAGATCTCCAACGGGCGGTTCAGGATCTCCTCGCCCAGGGGGTGATTGTCCCGGTGCCACATCGGGACAAGTTTCGGGGGTTTCTACTCGAATCTGTTCACGGGGCCCAGAAAGGAGGGCAAGGTGCGTCCAATTCTGGATTTAAAGTTTCTGAACCGCTTCGTGCAGGTTCAAAAATTCCGCATGGAGTCCCTCCGATCAGTGGTGGCCTCCCTGAGTCCGGGAGATTTCCTGGCTTCCATCGACCTCAAGGATGCATATTTACACATCCCCATTTACTAAGGTCATCAGAGGTACCTCCGATTCACACTCGCGGAGGAGCACTATCAGTTTGTGGCGTTGCCTTTCGGTCTCACTTCGGCTCCAAGGGTGTTTACCAAAGTGTTGGCTCCAGTCCTGGCCCTGTTGCGGGCGCAGGGGATTGCAATCCTTGGGTATCTGGACGATCTCCTATTAAGGTCGAGTTCCAGTGCCACTCTGTTGCGCGATCTGTCAACCACGGTCCGGATGCTTCAGGAGTTCGGGTAGACCATCATTTTTCAGAAGTCGACATTGTCTCCTTCTGTTCGCCTCCCTTACTTGGGGATGGTTCTGGACTCCGCCCAGGCAAAAGTCTTCCTGCCGGAGGTCAGGTCCCTCAGGGACAACGAGTCCTCATCGCTCAGGACCTGCATGCGGTCCCTGGGATTGATGGTGTCAGCCTTCGAGGCGATACCATTTGCACAGTTCCACACACGATCTCTGCAAGCGGAGATTCTGGCAAGGTGGGACAAACGTCCTCAGTCCTTGGAAAGGTGGATCTCTTTGAGCCACCAAGTCAGAGCGGACCTTCTGTGGTGGCTCCAGTCTCCGAATCTGACAGAAGGGAAATCCTTCCGGCCGTTGTCATGGACGGTGGTCACCACGGATGCCAGCCTGTCGGGCTGGGGTGGCGTTCTGGGCATTTTGTCTGCCCAGCGCACTTGGTCGGAAGCGGAATCCTCCCTGTCGATCAATATCTTGGAACTGCGAGTGATCAGACTATGTTTGCTCCGTTGGTCGGATCATCTTTGGGGCCACCCTGTGCGTGTACAGATGGACAACACAACTGCGTTGCTTACATAAATCACCAATGGGGCACCAGGAGTGCCGGGGCGGCCAAGGAAGTGGCCGAGATTCTGTCTTGAGCCAAGACGCAGGTCCCGGCGATTTCGGCAATTCACATTCCAGGTGTGGAGAACTGACAGGCCGACTATCTGAGCCGTCAGACCCTGGACCAGGGGGAATGGTCCCTACACCCGGAGGTGTTTCAGATGCTGTGTGCACGGTGAGGATCTCCGGATGTGGATCTGTTTGCACCACAGCTTTATTCAAGGGGTGCATCATCTGGCTCCCCCTAGGAGGGCACCCTTGCCTCCTTGGGACTTGAATTTGGTTCTGTCCGTTTTGCAACGTCCTCCCTTTGAGAACATCCGGGAGATTCCTCTGCCTGCGCTGTCATGGAAAGTCGCCTTTCTGGTGGCGATGACATCTGCTTGCAGAGTGTCGGAGTTGGCGGCCCCGTCATGCCGCTCCCCCTATCTGGTTGTTCATAGGGATAAGGTGGTCTTGCGACCTCATCAATCTTTCCTTCCAAAGGTGGTGTCCGATTTTCATCTCAATGAGGACATTGTCTTACCTTCGCTGTGTGCGAAATCTAAGCATCCTAAGGAGTTTGCCTTCAATTCCTTGGATGTAGTCTGGGCGATCAGGATTTACCTGTCGTCTACTGAATCCTTCAGGAAGTCGGATTCTCTTTTTGTCCTTCCTGAGGGACCTCGGAAGGGTATGGCTGCGTCTGCAGCAACCATTTCCAAATGGATCAGACAGACGATTGTACGGGTCTATTCAATTAGGGATCACGTTCCACCTTTCCCTGTCACGGCACACTCTACCAGAGCGGTGAGTGCGTCTTGGGCCTTCTGCCATCAGGCGTCGGTGTCCCAGGTGTGCAAAGCGGCGACCTGGCATACCTTTACAAAATTCTACAGAGTTGATGTTTTGGCATCGGCAGATGCCTCCTTTGGCCACAAAATTCTGAGTGCGGCAGTGCCTTAGGGGAGACAAGGCGTTTTTTTAGCCTGTCCCCTCCTGTTGGGGTTTTTTCCCCCTTGGTTATTTTGCTTTCCTGGGTTTGTTCGCTCCTATGGAGCTTTCCTGTTACCCAGTGTTTTACCTTTGTGGTTCAAGATAAGGTTCTTTTCTCTGAACTGGGTGCTGCGTTGCCTTTTAGATGGTTACGTTTCCCACCCCTCACATCTACACTGCTTTGGGACATCCCAGTAGTGAAGACTGTATGAGTGGGTGGCAACTGTCAGAGGACGTAAGAGAAAATATAATTTTTTGTAAGAACTTACCATAAAAGTCCTCTGACAGTCGCCGCCCCCCACCACTCTTTTGGGGTTCATGGACCTATATACTGCTTGCTACCAAACTGAATTGGGAATGCTGCTAGAAGGGGGGTATTGGACCTGAGGGAAAACCCCCCTGTAGATGTGTCTATACAAGGTTTTGTGAATGTTTTCTAACAAAATCTTCTGCCTAGCTTACTTCTGTGGATAAGACCAATACTCAGTAGTGAAGACTGTATGAGTGGGCGGTGACTGTCAGAGGACTCAGAGAAAATAATTTTACGGTAAGTTCTTACAAAAAAATTATATTTTTCTTTTACATAATTCAATAATGTTAATTATAGAGCACATAAAAGCAATATATCACCCATTTGTTTGGTAAAATGTAATAAATCAGATTGTGGCGAGTAAATAGATACCCAACATGTCAAGCCTTAAAATTGCGTGTGCCTGTAAAACAGAGACAAACTCTGGTACCCTACACTTTTCATAGGCAATGTTTTAAAAGCCCCTACAGGTCATCAGTTTAGAGCTAACTACTGTATGAATAATGGTCCTAGAATTATTTCTTCCAGCATGCGCAGTGTTATGTAACATGTGTAGTGCAATGGAAAATTTTGTGCCCCCCCTAAAGCATGCATTTATGTTCGTATGTGGTTGGGGCTCAAAAAGTTTTGCTGGGGAATTTTAAGTGCTTATGTAGAACTTTTTAACATGGTTTTTAACATTTTATTTTGTCTATTTTTTATGCTTTTTTTGATCACATAGGAGACAAATGTGTCTCCTATGTGATCAAAATCCCTATGTCCCCTATGTGATGCATTGTTTGGTAACAGGTCCTCTTTAATGAGACATCAGATGTTTAAAGATCCCTGATGTCTCACCTGCACTCCAATGAAGCTATTGGAGTGCGGATTACACTCTACTGGCTTATTCCCCAGCCATTTTGTGGACCGTGACATCATGACCCAGAAATTACATTTTACATGTCCCTTCCAGGTCATTAACAGGAAGGGGAGATCAATGAACAGACGTTCGCTGATCTCCTTCCCTTCTACTCGGAGGCACCAGGTGTGCTGATGGGAAACATAACAGGGCACATGGGGGAGGGAAGGGAAACACGGGGTTGTAGAAGCGATCTGGAGGCCTCACGGCTACCAAATCCACTTGTCAGATTTACACACACAGTGAGATGCTAACTGTTCGGTCTTGTTTACGTTTGTGTTTGGGTGGGGGAGTAGAAATGCATAGTTTCCAACATTTAAAAAAAATTTCCAGGGACATTTTGCAGCACAGCTGTCAATTACCCACCACACCCACTTCCCTAAAGCTCCGCCCACTCAGCATAATTAATCTCCGCCTATTTATCATCAGATTATAGGGTCTACTCAATAATGAGAGAAGTACAGAAACTACTGTTGGGAATCGGTGCAACGTTGCACAGATGCAGAGGGTGCCATTGCATTGCATGTCAAATCAGACCAATGTGAACTGGGCTAATAGAGGGGTGCTCAACTATTTGAAAACAAGTTACATCTGGGTGAGCCAAGATAGTTTTTATAGAGGAAAAAGGTATTTATTCAAAATTACCCCATTAAATACATGGCAGTTAGGGGGGATAGAATTGTTGCCAAACTTCACAACTTCATTACAAACTTTGCAGATGATTGTTTAGTAAATAAATATCTGACCCAAATAAGAAGCTGTTTGAGAAAGTGGCTAATTTCAGCAGTCAAATAATAAGCTGGCCGAAAAAGGAGCCAACTTCAGCATCCTAAACAAAACATGAGGCCTCTGCATTGTAAGATCAGTGAAGAGAGAGATGACTTACCTGAACTACTTACCCATCACCCCAACCCTGACCTGTGACCCCTTCAGTCACCCCAACCCTAACCCCCCCTCAATCACCCCAACCCTGACCTGTACCCCTCCATCGCCCATCCTTGACCTGTGACCCCTCCATCACCCCAACCCTAACTTGTACCCCCTCCATCACCCCAACCCTAACCTATAACCTCTCCATCGCCCCAATCCGTTACCTGTGACCCCTCCATCACCCCAGCCCTGTGACCCCCTCTGTCAACCCAGCCCTCAACTACCCTTACCTGAACAGTTAGGTGATCTCTCTGAATCACATATATACGGAATTTGGAACCCTTTCACACTGAACAACATTGACTGCATTTTGAACTGCACTTAAACTGTAAAGATGGCCCAAAACCAAAGTAATCCTATGGGCATAGTTCAGGAGGACATGATGCAAGAAATGATCAGAGACTGAGGACATGATACAGTAGATGGTCAGAGACTTAGGACACGATACAGAATAGGGTCAGAGACTAAGGACATAATACAAGAGATGGTCAGAGACTGAGGACATGATACAGTAGATGGTCAGAGACTGAGGACATGATACAGTAGATGGTCAGAGACTGAGGACATGATAAAAGAGATGATCAGAGACCGCGGACATGATACAAGAGAAGGACAGAGACTGCAGAGGTGATACAGGAGATGGTCAGAGATTGCAGACATGATACAGGAGATGGTCAGAGACTGCAGACATGATACAAGAGATGATGCGAGACTGGGGACATGATACAAGAGATGGTCAGAGACTGAGGACATGATACAAGAGATGGTCAGAGACTGAGGACATGATACAGTAGATGGTCAGAGACTGAGGACATGATACAGTAGATGGTCAGAGACTGAGGACATGATACAGTAGATGGTCAAAGACTGAGGACATGATACAGTAGATGGTCAAAGACTGAGGACATGATACAGTAGATGATCAGAAATGGCGGACATGATACAAGAGATGATCAGCGACTGCGGACATGATACAAGAGATGATCAGAGACTGCAGACATGATACAAGAGATGATCAGAGACTGCAGACATGATACAGGAGATGGTCAGACACTGAGGACATGATACAAGAGAAGGACAGAGACTGCGGACATGATACAGTAGATGGTCAGAGACTGAGGACATAATACAAGAGATGATCAGAGACTACGGACATGATACAAGAGATGATCAGAGACTGCGGACATGATACAAGAGATGATCAGAGACTGCGGACATGATACAGGAGATGGTCAGACACTGAGGACATGATACAAGAGAAGGACAGAGACTGCGGACATGATACAGTAGATGGTCTGAGACTGCGGACATGATACAGTAGATGGTCAGAGACTGAGGACATGATACAGTAGATGGTCAGAGACTGAGGACATGATACAGGAGATGATCAGAGACTGCAGACATGATACAGGAGATGGTCAGACACTGAGGACATGATACAAGAGAAGGACAGAGACTGCGGACAAGATACAGTAGATGGTCAGAGACTGCGGACAAGATACAGTAGATGGTCAGAGACTGAGGACATGATACAGTAGATGGTCAGAGACTGAGGACATAATACAAGAGATGATCAGAGACTGTGGACATGATACAAGAGAAGGACACAGACTGCAGACGTGATACAGGAGATGATCAGAGACTTCGGACATGATACAAGAGATAATCAGAGACTGAGGACATGATACAGAAGAGATGATGCGAGACTGCAGACATGATAGAAGAGATAATGCGAGACTGCAGAAATGATACAGGAGATGGTCAGAGACTGCAGACATGATAGAAGAGATGATGCGAGATTGCAGACATGATACAGGAGATGGTCAGAGACTGCAGACGTGATACAGGAGATGGTCAGAGACTGCAGACGTGATACAGGAGATGGTCAGAGACTGCAGACGTGATACAGGAGATGGTCAGAGACTGCGGAAGAGCACTAGGGGGGGCGGAAAGCACAGGGCAAGCAGAGAGCACTGGAGGAGCTGAAGGGCACGGGGGGGGATGAACAGAAGGGGGGGTTTGGAAAGCATTGCAGGGGGGTTGGAAGGTGCAGGAGATGCAGAGCACTCAGGGAGGGGGGGAACAGGTAGCACTGGGGGGGGGGGGGGGCAGGCTGGGAAAACCAGGGGGATGAAGAGCACGGGGGGAAACTAGAAATCAAGGAGCGTTACAGAAATGTAAGGTTCTGGCACTCTCAGTGCCTCCTATCACATTTATTCCGGGTGATTTCCATCTACCTAGACAGAAGAAACACATATAGGTGTGTTTCCCTTTAAGGCTGAAGCTGTCATCACCCAGCGCCGGACTAGATGGCTATTTAGGGCGTCGGTTCTCACTCACATGTGTTCGTTCAATCTGTAACGCTCCTTGCGTTTCTTATAAGGTGTGGATTTTCAGCTGCAGAAGTAGTTCCACGTCAGTAGTCATGTAGGAGATATGCTGAGATACCAATCCCAACCTCAATGACTCATCATGTATGGAAGGTCTTATTTCAGCCAGTAAATACACACAGTAATTAAGCTGGTTCCTAGTGTGACTTTATATACATGTGGTAAGACAATGATAAAGGTCTTAGGGATAGGTTTGAGTGGAAGTGGTAGGTGACAGACACTTGAGGTGAGACAGTGCAGATGGATGCAGGAAGGGTTAGCGATCATGTATGATAACAGATGACAGAGTAGCAGGTGCATACAGGAGAGATCAACCCAGTGCAGGAAATAGTAGCAGTGGCCTCAAGAGCTAGCAATCTAGTTATGCAGATGTAAAAGACAGTCCTTGCTATGCAGAGCTAAATAGTGTAAGCCTAGTACAAGTCTATAGAGATTTCCCCTGTGGGGTACTTAGCACTAATAGCGATAGCCGAAGGATCGCTCAGGAGATGCGGATGATCCAGTAGCAGGATGCAGGGATCAGCGCAGCGAGGTTCGTCAGCGAGGAGAGCTTGCAAGCATGGAAGCTTCAAGCAAGATTAGAACTTAGGTACTGGTGTTTGAACGAACACATGTGAGTGAGAACCGACGCCCTAAATAGCCATCTAGTCCGGCGCTGGGTGATGACAGCTTCAGCCTTAAAGGGAAACACACCTATATATGTTTCTTCTGTCTAGGTAGATGGAAATCACCCGGAATAAATGTGATAGGAGGCACTGAGAGTGCCAGAACCTTACATGATCACACAGTACAGAAGCTGTTGTATGCCTGTCTGTATACAGTATAAATTTGTCCCTGTACCTTTTCAGAAGACAGAAATTGTGAGCCTGCCTGTGTATCGGGATCCCTGTGCTGCCTGTGGCCTCAGCCACTTCTCTCTTCAATCACCTCCCGCCATCCTGCCACAGCCCTGTCCTCTGCCCTCCTTTTTACTGAGGGAGGAAGGGAGAATCACTCCGCCAGAGATAGGCTGTCATTAGCCACGGCCAGCCGGAACTTTAAAAAAATGCTGCACTGGCTTTAGACACCTGCACCCCAAAATTAAAAAAACAGTCCCTCTCTGCTAATCACCTCCTGGGCCCCTCTGCTTCACTGATTGGGGAAAAGGTAAAATATATTTAATGTAACAGCAAGCCTAGGAGCATTGTCAAATGCTTTTACCTAGGCAAAGTGCTTTCACCATAGTTAAGGAATAAAGCTGCCGGTACAAGAGGGCTGGTTGTACTGCCCTATCGGTGGCCCTGGCTATAATCAGTCGTACTGTTTATCTCTGGGAGAATATATCTTAAACTTTTTGCAAGTTGATTGCTAGAAACTCAACGTTGGAGCCTGCCAGTTGTCATCATGCACACACTATCAAGGTCAAACCTGTGGAAAATGAGACTTCTACTCAGGCATGTGACATTATACTGGAAATGATTGGTAAGAGAGGTTATTCTGATTCCCTAATACAGAGGGGGAGTAAAAATGCTGCAAACAGATGAAGAGAAACTCTTTTGGGAACAAATAGTGATCCTGCATGGAAAACATACCTTTTTTTTTTTTTAATTCTTTTTATTGGTTCTAAAGAATTAGGTGGTACAAAACAGAGCCTCTGGGCATTTCCGGGCTCTAGGTAAACAACAAAAAAAGCATCTCTAATCTCTGAACTCCACTCAGTTAATGGAAAACATACTTGAAGAGGGATACACGGTTACAATTGCAACTTCTTATTCTATTTAGCACTATGATATGATTTGTATCACAGAGAAAATGTAAAAGTTTTATTTTAAATAAAAGTTTGTACAATATTCAAAATATGTGTGCTGATATTCAAGTGTAAGGGCACCTTCTGTTGTCACCAAGCCTGTCCAGGTCAGATTTCAATAAACAACAGACATGCTTATCAGTTGCATCTTAATGTTGTGGGGTGAGACCTTGCAGATATTGTCTGCTTCATACTGTTAGTAAAGAAATAGTCTCTCAATGTATCTCCATTCATCTTTATAATAATTACAACACAAGAAATATGGTTTATTTGATTCAGGATCTATATTGACCCAGCTAGACTTTCTTAGAGCCCTCTCTACCCTTCACAGATCTTCCACCTGATCAATCCAGCAGTTATCAATGGCACAGATGCTGCTGGGATGTAAATGTTTATTTAAATAAAAAATACAAGGAAAAAAAGCGAGATTTGATTACTCACCTTCTGGATTCTCCTTACATCCTCACCAGCAGTTCTCGGTCTGCTCAGAGTGGAGCCAGCCCGCAAGTAACACTCTTTCCAGGATTGCTGTAAGCCACGCCCAGACAACTCCATACATGTTTTGTCACATGTTTTCTTTATCAGGGGCACAAGGATGAGCGGTCCTTAATTTAATTATTTTGATCACAATTTATGCACGATAATGTGCAATATAAGTTGTATGTTACTGATTATGTACAAACCCGATTCCAAAAAAGTTGGGACACTGTACAAATTGTGAATAAAAACAGAATGCAATGATGTGGAAGTTTCAAATTTCAATATTTTATTCAGAATACAACATAGATGACATATCAAATGTTTAAACTGAGAAAAAGTATAATTTTAAGGGAAAAATAAGTTGATTTTAAATTTCATGGCATCAACACATCTCAAAAAAGTTGGGACAAGGCCATGTTTACCACTGTGTGGCATCCCCTCTTCTTTTTATAACAGTCTGCAAACGTCTGGGGACTGAGGAGACAAGTTGCTCAAGTTTAGCAATAGGAATGTTGTCCCATTCTTGTCTAATACGGCCTTCTAGTTGCTCAACTGTCTTAGGTCTTCTTTGTCTTCCTCTTTATGATGCGCCAAATGTTTTCTATGGGTGAAAGATCTGGACTGCAGGCTGGCTATTCCAGTTCCCCGGAACCTCCTTCTACACAGCCATGATGTTGTAACTGATGTAGTATGTGGTCTGGCACTGTCATGTTGGAAAATGCAAGGTCTTCCCTGAAAGAGACGATGTCTTGATGGGAGCATATGTTGTTCTAGAACTTAGATATACCTTTCAGCATTGATGGTGCCTTTCCAGATGTGTAAGCTGCCCATGCCACACGCACTCATGCAACCCCATACCATCAGAGATGCAGGCTTCTGAACTGAGCGCTGATAACAACTTGGGTTGTCCTTGTCCTCTTTAGTCCGGATGACATGGCGTCCCAGTTTTCCAAAAAGAACTTCAAATTTTGATTCATCTGACCACAGAACAGTTTTCCACTTTGCCACAGTCCATTTTAAATGAGCCTTGGCCCAGAGAAAACGCCTGCGCTTCTGGATCATGTTTAGATTTGGCTTATTTTTTGGCCTTAGAGTTTTAGCCGGCAACTGCGAATGGCACGGTGGATTGTGTTCACCGACAATGTTTTTTGGAAGTATTCCTGAGCCCATGTTGTGATTTCCATTACAGTATCATTCCTGTATGTGATGCAGTGCCGTCTAAGGGCTGAAGATCACAGGCATCCAGTATACATAGTTACATAGTAGGTGAGGTTGAATAAAGACAATAGTCCATCCAGTTCAACCTGTGTAGGTGTGTGTGTATGGTTTT
This sequence comes from Pelophylax lessonae, assembly GCF_965119305.1. NCBI lineage: Eukaryota > Metazoa > Chordata > Amphibia > Anura > Ranidae > Pelophylax > Pelophylax lessonae. The sequence continues at coordinate 62,395,068 of NC_138780.1, forward strand.
CCGGCCTTGACCCTTACGCACAGAGATTGTTCCAGATTCTCTGAATCTTTGGATGATATTATGCACTGTAGATGATGATAACTTCAAACTCTTTGCAATTTTTCTCTGAGAAACACCTTTCTTGATATTGCTCCACTATTTTTCACCGCAGCATTGGGGGAATTAGTGATCCTCTGCCCATCTTGACTTCTGAGAGATACTGCCACTCTGAGAGGCTCTTTTTATGCCCAATCATGTTGCCAATTGACCTAATAAGTAGCAAATTGGTCCTCCAGCTGTTCCTTATATTTACATTTCTCTATCGCTCATTGACAGACGTAGTCCTCGGTGATACAGCACCTTCGGGTTATGTTGCCTCCACAGGAGCAGGACTAGACAGGAAATTAAAATGCTCTGGCCACACCCTAGGGGCAGTCCCAGAGGGTATATCCTCTCTCTCTCTGCCTCAGCAAATCAGTTATTTTCTGTCTAGTTAGGAGTAAGGACCTAGATACCTTGCTGGGATCTTCGGTCCTGGCAAGATTTTTTTCTTAAAGATTTTTTAGACAGCTTTTTTCTCCAGTGTTCCTGTGAGATCTTCAAGCAAGAAAGCTGAACTGGGCGACGGGCTGGATGTTGAGATCCGGTGGTCACCCCAGTTCAGCCTACGAGCGCGTGCAGGCCATAGCTCCACGCTGGGTCGGCCGCGACAAAGTCCCATTAAGGGACTGACCCCGCGAGTTAAACGTCTCGCTGAAACGCCAAAGACCATGAGTCACGGCGTCCGTATTGGTCGACAGCCCTCCCGCCCCGGTGGAGAGGGGTACTGTCAGGAGTTGGTGCCCGCCTGGTTCCGGTATGGTGAGTAGTATGTTCCCCCTTTTCCCCCTGACGGGTCTTGTGGTGAACGCGGGCCCCTCTCTGTATGGTAAGATAGAGTCCCCCTCTATCCTATAACATGGCACAGATCCCCCTACTTTGAGTGTGATTTTATGTGCAAAAAGCCAGGAGGCTTGGTTTGGGAGCTAACAATCTAATTGTATACATGTTTAAAAGATTGTAATCAGTGGCAGTCTGGGAATCTTACTGTGATAAGAATAAGGTACCTACCAGTCAGAAGCCACGGACATGTAGACTGCCTTCCTAGTCAAATCTCCAGCTATAGCAGGCCTTCCGAACGGCCATGAGGTCCGCCAGGGCTGGTACCGCCAACCACGCCAAAAATCCCCATGCAGAGATAGTGTTGTGTGCCCTGCAGCACACCGCTATTCGGTACAGGCCGCCGCCATTTTTTTTGCTGGATTGCACGAGCCGCCATTTTGGCGTAGCCTCGTGTCTCCAGCATGGGGGGCGGCCATGTTTGAGTTGATCCAAACACCTCGTGGAGCTAGGGGAGGCGCCGGAAGGCGTGCAGAGGGGCGGAGCCGCCTCCTTTTCTTCCTGGGCAGCCAGCCAAAAGACTTCCTGTTTGTCAAGACAGCGCTGTAACCTGTTGCAGTTAAACTCTGAGCATCAAGTGGTGAGCCTGGGGGTCTATCTCTCTCTCTCTCGATCGATAGGGATCCCTAGCAGGTAACACTAAGGGGCTTTTGTGGCGCTGGGGGTCTGTGAAAAAAAAAAAAAAAAAAGTTTTTTATTTTTGAATTATATTATCTGGGAAGTTACTGGAATAATCATGGACCCTGCCACACAAATTCCCCCACCTGTTTCCCTCGAGGGGGCCACGGGACCCGCCGGTGCACAGAGTGTAGAGGCATTTACAGCAATTTTGGAGTCTATGGTGGCTCGGGTGGAGGCGGCCTGTCAGGGACGAGGGTCAAGGAAGCGACCCCCGCCTACCCCTATATTATCTGACACCTCTGACTCAGATTCAGAGATGGTCACTGCAGTTGCAGGTCCCTCTGCAAGGGCTGTTACCTCAGGTAAAGCTCCCTCAGACAGTGAGGAGGACGTTTCTTCTCCCGCTATAATTCAGGAAGAAGCATTGGTGGACGCACTAGTTGTGGCAGTGCAGGAAACCTTAAAACTTGAGGTTTTACCGGCAGAAGCAACTGATACAGAGATTCCTTTTGGTACTAACAAGCCCATCAAAACGGTGAAGGTTTTTCCTGTACCCAAGTGTTTTGGTAATAAGATTAAAGGAGAATGGGAGCATTCTAAACGTACCTTTACTATTTCCAAGCGTATTGCTAGACGCTATCCGTTTGAGGAATCCATCATTAAGAAATGGACGGTACCACCAGTGGTGGATCCACCTATTTCCAGGCTGAATAAAGCCACGGTTATCCCAGTGGAGGACACTTCGTCCTTTAAGGATCCGGTGGATCGAAAGATGGAAGCAGAGTCCCGCACCATCTTACATAGTTACATAGTTACATAGTAGGTGAGGTTGAATAAAGACAATAGTCCATCCAGTTCAACCTGTGTAGGTGTGTGTGACTGTAATCATCTAACATAGCCCTCAATCTCCTGATCCTTGAGATGTAAGTCTAAGAGTCTTTTGAAAGTCACCATACTACCCGCAGAAACCACCTCTTGTGGTAGACAATTCCACAATCTTGTAGCCCTAACAGTAAAGAACCCCCCACGTTGCCTGAGGTTAAAACGCTTCTCCTCTAATCGCATTGTATGTCCTCGAGTCCTCATGCAATTCCTTCGAATGAACAGCTTTTCTTCTAAGCTGAGATCCCCATTAAGATATTTATAAATTGCTATCATGTCCCCTCTCAGACGTCTTTTCTCCAGGGAAAATAAATCGAGCGATTGCAGCCGCTCTTCATAGGTAAGGTCCTCCAACCCCCTAATCAGTTTAGTTGCCCTTCTCTGGACTTTCTCCAGCTCCAACACATCCCTCCTGAGGACTGGCGACCAGAACTGGACAGAATACTCCAGATGCGGTCGGACCAGAGTTTTATAAAGTGGAAGGATTATAGTCTTATCTCTGGAATACATCCCTTTCTTTATGCATGCTAATATTCTGTTGGCTTTGGAAGCTGCCGCTTGGCATTGCATGCTGTTGCCTAATCTATCATCAACTAAGACTCCCAGATCTTTCTCCATTTTTGATTCCCCCAAGGGTTCCCCTCCTAACATGTATTGTGTTTTTATGTTTTTGGTCCCCAAGTGCAAAACCTTACACTTCTCCACATTAAACCTCATTTGCCATGTCGTTGCCCACTCCGTAATTTTGTCCAGGTCATTCTGTAGGATATCTGCTTCATGCTGTGCAGTTATTGCCCTGGCCAATTTTGTGTCATCTGCAAAAACTGATAACGAACTACTGATCCCTTCCTCAATGCTGTTTATGAATAAATTGAACAAGGTTGGTCCCAGGACTGAGCCCTGGGGCACCCTGCTTACTACCTCAGACCAGTCTGAGTATGCGCTGTTTATTACTACCCTTTGGACACGGCCTTTTAGCCAATTCCGTATCCAAGAGCAAACCCTGCTGTCGATACCTGCAGACCTTATTTTATAAATTAAGCGCTTGTGGGGAACTGTATCAAACGCCTTAGCGAAATCCAAGTACACCACATCCACTGGTCTCCCCCTATCTAGCTCACAGCTCACTTCCTCGTAGAATGCTAAGAGATTGGTTTGACAAGAACGCCCATTTGTAAACCCGTGCTGGTTACTACTGATGATGTTGTTGTCTTTAGCATACTCTACGATATAGTCCCTTATCATCCCCTCCAAAAGTTTACATATTATTGATGTCAGACTGACAGGCCTATAATTTCCCGGGATATGTCTCTTGCCCTTTTTGAATATCGGAATCACGTTAGCCTTCCTCCAATCCCCTGGTACATCTCCTGTCCTAATACTGTCAGCAAAGATCAGGAACAGTGGTCTAGATATAACCATACTGAGTTCCTTGAGCACTCTCGGATGTACGCCATCCGGGCCTGGTGATTTGTTTGTGTTAAGTTTATCCAGTCTTTCCCTGATTTCCCCCTCTGTTAGCCATAGTGGCAAGTCCTGTGTATTACTACTAACCATACAGTCATGGTCAGTGTACCCTTCCTTTTCCTGCGTAAAGACTGACGAGAAAAAAGAATTCAGCACGGTTGCTTTTTCAGTGTCCTCTGTAACCATCCTCCCATCATCGTTAATTATGTGTGCAATATGCTCTGCCCTAGTTTTTTTGCTATTGATATATTTAAAGAATTTCTTTGGGTTTTTTTTACTATCCTCCGCTATTTGTCTCTCAAAGTTGATTTTAGCCATCTTGATTTCGTGTTTACACTTCTCTCTGATAGGGTCAGCATTTAGACCAGTAATTGTTATTGGTCTAGTTTCCCAGACACTTACGGAATGGGCGAGATTGGTACGCCAAGACCTTAGGGGAAAAGATATTCCCCAGGAAACATCTGATTTGATGGAACAGATTATACAAGGGCTACAGTTTATCTGTGACGCAGCCTTGGACACTACTCCCCTATTAGGGCATGCATCTATGTCAGCGGTAATCCTCAGACGTGTGCTGTGGTTAAAATGCTGGTCAGCTGACCTAGGTTCCAAAAAGACCTTGACGAATCTCCCCTTTCAGGGGAATCGTCTATTTGGGGCCACCCTAGATGAAATCATTAAGGATGCCACTGGGGGCAAGAGCACTTTTTTGCCACAGGCTGCTAAAGCTAAGGGACCTCGCAACAAGCGAGGACCTTTCTTTACCGCCCATAAAGGGTTCGCACGCCCGGCTGGAACAAGCGGGAAAGTCAAGACTCCTCCAGGAGGGTTCAAGAAAGGCTGGTCGGACAAACAGAGGACCAACTCAGCCAAACCCGAAGCAAAGGAGTACACAGCCTGAAGGTGCGCCCCCACCCGGTTTTAGGGTGGGGGGACGTTTTCACCGGTATTCAGGACATTAGATCGAGCATCAACTACTACTACCGGTGCGATTCTTCCCTTCCAACATTTAAGTACTACAGGGAGCGGTAGTCACCGTTCCCTGAATAGATCTTTTCCTTTACCTTTTCCTAAGATTAGTCTCAATTCCCCACAGGAATCGGATCTGGTTGACCAGACAGGCCAAGAAGCCTCTAGCCGGGTGACTTCGGTCCCTGAGGTTCAACCAGAAAAGATCACCCTTCCTGATAGCAATCAGGTATCTGATAAATGTGTGGGAACAGAAAACGACCAGACTTTCTCGGATGGTCGGGGCCAGATAGCTCTAGGGACGCCTGGTTCAGATCCAGTCAGCACCAGTGGTCCTAGAAATTCTAGGCTGGCCTCGTCAAGCCGGCCTGGCCGACTTGGACAGGCTAGTCGCAGACGTTCCGTGGGAACTTCGTCTCAGGGAGTGTCTGTGGTCTCAAGGACCAATTTACCATCGTGCTTTACAGTCGCTGGTTTTAATGGCCTGGCCATTGAGACCCAAGTACTGAAGGACAGAGGTTTGTCAGCTTCAGTCATTCCTACCCTTATTAAAGCAAGGAAAGCGACTTCCAGCAAGGTCTATTATCACACATGGAAGACTTATATTGCGTGGTGCGAATCTTTAGGATTTCCTCTACGTACCTATTCGGTGACTCGAATATTGGCTTTTTTGCAACAAGGGGTTGAGCAGAAGCTAGCCTTGAGCACCATCAAGGGTCAAGTTTCAGCATTAGCAATCTTCTTTCAGAAACCTTTAGCTACCAAGTCCTTGGTGCGGAATTTCATCCAGGGGGTGCGGCACCTGGCTCCACCAGTCCGCGCGCCCTTACCGCCCTGGGATCTTAATTTAGTTTTGTCGGTTCTACAGAAACCTCCCTTTGAAAACATCAGGGAGATTCCCTTGTTTACTTTATCCCAGAAGGTGGCCTTCTTGGTGGCTATCACTTCTGCTCGCAGGGTGTCAGAACTGGCTGCATTATCATGCCAGTCCCCATACCTAGTGATTCATAGGGATAAGGTAGTACTTCATCCTAAGCCATCCTTTCTTCCTAAGGTGGTTTCAGATTTTCATCTGAATGAAGATATTGTACTACCTTCCTTGTGTCCTCAGCCCAAGCATCATCGGGAACATGCGTTGCATTCCTTGGATGTGGTTCGGGCAATCAGAGTATACCTGAAAGCTACGGAATCATTCCGTAAGACGGATTCACTTTTTGTGATCACGGATGGCCCCAGAAAGGGTTTGCCTGCATCTGCCGCGACCATTGCCAAATGGATTAGACAGACGGTGGTACAGGCTTATTCTATTAAGGGTCAGAGTCCTCCGTTCCCTGTTAGGGCGCACTCCACTCGAGCGCTCGGTACTTCCTGGGCCTTTCGCCATCAGGCGTCAGTGGTCCAGGTATGTAAGGCGGCCACCTGGTCGTCGGTACATACCTTTACAAAATTCTATAAAATTGATGTGACGGCATCGGCGGATGCCTCATTTGGCCGCAAGGTTTTGCAGGCCGCAATTTGAGGAGACCGGACTGCTTTTTGACATAACTGATTTGCTGAGGCAGAGAGAGAGAGGATATACCCTCTGGGACTGCCCCTAGGGTGTGGCCAGAGCATTTTAATTTCCTGTCTAGTCCTGCTCCTGTGGAGGCAACATAACCCGAAGGTGCTGTATCACCGAGGACTACGTCTGTCAATAAACTAAGAGAAAAGGATTTTACGGTAAGATTTTACAAAAATCCATTTTTAACTTTTCCGGCCTCTTATTCCTACCTGTCCCAACTTTTTTGGAATGTGTAGCTCTCATGAAATCCAAAATGAGCCAATATTTGGCATGACATTTTAAAATGTCTCACTTCCAACATTTGATATGTTATCTATAATATATTGTGAATAAAATATACGTTTATGAGATTTGTAAATTAGTCTATTCCTTTTTTACTCACAATTTGAACAGTGTCCCAACTTTTCTGGAATTGGGTTTGTATTTTATTTAGCTATGTACGTACATATAATTTTGTAGTGAGGCATAGACATATAAATTGATTTTAGGGTGAATCTTTATTTGCTTATTTGCTTGCAGCTTGAGTTTATACATAGGTATTGCACATAGTTAATTTATGCATATATAACATGTATATTTGTGGTAAACAAATATGGTTGACCATGGCCAGTGTGGCTGATTTTGACTAGAAGTACTAATAAATTGTTACATTTATTAAAGCTCCAGCCATGATGCCACACCTTTTATGGAATTGATATTCGATGGCTGGCAGGGGCACCCTCATTTGCAGGATTCGGTGAAGAGACTGAGCACAGTCAGTTTTGGATTTGTAGCTTTACTTTGAATTTGCTTGATTGCTTTTGCTAGAAGTTTTGATAGCTGCAAGTCATTGTTTTAAAATCAACAAAAGATGGTAATATATGCGCTAGGAATGAATCACATATGTAAGAAATAAATGAATAAGGCAGCCAGCTAAATAAGTGGATTACAGACCTATACAATATATAAAAGAGATAAAAGCAGCGCCAAAAAACGAGTGAACCATATACAAGATAAAAATCTAATGAGGGATAAGGTACAGTCCAAAATGTATATAAAGTCCAAATCGGAGGAAAACCAGGAGGAGAGAACCAAAACCAGATTTCCAGGCACCAGTGATTGAAGTACAGGTAGATGAACACCCAACCGTGATAGTCACACAAAGTGCTTACCAGAAGCATTTGACCCCCATGACAGAGTGGTCAAATTAGGCACATGATAAGATCTATGGTCATCACAGAAGCGATCCCAAAGATGATCCAATAGACATACAGCTATCAATCCACAAGAAAACCACTGTATTAACGCGGCGACGAGGCACCTCTGACGATGTCACGCATATGACAATACGCGTAAGGCGTTCATGGATTGGATGATCAGCAAGCTTACTTGCCGCAGATTTGGAAATTTTATGCCTTGATTCCTTTAATTAAATGTAAGTGCAACATCTTACTTTATCAATAAAGCGATATTTGTACAGTCTACACTGTTGCATGCCCATTCTTTTTGAGGGTCCTTGGAGATGAAATACAATGGTTTTCTTGTGGATTGATAGCTGTATATCTATTGGATCATCTTTGGGATCGCTTCTGTGATGACCATAGATCTTATCATGTGCCTAATTTGACCACTCTGTCAAGGGGGTCAAATGCTTCTGGTAAGCACTTTGTGTGACTATCACGGTTGGGTGTTCATCTACCTGTACTTCAATCACTGGTGCCTGGGAATCTGGTTTTGGTTCTCTCCTCCTGGTTTTCCTCTGATTTGGACTTTATATATATATTTTGGACTGTACATTATCCCTCATTAGATTTTTATCTTGTATACGGTTCACTAGTTTTTTGGCGCTGCTTTTATCTCTTTTATATATTGTTTTAAAATGACCATTTGCATGAGCATTTTCAATAAAAAAACACGTATGTGCTTGTTTGCATGTTTATTTGGTATGAAACTGATTTTAAAGTATATTTTAAGAGCCAGAGTCTTGTTATAATCATTTAACTTATGTCTTTATATGATTTTTGCTTGTAGTCCTGATGAAGATTCCTCACAGAAATTTATACCTTTCGTAGGGGTGAGTATGCAAATCATAGAAGAAAGTATCCTGTTATTTCAGCTTGTTTAAAATTAGCGCTGTGATGGGTAAATCATAAGCATTTAAATGATCATCCTTGTTCCAGAGACAAAATATATAACCAACCACTCAAATAAAATACTTTAAAGTTCAAAACCTCTTTTGGGCTATGAGGTCAATTTTTTACATTTTTTTATGTAATCTTTGGTTGAAAAGTTATCTTAGATTTGGGTGTATTTCCTTTTAGTTATGCCAAATATGTGTTTGCATTTTCCAAACTGCCAAATTATGTCTTTTTGAACTTGAAAACTATACAATGGAATTGAAAATGTCCATAGATGCCACAGTATTAACATATAGTAGTTTAATCTAATAGTATTTCTTGATTACGGGTACTTATATAGTGCTGACAATTTATGTATATACAGTATTGAACATTCACATTAGTCCCTGCCGCCAAAGAGCTTACATTCGAAGGCTCCTAACTCACATGCATACAGTGGGGATCGAAAGTTTGGGCACCCCAGGTAAAAATTTGTATTAATGTGCATAAAGAAGCCAAGGAAAGATGGAAAAATCTCCAAAAGGCATCAAATTACAGATTAGACATTCTTTTAATATGTCAACAAAAGTTAGATTTTATTTCCATCATTGACACTTTCAAAATTACAGAAAACAAAAAAATGGTGTCTGCAAAAGTTTGTGCACCCTGCAGAATTTATAGCATGCACTGCCCCCTTTGCAAGGTTTAGACCTGCCAGTGTCATGGATTGTTCTCAATCATCATCTGGGAAGACCAGGTGATGTCAATCTCAAAGGTTTTAAATGCCCAGACTTATCTGACCTTGCCCCAACAATCAGCACCATGGGATCTTCTAAGCAGTTGTCTAGAAAACTGAGACTGAAAATAGTGGACGCTCACAAAGCTGGAGAAGGCTATAAGAAGATAGCTGAAGGTGATCCCTGATGACATCATACGTTGGATGACGAAACGCATCGGGTCCCGTGCTACGCCCTACGTCACTTCCGGTTCCCTGGAACGCAGCCGGAACACAAACTGGGTGCGGCGCTACTGCAAGCTGTTCCTTGTAAACCTGGATGTAAGTGGCTACATTTTTAATTAAAATATGGAATATACATACTACACCATGAGCTTCCTCTATTTCCTTATGGCTTGATCATATATGGCTTGAGTGAAGTATCTAGCGGAACCCACACCAGCCCTTCTCACACAGTGGAGAAACTCCCGAGTTTTTTAAAGAGAGTGGGGAGACGAGAGTCTGGCCGAATACCGGTACTTCTTTGAAAGCTACCACTTACCCATGCTAAACCCCAAGGGGTCATCTGGTAAGTGAGTGGGGCACCTGGTGACGGATTCCTTCTCTTACCTCATTTGCATGAAGGATGCAATTTTTCTGAACACCAAGCACTGCAATCACTTTTATTTGTTTGCTGCACAATTGCACTTGCACTTTCAAGTTTTAAGGATTATATTTGTACTCGTATTTATTTATAGTTGCACAGTCACTTTATGTTTTATCACTTGGGGTAACCCATAATCAATCATTATTGTCATTTGTGTTTTTATGTATTGAATTGCACAGATAATATTGAGCGCTGTCCCCTTTTGTTTCACATATAAGAAGATGCATTTGGAAACAAGTTCTGTGGACCGATGAGGTTAAAATTGAACTTTTTGGCCGGAATGAGCAAAGGTACGCTTGGAGAAGAAGGGGCACAGAATTTAATGAAAAGAACCTCTGTCCAACTGTTAAGCATGGGGGTGGATTAATCATGCTTTGGGGTTGTATTGCAGCCAGTGGCTCAGGGAACATCTCACGAGTAGAAGGAAAAATGGATTCAATAACATTTCAGCAAATTTTGGATGGTAACTTGATGCCATCTGTGAAAAAGCTGAAGTTACGAGAGGATGGCTTCTACAAATGGATAATGATCCTAAACACACCTCGAAATCCACGGGGGATTACATCAAGAGGTGTAAACTGAAGGTTTTGCCATGGCCTTCACAATCTCCTGACCTCAACATAATTTAAAATCTATGGATAGACCTTAAAAGAGCAGACAGACAGCCCAGAAATCTCAAAGAACTTGAAGCCTTTTGTAAGGCAGAATGGGCAAAGATACCTCAAACAAGAATTGAAAGACTCTTGGCTGGCTACAAAAAGCGTTTAGAAGCTGTGATACTTGCCAAAGGGGGCAGTACAAGATATTAACTCTGCAAGGTGCCCAAACTTTTGCAGACGCCATTTTTTTGTTTTCTGTTATTTCGAAAGTGTAAATGATGGAAATAAAATCTAACTTTTGTTGACATATTATACGAATGTCTAATCTGTAATTTGATGCCTTTTGGAGATTTTTCCATCTTTTCTTGGCTTCTTTATGCACATTAATACAAATTTTTACCTGGGGTGCCCAAACTTTCGATCCCCACTGTACATACACATACTAGGATCAATTTAGCCAGGAGCCAATTAACCTACCAGCATGTCTTTGAAGTGTGGCAGGAAATCAGAGTACCCCTAGGAAACCGCACAGGGAGAACATGCAAATACTATTAATATTTGAATACTATTATACTATTTGATTTTTCATCTTTTATTTTATAAAATAACTGTATATACAGCTGCAAGAAAAAGTATGTGAACCCTTTGGAATGATATGGATTTCTGCACAAATTGGTCATAAAATGTGATCTGATCATCATCTAAGTCACAACAATAGACAATTACAGTCTGCTTAAACTCATAACACAAAAAGAATGAAATGTTGCCATGTTTTTATTGAACACACCATGTAAACATTCACAGTGCAGGTGGAAAAGTATGTGAACCCCTAGACTAATGACATCTCCAAGAGCTAATTTAAGTGAGACGTCAGCCAACTGGAGTCCAATCAATGAGATGAGATTGGAGGTGTTGGTTACAGCTGCCCTGCCCTATAAAAAACACACACCAGTTCTGGGTTTGTTTTCACAAGAAGCATTGCCTGATGTGAATGATGCCTCGCACAAAAGAGTTTTCAGAAGACCTACGACTAAGAACTGTTGACTTGCATAAAGCTGGAAAGGGTTATAAAAGTATCTCCAAAAGCCTTGCTGTTCATCAGTCCACAGTAAGATAAATTGTCTATGAATGGAGAAAGTTTAGCACTGCTGCTACTCTCCCTAGGAGTAGCCGTCCTGTAAAGATGACTGCAAGAGCACAGTGCAGACTGCTCAATGAGGTGAAGAAGAATCCTAGAGTGTCAGCGAAAGACTTACAAAAGTCATTGGCAAATGCTAACATCCCTGTTAGTGAATCTACAATACGTTCAACACTAAACAAGAATGGATTTCATGGGAGGATACCACAGAGGAAGCCACTGCTGTCCAAACAAAACATTGCTGCACGTTTACAGTTTGCACAAGAGCACCTGTATGTTCCACCGCAGTACTGGCAAAATATTCTGTGGACAGATGAAACCAAAGTTGAGTTGTTTGGAAGAAACACACAACACTATGTGTGGTGAAAAAGAGGGCACAGCACATCAACATCAAAACCTCATTCCAACTGTGAAGTACGGTGGTGGGAGCATCGTGGTTTGGGGCTGCTTTGCTGTGCCAGGGCCTGGACGGATTGCTATCGTCAAAGGAAAAGTGAATTCCCAAGTTTATCAAGACATTTTGCAGAACTGAAGGCCATCTGTCTACCAGCTGAAGCTCAGCAGAAGATGGGTGTTGCAACAGGACAATGCCCCAAAACATAGAAGTAAATCAACAACAGAATGGCTTAAACAGAAGAAAATACGCCTTCTGAAGTGGCCCAGTCAGAGTCCTGACCTCAACCCGATTGAGATGCTGTGGCATGACCTCAAAAAAGCGATTCACACCAGACATCCCAAGAATATTGCTGAACTGAAACAGTTCTGTAAAGAGGAATGGTCACTTCTGCACGTCTGATCTGCAACTACAGGAAACGTTTGGTTGAAGTTATTGCTGCCAAAGGAGGTTCAACCAGTTATTAAATCCAAGGGTTCACATACTTTTTCCACCTGCACTGTGAATGTTTACATGGTGTGTTCAATAAAAACATGGCAACATTTCATTCTTTGTGTTTTATTAGTTTAAGCAGACTGTGATTGTCTATTGTTGTGACTTAGATGATGATGATCAGATCCAGAGGCGTAACTAGAACCTTCAGGGCCCTGGTGCAAGAAACTTTGAAGGGCCCCCCAGACCCCTGGACGGGGCCCTTTACTTCAAGCCGTGGGGCTCTTCCCACTGATCTACTCTCATTGCGGGGCCCTTTATTACGGTCCCTTTCACAAATTCTGCAGTGGGCCCCCTTCCTGCCATCATGGGGCCTCCCAATGGTGGTGGAATGCCAGGGACCGGTCGCAAGTGTGACCTTTGCGATCCTGGAAGTTCACCCACCGGTGTCAGTCGTTTTTATTTTTTGGTATTTTAATTGTATTATTTTTTTATTATTATTATTTTTTTTTTACAATGTCACTGACTATGACTCTGTCCATTCAGAAAAGGAAGGAGCTGGTAAATTACATATGTACCGACCCTTTCCTGGTTCTCTATTGTGACACATCCCCTGCAGCAGCTGGCAGGAGAGGGGAGGGAGCACAGTGGGGTGGAGGGGGAGGGCAGCATAGTAGGGGGGGGCAGGGGAGCACACAGGGGGCCAGAGACTGTAGAACACAAGTGAACTGGATAGGAGGAGTGGTGGGGGCAGCATGCAGAGGGACCAATCTCCTCCATTTTCCTCCTGCAGCTACAGGAGGAAAAAGGAGGACAGTGATTTCTCTACATGCTGCCCCCGCCGCCCCTCCTCTTCAGGTGTACAGGGGAGCCGCACAGGCCCCTTGGAGCATGGGGCCCAGTTGCAACCCCTGTAGTTACGCCCCTGATCAGATCAGATTTTATGACCAATTTGTGCAGAAATCCATATCATTTCAAAGGGTTCACATACTTTTTCTTGCAGCTGTAAATATGGGAATTAGGTTGGGTATTGACATCTGCCAATAGTGAGCAATATGATACGTTATATTGAGATTCAATAATACATGTATAATTATATTTATTTATAATTCTAAAATAAGCTTTGTGTTTATATTCTGTGTCTTCAGCATTTCCTGTTTGTGCCTGGTGATATTTAGCTGCTACCAGCTTATAATATTTGTCTCCAAAAATACTGTGAGCGTAACTACTTTGAATGTTCAATTTAAAAACATTTGGAATCATATTGATTTTTTTCCTTTGTTATTTTTCAAAGGTTGTAAAGGTTGGCATTGTTGAGCCGTCCTCAGCAACTTCAGGTTGGTTTGCCATATTCCTTTGTTTTCTTATAATGAACTGATAAGGCTTTCTTTGCTTAATCATTTTTTGTGACACAAGCTTGTCATATTGAGTTCTAAACATTTGCTTTCAATGATCACCTCTTGAATAGTCTTGGGTAGGTAGTCTTGAATATGAGCAAAAAGTACATTTCTCTGTCGCTCATTGACAGACGTAGTCCTCTTTGATTCACATCAATTGGGTTATGCTGCCTCCGCAGGAGTAGGACTAGGCAGAAAGAAAAAACGTTCTGGCTCCACCCCAGGGGCAGTCCCAGAGGGCATATCCTCCCTCTCTCTGCTACAGGGAATCAGTTTTTTTCTGTCTAGTCAGGAGTAAGGACCTAAGTTCCTTGCTGGGATCTCTGGTCCTGGCAAGATTTTTTAGAAAAAATATTTTTTTTTAGGTAGTTTCTCCAGTTTTTTTCCTGTGAGATCTTCAAGCAAATTACGCCGGATCTGGGCGACGGGCTGGATGTTGAGATCCAGTGGTCACCCCGGTTCAGCCTACGAGCGCGTGCAGACCAGAGCTCCGCGCTGGGTCGGCCGCGACAGAGTCCCATTGGAGGGACTGACCTTGCGAGTTAAAAGGTCTCGCTTGGACGCCAGGAACCAGAGAGTCAGGGCATCCGGAGTGGTCAACAACCCCCCACTTCGGTGGAGAGGGTATTGTGAAGAGAGGGTGCCTGTCGGTTCGGTATGGTGAGTAAATGTTTTCCCTTTCCTCTTTATGAGGCATTTTGGAATACGGGCCCCTCCATACATGGTCGGAGTCTTTCTGACACTAAAAGTCCCCCTTGTAATGCAGAATGTGTTCGGTGGGCAAGCGGACTTGGTTTGGGAGCTAACACTCTACCCAGCAGACTGCAGTATTACAGCAGACATAGGAGGTATAAGCCTACCTTGATTGTAGTGGACCTCCTGCAGGTCGATAAACCGCCATTAGCGTGGTATGCAGGTGGATGTGCTGGGAAAACGCTACTTCGGCAATCCGCCGCCATTTTGCTGTAGACCAGGTACACGAGCGTCCGCAGGTCACGCCGGCCGCCATTTTTTTGGAGTCTATTGTCTCCCGTATGGGGGCGGCCATGTTTGAAGAGCCCAGCTAGCCTCGAGGAGAGCTGGGAATGCCGGAAGGCGTACACAGGGGGCGGAGCCACTTCCTTCTACCCGGGAAAACGAGCACAGTTCTTCCCAGTCTGCACAAGACAAACGCTGACTGCAGTTGTTAGGAAACTTCTCTGCATCGGGTGGTGAGCCTTGGGGGTCCCTCTCTCTCTCTCTGTGGGGGTCAAGAAGCAGGTACACTGAGGGGCGCTATTGCGCTAGGGGGATACAGATAAAGTTTTTTTCTGGCAAAGTGTCCTGGGTTAACATGGACCCTGCCACTCATGTATCTCCACCTGATCCCCTCGAGGTGTCTGCAGGATCCTCCAGCACCCCGCTTACTATTGAATCATTGTCAGCTATTATGGAGACCTTTGTGTCCCGGGTGGAAGTGGCTTGTCAGGGACAGGGCGCAAGAAAGCGACCCCCGTCTACCACCATTTTATCTGAAACTTCGGATTCAGAATCTGAGCCTATTCCTGCAGTTGCAGGTACCTCATCTCGGATTGGTGTCTCGGGTACTGTCTCTTCAGACAGTGAGGAGGATGTTTCGGCATCAGCCATAGCCCGAGAGGAAGCGTTGGTAAACGCACTCATTGAATCTGTTCAAAAAACCTTCAGATTACAGGGTACTCCGTCGGAAGTAGCTGAGACTGAAACTCCCTTTGGTACTAAAAAACGCATCAAAGTGGCGAAGGTATTTCCACTACCCAAATGTTTTGGCAATCCGATCAAGGAAGAATGGAGTCTGCCAAAACGCACTTCTGCTATTTCCAAACGCATTAGCAGGCGTTATCCGTTTGAGGAAGCCCTCATTAAGAAATGGACAGAACCACCGGTGGTGGATTCACCAATTTCTAGATTAAATAAAGCCACGGTTATTCCTTTAGAAGACGCTCCGTCTTTTAAGGATCCGGTGGATCGCAAGATAGAAGCTATGTCTCGCGCCATGTTTTCCTTGATTGGATCAGCTTTCAGACCAATAATTGCTATTGGGCTGGTTTTGCAGACTGTAACTGAATGGACCAAGTGGTTATGCCGGGACTTAGAAGAGGTCCCTCAGGCGGTATCAGATTTGTTGGAACAGATGATACAGGGGTTTCAGTTTGTGTGTGATGCGGCGTTAGACGCCACTCCATTATTGGCGCGAGCATCAGTTTCAGCAGTGGTTCTCAGGCGTACACTGTGGCTAAAATGTTGGTTAGCTGACCAAGGTTCCAAAAAAGCATTGGCTAATCTCCCCTTTTTAGGAGAGCGTTTATTTGGAGCCAACTTAGATGAGATCATTAAGGATCTCACGGGAGGAAAGGGCACCTTTTTACCGCAAAGTGCTTAGAGTAAAGGACCTCGTCAAAGACGGGGGCCTTCTTTCTCTGCTAATAAAAAATGTTTTCATCCCGCGGGTGAAAAAATTAAGTCCTCCAAAGCTCCAAAGCTCAGGGGGACGTTGGTCAGGCAAGCAAAAGTCCGACTCGTCCAGACCTGAAGATAAGACTACTAAAGCCTGAAGGTGCGCCCCCACCCATAACTGGGGTGGGGGGACGTCTTCGCCGGTTCCCGGATCCAGGGCTCTCCAGAATCCCGGACAAGTGGGTTTGCAAAGTCATAAGGTCAGGGTACAAGATCGAGTTTCGATCTCTCCCACCGGCGCAATTCTTCCCTTCCAATATCCGACTATCCCCGGATCGTTTAGAAGATCTGCGGAGAGCAGTCACGGATTTACTACAACAAGGAGTGGTAGTCCACGTTCCTTGGACAGAACGCTTTCAAGGGTTTTATTCAAACCTATTTACAATACCCAGGAAAGAGGGCAAGGTGCGTCCAATTCTAGACTTAAGGGCACTCAATTCCTTTGTCAACATAAGAAAATTCAAGATGGAGTCCAGTCGCACAGTAGCGGCCTCCCTGCATTCAGGGGATGTCCTAGCGTCCATAGACATCAAGGACGCCTATCTTCACATTCCCATTTACGCAGGACATCAGCGGTTTCTACGTTTTTCCGTAGAAGAGAACCACTATCAGTTTGCGGCGTTACCTTTCGGTCTCGCCACGGCTCCTCGGGTCTTCACGAAGGTGTTGGCCCCTATGTTGGCACTACTGCGCCAAAGAGGCATATCGATTCTAGGTTACCTAGACGATCTTCTGCTTCAGGCAGAGTCTCCACAGACCCTGCTACAAAACCTAGAGATTACTATGATCTCTTTACAGGAATTCGGGTGGCTGGTGAACCGGCAAAAGTCTTTTCTGGTTCCCACCCGGAGGCTCGAATATCTGGGTCTAATTCTAGACACATTCAGGGCAAGAGTTTTCCTTCCGGTAGGGAAACTCCGGAAGATTCAATCAGCAATCTAGTTGTTACTATCCAACAGCTGGTCTTCTCTTCGGACTTGCATGAGGGTTCTGGGGTTGATGGTGGCTTCCTTCGAAGCAGTCCCATTTGCCCAGTCCCATACCCGAATTCTTCAGGAAGAGATTCTTCTCAAATGGAATCGGAATCCGGAATCCCTGGACAATCGGATCCGATTGAGCAAACAGACCAGAGAGTCTCTGGTCTGGTGGCTTCGATCTCCGATGCTCAGCCAGGGAAAGTCATTTCTGCCAATATATTGGACGGTAGTGACCACGGATGCCAGTATATCCGGATGGGGAGGAATTCTTGGTCAATTATCCGTCCAGGGACTTTGGTCCCCGTGAGAATCCAGGTTACCGATAAATGTACTGGAACTGAGAGCGATCAGACTTTGTCTGATTCACTGGACCGAGCAGCTCCAGGGCAGCCCGGTTCGGATCCAGTCGGACAACGCCACGGCCGTGGCTTATGTCAATCACCAAGGGGGCACCAAGAGTGTCCGGGCGGCCAAGGAAGTGGCTTGCATTCTTCGCTGGGTGGAACGGTTTGTTCCAGCTATCTCTGCGGTGTTCATTCCGGGGGTGGAGAATTGGCAGGCAGATTATCTCAGCCGTCAGACTCTGGATCAGGGGGAATGGTCCCTCCATCCAGAAGTTTTCCACCAGTTGTGCCTACGTTGGGGCACCCCGGATGGGGATCTGTTGGCATCTCGATTCAACAGGAAAGTACGGAGATTTGTGGCTCGCTCCCGCGATCCTCTAGCAGAGACCGCAGACGCACTGGTCGCCCCGTGGGGGCAATACCAGCTAATGTATGCCTTCCCTCCTCTCGGGTTACTGCCAAGACTTCTTCGCAGGATAGAGGGGGAAGGAATTCCAGTAATCCTGGTAGCTCCGGACTGGCCTCGTCGAGCCTGGTACGCTGACTTGGTCAAGCTGGTTGCGGACGTCCCGTGGTGACTTCCTCTCAGGGAAGACCTACTGTCTCAGGGACCGATCTTCCATCCTGCTTTACGATCGCTGGCTTTAACGGCCTGGCTATTGAGACCCAGGTGCTGAAGGACAAGGGATTGTCAGCTTCAGTTATTCCTACTCTAGTTAAAGCAAGGAAAGCGACTTCCAGAAAGATTTATCATCGCACATGGAAGTCCTACATTGCATGGTGTGAACCTCTGGGGTTCCACCCACGTTCTTATTCGGTTAGTCGAATATTAGCCTTTTTGCAACAAGGGGTTGAGCAGAAACTGGCCTTGAGCACTATCAAGGGTCAGGTTTCAGCATTAGCTATCTTCTTTCAGAAACCTTTGGCTACTCATTTCTTGGTGCGGAATTTCATCCAGGGGGTGCGACATCTGGCTCCGCCAGTGCGTGCGCCGTTACCACCCTGGGATCTTAATCTAGTATTGTCGGTTCTTCAGAAACCTCCCTTTGAAGATATTAGGGAGATTCCTTTACCTACGTTGTCCCAGAAGGTGGCCTTCTTGGTGGCCATCACTTCTGCACGCAGGGTGTCAGAACTGGCTGCATTATCTTGTCGTTCCCCATATCTGGTGGTTCATAGAGATAAGGTGGTTCTTCGTCCGAATCCATCCTTCCTACCAAAAGTGGTTTCAGTATTTCATCTGAATGAGGAAATTGTATTACCTTCCCTGTGTCCTAAGCCCAGCCATCATCGGGAGTTTGCTTTACACTCCTTGGATGTGGTTCGGGCGATCAGGGAATACTTGAAAACGACAGACTCGTTTCGCAAGGATTCACTTTTTGTGGTCCCGGATGGACCCAAAAAGGGGTTGCCTGCATCTGCCGCGACTATTGCCAAATGGATCAGACAGACGGTGGTACATGCTTATTCTATTAAGGGTCGGGAGCCCCCGTTCCCTGTTAAGGCGCATTCCACTCGGGCACTTAGTGCGTCATGGGCCTTTCGCCATCAGGCGTCAGTGGTCCAGGTGTGCAAGGCGGCTACCTGGTCGTCGGTGCATACCTTTACAAAACATTATAAAGTTGATGTAATGGCATTGTCTGATGCCTCGTTTGGCCGCAAGGTTTTGCAGGCCGCAATTTGAGGAGACCAGTGGTCTACCTCGAGGGTTTTTTTCCGTTGGAATTTTTATTTGAGTCTCATTCTTTGTTTATAATGAGTCTTTAAAACTTCTAGTTGGCACCGGTTGGGCCTTCTAGATTGGATTTCGATTTCTGTCAATCCCACCCCTCATTTGTGACACTGCTTCTGGATGTCCCAATTGATGTGAATCAAAGAGGACTACGTCTGTCAATGAGCGACAGAGAAAATTGGATTTTTGTAAGATCTTACCGTAAAATCCTTTTCTCTTAGCTCATTGACAGACGTGGTACCCGCCCCTCTATCATTGAGTTGGGTTGGGTTAAATTCTCTGACACTGCTTTACAACAGAACTGATTCCCTGTAGCAGAGAGAGGGAGGATATGCCCTCTGGGACTGCCCCTGGGGTGGAGCCAGAACGTTTTTTCTTTCTGCCTAGTCCTACTCCTGCGGAGGCAGCATAACCCAATTGATGTGAATCAAAGAGGACTACGTCTGTCAATGAGCTAAGAGAAAAGGGTTTTACGGTAAGATCTTACAAAAATCCAATTTTCTCTATCGCTCATTGACAGACGTAGTCCCCGGTGATACAGCACCTTCGGGTTATGTTGCCTCCACAGGAGCAGGACTAGACAGGAAATAAAAATGCTCTGGCCACACCCCAGGGGCAGTCCCCGAGGGTATATCCTCTCTCTCTCCGCCACAGCAAATCAGTTTTTTTCTGTCTAGTCAGGAGTAAGGACCTAGATACCTTGCTGGGATCTTCGGTCCTGGCAAGATTTTTTTCTTAAAAATATTTTTTAGACAGCTTTTTTTCTCCAGTGTTCCTGTGAGATCTTCAAGCAAGAAAGCTGAACTGGGCGACGGGCTGGATGTTGAGATCCGGTGGTCCCCCAGTTCAGCCTACGAGCGCGTGCAGGCCATAGCTTAAACGTCTCGCTGAAACGCCAAGGACCATGAGTCACGGCGTCCGTATTGGTCGACAGCCCTCCCGCCCCGGTGGAGAGGGGTACTGTCAGGAGTTGGTGCCCGCCTGGTTCCGGTATGGTGAGTAGTATGTTCCCCCTTTTCCCCTGACGGGTCTTGTGGTGAACGCGGGCCCCTCTCTGTATGGTAAGATAGAGTCCCCCTCTATCCTATAACATTGCACAGATCCCCCTACTTTGAGTGTGATTTTATGTGCAAAAAGCCAGGAGGCTTGGTTTGGGAGCTAACAATCTAATTGTATACATGTTAAAAAGATTGTAATCAGTGGCAATAAGTACCTACCAGTCAGAAGCCACGGACATGTAGACTGCCTTCGTAGTTAAATCTCCAGCTATAGCAGGCCTTCCGAACGGCCATGCGGTCCGCCAGGGCCGGTACCGCCAACCACGCCAAATCCCCATGCAGAGAAGGTGTTGTGTGCTCTGCAGCACACCGCTATTCGGTACAGGCCGCCGCCATTTTTTTTTTGCTGGATCGCACGAGCCGCCATTTTGGCGTAGCCTCGTGTCTCCAGCATGGGGCCGGCCATGTTTGAGGTGATCCAAACACCTCGTGGAGCTAGGGGAGGCGCCGGAAGGTGTGCAGAGGGGCGGAGCCGTCTCCTTTCTTCCTGGGCAGCCAGCCAAAAGACTTCCTGTTTGTGAAGACAGCGCTGTAACCTGTTGCAGTTAAACTCTGAGCATCAAGTGGTGAGCCTGGGGGTCTATCTCTCTCTCTCTCTCGATCGATAGGGATCCCTAGCAGGTAACACTAAGGGGCTTTTGTGGCGCTGGGGGTCTGAAAAAAAAAAAAAAAGTTTTTTTTATTTAATTGAATTGTATTATCCGGGAAGTTACTGGAATAATCATGGACCCTGCCACACAAATTCCCCCACCTGTTTCCCTCGAGGGGGCCACGGGACCCGCCGGTGCACAGAGTATGGATGCATTTACAGCAGTTTTGGAGTCTTTGGTGGCTCGGGTGGAGGCAGCCTGTCAGGGACGGGGGTCAAGGAAGCGACCCCCGCCTACCCCTATATTATCCGACACCTCTGACTCAGATTCAGAGATGGTCACTGCAGCTGCAGGTCCCTCTGCAAGGGCTGTTACCTCAGGTAAAGCTCCCTCAGACAGTGAGGAGGACGTTCCTTCTCCCGCTATAATTCAGGAAGAAGCATTGGTGGACGCACTAGTTGTGGCAGTGCGGGAAACCTTAAGACTTGAGGTTTTACCGGCAGAGGCAAGTGAAACAGAGATTCCCTTTGGTACTAACAAGCCCATCAAAACGGTGAAGGTTTTTCCTGTACCCAAGTGTTTTGGTAATAAAATTAAAGGAGAATGGGAGCATTCTAAGCGTACCTTTACGATTTCCAAGCGTATTGCTAGACGCTATCCATTTGAGGAATCCTTCATTAAGAAATGGACGGTACCACCAGTGGTGGATCCACCTATTTCCAGGCTGAATAAAGCCACGGTTATCCCAGTGGAGGACACTTCGTCCTTTAAGGATCCGGTGGATCGGAAGATGGAAGCAGAGTCCCGCACTATCTTCTCTCTGATAGGGTCAGCATTTAGACCTATAATTGTTATTGGTCTAGTTTCCCAGACACTTACGGAATGGGCAAGATTGGTACGCCAAGACCTTAGGAGACCTTGTGTCTTCAGCCCAATCATCATCGGGAACATGCGTTGCATTCCTTGGATGTGGTTGGGGCAATCAGGGTATACCTGAAAGCTACGGAATCATTCTGTAAGACGGATTCACTTTTTGTGATCACGGATGGCCCCAGAAAGGGGTTGCCTGCATCTGCCGCGACCATTGCCAAATGGATTAGACAGACGGTGGTACAGGCTTATTCTATTAAGGGTCAGAGTCCTCCGTTCCCTGTTAGGGCGCACTCCACTCGAACGCTCAGTACTTCCTTGGCCTTTCGCCATCAGGCGTCAGTGGTCCAGGTATGTAAGGCGGCCACCTGGTCGTCGGTACATACCTTTACAAAATTCTATAATATTGATGTGATGGCATCGGCGGATGCCTCATTTGGCCGCAAGGTTTTGCAGGCCGCAATTTGAGGAGACCGGTGGTCTACCTCGAGGGTTTTTTTCTGTTTGGAAAATTTATTTTTGTTGAGTCTCATCATTAAGGATGAGCATTGTAAACTTCTAGTTGGCACCGGTTGGGCCTTCTAGATTGGGATTTGATTTCCATTTTCCCACCCCTCATTTGTGATATTGCTCTGGGACTTCCCGAAGGTGCTGTATCACCGAGGACTACGTCTGTCAATGAGCGATAGAGAAAAATGGATTTTTGTAAAATCTTACCGTAAAATCCTTTTCTCTTAGCTCATTGACAGACGTAGTCCCCGCCCCTCTGTTTTTGAGTTGGGTTGGGTTAAATTCTCTAAGCACTTCTTTGGTGACATAACTGATTTGCTGTGGCGGAGAGAGAGAGGATATACCCTCGGGGACTGCCCCTGGGGTGTGGCCAGAGCATTTTTATTTCCTGTCTAGTCCTGCTCCTGTGGAGGCAACATAACCCGAAGGTGCTGTATCACCGAGGACTACGTCTGTCAATGAGCTAAGAGAAAAGGATTTTACGGTAAGATTTTACAAAAATCCATTTATTTGCTTCGGAGTATAGTTGCATTTGCAGATGCAGTCCAACTGCCCTAAGGCAAAATATCATCATACATATTCCCATAAAGATTGCTCATTTGTGCACATTTATGTTTATTAAGTAACTTAAGGGTTGTGCAGAAGACAGCCTTAGCTCATGTACAGGGAAACAATACAGGTTACTGTTTAGCCATTTTAATGGCTTTAAAGTGTATGGAAATGGGTTTTGCTTATTTACTCTCTTCTGTTCCGTTATATATACAATTTAAAGTGTTGTCTGCTCAAAAAGTACAGAAAAAAACAGTTAATCCTGCCAGAAATCTTGTGATACAACTTCCTACGCTCTCGCATCTGCTTGTCATTATGAGTTAGCATTGTTTTGTCAATTTTTTTATTTATCAAAAAACAGAAGTACAGAGAACATATTGTACATTAAATTTCGCATGTATCACATGGGGTACAACAAGAAAATCTTAGAAATGCTGTAGTAACCAAGACTGCATTACCTGGGATGCAAAAAGGGTCAACAATATATAAAAAAAAGATCAAGGTAAATTGAATTATCTGGTAAAAAGGAAAAAAACACCCCAGAGAATTGTAGGGGTCTCTGTAACTTGCTTTGGTTTTTTCTTTTGTAAGGTCTAGAACACAGAGAACAGAGGAGAAAGGAAAGAAACACAAGAAAAGAGGAATTAGACAAAGAATGGAAAGAAACAGGAGGGTGGGAAAAGGGAGAGGGGAATCGATAAGAAAAGTATACGGAGGATGAAAGGGCAGGGGAAACATTCTCTCTTCATTCCCCCGGCCCCCCTATTGATGCCAGGATATAGGACCATAGCTGGAGTACCATAGATACATACTCCTTGGAGTATATAAACTCATGCCAGTAATACCATTTCTTAAAGAATATCTCTCTAAGGCCCTTCCTAGTTGCAACCATGTCTTCCAGCTCATTGATTTCATTACTTTCTTCAGCCAAACAGATACAAAAGGTGCATGTGTTTGTTTCCAAAACAGCTTTTAGCAAAATTGGCAAAATGGAACGTCTGTAAGTCTTTCCAGAGATAGCATGGTGATACAACAGAAAGAACACCGTTCAGTTGTCATTTTGGCAGGTGGGAAATGTTTCTTTTTACACAAGAGTAGACCTTTCTGCTCCTGTGTAACCAGATACTTACTTTCTGCAGTGCCAAGAAGAGTTACTATGAAGCAATATTATTGCTTCATTCATTTTATAAAGGATTTATATAGCACTAACCGTTTGAGCAGTGCTAAATCGATACAATAGGTTTAGGAGGGCCCTGTTGGAGGCAGAAGACCTGTACAGGTACAAAATCAGAGTTCCAATACAAACAAAGTTACAAGTGGGATCCTGAATAGTGCAGTCAGACAGATTAGAATGAAACCCTTGATCAGGCGCAGGCTAGAAGTCCAGAAATATATTTAATCACTTGCACTTGGGGCAGGTTTTTTCTGCATGGTGACACAAGTGCAGGGGGTGTCCAAACTATGGCCCTCCAGCTGTTCGGGATCTACAATTCCCGTGAGGCATTGTAAATCTCTGACATTCACAGACATAACTAGGCATGATGGGAATTGTACTTCCTAAAGAGCTGGAGGGCCATATTTTAACACCCCTGCTAGTGTGTTGAAAAGCCAATAAACACCTATTTTGGGGTGGTAGCCTGATGACTGGTATAGCTCTTCCAATCAGAGAACACTGGTGAAACTTATCTGGTTCCTTGTTGGCTCTTGATAGTGCAATCCTCCTTTTTCAAGCAACAGTCTTATCAGAAAGTTTCCCCATTGTACTTGGCCTTTTTTGATTGTATACCTAATTGTGTTTGGGAAGCATTTACCCCTTCGGTTCTGAACATGTTCAAGAATGGAAAGTTCTTGTTGTTTCTCAAGTTCAATCCCATATTCGTTATATCAGCCTGTTGGGGAGTAAAGCAGCCATACGCTGATCAAACTTTGGCTTGTTCAGCAGAGACTGGCCTATTTAGATCCACGTGTGGTCGTCCCCGCTTAACAGAAGTCAACCGTTTGATTAACTTCTGTTGAAGGGACACAAAATATTTTCCTTGATGTGGGTGCTGCTGTCAAAATGCAGTGTCCTCGGGGGGAATTCCTCCATCCACTCCATTCCTTCATACAAATGTCCAGACTTTAGGAATTCTTGTGTCCAAAGGCATGTACACAATAAACTTTTGAATAATTATTGTACAAAAAAGCTGCCTGCAGTGGGAGTTCAAAAACATAAACTCAATGGGGTTTATTTGCTAAAGCTGGAGAGTGAAAAATCAGGTGCATTTCTGCACAGAAACCAATCAGCTTCCAGGTTTTATTGCCAAAGCGTAATTGAACAAGCTGAGGTTAGAAGCGGATTGGCTACCATGCACAGGTACACCAGATTCTGAGTGCATCTGTTGTAGTAAATCACCCCCAATGTCTATAAAAAGAAGTGCATCTCTGTAAAAATGTAAACTCATTATATCAAAAATACAAAAGTTCATTGAAAGTGTTAACAATATATGTGTGAAAAATATTGAATATAAAGATTGTTAAAATGTTCTGTACAAGTGAACAAGTACAAAGTCTGCAGATGGCAAACACAATTGCAAAAATAGGTCTTCTGAATATATAAAGCACAAAATACAAAGTACTAAAAGGAATCCGTGAACCTAAATCTCAAAACAGTGAATATGTCACCAGATTTCTAAGTCACACTTTAGCTCCTTACCAGATCACATTGACCCCTGTACAAAAAATAAAGGAACAGAGCGCACACCGCCCTAGTGTAACACCATTTATTTGAAGTTAATAGAAGCCATAAAAACAGGTACTCACAAACAGATAGGAAGTCATGCATGGAAATAAATATCCCCCGATGATGTTTACAGCAGTGTTAATTTTGGCAGCAAATTTCAATTTAGTTTTAGTCTTAGTCTTAGGACTAAAATGGCATTTTAGTTTTAGTCCCATTTTAGTCTTCTGCAAGTGTTTTAGTTTTAGTCGTATTTAGTCGACTAAAACTCCAGTACATTTTAGTCGACTAAAACATCTTACATTTTAGTCGACTAAAGTGTCCTACATTTTAGTTGACTAAAACTAATTTTAGTCATCTATAATCGACTGGGTGTAGTTCAATTGTAATTTGTAATGCATTATTTAAGCATTTCTCTACAATTTCCAAACTCATTATATACTACTGCTGGTCCTGGAGTGAATGAAAAATCGAATATGTTATTATTTATGGTATTAAGCTTTGAGCATGCACTAGCACAGCACTACACACTACTACACAGACACAGAGTTAGTCATTATTGTCTTTATTAAGGCAAAATTGTTTTGCCAATGCCAATAATATTGCTTTTTTGACCAAACCAAAGGGGGTAACATAAAAATGTAAAAATGTAATAAAAATACAAAAAAATAAAAACTTTGCAGACATCAGCTCACTTCACATCAGTCCTGCTCTGTCACGCTCATGGCAACAGTACAGCATCCTGTCCTGAGACCTGAGACCACTGTGGGGGCTGGGGGGGTTGCTAAGTTCTCAGCCAACAAGGGAGTGTGCTCGCCTCACTCACTGCTCACTCACAATTTTGCCTAAGAACATACAGCCATGAATAAAGAATGGTAAAAAACATCCTCAGAAGAGAACAACTTCCTTCCTCCAGTCCAGTCCCAGCTCCCCCCTCGACCATCCAAGCTACAGAGACTCCAGGGAAGAAAAAAATATGCATCAGCTCACTTTATCAGTTCTGTGTCATGCTCATGGCAACAGTACAGCATCCTGAGACCACTGTGGGGGGGTTGCTATGTTCTCAGCCAACAAGGGAGTGTGCTCACTCACTGCTCACTCACAATTTTGCCTAAGAACACAGCCATGAATAAAGAATGGTACAAAAACATCCTCAGAGAGAACAACGTCCTGCCTCAACCATCCAAGAACAGCTGCAGTGCACACTTGCACAGGCACTGTCACTGCCAGTCTGGCACTGGCACTGCATAATAAACCAATACTGTAAAACTTGAGGAGGGTAATGCTTATTTCTAAATAAGAAGAACCCAATACATTTACAGTGTCAGCTTATTATTTTAACAGTTCTAATTCTCAGATGTATTCAATAAAAATGTGCACAGTGCACACAGTCTAATAATGCCATTAGCGTAAGAATTATAACAGACTTACCACTTTTTATCAACTCCTCCTCTCTCCTCTTTCTGAGTTTCAGCATTCGCGATGACAATAGAGGTAAATATTACACTAAAAAGATCTGCAGCAGGACCCCGATGTAAGGCTGCCCTTTTTGACCGTTACTGATCTATTTTTCTTTTTCATTAGTGTGATATTTGTCTCTATTCATTTGTCAATGTCAATGCTAAGAGAGAGAGAGGTTAATAAGTGGTGGTGGTTGTGTTATTGTTCCACATACAAATGCATTTTGTAGCCTGTGTGCACTGTGCAGCAATTTTCTAATGAATTGAATTGACAATTACAACTGTTTTTGAAGCACAAGTATTAGTTATGCTTTTTATAGAAATAACAATAATAAAACACTTCTATTTGTTTCGATTCATTTTAAGGAAAGCACTTTGTGCCAAAATGACCCTTGCTCTATTCCGCCGGCCTCTAGAGAGGTCACCTGTGACACTGAATACCCTCTCTGCAAAGGCTTGAGAAGCTGGCATAGCCAGCAGGTCTAAAGCAAAAGGTTTTAGCTGGTGATAAATAGTGTCACTCTTTGACAGCCAAAAATCTGTTGCAGTGTTGTCCTCAACTTGATGCAAAAGCTCTTCCTTATATTTTCTGATCTGCTGTTTTATGCTGTTTGGGGAGATCCTCTGCCTGGGTCTTCTGCAGCATTTAGCAAGAAACCGAAAGATTGGCTGCTTAGATGTGGATACCAGTGCTTCTTCAACTTCCTCAGATTTTTCAATATTCTCCTGTTCTACTAGTTCTTCCACATCATCTTCAGACAATTCATGATGTTGCATGTGGGGCGAAGTGGATTTTCTTATCACATACTCCTCTGCCTTTTTAAGCAATTCCTGAATATTCTCATGATCAGCCACATCAACAAGGGTTTCACAGACAGTAGGGTTGACAAAACAAGCAGCTGCTGCAAGTGGCGAGAACATTTCATCTGTTGGATCTAACAATGAAGCAAAACGCTGGTTCACATTCCCTTTCATTTTCTGTGCAATTGTGGCAAGGTCTTGGTAGCTAGTGTTCTGTTTAAAGTCCTCAAGGTGGCTGAGTAGATCAAAAAGAGCAGGGACAGCTAGGGACATTGACATGGTGTCACTCTGGAGGGTTTTAGTATGTTCTGCAAAAGGCAGCAATAGGTCATGCAATGATGTGAGCTTTTGCCATTCACTAGGGAGCAAGCTGTCCCATCCCATGTTGTTCGCGATTTGGCAGACTGACTCTTTCAGTTTGAGGAGTCTTGCGATCATGTTGAATGTGCTTGACCAGCGAGTGGGGCAGTCATTGAAAATGGTCAGGCCACAATGCTCCAATATCTTCTGTGTTGCGATGGAAGACTTGCGGAAGAGGTGCACTATTGATCTTGCTTTATCCAGTATTCTCTTCACACTTGCCTCCTTCTGCAACATGTGGACCACTAGTTGTAAGGTATGCACTACACATGGTGTCCGGTCCATGTCGATCTGTTGGTACCTAACAGTGGAACACAGCCAAATAAGCATAAAGTATAGAAAAGCTTTCTGTTCCATTCTATTATTTTAACATTTAACATCTTATGGGAATACTTTTAGAAAAGACTACTGGAAAAATAACAAAGATGCACCCATAGAGTAGACTAGAGCACGGATACTAGTGCCCCCAGCCCCCCACATCAATCATCTCATATGCATGTGATAATTAACTGTCAACCGTACCGTGTCATGTAAAATAAAATCAAAATTGGCTCACCCACCGTAGGTCATCAATTTCAGACTCTGCCTCAGAGTCACTTTCTGTCATGGGGGAGTCTTCCTCACTAGAGCTGGGTGGTTCTTCTGCTGCTGCTGCTGCTGCGGTTTGTTTAAATGCTGCCACCATATTGCTCCCGTTGTCTGTTATCACTGTAAGGATCTTCCTCTTTGGTATGTCCCACTCTTGCAAGCATTTGTCCACACATGTTTTAATTGACTGTGCAGTGTGTGGGTGGGCTACTTGTTCAAGGGCCAACAATATGTGTTCAGGTTTATGTTGTTCAACACAAAAGTAGCATGCACTTATAGCAAGGAATGAAGCTGAGAGTCCTTTCTTGGTCCACAAATCAGTGCAAATAGATACTCTCCGAGCAGCAGTCAGTCTCTTTTTGAATTTTTGTTTTTCATCTTCATATTGTTTGTCAATTAGATTGCTTATTTTAGTTTTCTTTGGAACAGTCAACTTTCTATCTACTGTCTCCATCATGCTAACAAAGTCCTCATCTTCAATCGTTCTGACTGGTAATCCGGAGCGCCCAATCCATCTTGCTATGGCTTCCTCCCTGGCCTGTTGTTCCTTAGAGTCAATTTTGTATTTTGAAGCACTGAAAAGAGCAGCATAAAATGTTTGCTGTGGTGGTGCACTGGCTTGACTTGGTCCATCATTTGAGGTTTTCTGTATCTGTGGGGTTAAATTAGGGGGAAAAATTATAGTTATTCTGATTTTACATTCTCTCGCACTCAGCGCTAAGTTATCTCTTTATACAAAAGTGGAGTTAAGTGCTATCATGCACTGCTTACCTTTGTATGAATTTCGGGATGAGTTGTCCGCAAATGACGCTTCAAGTTTGTTGTATTTTTGCCAGTTAGTGTCACTCCACATGGTTTGCAAAGGGTCGTGTTGTCCTTAGCATCAAATGTAAAATACACCCATAGATCTTCTCTTCTCTTTCTACCAGTCACAGACGAGACAGACGCGGCGGTCGCTGACATTTCTCTGGATGACAGTGAGTGCTGTGTGGAACTGTGGATGACAGTGGTCGTCAGAGCGAGGAGGAATGCTGCTGGACAGTGCTGGACTCTGGAGCCTGGTGGTCTCAGGTCTGTAAGGGATGTCCTGTAATGCCCTGGATGCCTGTGGGGGTCAATGGTCAGGAGACTCAGGACAGTCAGACAGAGGGGGCCTGTAATGCTGCTGGACAGTGCTGGAGCCTGGTGGTCTCAGGTCTAAGGGATGGCCTGTAACTGTAATGCCCAGGATGCCTGTGGTGGTCAGGTCAGTCAGACAGAGGAGGCCTGTAATGCTGCTGGACACAGTGCTGGATCCTGGTGGTCTCAGGTCTAAGGGATGGCCTGTAATGCCCTGGATGCCTGTGGTGGTCACTGGTCAGGACAGTCAGACAGAGGAGGCCTGTATTCTGGACAGTGCTGGAGCCTGGTGGTCTCAGGTCTAAGGGATGGCCTGTAATGCCCTGGATGCCTGTGGTGGTCACTGGTCAGGACAGCCAGACAGAGGAGGCCTGTATACTGGACAGTGCTGGAGCCTGGTGGTCTCAGGCTAAGGGGTGGCCTGTAATGCCCTGGATGCCTGTGGTGGTCACTGGTCAGGACAGTCAGAGGAGGCCTGTAATGCTGCTGGAGCCTGGTGGTCTCAGGTCTAAGCCAGGGATGGCCTGTAATGCATTGCAGTATTGCACACAGGGCTGAAGGTGGTCTCAGTCTGGTCAGAGGAGGCCTGAAATGCTGCTGCAGTGAGTGCTGGTCTGCTGGATGGTGGTCTAATCAGTGCTGGATCTGGATGGGGGTTCGGGTCTCAGGTTTAAGGGTGGTGGTCTCTAACTAGTAACTAACTAGAAGTTATGGGCCGGGCGGGCCTCAGCGGCCTATGCCTCACGCGACGGCACACACAGTCCTGGATCATAGCGGTGGTCTGAGCTCTGAGGGGACTGAGCAATAATAGCTGGCTGTTGCAACTCACTCTGGAGGATGTGGTGGTGTGCCGCGCCGCCACTGCCTGGTCGTCTGCCGTGTGACTGTGTGATGAGTCGGGCCTGGCTCTGGCTGTAGTGCTGTCTGGTGATGAGGTCTCAGGTCAGGTGACTGGTCTCGAGTCGACTCTCTTATAGACGTCGGACGTCACGGGGCACGCCACGCCAGACGCCACACAGGCGGAACTCAGTGAAAACCGGAAGTTGGGTAAACGTCCCTGCCTCACATTCTCGTTTAGTTTTCGTTCGTTGACGAAAACGGATTTGATTTTCGTCATCGTTGTCGTCATTTGACGAAAATGTGCTATACTTTGCGTCTCGTTTTCGTCATTTGAAAAATGCCGGTGACGAAAGCGGTGACGAAAACGTTTTCGTTGACGAAATTAACACTGGTTTACAGGGCTCTCTCCTCCTAGCCTCGGTGGCTCAGCTGTTCGTCCTGCACTGATCAGTGAGTATCGTACGGCTAAGCCAACTGCCTCGGATTACTCAAGGAGACTTGATGTCCAGCCGTCGCCACACACCCTCCAGGAGCTGGATGCTGTAGCCGCTCAGAGAAACTGAAAAAAATGTATTGAATATTTAAATTTAAACACTTTTGATACATACTTTTGGACCCCTCTAAAAATAATTCTTGCCTGACGTGCAGAAGGAGGCCTTACGTACAGCCCTGACTTGAGAACCACTGATGTTGCAACAGTGGTCGCAGGAGTCCGGTGAGGTACAGGTGCCCATGTGATCTCTCCGCTGGGTGAAGAGGTGAATGGCAGATCCGTCACCAGAGCTGAATGGTGAGCTGAAACTGAGGGCAGCAGATACCAGGTTGGTGGTAGCAACAGCAGCTGTAGCGACTGGATGTGTGGTTGGACAAGCCGGATTTGTAACAAACGGGCAGATGCGGGTACAGACAGCAGGCAAGGGATAACCAGGATACAGGCAGAGGTCAGCAACACAGGATCAGGCAGATATTAGGATGCAAATCAAAGTCCAGAGCAAGGCAAAGTCAGGGCAGGTAGCAATCAAGCGAAGTCAGGGACAGGCTGGGTCAAATACAGGAATCAACAGGTTCAAATGCAATAATACAGCAACAGCTGCAGATCAAACAGCAATGGACCAGTGCAGCTGCTGCACTTATAAAGGCCACTAGGCGCCAATGTAAATGGTTACCACACGAGCATGCGCACATCTGTGCACATGTGCGCTTCTGCACATGTGGACTGGTGCATGTCTATTCACAGCTGGATGGGTACCAGCAAGTCTGCGCCTGCGCCCATCCCCCCCCCCCCTTATGGGCAACCTCCGGGTGCCCAATTGATCTCTCTTCTGCGGTTGGCTGCGAGAGAAGGCATGGATTAATTCCTTAGCATGGACATTCTGCTCAAATTCCCAGGAATTTTCTTCTGGGCCATATCCTTTCCACTTAATTAAATATTGTAGCTGGTTCCTTCTTTTCCTGCAATCCACGATAGCCTCCACCTCATATTCCTCATCCTCATCGACAATCACGGGTTCAGGTGGCCCCGATCCCCTATCTGGGAAGGGGTCTGGTACTTTGAGTTTCAATAAAGACACGTGGAATACTGGATGGATCCTGAGCGAGTCTGGTAAGGACTAGGGATGATCGAACGGTTCGGGTCGACCATCGGCTCGGCCCGAACATTGGGTGTTCGAGGTTCGGCCAAATTTAGAACTTTTTGCCCAAAAAGTTCGGAATTCGGCAACCAGAACCGACCAAAATGCAATGGTTCAGGAAATGGGCTTTAAAATCCCGTGATTGGACCAGAACCATTAGCAAAAGCCAATTGAGGGGGCAGGAGAATGCTAGGAATGTGATTGGAGTGACTAGGGGGTCCCTAGGCCAATCATTAGTGAATACGCTCCCCAGTATATAAGATAGCCCCCGCCAAATTCCTATCATTGTTATACAGGACATGGAAGAAAGTGGAAGCAGTTCTGTTAATTTTACTTTAAAAGTGTCATTTAGCATTTTTTAGTGTGAGGAAAGGGATATCTAGTGTAGTTAGGGTGCTTTTTTACACTTTAGTTACATGCAAAAATTTAGTTTCTGTAGGGAAAGTGTGAAGTGTCAGGGTGACCGTAATGTAGTGTAGGGTTAACTGACTGCTTTGGCAGGGTGACCAAACCCTTCCATACCAGGGTGACCGTAATGTAGTGTAGGGTGAACTGACAGTGACTGCTATGGCAGGGTGACCAAACCCTTCCATATCAGGGTGACCGCTATAGAGAAAAGATAGTTTCTCTCAAGTCACTTTCGCTGCAGTAATATGGCTTCGCCCCTGTCAGCTTGCTTTTTGGCTGCAGGCGTCTATAGTGATTTTTTGAGCACATGTTTGGAGTCAGGCATGACATCTGAACATGTGTATAGGGGGTATATATACACACCCATGTATGTATATATACACCTGCACATATATAGGCGTGAAAGGAGCAGAAAAAAACTACTTGCGCTAATGAAATAATTAACACCAATATAGTTACGCTCCTATCACACCTATATATGTCTAGGTGTGTATATACATATAATTATGTGTGTATATACACAAATTCAGATGTTTTGCCTGCCTCCAAAGAACCCAAAAAAATGCCCAAAAAAACACTAGCGTCAAAAAAAAACAAAACGCCCAGGTGTGTTGTTGCAGGCATTTTTTTGGGGTTTTTGGAGGCAGGCAAAACATCTGAACTTGTGTATCGGGTATATATACCACTATACACAAGTTCAGATGTTTTGCCTGCCTCTAAAGAACCCAAAAAAACGCCTGCTACTAAACCGGCAAGGTGTGAAAAGCGAGAAGCCACTAACCTGTTCTATAATTGCACTAATACAAATGATTTTTTTTTTATGGTTCTGGACATGCTACAGAGCTGAAACTTCACAGGTACACATTTTAGACCCCCCAGACACAAAATCACACAAAAGTTCTTAAAAATTATCATTTTTAATAGAGAGCCAATTATTGAAAAAATTAAAAAAAATAAATAAATGTCTTTGGATTTAGTATCTGGGGGTTTAAAAAGTGTACCTGTGAAGTTTCAGCTCTGTAGCATGTCCAGAACCAGAAAAAAAGATAATTTTTCAGTAGAGCAGGGATGGTGGTACCCTCCTTTTAAACCTATATGATCTTTTTTTTCTGGTTCTGGACTTGCTACAGAGCTGAAACTTCACAGGTACACATTTTAGACCCCCCCCCCCCCCCCAGACACAAAATCACACAAAAAAAAGTTCTTAAAAATTGTCATTTTTGATAGAGAGCCAATTTTTGAAAAAAAAAAAAAATGTCTTTGGATTTAGTGTTTGGGGGGTCTAAAAAGTGTACCTTTGAAGTTTCAGCTCTGTAGCATGTCCAGAACCATAAAAAAAAGGATTGTTTGTATTAGAACACTTATAAAACAGGTTAGTGGCTTCTCGCTTTTCACACCTTGCCGGTTTAGTAGCAAGCATTTTTTGGGTTCTTTGGAGTCAGGAAAAACATCTGAACTTGTGTATAGTGGTATATATACCACTATACACAAGTTCAGATGTTTTGCCTGCCTCCAAAGAACCCAAAAAAATGCCCAAAAAAACGCTAGCGCCAAAAAAAAAAAACGCCCAGGTGTGTTGTTGCAGGCATTTTTTGGGGGTTTTTGGAGGCAGGCAAAACATCTGAACTTGTGTATACGAGTATATATACACACATACTTATATGTATATATACACCTAGACATATATAGGTGTGATAGTAGCAGAAATATATGCTTGCGCTAATGAAATCATTTACACTAATATGGTTACGCTCCTATACCACCTATATATGTCTAAGTGTAAAATACATATAAGTATGTGTGTGTACACAAGTTCAGATGTTTTGCCTGCCTCCAAAAACCCCAAAAAATGCCTGCAACAACACACCTTGGTGTTTTTTTTTTTTGACGCTAGCGTTTTTTTGGGCATTTTTTTGGGTTCTTTGGAGGCAGGCAAAACATCTGAACTTGTGTATAGTGGTATATATACCACTATACACAAGTTCAGATGTTTTTCCTGACTCCAAAGAACCTAAAAAATGCCCAAAAAAACGCTTGCTACTAAACCGGCAAGGTGTGAAAAGCGAGAAGCCACTAACCTGTTCTATAAGTGCTCTAATACAAATGATCTTTTTTTTCTGGTTCTGGACATGCTACAGAGCTTAAACTTCACGGGTACACTTTTTAGACCCCCCAGATACTAAATCCAAAGAAATTATTATTTATTTTTTTTTTTTTTCAATATCAAAAATGACAATTTTAAGAACTTTTTTTGTGTGATTTTGTGTCTGGGGGGTCTAAAAGGTGTATCTGTGAAGTTTCAGCTCTGTAGCATGTCCAGAACCATAAAAAAGATCATTTGTATTAGTGCAATTATAGAATAGGTTAGTGGCTTCTCGCTTTTCACACCTTGCCGGTTTAGTAGCAGGCGTTTTTTTTGGGCATTTTTTTGGGTTCTTTAGAGGCAGGCAAAACATCTAATCTTGT
The DNA here is from genome assembly GCF_965119305.1 of Pelophylax lessonae. Taxonomy (NCBI): domain Eukaryota; kingdom Metazoa; phylum Chordata; class Amphibia; order Anura; family Ranidae; genus Pelophylax; species Pelophylax lessonae. The sequence continues at coordinate 62,430,421 of NC_138780.1, forward strand.
GTATAGTGGTATATATACCCGTATACACAAGTTCAGATGTTTTTCCTGCCTCCAAAGACCCCAAAAAATGCCCAAAAAAACGCCTGCTATTAAACCAGTAAGGTGTGAAAAGCGAGAAGCCACTAACCTGTTCTATAAGTGACAAAATACAAACGATCTTTTTTTTTTTATGGTTCTGGACATGCTACAGAGCTGAAACTTCACAGGTACACTTTTTAGACACCCCAGATACTAAATCCAAAGACATTTTTTTCTTTTTTAAATTTTTCCAATAATTGGCTCTCTATCAAAAATGAAGATTTTTAAGAACTTTTTTTTGTGTGATTAATAGTCCCTGGGTTATGACCCAGAACCCTAGGCACTTTTTAGGGGCATTTATTGGGTTTTAGGGCTTCAAAATGGTGTTTTTTGATTACCGAAGTTCGGGTCCCATTGATTTCAATGGGGTTCTGAAATCCGGGCCGAACATTCGGGAAGTTCGGATGTTCTGGCCGAACTGAACTTTTGAAAAGTTCGATCATCCCTAGTAAGGACAATTCGTATGACACCTTATTTAGTCTCCTCTTTACTGGGAATGGTCCAATAAGCTTGGGTGCCAGCTTCTTTGAATGTAAAGCCAATGGAAGGTTAGTTGTAGAAGACAGCCACACTTGATCGCCTGGTTGGAGAATCAATTCCCCTCTCCTTTTTTATGTCAAAAATCCTCTTGTTAGTCGCCTGTTCCTTAATCACCGCTTCTTGCAGCAACTTACTATTGCGATTCAGGAAATCAACAGTGCTCTGCACTGCTGGGACTGTGGATTGTGAAACAATGTCAGGTAAGAAAGATGGGTGGAATCCGTAGTTAGCAAAGAAAGGAGACTGACCTGTAGCCGAGTGCTTAGCATTATTGTAGGCAAATTCCGCCAATGGTACCAGCGATACCCAATCATCCTGAATTAATGTGGTGAAGCACCGCATATACTGCTCAAGTGTCTGATTAGTCCTTTCTGTTAGCCCATTAGTTTGAGGATAGTTGGCAGATGACATAGACAGTTCAATCTTCAAAATTTTACGCAGTGCTCTCCAGAAACGAGAGGTGAATTGGACCCCTCTATCTGAAACAATATTCGTTGGGACCCCATGAAGCCTTACAATCTCCTTATTTTTAAGTGGCAAGAAACGCGCCATTTTTGACAAGCGGTCAACCACTACAAAGATAGCTGACCATCCTTCTGATGGGGGAAGATCCACTATAAAATCCAAGGCAATCATTCCCCAAGGCCTGTCGGAAACTGGTAGTGGTCTGAGCAAGCCCAGGCCTTGCTTCAAGCAGTCTTGCTCCCGGTACAGGTGGCACATGCATTTACTTATTCCTTACAATTCTTTTCCAAGTCGAACACCAAAACATACGTTGCAATAAATTGAGGGTCTTGTGAACTCCGAAATGACCTGCCAGGGGATGGTCGTGACAAAGCCCCAAAACCCGGATATTCTCTGGTACAAAAATTTTGTCTCCCAGCCATAGCAACCCATTCCTGGGTACCAAATTGACTCCAGGGGGACAGGGAACATTCACTGAAGCCTATTTCATGTGGGACATAAATTTAGTCTGAAATGTGGAAAATTACCTTCAGACAAAATAGTATCCGCTATTGAAACTTCCTTTGGATCATCGAACATGCAGGGAAATGCATCTGGCTTGATGTTTTTTTTTTTTTTTTTTTCCTGTGACGTCATTTCCGGGCCGGTGGACGGCCGGATCGTGCGGCTGGGGATGCTGCTACATGGACTGGAGCTTACTACTGTGTAAGTTACTATGTAATTTTGTGCAATAAATACTTTTGGCTTATTACAGTGGCGCCTGTTTCTCTTCCCCCTTTTTGTCTTAGGGTGCAGGCCAGTCCAGGATGGCAGAGACGTTTTGCGGATCCATCTTAATTCCCTCTGTAGATATCACCAGGCCTAGGAACTGGATGCTCTGCCGCTCTAATTCACATTTTTCTGGCTTGGCATATAGTCCATGTTAACGGAGCCAGCAGCCAAAGTTTTTGACGTGTCCCCGATGTTGGTCAAGGGATGCAGAAAAGATTAAGATATCATTTAGGTAAATGATTACGAAGCTATCCAAACAGTCTCTGAAGATGTTGTTAATAAAATGTTGGAACGTGACCGGGGCATTGCAAAGGCCGAAGGGCATCACCAGATATTCATAATGGCCAAACCTGGTGCAGAATGCAGTCTTCCATTCATCCCCTTCGCGAATACAGACCAAGTTGTAGGCTCCTCGTAGGTCTAACTTAGTTAATATATAGGCAGCCCTTAGTCTTTGAAAGAGTTCAGGTACCAAGGGAAGGGGATAACAGTTTTTGACAGTAATTTTGTTTAGTTCTAGGTAGTCCACACAGGGATGAAGAGAATGGTCTTTCTTTTCTATGACGTAAATTCCTGCCCCTGCTAGGGATGTGGACAGATGGATGAACCCTCTCTTTAGGTTTTCATCCACATATTCTTTAATGCCTTCAATTCTCGTTCTGACAATGGGAAAATTTGTCTGGCCCCTGGAAGCAGTTTGGGCAATCATAGGATCGGTGAGGGGGAAGTGTTGCAGCCCCTCATTTACTGAAGACATCCAGATACCCGTGATACGGCTCAGGCACAATAGAACGTATTTCTACATCAGAGTCCATACACAACAGAGTGGTAGAAGAGCTGGAGGGTATTGGCAGGCAATGATTCTGACAGTAGGAGGCCTGGAACTTGATATTTCCAGAAACCCAATCGATTTGCGGAATGTGTGCCTGCAGCCAGGGCAGCCCCAGGATAACTGGAAATAAGGGGGTGTCAGGGTGCCAGGAAACCAGATCACATGGTAATGCAGGTAAAATGAAGCAGTTTATTGGAGGAAACAGCAATAATAATAATAATCGCACAGCCAACAGTAAGGAAACAAGAGCAGGAACAAGCCGGGGTCAAGTCCACGAGCAAGTAGTAATCAAAGCCGTGTCGGATACAGAAGTGGGTAGTCTGCTGAAGCTAGGTCATCTGCCAAAGCCGGGTCATTAGCCGATGCCAGGGGAGTCATCAGCCAATGCCGGGTCGAGAGCCAGGAGAGTCGTCAGTCAAGCCAGGTGTTATAAAGCTGGTGGAAGCCTGTCCTGCAGAGAAGGCTTACTGTTGCCGGTGGGCGGAGCTTGGATGGAAACCCCTGAGGTGAGTAGCACAGGCTAGCCTGAGGTGCGGGGTCTAAGCATCCACCGGTCTTCACCAGAGCCTCTAAATGTGAGAATGGATTTGGCTGCAGGTGGATACCAGGTCGCGATCCCCAGGGTCGCCCCACCAGAGGGTAACCGGTCAAGGTCCGAAGATGGATGAGCCGACAAGGAGGATCCAGAAGAGTAGTCAAAACGAGCCGGGGTCAGGACAGGCAGCAAACAAGCAAGGTCAGGGGCGAGCCAAAGGTCAACAGGAATCAGACAGGAATCAACAGGAGTCGGGTTCGGGAACACAGGAGAGCTGAAGACAAAACCGCAAAGTGCAAATGCACCAGCTGCCTTTAAATAGGCCTTCTTTGGCGCCAAAACGTGTGCAAACGTGAGAACGCATAATGTGCGTGTGGTCACGCACGTTAGCGAATGCGCATGCTCATTGGCTAATTAGCGTTTTCTAACATTGCCCCCCCCCTTAAGGGCAACCTCCGGGTGCCCAACAAACTCCTTTTCTGTGGATGGGCAAGAAAAAATGCCTGGATTAAATCTGCACCATGGATGTTCCGCTCCGGTTCCCAGGAATTCTCTTCCGGCCCATAGCCTTTCCATATGATCAGGTACTGGAGCTGGTTACCTCTCTTCCGACAGTCAAGTATGGCCTCAACTTCATATTCCACATCTCCATCCACAATCACAGGTTCTGGAGGTCCAGAATTTCTGCCAGGGAAGGCATCAGGAACCATGGGCTTTAAGAGGGTGACATGGAACACAGGATGGATCTGCAGGGTATCAGGTAAGGATAATTCGTAGGCAACGGCATTGAGTCTCCTTTTAACTGAAAATGGACCGATAAATCTGGGAGCCAACTTCTTGGACAGGCAGGCCAAGTGGAGGTTAGCTGTGGATAGCAAAACCTGATCACCAGGTTGAAGGATCAACTCTCCCCTCTTTTTCTCGTCAAAGGTTTTCTTGGATGCTGTCTGAACCTTGGTCAAGGTTTCCCGCAGAAGTTTGTTATTACGGGTGAAAAAGTTGAAAATGTCCTGGACTGCGGGAACTCCGGATTCAGATGAAATGTTGGGCAGAAAGGAAGGATGGAACCCGTAATTGGCGAAGAAGGGGGATTGTCCAGTGACAGAATGTTTGGAATTATTGTATGCGAATTCCGCAAATGGTAATAAGGTTACCCAGTCGTCCTGGACAAAAGTAGTGACGCACCGGAGGTATTGCTCCAGGGTCTGGTTTGTCCTCTCGGTTTGACTGTTAGTTTGTGGATGGTAGGATGAGGACATAGCCAGGTCAATCTTCAGGAGCCCACATAACGCCTTCCAGAAACAGGACGTGAATTGCACCCCTCTGTCAGAGATGATACTCGTAGGTACCCCATGTAGTCTTACTACTTCCTTGAGAAAGATGCCTGCAGTCTCTTTCGCAGTGGGAGTACCCTTGAGGAGTAAAAAGTGGGCCATCTTGGAAAGCCGGTCCACGACCACAAAGATGGCAGAGCACCCTGCTGAAGGAGGCAGTTCCACAATGAAGTCCATGGCGATTGTCTGCCAGGGCCGGTCAGGAACTGGGAGAGGTCTGAGAAGCCCCCAAGCCTTGCTTCTTGCGGTTTTACTCCGGGAGCAAGTGGTACAGGAAAGGACTTAGTGTCTGCAGTTTTTTTCCATCTCGGGCCACCAAAAAGTGCGCTGCAGAAGGTCAAGAGTTCTTTGGATGCCAAAATGACCGGCTAGAAGATGATCATGACAGACACCCAGAACTGCCACTCGGACGTCCTCCGGAACGCAAATCTTGTCCCCGGCCTACAACAAGCCATCCCTGCCTGACAGGAGAGTTCCCGGTGGGTCAGAAATATTAGCTGAGGCTTGTTCGAGACTGGACCTCAGGCCTGTGAGAAGAAGCAGAAAGTTATTTTTAGACAGAATGGTGTCAGGTACTGGGACCTCTTTAGGGTTGTCAAACATCCGAGACAGGGCATCTGGTTTGACATTTTTAGATCCAGGTCGGTAGGTGATGTGAAACAAAAACCTAGAGAAAAACAGTGCCCAGCATGCCTGACGGGATCTCAGACGTTTGGCAGATCTCAGGTACTCAAGGTTCTTGTGGTCCGTGAAAATGAGAATAGGGTGTGCCGCACCCTCAAGCAGATATCGCCATTCTTCCAGGGCGGCATTAATAGTCAGACGTTCACTGTCTCCCACGTCATAATTCCTCTCCGCCGTGGAGAGTTTTCAGGAAAAGAAAGATATTGGGTGCATCAGGTCCTTGATCCCCTGTCTTTGGGAGATGACTGCCCCAATAGCGACTTCTGAAGCATCTACCTCAAGGAGGTAGGGTAAGGTGGGATCTGGATGGCTCAGGATAGGAGCAGATGTAAAGAGCTTCTTTAAAATCATGAAAGCGGATTGGGCCTCAGGAGTCCAAGAATAATGGACATCTTTCTTGGTGAGCTGGGTGATAGGGGAGATGATGTTAGAGAATCCCCTTATGAACCTCCTATAGAAATTGGCAAAGCCTACAAAGCGCTGTACTCCTTTCTTGTCAGATGGCGGAGGCCAATCCAGAATAGCGGAGACTTTCTGGGGGTCCATTGTTATTCCCTCCGTGGAAATTATTAACCCCAAAAATGAAATGCTGCTTTGCTCAAAGTCGCATTTTTCAGCCTTGGCATAGAGACCATGCTGGCGGAGGCGGCTGAGAACATTTCGGACATGCTCGCAGTGTTGTTCCAGGGATGCAGAAAAGATCAAAATGTCATCCAGATATACAATGACAAAAATGTCCAGCCAATCCCTGAAGATATCGTTCACAAAATGTTGGAACGTAGCAGGTGCATTGCAGAGGCCGAACGGCATCACTAGATACTCAAAATGTCCGAACCGGGTGCGGAAAGCCGTCTTCCACTCTGTAACGGATCCTATAGTCTCTATGAGAGAGATCCGTGCAGCTTCTCCCGAAATCCCAGTGACAATACCATCAAGAAGTGAAAATAGGTAAAGAAATCAGGTGCGCTGCCCTAGTGCATATGTGCAACATACAAAATGATGTAAACAAATAAACCAAAAATGCAATAATAATGCAAAAAAATGAAAACGTATGCAAATCGTGTAAAACAAAAAATGTCCAGAAGGTGACTAGTGATACACCAATGTGCAATAAACGTCCATATTATAAGTCCATAAATAAAGTGCAAAAAATGGTGACAAAAACTTCCAGCTTGGGGAAAGGTGAACTGTGATTGGAAGGTGCAAAGTCCCACCACCAGCTTGGCCTCTTACCAGAAGTTAAACGTTAAGGGCATATATGAATATGACCGCTCCAAAGGTCATGCAGCCAGGTAGAAAAGTTCCCAGAAATACAGAAGGCACTCTGACACACTCGTGCTCCCTAGACTCTTACCGGACAAAAGCCAAACAAGAAGCCTGGTTCTATGGTGATGAGTGGTCCTGCCGGGGGTTACTGGACTCTAGGATGGCTGATGTAGTTGCTTGTGTCCAAGAGGAACAGACCCAGTCAGAAAGCCTGACAAAAGAAGATCCTGCCAAAGGTGGCTAGACTCTGATTGGCTGCTGTAACTCCTTAGTCTGGTCGACCTCAATAATAGGGGACACAACAGAGGGGACCGCAATGGTGCATTACCAACAGTAGATTTTTATTAAAACAAGTGGTTGCACTTACAGTTGTGAAGACAATAATAGCGAGTTCCCTCACGGAGGAGCTGTATAGCCTACCCTACCTCCTATCTAAGTGGATGCCCTATCGGGAGAAACGCGTCAGAGAGGAGGCGCCGCGTCATCACATCTAGACCAGGCAGCGGTCTGCACTGCAGGCGGACCCCGCCATACAGCTCCTCCGTGAGGGAACTCGCTATTATTGTCTTCACAACTGTAAGTGCAACCACTTGTTTTAATAAAAATCTACTGTTGGTAATGCACCATTGCGGTCCCCTCTGTTGTGTCCCCTATTATTGAGGTCGACCAGACTAAGGAGTTACAGCAGCCAATCAGAGTCTAGCCACCTTTGGCAGGATCTTCTTTCGTCAGGCTTTCTGACTGGGTCTGTTCCTCTTGGACACAAGCAACTACATCAGCCATCCTAGAGTCCAGTAACCCCCGGCAGGACCACTCATCACCATAGAACCAGGCTTCTTGTTTGGCTTTTGTCCGGTAAGAGTCTAGGGAGCACGAGTGTGTCAGAGTGCCTTCTGTATTTCTGGGAACTTTTCTACCTGGCTGCATGACCTTTGGAGCGGTCATATTCATATATGCCCTTAACGTTTAACTTCTGGTAAGAGGCCAAGCTGGTGGTGGGACTTTGCACCTTCCAATCACAGTTCACCTTTCCCCAAGCTGGAAGTTTTTGTCACCATTTTTTGCACTTTATTTATGGACTTATAATATGGACGTTTATTGCACATTGGTGTATCACTAGTCACCTTCTGGACATTTTTTGTTTTACACGATTTGCATACGTTTTCATTTTTTTGCATTATTATTGCATTTTTGGTTTATTTGTTTACATCATTTTGTATGTTGCACATATGCACTAGGGCAGCGCACCTGATTTCTTTACCTATTCTACAACATACACTCTAAGGTAGCAGCACACCCTATATTGAATCAGCGCACTTTCCTACCCACCACAAGAAGTGAAAATAGCTCCCCATTCCCCCACACATGAGTCCAGACTTCATGATGAGATAAAACAAACTGTTTATTAAAAAGACACACACTCAATTTATACACACATGAGCCCATCCCCCTCCTCATCAAATTACTACACAAAGGTCAGGGATTGAATGACCACACCAATGTTAGCATTTCTAAGGAATGACGATCACAAGCAGCATTCTTAACAGATGACAATGGCTCAATCAACCTGAGCCAATTAACTTGCAGACGGCCGTACTCAAGCTCATGAAAGACAGAGGGTTGAACTGATGACATTAGTATCTGTACACATCTTAGCATAGCTTTAATTATTTAGTAGTTACAGACTTTATGGCAACTGGCCACAGGTCTCACAGAGCAACTTGGAGAGACATTGTTGAAAACTAACCCTCTCCCTTACAGGCAAAACTTAGATTTTGTCACATAGCTCCCCCTTACTTCCATGGGACGGCATACCCGCCTAGACCCTAACGGGTCGGCTTGGGGATGTCCCGTTAGTAGAATCTATTTCTCTAGTTCTGTCTGCCGAGATAACCCATCAGCATTGGCGTTCTGCTTCCCTGGCTGATATTGTATGGTGAAGTTGTAGGGCTGCAGTGCCAAGCTCCATCTCAACAGTCTGGGGTTATCTCTGGCTACTCAGTTGGGCCAAATAAGTGGGTTATGATCCGTCATTATTGTAAAGGAATGTCCATACAAATACGGCTGCAGTTTCGTGAGCGCCCAAACTAGGGCCAAACACTTTTCAACGGTGGCATAACTGACCTCCCTGGGTAGAAGTTTTCTGCTCAGATATGCCACCAGAGGCTCCATGCCATCCTCCCAAACCTGGCTTAAACAGCTCCCAGTCCAAACATTGAGTCATCTGGGTATCTGGAGAGGGTGAGGCATTCATAGCTCATTCCTGCTGTCTGGTAGTGACTGGGAGTGCTCCTTCCGAAGTCGGGGTAATAAATTGTGAGGTTAAACACCCCCAAGTCATTCCCCAACAAGACCTCAGCTGGTAAATCTGGCATGATGCCCACTTCCACTGACTTAGCCCCGGTGCCCCAATCAATATGGACACTGGCGGAGGGTAGCTTGTGGATGGCTCCCCCCTGCCACCCTTACAGCCACAGCACGCCCAGTGTGCTGTGAGGGTTTAACCCTGTGCGGTTGTACCAGGGTTATTGTGGCTCCAGTGTCTCTCAGTCCCCTGGCTTCTTGTCCATTTAGTCTCACCGTCTGTGGTGAGCCCTGTTGTCCTCAGCTGCTTGCACTGGGTTAGCCTCGTGAAGGGTACCCAATTGCTCCTCAGTGGGTTCAAACCTGGGTACAACTGGGGAAACCTCTGCGGGATAGTGGGGGACAATTGTCTGTGCTGAAGGGGGTGACCCTGGTCGGATCCATGCAGCTTGGTTCCTGCTCTGGGTACAGTTCTGTTGATAGTGCCCAAACTGCTTGCACCTGTGGCACTGTACCCCACTGTGGGACAGGTATCTGGGTGTCTGCCTGTGGGTGTGGTAGTAGTGAACTGCTGCTTGCGCTGGGGAAGGTGGCCCTGTTCTAATCCATGAAGTGTGGTTCCGTTTCTGAGTGCAGTCTCTCTGATAGTGCCCAAATTTCTTGCACAAATGGCACTGCACTCCATTGTGCCTATGGTATCGATTTGCCGGGGCATTAGGGATTAGTCCTGATTGTTGTGGTGCTGGTGCTTGAGGATAGTACTGGGGACATAATCCTGATGATCCTCTGTGAAGGTCGACGCGACTGCGCTCATAGAATTCATCCGCCAGCCTGGCTGCCTCCTTCACTGTCTGAGGTTTCCTGTCTTTGACCCAGTTTCTGACATCTGCTGGAGTGTAGTCGAAGAATTGTTCCAGCAATAGCAACTGTATGGCATCCGCTAATGTAGTCGCCTGGCATCCCTGCATCCAATTGCTGGCAGCGCGGTGCATGCGGAATGTCCACTCTGTATATGACTCTTTGCCCTGTCTCCTGAGGGCCCGGAATTTTCTTCTGTGTGCCTCTGGTGTAACAGCATAACGAGCCAACAAAATTTCTTTTACTTTGTCATAATTCTGAATGTCCTCATCAGGCACTGCTCTAAAGGCTTCTGCTGCTCTGTCTGATAACTTGCTGCTCAATATCGCAGCCCAGTTAGCTCTTTCCAGGTCCTCTAATACACACTGTCTCTCAAAGTCTTGCAAATAATTATCAATATCCATCTCACCCTCTGTGAAGCTTTTAAATGCAGCATAGTTAATCTTACGCGGCCGTCCTATTGTAGATCCAGGTAGCGACAACATATCCCCTTGTAGTGATCTGGCTCTGGCCTCCCGAGCTTCCCGGATACTCTGTGCTTCCGTAGCTTGTGCCATGATTTGCACCACAATTTCTTGTGAGGGGTTAGGTCCTAACATACTTAGTCTCCATCTTACATCCCTTTGGAACTCTGTTTCCTCTGTGTTTGCCATTTGCAGGTTGCTGGTTCGGTCGCTCTCCAGTAGTTCGGCTATAATCGTGGCTTTTGGCTTGTTGCTCGCCCCTAAGCCTCTAGCTTCCAGCAGTTCCTTAAGTGTCGTTCGTTTCAGCCGTTCGTATATATGCACCATTTACCACCTCTTTCAGTTCAGGATATCCATTCGGGAGAAAAATCCCACCGCTTGCCACCAGTGTAACGGATCCTATAGTCTCTATGAGAGAGATCCGTGCAGCTTCTCCCGAAATCCCAGTGACAATACCATCAAGAAGTGAAAATAGCTCCCCATTCCCCCACACGAGTCCAGACTTCATGATGGGATAAAATAAACTGTTTATTAAAAAGACACACACTCAATTTATACACACATGAGCCCATCCCCCTCCTCATCAAATTACTACACACAGGTCAGGGATTGAATGACCACACCAATGTGAGTTCATTAGCATTTCTAAGGAATGACGATCACAAGCAGCATTCTTAACAGATGTCAATGGCTCAATCAACCTGAGCCAATTAACTTACAGACGGCCGTACTCAAGCTCATGAAAGACAGAGGGTTGAACTGATGACATTAGTATCTGTACACATCTTAGCATAGCTTTAATTATTTAGTAGTTACAGACTTTATGGCAACTGGCCACAGGTCTCACAGAGCAACTTGGAGAGACATTGTTGAAAACTAACCCTCTCCCTTACAGGCAAAACTTAGATTTTGTCACACACTCGTCCCCCTCTCGGATGCGGACTAGGTTATAGGCCCCACGAAGATCCAATTTTGTGAACAGGGCAGCAGACCTGAGTCTCTGAAAAAGCTTGGGAACCAGAGGAAGGGGGTAGCGGTTTTTAATAGTGATCTTGTTTAGATCTCTGTAGTCAATGCAAGGTCGGAGAGAGTGATCTTTCTTTTCTACAAAGAAAATGCCTGCCCCTGCCGGGGAAGTGGATAGGCGGATGAACCCTTTTTTTAGGTTTTTGTCCACATAATCCTTCAGCATGTCCAGTTCCCATTCAGATAAGGGATAGATCCGGCCGAACGGAATCTCAGCCCCAGGCAGCAATTCGATGGGACAGTCATACGGACGATGAGGGGGCAAGGTCTCGGCACCCCGTTCACTAAACATGTCCAGAAAGTCGTGGTAGGCCTGGGGCACGACGGAGCGTAGGTCTGGCTCAGACTCAAGGCAGAGTAGGGCTTTGGAAGCATTGAGCGGCATGTGTAGGCAGGAGTTCCTGCAATATGATGACGGGAATTTGATGGCTCCTGTGGTCCAATCGATCTGCGGGTTGTGGGCCTGCAACCATGGTAAACCCAGGATAACGGGAAATAACGGAGATGCAATAACGTCTAGACTTATCTCTTTGAGGCCAGACGAGGAGACCATGAGAAGAGGAGGGGTTTCCTGGGTCACAGGTCCGGATTTAATGTGGGACCCGTCAGCCAGAAAGATGGTGAGGCCTTGGGTCTTAGGCTGGAGAGGTATGCCGTGTTGAGCAGCGAAGGTGCGATCAATAAAGCAGCTGCAGGCTCCTGAATCAATGATCACTGTAACCGGGATGGGACCTTCCAAGAGCTGCAATGACACAGGGAAAGGTAGGTGAGAGGTATTGGTAACAGATGCCACACAACTGGGTGACGGAACAGAAAGAACCTTAGGGTTTTGCAGGGCAGGAACGCACATAATAGCCAGCTTCTCCACAATAGAGACAGAGGTTACCCATTTGCCGACGACGCCTCTCTTCCGTGAACAGGGCTTGGTCGCATGATCCCGAGTTGCATGGGTTCGGGCATATCTGGAGTGGCACCAGTAGGAGCAGGACAGACAGGAACTGGTCCGGTTGGGGAAAAACGTGCTGGAGGAGTTACCCGTGGCAGCATCCAGGTTGGCGTTCTCGGAGCCGGCGATCTATCTGAATGACCTGGGAAATCAGACCTTCCAGGGTGTCAGGTATACCCACTAGTTCATCCTTCAGTCCTTTGGATAAGCCCAGGCGGAACTGGTAGCGCAGTGCCGCCTCGTTCCAGGAGGTATCGGAACTCAGGCAGCGGAAGTTAGTGACATAATCCTCGACGGGTCTGCGACCCTGCTAGAGAACATGAAGTGCAGCTTCTGCGGTGGAGGACCGCTGCGGGTCATCATAAAGTTGGGCCATGGCCGCAAAAAATGATGATAATGAGTCCAGATGGGGACTGTCCTCCTCTAGAAGCCGATGGGCCCAGGATTGAGGCTCGCCTAGGAGCACAGAAATGACAAACCCCACCTTGGTGACCTCCAGGGAAAAGGTTCGAGGCTGCAAGGAGAAGTACAACTGGCAGGCATTACGGAAGGCTTGGAATTTACCCCGGTCTCCGGAGAATTTTTCGGGGTTCGGAACACGGGGTTCCGGTGGCAGCATCACCACCATGGGACTAGGAGCAGATCATGCGGACGCTGCAGAGGTGGACGGAGCTGATAACACTGGAGGATTCCCCGGGAAAGTTGAGGAGTGTAATCGTCCTAGCTCTAGCTGTGTGTAACCATCCTGGAGGGTGTTCACGGCTTGCGACAGGGCTGCGAGGTGCTGGCATATTTCCTCCAACGGTGAGGCCTCTCTTGCAGGCTCCGACATGGCTGTTTTGTACTGGTGGTGGAAGCCTGTCGTGCAGAGAAGGCTTACCGTTGCCGGTGGGCGGAGCTTGGATGGAAACCCCTGAGGTGAGTAGCACAGGCTAGCCTGAGGTGCGGGGTCTAAGCAACCACCGGTCTTCACCAGAGCCTCTGATGGTGAGGATGGATTTGGCTGCAGGTGGATACCAGGTCGCGATCCCCAGGGTCGCCCCACCAGAGGGTAACCGGTCAAGGTCCGAAGATGGATGAGCCGACAAGGAGGATCCAGAAGAGTAGTCAAAAAGAGCCGGGGTCAGGACGGGCAGCAAACAAGCAAGGTCAAGGATGAGCCAAAGGTCAATAGGAATCAACAGGAAGCAGGTTCAGGAACACAGGAGAGCTGGAGACAAAACAGCAAAGTGCAAATGCACCAGCTGCCTTTAAATAGGCCTTCTTTGGCGCCAAAACGTCTGGGTCAACGTGTGCGAACGCATAATGTGCGTGGGGTCACGCGTGTTAGCGAATGCGCATGCAAATTGGCTAATGCGCATTAGCCAAGCGCTAATTCACGCATGCGCATTAGCCAATTAGCATTTTCTAACACCAGGTCATACACAAAGAACAAAAGACTGCTAGCAGAGATGCACCTTGGAGCACAAACATAAGGGAAATTATAGCAACCCAGCAGGTGATAGATATAGTCAGGTGTGTGACATCATCAATGTGTGACGCCCAGGCAGCAGGAAGTGAAAATGCAATCAGAGTCTATAAGAGGCAACAGTCTGCACATGTCCAAGATGACTGCCAATAGGAGGGCAAGTTAAGACCTTGACAGGTGGAAGCAATGGCATCCAAACTCAGCATCTCCTTGTGATTTGTGAGAGTAACCACAGGTAGTGGAGGGGTCTCCTGGGTCATCAATCTGAATTTAATGCGGGACCCATTTGCCAGGAATACAGAAAGTCCTTGTGTCTTGGGCCGGAGTGGGAGGTGCTGTTGTGCTGCAAAGGTCAAGTCAATGAAACCGCTACATGCTCCAGAATCAATTATTGCGGTAACTGGCACCGTACCTTCCGGAAGCTGGACTGAGATGGAAAGAGCTAGGTGAGTGGCATTAGCAGGAGGTGCTGGGTAACTGGAAGGGGAGATAGACAGACACTTACGCAGTTTTGCTGAGCATACATAATGGCCGGCTTCCCCACAGTACACACAGAGGTTATTTTGTCGCCGACGTAAACATTCTTCAAGGAAGGCCACATCAGTCTGAGCTGCATGGGCTCCAAAGTATCTGGTGTTAAGTTAACAGGAACATGGCTGGCTGGAATGGAACTGGTGGGAGCAACATGAGCAGGAGCTGGAATTTGGGTCATAATCCAGAGTGGACGGGGCTGCTGGGTAGATCTTTCTGCTCTGCGTTCACAGAGCCGACAGTGTATCTGGATGGTCAAAGAAATTTGGGCCTCCAACATATTCGGTACACCGACTTGAGCCAGTTCATCTTTTAGGCTCTTTGACAGACCAAGGCAAAACTGATGTCTTAGAGCTGCATCATTCCATTGAGTCTCTGTGATCCAGCGGGCTAAAGTCCATAACATAGTCCTCAACCGCTCTGCAGCCTTGCTGGAGCGCATGGAGAGCAGCCTCTGCGGTGGAGATTCACTGCGTGTTGTCGTACAACTGGGCCATGGTGTTGAAGAAGGACGACATGGAGTCTAACTGTACATTGCGTTCCTCAAGCAGTCAGTGAGCCCAGGACTGAGGTTAACCTTGGAGCAAGGAAATGATGAACCCCACTTTAGTGGCTTCCAGAGAGAAAGTGCAAGGTTGTAACGAGAAATACAGTTCACATGCGTTGCGGAACACTCTGAATTTGCTTTGGTCTCCCGAAAACCTTTCCTGCGTGGGAACCCTGGGTTCAGGAGGCAACATCATTATGTTCTTCCAGTTGGATGTAGCCATATTGCAGCAATTTGACGGCATGAGTGAGAGCTGCGAGGTGCTGGCAGATCTCGTCCATAGGAGAGGTCTCTCTTGCAGGCTCAGACATTGCTGTTTGATATTGTCACATACCTTGTGGTTGAGCCTGATGTGCAGGAGGAGGCCTCTCGTACAGCCCTGACTCGAGAACCACTGATGTTGAGACAGTGGTCGCAGGAGTGCGGTGGTCGGACAAGCCGGATTTGTACAAACGGGCAGATGCGGGTACAGACAGCAGGCAAGGGATAACCAGGATACAGGCAGAGGTTGGCAACACAGGATCAGGCAGATATCAGGAGGCAAAGCAAAGTCCAGAGTAAGCCAAAGTCAGGGCAGGTAGCGATCAAGTGAAGTCAGGTACAGGCTGGGTCAAATTCAGGAATCAACAGGTTCAGATGCAAGAATACAGCAACAGTGCAGCTGCTGCACTTATATAGGCCACTAGGCGCCAATGTAAATGGTTACCGTGTATTTCGAAGTAAACACTCCTTCTTCAGGGGTAAATCTGACTTTATAGTAATTTATCTATAGCAAACAACAATA
The DNA here is from genome assembly GCF_965119305.1 of Pelophylax lessonae. Taxonomy (NCBI): domain Eukaryota; kingdom Metazoa; phylum Chordata; class Amphibia; order Anura; family Ranidae; genus Pelophylax; species Pelophylax lessonae. The sequence continues at coordinate 62,445,854 of NC_138780.1, forward strand.
AATTTGTTATTAGTATATATTTAAGCATCAAACAAATTGTTGTATACAGAAAAAGGCAAATATATTCATTGATTTTTACTATTCTATACTTACATCAACTGTGTTTATGTGACGTTCATACTGTTTGCAAATAGGTTAAAAGCAACCGGACTGTGAGAGCCTGTATGGTGGGTCAAGGTGAAAGCGTACATCCATGTAGTATCCCAGTAAATCAACCGAGGTGCGTATTCCCCAGCCAGCAGGGGCCTGTTGGACAACTGAAGTCCAATGAGTATGGAGCCCTAATAAAAAGAAAATTGAATCCAGGAGGTCATATAAAAAACTAAACTAACGTGATGTGGCACCACTATCAGGTTTGCCGTTGAGAGCAAATCTTTTTCTTTTGAAATTAGAGACAAAGTTGTTAGGAATCAGAGCAGAAAGGAAGGATAAGGAAGGAAAAGGGGAGGGAGAAGGAGATTCCTAACAACCTTGTCCTTAATTTTAGGCGTTTATATATGTATCTCCTGAGGAAGCAAGCATTGTCTCGCGAAACGCGTAGAGAAATGTATCCTTTATACATTTACATCGTGGATTGTCAGTCATACCTTGATTTATGTAACTATGAAAACTCATGCATATATATATATATATATATATATACAGTCAGGTCCATAAATATTGGGACATTGACACAATTCTAATCTTTTTGGCTCTATACACCACCACAATGGATTTGAAATGAAGGAAGCAAGATGTGCTTTAACTGCAGACTTTCAGATTTAATTTGAGGGTATTTACATCCAAATCAAGTGAAAGGTGTAGGAATTACAACAGTTTGTATATGTGCCTGCCACTTTTTAAGGGACCAAAAGTAATGGGACAATTGTCTGCTCAGCTGTTCCATGGCCAGGTGTGTGTTATTCCCTCATTATCTTGATTTACAAGGAGCAGATAAAAGGTCCAGGGTTCATTTCAAGTGTGCTATTTGCATTTGGAATCTGTTGCTGTCAACTCTCAATATGAGATCCAAAGAGCTGTCACTATCCGTGAAACAAGCCATCATTAGGCTGAAAAAACAAACCCATCAGAGAGACAGCTAAAACATTAGGTGTGGCCAAATCAACTGTTTGGAACATCCTTAAAAAGAAAGAACGCACCGGTGAGCTCAGCAACACCAAAAGACCCGGAAGACCATGGAAAACAACTGTGGTGGATGACCGAAGAATCCTTTCCTTGGTGAAGAAAACACCCTTCACAACAGTTGGCCAGATGAAGAACACTCTCCAGGAGGTAGGTGTATGTGTGTCAAAGTCAACAATCAAGAGAAGACTTCACCTGAATGAATACAGAGGGTTCACCACAAGATGTAAACCATTGGTGAGCCTCAAAAACAGGAAGGCCAGATTAGAGTTTGCCAAACAACATCTAAAAAAGCCTTCACAGTTCCGGAAAAAACATCCTATGGACAGATGAGACCAAGATCAGACCAAGATCAACTTGTACCAGAGTGATGGGAAGAGAAGAGTATGGAGAAGGAAAGGAACTGCTCATGATCCAAAGCATACCACCTCATCAGTGAAGCATGGTGGTGGTAGTGTCATTGGGGTGTGGGCATGTATGGCTGCCAATGGAACTGGTTCTCTTGTATTTATTGATGATGTGACTGCTGACAAAAGCAGCAGGATGAATTCTGAAGTGTTTTGGGCAATATTATCTGCTCATATTCAGCCAAATGCTTCAGAACTCATTGGACAGCACTTCACAGTGCAGATTGATAATGATCCGGAGCTTACTGCGAAAGCAACCAAAGAGTTTTTTAAGGGAAAGAAGTGGAATTTTATGCAATGACCAAGTCAATCACCTGACCTGAATCCGATTGAGCATGCATTTCACTTGCTAAAGACAAAACTGAAGGGAAAATGCCCCAAGAACAAGCAGGAACTGAAGACAGTTGCAGTAGGGGCCTAGCAGAGCATCACCAGGGATGAAACCCAGCATCTGGTGATGTCTATGCATTCCAGACTTCAGGCTGTAATTGATTGCAAAGGATTTGCAACCAAGTATTAAAAAGTGAAAGTTTGATTTATGATTGTTAATCTGTCCCATTACTTTTGGTCCCTTAAAAAGTGGGAGGCACATATACAAACTGTTGTAATTCCTACACAGGTCACCTGTATTGGATGTAAATACCCTCAAATTAAAGCACATCTTGTTTGTTTCACTTCAAATCCATTGTGGTGGTGTATAGAGCCAAAAAGATTCGAATTGTGTCGATGTCCCAATATTTATGGACCTGACTGTATAACTATGTTTACCAGAAATATTTTTAATTATTTTAAAAGTGTTTAAATATTCAATACATTTTGTATATTTTATACCTTGTGGTTTGTGTCTCACAAAGTCCCTTGGGCATTCTTCTTCTTTGTATTGGCACATCCTATATTTATCCATTTGAGACAATCTAGTGGATGAGAGCGTTTTAGCCCTTTTATAGCTATTTGACCACACGTTGATACAGGGGTCAAAGTTATCTGGTAAGGAGCTACAGTGTGACTTAGAAATCTGTTGCACTATTCACTGTTTTGAGATTTAGGTTCACGGATTCCTTTTAGTACTTCGTATTTTCTGCTTTATATATCCAGAAGACCTAAGTCCCTTGTGCATTATTCTTCTTTGTATTTATACATATCAGGACTGAGACACCCTCATGCCCCACATACGCCAGCTCTCTTCTATGGGATGTGCCAACACATTTGCTCAAATAAGACTCTCTTGTAAAACCATTAAGATCAGTTTAAAAAAAAAAAAAAAACAAGAGCATTTATTCACATTTGAAAAAGAGCTGTCAGGCTTCACAGGCATGTAATGAAGTATGACATTCCTATGGTTTGCTGTGGGACCGGTCCAGCCGTCTACCAATCCAGCTTTTTGTGCATAATGACATTACCTTTGAAGGCCCCACCCTGCACATTTCATCATAGATTACATCATCTGGGGGATGGGTTAAGGCGAGTCATCACGCACTGTGCGTATATATATTTAGATAGAACTGCCGCTTAGCGGCTGTAAAACCTGTGCAATGCCATCACAGGACTAAGGAATAATTACACCCATAAATCCCACCGACACCCATAGGAAAAAAAATAAGACAAACGACAATTAAAGTGCCGTCTAATGTTAAAAACGAATACTACAAAGATGTACAGTATATAAACTAAATACCAAAAAGATTTTAATTAGAAAATATATTTAATTTTTTTTTTTTTTTAAAAAGACCCAATCCCTATAATAGGCCAATAATAGTAGTAATTACATTCTTGTTAACCAAGGTAAACAAAAAAGTGAAAAAAGGTTAAAAAAAACACAGAAACTTAATTTACAAAACCTGGTTCTTACACCAAAAACCTCAAAACCTCATTAACAAAAAAAGGGCATACAATAGCATAATATAATTCTTTTCTAAATAGACTTAAAGGGAAAGTATGAATCTAACTGTTAAACATAAACAAAACGGCACCCCCTGTGTTCAATATTTACCTGTGATTATCAGACAGCTGCTGCCATTAATTGTAGGTCATGCCCAAAATAGTATGTGTTTTTATATGTTGTCAGTTTATATGTCAGTTTTTCAGGCGGATCTGAACAGGTGCCCAATGCATCTCTATGGGACATCGGATGTCCTGATTGGCAAATCCAGACGGATGGAAACCCTATCTTCCATCCTTCTGGCGGATCGGATGAGAACGGACAGGCGGTCTGTTCTCATCCGATTCCCCCATAGAGAAGAGCGGGGATCTGACACCTCCGTCATCCGCCTGCTCAGCAGCACGTCTCTATCAATGGAATGGAGCCGTGTGAAAGGGGCCTAAATTGCAAAAAATAAAAACAAGAAAAAAACAATATAAATAAACAATATAAAATGCCTGGAGATAATAAAAATTCATGCAAGGCAAAAATCTTCTATTCTTTTTTTTTTTTTTTCACCACATGTGCATTAGTGATACATACTCTTCTTATTTTACAGTGCTCCACTTATATATTATGTTCCACCACCTAGTATAAGGGGGGGGGGGGCACTCACCAGATAGCTTTGGGCCACCAGGACCCTTACCACTTTGATGCCTAATCCTAAACTTGGTGTGCACTTGGCATCCAATTCCTTTGTACTTCTATCCAATGCCACCAGCAGGATAACCCCATAATGAGGAAACAATAACTCGATAATCGTGCAATACGTTTATTAAAAAGATAGATTATAAAAATATATATGCTGGTACACTAACATTTCCATGTGCCATGAAGCGGCACCCACTATGCAAAGCCTGGTTAGTATACAATCCTCAGTCGCTCGTCTCTTAGAGCCATTCCACATGAGCTGGACTTGATGTCAGTAAGGCCCCTTTCAACACCCTCTTTCCGATCAGGTCCGCCTGACAGGTTTTTCAGGCAGACCTAATTGGGTTCTCCATGCAGCCCTATGGAGCAGCGGATGTCAGCGGTGACATATCTGCTGACACCCGCTGCTATTCGATCTGATCCTGTCTGTGAAATCCAGACAGACGGAAACCCTATTTTCCATCCGTCTAGAGGATTGGATCAAATGAAAACGGACAGGCAGTCCGTGTTCATCCAGTCTCCCATAGGGGAGAGTGGGGATCTGACAGGTCTGTCTCTGCAAATAAGCGCGGACCTGTCATCCGCCTGCTCAGCGGGATCGGCGGATCGACACCAGCTGAGCAAAACGGAGTCGGCTGGGTGAAAAGCCCATGTGGAAGGACCCTTAGGGACCCCGAAGTTCCGCCACTAGTCAGACCTCAATGCATTTCACCAGAAGGCGTCATCAGGAAGACGACTTTGACCCAAGTTGTTTCCAAAAAGCAGCAGTCAATGCCAAGGGTTTTTTCCGTTGGAGCGTGATCACCTTCCTGGCATAAAAGAGCAACAGGCCAATTAACAACACGTAGACGGAATACTAGTATTGAGCCTATGCATCCTAGTGGGAGTCAACTAGGCCCTGTGAAGGATCTTGAATTGTATTTGTCTGTCCCTAAGAGAGAACAGCTGTTTAAATGGTGCATTCCAGTTGTCCGTCCAGTCTGCATTGTCCATTTCCAGTATGTCCAATTGCCACTTGCTCCTAAAGGTAGTTAAATCTGGTAATGCAGTCAATAGCAAATTATTATTATATAGGGGTTATATAGCGCCTACAGAAGGTGGCCGCCGATTTGCTGAGTTGCTGCTGCAATGCATTCCGGGAGTTGTAGTCCAAACGGTGCTCAAGTTCCTGGTGGCAGTGGGAGGAGAGAACTGAGCAGCAGGAAGCAGGAAATTACAACTCCCGGAGACAGAGTCTTGAGGCAGGCAGAGGCGTGGCACGTGGCGTGAGGGGACGGGTCGGGTCATGCATGTCACGGTGACCAGCTGGGGCTGGGCGCTGGATGGCTGCAGCAGTGAAACCTGAAGAAACCCTGTGAACAGCTTACTTTCATACAACTCCTGGAGTCTTTGGACTGGAAGCAGGTAGAGGCAGGGCATTCCAGCCTGCAAGGGGACGCACGTGACTGGCTCCGGCTGGGCGCTGGCTGCAACTTAAAGATGTCATCACCCCCCAGGAGGCTGTGCAAGGAGCTGCAATCAGCATCACTGAGGTGAGAGACCCTGACACCCCCCACCTGACTTCCACATACCACCCCCCCCACATACACCCCATTTACCCTGCCCCAGTGCCCTACCCACCCAGTAACCCTAAAATAGTAAATATCCTTAAATACTGTCTGGTTGTCTGCTGCTGGCCATTGCCTGTGGGTCCTGCTAGCCATGGCCTGTGGGTCCTGCTGGCCATGGCCTGTGGGTCCTGCTGGCAGTTGGCCATGGCTTGTGGGTCCTGCTGGCAGTTGGCCATGGCTTGTGGGTCCTGCTGGCAGTTGGCCATGGCCTGTGGGTCCTGCTGGCCATTGCCTGTTGGTCCTGCTGGGAGCTGGCCATGGTCTTTGGGTTCAACATTACCTGCCAGAAGTACCTGGCAGCAGTAACCACCAGCATTACCCACCAACACTACACGCCACTAGTACCCACCAAAGCTACCCGCCAGCAGTACCCACCAGCAGTAACCGCCAACATTACCCACCAGCAGTACCCACCATTAGTAACCGCCAGCAGTCTGCATAATAAGTAGAAAAGGTATGTGCATTAGCATGTGTAAATTGTTGCAATATGTTTTTTTAATAACTAGTTGTGTTTTGTCATAGTATGTCATGCCCTTGTTCATACATGTATGAATAAGGACATGACATTTTCTGGTTACCTAAGTCATATGTGCCAGGGGTGCAACTAGCCCCCAGCACATAACTCTAAATATCCCAGCATGTGCAGTGTTTCTGACTCCTACCACAATGACCACTTCAAATCACTGAAGTGGTCATGGGGGTTAGAGTGTTCCTTTAATATCTCTCAGGAGAAGTAAACCTCTGTATACTGATTCCATTTCATTTGATCATCCTCTAGTTGTGTTAAATTAGTGCGGGGGTGGGGGGGCGGGGGGGGCGCGGCGGCGCAGGAAGGACGTAGCAGCATTTTATAACTTATATACCGTAACTGTAGTATTTATTTTATATGCGGCCCAAGAAAATTTCTCTATACTCAATGTGGCCCAGAGAAGCCAAAAGGTTAGACATCCATGCTATAGACATTTTTTTTATTTTGGAGGAAGTCGGCCAGCGACTGCTGCACTGCATTCCGGGAGTTGTAGTCAAGACGGTGCTCAAGTTCCTGGTGGTGGTGGGTGGAGAGAACTGAGCAGCAGGAAACTATGATTCCCGGAGACGGAGTCTTGAGGCAGGTAGAGTCGGGGAGCATGGCGCGAGGGAACGGTTCATGCATGTCACGGTGACCAGCTGGGGCTGGGTGCTGGATGGCTGTAGCAGTGAAACCTGAAGAAACCCTGAGAACAGCTTACTTTTATACAACTCCCGGAGTCTTTGGACTGGAGGTAGGCAGAGGTAGGGCATGCCAGCCTGCAAGGGGACGCACGTGACTGGCTAAGGCTGGGCGCTGGCTGCAACTTAAAGATATCATCACCCCCCAGGAGGCCGTGCAAGGAGTTGCAATCGGCATCACTGAGGTGAGAGACCCTGACACCCCCACCTGACCCCCCACATCCCACCCCCCCCCCCTCATACACCCCATTTACCATGCCCCAGTGCCCTGCCCACCCAGTAACCTTAGAATAGGAAATAGCCTTTAATACTGTCTGGTTGTCTAGTGCTGGCCATGGCCTGTGGGTCCTGCTGGCAGTTGGCCATGGCCTGTTGGTCCTGCTGGCCATGGCCTGTTGGTCCTGCTGGGAGCTGGCCATGGCCTGTGGGTCCTGCTGGCCATTGCCTGTGGGTCCTGCTGGGAGCTGGCCATGGCCTGTGGGTCCTGCTGGGAGCTGGCTATGGCCTGTGGGTCCAGCATTACCCACCAGCAGTAACCGCTAGCATTACCCACCAACACTACCCACCAGCAGTAACTGCCAGCAGTAATTGCCAGCATTACCCACCAGCAGTAACCACCAGCAGTAACCGCCAGCTCTACCCGCCAGCAGTAACCCCCAGCATTACTCGCCAGCAGTACCCACCAGCAGTAACTGCCAGCAGTAACCGCACCAGCAGTACCCACCAGCAGTCTGCAAAATAAGTAGAAAAAGTATGTGCATTAGCGTGTGTAAATTGTTGCAATATGTTTTTTAATAACTAGTTGTGTTTTGTCATAATATGTCATGTCCTTGTTCATACATGTATGAATAAGGACATAATCCAAAAACATGTGTTAATTCTCTCAGAAGACAGTGAATAAGAAAGGTTCAACACATAAGCAGCGCTAAGAGACCCTGTTTAAAGAGTCCACATATGTGAATGAGTCAAAAAGTCCTCAGGAGAGTGAATCCACGGATGAAGATAAAAGGATAACTTCCACCACACCACGTGACCCCCCTAGGTGTTGCTCACTCACCAGAAATCTTTGTAATAGAGCCTTTAGATATCCACCGATCACACCAAATGCAGACCGCTCCACAATCGTTTAGGCACAAAATCTCCCCAATCTGAACACCTTATACCAAGAGATCCACATATTCCAGTACACCGGCAGTAAATGTAAGCAAGAAAGAGGCTCATAGGGCAGTATATCAACACTGTTTTATTATTAAAACACCCGCCCCATCCCTCAATCAATGCACTCACAGCAAACAAATTGATAAAAAGCTCTCAATATGATAGAACCATATGCTGATCGAGACCTCACCGCTCCGCTCCCGCTCCTCTGTTATGCTGGATCAGTCACAGACGTCAGCTCACAACGGTCAAGGATGTGGGGGTGCGACTCTTACAGCTCTGAATGATGTTGTTGGGGTGTCCGCGTGCTCACGCCCTTACCAGATATATTTAATATTTGACCAGCATAACAGAGGAGCGGGAGCGGAGCGGTGAGGTCTCGATCAGCATATGGTTCTAGCATATTGAGAGCTTTTTATCAATTTGTTTGCTGTGAGTGCATTGATTGAGGGATGGGGCGGGTGTTTTAATAATAAAACAGTGTTGATATACTGCCCTATGAGCCTCTTTCTTGCTTACATTTACTGCCGGTGTACTGGAGTATGTGGATCTCTTGGTATAAGGTGTTCAGATTGGGGAGATTCTGTGCCTAAATGATTGTGGAGCGGTCTGCATTTGGTGTGATCGGTGGATATCTAAAGGCTCTATTACAAAGATTTCTGGTGAGTGAGCAACACCTAGGGGGGTCACGTGGTGTGGTGGAAGTTATCCTTTTATCTTCATCCGTGGATTCACTCTCCTGAGGACTTTTTGACTCATTCACATGTGTGGACTCTTTAAACAGGGTCTCTTAGCGCTGCTTATGTGTTGAACCTTTCTTATTCACTGTCTTCTGAGAGAATTAACACATGTTTTTTGATTATGTTTGTATTTAAAGGCAGCAGCTATATGTCAAGTTAGCGTATATCTGGCATATTTATTTTGTTTTTTTCCTAGAGCGCGGGGTGATTGTGATAATATTTGTAGGTACTATTATTGTCTCAATCTTTGTTTAATATATGAATAAGGACATGTCGTTTTCTGGCTGCCTAAGTCATATGTGCTAGGGGTGCAATTAGGTGTAAATATCCCAGCATGTGCAGTTTTTCTGACTCCTACCACTACGACCACTTCAAATTACTGAAGTGGTCTTGGTGGTTAGAGTGTTCCTTTAATATCTTTCAGAAGAAGTAAATTCCATTTCATTTGATCATCCTATAGTTGTGTTAAATTAGTGTGGGGGGGGGGGGCGGCGGTGCTGGAAGGGCGCGTTGGCGTTTTATTATTTATATACCTTAACTATAGTATGTATTTTATATGCGGCCCGAGAAAATTTCTCTACACTCAATGTGGCCCAGAGAAGCCAAAAGGTTGGATACCCATGACATAAAGAATGCAGGGTTATGGAGTGCGCTGCATAAAGATTGCAGGGTTGCGAGGTGCACTACGTACGGAGTACAGAGTTGCGGGGTGTGCTGCATAAAGAGTGCAGGGTTGAGGGGTGCGCTATGTACGGAGTACAGGGTTGAGGGATGCTCTACGTACAGAGTGCAGGGTTTAAGGTAGCGCTACGTACGGAATGCAGGGTTGAGGAGTGCACTATGTACGGAGTGCAGGGTTGAGGGGTGTGCTACGTACGGGATGCAGGGTTGAGGGAAGAGAAGAGGGAGAGAGAAGGAGGGGGGAGAGAAGGGGGGAGGGGTCAGAAAATGGGGGTAGAAAGGGGGGGGGGCAGAGAAGGGGGGAGAGAAACCCCTAGCCCTGTCTGCAGCCCCTGTCTGTGGGAAGGTATGTGTGATACAGACAGTACAGCACCTTCCATGCCAGCAGTGGGCAGGTCCCATTCTCGTAGCTGGGTCAAGACAGGTCACAGAGATGCTCTTTCCAGGGGATTTGTTTGCCGACAGATGCAGCTGTCCCTGGCTGCCTGCACCTGCTGCCGTCCTCGTTCCCCAGTCCAATCAGCCTTTCCATCGGTCCTGAGGTCTTCAGAGTTCTTCTACCTCCAGCCTGGAGGGCTCCAGGGCAATCAGCCCTAGCCGCCTTTGCTGCTTTTCATCCCTGCCTCCTGGAGCCCGGTCCTGTCCCGCTCCCTGAACCTGCTGCCACCTGTCTCCATGCCCAGGGCAGCATTCGATTGGTCAGTCTGCCCTGGGCCACAGACTGCCGGTGGGGGGGAGGCGGAATCCGTAGACGCCGACAGGGAGCAGCAGGGAGAGGGAGAAGTGTTCAGCCAGCGTGCCCCTGCCAGGAAATGTATTGGAGCTTGAACAGCTAAGCGGTTGGGAGCTACTGAATGCCCGCATCCCCATAGCAGCACCACTGAGCGCCCCTGACTGAAGTGCGCTCTAGGCCGGCTTGGCGCCTAACTTGACTATAGGTCAAGTGTACTGTGCGTGCTGTTCCTTGATGGAGACGCACGCTGCCTGAGGGTGTCGGGGGCGCAGGCTGAGTAGAGGGCGCACAAATCTGCTAACACTGCCAATTGATTTTTGCACCCCTTGGCCTGCACCCCTGGCGGGCACCAGTCTCGCCAACCCCTTTGTACGCCCCTGCTGCTCCGCCTGATAGATGGTTTATGTTAATCAGAGACTGTCTGCCCAGTAAATAGTGATGGTACAGCTCCATTATAAGCAGAAAAAGATGGAAGCATTTTACGCTCAATACTTTCCTGTGGTGCTTCTCGTATTCACTGCCAGGCTGATTTTTCCAGATAGAAAAGACAAAAGAGAAAAGGGGGCGCACCAACCTAGTGCATCACCACTAAAACCATTTATTAAAATATTAAAAAGTATACAAAATACTCACAAGGCAGGTGTGATAATACACACATCAACATTGCATATACAATCTCCAAGGTATGTCACATGGGGCTGCTGTGGCTGGGCTGATGCATTTCAGGGGCGAACCCCCTTCCTCAGAGCCAGAAAAATTGCTGCTGGGCCACACTCCGAAAGGTCAAGGAATAAATGGGAGCTAGCCACACCCCCTCCCCCCCAATCCTTTCCATTTCCCCCCCTGCCCCATTCCCAGGGTTGGGGGGAGCAGGAAGGGGTGTGGCCAGCTCCCATTTATTCCTTGGCCTTTGGGAGTGTGGCCCAGCAGCAATTTTTCTGGCTCTGAGGAAGGGAGTTCGCCCCTGAAACGCGTCAGCCCAGCCACAGCAGCCCCATGCAACATTCTGCATGCCAATTTGCTACGTATGGGACCTTGGCTACCTTGGAGATTGTATATGCAATGTTGATGTGTGTATTATCACACCTATTTTGTATACTTTTTAATATTTTAATAAATGGTTTTAGTGGTGATGCACTAGGTCGGTGCGCCCCCTTTTCTCTTTTGTCTTTTCTCTCAGTTGGTTCTGGATACCCTTTATCCTGAGGGGGCAGCAAGACCATTGGCTTTTTTTCCACCTGAGTCTGAAGTGCACCTCTCTCCCCTCCGTCATATTCTACTTGAGCGCAGGAGATTTGCTTTACTACTTGATTTTTCCAGAGCTCAGAGATGAAATCATTCTGTACAATGTCTGCCTCGGTTCTAGCAGGACAAAATCCACACATACAGTCAGGTCCATAAATATTGGGACATCAACACAATTCTAATCTTTTTGGCTCTATACACCACCACAATGGATTTGAAATGAAACAAACAAGATGTGCTTTAACTGCAGACTTTTAGTTTTAATTTGAGGGTATTTACATCCAAATTAGGTGAACAGTGCAGGAATTACAACAGTTTGTATATGTGCCTCCCACTTTTTAAGGGACCAAAGTAATGGGACAGATTAACAATCATAAATCAAATTTTTGCTTTTTAATACTTGGTTGCAAATCCTTTGCAGTCAATTACAGCCTGAAGTCTGGAACGCATAGACATCACCAGATGCTGGGTTTTATCCCTGGTGATGCTCTGCCAGGCATCTACTGCAACTGTCTTCAGTTCCTGCTTGTTCTTGGGGCATTTTTCCTTCAGTTTTGTCTTCAGCAAGAGAAATGCATGCTCAATCAGATTCAGGTCAGGTGATTGACTTGGCCATTGCATAACATTCCACTTCTTTCCCTTAAAAAACTCTTTGGTTGCTTTCGCAGTAAGCTTCGGGTCATTGTCCATCTGCACTGTGAAGCGCCGTCCAATGAGTTCTGAAGCATTTGGCTGAATAGGAGCATAAAATATTGCCCAAAACACTTCAGAATTCATCCTGCGGCTTTTGTCAGCAGTCACATCATCAATAAATACAAGAGAACCAGTTCCATTGGCAGCCATACATGCCCACGCCATGACACTACCACCACCATGCTCCACTGATGAGGTGGTATGCTTTGGATCATGAGCAGTTCCTTTCCTTCTCCATACTCTTCTCTTCCCATCACTCTGGTACAAGTTGATCTTGGTCTCATCTGTCCATAGGATGTTGTTCCAGAACTGTGAAGGCTTTTTTTAGATGTTGTTTGGCAAACTCTTATCTGGCCTTCCTGTTTTTGAGGCTCACCAATGGTTTACATCTTGTGGTAAACCCTCTGTATTCACTCTGGTGAAGTCTTCTCTTGTTTGTTGACTTTGACACACATACACCTACCTCCTGGAGAGTGTCCTTGATCTGGCCAACTGTTGTGAAGGGTGTTTTCTTCACCAGGGAAAGAATTCTTCGGGCATCCACCACAGTTGTTTTCCGTGGTCTTCTGGGTCTTTTGGTGTTGCTGAGCTCACCGGTGCGTTCTTTCTTTTTAACCACTTGCCATATGACGTCGGCCCATTCAGGCAGGGCAGGCGCGCAATCGTGTGCCGCCCTTCACTGTCTGTGGCGGCGTGTCCCTGAGACACAGCACGTCACCGGCAGGGGGGAAACAGCCAATGGGCATAGCTGTTTCCCACGTGATCGGCTGTATTCCAATCACACAGCCAATCACAATAGGAAAGCCTGGAAGAAGACTGCGCGATCGGGAGCGCGCAGCGCGGTCATGTCGGTGGCGCTGTGTTCCCTAGGAACACAGCTAGTCACCGGCAGTAGTAAACAGTCACTGACAGTGGCTGTTTACTATGTGATCGGCTGTGAATCCATTCACAGCCGATCACAAATGTAAATACAGAGCAGTAACTCACTGTTACTAGCTCTTCTCCCCTCACACACCGTTTCCAGTGTGAGGAGAGCAGAGCCAGAAACAGTGAGTTACTGCTCTGTATACCTGTCAAAGTAAAAGCACACCAATAAATGTCCCCACACAGTCCTCAGCCCCCCCCCCCCCCAATTGCACCTGTCCCGAACAGTCACCTCATCAGTGCCCAGAAATTGCTACCCATAAGGCTACGTTCACATGTGAGCATAGCGATCGCGGGCAGAATCACCGCGATTCTGCCCGCGACCCAGAAATCATTGCAAATCGCGGGACGCCTGTGCGTTGCCCATAATTTGCAATGGCACCCCAAACGCTGTGCAATGTTGCCGCAATTTCTGCCTGCCGAATCGCGGTAACATTGCGCAAACAGGCGTCCCGCCATTTGCAATGATTTCCAGGTCGCAGGCAGAATCGCAGTGATTCTGCCCGCGATTGCTACGCTCACATTTGAACGTAGCCTAAAGTGTACCTGTCACCAGAGACTGCCATCAGTACCGCCGTGCACCATCGCCCATCACCTGTCACCCATCGGTGACCATCGCCCGTCACCTGTCACCCCATCAGTCATCGTCACTTGTCATCGTCACCTGTCACCCCATCAATCATCGTCACTTGTCACCCCATCAATCATCATCACTTGTCACCCCATCAATCATCGTCATTTGTCACCCCATCAGTGATCGTCATCTGTCACCCCATCAATCATCGTCACCTGGCTGTCACCCCATCAGTGATCGTTATCTGTCACCCCATCAATCATCGTCACCTGTCACCCCATCAGTGATCGTCATCTGTCACCCCATCAATCATCGTCACCTGTCACCCCATCAGTCATTGTCATTTGTCAACCCATCAGTCATCTGTCACCCTATCAGTGGCCGTCACCTGCCACCCATCAGTGATCATCCGCAGTCAACCGTCACCCATCGCACAGCCCATCAAGGCCAGCATGTCAAAAAGGATGTACAGCAGCGAGGAGGCCCTTCGTGTCCTTTCCATGACTGATGAGAGCACCGGGGAGCTCTCATCAGTATCCGAATCCGATTCGGAATTTGAAATCGCTAATAGTAGCGGATCGGAGATGGATTTCGACTATTCCTGTACACTTTCCTTTATAGAATGTATTTTGGGGTGCAATTTTTGCTATATACATGCAACCACTTACCAACCGCCTAACGACTATATACGTCGGCCATTAAAAGCTAAATAATGGGGTTATGGCAGCAGATAAAAGATATAAAACTTCTGCGCTAATGGTCTATCCAGTTGGAAAATTAGAAGGGAGGATATGTGTGCAAGATGTATGTGCAAATGCAAAAAAAGTGTATCATATAAGTGTGAACGTGATATATAAATATAGGCTGCAGCCTCGCTAGATAATAGTCCAAAGACTATAACTATGAATGAAAAAAGGAGGGATGGTGGCGCTGCCTATAAAAGGAAAACTTAAAATAAAGTGCAGCAATTAAATGCTAGTAATGAATCCTCAGTGTGCAAAGATATAAATTATAAAATGACTGATGCATATAGGTGATATTAAACCATGTGATAAAAATGTGGTAAATATCAAACGTAAATAGCAGCAGACAGTATTAGATATTATTAAATAGCAGCAAACAATTTTAAATATTATTAGTGCAATTCTTAAAGTGCTTATCAGAAAAAGTGCTCTAGTGCATGTAAAAAATCCCCAACTTTACCATATAATATGGTGTAGGGGTGAAATAAAGTGCCAACAACAAATAGCAATCAATATGCACACCAAAAAAGTCCAATATAAGCTAACAGTCTCTGTGTCACATGCAGTGACCAAATGCAGGTGTAAGATTCCAGATCAATATAGGTGACAACACTCTGATGGTGGTTTATAGGGAGTGACCCCGTGGTGGGCGGTGAGGTGCTGGGTGATCCTTCTGGTAGAAAAACACACTTACCAGAAACACCCACCCCACACAGGGGTATATAGAGGGTGTGTGTAATATATCCAACGACCCAACGCACTCGGTATCTCCACCTATTCCTGGGTAAGGGCGTCCTACAGGAAACCTGGGCGGTCCTAGTATAAGATATCCCTTAGGGTGTTGGTGGATCCTAATAGGCTCCTAGCAGCAGATAGGTCCGAGGTGCCCACCGGTATCACTCGAGGTTATATGCCAGGGAATAATCATAGACAAGGGACATAGTGTAATACCGTAGGATATTTATTCAAGCAAAAATGTAGAGAGGTACTCACATATTAGGAGAATCAAACAGGCATGTAATGAATATGGAGCGCTGTGCGGTCCAAGCCTCGATCTCAAGTGGTGAAAGCCGGAAATGACGCGACACGCTGTGTGATAAAATGTGGTAAATATCAAACGTAAATAGCAGCAGACAGTATTAGATATTATCAAATAGCAGCAAACAATTTTAAATATTATTAGTGCAATTCTTAAAGTGCTTATCAGAAAAAGTGCTCTAGTGCATGTAAAAAATCCCCAACTTTACCATATTCACCCCTACACCATATTATATGGTAAAGTTGGGGATTTTTTACATGCACTAGAGCACTTTTTCTGATAAGCACTTTAAGAATTGCACTAATAATATTTAAAATTGTTTGCTGCTATTTAATAATATCTAATACTGTCTGCTGCTATTTACGTTTGATATTTACCACATTTTATCACACGGTTTAAAATCACCTATACGCATCAGTCATTTTATAACTTATATCTTTGCACACTGAGGATTCATTACTAGCATTTAATTGCTGCACTTTATTTTAAGTTTTCCATTTATAGGCAGCGCCACCATCCCTCCTTTTTTCATATGGCAGCAGATAGCTGCCATAACCCCGGTATTTTTTTAAACGGCGGGCGGTCGGCTTTCAGATAAGGGTGGTCCCAGTGGCAGATTCGCCGCAGAATTACCCTTACGGTGCAGGGGAAGAGGTGCCCTCCCCCTCCCGCCGCGTCCCAGACGTTTTCCCAGCTTACCAGACCCGGGAGACAGGAGGACAGGAAGAGACAGGAAGACGAGTGAGGGCAAGATGGCCCTCACTCGACTCTATGGTCTTGCAGGACTGGAGCTACGTCAAAAGTCGATGCCTAGCAACCTGTTTAAAGGGCCGCTTTTTTTTTTTTCTTTTTTAGTGTAGTTGTGAGGTGTGAGGTCTTTTTGACCCCAGATCTCACAATAAAAAGGACCTGTCATGCCTATTTCTATTACAAGGGATGTTTACATTCCTTGTAATAGGAATAAAAAGGATCAACACATTTTTTTTTTAAACTGTGTAAAAATAAAAAATTAATAAATAAATAAAATAAATAGGAAAAAAAAAATTAAAGTGCCCTGTCCCCATTAGCTCGCGCACAGAAGCAAACGCATACGCAAGTCCCGCCCACATATGTAAACGGTGTTCAAAAAAAAACATGTGAGGTATTGCCGTGATCGTTGGAGCAAGAGCAATAATTTGAGTCCTAGACCTCCTCTGTAACTCTAAGCTGGTAACCTGTAGAAATTTTTAAAATGTTGCCTATGGGGATTTTTTAGTACCAATGTTTGGCGCCATTCTGTGTGCGTGCGCAATTTTGAAGCATGACATGTTGGGTATCTAATTACTCAGCGTAACATTATCTTTCACATTATGGAAAAAAATTGGGCTAAATTTACTGTTTTCTAATTTTTTATTAAAAAAAGTGATTTTTTTTCAAAAAAATTGCATTTGGAAGACTGCTGCGCAAATATGGTGTGATAAAAAATATTGCAACAATCTCCATTTTATTCTCTAGGGTCTCTGCTAAAAAAAAATACATATAATGTTTGGGGGTTCTAAGTAGTTTTCTAGCAAAAAAAATGATTTTAGCTTGTAAACACCAAGTGTCAAAAATAGGCCCAGTCTTAAAGTGGATAAATGGACAACTTTGTGTAAAGTGCTACTTGGTTGTTGGGCCTCTGCTTTTTCAGCTAGGCTGTGTAAAAGTGTTACACGTGAGGTATTGCTATACTCAGGAGGAATAGCAGAATGTATTTTGGGGTGCAATTTTTGCTATGTACATGCTATGTGTTAGAAATATTGCATAAATGGACAACTTTGTGTAAAAAAAAATGCGTTTTCATTTTCTTTCCACATTTTCCAAAAACTTGTGGAAAAAAATGACACGTTCAAAAGACTCATTATGCCTCAAAAATTATATGTTGGGCTGTTTGCTTTCCAAAATGGGGTCATTTTATGGGGGTTTCCATTGTCCTGGTGCTCCAGGGCCTTCAAAAGTGTGATAGGTTGTCAGGAAATTATATGTGTAATTTATGCTCCTAGAATGCCGGACGGTGCTACTTGGATGTTAGGCCTCTGTATGTGGCCAGGCTGTGAAAAAGTCTCACACATGTGGTATTGACATATTCAGGAGGAGTAGCAGAATGTATTTTGGGGTGCAATTTTTGCTATGTACATGCTATGTGTTGGAAATATTTCATAAATGGACAACTTTGAGTAAAAAAAAATGCATTTTCATTTTCTTTCCACAGTTTCCAAAAACTTGTGGAAAAAAATGACACGTTCAAAAGACTCATTATGCCTCAAAAATTATACATTGTCAGTGTTTTCTGTGTGGTGTCACCCCCTGGTATTGTCAGTGTTAACTGTGTGGTGTCACCCCCCGATATTGTCAGTGTTTTCTGTGTGGTGTCACCCCCCTGGTATTGTCAGTCAGTGTTACCTGTGTGGTGTCAGCCTGGCAGTGTTATCTGTGTTGCGTAAACCAGGGCTCCCTCCCGCTTTCTTGCTGTCCTGTCCTGGCTAGCTTTGTAGCGCTGTCCTGTGACTGTCCTCTCTGAATCAGTCCATCCGTCCTCACTCCTCAGCGTCCTGTGTAGCAGACTGTTACTTGTGTGGTGTCACCACTGTATTGTCACTGTTACCCGTGTGGTGTCAATCTGGATGCAGAGAGCTGGATTCACCTTCACACTCCCCCCCCCGGCTCATGTCCTGGCCTGTACAGGATGGAGGAGATATTGGCACACTCTTTAGTTAATAATTATCCCGGTTAGCAGAACTGCCGGCGTCTCCTCACTGGCTACAGACATCTGTGTCTTCTATCTTCCTGTGTGCCCTGCAGATGAGATGATGTCTGCATGAGGAGAGACTCAAAGAGACGCCCAAGCACCGCCCCTATGACGTTCTGGACCAATCACAGGACGGCAATCGCACAGTGGGAGTGTTCAGGGCGCAATGCTCTGCGCCCCAAGGACACTCTAGAAGGAGCCAATTAACTTCAAAGAAAGAGACAGATGATGCCAAATTCCTCACCCTCTCCATAGCCAGCAATGTGTCCGGCGCCCCGCTCCCATTAAAGGTACACATTTCTTTTTTTTTTTATGCTGATGTTATGGATGTGACTAGCTTTTGGGGGGGCGGTGCCCCTGCGCCCCCTATTGACCAGCCGCCACTGGCCAGCAATCTGAACACAAAAAACTGTATGTGTGTACCAGCTTAAATGATAAATTTACATTTTAGAACATGTTACATGTTACACTAATATTCAGGGTGTAACATGTTCAAGTTGCCCCCCTCTCCTCAGCACCCCCACCCTCAGTGTAACAGCAGGCAGAGCCTCTTCTTCTCCCACCTGTTGTCACATTTTGAAAACAGCATGGCTGTGCAAGGCTCCACCCATACAGCCACATCATTAACCACTTCAGCCCCGGATGGTTTTACACCCTTCCTGACCAGGCCCTATTTTGCAAAACGGCACTGTGTTACTTTAACGGACAATTGCGCAGTGATGCGACGCTGTACACAAACAAAATTTACGTCCTTTTTGCCCACAATTAGAGCTTTCTTTTGGTGGTATTTGATCACCTGTGCAATTTTTATTTTTTGCACTATAAAACAAAAAAAGAGCAACAATTGTGGAAAAAAAACAATATTTTTCACATTCTGCTATAGGACATTCCCAAAAAAAAATAATTTTTTTTTTTTTTTTTAACATTTTAGGCCAATTTGTTGAGTGCTACATATTTTTGGTAAACAAAATCGCAATAAGCGTATTTTGATTGGTTTGCGCAAAAGCTTTTCTCGTCTACTAACTATGGGAAAGATTTATGTAATTTTTATTGTTTTTATTTTTTTTTTTTACTAGCAATGGCGGCGATCTGCGATTTTTAACGGGACTGCAACATTGTGGCGGACAGATCGGAACCCTAACTGACATTTTTGACACTTTTGGGGGTACCAGTGACATTACTACAGTAATCAGTGCTAAAAATATGCACTGTTACTGTGATAATGCCATTGGCAGGGAAGGGGTTAACCCTTAATGTATGCCTATATGCTTACAAACTGTGTGTGTGTGGGGGGGGGGGGGGGTTCTGTGACAGGCACAGACAGATCGTAGTTTCAGCTTAGCTGAAACTGCTGACCTGTCCCTGCCTGTCTCACAGAAGATCCGCCTGCTTTGTTAACATAAGCAGGTGGGTCTTCTCTCAGTTTCCCAGATGATCGCGGGAGGAAGGCGGCAATCGGTGCCTCTCCTCCCACTGTGTCTAAACACAGCGGGAGCGCGGCCGAAACCACATGCACTCCAGTCACGTGGTACTACGTGACTGGACGCAGGGGAGCCGCTCTGCCTCAGTAATATTACTGTGGGCAGTCGGTAAGCGGTTAATTCACAGGAATCTGTGACTGTATAAATCCTGTCCCCCACTGCGGCAGACAGTGTTGTAGTTTAAATGAACTGCGAGCACACTGATCAGCACTCCCATATTTCATTCACACTGCCTACAGCTCTTCAATGACAGCCTGTACAGAGGTATGGGCACAGAGCTTTAGGCAATGTGTGCAGGAGCCTGCCATTGCACATACAGCCTGTTGAACATGGGTGCAATACTTTGTAGGCTACTGTTTTAAAAAATAATAAATGCAAATTTTTTACTGGCAAAAATGTGTGCATATATTATTTTTTATTTAAAGGTGAACCTAGCCTTTTGGTATTTATACCTTAATCCTCTGCCCCTAGACTAAATGAGCATTTAACCCATGAAGTTCAGGGGCCATACTGCAAGGGTGGATTTTTTTTTATTTTCCTGGGATTTAAACCTTTAATATGTATAAAAATGTCAGAGAACACACTTGGATCAGGCATGAACATACATGGGCGGCTTTATGTATATATATATGAGTGTGTATGTGTATACTGTATGTGTAAAATGCCTCATAGGGGGGATACTGCAGTGCACTATGGTGTATATATTCCCTACCACTGCACCATGTAGTTTACACACTCATGACTCCTGCTCATTGTATAATACATAAACCATAACCCTACACCCTACTTTATCCGCTCCTGACTGCTGCACTCTGTACATTATTTTTGCTCCTTACCCTTGCACTTTCTAATTTTGACCTCTGCACACTTAAGTAGGTTTAATTATTAGGTGTGGGTAAGATGATTGGTCATGCATAAAACGGGGTGGGGGGGTGCACCTTGCCATGTTTGCCCTGGGAGCTGGATGACCTGGTCCCGCCACTGTGTGAGTCCAGGATATTTCAGACATGGTAACCAGGGGCTACCAGCTAGAGTATAATTCCTCTCCCTGTGCTTCATTCTGTCAAAGCTCCAACAAGACTGGCAGATCTATTACACTGCTCTGGAGCAGTTCCTCTCTTAAAGGGTGGTGGCTCTGTTTCCAGAAGAGGAAAACTTTCAGGGTTTTTACTCAAACCAATTTGCAGTCCCAAAGCTCAAATGCACCATTTGCCCCATTTTATATCTGAAAGATCCCAACACCTTCCCTCAGGTTCAGAAGTCCTGTATGGAATCTTCCAGGTTGGACTTTGTCTTTCTACAGCAGGTGAATTTTCTGACTTCTGTAAACATCAAGGGTGCTTAATTGCATAATTCTATCTTCCCAGTGCACCAATATTCCCTGCTTTCCGTGCTAGGCACACAGCATTACTAATTTATTGCCCTTTTCTTTAGTCTATATAGAGCATTCTGTAGTTGAGTCTTAAAAAATGTGCTAGCACTGTCCTTGCCCTGCTTGGTCCTCAGGGCATCTCTTGGATGACCAGTAGCGCCCTCTATCAGTACCGGGAACACACTTTGATTAAATCAAAGACAGACAGATAGGTTCAAAGTGTGTTCAATCTTTATGGTAGCGTTTGGGGTTTATATGCAAAATTAAACATAAGGGAGGATGAGGGTCCTCAACCAGAGTATTACAGTGCCACCTTCCATAATAACCAATCAAAGCATGACAGATAACATCACCTCCCATCATTACATATATCATAAGATGTTCAAAACTTGTGATAATCAAAGTTCAGCATGAATATTCTGATCAGCATTAGAGACGTTAATTATTATCTTATCAATAAACAGTCATCAGGAGTAGGGTTATCATGACCTCAGCTTAGAGCAGCGTAAAGCAAACACTAGCCAGTGTTGACTTTTTAAGCTTGTGGTATCAGAAAAAATATTCTGCTTGATATTACAGAGAAAATGGGATAATAAGAAAATAGTTTAACTCTTTTACTCCCACAATCCCCTCTTAAATCACAACGTGATTTTCCTCAAAGACCCATAGCTATGTCTCCTGCTAATAAGGAAGATAGAAAATGTATATACTGCATAAAGGAGGAGGAGAAAAAGTAAACACATTAATATCAATGTGCCAACTTTCTTGAACCATAAGAAAATTTCTCCAAAAAAATCACCAAACCCAGCTAAGCCTTTAAAAGGATTCAACCCTTCTTCAGCTATATTCCTGGCCCTATCTTGGAGGATAGTGACCTCTTTCATATGTTTACAAATTATGTCATAATAATCAGGAACCTCAAAACTAGTATTGTATATCCATGTACAGCATTCATATTCCTTTGTCATTTCACACAAGCCTGTTAGGGCAGCACTCATGGATTCTATAGCTAAATTCCTGATCTCTAGCTGTTTCCTAATTGCCCATTGTTCCACACTCAAGTGTTTAATATCTACTGAGTTCTTTTCCATTACTTCATCTAGGATACTTGAATAGTTATTCAATCTAGTCATTACTTCTATTCCCCAACCTGTCCATGATGGGAACCAGGCCCAAAGTTTATCCTGAACAACACCCGCTTTTCCTTGTGTCTAAATGGATGCCTAGGATGGGGCCTTGCTTCTAGGAGATGTTGGTATTCCTCTCCTGTCCCCCCAGGACCCCCATTATAGGTATTAAGTAAGCTAAATAACACCACCCTTGGGCTCTTAGGGGTATCCAGGGATAACTGGTCTTCCCATAACAGATTTAAGTGCTATTCCTAAGTGAGATAGGCTGAACACCCAGGAGCCTTTGTGCTGAGCTGGAGTATTGTGCAAGGGCCAGGAGAGCAATGACTTTACTCAAAGTAGGGTTTTTATTCTCAACCATGAGATGGAACAAAGTTCTGTTTAGTACTGCATCCTTGGTGCTGTATGCAGACGACAAATCTGGGCTGAGGGAGACATATAACTTTGATTCACTACACACTCCTCTACCTTTACTAGAGATGTTTCCTAGCCTGAAACACCAGTCTGGAGGGTGAGCCTTACTGACTACATGAAAGGATACAGTGCCATTATCATACACAGCGGAGATGTTAGTCAAAAACATTGGAGGGGTCCCATTAAGGAAGGGGAAGATATTCAAAGGGGAGGCTATCAAGGGAATCCTAGCAGTACCGGGGTGCAATTTACTACAGATCCAACATTTATCATATCCTGATCTTTGTGCATACATATACTTAAGCTTGAGCAACAACATTTTCCCATTAAATGTTTCAACATTATTCTAAGCAATTTCTCTTTTCCTCCTATTGTCAATGCTGGATAACCCGCAAACGGGGCTGATCATGCCCAAGTCATCTGGTTGTATATACAGTTAGTAATGAACCACGTGGGCAAGAACACTATCATCACTATGAGAAGCAGTCGGCAAAGTGTCTTCCACAGAATTCTGCGGCAATAGTATCGAGGACATCTTCTTCAGAGTCTGCACCCCCTACTTCACTCACTCTTCGTGGTTTTAAAACACCTGCTTTTCCTCCTTTACCTGTGTCTTGCTTCTCAGGCCTAAGGGGAATCTTCTTCACCCTACTTGCGTCAATCCAAGTCTTAGCTTGTTCCATCAATACAGCGGTCCGGGTCTCTGAAAACACTGTGGTTGGTTGTCCAAAGGGGTATTCTTGCTTCTTGTTCCGATTCAGCTGCCTAATGGCCACCACATCTCCCAGTGCCAGGGAGTGGGTTGGCTCCTGTGAAGGCAAAGGAAAAGTGTGAGCCACATTGCCATATATACTGTTTAATTTTTCAATCAGATTTTTACAATACTCTTCCTGTATTTGATCCAGATCCCCTCTTTCTATCATGAGAGGTTTCTTAGTCCAGGCAGTAGAAAAATTGTCTACCCATTAAGATTTCCAACGAGGAAAGACCAGTGACCTTGGAGGGAGTCATTCTGATCTCAGCCAGAATGGCAGGCAATTAATTCTTCCACTTATGGTAAGTGCCTCCTGTAGCCTTCCTAAGTTTGTCTTTTATGGTCCTGTTCATCCTCTCCACTATCCCTGAACTGTGGGGATTATATGGGATGTAAAACTTCAATTCAATCTGAAGTAGCTTCACAAGCTCCTGACAGAACTTAGATGTGAATGCTGGCTCATTATCAGAATTTATCTGGACCGGGCATCCCCAGCTTGGGATCACTTCCTGAGTTAAGAGCTTAACTACAGTTCTAGCATCTTCTTTTGTTGTCACAAAGCACTCTACCCAGCGAGAAAACATGTCCCCGATTACAAGTAGGTACTCCTGTCTTTTACCTACCCTGGGCATGTGGGTGAAATCAATCTGTAGATGTGTGAAAGGTAAGGTAGGATATTGCAGATGATCATGTGAGGGTTTATTGGGAATGTTAGGATTGTTCCTTGTGCATTCAATGCATCAGGCTACAGAGTGAGGGAAGGTGCAATATGTAAACATTTTTGGCTGTCAGTTCTGCAGTGACCTTCCATCCCCTGTGTCCCACTCCATAGTACTGTGAAATGAACAGGGACGCACTTCCTTGCGGAATACCAGGTCTCCCCTCTTTGGAGATGAGCTCTGTATTAGGGTCCAGCTTCAAACCTCGTGAAGCCCAAAAGTCCATGTCCTCTCGGGTTGTAAAGGCCTTGAGAGCCTGAAGTATCTGGTCCCAGGATAGGGAAGGGGACACTAAGGGAGGGAGTTGTGCAAGAGCCTGAATAGCACTGCTAAGGCATTCCCTTTAGCAAATGGATCTGCGCCATGAGTGTGTGCTCTACAATGAATGATAGCTACTCTTAGTGGTAAGTGAATGGATGACAACAAGTCATCAACCAAGGATGAGTGAGATATGGCCTTCTTGTCTGCTGCGACAAAGCATCTCCTTTTCCATATTATTACGTAGTGTAACGCTTCTGCGTTTCTTATATGGTGTGGATTTTCAGCTGCAGAAATAGTTCCACGTCAGTAGCCATGTAAGAGATATGCTGAGATACCATTCCCAACCTCAATGACTCATCATGTGTGGAAGGTCTTATTTCAGCCAGTAAATACACACAATTAGCAAGCTGGTTCCTAGAATGACTTTATGTATGTGGTAACACAATGATGAAGATTGAGGGATAGGTTGAGTGGAGGTGGTAGGTGATAGACACTTGAAGGTGAGACAGTAGCAGATGGATGCAGGAAGGTTTAGCAATGTTGTATGGTAGCAGATGACAGAATAGCAGGTGGACATACAAAAGAGATCAACCCAGTGCAGAAAAGTAGCAGTAGTCTCAAGAGCTAGCAATCTAGTTATGCAGATGTGATAAACAGTCTTTACTATGCAGAGCTAGATAGTGTAAGCTTAGTATAAGTTTATAGAGAATTCCCCTGCGGGGTACTTAGCACTATTAGCAATACACCCGAAGGGTGGTTCAGGAGAGGCGGATGATCCAGTAGCGGGATACAGGGATCAGCGCGGCGAGGTTCCGTCTGCGAGGTAAGCTTGCAAGCATGGAAGCTTCAAGCAAGGTTAGTATCCAGGTAAGGGTGTTTGAAAGAACACATGTGAGTGAGAACCGACGCCTTAAATAGCCATCTAGTCCGGCGCTGAGTGATGACAGCTCCAGTCTTAAAGGTGTATGCGCACCTTTCCAAAAGTAAATGGTGGGGCATATACACTTGTGGAAAGTGTAATTTAGGGTACCAAAGGTACCGGAACATTACAATACCCCCCCCTTAAGGCCTGCTCCTGAAGGCCTCTGGAGCTGGTTTGTCTGGGTATCTCGCATGAAAATTGCGGATTAATCTAGGGGCATGTATGTCAGAGGTGTTTAGCCAGGTGTCGTCTTGGGGCCCATAGTTCTTCCATCTAACCAAGTACTGAAGTCTTCTTCTGTAGATACGAGAATCCAGAATCTCTTTTATCTCGTATTCTTCTCCACCTTCAACTTGTACAGGAGGGGGGAGGTGGAATATTAGGCCTTATTCCTTGGTCCGGAACATGGGGTTTTAGTAGCGACACATGGAAAATGGGATGGATTTTTAGGTCCATTGGCAATGTAAGCTGCACTGCAGCTTTTCCAATAAGTTTCTTGATTGGGAAAGGTCCCAAGAACAGAGGTCCAAGCTTTTTGCTAGGGATCTTCAGTCTCAAGTTTTTTGTTGAGAGCCAAACGAGATCCCCGATAGTATACTGTGGAGAAGGTCTTCTACGAAGATCATAGTACTTCTTTTGTTGACTGTGAGCGTGTGCAATGGTAGTATTTAGTAAACCCAGAGAATCCTTTATTTGGGTAAGATAGTCTGAGGCTACTGGGTTATTTGAAGGAAGGATGCGTGGAGGGAGAATAGAGGGATGGAACCCATAGTTCAAGTAGAACGGACTCTGCTTGGTTGTACTGTGAGTTGCGTTGTTGTAGGCAAATTCTGCCAGGGGGAGAAGATCCAACCAATCATCCTGTTGGTAAGAAGTGTAACAACGTAAATACTGCTCGTTGCATTGGTTGACTCTTTCAGTCTGTCCGTTGGTCTGCGGATGGTAAGGAGAAGTGAGCTTCCGCTCAATCCGTAGTATGTGACATAGTTCTTGCCAGAATTTAGAAATAAATTGGGATCCACGGTCAGACAGAAGAGTTTTTGGGATACCATGTAATCTGAAGACATGTTTCATCAGGAGTTCTGCCGTTTGTTTGGACGAAGGTAGTCTGCGAATAGCAATGAAATGTGCCATCTTTGTCAGATGGTCCACTGACACCAAGATGGTATTAAATCCTTTGGAAGGAGGCAATTCTACGATGAAGTCCAATGACAAAACCTCCCATGGAGTTTGGGGTATTGGTAGACTGCATAGTAGACCGGATGGTCTCGTAGTGTCAATTTTGGACCTGGCACAGACATTGCATGAAGAGACGAATTTTTGTATAGTTGTTTTCATGTCAGGCCACCAGAATTGTCGAGAAATCAAATTGAAAGTCTTTGTCATACCCATATGTCCTGCCATAGGCACATCATGCGATAATTCCAAGATCTTGGTGCGTAGGGTAGGTGGTATGTAAAGTTTGTCGTTGTAGTAGAGGAAGCCTTCTGCATCAGTATTTAGTTGTGGTGGGGGTGAATCCAAACTTATACCATGCAGAACCTCTTCCTTTAAGGAACGGACAACTCCAATAATGCGTTTGTGAGGTATTATAGGAACGGAAGGAATTTCAAAGTAGTTTTCTTCAGTTAGTCGTGATAGTGCATCCGGCTTTTTGTTCTTATCTGCAGGTGTGTAGGTCACTAGGAAGTTAAACCTTAGAAAGAATAGTGACCATCGTACCTGTCGATGCGAGAGAGTTTTGCTAGTCTGAAGATATTGGAGGTTTTTATGGTCCATGTATATAATTATTGGTAATTGGGTGCCTTCGAGTAAATGTCGCCAATTCTCCAGAGCCAATTTTATAGCAAGCAGTTCCTTTTCACCCACGGGGTAATTTATCTCGGGACTGCTCAGGGATTTAGAAAAAAAAGCGACTGGATGAAGTGGTGAAGTGTGGGTAGGTCGTTGGGAGAGTATTGCTCCTACTGCCATGTTTGACGCATCTACCTCCAGAATGTATTGGAGGGATGGGTCTGGATGGCGTAATATGGGAGCGGAAGTAAACCTTGTCTTTAACAAGTGGAAAGCCTTTTTATTCTAGGCCATGTATCCACAGACAGCAGCTATCTGGGTCATGAAGTATCAAATTTAGGGTGTGTCCCTATCCTTAATTGCTAATTGAGTGAGAGGACTGGGAAACAAGGATTTCGGGCACAAATGTTTTTTTAAAAAACAAATTATTTTATTCAAAACATATTAAAAACCAAAGAAAAATACAGGCATATAATTGTGTGTTAAGGACCAAACCAGACCCATAGATGGTCTATACTGTGGTGTACCTTAATACATACAGTTTAGAACAATGGTTTACATACATCTTAAAGTACAGAACAATTAGTAGTCATATCATTCTCAGGACTATTCACTCACGATCAGACAAAAACCACCGGCGGACACCAAAATAGACAAGGTGTCGGTCCGTGGGATCAACTGAGAGTGTGAATTAACTTCCACCATATAATATTTGACCTTTGCTCGACATGTTTCGCTTTCTTAGGAGAAAAGCTTCATCTGGAGCATATCATTTCGTTTGTCTGTACAGTAATAGTCAGGCATAAATCTCAATTCCGTAGGGGAGTTTTTTAACGAAGAGGACTGTTGTGCGTTTGTGGAAAGCACCGTATTTTGGCACCTATATGAGCATGTAGTAGTGAAGGTAATCACTCCATATTTACTGGAGAGGACGGGAGCCTAATGCATGTAGCGTGTCCCTTATGGTTGTCTAACCGTCCGTGCCGCGCTATTCCAAACTTGCACACAGTCCTCGCCGGATGGGGTAATGCCGCCATGACGGCATTACCCCATCCGGCGAGGACTGTGTGCAAGTTTGGAATAGCGCGGCACGGACGGTTAGACAACCATAAGGGACACGCTACATGCATTAGGCTCCCGTCCTCTCCAGTAAATATGGAGTGATTACCTTCACTACTACATGCTCATATAGGTGCCAAAATACGGTGCTTTCCACAAACGCACAACAGTCCTCTTCGTTAAAAAACTCCCCTACGGAATTGAGATTTATGCCTGACTATTACTGTACAGACAAACGAAATGATATGCTCCAGATGAAGCTTTTCTCCTAAGAAAGCGAAACATGTCGAGCAAAGGTCAAATATTATATGGTGGAAGTTAATTCACACTCCCAGTTGATCCCACGGACCGACACCTTGTCTATTTTGGTGTCCGCCGGTGGTTTTTGTCTGATCGTGAGTGAATAGTCCTGAGAATGATATGACTACTAATTGTTCTGTACTTTAAGATGTATGTAAACCATTGTTCTAAACTGTATGTATTAAGGTACACCACAGTATAGACCATCTATGGGTCTGGTTTGGTCCCTAACACACAATTATATGCCTGTATTTTTCTTTGGTTTTTAATATGTTTTGAATAAAATAATTTGTTTTTTAAAAAAACATTTGTGCCCGAAATCCTTGTTTCCCAGTCCTCTCACTCAAGTGGAAAGCCTTATTTGCTTCTTCTGACCATTTAAATTGTATTTTTATGCTAGTGAGCTGTGTGAGGGGTCTCACAATAGCAGAAAAGTTTTTTATGAACTTCCTGTAGAAATTTGAAAATCCCAGGAATCGCTGTAGCTCCTTGCGTGTAGTTGGTGTAGGCCAATCCTGAATGCAGGATATTTTACTCATGTCCATCTCGATTCCTGTTTTGGATATGATGTAGCCTAGAAAGAGTACCTCATCTTTATGGAACAAGCATTTCTTCAGCTTCACATAAAGATTATGTGCAAGCAATCTCGATAATACAAGTCTTACATGTCTTATGTGTTCAGACAGGGTCCGTGAATATATAAGTATATCGTCCAGATATACCACAACACAGACATCTAGTAAGTCTTTAAAAATATCGTTTATAAATCGTTGGAAAACTGCAGGGGCATTGCATAGGCCGAATGGCATCACAAGATATTCGAACAATCCGTATCTAGTTCTGAATGCAGTCTTCCACTCGTGTCCATCACGGATTCGAATGAGATTGTATGCTCCTTTCAGGTCTAATTTTGAAAAATAGGTAGCTCCACGCACCTGCTCAATGAGCTCAGGGATAAGCGGTAGAGGATAGCGATCTTTTATTGTGATAGCATTCAATTTCCTGTAGTCGATGATAGGTCTGAGACTTGAATCTTTATTGCGAACAAAAAAGAGTCCTGCTGCTGTGGAAGAAGTGGAAGGTCTAATAAAACCTTTTTCCAAGTTCTCATCCAAATAGGTTTTGAGATGGGCAAGTTCATCCTGTGAAAGAGGATAAACATGACCGAACGGAAATTTGCTATTTGGGAGTAGATCAATGCTACAATCATAGTCTCGATGAGGAGGTAATGCTTGAGCATTTTTCTCAAGAAAAACCTCAGAAAGATCCTGATAACATAGTGGTGCAATCTCATCTGTCACCACAGACAGAATCTTCCCGGAAAACGGGAGGTTACACGTTTCCTCGCAATAACAAGAAGGGAAGGTCAAGGACCGTTTCTTCCAATCTATGGTTGGTTGGTGTGTGTGCAACCAGGGAAGTCCCAACACAATGGGAAAGTGGGGTGATGGTATTAAATCGAAGGTAGAAGTCTCCCTATGAGACTCGTTAATAGTGACTAGAAGTGCTTGTGTCTGATCGGTGATCGGACCAGAGGATAACGGAACACCGGTAATAAGACTTACTGAGACAGGTTTGAGTTTAGAAATAATAGGAATTTTATTTAAAGCAGCAAAACATATATCCATATAATTTCCACAAGATCCTGTGTCAATCATGGCCTTAGTAGTAATCCTGTTCTGGTCCCACTGTAATGTCAAAAAAGCAGAAATGTAGGGGTTAGTGAATGAAGTTGTCAATCCTCCTAGGGAGACATGTGAACACTCACCCTTCTTTTTGTTGACTAGGGGACAGACGTTTATCTTGTGATCCGGGGATGCACAGTACAAGCAGAGATTTTCATTTAGTCTTTTGGCTTTTTCCATAGTTGATAGCGGTGGACGTATGGTTCCTACCTCCATAGGAACGGCCAGACTCCGAGAGGAAACGGATAATGGCATTTCCATCTTTTCAGCCTTTCTTTCTCGTAGTCTTCTATCTATGGTAATACTGAGTTGTATTAATGCATCCAGGGTTTTTGGCAGATCCGCTCGGGCGAGCTCGTCCTTAACGGTTTCTGATAGGCCAAGCCTAAATTGGGTTTTCAGAGATGCATCATTCCATTCTGAATCAAGGGTCCATCTCTTGAACTCTGCGACAAAGTCTTCTACAGGCCTCCTTCCTTGTTTCAAGGATCTTAACTGAAGATCAGCAGTACTCTGCCTATTGGGGTCATCATATAGGCTAGTGAGCTCTGCCAGGAACAAGGCATAGGAGTTGAGAAGCTGGTCGTTTTTCTCAAAAAGAGAATCTGCCCAGGCTCGAGGATCGCTTGATAGGTAAGAAATAATAGTACAAACCTTAATGTGATCAGTAAGGTAGGTACGAGGTTTTAGCAAAAAAAGTAACTCACATGCGTTTTTAAATTCGCGAAATTTTTTGCGATCGCCTGTAAATACCAAAGGGGGATTTATCTTGGGTTCAGGGGACTGAGCAGAGGTAAGTTGTGTCAGTCTAATTACCTGCTGCGACAGAGCCTGATTGTCTTCTTTTAATTCAGCAAGTGCGTGTATTAACGCAGATACTTGCTGTTTTAATTGTGTCACCTGAGTGGTTATTTCTGCTGAATCCATTTTTTGGTTCGTTCAATCTGTAACGCTTCTGCGTTTCTTATATGGTGTGGATTTTCAGCTGCAGAAATAGTTCCACGTCAGTAGCCATGTAAGAGATATGCTGAGATACCATTCCCAACCTCAATGACTCATCATGTGTGGAAGGTCTTATTTCAGCCAGTAAATACACACAATTAGCAAGCTGGTTCCTAGAATGACTTTATGTATGTGGTAACACAATGATGAAGATTGAGGGATAGGTTGAGTGGAGGTGGTAGGTGATAGACACTTGAAGGTGAGACAGTAGCAGATGGATGCAGGAAGGTTTAGCAATGTTGTATGGTAGCAGATGACAGAATAGCAGGTGGACATACAAAAGAGATCAACCCAGTGCAGAAAAGTAGCAGTAGTCTCAAGAGCTAGCAATCTAGTTATGCAGATGTGATAAACAGTCCTTACTATGCAGAGCTAGATAGTGTAAGCTTAGTATAAGTTTATAGAGAATTCCCCTGCGGGGTACTTAGCACTATTAGCGATACAGCCGAAGGGTGGTTCAGGAGAGGCGGATGATCCAGTAGCGGGATACAGGGATCAGCGCGGCGAGGTTCCGTCAGCGAGGTAAGCTTGCAAGCATGGAAGCTTCAAGCAAGGTTAGTATCCAGGTAAGGGTGTTTGAACGAACACATGTGAGTGAGAACCGACGCCTTAAATAGCCATCTAGTCCGGCGCTGAGTGATGACAGCTCCAGTCTTAAAGGTGTATGCGCACCTTTCCAAAAGTAAATGGTGGGGCGCATACACTTGTGGAAAGTGTAATTTAGGGTACCAAAGGTACCGGAACATTACACGTAGTCATGTACGACCCCGGAAGCATATTTGAAGTCAGTGTAAATGTTTACTTCTTGCCCTTCAAAAAGTTGGCATGCTCATGTTAGTGCAATCAGTTCTGCTGCTTGTGCAGACTGAAAAGGGATTGATTTGGCCCCCAGAACTATATCAGGTAGTTCGACCACAGCATAGCCAGCATAAGTGGTATAATTCGGGCGAGAGCTGGAGCCATCCACAAAGACAGTCTGCACCCCCTCCATAGGGGAAGAGAGCATGTCTGCCCTTGTGGAGGTATCCTGGTGAATGATCTCAACACAATCATGTGGGGGAGGTAATTTATCACCCTCCCATTTTAACCCCAATATAGCATTAAAAACAGGCTGGGCCAGAGGTAGGAGAGCTATATTGGTTGTCAGGGATGGGTTACTCTGGAGAATAACTTCATATCCACTGTGCTGCTGATTAGACATGTGCTGTGTGTGCAAATTCTTCAATAGGAACATTATCTGATGAGTAGTATGCAGTTCCATAGGGTGACCCATTGTAAAAGGTGTAGCCATCTCTACTGCCATAGCACACAAAGCCAGGGCCCTCAGACACGCCGACATACCTTGTACTGGGACTGGAACTACTCTTGAAAAGAAGGCTACTGGTCCCAGCTTGCCACCATGCTCCTGTGCTATTACCCCTGCCATCGTTTTAGTTGTCCCTCGCAAACAAATGAAACATTTTACAATAATCAAGAAGTCCCAAACCACGAGCTGTTACCATTGCAAACTTAAGGTACACAAAAGCATTAACCATTTCATCAGACCATTTTATATAATCAGGGTTTTCAGGCAGAGTTGCTTGTCTCAAGATGTCGTCATAGAATGAACAGTCAGGTATCTATTGGCGGCGGTACCCGATATTACCTAAGAAGGTAAGCATGTCCTTCTTTGTTTGTGTGCGGGGCAGACCCACTAGAGCCGCAGTTCGCTTGTGACTGATCCTTCTCTCACTATGAGACAGTAAAACCCAAGTATTCAACAGTTTTCTGACACCACTGTAATTTCTTTCTAGACACTTTGTGACCTGTCTGAGCTAAGTGTTCAAGCAGTGAGATTGAATCTTTCTTACAAGAGCTCCTGGAGGGACAAGCCAACAGTAGGTCATCCACGTACTGAAGGAGGACGGAACCATGGCGAGGTGCCCAACACCGTAATGTCGCCTGGAGTGCTAATGAGTAGACTGCCGGGGAGTCTATATAGCCTTGGGCCAACCGGCACGAGGTCAACTGGTGGCCGCGAAAACTGTAAGCAAGTAGTAGTTGTGTCTCTTCATCTACTGGGATGGAAAAATAAGCATTTGCTAAATCAACAAAAATGGAAAAACTCTGCATCAGCAGGAATTGAGGTGATGAGAGATGGTACACCAGGTACAATTGGGACAATCAGATTATTGATGGCCCTCAAGTCTTGTACATCACTCTTATTCACAGGGTTGATTGGTGTGTTAATAGGTGATATGATTGGTTTCAATATCCCCTTATTCAAAAATGACTCCACCATGGGGGCTATTCCTTCCTCTTTCTCTCTCGATAAGGGGTACTGTTTGTTGATATTCGGGGTTACCCCTGGTTTCAGTCTGGCCTAGGGCATACACAATATGTGTCCTACATCCAGACCAATTCTAGCCCACTATCAGTGATCAGGAGAAAAATGGACGAGACCTCATCTGAGTAGCAGTATTCAGGAATCAGAGTTCCTTGGTCATAGTCTGACTCAATTATTTATACTGCATAGATCTTACCATACCCCGGGAAAGTTATTTAAGTGGTGACGGCGGGACACATCAAGATGCCCAAAATGTAATCAGGATCCAGCAAATTTGATACACATGTTATGGAGGTGCCTCAAACTCCATCGTTATTGGCAGGGAGTTATCTCCATTATTAACTCGGTGTTTGGGGTAGCCCTGCTGGTGGAACCTGAATTATGTTTGTTGTCTATATTGGATGGAAGGAGGACTTCGCAAAATACTCTGGTTTCAATAGTTTGGTCTCTTTTTCTTGCCCGTAAACTTATTGCACAAAAATGGCTGGCACCACAACCCCCAATAGTTGGAGGAATGGATAACACAAATTAAGGAGAATATACTTAAAGATAAAAATGACTTTTCTGTATAGAGGTTGTCCAGAAAAGTTTGTTAAAATATGGAAGAAATGGTTGGATAAATTGGATATCTCTGTGAACTGAGGAGGGGTGGGAACAGAGAGGGTTTTTTTTTTTTTTTTTTTTCTTTCTTGTTGATATTATTTGGGTATGGGTATAATCCAAAGAAAGGTGATTCAATAGAAACACCTCCTTCCCTGTTGAGAGAGATCTCTATTTCCAGCATTCCTATCAGGTCCCTCCCCAAAATATTTACTGGGCAGGAAGGAATGATTCGGAAAGAATGGTACATGAGTGTTTGCCCTGTTGCTGTGTCTGTTATTGGGAGGGGAGGTATTTTGTATATTCTGGTCAGTATCCCATTTATCCCCATAGAAGGTTCAGCATCCTGTCTCTCACCCCTATATATGTCCCCCGAAATTTTACTTTTTGTGGCTCCCGTGTCTAAGATGAACGGCAGAATCTTTCCATCAACCATAAGTGGTACAAGGGGGGCTTCAGAATAACCGTCAGTGAGAAGTGTGAATGCTGGGGTACTACCTTCTGGGCATCCTCATGCCTGGTACTGTTGCTGGTTCCACGGCAGGGGGTAACGCACAGCTGCTTGGGAAGGGGGGCCTTGTGCTTGCCAGGCCTGCTGGAGCTGTGGATGAGGACATTGATTGTTCCAGTGGCCCTCTTGGCCACAGTTGAAACAATGAGTACGCCTAACTCCCCCATTCTGACCTCCCTGCCTGGATTCTGTCCATCTTCCTCTTCCTCCTCCTCCCCATTTCTTACTATTTCTGATATTATCGTGGGGCCTGGCATTGGATTGCAGTTCTGTGACCCCTCTTGGTAAAGTAGGGATGTAACCCCCTTTGAGTCAAAACAACCTGCTGCATCCTTCTCCATAACCCTAGTAGTAAAGGTTTTCACATCAGAACTTGGCCACTCTGAAACCATTTGCTTTACCATGAGTCCATACTCATATTTCAAGCCATTAATAAATGTCTGTATGAAGAACTTACCCATTGGTCTTTCTGTAGACAAACCTGCTTCTTCCTTCCACATTTTTGTAAACCTTTTAAGAAACTCAAGAACTTCCTCCTTACCTTTCTGTTTGCATGCCACAGCCGTGGGAAGGGAGGACCTGTCACTGAATACCAGTTTCATTTCCTTCTCTAATTCCTCCCACATCTTAGTCTAACCCTTTAAGGTATTGAGTTGATAAGCGCTGGCGGCTGAGCCTGGTGGTTGTACAGTGTTTATGGTGGGAACCAGGTCTCATTTCCAGGCACTTTCCTGGCCATAACCCATCAATCAAAAGTTTCATATCTTCCTGAGTGAACTGTCTACCTTTACATGCCCTTTTTAGGAAGTTTATGCAAGCAGTGGGGTTGATTTGGGGTTACGGCGCCTTTGTAAGGATGTCAGTTAACTCTCCAAAATCGAATAGCTTGAGGATCATTTGATCTCCCATAATCAGGTAGGGGTACTGGCTACTAACCTGTGGGCCTTCTCCCTTAGCTGCTCCATCTATTGCCTGTATCTGTTCTACAGGGCTCCCTGAGCGGCTCTTCACCTTAGCTATGTCAGAATGTTTATACTGCTCTGATAAACAGTGTCTATTTATGAAAATAAGCAAAGATCTGTCAAGTGAGGAGATTCTCAACGTATTTCCATAAATCAATAAAAATGCAAGATGGTTTTAAGTGATGCTAACTTAAGAGAAGGAGAATACAATTCTGTGCAAAAATATATATATTTATTAAATACTTCAGTGCAAAATACAATGTCAAAAATCGAATTGGTGATAAACACAAAGTTTAAAATAAAATGTATCACACAGGTAATATGAAAATATAATCAAAGAATATTATCTCAGAATAATAAGATGACCATAACCAATGACTTCTAGAATATGATCAATAGTCTACCAGTAGGACATAAAAGATGGCAACCAAAATGACAGATTTGACACGTGACTTCTCTCATCCAACAGATATTCATAATTCCAATATTTTTTTTTTCCAAATTCTTTATTTAGGTAATCAAAATCAGCATTAACAAGTTTCACACATAGTAACAAGAAAAAATGTGCTGCAACATAAACATAACTTGCAGCAGGTTAGTGAGAAAAGCACTGTCAAACAGATGATGCGTAAAATCAACAGTTCAATAAAAAAGAAAAGAAATCGTATAATAACATTCACATGAATTCTATCGTGGAGGAGCTATAATTCACATCAACATAGGAACATATCCATGGGTCAGTAAATCCACATAATGATGAGCGACAAGCTAAGTATGCATCGTCTTCTAGTGCGCGTGGTAAGCACACAGAAAAATCTTCTCACCAATAAGATGAAGGAGATGAGTTAATATCACACAGGGGTAGTTCTAAGGTATGTAGCGAATAGAAAAATGAGAAAAAGATGGGGAGGAGTCGGAAAGGGAGTGCAGGGTTGGGGAAGGGAGGGGGTAGGAGGAAGGGGATCAGTATAGTCTAAATAAGGGAGAGGATGAGTGTGCAATAAGGAGAGTGTAGTGGAGCGGCAGCAGTCATGGAGGACAAGTGGGTTGAAACAAGACAAAGAAAAGGAAGGGGAGCAGGGAAAGGCCGAACGGATCCCGTGCGGTCGCCCAACCTCATAACTCCGATGGCTCAGGTGATATCCTGGAGTGCCCTTCCCTCATCCGAGAGGATGAACATATTCCAGCATCCCCAAGTCACCGTGTATTGTTCCCTCCTGCCCTGCGAGGTCATCACCAGGTCCTCAAAATCATTAATTTGTTTAACTCTGGACAACCAAAGCGGTATCGAGGGAGGGGTCGTAGACTTCCAGCATAGGCCAATGCACACCTTGGCAGCGAATTTCAATATTTTAAATAATGAATACAAATTGTTATACCATGTACTGGGACTCATTAAAAAGTCCAAATATTTTTTGTAAAGTAAAATTTTATTTAGTTAATCTACTATAAAAGAATATCAGCATAACTGAACCATTTACTAAAGCCAAAATTTGCTTAAAATTCCAAGATAAGACAAATTAAACCAATCATAGTGCAGTTAGAATGATTTACATTCAAATCTTGATGCTAACAGTTTAAGTGTGAGAATGGATCAATTAGGATTATATGGATAAGGCAATTTAGGATTGTATACTTTACCAAAATCTAGAGTGTCTGTTGAATGGGATGTTACGCTGTCCTGGCTTTCAGTATCAAATGTCACCCATCAGTGTTATAGAGCTCCTGTCAAAGCATCTTATTCCTCTCATGATCTCTTGAAGTGTGGGCGGGGATCTCATTACCATGTAATTCTTACGTCACTAAAGGGTATAATTCCTAATATTTAATGACTTGGACCCAAAATTTATCAATCACCAGAGGGCAGTGTTGTATTACGTACGGATTTGGGACATAGAATATAATTACATTTTCTCTATCGCTCATTGACAGACGTAGTCCTCGGTGATTCAACACCCTCGGGTTATGCTGCCCTCTACAGGAGTAGGACTAGACAGGAAAGAAAATGTTCTGGCCACACCCTAGGGGCAGTCCCAGAGGGTATATCCTCTCACTTCCTGCTCTAGCAAATCAGTTTTTTTCTGTCTAGTTAGGAGTAAGGACCTAGATACCTTGCTGGGATCTTCGGTCCTGGCAGGATTTTTTTCTTAGAAAAGATTTTTTAGACAGCTTTTTTTCTCCAGTGTTCCTGTGAGATCTTCAAGCAAGAAAGCTGAACTGGGCGACGGGCTGGATGTTGAGATCCAGTGGTCACCCCAGTTCAGCCTATGAGCGCGTGCAGGCCATAGCTCTGCGCTGGGTCGGCCGCGATATAGTCCCACTGGACGGGGACTGACCCTGCGAGTTAAACGTCTCGCTGAAACGCCAAAGACCATGAGTCACGGCGTCCATATTGGTCGACAGCCCTCCTACCTCGGTGGAGAGGGGTACTGTCAGGAGTTGGCGCCCGCCTGGTT
Source organism: Pelophylax lessonae (assembly GCF_965119305.1). Classification (NCBI taxonomy): domain Eukaryota; kingdom Metazoa; phylum Chordata; class Amphibia; order Anura; family Ranidae; genus Pelophylax; species Pelophylax lessonae. The sequence continues at coordinate 62,483,816 of NC_138780.1, forward strand.
CCGGTATGGTGAGTAGTATGTTCCCCCTTTCCCCCTGACGGGTCTTGTGGTGAACGCGGGCCCCTCTCTGTAATGGTAAGGATGGGTTCCCCTCTATCCTATAACATGTCACAGATCCCCCTAATTGAGTGTGATTTTTGTGTACAAGAAGCCAGGAGGCTTGGTTTGGGAGCTGACAATCTAATTGTAAAAATGTGAAAATGATTGTAGTCAGTGGCAGTACTGGAACTTTACTGTGATAGTATAAGGTATCCTACCTGTCAGAAGCCACAGGGCGATGTCTATACATGTATACTGCATTCCAGATCATTCCTCCAGCTAAGCAGATGCCTCCCGACGGCCACGGACCGCATACGGCCCGCCAGGGTCCGGTACCGCTGACCACCATGAGGGTGAAGGGTTGTGAGGCCGAGATCCTTCTGCAGACATGCCGCTATTCTGTGCAGGCCGCCGCCATTGTCTGGTAGATCGCACGAGGCCGCCATTTTGGTGTAGCCTCGTGTCTCCAGCATGGGGGCGGCCATGTTTGAGGTGACTCAAACACCTCATGGAGCCAGGGGGAGGCGCCGGCAGGCGTGTTAAGGGGCGGAGCCGCCTCCTTTACCCAGGAAATAGGGCCAAAGACTTCCTGTCTGTAACAAGACAAGCACTGAGCAAGCTGATGAAAACTTCTGTGCATCAGGGATGAGCCTTGGGGTCTCTCTCTCTCTCTCTCTCGGGTCCAAAAAGGCAGGTGACACTGAGGGGCGCTGTTGCGACTGGGGGACACAAAAAAAAAAAAAAGTTTTTTACTTTGTCATTTTTTGTCGCTGGCAAGTGTCTTGTATAATCATTGACCCTGCCGCATAGGTATCCCCACCTGATCCCCTCAAGGTGGCCGCAGGACCCTCCAGTACCCCACTTGTTTTTAATGCATTATCGGCAGTTTTGGAGTCTTTGGTATCCCGGGTGGAGGTGGCCTGTCAGGGACGGGGTTCAAGAAGCGACCCCCGCCTACCCCTATTGTTTATCAGATACTTCAGGGGCTGTTGTCTCAGGTAATATCTCCTCAGCAGTGAGGAGCACGTTTCTGCCTCCGCCATAGCACAAGAGTGGTGGATGCACTAGTTGTGTCCGTCCGGGAAACCTTTAGTCTTGAGGTTACACCGGCAGAGGTAGCTGAGACTGAGATTCCATTTTGGTACTTGTTAGCCTACCAAAAGGGCGAAGGATTTTCCTTTACCCAAATGGGGTCGTTTTGAAACGAACCCCTGTTATTTCCAAACGCATGGCTAGGTGCTATCCGTTTGAGGAATTCCTCTTTATAGGATAGACGGTACCACCTGCTGTCTTGCCACAGACTGTTAGGATAAAAGGACCTCGTAACTAACGAGGACCTTCCTTTTCTGCTCATAAAGAGTTGTTCGTTCCGCGAGGGCGGGCGATAAGGCGAAACCCTCCAAAGCCCCTTTAGAGGGGTTTCAAAGGGCGCTGGTCGGCTAAACAAAAAGTCGGGCTCAGCCAAGCCTGAAGATACAGCCTGATGCGCCCCTACCCATCTCTGGGGTGGGGGGGATGTCTTCACCGGTTTCTGGAGGACACAGGATCGAGTTTCGATCACTTCCACCGGTGCGATTCTTCCCTTCCAACATTGAACGGTTTCAGGGGTTCTATTCAAACCTATTCACAATGCCCAGGAAAGAGGGCAAGGTGCGTCCAAATCTGGACTTGGGAAGAAATAGAGTCCATCCGTACAGTGGTGGCCTCCCTGCATCAGGGGGATTTCCTGGCGTCCATAGACATTTAGGAGGCCTATCTTTATATCCCCATCATCGCAGGACAAAAGCGTTTTTTCGCTTTCCCAAAGATCATCCCTGGTTCCCACCAGGAGACTGAACTATCTGGGCCTAAGGTTGGATACATCCTGGGCAAGAGAGTTTCTCCTTGCGGAGAAACTCCAGAAGGTTCAGTCAACGATTCGGATGTTGCTGTCCGTCAATTGGCTGGGACTGATGGTGGCCTTCTTAGAGGCAGTACCGTATACCCAGTCTCATACCCGAATTCTCCTGAAGGAGATTCTTTTTTAATGGAATCAGAATTCCGATTCCCTGGACAATCGGATCCGGTTGAGCGAGCGGACCAGGAAGTCTCCGATGCTCAACCAGGGGAAGTCATTTCTTCCGATAGTATCCAGATTACCAATAAGGGTATCGGAACTGAGAGCGATCAGATTTTGTCTGATTTACTGGATCGAGCAGCTCTAGAGCAGCCCGATTCGGATCCAATCGCATATGGCCTCTTCATCCAGAGGTTTTTCACTAGCTGTCCCTTCATTGGGACATCCCGGATGTGGATCTGTTGGCACCTTGGCTTAACAGGAAGGTGCGGAGGTTTGTAGCTCGCGCCGCGATCCTCTAGCGGACGCAGCAGAAACGCTGATCGCCCCGTGGGGGCAGTATCAGCTACGGCATGCCTTCCATCCTCTCAAGTTGCTGCGGGAACTTCTTCGCAGGATAGAGGTGGAGGGAATTCCAGTTATTCTGGAAATTCCGGACTGACCTCGTCGAGCCTGGTATGCCGACTTGGTGAGGCTAGTCGCGGACGCTCCTTGGAGACTTCCTCTCAGGGAGGATTTGCGGTCTCAGGGACCGATCTTCCATCTTGCTTTACAGTCGCTGGCTTAATGGCCTGGCCATTGAGACCCAGGTACTGAAGGACAAGGGACTGTCAGCTTCAGTTATTCCTACCTCCAGTTAAAGCAAGGAAAGCGACTTCCAGCACATGGAAGTCTTATATTGCATGGTGTGAATCTATTGGATTTCCCCCACATACCTATTCGGTGACCCGAATTTTGGTCTGTCTGCAACAAGGGGTTGAGCAGAAACTATCCTTGAGCACGATCAAGGGTCAGGTTTTCGGCATTAGTAATCTTCTTTCAAGAAACCTTTGGCTAATCATTCCTTGGTGCGGAATTTCATCCAGGGGGTGCGACATCTGGCTCCACCAGTGCGCGCACCCTTACCGCCTGGGATCTTAATTTAGTGTGGTCGGTTCTTCAGAAACTTCTCTTTGAAGATATTAGGGAGATTCCCTTGCTTACATTATCCCAGAAGGTGGCCTTCTTGGTGGCCATTACTTCTGCACGCAGGGTGTCAGAACTGGCCGCATTATCTTGTCGTTCCCCATATCTGGTGGTTCATAGGGATAAGGTGGTTCTTCTTCCGAATCCATCCTTCCTTCTTAAAGTGGTTTTCAGAGTTTTTCATCTGAATAAAAGTATTGTGTTACCTTCCCCGTGTCCTAAGACTAGCCATCCTTGGGAGTTTGCATTACACTCCTTGGATGGGGTTCACAAGGATACACTTGACTACTACGAACTTTTTTTCGTAAGACGGACTCACTTTTTGTGATCACGGATAGCCCTTGAAGGGGGTTGCCTGTGTCTGCCGCGACCATATCTACATGGATCAGTCAGACGGTGGTACAGGCTTATTCTATTAAGGGTCGGAATCCTCCGTTCCCTGTTAGGGCGCACTTCACTCGAGCGCTCAGTACTTCCTGGGCCTATCGCCATCAGGCGTCAGTGGTCCAGGTATGTAAGGCGGCCACCTGGTCGTCGGTACATACCTTTACAAAATTTTATAAGATTGATGTGATGGCATCGGCGGATGCCTCATTTGGCCGCAAGGTTTTGCAGGCCGCAATTTGAGGAGACCGGTGGTCTACCTCGGGGGTTTTTTTCTGTTGAAAAATTTCTGTTGAGTCTCATCATTGAGGATGAGCATTGTAAACTTCTAGTTGGCACCGGTTGGGCCTTCTAGATTGGATTTGATTTCCATTTTCCCACCCCTCATTTGTGGTACTGCTTTGGGACGTCCCGAGGGTGTTGAATCACCGAGGACTACGTCTGTCAATGAGCTAAGAGAAAAGGATTTTACGGTAAGATTTTACAAAAATCCATTTATTTTCCCAAAGATAACCCTTTCACCTTAGTCTGGTGAAAAGATCTAAATTTCACAGATATGTCAAACCCGTCAAGACATTATGGCGAGAGTAGAGTATTTATGGTGACCATAAAAACTTACAGGACCTTCCATAAACATTTTCTCTGTAAGTGGGTAATTAATGCCACCTAAGTGTATTAGTACTTAGCAATTACACAAAAACAAAATATAGTATGCAAAGCATTCTTAGAAATATGTAATGCCACACATGTATAATAACAGTGTTGCTAATAATATAATTGCTAGAAATATACTGAGCTATTGTTCATTGTTCCACACAGATAAGATTATACTCTAACATTCAGTAGTATCTGGTATGGCTTCAGGATGACTGACTCTTATCTAAAAAAAAAAAAACGTCAGGAGACTACTTATTTATGATCTAAAGAAAAACAGAATTTTCTATTGAAACTCCAAGACTTTCTGTAAAAGACATTTTGTTTTAAAAAAAATATGAACTTTCATTTACCCCCAAAACAAAATGAATGCCAAGCTGCTCAAAATGTCTATGTATATAAATGAATATATATGGCCTTTAAATAATTCCATTTTTTTATAGTCTCCCCAATAATCCTGACAGCTAGCTTAGTTTTATACTGTTCAAGTCTTTCCTTGGCTAGTAGCTTAGCTGATCTGGGACCTTTCACCACTAGTGCCTGACTGTGGTTCACTCACCTGTTCCCTTGTTGCTTCTGCATCCTCCACTGATTTATCAAATGCTGCCTTTGGAATGGTTACTGTTTCTTCACTACTCACCTCCTCGGATTCCTTCATCACACTTGGCAATGGGGAAGATGTAGGCACCTGTGCCTGGGCTTGGGCTTGTGGGGCTTGGCTTGGGGAGTTTTAGAGCGAATGCAGCTATTTGTATGAGCTCCTCAACTCTAACCTGTGTAATTGCTCGTGGGAGAGCAGGATATAGAGGACAGTATGAAGGTAGGGCATTAGGGACACCTGAAGACACTAAAGCTTTACCTTTGCCCATTGCATGTAATTGCTCAGGGGTAAAGGTGGGCGGCTCTTCAGTCTTCTTACCCTTTCTTATTTTAGGCAATACTATCTTTCCTATCTTCTTTTTAGTCTGGTCTTTTTCTTCCTTATTGTTACTCTTGGTGTCTATTGTGTTGCCCTTTCCTCTAACTTCAAGCCGAAAAGAAGCCACTAAGAGCCAATTCTCTCCTCTTTGCCTCATATACTCCATAATCCACTGAGGATCACCTGAATACCACGGGAAGGCTTGTTTGTCTCCCAGACAAAGCCCTCTCACCATATCCATGTGAAACTGGTCATTTGCACTCTCCCGGGGAAATGGAGAAGTGCTTCCCATTGCTGAACCCCTCCCCACCAAATTGTCTACGAAAGGGTTTACTAGATAGTAGTCCAAGCCACAGACTCGGGCTACATACTCCTTACATGTCTCTCCAGGATTAGGAGGGGGAAAATCTTTACTATGAGACGTTCCCATGTTACAGCTTTGTCAAAAATAGTCAGTATGGTGTTACCGTCACCCGTGGTCTTACCTTACAAGGCTTTCAGCAAATGCAATTATACAGTTGATCTTAACACTCTATAACAGTGTTTCTCAATTCCGGTCCTAGGGGCACACTAACAGGCCAGGTTTGCAAGAAAACTGAAATACATTACAGGTGATATAATTTGCTGCTCAGTGATTGCAGTATTCTAGTCTGCATCTCCTAAAGGTAATACTTAAAATCTGGCCTGTTAGTGTGCCCTGAGGACCGGAGTTGAGAAACACTGCTCTATAACATGCAGCGATAGAAAAAACAAGGAGGTTGAGAGTGCCACTGTTCATCCAATCAGTCCTTCCCGCAAGGACTCTAGCTAATCCTCTCCAAAAGGATGCTATTTACTTGTAGTCTCCCAAAGACATACTTGGTCTACCAAAGACACAGTCTACCAAAGACAATTCTAAGTACTTCCTAAAAGTACCACTTCTAAAAGAATTTAAAATGATTCAGTATTGTCAGAGCCAAGGCAAGCAAGAACAGCGTCAGTATGACACAGATTTACTTCACTGATCACTGATCCCACAGCTGCCACCAGGCTGAAAGTAATCTTTATTATGTTCGCCTGTTGGATGACCAGTAGCACCCTCTATTGGTACTGGAAACACACGTTGATGAAATCAAAGACAAACAGACAGGTAGGTTCAAAGTATGTTCAATCTTTATGGGAGCGTTTTGGGTTTATATGCAAAATAAAACATAAGGGAGGATGAGGGTCCTCAACCAATCAGAGAATTACATACAATACCGCCTTCCATAACAACCAATCAAAACATGACAGATAACATTACCTCCCATCATTACATATATCATAAGATGTTCAAAACTTGTGATAATCAAAGCTCAGCATGAATATTCTGATCAGCATTAGAGACGTTAATTATCTTATCAATTAACAGTCATCATTAGTAGGGTTATCATGACCTCAGCTTATAGCAGCGTAAAGCAAACACTAGCCAGTGTTGATTTCACAAGCTTGTGATATCAGAATTAATATTCTGCTTGATATTACAGAGAAAATGGGAGAATAAGAAAATAGTTTTACCCTTTTACTCCTACAACATTCTGGCTGTGTGGGACAAGAAGGCAAGTCATCTGGCCCATATTCGTCTGCAACCCAGCACTGGGCTTACATTACATAGTGCGTCACAAATCCAATACTGAAATCAAGTCCTTTTCACCCTTATGCTAGAAGGCACTCATGATGGATGCCAGCCTGCTTGACTGGAGAGGAATCCTGGATTTTCTGTTGGTACGAGGAACTTGGTTGAAAGAGGAAGCTTGTCTCCTGATCAACATCCTGGAGCTCAGACTACAGGGTTACCAGTCAGGATAACCCCCTGTACATGTGGGCATCCAGAGAAGCAGAATGAGGTGGCACGCTACACACGCTGCACCAAATGGTGAAATGGGCTTAAAGGGGCACTGAAATAAAAAACCTAGACTACTCACTTGATACACATCACATACACCCCAATCCTTTTAACGAAAAAATATACTTTGATTACTGTGCCACATGTGAGAATATAACAGACCCATATGGAATGTTCGCTATGGAGCTCTGTGACATCACCGCACTTGTGCTCCATTGAGAACTACAAGTTCATCTGCCATGGTGGCAGAAGGATGGAACATTTAGTTTTTAATTTACAGATTCCTGTGAAGGAGGCGAAGCTATGCCTAAAGATGAAATATTGCTAGGTGGACAAGATAACTCATCCCAAGAGCTTACACCCTAAAGCAAGATGCATAGCCTGTACTAATACATGCTCATTCCACAGGTCGGTAGGAGTTTCCTGGGCATTCCAACATCAAGTCTTTGTTGCCCAGCTTTGTAAGGTTGCCATATCATTTTCTGTTCATGCCTTTTCCAGATTTTACCTGGTGGACCCTCAATTCTCTGTAGATGCAGTTTTCAGACATAATGTTCTTACAAGCAGCACTGTGAGTTGGGTCCATCGATTCTTGTCATTATTGGGTCTGTTGACACAGTTCTGTTTACTAGCTGCCTTATTAATCCTTGTTGTAAGACACCCTTCTTCATTGCTTTGGGACTTTCCCAGGGTCCTTGAATATCAAGCCTGTGTCCTATACTGTACAAGTAAGATAAAAGGAATTTCCATAAATTTGACTATGGTATTCTGCATTGCTACAAAAATTAGAAGTCTCACACAGTAAGGCATGATTATAGAGGGATGCCCAGGGGGCTTGTCTTCAAACCTTTGCCAGTGCCTAATCACCTAAAGGTACCAGTCTATAACCCAGGGTCTATGAATGAATATCAAGCATGTGTCCTGCACTGCACTCCCAAGATATACCATTTTTAGGTAAGTCAAAAATTTTTTTTTTTTTTTTTTCAATATTTACAGCTATGCCAGGCATTGCTAGTGCAGTTCAAACTCTGTACATGGTGTGATATTTGGGGGAGATAGCTCCAAGGGATCACATGCACAAGCCGGGTAAATGTAATCAAGAAGTGTTTTATTCTCTTCAAAACAGAAATAAAGCTTCCAGCAGCCAACAGTCCAGAAAATAGGTATAACTTAAAAGTCTGCTTAACTTCAGCATAAAATGGAAATTATAAAACAATACCAGCTCTTTGCAGGGGTTTTACCCCAGGTATATCGTCCCAAGCAGCAGCTTGTATCCGGCCACCATGCAGCATGCAAACACACTCCTGTTTCTCACAGCTCAGTCTTCCAGGTGTATCACCAGCTCCTACTCTCCACACCCACTGACACAACTTCCTGTCTTTAAGAGCTGTTCTCCCTGGGAGAGGGCTTAACCCTTGCCTTTCTGAGATCCCATACTTCCCTTACAGGGACCACAGTCCAAATATTGGTGCAATGTAACATCCATCCAGGACCCAACCTCTATGACCTCCACATATCCCCCCCCCCTCTGCCTCAACGCGGAGGTGTTGGAGGCACCATTAGACACCATACAATGGACTCGGGAGAGCGCATCGGCATTCTGATGCTGTCTCCCGGGCCGATGCTCTACCATAAAGTTGAATTCCTGGAGGGACAGGAACCACCTCGTCACCCTGGCATTGGTCTGCTTGTTTTGTCGCATCAAAGTCAACGGGGCATGGTCGGACACCAGGCGAAACTTCCTACCCAGTAGGAAGTAGCGCAGAGAGTCTAGTGCCCACTTGATGGCGAGACACTCCCGCTCCACCACAGCATAGTTTCTCTCTGCTGCTGTCAGTTTCCTACTGAGAAAAACTATGGGGTGCTCTTCCCCATTGACCACTTGCGACAAGACAGCACCCAGTCCAGCATTCGAGGCATCTGTCTGTACTACAAACTCCCTGGAAAAATCTGGCGCTACTAGCACCGGATGCTCACACAATGCTGTTTTAAGTTTCTGAAAAGCTTCCTCGGCCTCTGCATTCCACGTTATCATCACGGACTTCCTCCCTTTTGTTAAGTCCGTCAATGGGGCCCAAATAGTAGCAAAGTTGGGGACGAACCTTCGATAGTAATCAACTATGCCCAGAAAGGCCCTGACCTGTTTTTTTGTTAGGGGGCGGGGCCAGTTCTGGATGGCTTCTACCTTATTCAGCTGAGGCTTTACTAGTCCCCTACCCACAATGTACCCCAGGTACTTCGCTTCCTCCATCCCCACAGCTGACTTCTCTGGATTTACAGTAAACCCTGCTCTTTTCAAAGAGTCTAGGACAGCCTGGACCCGAGGTAGATGGGACTCCCAATCAGTGCTGAAAATGACGATGTCATCCAGATATACTGAAGCGTATCGTCCATGGGGCCGTAATGTTTTGTCCATAGACCTTTGAAACGTGGCTGGGGCGGAGTGTAAACCAAACGGCATTCTTTTATATTGCCAGTGGCCTTCTGGCGTGGAAAAAGCTGTTTTTTCCCTGGCTTCCCTGGTAAGGGGAATCTGCCAATACCCTTTGGTAAGGTCTAGTGTGGTAATGTACCGGGCGGGACCCAACCTCTCAATCAATTCGTCTACCCGGGGCATCGGATATGCGTCAAATTTTGAGACTTCATTAAGTTTTCTGAAGTCATTGCAGAATCGCAGAGTGCCATTGGGTTTTGGTACCAGAACGATAGGACTTGACCATTCACTCTGCGATTCTTCAATGACATCAAGTTCCAACATTCTCTTTACCTCTTCAGACACCGCTTTCCTATATGCTTCCGGGATGCGATAGGGCTTTAAGCGGATTTTTACCTTGGGCTCTGTAACAATGTCATGCTCAATTATGTTGGTTAAACCTGGCAATCCTGAAAACTTCTCTTTATTTCTCTGCAGAAATTCTCTCACTTGTTGGCTTTGGGACTTAGTCAGGGTGGCAGCGACCTGCACTAGCTCAACTCCTGCAGGGTCCTCTACAGTGACCCCTACCACAGCGGATACCTGATCTCGGTCTCTCCAGGGTTTTAGCAAATTCACGTGGTAGATTTGGTAGGGTTTCCTCTTCCCAGGTTGGTGTACCCTGTAATTCACATCACCAACTTTTTCCACCACCTCAAATGGACCCTGCCACCTGGCCAAGAATTTGCTTTCTACTGTGGGTATTAACACAGCTACCCGGTCTCCTATCTGGAACTGTCTTATCCTGGCGGACCGGTTATACACCCTCCTCTGGGCATCCTGTGCCTTTTGGAGGTGTTCCCTTACCAACTGCATTACTTTTGCCACCCTCTCTCTCATTTGGGAAATATGCTCCACCACAGTTTTGTGTGGTGAGGACTCACTTTCCCACGTTTCCTTCACCATATCCAGCAATCCGCGGGGTCTTCGCCCATACATTAGTTCAAATGGCGAAAAACCCGTGGAGGTCTGCGGAACCTCCCGGATGGCAAATAACAAGGCCGGGAGTAACATGTCCCAATCTTTGCCGTCCCTCTGGACCACTCTTTTTAGCATGGATTTTAAGTTCTTATTAATCCTCTCAACAAGGCCATCTGTCTGTGGGTGATAGACGGACGTTCGCAACTGTTTGATCTGGAAAAGTTTGCAGAGGTCCGCCATCACCTTAGACATAAACGGGGTACCTTGATCCGTCAGGATCTCCTTGGGTAGCCCAGTGCGTGAAAACACATGGAACAACTCTCGGGCAATAGCCTTGGAGGTTGTTTTCCGTAATGGGACTGCCTCCGGATACCTGGTTGCGTAGTCTAATACTACTAATATATATTGGTGTCCCCTCGCAGATTTTACTGAGGGCCCCACCAGGTCCATAGCAATCCGCTCAAACGGGACCTCAATTATAGGCAAAGGAACTAAGGGGTTCCTATAGTGTGACACTGGTGCTGTTAACTGACACGTGGGGCAGGAAGCACAGTATCTCTTTACCTCTGCCTTCCCGCCTGGCCAGTAAAATCGGTCAGTTATTCTGGCCTCTGTTTTCTCCGCCCCCAGGTGTCCGCCTAATGCGTCATTGTGAGCTAAATCGAGGAGCTTTCGCCGATACGATTGGGGAACCAGCAACTGTTCAATAATTTCCCCTCGGCTTTCAGTCACTCGATAGAGCAAATCCCCAATGAACGCAAAGTGCGGAAACTTTTGTTCTGCCCCTGGTATTTGTGGGACTCCATTCACCACTGAAATCTGTTCTCGGGCATTGACTAAAGAGGGATCCTGTAACTGGGCGGAGCTAAATGCCCCATTAGATATGTCCAGGTCTGGGTGCACTGGTCTAGGGGAAACCTCCCCTTCAGCCTCCCCAAGGGGAATCTGCAGTGGGGAGAGTTCCTCCTCATCTCCCCCCAACATGACCTGTAACGGAGAGTCTTCCCCCCCTTCAGGGGTCAACTCAGGTTTGAGACCTGAAACATGAACGTCATCAGTCATATCAACATTTTCTATTATACCAGTACCACCCTTAGGTGTTTCAAGGCTAACGGGGTGTGTTGTGGGCAGTTCTGGACCGGGCCCCTGAGACTTTAGCCCTTCAGGCCCCACTGTCTCTAGTTCTCTGGGCCATCCAGGTAGTCCACTCTGCACCTGGTTCCATAGTTCAAGGAATAGTGGACAATCCCGCCCCACTATGATATCGTGGATTAAGCTGTTTACCACCCCTACTTCCTGTGTCACTGAGGTGCAACCATAAGAAACAGTCACAGGTACCAAGGGGTACTCCCTGGTGTCCCCATGGATACAAACTACCCTAAGAGTCTTACTCACAGGGCCGAGTCTCCCGATCACTCTAGCGTGGACCAGTGTCACCATACTCCCGGAGTCCAGTAACGCCTTGGCAGGAAGGTGGTTCACCCAAATCTCGCATTCAAATTGTCCTGCGGTTAAATCGAGATGGGTGGTACATGCTAGTTGGGCATAGAAGGAGACTCTCCTGCCCACCCCACATTCCATGGGCTCCTCCTGAAGCGGGCACTGCGCCCGGGTATGGCCCCAGGATCGACAACGCCAACATTGTAGGTCTCCCATTCGGTTGTCAGGGGCTGATCTCCGCGGCTCTGGCTAACTGAGGTAGGGATGCAGGTTCCCGGGTCTGGTAGGGCTCCCCTCCTGGATGCTGCAGCTGGCCGTCCTGCCCTTGATGTGGGTTCCCGTCGACTGGCAGGTCCGAGCAGATCCTCCACCACGGTATACCGTTCAACCAACTCCACCAACCGGTCGACTGTTGCGGGGTCTCCATGGCTTACCCAGCGTTGCAGGTCATCCAGCAGGGACCGCAGGTACCTGTCCATCACCACTCGTTCCAGCATTTGTGGGCCAGACAACGTTTCTGGCTGCAGCCATTTTTTGACCAGCTGCACCAGTTCATGCATCTGAGACCTCGGTGGGCGGTCAGGTTGGTACCTCCAGCGGTGCACCCTTTGGGCCCTAACGGCTGTAGTCACCCCTAGGCGGGCCAGGATCTCAGCCTTCAGCCGCTTATAGTCTTTGATGTGTTCCGTTGGAAGATCAAAGTAAGCCTTTTGCGGGTCACCAGTAAGGAAGGGGGCGATGATGCCAGCCCATTGGTCACGGGGCCATCCCTCTCGCTCCGCTATCCTTTCAAAGGTAAACAGAAAGGCTTCTACATCATCATTTGGAGTCAGTTTCTGTAAAAAATGGCTGGCTCTCCCGGCTATTTGGTTGCCAGGGCCAACAGCTACTTGCTCTCGTCCTTGAGTTAGCTGTTGTACTGCCTCCTTTAAGGCCGCCACCTGCGTTTGTGTAGCCTCCTGCTGGGCTGTAAGATGGGTGACCAGCAAGCGGGTAGTCTCCTGCTGAGCTGCTATAGCCTCCTCATGGCAACGGTTCGCTTCTATGGAGGCTTGCTGCTGGGACACAGTGGCTTGCATTAGCGCCTTGATAACCTCCTCCATGTCTTTTTCTGCTGTATGCAAAGACTTCACCCACGACATGCAAATGGGTACACTGTCTCTTTAAGGTCACTTTGCAAATCGGCTTTTTCGGTTTAAATGCACTGCCCGCATCCGAAACACCAGTTGTAATATTTGGGGGAGATAGCTCCAAGGGATCACATGCACAAGCCGGGTAAACGTAATCAAGAAGTGTTTTATTCTCTTCAAAACAGAAATAAAGCTTCCAGCAGCCAACAGTCCAGAAAATAGGTATAACATTAAAAGTCCGCTTAACTTCAGCATAAAATGGAAATTATAAAACAATACCAGCTCTTTGCAGGGGTTTTACCCCAGGTATATCGTCCCAAGCAGCAGCTTGTATCCGGCCACCATGCAGCATGCAAACACACTCCTGTTTCTCACAGCTCAGTCTCCCAGGTGTATCACCAGCTCCTACTCTCCACACCCACTGACACAACTTCCTGTCTTTAAGAGCTGTTCTCCCTGGGAGAGGGCTTAACCCTTGCCTTTCTGAGATCCCATACTTCCCTTACAGGGACCACAGTCCAAATATTGGTGCAATGTAACATCCATCCAGGACCCAACCTCTATGACCTCCACAATGGGAATATGTTAATATCCCTTTAGCAACATATATTTAGTGTAGAGCACAAAAAAGTTTCATTTCCACTGTTTATAAAGCCCTTTATATCTCAGATTGCGAAGACTAAGGATGAGCTCATGCATGTTTGGATCCTAATCCAAACTAGGGATTGACCGATTATCGGCGGCCGATATGCACTTTCCCCGATATATCGGTATCTGCCTCAGAACTGGCCGATATTGCAGATATTTTTGTGACGTCATTCTGCCTTCTTAGGCCGCCTCCCTCGCCTTGGACAGCTTCGTCTGGAGTCAGGACTAGTCTCGTGGGAGTGTATCACAGCCAGACTTCCACCCACAGCAGCCTGGTGCCAGCCAGCCACCCACATCCACAGGTTCTGTACCAGCCAGCCACAGGCACTGTGCCAGCGAACCAGCCAGTCAGCCACCCACAGGCCCTGTACCAGCCAGCCACAGGTACTGTACCAGGGAGCCAGCCAGCCACCCACAGGCCCTGTACCAGCCAGCCAGCCACCCACAGGCCCTGTACCAGCCAGCCACCCACAGCCCCTGTACCAGCCACCCACCCACCACAGGATGCCAGCCAGCCACCCACATCCACAGGCCCTGTACCAGCCAGCCAGCCACAGGCACTGTACCAGCGAGCCAGCCAGCCACCCACAGGTCTTGTACCAGCCAGCCACAGGTACTGTACCAGTGAGCCAGCCAGCCACCCACAGGCCCTGTACCAGCAAGCCACCCATAGGCCCTGTACCAGCCAGCCACTCACAGCCCCTGTGCCAGCCACCCACCCACCACAGGGTGCCAGACAGATAGCCACCCACAGACAGGGTGCCAGACAGACAGCCACCCACAGGCCCTGTACCAGCCAGCCACAAGCACTGTACCAGCCAGCCGCCCACAGGCCCTGTACCAGCCAGCCAACCACAGCCCCGGTGCGAGCCACCCACCACAGGGTGCCAGCCAGCCACCCACCACAGGGTGCCAGCCATCCACCACAGGGTGCCAGATAGCCAGCCACCCACCACAGGGTACCAGCCAGCCACCTACCAATGGGTGCCAGCCACCCACCACAGGGTGCCAGCAAGCCAGCCATCCACCCACCACAGGGTGCCAGCCAGCCACCCACCCCAGGGTGCCAGCAAGCCAACCATTAAGCATTAAACAAAAATTTACATGTTCAGTACCAGATTTGTGTAAAAAATTGTCTTTTTTTTTTAAATGTACAAAATATCGGTTCATATCGGCCGATACCAATATGTTGTGACCAAAATATCAGTATCGGCACTGAAAAAAACAAATCGGTCTATACCTAATCCAAACCCACCTGAGCTATCCCACCAGAAAGCTGTCACTACACACCACCAATTGTAAATGGCAAAGGCATTCCCTGCCCTGCAGTTGTACACATACCGTGGGGATAATCCTAAACGTGGGAGGTAGATAGCGTCACACTGATCCATATGCTCTGAAAGTGCCCTTACTATTTTGATATTGTAATTTAGGGTTTCAAATAAACGTATTTCTTGCCCCTAAAATCTACTGTATATCCTAGGCTAAATAGATGAAGAAAACTTCACACCTCAGATTTAAATTACTATTACTATTGATAGATTATTGTTTATTGCCCACTCTGACTACTTTTGATCTAAGGAAACTAGCTTACACCAAATATGTGTTTCTTTTTTGTTTACTTTTTCTTTTTACATACACATGCTTGCCCCACACATGCATTTATGGTCGATTGTGTGTGTAGGGCGACAGGGTGCTTTTTTTTGTTTTGTTTTGTTTTATCATATTTGACATTATTAAAAACTTATTTCAACTCATATTTAAGTGGTTCTAAAGTAGCATGCATTTTCTGCATCAAGGTAAACAAAAAAACTGCCCAATACTTATCCTACCCAACCCCATCCCTAAACACTTACCTTACTCCAGCGCTGTCTTGGCTGCAGCACCACTCCTATCACTTTCTGGTCTCACAAGAGACACTAAAAGCAGCGGGAGCCTGAGGCTTCTGCTGCTTTTAAACTCCTGTGAGGAGGGAGCAAGGTCGTGGCTTACCGGCGCTTTCTGTGTCTATGGATGCACACAGCCTGGCTCAGGAGCACATGCACAGGTGCATCCTTTAGTGTTTAGCTTGCAGAGGAGGAACCTGGAAGACAGAGGAGTGGACAGCATAGGTGGCAGACTTTCAAAAAGGAGGTAAGGGACTGCTCTGTGCAAAATCGTTGTGTTACATCTTTTTTATTTTACCATCATATGATACCATCTTTAATATCAGTTTAACACTTTTTTTTATTTAAATGTATTGCTAACAAAACCGCTTATGTGATAAAATTGGGCAAGTGACAGGTACTGTTTATGGAGACATGATAGGTCTAATGTCTCCCCTGCCCTCTGCTTCAGATGACCAAGCACGGGACTGTGTTTGATCAGCTGTTTACCCAGTTTTTCAGAGTGCTTCTGGTTTATACATAGCATAGGAGCTCCTCCCAGTCAAAAGCTCAACATTGTTTCTTGTGGTCCCAGTAGAAGTGGGAAAACTTGGGAACCACCAATGGGAGAGGGGGGACCAAAACGTGAGCTTGTTGTACTTTTTCAGATTCTGGATATACTAGACACATCAAATAAGAGAAGTTAAATATTGGAACTAATATAACTTTTCATGATAATTTCAACATTCTGGTGAAGTGGTATGGGAACATATTGGGCAATCCACTGGGGGACTGTAATCCTAACAAGAACAAAAACCCTTGTTTTAATTTATTTTTAGGTAGAATACATTTTACCTAAATTTCAGTTAGTGTAGGTTATTTACATGGGATGAATAATTAATAATTATTTAATATTTAGAGTTATTACTTTAGTTTATAACTAGAATAGGTATTACAATTCATTAGTTGTTATTATTACTTTAAAGATAGTGCCAATTAGTTATTAGGTTATACATTATTTCACAAAAGTGAGTATACCCCTCACATTTTTGTAAATATTTTATTATATCTTTTCATGTGAAAACACTAAAGAAATGACACTTTGCTACAATGTAAAGTAGTGAGTGTAAAGCTTGTATAACAGTGTCAATTTGCTGTCGCCTAAAAATAACTAAACACACAGCCATTATTGTCTAAACCGCTGGCAACCAAAGTGACAATGTCCAAATTGGGCCCAATTCGCCATTTTCCCTCTTCGACGTCATGTGACTTGTTAGTGTCTCAGGTGTGAATGGGGAGCAGGTGTGTTAAATTTGGTGTTATCGCTCTCACCCTCTCATACTGGTCACTGGAAGTTCAACATGGCACCTCATGGCAAAGAACTCTTTGAGGATATGAAAAAAAAAAAGAATTGTTACTCAACATAAAGATGGCCTAGGCTATAAGAAGAGTGGCAAGAACATGAAACTAAGCTGCAACACAGTGGTCAAGGCCATACAGCAGTTTAACAGAACAGGTTCCACTCAAAACAGGCCTCATCATGATCGACCAAAGGAGTTGAGTGCATGTGCTCAGCGTCATATCCAGAGGTTGTCTTTGGGAAAAAGACATATGAGTGCTGCAAGCATTGCTGCAGAGGTTGAAAGGGTGGGGGGTCAGCCTTTCAGTGCTCATACCATACGCCGCGCACTGCATCAAATTGATCTCCATTGCTGTCGTCCCAAAAAAAACCTCTTCTAAAGATGATGTACAAGAAAGACCGCAAACAGTTTGCTGAAGACAAGTAGACTAAGGACATGGATTACTGGAACCATGTCCTGTGGTATGGTGAGACCAAGATAAACGTATTTGGTTCAGATGGTATCAAGCACGTGTGGCGGCAACCAGGTCAGGAGTACAACCTGGAGTGTGTCTTGCCTACAGTCAAGCATGGTGGTGGGAGTGTAATGGCCTGGGGCTGCATGAGTGCTGCCGGCACTGGGGAGCTACAGTTCATGGTGGGAATCATGAATACCAACATGTACTGTGACATACTGAAGCAGAGCATGATCCCCTTCCTTCAGAGACTGGGCCACGGTGCAGTACTCCAACATAACGACCCCAAAGCATATAGCGACTCTACTGGGTCTGCATCCACACACTTCAGGTGTTCTGCGGTGAGGATGATTCCTTTTGTTTTTTTACTGCACATGTGCATGCAATGGCGCTGGTGGATGCACTGATTGTATCGGTGCAGAAAATTACCATGGGGGGCGCTGGTCCCCTAAAAGTGACAAAGGTACTCCCTTTTCCCGCCTACTGTGACAAAATTGTCGTGAGTCAGTGGAGTTGTTCTAAACACAATAATGGTAACCACGCATGGTGTGGCTAAAAAGTTGATCTGCGGACCAGGCTTCTAAAAAGGCTCTATCAGATCTCAACCTTTATGGGGGACCGCCTATTTGGGTCTTTGTTGGATGAACTGATCAAAGGACTCACAAGTGGGAAGAGTACTCTTCTTCCTCTTTCTGCTAAGGGCAAGTCACCGCGTAATAGAAGGGGCCCTTATTTTTCAGTACACAGGTGGCCCCCTTTGTGCCTTCGGCACGCAGGAGAAAGGACCTAAGCCATTTAGGTCATCTGGGGGTTCCAAGAAGAAGTGGTCGGGTAAGCCGAGAACAGGCTCCTCCAGATCTGCGGACAAATCTGCATAAAGGGATGCCCTCAACCGTATCTGGGGTGGGTGGACGTCTTAGTTTTCTGTCCAGAACCAGGGACCTCCTTGATTCAGGACAAATGGGCTCACGAGCTGCTCTGATTGGGTTACAAGATCGAATTTAGGTCCCGTCCTCCCATCCATTCTAGACTTATCTTCAGATTGGTTAAGGGATCTACGAGAGGCACAAGATCTGCTGTCGCAAAGGGTGATTGTGCTAGTTCCCTCTCGGGAACGCTTTCAAGGGCTTTATTCAAACCTGTTTACTGTTCCCAGGAAAGAAGGGAAAGTGCGTTCAATTCTGGACCTCAAGGCTCTGAAAGCTTTGTGCGGTTTCAGAGGTTTTGAATGGGGTCCATTCGCACGATAGTGGCGTTCCTACACCAAGGGGACTTTTTGGCCTCTATCGATATCGAGGACGCATATCTGTACATACCTATTTATGCTGGACACCAGCGTTTTCTTTGCTTTGCTGTAGGAGAGGAACATTATCAATTTGTGGCGTTAACCTATGGTCTCGCCTCTGCCCCCAGGGTCTTCACCAATGTGTTGGCTCTGGTATTGGCACTACTGTGACAGCGGGGGATTGCAGTACTAGGGTACCTGGACAATCTCCTCTTAAGAGCAGACACCCACTCAGTTCTGGTGGGCGATCTGTCAATCACTGTACGGACTCTGCAAGAGCTTGGTTTGACCATCAATTTCAGAAAATCTGCTCTGGTCCCAGCCTCCAAAAAGTTTTTTCTGGGACTGACTCTGGACTCTGCAAGGGTGTTCCTTCTCCCGGAAAAGCTGCAAAAGTTGCAGAGGGCGATTCGGTTGCTGTTATCCAGCACTCTGTCCTCATTGCGGACTTGCATGCAAGCTTTAGGCCTGATGGTGTCTACCTTCGGGGTGGTTCCGTTTGCTCAGTTCCACACACGACCTCTACAAAGGGGTATTTTTGTCAACTGGAACAAGGATCCAAAATCTCTTGAAAATCTGATTCGGTTGAGTCAAAACGCAAAAAGTGCTCTTCTGTGGTGGCTCTGTTTCTGGTCCTCTGTTCCTTCCATTGTATTGGACCGTGGGTGGGTGGGGGGGGGGGGTGATACTTATTATGTGTCCAGGGTACTTGGACTCTGAAAGAGTCTAGACTTCAGATTGATATTCTGGAACTCAGAGCGAAAAAAGTTTGCAAATCATCTGCAGGGTTATCCAGTTCAGATTCAATCAGACAATGCGGCGGCCGTGGTTTACGTCAACCATCAAGGGGGCACCAAGAGTGTCCTGGCGGCCTAGGAGATGGCCGAGATGTTAATATGGGCAGAAAATTTTGTTCTAGCCCTCTCCGCCGTGCATATACCCAGAGTGGAGAATTGGCAGGCGGATTGCTTGAGCTTGCTGCTCAACGAGAAGGTACAGAGGTTTGTAGCCAGGTCTCGGGATCCTCTGGCCGATGCCACAGACGGCCTGGTGGCTCCTTGGGTCAGTATGGGCTGATCTATGCGTTTCCTCCGCTGAAACTTCTGCCGAGGCTTCTGCGCTGAATTGAGGTGGAAAAGTTCCGGTCATTCTGGTAGCCTCAGACTGGCCTCGCCGGTCTTGGTAGGCAGACCTGGTTAAGTTGGTCGCCGATGTTCCTTGGAGACTTCCTCTCAGGGAAGATCTGTTGTCTCAAGGGCCGATCTTCCATCCTGCTTTACAGTCGCTGGCTTTAACGGCGTGGCTATAGAAAGCCAGGTATTGAAGGATAGGGGTTTTTCTGACTCAGTGATTCCTACACTGTTGAAGGCTAGAAAATCTACCTCCAGGAAGAATTATCATCATACGTGGAAATTGTACATCTCATGGTGTGAAACGATTAAGGTGCATTCACAATCTTTTTCAGTGGCTAGGATATTGGCTTTCCTCCAAAGGGGGGTTGAGCAGTGGTTGGCCTTGGGTACTATTAAAGGTCAGGTGTTGGCTTTGGCAGTGTTTTTCCAACACCCTTTAGCTTCACATTCTTTGATTCACACTTTTATCCAGGGAGTTCATCATGTAGCTCCTCTGATACGGTCCCCGTTACCTCCGTGGGATCTTAACTTGGTACTGTCTGTTCTTCAAAAACCTCCCTTTGAAAACTTAGGGAGATTCCTCTGCTTACACTGTCACAGAAGGTAGCCTTTTTGGTGGCTATTACCTCTGCAAGGAGAGTGTCTGAATTGGCGGCGCTGTCATGCCGTTCTCCTTCTCTGGTGGTCCACAGAGATTAAGTGGTACTTTGACCTGATCAGTCGTTTCTTCCTAAGGTGGTTTCTTATTTCCATTGAATGAAGACATGGTGCTGCCTTCACTCTGTCCTAAGCCCAAACATCCCAAGGAAATTATATAGATAGCTTACACACAACCCGGAACCAACACTAGTTTGCAAGCAACCAAGCGCTTAGAGAGGATAACTACCTCTAATATAGTGTGATAACAAATGCTGCTACTTGATAAAATAACATGAAATAAGAGAATATATGTAAATACAAGCAATATGTAGATACAAAAAATTCTAGTAGCGCAAAAAAGAATGATAAGCTCACTCCCCAATCACATTCACTGAAAACTTGTAAAGACTGTAGACATAAATATAAAAATATATATATAAAAAATATATATATAAAAAATATATATATAAAAAATAGTCCCAGCATGAATCAGTCCACCAAAGCAGCGTTGAAAAACATATGACAAATAGCGATATTCACACTGATGTATCCCTTGAAAGATCCTAATCGGTGCAGAAATAAAGGATCACCTTGACCACCACCACTGTGCTCTGAAGGGGGGAAGGTAATGCACACTCACCGACTTCACTGGCCCAGTGATTCTCACCACTGAGCAAACAAGCCACAATACAGCCACTACCACTCGGGCTTCCGAATTGGGACCAATCAGACCAATGACAGGCTCTGCTGCATCCACTTGGGGTTCCGGGATGGGGCCGATAATGGGCTGTCAGTGTCCTTTTATACTGCACTCAGGATCTATTACTGTCCTGACTATACAGCAAACATCTGTGGGAATTTGTGTTCTGTTGTGCCCCAATCACCTGCACACAAGCTCAGCCTCTGCACATTGCACAGTCCCACACTCAGGTTACTTCCTGGTCTGTGTCCACAGACCAGGAAGTAACCTGAGTGTGGGACTGGACACAGACCAGGAAGTAACCTGAGTGTGGGACTGTGCAATGTGCAGAGGCTGAGCTTGTGTGCAGGTGATTGGGGCACAACAGAACACAAATTCCCACAGATGTTTGCTGTATAGTCAGGACAGTAATAGATCCTGAGTGCAGTATAAAAGGACACTGACAGCCCATTATCGGCCCCATCCCGGAACCCCAAGTGGATGCAGCAGAGCCTGTCATTGGTCTGATTGGTCCCAATTCGGAAGCCCGAGTGGTAGTGGCTGTATTGTGGCTTGTTTGCTCAGTGGTGAGAATCACTGGGCCAGTGAAGTCGGTGAGTGTGCATTACCTTCCCCCCTTCAGAGCACAGTGGTGGTGGTCAAGGTGATCCTTTATTTCTGCACCGATTAGGATCTTTCAAGGGATACATCAGTGTGAATATCGCTATTTGTCATATGTTTTTCAACGCTGCTTTGGTGGACTGATTCATGCTGGGACTATTTTTTATATATATATTTTTTATATATATATTTTTATATTTATGTCTACAGTCTTTACAAGTTTTCAGTGAATGTGATTGGGGAGTGAGCTTATCATTCTTTTTTGCGCTACTAGAATTTTTTGTATCTACATATTGCTTGTATTTACATATATTCTCTTATTTCATCCCAAGGAAATTGTCTTGCATTCTTTGGCTGTGGTTTGGGCACTTAGGGATTGCCTGGCGGTTACTGAGTCTTTTAGGAAAACAGTTTTTTTTGTCCCCACGGAAGGACCTTGCAAGGGATTGGCTGCATCTGCTGCTGCAACCATATCCAGATGGATCAGGCAGACGGTGGTACAGGCATATTCACTTAAGGGTCAAGTTCCACCTTTCCCTGTGAAGGCGCATTCTGCTAGGGCGCTGAGTGCCTCTTGGGCTTTTCGCCATCAGATGTCAGTAGTACAAGTTTGCAAGGCGCCAACCCGATCGTCTGTGCACACGTTCATTAAATTCTACATAGGAGATGTGTTGGCATCCTCGGATGCTTCTTTTGCCCGCAAGGTTTTGCAGGCTGTTGTTTAAAAGAGCATTTTTTTTTTCTCTTTGAGGTTGTATGTTGTTTCTAGGTGAGCTCCAGTTGTTCCTGGTTGAGCTCCATGTTACATGGTTTGCTAACTTTAGCGTTTGGGGAATTACATTCTTTCTCTGCATTGTGTTCCCACCCTCATGCAAATACTGCTTTGGGACATCCCAATGGTTAAGAATATAGAGCTTCGTCTGTCAATGAACGATAGAGAAAACTGGATTTTTGACTTACCGTAAAATACTTTTCTCTGAAGTTCATTGACAGACGCAGTACCCGCCCCTCTATTTCTGAGTGGGTTGGGGTTCTTTACTTCTGACACTGCTTGCAACAAAACTGAATCCTATAGCAGAGTGAGTGGGTATATGCCTTCAGGGACTGCCCCATAGGCATGGTAAAGTTTTTTCCTGCCTAGTGTCCTACTCCTGTAGTGGACAGCATAACTCAATGGTTAAGAAGAATATGAAGCTGCGTCTGTCAATGAACTTCAGAAAAGGATTTTACGGTAAGTCAAAAATCCATTTTTTTTTCATAATCAAGTTTGTTCATGATTACCAAATCCCCACTGTTGTCTGAGTGTTTAATAACAATATGTTGATTATTTTCTAAAGACCTAATGGCTTGCCTATGGGTAGAGGATAGATTGCGTGAAGGTCCTGACTTCCAGTTAGTAGTTTCAATAGCTTTGATTACCTGTTTTACAAAGGCCCAAGTGTTGGGATTGCCTTGTAGGACTGGGAAGGATTTAGATTTGTGTTTGTAGGACAGAGGTGAGGCAAAGGCAGGAGTGTCCGATAGTGGATGACCCGGGGAGAGGAGGAGACCAACATCCCCAATCCCAGGCTCATCCCCAGAAAGACCCTCCTCCCATAGATCCATGGGAACTTGGAGAGCTTGAGGCTCTTCCAAAAGTGGCGATTTCTAAAAGTGAATTGTCATAAGTAGAGGTTTCTTGTATCATATAAAACCTTATACATAAGGCGTCTGCCAAACAGATGCAAGTCCTTAACAAGTTCAACCTTATCGGCTTGCTGTTCCGGGCAGAAAGTGAGGCCGAGCTTCAAAACCTTAGCCTTACTTTCAGATAATGGATGGGATAACAAAATGATGATTTCGTATTGCTCCCGACCCTCCTCTCTTTGGGGGTCAGGCAAAACTACTTTGGGGGCTGAACCAATGATTTGGAGGGTGTGGTGACCGGTGCTTTTTTAGGATCTGTGTTGATAACTACAAAAAATGAGTGCTGTGCGTAAATTCGGTTGTACGTTAGAGGCGGTGGCACCATTGTGACCGATTGTGAAGGGGTGACCGATTGTGAAGGTGCGGAATTGTGCGTTGATGCTGATGATAGTGCAAGAGATACATTACTTTGGGAACTAGTAGTGATAGGTGTGTTCATTGGGGTGCGATTACACTGTATGATGTGCGTGGCCCTGGGTGACAGATTCATTTTTAGGGTTCAGATGAGGGTCTTGTCAAATACACAGGCCGTATTTCAACATGGCTTAGTTATATTGACGATATCTTCCTCATCTGGGAGGGACCTGAAGATATCCTGATCGAATGCCTTCAATTTATGAACACCAACGATCGTATTCTAAAAATTCACAATGTCCTATGACACACAGATTTGACATATTCAGAAACACTGGTGAATCCTAACAGATGACCCGAAGATTCAGCATTTCGTGTCATCCAACCTTTCAATCACCTTCAAAAGGGCCAAATCTCCGAAAGATAGATTAGTTCAAAGCGAATATCGTGGTAAAATAGGGGGCAAACACTGTCAATGAATGGGTACATACATCCCATGTATGCCACTGTTCTTACTGCCCCCTTATAGAAAAAATACCTTTACACTCCCAAATGGGGAAAAGTTCTTTCCTAAACATTTTGTAAATTGTTGGACACGTGGAGTAGTATACCTAATGGTTTGTGAATGTGGAGCTTTCTACATAGGAAAAACTAAACAGGAATTTTGGACACGCATCTCTATACACGTTTATAGCATGGAGATCGGTAACCATTATCTTCCGTTTGGTAGACATATGGTGTACCAGCAAAACTACCAAATGCCCAAAGTTACCTTCGCTGCTCTCGACAGGGTACACATTCCCGATCGAGGCGGCGATTGGAACAAAACATTGCTGCAATATGAACAGCGCTGGATTTTTCTCCTAAAGGCCATAGCTCCCCCAGGTCCATATCCTACACTCCTTTTCTAAAAGGATTTGCATCCGGTAAAACTCAATAAAAAGACTCCTTCTCTAGAAGGATTTGCAACCGGTAAAACTCAATAAAAATATTTACCCTATTGTCAGAAATAGGGAATAATGGTAAAGGACAACCCTAGATTGATTTATTTCATAATTATTAATATATATTTTTTGTATTGATGGAGGTCCCTGGATTTCTCCCCCATTTACCGGCACTCCGTGGCTTAACTGGCTTCCCGGCACAGGTGGGGGGATTGCGTGGCACCCCGCTCTCTCCCCCTATTGCACATCCCCTGGTCCCAGGCTGTAGGGATGGCTCTCCCTGTGTCGGCAGCGTCCCGTGCTCCTTTCCGGGTTTTGCGGGCTTGGTGCGCGTGCGTGGCTTGGCAGATTCTGCGGGCCGTGCTTGCGCATTACGCCCATAGACCACGTCATTTGAGGCGGCCGGGGTTTAGGCCTTCCGGGACGCCGGAGGAGTCACCAAGCGGCGGTCTCTACATATATAGATATTAATAGAGTGGATTATATTACTAATGATATGTATATAGTCCATAGAAATAATCCCCTGAAGACCACGACTTTAAAAGGTTGAAACGCGTCTTAGTATTTTATTGTTTTGTAGCTCCACTATGGCTACCATACTTATATGTTATTGACTGTTGGATGATTTTTTATCTATGTAACCAGACTTTAAGTTTATATGGCATCAAGCCTTTTATGAATTTTCAATAAAATACATTTTTATACTAATACAAGTTTGATTTAATACATTGCTGCTAAAAAAAACCCTGGGGGAAAAACTTCTGCCTTGTACAGATTCATTTTTTATTACCAAACCTATTTTCATTGTTCTGTATAGCCAACAGGTATGGAGCTATTACCTGGGATCGTCTGCATGGTTAATTAGTTCAGCTTTTTGCTCCTTATATTTGGAACTGCTATATATTGTATTTATGTATATATTTGATTTTCACAGAATTTCTGTTCATGTAATAGTAAAATTCTTCACGCGTTTCCCTGAAGAAGCCGAAACGGCAAAACTGTTTGGATACAAAAGCGCAGTGAATGATACTACTTTTGCACATTGATAATTTGGTTGTATAGAATGTTTTTATATATACTTTTTTTTTATAAATAAATGTTTATATTTTTATAAATAAAAATTTGTGTCATTACATATCTGAGCACCTCAAAAGTCCGGTATCCCATATATTGTATTTAGGTACTGAAGGTGCTGCAACCATTCTTTTCAATTTCCGAAAATAGCTAGATTCCCAATACAAGATAACACCTGGGAATCGCTTGTATATTTTATATTGTCTTTTTTTAATCTGCAAGTGAGCTTGTGTTATATTACAGCTGCTATCATTTATTTGTTTTAGGAGATTCGGATGATGCTGCTCCATCCAGTTCCATTGTACTTTCATCCACCCCTCCCTCCGTCTCACCAATTATCAAGGAAGCATCACCAACACCACCTTCATCCCCGTCTGTTACAGCTGGGTTTTCTTCACCCAGGTAGTAAACAAAGCAAATTTATAGTATGTGCTAGATACTTTTTTAAGTCACATTTGCTTCGTCATTGTAAGTCATATAAAGACTGGTAAATCCAATAGATTACATACATTAAAGTGTAAATCTAGGCATCTGATTTATAGTTTGATATTTAGATGTGATCTCTATCATTGTACAACTCTTAACCACTTTAAGACCGGAAGGATTTGCCCCCTTAATACCAGGCCCTATTTTGTGATTTGGCACTGCGTTACTTTAACGGACAATTGCACGGTCCTTATGTCCTTTTTTTCCCCACAAATAGAGATTTCTTTTGGTGGTATTTGATCACCTGTGCGATTTTTATTTTTTTGCACTATAAACAAAAAAGAGCGACAATTTTGAAAAAAGACAATATTTTTCACATTCTGCCATGACATTCTCAAAAAAAAAATTAAAAAATCTAAATTTTTTAACATTTTAGGCCAATTTGTTTTCTGCTACATATTTTTGGTAAAAAAAATCCCAATAAGCGTATTCTGATTGGTTTTCGCAAAAGTTATCGCGTCTACTAACTATGGGAAAGATTTATGTCATTTTTATTTTTTATTTTTTTACTAGTAATGGCAGCGATCTGCGATTTTTAGCGGGACTGCAACATTGCGGCGGACAGATCGGAACTCTAACTGACATTTTTGACACTTTTGGGGGTACCAGTGACATTACTACAGTAATCAGTGCTAAAAATAGGCACTGTTATTGTAATAATGACACTGGCAGGGAATGGATTAACCCTATGGATGATCAATGGGTTAAATGTGAGCCTAGGGGAGTGATTCTAACTGTGGGGGGGGGGGGTGGCTTATGAAATGACCATAGAGACATGTGATCCTATATAGAAGGATCACACAAGCTCTGTGATCATTTCAGGCAGAAGAACAGTCAGCTGTGTTTACAACAGCCGACCGTCCTTCTATCTCAGCAGGGAGCGATGGCGGGTGTCAGGCGGCAATCGGAGCCACCTTGCCCGCTGCATCGGCTTCCCTGCTGCCGAGTGGGGGCAGGAACGCGCCGGCGCGTGCTCACCCCTAGCTTCCCACGCGCGACCGACGTAGGTCTACATCAGTTTGCGCAGGAGAGCAACCCTGCCGCAGTAAAAAGGTGACGGGTGGTCAGGAAGTGGTTAAAAGGCACCTACCTTCAATTTAATGGCAAAACATATTCATGAGTAAAAAAAAAAAACCTTGCAAACAATTTATAGCAATTACTTGTAATGAACATATCTGCATAACAGATTAGTTGCAGATAAAGATATTAACCATTTAAGGACCGAGCCCATTTCTGACACATGTCGTTTACAAGTTAAAATCAGTATTTTTTGCTAGAAAATTACTTGGAGCCCCCAACATTATATACATTTTTTTAGCAAAGACTCTGGAGCATAAAATAGAAAGTATGTTTTTAAGCGCTCACAAGGGGTGTTACTCTTTGTGTTGGCTGCTAATATAAGCAAATGGTCAGGTGGAGATCAATCAGGGCACTGGCACATCAAAAGGCTGCAAGCTGGAGGAGCCTTAGAAGGGATGGGATGAAGGGTTCAAGTGCCTGTGATATAAACTGAGGGTGATGGGTTGGCCTCGGTTCAGAGAGGGGAGAGGTAGGGGTGTAAGAATCCACTGTTCTTCAGGTGGATGGGGGGAGTTGGGCTGGATGGCACTCTGGGCTGCTATCCGGGTGAGCGAAGCAGCTCAATGTCAAACATAAAAGAAGGGGGAAGAAGTGCCACTTGAGTGCAATTAAAAAAGTTTTATTAGGACAAGCAAGGTATGGTGACTCACATCTGAACATTCATTGTGGTGCTCTCCGTGGTGTAGTCAGGTAGCTGGGTGCCTGCTCTGGATCCGGTGCGGTCCGATCATCCGGGAGAGGTCCAGGGGTAGACTCAGGCAACTTCCGGGTCGGATCAGCGGAGGAACTGCAGAGAGCTGTGGCTGCGGCCGGCAGCGTCTGACGTCTCGGGCAGTGTGGGCTGTGTGGGCGTATCCGGGCTTCACTACATGTTTCAGAGCATGCGCAACATGCCGCTGTCGGGCATGCGCACTCCTTTATCAAGTGTCACACCGCCTGCTCTGGATCAAGTGTCCACCGGATCCAGAGCAGGCACCCAGCTACCTGACTACACCACGGAGAGCACCACAATGAATGTTCAGATGTGAGTCACCATACCTTGCTTGTCCTAATAAAACTTTTTTAATTGCACTCAAGTGGCGCTTCTTCCCCCTTCTTTTTTCTGGAGCATAAAATGGCGGTCGTTGCAATATTTTTTGTCACGGTATGCGGTATTTGCGCAGCGGTCTTTCAAACGCCATTTTTTTTTTTAATTACATTTCACTGCATTTAAAAAAAAACTAAACAGTAAAGGTAGCCCATTTTTTTTTTTATATTGTGAAAGATGATGTCACGCCAAGTAAATAGATACCTAACATGTTACGGTTAAAAATTGTGCACACCCACGGAATGGTGACAAACTACGGTCAATAAAAATCTCCACAGCCGATGCTTTAAAAAAATTTAACGGTTATTAGAGTTTCAGAGTATCTCTTTTTTTTTAATTATTGCTCTCGCTCTTGCGATCGCAGTGATACCTCACATGTGTGGTTTGAACAGCGATTTCATTTGCAGGCGCGACTTCCGTATACGTTTTCTTTCGTGCGCAAGCTCATGGCAACGGGGGCGATTACAAATTATTTTTTTTCTTATTTATTTTATTTTTTTATTTTTTATTTTAGCACAGGTTAAAAAAAAAAAAAAAAAAAATCTGATCACTTTTATTGCTGTCACAAACAATGTAAACATCCCTTGTGACTGCAATAGGCCCTAGACCCCTCCACTCCACTTCAATGTATTAAAAATGCCGAAAGCTGCATTTTTGAATACAGTCACTTTTTAAATTTGGCGCCTTTAGCTGCCGAGTAAACTAGATGTGACGTCGTGGACACCGCCTCCGGGTTACGTCATCGGAGACCCAATCAAAGCCACATCCAGCTTTGATCGGGACTCCAGCCAGCCTGCAGAGGTGCCGGCTGGTTGCTCGGGTCTCCTGGTGGCACGGAAGACCCGGGCAGAGCATGGAAGGTGGCGGGAGGGGGGCGTCCCCTCACGCTCCTTGGGGTAACGATCGAGCGGCTCCCAAGCTGCATGGGTCGTTACCGCCTGAAAGCTGACTGTCGGCTCTAAAAAATGGTACTGGGATGATGCCTCTAGCTTGCAGGCATCACCCCGGTACAGCCGCTTATTGCAGCCGATGTAGGGCTACGTCGATTTGCGGTAAGTGGTTAAAGTTAATACTACAGGAGGTTTTTGTTATAATATTTAGGATATTGTTAAATTAGGTTATAGAATGTTCCAATTACCTTTGTACATTTTGACATTCTCAGAAGTAGAAGAATAAACACTGCACAGTAGGATGGGTACTATACAGTAAATGTTCTCCCACCCATGCTGACATAAAACTTTCCTATCATATCTTTTGTATCAGTTCTCAAGCTCCTTGCTATTTATTTTCAGTAATTAGACCTACAGTACTATGCAAATGTTTTAGGCAGGTGTGAATAAATGCTGTAAATGGAAAATGCTTTCAAATATATACATTTTAATTGTTTAATTGTATCCATTTACAAAATGCAAAGTGAGTGAACAGAAGAAAAATCTTAAATCAATATTAGGTGTAACTACCCCTGGCTTCAAACCAGCACCAATTCTTATGCTTGCACACTTTGTACACTTGCACAAAGTCAGGGATTTTGTAGGATTAGAGTCAGGTGTATGATTAACTAGTTATACCATGCAGGTGCTAATGATCATCAATTTCATATGTAGGTTGAAACACAGACATTAATGGAAATAGAAACATCTGTGTAGAAGGTTTTAAACTGGGTGAGGAACATCCAAACCCTGCTAACTAAGGTGAGGTTGTGGAAGACTGTTTCATGTCATAGGTCATACACCATGGCAAGACTGATCACAGCAAAAAGACACAAGGTGGTTATACTGCATCAGCAAGCTCTCTCCCACGCAAAGATTTCAAAGCAGACTGGGATTTTAAGATGTGTTATTTAAGCTCTTTTGAAGAAGCACAAGGAAACAGGCTAAATTGAGGACTGTAGACACAGTGGTCGGCCTAGGAAACTTAATGCAACAGATGAAAGACACATCATGCTTACTTCCCTTCAACATTGGAAGATATCCAGCAATGCCAGCAGCACAGAACTGGCAGAAACCAGTGGGACCCAAGTTCAGTCATCTACTATCTGGAGAAGTCTGGTAAGAAGTGGTCTTCATGGAAGAATTGTGGCCAAAAAGTCATACCTCCAATGTGGAAACAAGGTTAGGCGACTTAATTATGCATAAACACATAAGAACTGGGTTAAAAAAAAAGGACTGCGATAAAACACCTCCCCCAATCACCCAGCGCTCTAGCACCCCTATTGTGCAATACTCAATAAACAAAAATAATAATACAAAACAAAGCTGCTGCCTAAACTGAAATCATATATTAAAAGGGTGCATACACCTCCAACATAGACAGAGATCATATACACAAGCAGCGCTGAGCACATATCATGACTAAACATGAAAAAGTGTGAAAGGACAGGGTCCATTAAGAGTTCATATGGAATATGATAATGTCTCTATGGAGTTCACAGCGGGAAGTATCACCAGTGCTGGAGCCGAAAAGGAATCAGTCCCCTCACCTCACCATGTGAAACCTCTCCCCAGGGAAATGCACTTACCAGAAACTGGCAAATAGACAGCCCAAAAAAACAGGTTCCCAATCTCTAGTATATCCGGACCACAATCTTTCAGATATTCACTATCAGATGTGTGAGGCTGTTCACCTGGATGCAAAGCACTCAAATGTGGTGCATGGGAGGAAACAATAAAGTAGCACATAGAGCAGTATTGCTAATGCACACGTTTATTTAAGCCCAGCCCCCTCCACAAATGCACTTACAATAAACAGGGTTAAAACAGCGTAGATTCAAAGCATAACATCAGGCAGCGACAGCCGCATTAGGGAGCCTACCGGACCTCCGCCGTGCTCGTCAGCATCCGGAAGTCCACAGAAATTACCAATTTTCCCGCCTGGCGTCCTGCTGCCTGGGTGACCGCATTGCTCACGCCCCAACCGGTTTCGTCACTCAAAGACTTCTGCGGAGGGCGTCTAAGAACTGGGGTACAGAAAAATGGCATCTGATGCTCTGAGCTGATGAGTCAAAATTCTGAAATATTTGGCTGCAGCAGGAGGCAGAAGCATAGTGGAGGTTCCTTACAGGTTTGGGGCTGCATTTCTGCAAATGGATTTGCAGTGTAAGGAAAGGCCTGCTGTGCACAGGCTAACACGTTTTCTTACGTGCTCGCAGGAATTGGGCACTGGCTAAAACACCCGTGCATGCGCATACTCGTGAGTACACACGAGTCGCCGTTTGTGTGCACCTATGACAAATGCTGGTGCCAAACAGGCTATTTAAACTCGGGCAGTGCTGCTTTGCCTTCAGCCTCTTGTGTAACCTGTGACCCTGTGAATCTGTATCCTGCTTTCAGTTGATGACCTGGCTAGTCTTAACCATTGTTTTAAGAAAAGCCGGCAC
The DNA here is from genome assembly GCF_965119305.1 of Pelophylax lessonae. Lineage (NCBI taxonomy): Eukaryota > Metazoa > Chordata > Amphibia > Anura > Ranidae > Pelophylax > Pelophylax lessonae. The sequence continues at coordinate 62,515,434 of NC_138780.1, forward strand.
ACAGAAACTTCTTTGCATATATGTATTCCCTCACTGACAGCAAACTTCTGTAGTAACAAAACTGCTCCTAAATCTAGGTACAGTATCTACCTAATTGCAATTAAGATCAATACAAAACACCAGGGGAAGGTGTGTGTGATCAGGTAAGACTTCAACATAGAAAGATGCAAAATGAGAAAATAAACATTAACCCCTTATATATTACAACATCATTTCAGAAAAAAGGGTAATGTCCATTCTATTATTCATTCCACTTGGCACCCTGGTGTTGAGCTTGAGTATCCACCACACTTCACGTTGTAGTAAGATGTGGTGTATGTCACCCCCTCTAACATAACATAAATGACCATTTTAGAGTTAATGTAGTTCCTGAGAGGGTAAGACCCTCCTGTAGAGAAGGAGGTGACACTTTTGCTTTTTTTGTCTTATACATTGTTTACATGTGGAAAAGCCACATAGCTATGATCCCACTGTTCTCAGCCATGTATTAGACTTCTTTGGGCTGTGGGGACGAAAAAGAGACAGAGACAACATTGCCCCTAATGTGGGAGCTGTCCTGCTGGAAAAAAGATAGCTCTGTTGCAGAATGTTATAAAGTTTTTTTTTTTATCCGCATATAAAATAGGAAGGCAATGTTTTATATTTTCACTATCTGATCATATTGTACTGAATATGTGGTTACAAAATGTATGCCTTTGTTGTATCTACAAGGGGGTTGTTTCCTAATTCCAAAAACAAGATTAAACTCCCTGGCGGTATGATTCTTTCCGATTTTAGGTGCTGAAAGCGGTACCATTATTTTGCATGTAATTCTTAAGAACGAGCAGCCCAAACCAACTATTTACATATTATTTTTTTTTACCGTGCGTTCTTCTTTATAACATCTCGGGTATAATAAAGTTTGAAACACAAAATCATAAATTATAATATAATAAATAACTATAAATAAGTTAAAGTATGTATGTATGTATGTATGTGTATATATAAAATATACACATATACATATATATATATATATATATATACAGTGGGGATCAAAAAGTTGTGCACCCCAGGTAAAAATTTGTATTAATGTGCATAAAGAAGCCAAGGAGAGATGGAAAAATCTCCAAAAGGCATCACAATACAAATTAGACATTCTTATAATATTTCAACAAAAGTTAGATTTTATTTCCATCATTGACACTTTCAAAATTACAGAAAACAAAAAAATGGCGTCTGCAAATGTTTGGGCACCCTGCAGAATTTATAGCATGCACTGCCCCCTTTGCAAGGCTGAGACCTGCCAGTGTCACGATCAATCATCGTCTGGGAAGACCAGGTGATGTCAATCTCAAAGGTTTTAAATGCCCAGACTCATCTGACCTTGCCCAAAACAATTAGCACCATGGGATCTTCTAAGCAGTTGTCTAGAAAACTGAAACTGAAAATTGTTGACACTCACAAAGCTGGAGAAGGCTATAAGAAGATAGCAAAGCGTTTTCAGATGTCAATATCCTCTGTTCGGAATGTAATTAAGAAATGGCAGTCATCAGGAACAGTGGAAGTTAAAGCGGAGTTCCACCCTGGAATACTTTTTTTTAATAAAAATACCCCCGGGACAGTCAGGGCTAGTACATTCCACAATGGCTAGCCTCTGATCTGTCCCGGGTTGCACTTACCTTTTAGGACAAATACTTACCTTGAAAAGGTATTGTCCAGCGCTGCCATCTCAGGTGTGGGCAGCTTGAAGCCAGCGCGATCCTCTTCTGTGTCCTCTTCCGCATGCCCAGAAGCTGTTTAGAAGGGAATGACGCGCGCCCCGGAACTGACGTTGGGGCCGGTGCAGGCGCAATGATTCCTGAGAGAGATGACGTTCAGCTCCCAGGAATCATTGCAAAGCCAGGAAGTGACGACGGGCCGTGGTCGCCGAGGGGAGGAAGAAGGAAGTAAGGTAAGTATTTTCTTCTCTACGAGGTAAGTAAAAAAAAAAAAAAAATGCGATTATCCATTTGTTTTTCAGGTGACCCGGAGCGAGAAGATGGAGGTAAGTATCATTTTAGGGTGGAACTCCACTTTAAAGCAAGATCTGGAAGACCAAGAAAAATATTAGACAGAACAGCTCGCGGGATTGTGAGAAAAACAATTCAAAACCCACGTTTAACTGCATGATCCCTCCAGAAAGATCTGGCAGACACTGGAGTTGTGGTACACTATTCCACTATAAAGAGATACTTGTACAAATATGGTCTTCATGGAAGAGTCATCAGAAGAAAACCTCTTCTATGTCCTCACCACAAAAATCAGCGTTTGAACTTTGCAAATGAACATATAGACAAGCCTGATGCATTTTGGAAACAAGTTCTGTGGACCGATGAGGTTAAAGCGGAGTTCCGGGCACAAAAAATATTTTTTTTTTTTGTGCCCCTCCGCTAGGTATGCCGCACCTGAAAAGGAATTGGATAGTTATTTTTTTTTTTTTTGTTTACTCACCTTTTTATTGACGATCGTAAATACTCACCTATGACAGCTTCCTCCTCCAGCGCCGAGGCTCACCCCGTCACTTCCTGCCTCGCGATGATTCCTGGGAGCTAAACGTCATAGCTCCCAGGAATCAATGCGCCGCACCGGCCCCGCTCGTCATTTCCGGGCGACGCCGCATTCCCCTGCTAAACAGCTTCTGGGCATGCCCAGAAGCTGTTTAGGAATGCGGCGCCGCATCGGAAGTGACGAGAGGGGCCGGTGCAGTGCATTCTGGGACACGAAGACGCGGAAGAAGACGGAGAAGAGGACCGCGCCAGCTTCAGCTGCCCACAACCGAGATGGAAACGCTGTGGAAGAAAATTTCTAAGTAAGTATTTCTTCTAAAAGGTAAGTGCGAACCGGGACAGATCAGAGGCTAGCCATTGTGGAATGTGCTAGCCCTGACTGTCCCGGGGGTATGTTCAAGAAAAAAACGTTTCTCTGCCCGGAACTCCGCTTTAAAATTGAACTTTTTGGCCGGAATGAGCAAAGGTACATTTGGAGAAGGGGCACAGAATTTAATGAAAAGAACCTCTGTCCAACTGTTAAGCATGGGGGTGGATCAATCATGCTTTGGGGTTGTATTGCAGCCAGTGGCACAGGGAACATCTCACGAGTAGAAGGAAAAATGGATTCAATAAAATTTCAGCAAATTTTGGATGGTAACTTGATGCCATCTGTGAAAAAGCTGAAGTTAAAGAGAGGATGGCTTCTACAAATGGATAATGCTCCTAAACACACCTCGAAATCCACAGGGGATTACATCAAGAGGCTTAAACTGAAGGTTTTGCCATGGCCTTCACAATCTCCTGACCTCAACATAATTGAAAATCTATGGATAGACCTTAAAAGAGCAGTGCGTGACAGACAGCCTAGAAATCTCAAAGAACTGAAAGATTTTTTTAAGGAAGAATGGGCAAAGATACCTCAAACAAGAATTGAAAGACTCTTGGCTGGCTACAAAAAGCTTTTACAAGCTGTGATACCTGCTAAAGGGGGCAGTATATTAAGATATATATATGTGTGTGTGTGTATATATATATATCTATATATATATATATATATATATATATATATAGATATATATATATATATATATAGATATACGTGTGCATATAGATATATATATATCTATATATATATAGATATATATATCTATATATATAGATATACGTGTGCATATAGATATATATATATATATAGATATACGTGTGCATATATATATATATATATATATATATATATATATATATATATATATATGTGTGTATATACACATATATACATAAAGATATATACAAGATACATATACAAGTACAGTAAAACTGCAGGAAAGGGCACTGGGGGGCAAACTAATGTGAATTTATTTTATTTTGTAATGTATCAGTGTGTTTGGTGTGTTTTACTGTTTGAATTTGCTGCCCGTTCCACCCCCCTGCGAGCTTCATGTCACAGGAGACTGAAACCGGGGCTCAGAGCATCGGGCGGAAGATCCGGCTGCCGCACACTATCGGGATACCCTCTCTTACAGAATCCAGTGATCTCCCTAGCGGTACCCCGAGTGTGGCTCGGGGTTACCGTTTTTGGCACTGAAATTTAACCCCGAGCCACACTCAGGAATACCGCTAAGGAGGTTAATCAAAACATTGCGATCCCCCTCATTGGCTCATTGTTTCCCTCTTTCTATCAATTCTTTACTGTAATTCCGTTTTTTTTTTTTAGTTTGTCAGATATAATGTTACACTCTTGCACATAATCTTTGTCCAGAGAACAATTTCTCTTAGCCCTGATGAACTCTTCCACAGGAAACGCTCAAACAGTAGGGGATGGCAGCTGGAGGCTTGCAGCAAAGAGTTGCCAGCACTATCCTTCCTAAATGTTCCAGTGGAAACTGTGCCATCTAGGGTTGAAACTAAAGATTATTTTGCCTGTCGACTAATCTAGCGATTATTTTTCAGATTAGTCGACTACTCTAACGATTATTTTTATTTTATTTTTTTTTTTTGCTTAATTTAGTGTTCTTTTTTTGATTAGCTAAATAATCCTTTGAATAACTTTACAAAAAATGATACGTACAACTTCTAATATAATATAATATAATGCAACTTTTATTATTTTTTTCCAAAATATACTTCAATGTGGTTGAAGTTTTTACAGTATACAAAATGAAGTGGCAAAAATAAACGTAAACAACACTTTAGCACCAAAAGCATTCAAAATACCATATAAATTCTAAAAAAGCACTGCTCAACACTGTGTGTGCAAAAATACAAGACATATACATAAAGTGCCAAACACTTTAGGGCATTAGGCATGAAAATGCCATATCTGCCTAACACTTTTACTTCTTTAAACTACAAGTCAGCTCTCTGCCTTCAGGTAATCTTTTGCTGTATTGGCCATTATTTTTGGCCATTACTTTTGCACAGTGTTGAGCAGCAGTGCTTTCTTTTGTTGGACTTGGCTCCTTTAAAACTAGGTTACCTTTTAGGTATGTTTTACATTGACATTGACATTTACATATACATAGTGTTATTGTTGACCAGTATTTTTGTGGTGTGTTACTTGTAAACAACACTTCAGGCATGAATAATTATGCCATATAAATGCTGCCTAACCCTTTGCAAAATATGCATTCTGAAGGCATTATGTGGTGGTTAAAGTAGTAAAACCTTAATAACCACATAATGCCTTCAGAATGCATCTTTTGCAAAGTGTTAGGCAGAAATTATATGGCATTAATTATTCATGCCTGATGCCCTAAAGTGTTGTTTACAAGTAACACACCACAAAAATACTGGTCAACAACAACACTATGATGTAAATGTATAAAACATACCTTAACCACTTGCCGACCGCGGCACGACTATTTACTGCGGCAGTCAGCCCCGGCCAGGCAAAGTGACGTAGTACTACGTCGCTACTTCCCACCGGTCTGGTGCGCGCTCCTGCGCCCCCCCCCGCCGCCGCCGATGGCTTGATTGGGCTTAGAACCGATCAGTCATCAGGTCCAGGCCAATGATTTTTGGTCTGGACCTGTTGATCGGTCCTGCCCAATCAGATTCCATGCTGAGCCTGTGTTATGTAAACACAGGCTCAGAAAAGACGTGCTCTCCTCTCCCATAATCCTTTTTGGATTCATCTCGAGAGGAGAGCACATCTAACTGTAAGTACTGCACCAAGCACACTCATATACACTTGGATAGGCACATTTAACCCCCGATCACCCCCCCAGTTAACCCCTACACCCCCTGTCACAACACACACTGTATACAGCATATAGCATTTTCCTATATACCTGTGTAAGTGTGATTTGTGACCAGGTGTAGCGATTGCGCCCCCCCCCCTTTTTCACTTAAAATACATGCCACCCCCCATAAAGATTTAACCCCCTGATCCCCCTCTGATCACCCCCAGTTAACCCCTTCCCCCCTGTCACATTGCACACTAATACAAACGTAATATACTGTTTTTCTGTATTTTGTATTAGTGCGATTGTGACTTGATTTAGCGCTAGCGAGTTAGTTTCTGTCCCAAGTAGGTTTAGGGTCCCCGCCACCCCCCCAATAAAGATTTAACCCCCTGATCCCCCCCTGATCACCCCTACACCCCCTTTCACAACACACACTGTATACAGTATATAGCATTTTCCTATATACCCGTATAAGTGTGATTTGTGACCAGGTGTAGCGCTTGCAGCCCTCCCTTTTTCACTTAAAATACCCGCCACCCCCTCCCAATAAAGATTTAACCCCCTGATCCCCCCCTGATCACCCACAGTTAAACCTTTCCCCCCTGTCACATTGCACACTAATACAAACGTAATATACTGTTTTTCTGTATTTTGTATTAGTGCGATTGTGACTAGCTGTATACAGTATATAGCATTTTCTATATACTCGTATAAGTGTGACTTGTGACCAGGTTTAGCGCTTGCCGCCGTTCCTTTTATCCTCAGGATACCCGCCACCCCCTCCCAATAAAGATTTAACCCCCTGATCCCCCCCTGGTCACATCCAGTTAACCCCTCCCCTCCGTCACATTGCACAATAATACACACGTAATATACTGTTTTTCTGTATTTTGTATTAATGTGATTGTGACTTGAGTTTGCGCTAGCAAGTTAGTTTCTGTCCCAAGGAGGTTTAGGGTCCCCGCCACCCCCCCAATAAAGATTTAACCCCCTGATCCCCCCCTGATCACCCCCAGTTAACCCCTTAAATGCCCTGTCACAGTGTCACTTTTATAGTGTACAGTTTTTTTTCTGATCACTATTATTAGTGACACAGGTGACATTAGCTAGTGTTAGTGTCAGTCTAAAATAGCACAGATCCCTGGCGCATAGTTAGAAATACCCCTTGATTACCACACACGCACACACACACACATACACTTCCATTACGACCCCATTCTTGTTGAGATGCGGGAATCGCAGGGTGCTCCTATGGAGCAGAGTGTCGGTACTACGGCCGCTCATCCTTATGGTGGCCTGGCAAGTGCCAGCGGCCTAGTAAACCCTGGACCTAGTACAACCAGCACTGCAGTAACACTTGGTGACATGGCGAGTCCCATAAGTGCAGTTGAAGCTGGTGCGGTGGCTAGCAGGAGTAGTGGCCCGCAGCCACCGCGTATTCAAAGACAGGCCCGCAGAGCCCATAGTGCCCTCCCTGATGCGCTGGCATATCCCAATTGGCAACCCATTGATTCTACAGCGCCAGTACTTCCCCCATTCACTGCCCAACCTGGAATCCACCTGGAGACAGCTGGTTTTACGCCCCTGAACTTTTTTGAGCTGTTCTTTACGGAAGATCTTTTCAGATCTATTGTGGATCAATCAAATTTATAAGCACAACAATTTATCGCTTCCAACCCAAATTCGCCCCTTGCCAGACCATTCGGCTGGAAATCAATAACGGTTTCCGATTTTAAAATCTTTTCTTTCCCTCAACATGGGCATAACCAAACAGAGTGAATTGCGGCTATATTGGTCCACTAGCCCACTTCACTATATGTACTCTGCCTCCATGTCCAGGACGAGATATGAGCAAATTCTGCGATTTTTGCATTTCAGCAACACTGAAATCTGTCGTCCTCGGGGAGACCCTGCATATGATCGGCTCCACAAAATTCGGCCCCTCATAGACCACTTCAATCAGCGGTTTGCAGCCTTGTTCTCCCCCGAACAAGTTGTCTGCATTGACGAGTCCCTGATTACATTTACTGGCCACCTTGCTATGAAACAGTACCTCCCCAGCAAGCTTGCCAAGTACGGGGTCAAGCTGTATAAACTGTGTGACAGGGCCACAGGTTATACAGTTAGTTTCCGGGTCTATGATGGAAAAGAAAGCACTGTGGAGCCCCCCAACTGCCCAGACTACATAGGGAGCAGCAGCAAGATAGTTTGGGACTTGGTGTCACCCTTATCCGGAAAGGAGTTCCATTTGTACGTGGAAAACTTCTACACAAGCATGCCACTATTTAGTCACCTGATCGAATTACAAATTGGCGCATGTGGCACCGTGCGACTTAATCGCCAGGGCTTCCCCCAACAGATTGTAAATTCCCGTCTTAGTCTGGGGGAGAGAGCCTGCTTGAAAACTGACAAATTGCTTACTGTGAAGTGGAGGGATACATGGGATGTTTTCGTTCTGTCCTCCCTTCACGCAGACACAACGATCCAAATTCCTACGGCAACTGGCGTTATGGAGAAACCCCTTTGTTTCCACGAATATAACCTTAATATGGGAGGGGTGGACCTTAACGACCAGCTTTTGGCGCCGTATTTAGTTGCCCATAAAGCCAGACGCTGGTACAAAAAAGTGTCTGTTTATTTATTCCAATTGGCTATGCTGAACGCCTTTGTCCTATACAGGGCGTCATGACGAACTGGATCCTTCCGGGAATTCCAGGAAGAGATCATCCTTGCCTACCTGTACCCAGGAGTTATGGCTGCCCAACTTCCCCTTCCAGATCCAGAGCCGGCTGCATGAGAGACATTTTCCACATGTCCTCCCGCGTACCCCTACCCAAAGACACCCCCAAAGAAGATGTTGTGTCTGTGGCAAGCACGGATTTAGGCGTGACACCCGCTTTTATTGTCCCAGATGTCCTGACCAACCTGGTCTCTGCATCGGGGAATGTTTTGAGCGCTACCATACACTAGTAGAGTATTAGTGTAGGGTACAGCACGACACAGTGTAGGGCACACAAACACAGGGTCTCGAAAGATGTTCGAATGGCTATCGACATTTTGAGAGACCCAAGCTGGAAAATCGCAGTTCAGAGAAAAAAACAGCTAGAAAAAAAAATAAAAAAATCCAAAAACAGTTGTCGTGTCAGTCATTTTATATGTTATTCTACTATTCCTACTGTACTTTGTTTTTCATTCTTTTGTTAACCCGTTTCTCTTGCAGGTACTCGTCGGCTGCCACATTGATTTTATATATTCTGACACAAACAGTTTTTGCGAACAGCATATATGGATACCTTTGCTGGCAGCAGCTGTGGCGATAGGCTGATTTCAGCACTGCAGTTAAAATACCTTTTAGGTATACGTGGAATATTGTCATGTATACCCATCATTAAATTCAGTGGATGGTTGTTTGGGCGGTTAATGATGAGTAATACTACACAATATTCCTGTGCTGATTTCTGTTAGGTTCTCTTTTTTTTTGTTCAGCCCACAGGCTGCATGGAAATAAAAAAAAAATTATACTATATGCCAGGGCTCAAAATTTTAATTCCTGAGCTACTAGCAAGGCCTTAAGAGTTACTCGCCACTTGTTGCCCCACCCAAACCCTACCCTGCACCGCCCCTAAACACGCCTTTGTAAAATATCTCATATAATTACACTGTTAAATGTTTTATTCAGAATTAAGTTACAAAAATAAATAACAACAACAACAACAATCGAGAGAGAGAGGGTTCAACAGAGAGAGAGGGGGTTTGACAGAGAGAGACAGGCAGGAGGGGTTGACAAAGAGAGAGGGAGAGAGGGGGGTGACACAGAGAGAGGGAGAGAGGGGGGTGACACAGAGAGAGGGGGGTGACAGAGAGAGGGAGGGGGGGTGACACAGAGAGAGGGAGAGGGGGGGTGACACAGAGAGAGGGAGAGGGGGGGTTACACAGAGAGAGGGAGAGAGGGGGTGACACAGAGAGAGGGAGAGAGCAGGTGACAGGGAGAGAGGCAAAGGGGGTGACAGGGAGAGAGAGGGGGCTGACACGGAGAGAGGCAAAGGGGGTGACAAAGAGAGAGGGAGAGAGGGGGGTGACACAGAGAGAGGGAGAGAGGGGGGTGACACAGAGAGAGGGGGGTGACACAGAGAGAGGGAGAGGGGGGTGACACAGAGAGAGGGAGAGGGGGGGGTTACACAGAGAGAGGGGGTGACACAGAGAGAGGGAGAGAGGGGTGACAGAGAGAGAGATAGAGATGGTGTAGAAATACCACTATAAATAGACTATAAATTATAGACTGTTGTGTGATCCTCTGCGCTTAAAGGTCAAAGAAAAATATATAGATAAATCAATATCACAAATACTGCTACTTAATAGTTAATATGTAGAATTGAAATTCATCAAAAAACTCTAGGTCTTTCTGACTAAAATTTCAGTAGCGCAGGGATGGTGGTAACCTCTTACCATTCATACAATAGGTTCAATTGAATCACTGCGGGCGCTGATGTACCACAATGAAAATATAATAAACCAAACAATTATAAATATAAACTTCACAGACAAGTAAATGTATAAGATGAATGCATAAATAAAATAAAATAGAATCAATAAGAGTCCATCAAAAGTCTACTAAACTTGAAGTACATGGAGCAGGAGGAAACTGTTCATCCATAAAGGGTCACTAATGTAGGTTTATAGGGAACACCCTTGCTTGCCACCACCAATGTTCCGGGAGTAATACAGCTGGATTTTAGACTCCCCAGAAATAGATGCCTCCCCACTTTCAAGGAACAGGCACATATAGCAAGTGACAGAGGGACAGAGAGGAAGATGACAGGGACAGAGGGGGAGGGGGGGGTGAGAGGGTAGGGAGGAGTAAGTCCGGTCATCTTACTCAGTCAGAGATGTTTACCATGTAGCTGCTGGCTGCTAATGAAACTTTCCCGCCTACACATATTCACACAGCACAGGCTGCACTCACTGTGGGAGAGAGAGAGAGAGGGGCGGGAGAAAACAGAGCAGATGCAGACTCTCCCATTTCTGGAGGGGGGGGAGCTTCTCACTGGGCTATGAAACACACACACACAGCCTTGTGACAGGAGGGGCAGGCTGAACAGAGGAGCTGCATATTCCCCCTACAATACAGCCCTGTTCTTACTCGCCCTGCTCATCAATTCACTCGCAAAATGCGAGAAGGCGAGTTGAATTTTTGAGGGCTGCTATATGCCAAACAAGGACCAGCAATGTACTGGTACGTTGCTGGACTTTGAGTGGTTATACCAGGATGATGCCTGCAGATTTAGGCATCCTCTTGGTATCGTTTTTTACAGCCAGCGGTCGGCTTACATGTAAAAGCCCCCCCCCCTCCCCACCGCCGCCTTCCCCCGCTTTCCGTGGTTTTTCTCAGGCTCTCCTGTCCCACCGGTTAACCTGAGAGTGCAGCCGGTGGTTCAATTATCTAACCATAGAGCTAATTGGAGATGAGAATGGCTCCAATCATCTCTATGGCCTAAGATACCGGAAGCTACGAGCATTTCATGACTTCTGTTTCGCCAGAAATAAACCGCGCCATTGGGAGATTGGGAAAGTATTTTATCACACCAATTTTGGTGTGGTCAGATGCGTTAAGGTCAGAGGAGAGATCTAGAGTCTAAAAGACCCCAATTTTTTTTAAAAAGAGTACCTGTCACTTCAGATTGCTATCATAGGGGATATTTAAATTCACTGTGATAACAATAAAAATGATTTAAAAAAAAATGAAAGGAAAGGTGTCAAAATAGCATAAAAAAGCAAAAAAAAAAATCAAGCCCCCCCTGTCCACCCGTGCTTGCGCGCAATGGCGCACGCAGGCGTTGGTCTAGTGTCATATGTAAACCACAATTGCAGCATGCATGTGAGGTATTGCCGCAAACGCCAAGTCGAGTGCAGTAATTCTTGCAGTAGACCTCCTCTGTAAGTCTAAAGTGGTAACCTGTAAAGACTTTTAAAGGCTTTTAAAAATGTACGTAGTTTGTTGCCGCTGCACAGGCGTGCACAATTTTTAAAGCATGTCATGTCTGGTATCTATGTACTCGGCATAAGATCGTCTTTTAAATTTTAGCAAACAATTTGGAATTATATAGTGTATTTGTGCAATAAATTTAAAAGAAAATGTATTTTTTTCGCAGAAATTGCGTTTGGAAAATCTGTGCGCAAATACCGTGTGACAAAAAAAATGATATATTGCTCATGCATGCCATGGGTATATGTGAAATAACACCCAAAAATACATTCTGTTGCTTCTCCTGAGTACAGGGATACCACATGTGTGAGACTTTTTGGGAGCCTAGCTGTGTACCGTTCCCCGAAATCCAATCCCCCATCTTCAAGTTTTCTAATGGCGTAAATTGCTTATTTTACCTCTGCACTACCTGTCATAGTTTCAGAGGCCCTGAAATTTCAAGATAGCACAAAACCCCCCCAAATGACCCCATTTTGCAAAGTAGACACTCTAGGCTATTTGCTGAGAGGCATGGTGAGTCCATGGAATATTTTATATTTTGCCACAAGTTTCAGGAAAATTATAATTTATTTTTGTTTTGTTGTTTTTTTACACAAAGTTGTCACTAAATGATATAGTGCTCACACATGCCATGGGTATATGTGAAATGACACCCCAAAATACATTCTGCTGCTTCTCCTGAGTATAGGGATACCCCATGTGTGAGACTTTTTGGGAGCCTTGCTGTGTACGGGACCCTGAAAACCAATCCCCATCTTCAGGTTTTCTAATGGCGTAAATTGCTGATTTTACCACTGCACTACCTGTCACAGTTTCAGAGACCCTGAAATTTCAAGATAGCACAAAACCCCCCCAAATGACACCATTTTGCAAAGTAGACACTCCAAGCTATTAGCTGAGAGGCATGATGAGTCCATGGAATAGTTTATATTTTGTCACAAGTTTCGGGAAAATTATTATTATTTTTTTTTGTTTTTTTACACAAAGTTGTCAGTAAATGATATAATGCTCACACATGCCATGGGTATATGTGAAATGACACCCCAAAATACATTCTGCTGCTTCTCCTGAGTACAGGAGTCTAGACCCTACCCTATGTCTAGCCACGTACAGGACCCCGAAAACCAATCCGCACCTTCTGGCTTTCTAAGGGCGTAAATTGTTGATCTCACTCCTTACTACCTATCACACTTTTGAAGGACATGAAATGCTAAGATGGCACAACCCCCCCCCCCCCCAAATGACCCATTTTGCAAAGAAGACATTCCAATCTATTTGCTGAGAGGCATGGTGAGTATTTTGCAGCGCTAATTCTTTTTTGGAAAATGAAGAAAAAACAGGAAAATGCATTTTATTTTCTTTTTTTTCAATTTCCAAAACTTCGTGACAAAAAGTGAGATCTGCAAAACACTCAACATGCCTCTCTATAAATAGCTTAGGGTGTCTTCTTTCCAAAATGGGGTCATTTGGGGGGGGGGGGGGGTTCGTGCTATCTTGAAATTTCAGGGCCTCTGAAACGGTGATAGGTAGTCAGGAGTGAAATCAACAATTTACGCCATTAGAAAACCTGAAGATGGTGATTGAATTTGGGGGTCCCGTATACAGCTAGACTCCCAAAAAGTCTCACACATGGGGTGTCCCCATATTAAGGAGAAGCGGCAGAATGTATTTTGGGGTGTCATTCCACATATACCCATGTCATGTGTGAGAAATGTATCTTTTAGTGACAACTTTGTGTTAAAAAAAAAATGTATTGTAATTTTCCGAAAACTTGTGGCAAAATATAAAATATTCCATGGACTCACCATGCCTCTCAGCAAAAACAGGGTCATTTGGGGGGGTTTTGTGGTATCTCAACATTTCAGGGCCTCCTAAACCGTTATAGGTAGTGAGAAAATGCAATGAAAAATGTACGCCCTTTGAAATTCTGATGGTGGTGATTGGTTTTGGGGCTCCCGTACTCTGCTAGGCTCCCAAAAAGTCTCACATATTTGGTATTCCTGTACTCAGGAGAAGCAGCAGAATATATTTTGGGGTGTAATTACACATATACCCATGGCATGTGTGAGCAATATATAATTTCAATGACAACTTTGAGTAAAAAAAAAAAAAAATTTTTTTTTTTTAGTCATTTTTCAAACACCTGTGACAAAAAAAATGAAATATTCAATGAGCTCAACATTCCTCTCAGGACATTCCTTAGGATGTCTTCTTTCCAAAAAGTGGTAGTTTGGGGGGGGGGGGTTGTACTGCCCTGCTATTTTAGCACTTCATGAATTGCGATAGGCAGTCAGAAATTAAAGCTGCATAAATGTCAGTATTTACACCATAGTTTGTAGACGCTATAACTTTTGCGCGAACCAATAAAAATATGCTCATTGAAATTTTTTTTGTCAAAGACATGTAGCTTAATTCATTTTGGCCAAAAAATATGACATAAATTGAGTGTATTGGATATTTTTTAAAAGACAAAGTTGAAAATGTAATTTTTCTCAAAATTTTCGCTCTTTTTTTATTAATATGGCAAAAAATAAAAAGCGCAGAGGTGACCAAATACCACCAAAAGAAAGCTCTGTTTGTGGGAAAAAAAGGACGTAAATTTTGTTTGGGTACAGCATTGCATGCCAAGTTGAAAAAAGGGGTCTGGTCAGGAAGGGGGTAAAATCTTCCGGGGCTTAAGTGGTTAAATACTAACATAGTTTTAAAGGAGCCAAGTCCAACAAAAGCACTGCTCAACACTGTGCAAAGATAATGGCTAATACTGAGCAACGATTACCTGAAGGCAGCCATCTTGTAGTTTAAAGAAGTCCAACATTATACAACCCAAGAGTGCAACAGGTTGGGGGCCTGTGTTACTAATATATAGCATTGCAATGGAGGAAGGTTAGCATATCGACATGCTCTGAAGTTAGGCTTGCTCTTTCAGATGGAGTTGGTGTTGCAGGCACAGACAAGTAACTCTTTGCCAGCATGGCCAAGATGGGAAACCTCACTTCATTTTCCTTCCACCATTTCAGTGGATTTTCTTCCTTTGGAATAGCCTGCTCGCTAAAGTACATGTGTATCTCATTCCTCACAACTTCACTGTGAATTTCTTGATCTTGGATGTGACCAGTGTCATCCTCACCATTACTGTGGTGGTCATCTGAATCCAGGGTTCGTACGGTCCTGGAAATCCTGGAAAAGTTTTGGAATTTTTAGATGACACTTTCCAGGCCTTGAAAGGAAGGGAAGCATCACTGGAGGGCGGCCGGCCGGCCGAACGTGATGATGGCGCGAAAGGGGGGCGGTAACCGTTTCGGTTACCGCACCCGCGGCATCACGTTCATGCGGCCGGCCCGCCCTCCAGTGACGTGTCCGCTGCCTCATTGGTTGATAATCTCCCGGCTGTTACTGCTGCTGCTAGCCAGTCACAGTGTCTCCAGGCAAACCGCGCCGGCCCTCCCCACTGCCTGATTGGGTCATCTCCTCGGCTGCTGCTGGCCAGTGACTGACAGTAAGGGCAAACTGCGGACCCAGAAGGACACGTACCTGTACCAGTGCTATACGCTGAATGTAAAAATGCCCCCCTCATTGCTCTTTAGCCCTCCCCCTCAGTGCTCTTTAGCTGCCCCCCTCAGTGCTCTTTAGCCCCCCCCCTCAGTGCTCTTTAGCCCCCCGCCCAGTGTTCTTTAGCCCCCGCCCAGTGTTCTTTAGCCCGCCCCCAGTGTTCTTTAGCCCCCCCAGTGCTCTTAGTCCCCCCAGTGCCCTTAAGCCCCCCCGTGCTCTTAGCCCCCCCGGTGCTCTT
The DNA here is from genome assembly GCF_965119305.1 of Pelophylax lessonae. Classification (NCBI taxonomy): domain Eukaryota; kingdom Metazoa; phylum Chordata; class Amphibia; order Anura; family Ranidae; genus Pelophylax; species Pelophylax lessonae. Next base: position 62,530,899 of record NC_138780.1, read on the forward strand.
CAGCTCCCCACAGTGCTTTTCATCTTCCCCCCCCCGTACTTTCTGGCTCCCCCAGTGCTCTCCAGCTCCCTTGCTCCCCCCTCAGTGATTTCCAGTTCCCCCCAGACAGTGCTCTCCAGTCCCCCCCCCTCTCCCCCTGGGCTCTCCATCCCCCTGGTTTTCCATGTCCCCCCCCGCGCCTTCCAACCCCCCTGCAATGCTTTCCAAACCCCCCCCCTTAATTCTCCCCAGTCCCCCCTCCCCCCCCCTGTGCCCTTCAGCTCCTCCAGTGCTCTCTGCTTCCCCTGTGCTCTTCTATCTTCTATCATGTCCGCAGCCTCTGACCTTCTCTTGTATCATGTCCTCAGCCTCTGACTACCTCCTGTATCATGTCCGCAGCCTCTGACCACCTCCTGTATCATGTCCGCAGCCTCTGCCACCTCCTGTATCATGTCCGCAGCCTCTGACCACCTCCTGTATCATGTCCGCAGCCTCTGACCACCTCCTGTATCATGTCCGCAGCCTCTGACCACCTCCTGTATCATGTCCGCAGCCTCTGACCACCTCCTGTATCATGTCTGCAGTCTCTGACCACCTCCTGTATCATGTCCGCAGCCTCTGACCTTGTCCTGTATCATGTCCGCAGCCTCTGACCTTGTCCTGTATCATGTCCGCAGCCTCTGACCTTCTCCTGTATCATGTCCGCTAAATGTACAGTGTGTGTCGTAAAACATTTGACATTTCGAACATGGGAGAGGCAACGCTGTCTAGCCACGCTAAAGGTGCAAAGCACCAGTCTGCAGCTGCGTGCTTGACCGCTTTCAATCCGATCGCTGCCTTTTTCACCCGTGCGCCAGAAGTGCCACTGGCTCCCAACTGCAGCAGCGGTACTTCCATCTCATCCACTGTAAAACAAGGGACCGTTTTGAGTCACGCTGTATCCAGAAACGAAACCCTAACTGCAGAGGTACTGTACACTACAAAGATCATCATTTATTTTAGTAAAAATATGCTGGGTGTGGCATGGATTTTATTCTTATTTAACATGTATACATATACATTTCATGAAACATTAGGTCATGAATATTTACGTGAAGTCATGGAAAAGTCATGAAATTTTATTGGTGAAAATGTGTATGAAACCTGTGAATCTGAACTGAGCAAAGTGTCCAACATAGACACTTGCCTCTTCTCTGAAAATTTCATGTTTGCACTGGCTGACTGAACCTATTCCTCACATTGACGTTGATGTGTTTGCTCTTCCTCATATCTTCTTTTCTTTTCAAGAGCAAGAGCTTGGACCTTGAGGTGAACTTTTAACTGTCCTCTGCTGCCAGGAATTTTAGTTTGCGGAATCTGGGGTCCAGGGCTGATGCAATAAGACATATTTTCTCCATCGTCATCTCTGAATTTAGTTTCCCGCTCCCATCTTGAGGTCATCTCCTGTGCAGCAACACTTTGGAAAGCCTTGACTGCTGCGGTCTCTCAAATTGTGCTCTGTATGGATTTCTGGAGGCCTTTTACCAGAGGAGGTAGAGCGGAACCAGTCACATAGGACTCTCCACTCAAGAAAACAGTAGCACATTCGAAAGGCCTCAGGACTTGTTCCACTTCCTCAAGTAAGCTCCACTGATCATGTTTTAAATCCAGGAAGCGCTTCCCTCGTGGTGTGACATCAGAAAGTGTGATCGGAAAGTGTTGCAGTGACAGGCCACCTCTGTTTAAGCAGGCGGCTGATTATGTGTAAAGTACTGTTCCATCTTACGGATACATCATTTATTAGTGCATGATCAGGGGTACCCATTTGTTGTTGCTTTGCTTTAAGCTTTGTAGTGGCCAGCTCACTTTTTTTAAAATGTTCCACAAGGCACTTCGCAGCCCTCAGTATCTTGCTGATCTGGGGATCCCTCAGGGCATGGTTGACAACTAACTGCAATGTATGACCCGCACACCTGAGAGAAGAGATACCAGGATGCTTTTCTTCCAAAATATGCAGAGCAGCGACAACATTTGCAGCATTATCATGGACAACTGCAATTACATTGGCCATGGATATCTCAAACTTCTCAGCTTCTTTTTCTACCCAGTTAGCAATGTTTTTAGCTGTGTGGCGATCTTCAAGTGGCATACTGGTCAGATTGTATGATGTAAGCTTCCAGTCTTCATTAATGAAGTGGCATGTGACACCCAAGTATGCCTCTGTGGCAATACTGGTCTATGCGTCTGTGGTGAGAGCTATTTTGGATTTCACATCTTTGAGTGACGCTTTCAATCTTTCAAAATTCTCCTCATATTTCTTCTCTATCAGCTTAGTGAAATGGGACCTGGAGGGAAGTGTGTATCCTGGGTAAAACGTGTTGATCATCTCCCGAAATCCTTGACCGTCTACAATAGAAAGAGGTATCATATCTTTTACAATCATGTTGAGTATGCTATTGGTAAGTGTAAAAGCCATTTGGGGTGTGCAAACAGTGACATCCTTTTTATGAAAGAAGAAATCTTATACACAGCTTTGCCTCTTCCTAGAAAAAAAAACAACAAACAATAATAATAATCAATAACATTAGGAACCAATTTAAACATGAAATCTATGAATGCTCAATGCTAACAATAATGCACTATATTTCAAAGAGGGTAGTAAATCTGCATATTTTTAAATGAACTGAGTGTGATTAATAATTATGTTTAATATGATTACTTTGATTTCAATATTAATTGTATTTTTTCTAGTAGAAAAAGCAGCTGAGAATTTTGTAGTTGCATAATGCTGCAGTACAAATGTTGTCGCTGCTCTGCGTATTTTGGAAGAAAAGCATGGCATCTCAGGTGTGTTGGTCAGATTGCAGTTGTCAACCATGCCCTGAGGGATCCCCAGATCAGCAAGACAGACACTGAGGGCTGCAAAGTGCCTTGTGGAACATTTAAAAAAAACATGAGCTGGCCACTACAAAGCTTAAAGCAAAGCACGAAAGCAGCAACAAATGGGTACCCTGGCCCTGAGCATGTATCCGTGATTATTACCTAGCTAGCATATATTAATTGTAATTATTGTATGTAATAATAATAGTACTACTTACAAAGATGGCTCATCCTTTTGAGGTCAGAGAGTGCCAGGATGTTTTCTTCTGAGGTGCTCGTGCATTGCAGTTGTGCTGCTGTCTTACGCCATTTCGGTTTTGCAAAGGGAACAAAGGACCATTTTATCTGGCCTCCGTTTAAAGAATTCCCATACCCTTGATGATCGTGTTCTAGCTTTTTGTGGTAGACTGGAACTTTCTCCCCCAGGAGCAGAAGCCGCCATTACCGCCATTTACACGCACGCGAGATGAATGGGACGTCACGTGTGACACGTCGATGCCGTTCACGCATGCCGACGTATTTCCGTAGTCTACGCAATCGATTACAGCAATGCCTCGTTGCAGCACTAGTGCCTTCCTCCATATTACCTGTCAAAATAACATCTAGATATTCAATATGAACCAGATGATAGTTATATGTAAATTCAAGGTTCAGATGGTTACAATTCAAATGACACACGAATAAGTCAATCCGGTCAACTGGACCCTTCCAAACAAGGATCAGATCGTCTATAAAACGGGAATACCACTCGATCAGTTCCCTATATGGGTTGTCGTGGGGGAAAAAAAAAACTTCTCCCACCAATCCATACATATTCTGCTTTATTTAACCACTTAAGCCCCGGAGGATTTGGCTGCTCAAAGACCAGGCCCTATTTTGCGATTCGGCACTGCGTGACTTTAACGGACAATTGCGCGGTCATGCGACGCTGTACCAAAATTAAATTGACGTCCTTTTTTCCCACAAACCGCTTTCTTTTGGTGGTATTTGATCACCTGTGCAAATTTTACTTTTTGCGCTATAAACAAAAAAAGAGCGACAATTTTGAAAAAATAACAATATTTTTCATATTTTGTTATATGAAATTCCCCAAAGAAATGGCCAATTTGTTTTCTGCTACATATGTTTGGTAAAAAAAAATCGCAATAAGCGTATTTTGATTGGTTTGCGCAAAAGTTATTGCGTTAACTAAGGGAAAGATTTTTGTAATTTTTATTGTTTTATTGTAATGGCGGCAATCTGCAAATTTTTTTTTTAGCGGGACTGCGACATTGCGGCGGACAGATCGGACCCTTGACTGACATTTTTGACACTTTTGGGGGTACCAGTGACATTACTACAGTAATCAGTGCTATACATATGCACTGTTACTGTAAAAATGACACTGGCAGGGAAGGGGATAACTTTATTAGTGATCAAGGGGTTAAGTGTGTCCCTAGGGGCGTGCTAACTGTAAAGCGGCGTGGCTAGTGATGTAACCACAGAGACATACGATCCTGCATAGCAGGATCGTATGATCTCTGCAGTTAGATCAGGGAGAATGACAGGCGGCTTTGTTTACATTAGCCGCCTGCCTTTCTCCCTCTGTACCGGGATATCGCGGGTGACCGGCGGATATCGGAACCGCTGGTCACTCGCGCGGACATGTCAGGGAACGAGCGGGGGCGGGAGCGAGGCTCGTATGTGAGCGACGTAGTACTACGTCACTTTGCCTGTACAGGGCTGACCGCCGCAGTAAATAGTCGTGCGGTGGACGGCAAGTGGTTAAGTTAAAATGGAGAGGGTGCAATCCAATTTTATCCTCTCAGGAACTAAATTAACTGTAACTCTAAAATGGTAATTTATGTTATAAAGTGTAGCTCCTGTTGATTGCAGTACATTGGATGTACAATTCGAAACCTAGGAGTAAGAATATCTAAACATTTCAGTGATACATCAAATGTTAATGCCAAGAACATCTCTAATGTGTCCAAATATTTTAGGAAAGTCTATAGGGGTAACCTTAACAATTTTTCCTTCTTTAGTTTGGAACAGGTTGGGAGACCAATTAGAGGTGGTGACACACACCGCATCTTACTTCAATGTGAGGTGTGGTGGATACACAAGCTTAACACCAGAGTGCCAAGTGCCAAGTGGAATGAATAATAGAATGGACATTAACCTTTTTCTGAAATGATGTTGTAATATAGGGGTTAATGTTTATTTTCTCATTGTGTATCTTTCTTTGTTGAAGTATATACTGCCCTAGTTTAGGAGACGTTTTGTTACTATATAAGTTTGATTTTTTTGTATATTTCCATACTATGAGGAAGGCTTTTGGTCAAAAACGCATTGGAAGCTGTCATGTTGCAAATGCTGTCAGTGCTGGAATAAATATCTGCAAAGAAGAGGTTTCTGTGTGCAGGCTTTTCTGAAAACACTTGAATTGGACATTTCAGCCTGAGCACAGACACTCAGCTCTCTATCTCTTTATAGTGCGGTGGAGCTAGTGTGAGTTTTTACAAATGAGTCTTAATCATTCTCCGAACTCTACCTGCATCGACTTTTGGGTGTCCCCTGACCTCTGCTCCTGTCTGCTCCATTGGTTCCTGCATTACTGGTCAGTTCCAGATTTGGCTTGTTTCCTGACCTCGTTCCTGCCTGTGCCCTGTACCCAATCCATCCTGTCCGCGTATGACCCATCCTGCCTGACTCTGCTACTCTGCCTGCTGTCACCAATACCAGCTGCTCGCCTGCTTGCTGGAGCCAGTGTGGACACCTGCCCTGGTGCTAGCAAGACTTACAGGCCATAATGCCACTCTGTACTCCTACGCCTCCTTTCTACACTATCAGGGGCCCAGAGTTAGAGGTGTAGGAGAAGCCTTGTAGGAGGGTATCAACCCGCTTGAGGAGCATGTCCAAGCATTATCTTCAGAAAATAGATTGAGTACGCTCCCAGGTTGCGGTACCCTGGGCGCCTATATAACGTAATGAGTGCCACATCCTATTACAAGACTAGACAAAATAATATATAGAGAAGCATGGACTTTGAAGGCACTGGGTACATAAAATATAACATTTTATTGAATCGCATGTATAAAAACATAAAAAAAAAAGAAAAAACAAAACAGTGTAAACATCCCATTCATGAAAAGGGACAAAATTATACAAAATAACCAACTCTGGCAGTTACATTGCTGGTGAGTAATGAGCAAATACAGAACCGGATGGGGAGTAAACCACCATTATGGTGGTTTACTCCCCATCCGGGGAGGGTGGTATGCATTCATTTGGGGTCCTCTAGGGGTATACCTACTGGCCCCTTTATGAGATATACTATTATACTATTATCCCATACTTTGCAGCTATAAATGCCCCAGCATATGATACCTATTTGGCATACCAGCTGTTGTGATATATGTCTGAGCTGCTGGCCAGTAGTGATTTGCAGCACGCTTCTGCCAATTCTTGATGACTTGGACTCCTCATCCACTCTCCCAGTTATTTGTTACCTTGCTGCTTTTAACGTTGTTACTTGCTGACTATGTACAGAGCATTGATCTATTAGTTCCAGAGGAAGCTTAACGCAAAACATGTCGAGCAACATGGCTCAATGAAATGTAATATCTATGTGTTAACACATCGTCCGATCTCCCTGGGAAGACAGTACGCCTCCCTGTCACCTACGGCGGATCGCTTTGATGTGAAGTATCAATTACTTTATCATGTTATTCAAATGATGTGTATTTGCTCATTACTCACCAGCAATGTAACTGCCAGAGTTGGTTATTTTGTATAATTTTGTCCCTTTTCATGAATGGGATGTTTACACTGTTTTGTTTTTTCTTTTCTTTTTTTGATGTTTTTATACATGTGATTCAATAAAATGTTATATTTTATGTACCCAGTGCCTTCAAAGTCCGGGCCTGTCACTCAAGAGACTGTTCCATTACCTGCTATCATATCCAGTGTTACAAAGAACTAATACGCTTGGGAACCATAGCTTCACCCTTGTTCCCTGTCATCTTGGGTATGCCATGGCGTACGGGTGCACAATCCCTACATTAATTAGCATATTGGAGGAATCGAGTTCTTATTACTGTATTGCCTCTCCAAGCCACAAGCTCACCTGTCTTCATTGCTGTGTATGGTCTCTGATGCTTAAGCATGTTTATCTGTGTGACTTGTTGGATGTGTTTAGTAAAAAAGGAGCAGAAACTCTTCCTCTCCACAGATCATACAATTGCCCGATCAAGTTTCTTCCAGGGGCCAAAATACCATTTGGATGAATCTTCCCTCTAACAGAACTTGAAATTTCAGCACGCAAAGAAAACACTGATGACCGCCTGAGGAAAGGTTTTATTCGTCCCTCCACATCCCCAGCTGGAGCAAGGATTTACTATGTAGAAAAGACAGACCATTCCCTTTGTTCTTGTGTGGACTACCATGATCTGAACAAAATCACAATCCCTTACCCTTGGTGCCAGGGCTGTGTCACAGAATCCACTCTGCCACCATTTTCACAATGTTGGGCATACATACAATTTGGTGCGTGTATGTTAGGTGACGAATGGAAGATTGCATTTGCACCCAATTTGGGCACTTTGAGTACTTGGTAATGCCGTTAAAACTTTGCAATGCCCCCAATACCTACAGACCGGGGGTCAAAGAACACAAAGCCAGACTCTCTCTCGCATATTCTGTGATCCAGAAGAATCTGCAGCCCTGGATACGATATTGTCTTCTAGAAACTTCCTTCTGTTACAAGAGGACTTGTTGCCACAAGTTAAGCAGGCATCTGGGGGGGGGGTTCCCTCACAATCTGGGGTAAGCCTGAGCGCAAGGGTTGGACTGTTGTGTGTTGAATATAATCCTTGTACCTGAAAATTTGCGGGTCACTGTTCTTGGTTTCTGCCATGACCTAATTATTAAATGACTTCTTAATTCATAAAACTACCAAACTGTTACAGCATACCTTTTGGTGGCCCACTCTGGAAAAGGACTGTAAAAGAAACGTTGAGGCCTGTGTTACATGCATCCAGAACAAGACTAGCAGAACCAAGTCTTGGGGTCTACTTAAACCTCTACCAATTCCAGACAGGCCGTAGAAAATTATTTTGATGGACTTTCTTGTGGAGCTAACGCCATCTGAAGGCTACACTGCCATCTTTGTAGTCGTGGACCATTTATCCAAGATGGCACATTTTGTATCCATGAAGGGCACACCATCAGCTTTAGAAACCTCATGAATTTTCATTAACGAAATAGTGAGACTGGATGGGGTTCCTGGATGGAGTAAGGATTGAGGGAATATGGCGCTGCCTGGGAAAAAAGGGGGGTGTTTATGGAGGTCAACAGCTAAGTAGGAGTGGAATAGTAATAAATAAAGTGCCTTAGTGATATATACAACCGATACCCGCATTCCGGATACCTGAGACCACCCTTTTAACCGCTTTTAAACCACTGAGTTATTGTGAGTACCCTACTGTATGTTTTTAATAAATAAACCTCTTGTCAGTATTATGCTATTGGTCCCCCCTTGTTCATTTATATGAGACACCCACCAACCTACCACCCGAGGAATAGATGAGACTGGGGCTTTAGCTGGGTTACCATGGACGTCTACCTGTGACCGGGATTCTGGGAGGATCATCCAGGACCAGGCATTACCACAGAGTATCCCCGTTTACAGCCTTGCCCAATACCCCTGTGTGGGATGGGTATTTCTGGTGAGTGCATCCTTTACTTGAGAGTCCACGAGCACTCAACCCTTACACCACCCCATTGGAGTTACTGCACAAGGCGTGATTCCACCACTGGATGTGCACAACCAATGGACTATTTATTTTGAATACTCCACCTATTACACCCATTCACCTATATATTGTTCTGAAGTCATATCATTTTGTATTTTTTACCATATTTATTTATTTGTTTTTTGGTATCCCACCGGATTAATTTATTACTTGCTTCACATCACTGGTCACCCTGCACATTACTTGCGTGATTATTACAACATTTTATATCTGTTTGTGGGGCTAATAGCCCCTTTCTTCAGACATATCTCTTGTGTATTTTGGGTAACTTAGCCACTTTTTTCCGGGACACATATCCTTGTTGCCCGGATTATTGTATTTTTATGGCACCAAGTCACTTTGTCATTGCACTGTTTCTCTGAATTTAGTTCAACTGTATTATCTTAGCTATTTATTTGTGCATAGCTTGATCACTTTAGTATTATCACTGGGCCCACCCTCTGGTTGCCCAACCGCTGCACTATACTAGCACGAGTCACTTTATATCTTCAATGTTTTACCTCAGTTTATTCATCATCTATCTGTGAGATTTTGCATTGTTATTGTGTAGATATATATTCTTTCATTATACTGTAACACTTCATCCTCCCCCAGGTGCTTACATTTTACCCATCCACTTCCCCATAAAGCTCCATTTTCCTCCCCTTACCCTTTTTCGTTAATTTATATTTTATATATTTTTATATATTTTTACTTTCATTTAATATTCTATTTACTGGATTTGCTCTGTTATGGTTTAGCTACAGATGGATTTATGTTCTATATATCACAAAGGCACTTATTACTACTCCACTTCTACTTAGGAGGGAGGGAATATTGACATCGATGAGCAGAGAACAGAAATGGGAATTTTTCAAAAAGACTTCATGCAAACTCACTGCAAAGTATATTCCGATGGTTAATAAGTTTAAAAGGCTAAAAAAAAAACCTATGTGGCTCACGGCAAAAGTTAAAAAAAAAAGCTATAGATAAAAAGAAAAGAGCTTTTAAAAAATGCTTTAAAGAGCTTTAAAAATGAGGGAACACTGTTTAATTGTTACAAAGAATATAACAGAATATGTAAAAAGGAAATCAGGGACACAAAAATTCAAAATGAACGACAGATTGCAAAAGATAATAGGACAAACCCCAAAAAATTCTTCAAATATATTAACAGTAAAAAGGTTAGGTCTGAGCATGTAGGCCCTTTACAAAATAATCAGGAGTGGGTGACTGGGGATAAAGAGAAGGCAAATTTATTAAATACTTTCTTCAGCTCAAAGTATATATATACAAAGGAGCATGGGGGAGCTCATGACCATAATGAGGACGGTATTGACACAGCCCCAAATGATCCAAAATGGCTCAAATGTGATATGGTCCAGAAATATTTGGACAGAATAAGGGTGGATAAAGCGCCTGGACCAGATGGCATCCACCCACGCATCCTAAAACAATTGAGCGCTATAATTTCTAAGCCTTTGTTTCTAATTTTTAGGGACTCGTTAAGGACTGGAATAGTACCACTGGATTGGCGTAGGGCCAATGTGGTGCCTATATATAAAAAGGGATCAAAGTCTTTGCCAAGTAACTATAGACCTGTTCGTTTAACTTCTATAGTCTGGAAGATATTAGAGAGTTTAATAAAAGACCACATAGATGAGTTCTTGCTGGAAAAAAATATTTTAAGCAGCAGACAGCATGGATTCATGAAAGACAGAAGTTGTCAAACAAACCGGATTTCTTTTTATGAGGAGGTAAGTAAAACCTTCAGCGGAGGGGTGGCTGTGGACGTAGTATACTTGGATTTTGCAAAAACATTTGACACAGTTCCCCACACATGGCTAATGTGTAAGCTAAAGTCTACTGGCTTGGAAAGATCGGTTTGTAATTGGATAGAAAATTGGCTAAAAGATAGAATTCAGAGAGTAGTGGTTAATGATTCTTACTCTCTGAATGGTCTAGCAGGGGTGTCCAAACTATGGCCCTCCAGCTGTTCAGGAACTACAATTCTCATCATGACTAGTTATGTCTGTGAATGTCAGAGATTTACAATGCCTCATGGGAATTGTAGTTCCTGAACAACTGGAGGGCCATAGTTTGGACACCCCTAGTCTAAAGTTATCAGTGATGTACCCCAAGGTTCAGTGTTGGGACCCTTACTTTTTAATATCTTTATTAGGGTTGAGCGAACACGGACTGTATTATTCTATTTTTTTTTTTTTTTTACATCATTGCAGTGCTTTAATTTGCATTAAAAAAAAAGTACAACATGCTGCATTTTTTTGCAAGTAAACATACCACAACACACATGAATGCACCACAAATGCATGTAAATGCAACAATCATAAATAATGCCTAAAAAGTGACCTTTGAAGGTCTTGAAAATGCACCTTAAGCTTATTTAAAATAAATGCAAAAGCAGTTGCAGAATTTGAACATTGAACATGGGGATTGTGGTGTAAATGAGCCCTTAATAAATACACTTACTTTACCCCTGGCTTCTGTACTGTAGGGAATGCCATTACCATTCTTTTATTGAAATCCTGGGGGAGTGTTGAGTAGCACAAATTTTTCAAGATGATCCTTTAGCTTTTATGGGTTCAGTTGCAGACTCCATAGCTTGCTGTAAGCTAAGTTGATGGCAAATGGGTTTAAAAAAAGGTGACTGGTGGAAAGTGGGATTCATGGATCTCCCAGAAAGAGAGGTCCAGTCATAGTGGTGACGGACACCTGGTCTTGAGCGACTGCTATCTAAATGCACTGACACATAGTCCTGTGCTACTGCTATCTAAATTCCTTATGTATTATGTACGTGCATTCCCTGAAAGTTTTGGGTCCTGCCTGCACACTAAACTGAAATGGTTTAGTATGTGGGCAGCTGTCAGTTTTGGCTGCAGTGAGCCGCGATGAGGAGGTGATGTGATGCGAGTTTCAGCGCATCACACAGTTCCCTTTTTTTCCTCAACCCTCAACATTAGTTGAAGTGCACAAAGTGGCACTTCATTCATGTCAATGCACAGCAGAGCAGAGCAGAGCTGTTTGGTGACATACAGTGCCATCCAGTAAGCTGTGAAAAAATGCTATATGTTTTATTGCAGGTCACTGCACCACACCCCTGGGCTGCGTTACAGTGTGAACAGGGAACCTCGCTACCCTTTAAGCCCCGTACACACGATCAGACCATCGAACGATCCGTCGTCCGCCTCCTGTGGCATGCTAGTCTGATGTGGAAAGTGAAGAGGCCACTCCCATACGGATTTTCCCGTACGACAGAATTCCACTTCAGAAGTGACGTCATGCGCTGGATTGCCCTCCATGCGTTCCTTCTCTCCGAGCATGCCCAGTCTTGCTCCTAAGATCCTTTTCTGTCGAAATCTGTACTAATGAGCCGAAAATCGGACGTTGTATTACGGACAACAAAAATTTTACAGCCTGCACATCAGGATTTTGTTAGCAGAAAATCGGCAGATCGGTCGTCGGACGAATTTTCCCTACAGATTTTCCTATCGTGTGTACGGGCCTTTAGTGTCCAAAAACACCAGTCACTGCACTATGTGTGAACAACACTTATGGTCATGATTTAAAAATGACTAATAATAGCAGGATAGACCATTATTTAATGTACTGTAAAACAACAGGAAAGTGTCTTCAAAACACCAGTCTTTGCCTACCCTGCAAGCACCACATTCTATTTAGAAACAAGCTTTGTTCTCTCATCTGGAATAATGATTTAAACTTACAGTTTAGAAAGGAAGAATTGCAAAGTATGAAAAGAATTCATGGGAGATTCTTACTGAAAGCACGAGTTGCCAGTAGGTGGTTAAAACTGAAGACGTTCGTTCTCAAAGCACATTTTTTGCAGTAGTCTGAGTGAATCCCTCCTATTCAACTCATTTGTTGACTATTCAGTTCACTGCCAATTATTCCAGTTTTTGTCTGCTGTTGTATTCTTTTTTTTTTTAATGTGTCTTTTATTGAGAAATATATATATTATTACAACCAAAAATAAGAAAGGAAAAAAAAAAAAGAAAAAAAAAAAAAAGGAAAAGAAACAAGAAAAGGGAAGGTATGGCCTCCATATACGCGACCTATTTACAGAGCAAATAAAAAGTCCCTACACAAAAGTACAGGTATAGATGACTCCCATTGAATGACCTAACAATTAGATACATAAACCACAAAAGGAGGCATCTTAATATTCATAGGTATTCAGTATTCAAGCGGATTATTAGAGCCCATCAGATCATATGTTTAAGCGGAGGCCTTTACAGAGAAAGGAAAAAAAAAAGAAAAGAAAGCGGGTTAAGAAAAGGAAAGAGGGGAGGGGGTGGGAGGGGTTAGGGGGTGGAAGAAGTCCCTTGGTGTGCTTCAGTCATAACCTTCTATCCTGAAGAGGTATTAGCCAGATGCAATGCGTATGAGCTGGATTGGGTGAATGTTACCCACCCAGACCAAATCATCCGGGCCAGGGGTGCCTGGCCACGGAGGTCCATGGTCATATCCTCCAGATAATAGATATGGTCAACCGCACGCAGCCACTCCGATATTGAAGGGACTGCGGCTGCTTCCAGTATTTCGGGATTAAAGCTTTGGCTGCGTTTAAGAGATGAGGAGTAATAGATTTACGATATTGTGTAAGTGGTGTTTTAGTGTTATGAAACGGAACTGTCCACGGATCTTTCGCAATCGGTGAACCCTGAATTATTTCAACTAAGGATAGCACTGTATTCCAAAATGGACGTATCACAGGGCATAACCACCATATATGTGCGTGTGTGGCTCTGAGCCCGCATCCTCTCCAGCAGATGTCCGAGAAAGATGGAAACATCTTCTGTAACTTGGCAGGGGAATAATGCCATCTAGTAAGGAGTTTATAATTGGCTTCTGCCATTCTGGCAGAGATTGCTGAACTATGAGTCATTTGTAAGTTAACCTCCACTTGTGTCGAGGAAAGAGTACAATTGAGGTCCAGCTCCCACTTTTTAATATAGGGTGGAATTGAACTAGGAAGTAATGCTTCTAGAGCTTTATAAAACTGAGATAGCAGTCCTTTACCTAGTTCTGGACGTGAGAGGATTTGTTCAATCGGGTTCAAAGCGTGCATATGACGTAAAGGATGGGGTAGTGCTTTCACAAACTGCTGTAATTGGTAATATTTCCATGAGTCCATTAATTTCTTTGATGCTGAACAGCATAGTTTAGATAATGGCAGTATTCCCTCCATTCCAGTTATGTGATGAAGAAGAGTGGCTTTACCTTTAGAAAGCCATTAGGAAAAAGAAAGGTCCTTATGGCCCGGCGGGAAGTATCTATGGCCGAGAATTGGCATTAGCGGTGAATTGTATGGTAACTTGTGATGTTTATGAAGCCCGTCCCAGACACGGAAAGCCGAACTGGAAAGGGGTGAAGCGGTATCTGCTAAGTTTCTAAATGTCGGAGGTATCCAGATTTGGGCATACAGCGGGGTATTTGTCAATTTCTCCTCCAACTGGACCCATAACTTTTCCCCCCGAAGAAAATTTCCAGTCGGCTATCCGTACCAGGGAGGCAGCAGTCAGGTATCTCTCGAAATCTGGCACCGCCATCCCACCCCGGTTTTTGTCTCGCATCAAAAGCGATAACGCCAGCCGAGGTTGTGAACGGCGCCACACATATGTTCTTACTAAAGTGTTTAAGATCTTAATAAAGTTCCCTGGCACATTAAACGGGAGCGCCTGAAACATGAAGAGCACTCTGGGTAGCACGTTCATTTTGACAACATTTACCCTACCCATCCAAGAAGTGGCCAGATGCTGCCAATTTGTGAAATTAACTCTGATTGAGTTGAGTAAAGGGATATAATTAACTCTGGCTAAATCTTCTACACAGGCAGTAATGTGAACTCCCAAATATTTAAGTGAGTGGGGTTGCCAAGTGAAGAGGAAGGATGAATGGATACTAGAAACTTCAGCCATGGGGATAGAAACATTTAAGATCTCCGACTTCGCAAGGTTAATTTTAAAATTAGACAGACTACTATATCTGTCGAATTCCGAAAGAAGATTAGGGATTGAGATCAAGGGTTGTTGTACATAAAAAAGGACATCATCCGCGTACGCGGCATATTTATGTGACATTGGTCCAACAGTGATACCATGAATGGAAGGGTTTGCTTGAATTCTGGCAAGTAGGGGTTCCAATGTCAAAGCGAAGAGTATCGGAGAAAGCGGGCAACCTTGCCTAGTCCCATTAGAGAGCGCAAATGGTTCGCTAAGGATACCATTAACTCTAATCTGAGCAGTAGGGGATTTATAAAGAGCATTAATCAGTTGCAGCAAACGAGGACCCAGACCAAACTCCTGTAGTGTAGCCATCAGAAACTCCCAGTCCACCCTGTCAAATGCCTTCTCCGCATCAGTGGAGAGCATCAGGGTGGGCTGGGAGTGCCGACGGACATAAGATACAAGGGAGATGGTACGTGACACATTATCCCTAACCTCACGACCAGGAACAAAGCCTGTTTGACTGTTTGCAATACAGGCAGGGAGAAAAGGGAGTATTCTATTCGCAATTACCTTGGCGTAAAGTTTAGCATCGGTGTTTAACAAAGTAATGGGGCGGTAGCTGGAGCATAAGGAGGGGTCTTTACCCTCTTTCGGAATTACTGTAATGTATGCATGTAGGGTCTCAGAGCGTAATGGTGAAACTTCTGAGATAGAATTAACATAAGAGGCCAAGTGGGGGAGGAGAATATCAGGATACTGTTTAAGATAGTAAGCCGAGAAGCCGCCAGGGGCTTTTCCCGTAGACATAGAGGTTAAGGCGGACTGAAGCTCTTCCACCGAAACATCAGCCTCCAGGCTTAGCAGTTTCTCTGAAGGAATAGAGGGCAAGTAGGCACCCGCCAGATATTCCATCGTCAATAATCTGCGTGCTTCAATGTCCCGGATAGATTTGGGAACGAAGTAGAGATTTGTGTAAAACTTATAGAATTCAGCAGCGATTGACGTAGAGTCGTGCACCAAGGAATCATCCTTACATTTAATTTTTGAGACAAAGGAAGCTGCCTTTTGTTTTTGCAGAGATCGTGCTAAAACCCGGCTCGGTTTGTCACCCCATTCATACACCCTTTGAGAAACCTTACGATGGTGAGCTTTATTTTGTACGTGAAACAAAGCTTTAAGTTCCTCCCGTTTCTGGGTGAGTAGATGTAAAGTAGATACTGCAAGGGATGCCTTATGCGAGCATTCAAGATCATGAATTTCGGTGATGAGGGCGCTTTGGCGCCGAGTGCGCTCCTTCTTCCTCCTCGCTCCCAACTCTATAAGCTTACCCCAAATATAGGCTTTGTGAGCCTCCCAGCGCACAGCTGGGCTGACATCAGGCGAAGAATTGTCTGTAAAGAAACTGGCAATTTCTTCCCCTATGTACTGTTTATCTGGGAGTTCATGAATTAGATTATCATTTAACTTCCATGTAGGTCTTTTGTAAGGGAGGGAGGGGATCTTCAGAACTAACCTAATGGGAGAGTGGTCTGAAATAGTAGATGAAGCTATACTAGAGGAGTCAACTATTTCGAGGTGGAAATGATCCACCAGGAAATAGTCAAGTCTTGAGTAAGAATTATGTGTTTTGGAAAAGTACGAGTAGTCCCTGTCTGATGGGTGCATAGCACGCCAAATATCTATTAGTTGAAGTTCGTGAAGCTGAGTACGCAAGAAATTTAAACGTTTATGTGCAATATAGGTCTTACCAGAAGATGTGTCCATTAAAGAGTCCATTGGGACGTTAAAGTCACCTGCCACTACCGAAATTCCAGCAGCGAATTCTTGAAACTTGCGCAGGGTAGACACTAAAAAAGACACTTGATCTTGGTTAGGAGCATAAACATTAGCATAAGAACATACTGTGCCACCCAGAGTGCCCTTCAGAAACAGATATCGACCGTGGTCATCGGCAACCCTATGTGTAAGTTTAAACAATGATCCCTTGCGGAACCCAATGGCGACGCCTTTCGAGTTACGAGTGTCCGAGAGGCCATAATACCAAGTGGGATATAAGGGGGTGTTCAATTTAAGGTTAGAGGTATGGGTAATATGGGTCTCCTGGAGAAACACCACTTCTCCTTTCAATGCCTCCAATTCCCTAAATAAGCAGTGACGTTTAGCGTTTAGAGTGTGAAGACCTCTCACATTATAGGAAATATATGTCACAGATGCCATGGCTGTCACGCCAAGCGAGTGCTAACCTCTACATACTGACTAGCGAACACCAAGGGAAAGGGACAAGGAAAGCATAAGGGGAAAGAACAAGGGGAAAAGGGAAAGAAATAGAGTGAGCGAATCAGAGAAAAAAAAAAAAATCTTAGGGAGGGAAAAAAGAGAGAAAGGAAAAGGGAAGAATAACCGCCAGAATCGGCGGTACATTGGTGAGGAACACTCACCGTTGAGCGGGGGGTCGGAATCGCCCGCCCGCGCTCCCCCCGGGAGTCCCGCTACCCGGGTGGGAACGCAGTCGGGGGAGAGCCGTGCCCCGCACATGATCCGAGGGGGGGGGTGGTCAGCAGGAGGGGGATCCAAGAATAACCCATAGTAATACAGGTCCCTGAGCCCCTGCTGCAAGACCCCGCCAAATTGCAAAAATAGAAAAACTTTTATCCATCAATACCAGTCAATATCATCCATGTAGCCCATGGAAAAAAAAAAACAGAAAAAAAAAAGGCCCCTGGGAGAGGGAAGAGAGGAAAAAAAAAAAACACGGAAAGGGGATCAAAAAATTCAAAAAGGGAACTGTTCTCTTCTCTCTTCTTTTCCTTTTCTTTTCCTTTCCCTCTCCTCCCCTCCCTCCTCCTCCTCCTTAGACTGGTATCCACAGGTTTCATGCTTTCAGGTTTCGTGCTTCATACTTCGTACTTCATACTTCATATAGGTTTATCCAACTTGTCAGAGTTATCAGAAGGACGAGATACCGGAGGAGGTTTCTGTGACTTAGGGATTTTCTGCCAAGCAACCTCTACTGGAGATGATAGGTCTGGGAGAGCTTCAGCTTGCCAGCCAGGAAGGTCCGGGGGGGCTATATCAAGAGCCAAACAGAACTTCTCCAAATCTTCCGGAAAACGCAGAGTCGCGGAGCGACCATCTCTAGAGGCGATTAAACATGATGGAAACCCCCAACGATATGGAATAGAAGCGGCCCGCAGCATTTCTGTGAGAGGCTTCAGTGCTCTACGGCGCTCCAAAGTCTCCCTAGCCAAATCGGGGTATAGGGAGATAGGGGTCCCATCAAAGTCCAGGGGTTGTGCATCTCGCGCCCTTAGCATTATCAATTCTTTATCAGGGTAATGGTGGACCCTACAAATGACATCTCTAGGGGTGTCTGCCTGGTAGTTGCGGGAGCAGAAGGCTCTATGGACTCTGTCCAACCGCATTGGATTGTCAATGGGGAGACCGAGCAGCTTGTTAAATATACCACGTGCCGTGGGGAGCAGGTCCGGGTCCTTGATGGTTTCTGGAATGCCACGGATCCGTATGTTATTACGCCTGCTACGGTTCTCCTGGTCCTCCAGCTTATATAGGGCCATCCTATGGGCTAGGGCTTGGCGTTTAGAAAAGGCTTGAAGCTCTTGGATTGCTGCAGCGTGCAGGTCAAGCTTTTTCTCGGAGTCCTCCACCCGTGTGAGGACGTGGTTCAGATCTGACCTGACATTGGAGACCTCCTTTTTAATTGCTTTCTCTAGACCTTTGAGCATCAGGGCAAGGTCGACTTTTGTAGGTAAACCGCTCACAATTGCCGCTACTGTGGACCTACTCGGCGAGTCCTCCTCCGTCCTGTCGGAGCACCACGAGGACGCTGGAGATCTCTGATCGGCTGTCTGCAGAGTCTGCTGCGCTGACGGGCTATGAGAAGGGACGGAGCGTGCACTGCTAGTCGATCGGTCATGCACCCCAGCGTCCGGAAGATCCTCGGTCTCCACTGCTAGATACCTTTTTATGGACCCCGAGGATGGCTTTTTTGGAGGCTGGGTTCGCAGGTTCCGCTTCCCCATAATGGACAATGGGAAAAAAAAAATGTAATACTCAAGTACAGAGGTATTCAATGGTATGCAACACACCCACACTCACGAGTCGCTGGGCTGGTAAGTTCTGTGAGTTATGCAGTCTTATACCAGGTATGCAAGCTATGTAAGCTATGCAAGTTATGCCGATTAAACCTGGGTTTGCAAGCTGTGCAGGCTGAAAGGTTTGCGAGCGATAAGGCTGCAGATTAACAATTGCCGGGTATGCCGGGTATACAGACTGTGCAAACTGAGCGGGGATATTCGGTTCAGGTATGTAGGCTACGTGAGCTGTGCAAGCTGAGTGGGGCTATTCGGTCCGAGTATGCAGGCTGTGCAGGCTTGAACGATTTGCGAGCGGTAAGGCTGCAGATTAACAATTGCCAGGTATGTCAGGTATGCAGGATGTGCGGGCAGTGCAAGCTGAGCAAAGCTATTCGGTAGGTTCTGTGAGTCTTATGCCAGTCTTATGCCAGGTATGCCAGGTATGCAAGCTATGTGAGCTATGCAAATTATGCCGATTAGACCGAGTATGCAGTCTGTGCAAGCGGAAAGGCTGCGGATTGATAATTGCCGGGTATGCAGGCTGTGCAAGCTGAGCGGGGCTGTTCGGTCCAGGTATGCAGGCTGTGCAAGCTAAACGGGGCTATTCGATCCTGGGTGTGCAGACCGTACAGGCTAAGCAGTTTGCAAGCGGTAAGGCTGGGCTATTCGGTCTGCAAGTTACCAATTGTCGGGTATGCAGGCTGGGCGATTTGAGAACGGTAAGACTGAGCTATTCGGTCTGCAAATTACCAATTGCCAGGTATGCAGGCTGTGCAGGCTGTACAATTTGCGAGCGGTGGAGCTGGGCTATTCGGTCTATTCGGTCTGCAGGTTACCAATTGCTGATTACTAGATGGCGGATCTCATGGGTCTCGCAGAGCAGCTCGGCGTGCGCTCTCGCTCACAACCTCATGTGCTGGTCACGCCCCCCGGACTGTATTATTCGTGTTCGTACCGAATAATTGGATTTTTGTTACCCGAACACGGACTCGAAAACTTTACTGTATGTTCGGGTAAAAATCCGTGTTCGGTCATTTTATTTCCAGGTTTTGCATGCATTGGCGTGATTTTCATGGTGGGCTTTCAACAGCCAATCAACAAGCGTTTAACTGGTGTGCCTAAGCCATCCCAGCCATGCCTACAAATGTATTAGTAGCTGTGATTGGCCGTCTGAAGCATGTGACCAAGTCTTTATAAGCTCGAGGCAGCGCCGCTGCGGCGTCATTCTGCTGTGTACTAGTTCAGGGACAGAGCACACATACGTGCTGGCTGCTGATTAGGGACAGACAGGCAGGCAAAACTCATTTGTGTCCGCATAGAATTGAGGGACAGGTCGGAGTGTGTTAGGCAGGGCGAGTTTTAGGCATTTTAGGGCGAGGCTGCTGCTGATTTTTAGGGTCAGTGTGTGTCTGGATAGAATTGAGGGACAGGTCGGAGTGTGTTAGGCAGGGCGATTTGTAGGCATTTTAGGGCGAGGCTGCTGCTGATTTTTAGGGTCAGTGTGTTCTACAAACTACAATCGATATTGCTGTGTCTGGTGGGGTTTGCAGTCACCCGATCTACGATCATCATCTTATCAATCCTTTTAGGGAGAAAGTCTGCTGATTTTTAGGGTCAGTGTGTTCTACAAACTACAATCGATATTGCTGTGTGGGGTGGGGTATGCAGTCACCCAATCTACGATCATCATCTTATCAATCCTTTTAGGGAGAGAGTCTGCTGATTTTTAGGGTCAGTGTGTTCTACAAACTACAATCGATATTGCTGTGTGGGGTGGGGTTTGCAGTCACCCGATCTACGATCATCATCTTATCAATCCTTTTAGGGAGAGAGTCTGCTGATTTTTAGGGTCAGTGTGTTCTACAAACTACAATCGATATTGCTGTGTGGGGTGGGATAGGAGATAGGCAGGTGTCAGTGGTCCACATCCATTTTGCTGTGTGTGGGCTGCTGTGAACACAATCTTTTTGGGGTGCAGTGAACACAATCTTTTTGGGGTGCAGTGAACACAATCTTTTTTGCCCACTGAGGAGGAGGGAGAAAAGTATTCTTCTATCAGTCACTGTGTGCAGCATTTTTCCTTCAGTTGTGCTGTGCTGACTGATCATACACTGCTGTGTTCAGTTCACATGTGCTATTATTGAGTGGTTTCAAAAATCATACACTTTTTTTCTACTCCACTATTCAATATACAGCCTTGGGTTAAAAAAAATTAAATTGTGGCCTGCAGCAGAGCTGAATGATATTTGGGGTTTTTGGGGTTCATCTCATACTTCTGAAGATTTTAGGGTGCTGCCTGTTCCAAACTCCTCCTACTCCTCATCCAGCCTTTTAGGGGTACAAACAATAGTAATTGGGGCCTAGTGTGCTTCTGTACGTGTGAGATACATACACTTTTTTTGATCATATTTCCTATTCCGCAATTCAATAAAAACCTTTGGGGATCAATTAAATTGCGGGATAGTCTGTGTTGGTACATGTGAGATCCACCTTTCCAAGTTTTTGGGGTTCATCTCATACTTCTGAAGATTTGAGGGTGCTGCCTGTTCCAAACTCCTCCTACTCCTCATCCTGCCTTTAGGGGTACAAACAATAGTAATTGGGGCCTAGTGTGCTTCTGTACGTGTGAGATACATACACTTTTTTTGATCATATTTCCTATTCCGCTATTCAATAAAAACCTTTGGGGATCAATTAAATTGCGGGATAGTTTGTGTTGGTACGTGTGAGATCCACCTTTCCAAGTTTTTGGGGTTCATCTCATACTTCTGAAGATTTGAGGGTGCTGCCTGTTCCAAACTCCTCCTACTCCTCATCCAGCCTTTTAGGGGTACAAACAATAGTAATTGGGGCCTAGTGTGCTTCTGTACGTGTGAGATACATACACTTTTTTTGATCATATTTCCTATTCCGCTATTCAATAAAAACCTTTGGGGATCAATTAAATTGCGGGATAGTTTGTGTTGGTACGTGTGAGATCCACCTTTCCAAGTTTTTGGGGTTCATCTCATACTTCTGAAGATTTAAGGGTGCTGCCTGTTCCAAACTCCTCCTCCTCATCCTGCCTTTTAGGGGTACAAACAATAGTAATTGGGGCCTAGTGTGGTTTTGTACGTGTGAGATACATACACTTTTTTTGATCATATTTCCTATTCCGCTATTCAATAAAAACCTTTGGGGATCAATTAAATTGCGGGATAGTCTGTGTTGGTACATGTGAGATCCACCTTTCCAAGTTTTTGGGGTTCATCTCATACTTCTGAAGATTTGAGGGTGCTGCCTGTTCCAAACTCCTCCTACTCCTCATCCTGCCTTTAGGGGTACAAACAATAGTAATTGGGGCCTAGTGTGCTTCTGTACGTGTGAGATACATACACTTTTTTTGATCATATTTCCTATTCCGCTATTGAATAAAAACCTTTGGGGATCAATTAAATTGCGGGATAGTTTGTGTTGGTATGTGTGAGATCCACCTTTCCAAGTTTTTGGGGTTCATCTCATACTTCTGAAGATTTGAGGGTGCTGCCTGTTCCAAACTCCTACTCCTCATCCAGCCTTTTAGGGGTACAAACAATAGTAATTGGGGCCTAGTGTGCTTCTGTACGTGTGAGATACATACACTTTTTTTGATCATATTTCCTATTCCGCTATTCAATAAAAACCTTTGGGGATCAATTAAATTGCAGGATAGTTTGTGTTGGTACGTGTGAGATCCACCTTTCCAAGTTTTTGGGGTTCATCTCATACTTCTAAAGATTTGAGGGTGCTGCCTGTTCCAAACTCTTCCTACTCCTCATCCAGCCTTTTAGGGGTACAAACAATAGTAATTGGGGCCTTGTGTGCTTCTGTACGTGTGAGATACATACACTTTTTTGATCATATTTCCTATTCCGCTATTCAATAAAAACCTTTGGTGATCGATTAAATTGCGGGATAGTCTGTGTTGGTACGTGTGAGATCCACCTTTCCAAGTTTTTGAGGTTCATCTCATACTTCTGAAGATTTGAGGGTGCTGCCTGTTCCAAACTCCTCCTACTCCTCATCCTGCCTTTTAGGGGTACAAACAATAGTAATTGGGGCCTAGTGTGCTTCTGTACGTGTGAGATACATACACTTTTTTTGATCATATTTCCTATTCCGCTATTCAATAAAAACCTTTGGGGATCAATTAAATTGCGGGATAGTCTGTGTTGGTACGTGTGAGATCCACCTTTCCAAGTTTTTGGGGTTCATCTCATACTTCTGAAGATTTGAGGGTGCTGCCTGTTCCAAACTCCTCCTACTCCTCATCCAGCCTTTTAGGGGTACAAACAATAGTAATTGGGGCCTAGTGTGCTTCTGTACGTGTGAGATACATACACTTTTTTTGATCATATTTCCTATTCCGCTATTCAATAGTAACCTTTGGGGATCAATTAAATTGCGGGATAGTTTGTGTTGGTACGTGTGAGATCCACCTTTCCAAGTTTTTGGGGTTCATCTCATACTTCTGAAGATTTGAGGGTGCTGCCTGTTCCAAACTCCTCCTACTCCTCATCCAGCCTTTTAGGGGTACAAACAATAGTAATTGGGGCCTAGTGTGCTTCTGTACGTGTGAGATACATACACTTTTTTTGATCATATTTCCTATTCCGCTATTCAATAAAAACCTTTGGGGATCAATTAAATTGCGGGATAGTTTGTGTTGGTACGTGTGAGATCCACCTTTCCAAGTTTTTGGGGTTCATCTCATACTTCTGAAGATTTGAGGGTGCTGCCTGTTCCAAACTCCTCCTACTCCTCATCCAGCCTTTTAGGGGTACAAACAATAGTAATTGGGGCCTAGTGTGCTTCTGTACGTGTGAGATACATACACTTTTTTTATCATATTTCCTATTCCGCTATTCAATAAAAACCTTTGGGGATCAATTAAATTGCGGGATAGTCTGTGTTGGTACGTGTGAGATCCACCTTTCCAAGTTTTTGGGGTTCATCTCATACTTCTGAAGATTTGAGGGTGCTGCCTGTTCCAAACTCCTCCTACTCCTCATCCTGCCTTTAGGGGTACAAACAATAGTAATTGGGGCCTAGTGTGCTTCTGTACGTGTGAGATACATACACTTTTTTTGATCATATATCCTATTCCGCTATTCAATAAAAACCTTTGGGGATCAATTAAATTGCGGGATAGTTTGTGTTGGTACGTGTGAGATCCACCTTTCCAAGTTTTTGGGGTTCATCTCATACTTCTGAAGATTTGAGGGTGCTGCCTGTTCCAAACTCCTCCTACTCCTCATCCAGCCTTTTAGGGGTACAAACAATAGTAATTGGGGCCTAGTGTGCTTCTGTACGTGTGAGATACATACACTTTTTTTGATCATATTTTCTATTCCGCTATTTAATCAAAACCTTTGGGTATAAACAATTAAATTGCAGGATAGTCTGTGTCGGTACGTGTGAGATACACCTTTCCAATTTTTGGGGCGCATCTCATACTGCCGAGGATTTGAGGGTGCTTCAGTCTGCCTCCTGCCTGTTCCGAACTCCTCCTCCTCATCCTGCCTTTAGGGTACAAAAAATTGTAATCGGGGCCTAGATTGTGTTTGTACGTGTGAGATACACCGTTTTGTAAAATTTGTCCTATTCCGCTATTCAATATACACCCTGTTTGAGTGTAAAAAATTAAATTGCGGGATAGTCTGTACCGGTACATGTGAGATACACCTTTTTAAATTTGTTTGGCGCATCTCCTTCTACCGCCGAGGATTGCAGGGCGCTTCAGTTTGGCTCCTGTTCCCGACTCCTCCTACTCCTCTTCCTCATCCTGCCTTTAGGGTACAAAAAATTGTAATCGGGGCCTAGTGTAACGTTCATGCGTTTTTGTTAGTGGATGTATTTACAGCTGCAGAATTATTACACTCAGTAGCCTTGTAGAGATTCTGTTGAACAACATATCCAACTCTCAGGACTTCATCACCGTGCACAGCCTGTTATGCAATATACATATACTCAATCAGATGTTTAATGGAGGGATAGAATATATGAGAATGTATAGATGAGAGACAGGCAATTGTATGGTGAACACTAAGAGTAGTATTAGGAGAGTTGCAGGTGATGGTAAGCAGATAGGTTCTGATGTCAAGTATAGTGCAGATGGTGAGAGGACACAGATGGAGTATACTTAGACAGAGTAACCTAGTGCAAAGATAGTTGAAGGTAGTCCCAAGAGCTAACTGTCTATGCAGATGATAGTAGATAGATAGATACAGATAGTCCTGGTAATTGCAGTAGATGACAGTAAATAGATAGATACAGATAGTCCTGGTAATTGCAGTAGATGACAGTAGGAGATTGGTTAGTAAGAATCCCCTGTGGGGTACTTATCACTTAGATAGGTTAGTAGTAACAGTGTCCTTAGAGAGAGGTGATCCCGTAGCGAGATACGGATCAGCAGCGAGGTTCCGGCTTCAGTTCAGCAAAGGGAAATGTCAGCAGCTCCGACTTCACAGGAGAAGGTGCAGTGAACATGTGGTTTGAACGAGCAATGAGTGAGAGAAAGCCGGCGATTGAAATAGCCGCTCATAGCGGCGCTCGGCAATGATGTCATCCGGTCTTAAAGGTGTATGCGTCTCTTGGATAACAAGATGGGACGCAATTTGGTAAGAGAGAAATAGGTAACAAGGGTACCAGAGGTACCAGAACATTACACCTAGTTGGTGTTTGTACGTGTGAGATACACCGTTTTGTAAAATTTGTCCTATTTCGCTATTCAATATACACCCTGTTTGAGTGTAAAAAATTAAATTGCGGGATAGTCTGTATCGGTACATGTGAGATACACCTTTTTAAATTTGTTTGGCGCATCTCCTTCTACCGCCGAGGATTGCAGGGCGCTTCAGTTTGGCTCCTGTTCCCAACTCCTCCTACTCCTCTTCCTCATCCTGCCTTTAGGGTACAAAAAATTGTAATCGGGGCCTAGTTGGTGTTTGTACGTGTGAGATACACCGTTTTGTAAAATTTGTCCTATTCCACTATTCAATATACACCCTGTTTGAGTGTAAAAAATTAAATTGCGGGATAGTCTGTATCGGTACATGTGAGATACACCTTTTTAAATTTGTTTGGCGCATCTCCTTCTACCGCCGAGGATTGCAGGGCGCTTCAGTTTGGCTCCTGTTCCCAACTCCTCCTACTCCTCTTCCTCATCCTGCCTTTAGGGTACAAAAAATTGTAATCGGGGCCTAGTCTGTGTTTGTACGTGTGAGATACACCGTATTATAAAATTTTTCCTATTCCGCTATTCAATATACACCCTTTTGGAGTGTAAGAAAATTAAATTACGGCATAGTCTGTATCGGTACATGTGAGATACACCTTTTAAATTTGTTTGGCGCATCTCCTTCCACCGCCAAGGATTGCAGGGCGCTTCAGTTTGCCTCCTGTTCCCAACTCCTCCTACTCCTCTTCCTCATCCTCCCTTTAGGGTACAAAAAATTTTAATCGGGGCCTAGTCTGTGTTTTTACGTATGAGATACACCGTTTTTTATCCTTTTTCCTATTCCGCTATTCAATATACACCCTTTTGGGGTAAAAAAACATTAAATTGCGGCATAGTTTGCATATTTGACTGTCAGATACACCCGTGCGATACTGTTGTTGTTTTGTTCCGCTATTCAATAAACCCCTTTCTAGGGCAAGATCATAAATTACAGAAATATGAGGAGACCGTCAAATAGGGGCCGTGGCCTAGGTCGTGGTGCTGCTGGTAGAGCTCCTGTTGCAAGGAGAGGACGTGATCGATCTGTGCCAGCTACACGCACAAGTGAAACACCTTCCACAAGTGTGAGTAGGCGACAGAACCTGCAGCAGTATTTGGTAGGGCATAATGCGCCTCTAGACGTGATGAGGCCTGAAGAAGTACAGGCGATAGTAGATTGGGTTGCTGACAGTGCCTCCAGTTCCTTCACATCGTCTCCCACCCAGTCTACTGCAGAAAGGTCAGAGTTGGCACCTGCAGCCAATGTCCAACCGTCTTTCACCTCACCCCCTTGGAAATCAGGCAAGCAGTCTGAGCCCCAATCCATACAGCAGTCTCTTGTTCTTTTTGAGGACTCTGTCAGCAGGGTTTCCCAGGGCCATCCACCTAGCCCTACCCCAGACGTGGAAGAGATTGAGTGCAGCGATGCCCAACCACTTATTTCTCAAGATGAGTACATGCAAGGACCATCGCAGCACGTCTCCGATGATGACGAAACGCAGGTGCCAACTGCTGCGGCGTTCAGAATTGTGGAGACCGACAAGGAGGGCAGGGGTGAAGACTGGGTGGAAGATGATGTGGAGGACGATGAGGTCCTCGACCCCACATGGAATGAACGTCATGCAGGTGACCTGAGTAGTTTGGAGGAAGAGGCGGTGGTCGCACAGAGCCACCAGCACAGTAGAAGAGGGAGCAGGGTGCAAAAGCGGAGCGGCCGTGCCCTAGACACTACGCCTGCTACTGCCCAACGCAGCAAGGGAACGAGCGCACCAAAGTCAGCTCAAAGGAGTTCTCTAGCGTGGAAGTTCTTTAGAAAATGTGCTGATGACAGGACACGAGTGGTTTGCACCCTGTGCAATCAGAGCCTGAAGCGAGGCATAAACCTTCTCAACCTGAGCACAACCTGCATGATCAGGCATCTAAGTGCAAAGCACGAGCTGCAGTGGAGTAGACACCTTCAAAACCAAGAAACGTCTCTGGCTCATCCTGCTTCCTCTTCTGCTGCAGTCTCGGACGCTCCAGCCACATCTGTAGTGATACCGGCACCTGCCACCCCGCAAACAGAGGATCTGTCAGCAACACCACCACCTGGGTCACCAACCATCTCCACAATGTCCCGTGGAAGCGTTCAGCTTTCCATCTCCCAAACACTTGAGAGGAAGAGGAAGTACCCCCCTACACACCCGCGATCCCTGGCCCTGAATGCCAGCATTTCAAAATTCTTGGCCTTTGAAATGCTGTCATTCCGTCTGGTGGAGACGCACAGTTTTAAAAACCTTATGTCGGTGGCTGTCCCACAGTACGTCGTGCCCAGCCGCCACTACTTTTCCAGGCAAGCCATCCCTTCCCTGCACAACCAAGTGGGGGAAAAAATCAGGTGTGCACTGCGCAACGCCATCTGTGGCAAGGTCCACCTAACTACCGATACGTGGACCAGTAAGCACGGTCAGGGGCGTTATATCTCCCTAACGGCACACTTGGTAAATGCAGTGGCGGATGGGCCTGAGGCGGATAGCAATTTGGCGCATGTCCTTCCACCACCGAGGATTGCAGGGCGCTTCAGTTTGCCTCCTGTTCCTAACTCCTTCTACTCCGCTTCCTCATCCTCTACCACCTCCTCGTAACACCTTCACCACCAACTTCAGCACGGCCAGGGGTAAACGACAGCAGGCAGTTTTAAAACTTGCCTGTTTGGGGGCCAAACCACACACCACGCAGGGTTGTGGAGGAGCATGGAACAGCAGACAAATGAGTGGTTGCTGCCAGCGAGCCTCAAGCCCGGCCTAGTGGTGTGCGATAACGGGCGAAATCTCATAGCAGCTCTGGGCCTAGCCGGTTTGACACACATCCCTTGCCTGGCGCATGTGCTGAATTTGGTGGTGCAGAGGTTCCTTAAAAACTACCCTATGTCAGAGCTGCTGCAGAAAGTGCGGGCCGTCTGTGCGCACTTTCGGCGTTCTCACCCTGCTGCTGCTTGCCTGTCAGCACTGCAGCGTAACTTCGGCCTTCCCGCTCACCGCCTCATATGTGACGTGCCCACAAGGTGGAACTCCACCTTGCACATGCTGCAAAGACTGTGCGAGCAGCAGCAGGCCATAGTGGAGTTTCAGCTGCAGCACGCACGCGTGAGTCGCTCTGCGGAACAGCACCACTTCACCACCAATAACTGGGCCTCCATGCGAGACCTGTGTGCCTTGTTGCGCTGTTTTGAGTACTCCACCAACATGGCCAGTGCCGATGACGCCGTTCTCAGCTTAACTATCCCACTTCTATGCCTCCTTGAAAAAACAATTCGGGCGATGATGGAAGAGGATGTGGCACAGGATGAGGAGGAGGATGAAGAGGTAACATTTCCAAGGCTTTCAGGGCAGTCATTCGCAAGGGGCTCCGAGGGTGGGTTCCTGCACACACAAACGCCAGGGACACAATTGTCCAGCAGGGGCACAGTTCTGGAGGATGAGGAGGAGGAGCTGGAGGAGGAGATGGAAGCATGTTCACAGCAGGGTGGCACCCAGGCCAGCTCATGGCCATCACTGGTGCGTGGCTGGGGGGATACAGAGGACACGGATGATACACCTCCCACAGAGGACAGCCTTTCATTGCCTCTGGGCAGCCTGGCACACATGAGCGATTACATGCTGCAGTGTCTCCACAACGACCGCCGGGTTGCCCACATTCTAACTTGTGCTGATTACTGGGTGGCCACGCTGCTGGATCCCCGTTACAAGGACAACGTACCATCCTTAATTCACTCAATGGAGCGCGATCGCAAGATGCTCGAGTACAAGCGCACGCTGGTAGACGCGATGCTGCTGGCATTCCCACCTGACAGCGGGGCCACAGTGGAAGCACAAGGCAGAGGAGGAGGAGGAGGAGGAAGAGGTCGCCAACGCAACCAGGGCACCGCCAGCACCTCAGAAGGTAGGGTTAGCATGGCCGAAATGTGGAAAAGCTTTGTCAGCACGCCACAACAAACAGCAGCACCAGCAGCTCATATGGAACGTCTTAGCAGGAGGCAGCGTTTCACCAACATGGTGGAGCAGTATGTGTGCACACGCCTAGACGTACTGAATGAGGGGTCTGCCCCCTTCAACTTCTGGGTCTCCAAGTTGGGCACATAGCCTGAGCTTGCCCGTTACGCCTTGGAGGTGCTGGCGTGCCCTGCAGCCAGTGTATTATCTGAACGGGTATTTAGCACGGCTGGGGGCGTTATCACAGACAAGCGCAGCCGTCTGTCCAGAGACAATGTGGACAAGCTCACGTTCATTAAAATGAACCAGGCATGGATCCCACGGGACTTTTCCGTACCTTGTGCAGAATAGCGATGGATACCGACCTTACCCAGCCATTGTTCCATTTTTGCTCTTTCTCACTCTTTTGGGGTGTACCCTCATTTAAAATTTGTGAAAAGAAGCAGTGTTGGCTACCTCGTCCTCCTCAGGGCCAGATTAACGTAGGGGCTATTGGAGCTGCAGCTCCAGGCCCCTACCTTTATATAGGCCCCGGGTTGGCCATATTCACTGTTACCGCTCTTCTGTCACTTGTAAACACAGAAGTCTGGCTTCTATGCTCGCTTCCCCAGGCAGCTCCCTCAGAACCTCCCCACACAGCACAAAGGCCGGACAAGGAGGGACAGTTGCCGATGCATGGATGTGTTTATGGGCTTCAGAGACAGCATCCCATGTGGAATTAGGCATGCATGGCTGCACCCTTCCTCCTCTGGGTGCATGCCAAGGCACGGCCCTTAAGGCCCTTCAAAATCCTCAGCACCAAGCCCATGATGCTCTTAATCCGGCCCTGGTCCTCCTCCACCGCCGCTTCCACCTACACCGCCCATAGGTGTGCGCAGCCTATTGCATTAGGGTGTGCACCCCAAAGTTTAAATACACATGCATGTGTTTGCCTACATGTACATGGCCCCGATACATTACTCTCCCTGCTGGCAAAGTGAAATAGAGCAGAGCAGGTCCGAGGGAGATCTTTCCCATCTCCTCACTGGCAAACAGAGCGATAATGCTATGTGCCCTAGGTGATTAGGGTGTGCCCAGGCACATCCGGCACACCCTGTGCGCACGCCTATGAGACCGCCACATCCACCACCACCTCAACCTCCCTCCTACTCCATATGGGCTTCGTCCTTCAGAGATGAAGAACAATGTTTTATTTTTCTGTTTTTTTTTTGTTGTTTTAAGTTATTTCCCTATCCACATTTGTTTGCAGAGCACTTGCCATGCTCTTAACTACGTTTTGCTGCCATTTGCAGCACTCTAGCCCTTTCCATTGGTGTTTTAGAGCCATTTTAGTGCCTGAAAGTTCGGGTCCCCATTGACTTCAATGGGGTTCGGTGTCCGGGAAAAGTTCGGCAAAAGTCCGCGACACGGACCCGGACTTTTTTTTAAAGTTCGGCCGAACCCGCCGAACATGGACATCCAGGTGTCCGCTCAACTCTAATCTTTATAAATGATATCGGGTCTGGGATTAAAAGTAGCATTTCAGTCTTTGCAGATGACACCAAGCTTTGCAGTGGAATAACTTTTTTAAAGGATGTCTCCAACTTACAAGATGACCTCAATGCACTGTTTCATTGGGCAAATATGTGGTAAATGAGATTTAATGTTGATAAATGTAAAGTTATGCACTTGATGGCTAAGAATATGCATGCATCATACGTACTAGCTGGAGTAGAACTGGGCGAATCCATAGCGGAGAAGGATCTGGGTGTTCTGATAGATCATAAGCTTAATAATAGCATGCAATGGCAAGCTGCTGTTTTCCAAAGCAAGCAAAGTCCTTTCTTGTATTAACAGAGGCATGAACTCCAGAGAGAGAGATATAATTTTACCCCTGTACAGATCGTTAGTAAGACCTCATCTGGAATATGCAGTTCAGTTTTGGGCACCAGTTCTTAAAAAGGATATCGGGGAACTGGCGAAAGTGCAGAGAAGGGCATTC
Organism: Pelophylax lessonae; assembly: GCF_965119305.1. Taxonomy (NCBI): domain Eukaryota; kingdom Metazoa; phylum Chordata; class Amphibia; order Anura; family Ranidae; genus Pelophylax; species Pelophylax lessonae. Next base: position 62,562,280 of record NC_138780.1, read on the forward strand.
AAACTGATAAGAGGCATGGATGACCTCAACTATGAGAAAAGATTAGAGGAACTGAATGTATTCTCTCTTGAGAAGAGGAGATTAAGGGGGGATATGATCAACATAGAAACATAGAATGTGTCGGCAGATAAGAACCATTTGGCCCATCTAGTCTGCCCAATATATCTGAATCCTATGAATAGTCCCTGGCCCTATCTTATATGAAGGATAGCCTTATGCCTATCCCATGCATGCTTAAACTCCTTCACTGTATTTGCAGCTACCACTTCTGCAGGAAGGTTATTCCATGCATCCACTACTCTCTCAGTAAAGTAATACTTCCTCATATTACTTTTAAACCTTTGCCCCTCTAATTTAAAACTGTGTCCTCTTGTGGTAGTTTTTCTTCTTTTAAATATGCTCTCCTCCTTTACCGAGTTGATTCCCTTTATGTATTTAAAAGTTTCTATCATATCCCCTCTGTCTCTTCTTTCTTCCAAGCTATACATGTTAAGGTCCTTTAACCTTTCCTGGTAAGTTTTTTCCTGCAATCCATGTACTAGTTTAGTAGCTCTTCTCTGAACTCTCTCTAGAGTATCTATATCCTTCTGGAGATATGGCCTCCAGTACTGCGCACAATACTCCAAGTGAGGTCTCACCAGTGTTCTGTACAGCGGCATAAGCACTTCTCTCTTTCTACTGCTTATACCTCTCCCTATACATCCAAGCATTCTGCTGGCATTTCGTGCTGCTCTATTACATTGTCTTCCCACCTTTAAGTCTTCTGAACATGTATAAATACATAAGGGGTCCGTATAGTGAACTTGGTGTTGAGTTGTTCACTTTAAGGTCAACACAGAGGACAAGGGGGCACTCTTTACGTCTAGAGGAAAACAGATTTCGTCTCCAAATACGGAAAGGTTTCTTCACCGTAAGAGCTGTGAAAATGTGGAATAGACTCCCTCCAGAGGTGGTTCTGGCTAGCTCACTAGATTACTTTAAAAAAGGCCTGGATTCTTTCCTTATGTGTACATAATATAAATGGGTATCAACATTTTTTTTTAGGTAAAGTTGATCCAGGGAATATCCGATTGCCTCTCAGGGGATCAGGAAATAATTTTTTTCCCCTGCTGTAATTGGATCATGCTGTAATCATCTGGAAAAATCTTCTGTGCCCAGAATAAACATGTTCCCTTTCATGCTCACAAGAATTGGGCACTGGCTAATGCATATGTGCATGCGCATACGAGTCATCATGCATTCTCATGCGTGTCGGCACTTGTGTGTACCTGTGACAGATGCTGGCATCAAACGGGCTATTTAAACTCAGGAAGTGCTTAGGATCAGTGCTACTTTGCCTTCAGCTTTCTGTGTAACCTATGACCCTGTGAATCTGTATCCTGTATCCTGCTTCCAGTTACTGACCCGGCTTGTCTTGACCATTCTCTGATCTCCACCTCCACTTATGTCTGCTCCATTGGCTCCTGCTTTACTGATTGGTTACAGACCTGGCTTGTTTCCTGATCATGCTCCTGCCTCATCATATAAGGCTCTGCTACCAGATACGTGATATGGAGATTTGGTCAGGATTGAGGGTGTCTTCAATGCTAAGAAATACAGCCAGATACTTATTACCTATCCATCGTGCCATACCATCAGGGAGGCATGTGATTGGCACCACTTTTATTCTGAAGCAGGACAACAGCTGCAAACATACAGTCAATGTCATTAATAACTATCTGCAGCATGAAGAACAACAAAGAGTCCTTAAAGTGAAGGCTTGGCCCCCACAGAGCCCAAATCTCAACATTATAAAGTTTGTCTGGAAATGCAGTACATGAAGAAATAGGGAGCTGACATCCACAGAAAATTTGTGGTTATTTCTCCAAGATGTTTGGAACAACCTACCTTCCGATTTCCTTCAAAAACGTTGTGCTAGTGTACCTAGAACAATCAATGATGTTTCTAAGCACGGGGCTGTCACACCAAATATTGATTTAATTTGGATTTCTCTTCTGTTCATTTGCTTTCTATCTTGTTAGTTTCTAAAAAATAAACTATTAACACTTCTGTTTCTGAAAGCATTCCTAATTTACAGCATTTTTTCACACCTGCCTAACAATTTTGCGCAATAGTGTATGTCAGGCATATACTAGTAGTTTTTGTCCAGTTCAGACCAGGGCAGAGAATTACATGCATTAGCACCAACTTTTTTTTTTAACATTTATTTTGCTTCACCTTTTATTGGATGTATTGCATCCAACTTACATTATTGTAAAATCTAAATAATGAACTCCGGGAATAGCATTACTTTACATTTACTTTGGGCCAGCTTGGTTCAGTGGTGAATTATTCATTATGCAAACTACTGCGTGTGGCGATGGGGAATCAAATTTAATGTTGTCACCTATGCTACATACAGGAAGCTGTATTCTCTTCATTGGGTGTTTCAGATAAATAGAGACTAAAAACAATAAGTAAAAAAAATTAAACAGTATTAAATGCACAAAATCAAACAAGAAAAAATAAAGAATTATGCAATATTCTTAGGCTTCATGTACATTACAGCTCCTAAACTTGAGTATAGGAGATTTTGGCATTTTTTGCCAAAGCTCCTAAACTCAACTCCATAAATGCCTATGTGTCAATTATTAATGGACGAACATCGGCCGGGGCGGTTCGCGAACGCCAGCCGCAAATTTTCTCAAGAGTCCGCGAAACGCGAGTTCGCGGCGGGCCCCATTGACTTTAATGGGAGGCGGACTTTAAAAACCTTTAGGTCATATTTGCATCCACAAAATACATACTAGCTGTGCACAAATAGTCCCAGCACATGGACAATGTCATAACAGAAGTATTGCAATTGAAAAAGTTGCTCTAAATTTTTATTTTTTTTTATAGCAAAAAAATATATATATTTTTTTCATAAATCAGCCAGAACTGACAGCAGCCGGTAAATACATTGTCTAATACATATAGGGTCCATTCACACATCTGTAAAATGGGTCCGCATCCATTCCACAATTTGGCGGAACCTTTACAGACCCATTGTTTTTCATTTCCAGTCTGAAAAATTAGGCATTCACAGGATAAAGAAGTAAGTGTCGGCCATTCCAGGCCCCAAAAATTAGCCCACATGCGTTTACCTGACAGCTAAGAACGTAGTTTTCTGTGGCTGAAGGTACATTAGGCATTCACATGATACAGAAGTTAGTGTCAGCCATAAAAGGCCCCAAAAATTAGCCCACATGGGTTGAACTGACAGCAAAGAACTTTGTTTTTGATGGCTAGAGGTATGGTAGGCATTCACAGTACACAGAACGGTAAGTGTCGGCCTGTATAGGCTCCAAAAATTAGCTCACATGGTTTGAACTGACAGCAAAGAACTAAGTTTTTGATGGCTAGAGGTACGGTAGGCGTTCCCAGTACACAGAACGGCAAGTGACGGTCTGTATAGGCTCCAAAAATTAGCTCACATGGTTTGAACTGACAGCAAAGAACTTCGTTTTTGATGGCTAGAGGTACGGCAGGCATTCACAGTACACAGAACAGTAAGTGTCGACCTGTATAGGCTCCAAAAATTAGCTCACATGGGTTGAACTGACAGCAAAGAACTTCGTTTTTTTGATGGCTAGAGGTACGGTAGGCGTTCACAGTACACAGAACAGTAAGTGTCGGCCTGTATAGGCTGCAAAAATTAGCTCACATGGTTTGAACTGACAGCAAAGAACTGTTTTTGATGACTAGAGGTACGGTAGGCGTTTACAGGACACAGAAGTAAGTGTCGGCCTGTATAGGCTGAAAAAATTAGCTCACATGGGTTGAACTGACAGCAAAGAACGTAGTATATGATGGCTAGAGGTACAGTAGGCGTTCACAGTATACAGAAGTAAGTGGCGGCCTGTATAGGCTCCAAAATATTAGCTCACATGGGTTGTAATGACAGCAAAGAACTTAGTATTTGGTGGCTGAAGGTACATTAGGCATTCGCAGAAAAAATAATTGTCGGCCCTGAAAGGCCCCAAAAGTTTGCCATTCAATGGACATGAAATGCCTTTTATGCCGCTGTATGTAGCGAAGTCAAGGACCAGGAATTGTGGGTGGATGGCGGTCTGGCGGATATTTGTGGCCTGGCATGAGGAATTTCGATGAAACCTGGTCTACTGGTCACATGTGTTGAATTCCTCAGCGATCCATGCATCATTAAATGTGAGGTAGTCTACACTGTCATGAGCTAGGCGAGTGCGCTTATCGGTCACAATCCCCCCTGCTGCGCTGAACGTCCTTTTGGACAGGACACTGGATGGGGGGCAAGCCAACGTTTCCATTGCATATTGTGCAAGCTCTGGCCAGAGGTCAAGCCTGCCCACCCAGTAGTCCAGGGGTTCATCACTCCTCAGAGAGTCCACATCGGCCGTTAACCCGATGTAGTCGGACACCTGTCGATCTAGGCGTTCCCTCATGCTGGATCCGGAGTACAGCTGTCGATGGTTCGGCTGAAAGAAGGATCTCATATCTGAAGTGACCAAGACATCTTCCAACCGCCCTCTTCTTGCAGGCGCTGTTGGATTGCTACCCACAACTGTCTCTCTGTGACTGGAAATTCCTCTGCCAGTGCACGGAAAAGAAGAATGCAGCATTTCCCGCAGCAAGGCCTGGAAGTGCTGCATTCTGACCGCCCTCTGTGATTGTGGTAAAATTTCCGCCATTTTGTGTTTGTACCGGGGGTCTAAGTACGTTGCCACCCAGTACTGGTCCTTGGCCTTTATGCGTTTTATACGGGGGTCCCCCTTAAAACACTGCAGCATGTAGGCCCCCATTCCCACTAAACTGGAAGCGGTATAGTGGCCTGCTTCCAGCTCATCATCCAGCATAATGTCGTCCTAGTTCTCCTCCCCCCATCCACGGATAACACCAGGGATCCCAGAAAGGTTTAAAGCATGCTCTTCTTGCTCCTCCTCATCCCCCCAGCACCATCCTCCTCCTCTGACTCCTCTTCAGACTCCTGCTGTTGATTTGTCTCAGATGGAGTAGCACCCCCTGGAAATTCATCCAACATTGCGACTTCCTGATCTTCCTGCTCCTCGATGGCTTGATCAATGACACGACGCAATGCACGCTCCAGAAAGAAGACGTAAGGTATGATGTCACTTATGGCGCCCTGGCCGTGACTGACCAGTTTGGTGATCGCATCAAATGGCCGCAGAAGTCTGCATGCGTCCTGCATGAGTAGCCACTGGCGAGGTGAAAAAAACCCAAGCTCCCCAGAACCTGTCCTGCCGCTGAGTTCGAACAGGTAGTCATTAACTGCACATTTCTGCTGGAGCAGCCTATCGAGCATATGCAACGTTGAGTTCCATTGCGTCGGGCAGTCACAAATAAGACGCCTGAGGGACAGGTTGTGTCGCCACTGAATCTCAGCAAGGGGAGCCATGGCTGTGTAAGATCTTCGGAAATGGCCCGAGATTTTCCTGGCCTGCCGCAAGACGTCCTGGACCCCAGGGTATTTGCCAACGAATAGCTGCACCACCAAGTTCAGGACGTGTGCCATGCATTGCACGTGTGTTATTTTGGCCTGTTTCCGCGCGCTCAGCAGATTGGCACCGTTGTTGCACACCACTTTACCAACTGACAAATTCAGCGGTCTCAGCCACTGATCTGCCTGTGAACGCAAAGCTGAAAGGAGTGCAGGACCAGTGTGGCTCTTGGCTTCCAGGCACAACAGACACAGCACAGCATGGCAACGTCTCACCTGGCATGTCAAATAGGTTCTGGGGATCTTGGGCGGCGCAGGAGAAGAGACGGTAGCAGCGGAAGAGGAGGAGTCAGCCGAGGAGGAGATGGAGGGGAAGAAGAGGCAGGCCTGCTTGCAATCCATGGCGGTACAACTAAATCTACATGGGTGCCACGGGTTACATGCTTAACGGCCGTCAGAAGGTTCACCCAGTGGGCAGTAAAAGTGATATACCTTCCCTGCCCGTGTTTGCTAGACCATGTGTCTGTGGTCAGAAGTATCTTGGCGCCAACACTGTGTGCCAGAGATATATTCACTTGCCCCTTAACATGGTCATACAGCTCTGGAATGCCCTTTTGCGAGAAATATTTCCTGCCTGGGACCTTCCATTGTGGTGTTCCAATGGCCACAAATTTACAAAAGGCCTCCGAGTCCACCAGTTGATATGGCAGTAGTTGGCGGATGGCGGGCTATCAGTTCCGACAAGCCAGCAGTCAAACGTTGGGAAAGAGGGTTATCCGGCGTCATAATTTTTTTCCGCTCCAACATTTGGACCACAGAAGCCTGCCTTTTTCCAGAACAACGTGACGACGGCATCATGGAAGGTGGAGTAGAGGGCAAATGTGAGGAGAAGGGGCTGGACGGTTAGAGCCTGGAGTGTGGCTTTGTGGGTTCTGACGGTGTTGCTCCCACTGGGCTCGGTGATGGGAGTTCAGGTGCCTTCTTAAGGCGGCTGTCCCTAGGTGAGTGTTGGGCTTACCGCGACTTATGCATTGACTGCAAAGGCTGCAGATGGCAACACTGGTGTTAGCAACGGACACATTAAAAAAAGCCCACACTGCGGAGCCATGTGTCGGCGTCCTGGGAGCGCCAGATGTGACTGTACATGGTTGATGGCTCGCTCCTGATACATTTGCAGTCTGTTTTCTACCTCTTGTGCAATGCAAGTTCTGCCTGCCTCTCCTCCCTATCTGCCGATCCGTCTCTCCCTCTGAACTCCCTTCCTCTTACTCTCTTGTGGACACCCACGTGACGTCCATAGACTCGTCATCATCGACATCACCTTCCCCACCACTAACATTCGAGATCTCGGAGTAGGCAGCAACAGCAGGGACCAACCTCCTTGGGCTGATCTGGGTACTGTCGTCAGACTGCTGAGTGGCGGCTGTTGCTACCTCCTCTTTCTGATCCAATGCCAACAATGGCTGCGCATCGCAAACGTCTTGTGATGGATCGGAAAATAATACCAGTGACTCAAGTGGAGGGTATGTGGTGGTGGTGGTGTCTTTGGGGGTGCACGCAACAGAGCGTGAAAAGGGTGCAGATAGAGAGGATGAGGAGGGTGCAGACGAGGAAGGCTGAGTGACCCACTCAACCAAGTCTGGTGCGTCCTTTGTCGTAATTGCACGTGGCTTTTGAAACTTCACAGTTAGGCTCCGGCCTACTGCTCCTGCCCTACCCCTACCACCCCTGCGTACGTCTCTGCCTCTTCTTTTGCCTGTCATGTTTTTTAATTACACCAAAAAATCGAAATAATTCAAAAGTTCAAAAAATTGGGCAGTGAGTTTTTCACTGTTTGTATCAGAGTTAACACAGCAAAAGAGGCAATATTGTTGCAGGACACAAATACACTTATGAAAGTATACTCAGATAACACCCCACTTCAATATGTGGTATTGGGGGGCCACTGGTTTATCGCACCAGTTGTTCAAAAAATTGGCCAGTGAGTTTGGCACTGTGTGTAGCAGACTTAACACAGCAAAAGAGGCAATATTGTTGCAGGACACAAATACACTTGTAAAAGTATACTCAGATAACACCCCACTTCAATATGTGGTATTGGGGGGCCACTGGTTTATCACACCAGTTGTTCAAAAAATGTGCCAGTGAGTTTGGCGCTGTGTGTACCAGACTTCACTCAGCAAACAAGGCAATATTGTTGCATGACACAAATACACTTGAAAAGGTTTACTCAGATAACACCCCACTTCAATATGTGGCATTGGGGGGGGGGGGCACAGGTTTATTACACCAGTTCTACAAATAATTGGCTAGTAACTGTTGTCACTGTGTGTAGCACTGTTTACACAGCGAGAGGCCAAATTTTTGCAGGACTAAAATACACTCTTAGAAAATTATACTGTTAAATAACACCCCACTTCAATATGTGGCATTGGGGGCGGCCACAAGTTTATTACACCAAAAAATTGGCCAGTGAGTTTGGCGCTGTGTGTACCAGACTTCACTCCGCAAACTAGGCAATATTGTTACATCACACAAATACACTTTAAAAAGTATACTCAGATAACACCCCACTTCAATATGTGGCATGGGGGGGGGCATTGGTGTAGCACACCAGTTAAAAAAACTGGCCAGTGAGTTTGGCGCTGTGTGTACCAGACTTCACTCAGCAAACTAGGCAATATTGTTGCATGACACAAATACACTTGAAAAAGTTTACTCAGATAACACCCCACTTCAATATGTGGCATTGGGGGGGGGGGGCATTGGTGTAGCACACCAGTTCAAAAAATTGGCCAATGAGTTTGGCGCTGTGTGTACCAGACTTCACTCAGCAAACTAGGCAATATTGTTGCATGACACAAATACACTTGAAAAAGTTTAATCAGGTAACACCCCACTTCAATATGTGGCATGGGGGGGGGCAATTGGTCTATCACACCAGTTATAATACATTATAAGTGCTTTTGCCACTGTGTGTAGTGTTACTGCAGAAACGCTCAGTCTCACCACCACACCAATACTGTGGATTACCCCCCTCCCCCACCCCGCCCCCTTTTTAGTGCACTGCACAGCAATACCAAAAAATTTGCAGCCCTTTAAATGACTTTTGTGGACATTGTGGACATTTTGTGGACATGGAGTAATTTGTGTGTGACCGCAGCCGATCTCTAACTGCCCCTAAAGCAACCACTGGATACCTGCCCCTATAGTAAAGAGACTGTAATAGACCCTATAACAACATTGGAGCATTTTAAATGACTTTTGTGGACATTGACAGAGCGATTTTTGTGTGACTGCAGCCGATCTCTAACTGCCCCTAAAGAAACTACTGGATACCTCTCCCTATAGTAAAGAGACTGTAATAGACCCTATAACAACATTGGAGCATTTTAAATGACTTTTGTGGACATTGGCAGAGCGATTTGTGTGTGACTGCAGCCGCTCTCTAACTGCCCCTAAAGCAACCACTGGATACCTCTCCCTAAGCTCAAAAGATACTAGACCTATACCGAAATACCAGCCCTGAAAAGGACTTTTGTGGACATTGACAGAGCAATTTGTGTGTGACTGCAGCCGATCTCTAACTGTCCCTAAAGCAACCACTGGATACCTCTCCCTAAGCTCAAAAGATACTAGACCTATACCGAAAAATAGCAGCCCTGAAAAGGACTTTTGTGGATCTTCACAGCCCTATATGTGTCTAGCAAACTATCCCTGATGAGCACAGCAGACCTCTCCCTACACTGGCAGTAAGCGGAATGTGAAATGGCCACCAGGTCGGGCCTATTTATAGGGTAGGGTAGCGAACAAGCAAAATTTGCCGTGAACCGACCGCCGGGCGAACTGCAAGGCCATCTCTAGTGTCAATATACACACAGGCTTTTACCAGAGTTTAGGAGCTGCTGCGGTTAGGGGAGCTTCAACCTCCCTCTCCTGAACGCGGAAGAATCACATTTTGATGGCCAGCCGCATTTTATGTTTTCCTACGGTCGGCGGTCAAAGTAGGTTATGTGTACATGAACCTTTTTTTCCACACAAGGGGGCGTAGACCCATGGTACCCATAGCTAATTGGTCTAAAACATAACCTTTACTAACTAATATCTGAAAAAGAAATTCCAGTGTGTACGAATCTATTTACTGAAAGGGGAACACCTCAATGGTCACCCATATGGTTGTAAGCAGCATCCATTCCTATTGTACTGCCTTCTGCCTACTTCAAGAAAATGCGGTCACACTCTCTGTATTATTTATCTTGTATTCTATATAGCTTATATAAAATTTCTAACAGTTATTAGGTCTTACTACCTGTGTAGTGTGTTTTCAATTTATACTGATGGTTTACTTCCAAGCAAAGCGGTCTATGTTTGTGTTTTTGTAATTTTCGACAGATATCCTTAAAGTCACCCTACTTATATGGTGAACTATAATATTTCTTCTGATATTTTTGTAGCTTGCTTGTAATCAATGCGGTCACACTGCCTATGCTCATAGTCTAATAATTCTAGATGGAGTTACAAGTTCTATAGTGTTGCTGACAGGTGTTATTGAGGTCTCACTACTTGTATAGTCAATTACTTTACCTATACTGACATTATTGCAGCTAACTTACAATCAATGCGGTCACGCTGCTTATGCTTGTATAGTAGTTTACTGACGCTGAATAGGACTACAATTTGGTAAAGTTCCTGATAGGTGGTGTTGTAAATCAATGCAGTCACACTGCCTATAGGCAGTATGACCACATTGATTACAAGAAAGTCACACTTCTGTCAGAAAAGGGGTAGTAGAGTATTATACAGGCAGTGTTACCTCATTGAATGCAAAAAAGAGCTGGGCTGACATATATAGAAGCAATGCGTGTCTCAGTCCCAAATATATTGCATAAAAAACAGGAAAAGAAGACCTGTGGGACTTTAAAGAGACATACACCAGTTGTAAAATCACATTAGTTTATTCTTTATAAAAGCATGAGTAGAACAAAACACATAATATCTCAAAAAGCAAAGATGATCATCAACAATAAAGTATTTCCATTACATACATACATATACTTGTTAGTCTATTTGAACATCAACACTATCAATAATCTGTGCTTGATTAATTTCGGCGCGTTGCGCGAAGACACAATTTTGCTTCATCAGGAGAAAAGCACAGATATCTTCTCATATAACTGCAGCCAGTGAGTTCAAAAGTACTCGCGGTCCTACATGGACCTAACTGTTTTCCCATATCCAACCGACTAGCAAATCAAAGATGCCTCAAAGCAGAAAAATCCGCTAATACTCCTCATATACAAGATTGTGCTATTCGGTCCCACCGGGAGGTGGGGAAAAAGGGAAACCGGGCCAAAGAGACACAGAAACAAGCAGCCCTTCAGGTGGTAAGGCCCGGAGATGAAAAAAGGGCCTTAGTCCTTTCCTGTCTGGCAGCGTCTGTGTTTGATACTGGAGTAATGGATGGTTCAAACCATCCAGACCATCCATTACTCCAGTATCAGAAGGTTGCAATTTGGTGGCTATTACTTCTGCCCGTCTGAGTCGGCGGCGCTTTCCTGTCGTTCGCCTTATTTGGTCGTCCACAGAGATAAAGTGGTTCTCCGACCTAATCAGTTTCTTCTTCCTACGGTGGTGTCTGATTTCCGTTTAAATGAAGACATTGTTTTGCTTTCACTCTGTCCTAAGCCTAAGCATCCCAACGAAATTGCCTTGCACTCTCTGAATGTGGTTGGGGCGATCAGGGTTTACCCGTTGGCCACAGAGTCTTTTAGGAAATCAGACTCTTTTTTTTGTCCTTACTGAGGGATCTTGTAAGGGTTGGCTGCATCTGCTGCGACTATATCCAGTTGGATTAGGCAGAAGGTTGTACAGGCTTATTCACTGAAGGGTCAGGTTCCTCCTTTCCCTGTGACAGCGCGTCCTACCAGAGCGCTGAGTGCCTTTTGGGCTTTTCATCATCAGGCCTCTTCTATTCAAGTGTGTAAGGCATGGACTTGGTCATCCGTGCATACGTTTACAAAATTCTACAAGGTAGTTTTGTTGGCATCTTCGGATGCATCCTTTGGCCGCAAGGTTTTGCAGGCTGCTGTTTAAAGAGACTTGTTTTTTTCTCTTTCAGGGGTTTATATTTGCTTTCTATGGGTAAGCTCCTGTTGTTCCTGGTTGAGCTTTGTTACCCAGTTAGCTACATTTAGCCTTTGGAATAAAGTTACCTGTTTTTTTTGGTTGCGTTCTTCCCACCCCTCATGCCTACACTGCTTTGGGACGTCCCAATGGTATAAGAATCATAAGAGCTGCATCTGTCAATGAACGATAGAGAAAACTGGATTTTTGTAAGAACTTACCGTAAAATCCTTTTCTCTGAAGTCCATTGACAGACGCAGTACCCGTCCCTCTGTTATGGGGATGCTTTGTGTCTTTTTCACTGCTTGCTATGAAACTGGCTTGTGGCAGAGTGTGTGTGGGGTTATACCGTGAAGGACAGCCCCTGTAGGTGTGTCAGTGAATCTTTTCCCTGCCTAGTACTACTCCTGTAGGGGACAGCATAACCCTATGGTATAAGAAGGATAAGAGCTACATCTGTCAATGGACTTCAGAGAAATGGATTTTACGGTAAGTTCTTAAAAAAATCAATTTTTTTCAGATCCTCAGAGAGTTCTTTGCCATGAGGTGCCATGTTGAACTGCCAGTGACCAGTATGAGAGAGTGAGAGTGATAATACTAAATTTAACACACCTGCTCCCCATTTACACCTGAGACCTTGTAACACTAACGAGTCAGATGTCACTGGGGAGGGAAAATGGCTAATTGGGCCCAATTTGGACATTTTGACTTAGTGGCGTACTCACTTTTGTTGTCAGCAGTTTAGACATTAATGGCTGTGTGTTGAGTTATTTTGAGGGGACAGCAAATTTACACTGTTATACAAGCTGTACACTCACTTGTAGCTAAGTTTCATTTCTTCAGTGTTGTCACATGAAAAGATGTATTCACTTTTGTGAGATACTGTGTGCGTGTGTGTGTATATGTATGTATATATATATATATATATATATATATATATATATACACAGTATTTCACAAAAGTGAGTACACCCCTCATATTTTTTAAATATTTTATTCTATCTTTTCATGTGACAACACTGAAGAAATGACACTTTGCTAAAATGTAAAGTAGTGAGTGTACAGCTTGTATAACAGTGTAAATTTGCTGTCCCCTCAAAATAACTCAACACACAGCCATTAATGTCTAAACTGCTGGCAACAAAAGCGAGTACACCCCTAAGTGACAATGTCCAAATTGGACCCAAAGTGTCAATATTTTGTGTGGTCACCATTATTTTCCAGCATTGCCTTAATCCTCTTGGGCATGGAGTTCACCAGAGCTTCACAGGTTGCCACCGGAGTCCTCTCCCACTCCTCCATGACAACATCATGGAGCTGGTGGATGTTAGAGACCTTGTGCTCCTCCACCTTCCATTTGAGGATGCCCCACAGATTCTCAATAGAGTTTAGGTCTGGAGACATGCTTGGCCAGTCCATTACCTTTACCCTCAGCTTCTTTAGCAAGGCAGTGGTTGTCTTGGAGGTGTGTTTGGGGTCATTATCATGTTGGAATACTGCCCTGCGGCGCTGTCTCCGAAGGGAAGGGGATCGTGCTCTGCTTCAGTATGTCACAGTACATGTTGGCATTCATGGTTCCTTCAATGAACTGTAGTTCCCCAATGCCGTCAGCACTCATGCAGCCCCAGCCCATGACACTCACACCACCATGCTTGACCGTAGGCAAGACACACTTGTCTTTGTACTCCTCACCTGGTTGCCACCACACACGCTTGACACAATCTGAACCAAATAAGTTTATCTTGGTCCCATCAGACCACAGGACATGGTTCCAGAAATCCATATCCATAGTCTGCTTGTCTTCAGCAAACTGTTTGTGGGCTTTCTTGTGCATCATCTTTGGAAGAGGCTTCCTTCTGGGACGACAGCCATGCACACCAATTTGATGCAGTGTGTGGTGTAAGGTCTGAGCACTGACAGGCTGACCCCCCACCCCTTCAACCTCTGCAGCAATGCTGGCAGCACTCATACGTCTATTTCTCAAAGACAACCTCTGGATATGACGCTGAGCACGTGCACTCAACTTCTGTGGTCCACCATGGTGAGGCCTGTTCTGAGTGGAACCTGTCCTGTTAAACCGCTGTATTGTCTTGGCCATTGTGCTGCAGCTCAGTTTCAGGGTCTTGGTACTCTTCTTATAGCCTAGGCCATCTTTAAGTAGAGCAACAATTCATTTTTTCAGATCCTCAGGGAGTTCTATGCCATGAGATGCCATGTTGAACTTCCAGTGACCAGTATGGGAGAGTGAGAGTGATAACACCAAATTTAACACACCTGCTCCCCATTCACACCTGAGACCTTGTAACACTAACGAGTCACATGACACTGGGGAGGGAAAATGGCTAATTGGGCCCAATTTGGACATTGCCACTTAGTGGTGTACTCACTTTTGTTGCCAGCGGTTTAGACATTAATGGCTGTGTGTTAAGTTATTTTGAGGGGACAGCAAATTTACATTGTTATACAAGCTGTACACTCACTACTTTACATTGTAGCAAAGTGTCCTTTCTTCAGTGTTGCCACATGAAAAGTTAGAATAAAATATTTACAATATTTTGAGGGGTGTACTTACTTTTGTCAGATACTGTTTATATATATATATATATATATATATATATATATATATATATATATATAATATATATATATATATAGTTTTGGGGGTTCTAAGTAATTTTCTAGCAAACAATAGTAGATCTTAGATTTAGTACATGTATGGGAGAAGTGTCAGAATTGGCCAGTATTGTAGAGGATAATTTGTATATAGAAGGCTTTGTTCACATATTGTCGTCTCCGATCGCGGGCAGAAACGCGGCAATTCTGCCCGGGATCCCGAATAATTGCAAATCTCAGGACGCCTGTGCGATTCTCCTGACTTGCAATGACACCCCAAATGCGGCGGGATTTTGCCGCAATTTATGCCCGACGAATCACAGTAAAATTGCGCAAAGAGAATCGCGGGGCGCCTGTCGCCCTAAAGAAGTTTGTCGGGTGACAATCACTGCAAGATCATGCCCCGTTTGGGGTGGCATTGCAAGTCGGGCAAATCAAACGGACGTCCTGCGAGTCACAATGATTCGGGATCATGGGCAGAATCCGAGACGCCAATATGTGAATGGAGCCTAAACAAAAAAAAAAAAAACACCAAATTCTTTCAGCTGCTTATAGAAAACCACATTACAAGAGATTTTAAAAACACTGGAAGTAAGAGCCATGCACAGACTTATGCTTACTGAATCCTATTTATTATACAGCCAAAGCCCAGGAGGTGAACTTATGGGGCTTCAGTTGGACTACTGGATAGCGGCTCCAGTCATTGAAAAGAAGAAGGATACTGAGAAAAGGGAGTCTTCCTCTGCTAAGAACACTTTGAAATGCACTTTCCGCTCGCTGCAGGTCAGCAGGCTTCCCAACAACAGTGAGGTCCCAGCTGCTCCCACAATGTCAATGACAGTGGTCACAAAGGAGAAAAACAAAAAAGGTAACTGTTCTAGTATACAGGTAAAATGTATATAGGAAGGTAATAAGAAAACTGGCTTCTTGCAATATTTGACTGTACAGTATGTGACATAAATATTAGATATGTGTTGTTTTAAAATAAAAGGACACTTAGTTCAACAATCACAGCAGGCAATGCAGAAGTGGTACCCTTCGTACTGTCGGTAATCTTTTTTCAGACACTATATTACATGTAAAAATACAATCCCTGATTTAGTGCAAAAGAAATGGCTTGGTCATTTATCGTTTAAACAGTGTCAGTGAGATTATTGCAGCTTTCCTTGATCCTCAAGACAGTAGTTAATTCCACTTCTGAATAAATCTACTTCCAACCCAAAACCTGATCTTTGAATTCAGCACTTGCTAGCAACTTTCACTGCTGCAATTAAAAAAATACATTTTTACAAAACTACCATAGAATATCAGTGTTGCTCCACTGGAATGACTGTATGAGCTTAGCCATATTGGAAAGATTGGGAAACTTAAAACTGTTAGAGCAGTATTAAACCCAAAATAAATATTTATCATATTGCAGCTTACCAAAAGTGGTGGCTGCATTATTTTTTTATGAGGCTTTCTATTTTCATCTGTTTATCCAGCCATTAATGACTTGCCAACTGTATAACGCCATTATATGGTGGCAAAGTGGCTCTCCTGTGTCGGATCACATACCTAGTACGTGATCCGGCACTGCTGGCTGTGCTGTGATTGGACACAGCACAAGGCGATTAGCGAGTGGTGCTGGCACCTGCTGATTGGCGAGGAGGAAGACAGGACTCTGTCCTGTCAGTGGGGATGTGGCGGTTTTTGTTTTCCTTCAAAGCAGGGAATAGAAACCGTTGCGTCCCTTAGTAAAAGCAGTTCACACACAAACCCTGATTAGGCATACATTTAACCCTTTAATAGGCCTAGATGTTAACCAGCCAGTGCCATTAGTACAGTGACAGTGCATATTTTTAGCACTGATCACAGTATTAGTGGCACTGGTTCTCACAAAGTTTCACTTAGCATTAGACCGCCCGCAATACTATCACAGTCCCGCTAAAAGTCGCTGATTACCGCCATTACGAATATAAAAAAATAAAACCATTAAAATTCCAGTATATACAGTATACTATAGTGTGTAGATGCTATAATGTTTGCGTAAACCAATCAATAGATGCTTGTTG
Source organism: Pelophylax lessonae (assembly GCF_965119305.1). Classification (NCBI taxonomy): domain Eukaryota; kingdom Metazoa; phylum Chordata; class Amphibia; order Anura; family Ranidae; genus Pelophylax; species Pelophylax lessonae. Next base: position 62,578,525 of record NC_138780.1, read on the forward strand.
GGATTTTTTTTAACCATAAATATGTAGCAGAACTCATTTTGGCCTAAATTTGAGAAGAAATGTGATTTTTTAAAATAGTTTATTGGATATGTTCTATAGCAGAAAATAAAAAAATATTGTTTGTTTTTCAAAAAATCAAATCAGTGGTGATCAAATATCAGCGAAAGAAAGCTCTATTTGTGGGTGAAAAAATTATATAACTTTCATTTGTGTACAGAGTTGCATGACCACGCAATTTTCAGTAAAGTTACAGTAGAATTCTGTCACATCAAATTTTTTAACTATAGCTGCAAGGGGAAGAAGGTCAGCGAGTCTTGCCAGTTAACATACAGCTAATAGTTCTGTTAGCCATGACCACTGTCCCCAATCTGAGTTGCTTCCTTATTCTGATTCCTCCATTTCCCCCTGATGTGCCTTGTCTTAGAGTAGGCATCAATTCGTCCAAAGTTCACTAGCTTGGGTTCTTTAAAAGTGACTAAGTCTGCAAAGACCTTCACTTACTCCAATCTTCTCACTTACTCCTAAAGCTTGTATTGTATGGAGACTGGCCTCACCAAGCATATTCTCAGCAGTACCGTATTAAGGAGGGGTTTCCTAGAAATTAGACAGTCCCAGTCATTATGGATCCATCCATTCCCTGTCCTAACAAAACTATAATAGTCCCTGTCAAGGATGTTTTTGTTTTCAAGGACCCTGTAGACAAAAGGTTGGAAGGCCTATTTAGGGCCTTATTTTCTGTGGCTGGTCCTGCCATGCAACCTGCTGTAGAGGCTATGCTGATTAATGTATATACATGGCATTGGACCCTATTGCTCTTGCTCGTGATTTTTTGCTACCTGGATGTATCTATTTGCCTCCCATGTTTACTAAGTAAAATAAACAATGTTTATTGCCCCACATATTGAACACTACGAAGCATCTGATCCCTCTCTTCTGGAGGCAGGCTAAGGTACCATTAAAAGCAAATTTCATGTTTCTCAAAATAGGGTTAAGTCCCTTTAAATGTTGCTTCTACTCAGCAACAAATACGATTCTGCGAGATGATGCTGCTTCTGTGTCAGAATTTAAATTGGTATCCTTTCTTGGGATATTTCTCTGAAATTTGAGCTGCCATTTTTGCTCCAGCATGATTTCTTTTTCTTTAGCTGTCTGAAGAACTACCTGGACTTTTCCTTCAGTTTAAGGTCTGCTGTTTTTAGGGCCTGGTTCTTCACCTAATAAAACCCAAGCAATTTGTACCCTGAAAAGAAGGTCTTTCTAACAAAGTTATTAAATCTTGAACTGCAAGACTATCACTTTCAAAAGTGTACCTGAAGGTGTGCAAATGATTTATGGTTTATATGTTGAAGATCTCTCAAAGATTCAAACATTCTTAATGTTGCCACTATTAAGGAGTATCTGCAGTTGGGCCTAATCTTTAAATTGGGGCCCAGAATCTTATACACCTATGTGGCTGCTTTAAGCCCTTTTTAGTATTGTAAGATTTCTTTGTATCTTTTTCTCTTTTGATTAGACCTTGATTTCCAACATGGAATGGCATTACCCTCTAAAGACTATCAGACGTTTACATCCAAATTGACTCCTCGCTTCCTATCAGCCTACAACGCTCTAAGGGCAGATGGAGTACTGCCGACTTACTCTTAGGGCCTATATCACGCTTATACATAAGGATGGGAAGGACCCAGCTCAGTGTGGGAACTATCGCCCCATCGATTTGCTAAATGTGGATCTGAAGCTTTTTTTGAAAATATTGGCAAACAGGCTTCTCCCACACTTTCGCAAACTTGATACATTTAGACCATGCTGGGTTTACACCAACTCGAGAGGCTAGGGGCAACATGACCCGAGTTATCAATTTGATTCATACAGCCCGCGAGGTGAAACTTTTGTTTTCCATGGACGCGGAGAAGGCTTTTGACAGGGTGGCCTGGCATTTTATGCGGGCCACTCTGCAGGGCCGATCCTGGGCGGGTGCACCGCGCCTAGGCGCTGCCAGCTTAGGCAGAAGGGGGGGCGCCGAGGCTCAAGTGGCACTCAGCCTCCCGCTCCCTGGCACCGCAGTGCTTTAAGTTTCTATGGCACGGAGGAATCACAGGGGATCGCCGTACGGCCGGGAGCTGCGGAGGGAGAGCAGAGCTGGTAGGTCAGAGGGAGGGAGGAGGCCCCCTGTCCGTGCCTTTTGGTCAGGGGTGACGGCCTTTATAACTGATATCTCTCAATTGTCCAATGTCTGTAACCCCCTTCGTTGTCTCCTAGGATATGTGGATGATGAGGATGCTCCGGCTCGCACGAAACTATTTCTGCGTTTGCTCTTTTTCTATGCTAGGAAAGCTATTGCTCTCCGTTGGAAATCTTCCACACCCCCTGACGTTCCATTTTGGGTCTCTATTGTTAATCAGGCTCTGCCTCTGTATAAACTGACGTATGAGGCCAGAGGATGTCCGAAGAAATTCAATAAAATCTGGTCCTTCTGGGTAGACTCTGATCTTACTGCCTCCTCGGTGTCTGACGCCTCCTAGGCGATGTCTACAGTGCCTTCTTTTGCTCCGCATGTGTCGTTATATATTGCTTATAATAATGTGTTACCCCCCCTTTTACCACGATTACTGGGTATTCTCTGTACTGTGGTTTTATTTTGTTAGATGATTGGAGAGGATGCTTTGTATGTTCTGTATCCTCTCTTTTATGTTGCACTGCCATTTTTCTTTTGGTGTACTGTGTTTTGTTTGTTTAATAAAAAACCTTTTAAAAAAAAAAAAAAGAGGGAGGGAGGAGGAGCTGAGGAATCACAGGGGAGCGCCGCCGATCCATCCCACACCAAGACAGGACCGGACAAGCGTCTTGTATCTTACTTTCACTTTGTGTCCTACCTCTGGGTGATGTCATGAGGGAGCCAGGGAGGGACTAAGGAGAACCTCAAATACCCATTGGCTGGGGAGGCAGCAGGAGTCGTGCAGCCTAAATCCTGCAGGCTGCACCGCCTACTGCTGCTTACACAGCCAATGGGTGCAGCGGAAGTGCTGTCCATCACATGTCTTAAATCCTCTTCCAGCGGTCTTCCTGTCTTGGTGTGGGTCCTGTGGGATGGATCAGCTCGCCTCTGAACAGAGTTCCTGGGCAGCCTGCAATGACTGAGTTGAGGGACGGTTTTGGCCAAGTAGTAGAAGCGCCTGTTCTGCATGGTGCAGGGATGAGGTAAGACTAGAGAGTGGTTAGGTGGGGGTAGTGAAGGTGCAGTATTGGGGGTCATGCATGGTGCAGGGATGAGGTAAGAGAGGGGTTAGGAGGTTAGGTGGAGGTAGTGAATGTGCAGTATTGGGGGGCATGCATGGTGCAGGGATGAGGTAAAAGAGGGGTTAGGAGGTTAGGTGGAGGTAGTGAATGTGCAGTATTGGGGGCATGCATGGTGCAGGGATGAGGTAAGAGAGGGGTTAGGAGGTTAGGTGGGGTTAGTGAATGTGCAGTATTAGGGAGGGGGTCATGCATGGTGCAGGGATGAGGTAAGAGAGGGGTTAGGTGGAGGTAGTGAAGGTGCAGTATGGGGGGTCATGCATGGTGCAGGGATGAGGTAAGAGAGCGGTTAGGAGGTTAGGTGGGGGTAGTGAAGGTGCAGTATTGGGGGTCATGCATGATGCAGGGATGAGGTAAGAGAGGGGTTAGGAGGTTAGGTGGAGGTAGTGAAGGTGCAGTATTGGGGGTCATGCATGGTGCAGGGATGAGGTAAGAGATGGGTTAGGAAGTTAGGTGGGGGTAGTGAATGTGCAGTATTAGGGAGGGGGTCATGCATGGTGCAGGGATGAGGTAAGAGATGGGTTAGGAGGTTAGGTGGAGGTAGTGAAGGTGCAGTATTGGGGGTCATGCATGGTGCAGGGATGAGGTAAGAGAGTGGTTAGGAGGTTAGGTGGGGGTAGTGAATGTGCAGTATTGGGGGTCATGCATGGTGCAGGGATGAGGTAAGAGATGGGTTAGGAGGTTAGGTGGAGGTAGTGAAGGTGCAGTATTGGGGGTCATGCATGGTGCAGGGATGAGGTAAGAGAGGGGTTAGGAGGTTAGGTGGGGGTAGTGAAGGTGCAGTATTGGGGGTCATGCATGGTGCAGGGATGAAGTAAGAGAGGGGTTAGGAGGTTAGGTGGAGGTAGTGAATGTGCAGTATTGGGGGGCATGCATGGTGCGGGGATGAGGTAAGAGAGGGGTTAGGAGGTTAGGTGGGGGTAGTGAATGTGCAGTATTAGGGAGGGGGTCATGCGTGGTGCAGGGATGAGTTAAGAGATGGGTTAGGAGGTTAGGTGGAGGAAGTGAATGTGAAGTGTTGGGGGTCATGCATGGTGCAGGGATGAGGTAAGAGAGTGGTTAGGAGGTTAGGTGGGGTAGTGAATGTGCAGTATTGGGGGTCATGCATGGTGCAGGGATGAGGTAAGAGAGGGGTTAGGAGGTTAGGTGGAGGTAGTGAAGGTGCAGTATTGGGGGTCATGCATGGTGCAGGGATGAGGTAAGAGATGGGTTAGGAGGTTAGGTGGAGGTAGTGAATGTGCGGTATTAGGGAGGGGGTCATGCATGGTGCAGGGATGAGGTAAGAGATGGGTTAGGAGGTTAGGTGGAGGTAGTGAAGGTGCAGTATTGGGGGTCATGCATGGTGAAGGGATGAGGTAAGAGAGTGGTTAGGAGGTTAGGAAGGGTAGTGAATGTGCAGTATTGGGGGTCATGCATGGTGCAGGAATGAGGTAAGAGATGGGTTAGGAGGTTAGGTGGAGGTAGTGAAGGTGCAGTATTGGGGGTCATGCATGTTGCAGGGATGAGGTAAGAGTTGGGTTAGGAGGTTAGGTGGAGGTAGTGAAGGTGCAGTATGGGGGGTCATGCATGGTGCAGGGATGAAGTAAGAGAGGGGTTAGGAGGTTAGGTGGAGGTAGTGAATGTGCAGTATTGGGGGGCATGCATGGTGCAGGGATGAGGTAAGAGAGGGGTTAGGAGGTTAGGTGGGGGTAGTGAATGTGCAGTATTAGGGAGGGGGTCATGCGTGGTGCAGGGATGAGGTAAGAGATGGGTTAGGAGTTTAGGTGGAGGTAGTGAAGATGCAGTATTGGGGGTCATGCATGGTGCAGGGATGAGGTAAGAGAGGGGTTAGGAGGTTAGGTGGAGGTAGTGAAGGTGCAGTATTGGGGTTCATGCATGGTGCAGGGATGAGGTAAGAGAGGGGTTAGGAGGTTAGGTGGGGGTAGTGAATGTGCAGTATTAGGAAGGGGGTCATGCATGGTGCAGGGATGAGGTAAGAGATGGGTTAGGAGGTTAGGTGGAGGTAGTGAAGGTGCAGTATTGGGGGTCATGCATGGTGCAGGGATGAGGTAAGAGAGGGGTTAGGATTTTAGGTGGGGGTAGTGAATGTGCAGTATTGGGGGATGGGGGTCATGCATGGTGCAGGGATGAGGTAAGAGAGGGGTTAGGAGGTTAGGTGGAGGTAGTGAATGTGCAGTATTTGGGGGCATGCATGGTGCAGGGATGAGGTAAGAGAGGGGTTAGGCGGTTAGGTGGGGGTAGTGAATGTGCAGTATTAGGGAGGGAGGGGGTCATGCATGGTGCAGGGATGAGGTAAGAGATGGGTTAGGAGGTTAGGTGGAGGTAGTGAAGGTGCAGTATTGGGAGGCATGCATGGTGCAGGGATGAGGTAAGAGAGGGGTTAGGAGGTTAGGTGGGGGTAGTGAAGGTACAGTACTGGGGGGCATGCATGGTGCATGGATGAGGTAGGAGAGGGGTTGGGAGGTTAGGTGGAGGTAGTAAAGGAGCATTATGGAGGGGGGGGCATGAATGGTGCATGGATGAGGCAGGAGAAGAGTTAGGTGGATGTAGTAAAGGAGCTGTATGGAGGGGGGGCATTCATGGTGCAGGGATGAGGTAGGAGAGCGGTTAGGAGGTTAGGTGGAGGTAGTGAAGATACAGTATGGAGTGGGGTATGCATGGTGCAGGGATGAGGTAGGAGAGGGGTTAGGTGGAGGTAGTGAAGGTGCAGTATTGGGGGGCATGCATGCTGCAGGGAAGAGGTAGGGGAGGGGTTAGGAGGTTAGGTGGAGGTAGTGAAGGCTGTATTTGGTGGGCACTGGTAGGCTGCATTTGGTGGGCACTGATGAGGCTGCATTTTGTTGGAACTGCTAGGCTGCATTTGGTGGGCATTGATAGACTGCATTTGGTGAGCACTGGTAGTCTGCCATTGGTGGGCACTGATAAGGCTGCCATTGGTGGGCTGTGGTAAGCTTCATTTGGTGGGCACTGTTGAGTCTGCATTTGGTGGGCACTGTTGAGTCCGCATTTGGTGGGCACTGTTGAGTCTGCATTTGGTGAGCACTGATGAGTCTGCATTTGGTGGGCACACCTGATAAGGCAGCATTTTATGGGCATTGATAAGCTTGCATTTGATGGGCACTGGTGAGGCTGCATCGATACATTGATGTCTTGTATCATATCCGCAGTCTCTGACCATCTCTTGTATCAAGTCTGCAGTCTCTGACCATCTCCTATAGTATGTCTGGGGGCTCTGTCTAAAAGACTCTCTAACAGAGGCCCTCTCTGTGTCCATTAGAAAGACCCCCCTCCAGGTCCTATTAGAGTATTTTTTTATTGTTAAGAGATCATGGCAGGGTCCCAGGGTAAGGAAGACTCCTTAGGGGAGCATCTCTGTGTTTAAGCTGTTGCCATAGAAACATTTGTAAAGGGGAAGAGTTAGTAAGATGACCACGCCCATGTGGGGGCGCCAGTGACCCTGGAATCGGCCCTGCCACTCTGTCACATATAGGCCTTGGCCCTAATATGCTGCAATGGATTTCTGCACTCTACTCCTGCCCCCACTGCAGCAATACGGGCTAATGATTGGAGATCTGACTTCTTCAAACTATCAAATGGAACAAGGCAAGTTTGCCCACTCTCCCCTCTTGTATTCATCTTGAAGTTAAAACCTTTCCTTTGCTACGTCAGGAGGAATCCAGCTATTTCTGGCATACGGAAAACATCAGGTCATCATAAAATAGCGGCATATCCTGACGACTTTGTCACTAATCCCCATGTATCTCTACCTAACATCCTGGAGGCCCTTAGAGTATATGGCGATCTATCTAACTAAAAATAAACCTTACCAAATCTGCTGTACTCAATGTCTCACTCCCACACAATGAGGCCAGTGTCTAACCACTTGCCCACCGCCGCAAGTACATATACTGCGGCGGTCAGCCCCGGCCATGCAAAGTGACGTACCGGTACGTCACTAGCCATCGCCGCTCTGGCGCGCGCGCTCCCACCGATAACTCGATTGGGTTCAGAACCGATCAGTCATCAGGTCCAGGCCAATAATTTTTGGCCTGGACCTGTAGATCGGTTCTGCCCAATCAGATTAGATTCTGAGCCTGTGAAATGTAAACACAGGCTCAGAAAAGATGTGCCCTACCCTCCCATGATCCTTTTTGGATCCAGCGTGAGAGGAGAGCACATCTAACTGTAAGTACTGCATCAAGCACACACTTCTACATTTAAATAGGCACATTTAACCCCCGATCGCCCCCCCCAGTTAACCCCTACACCCCCTGCCACAACACACACTGTATACAGCATATAGCATTTTCCTATATACCTGTGTAAGTGTGATTTGTGAACAGGTGTAGCGCTTGCGACCCCCCCCCCTTTTTCACTAAAAATACCCGCCACCCCCCCATAAAGATTTAACCCCTCCCCCCTGTCACATTCAACACTAATACAGACGTAATATACTGTATTTCTGTATTTTGTATTAGTGCGATTGTGACTTGACTTAGCGCTAGCGACTTCGTTTCTGTCCAAAGGAAGTTTAGGGGCCCCGCCACCCCCCCCAATAAAGATTTAACCCCCTGATCACCTCTACACCCCCTGTCGCAACACACACTGTATACAGTATACAGCATCTTCCTATATACCCGTATAAGTATGATTTGTGAACAGGTGTAGCGCTTGCGGCCCTCCCTTTTTCACTTAAAATACCCGCCACCCCCCCAATAAAGATTTAACCCCCTGACCCCCCCCCGATCATCCCCAGTTAACCCCTTCCCCCCTGTCACATTACACCCTAATACAAACGTAATATACTGTTTTTCTGTATTTTGTATTAGTGTGTTTGTGACCTGAATTAGCACTAGCAAGTTAGTTTCTGTCCCAAGGAGGTTTAGGGTCCCCCGCCACCCCCCCAATGAAGATTTAACCCCCTGATCCCCCCCTGATCACCCCTACACCACCTGTCACAACACACCCTGTATACAGTATATAGCATTTTCTATATACCCGTATAAGTGTGACTTGTGACCAGGTTTAGCGCTTGCCACCGTTCCTTTTATCCTTAGGTTACCCACCACCCCCTCCCAATAAAGATTTAACCCCCTGATCCCCCCCTGATCACATCCAGTTAAAGCCTTCCCCCTGTCACATTGCACACTAATACACACGTAATATACTGTTTTTACTGTATTTTGTATTAGTGTGATTGTGACTTGAGGTTGCGCTAATGACTTAGTTTCTATCCCAAAGGAGGTTTAGGGTCCCAGCCACCCCCCCAAAAAAAGATTTAACCCCCTGATCCCCCCAGTTAACCCCTTCCGTGCCCTGTCACAGTGTCACTTTTATAGTGTACAGTTTTTTTTCTGATTACTATTATTAGTGACACAGGTGAGATTAGCTAGTGTTAGTGTCAGTCTAAAAAAGAGCAGATCCCCGGCGCATAGTTAGAAATAACCCCTTGATTACCACAAACACAAACACACACACAAACACACACACATACGCACACATACACTTCCATTACTAATATAGTGTTTGAACAGATCAATATCTGATCTGATCAGAACTATACTAGCGCCCCCATAGTTTAGGGTTCCCAAAACGCGGTGTTTGCACGATCAGCACTGATTCCTGTCAGCGCCTGCGTTTAACCCTTTCACCCAGGCAAGTGTAGTAATCAATTGATTACTGTCACTTTCTAAAAAGCACATAACACAAAACCGCTGTGTTAGCAGAATCAGGCCTGATCCCTGCTAGCATTAGCAGTTTTTTTTTGGTAGCGCTTGAAATAGTCCTTGACAACCAGGTGCTTTTATTACCTGTGAGTCAACACCACTGTACAGGTAAATTTAGTTACCAAAATGTCCAAACGTTTGTACAGTGGTGAAGAGGCTTATAGTATACTGGCCGTGTCAGATGATATCGATGGGGAAGCTACACTGGCAGAATTACGGTCAGTATACAAACCTGATGACAGCAGCGGCTCCCTGACAGATGGCTCCGACGACAGATGGGTCCCTGTTAGACCCAGGCGTACCCGACCCATTCTGTAGTTGTTGAGATGCAGGAATCGCAGGGTGCTCGTATGGAGCAGAGTGTGGTTACTAGTGCCGCTCATCCTTCTGGCGACCTGGCAAGCGCCAGCGGCCTAGTACACCCTGGACCTAGTAAAACCAGCACTGCAGAATCACTTGGTGACGTGGCGAGTCCCATAAGTGCAGTTGAAGCTGGTGCGGTGGCTAGCACGAGTAGTGGCCCGCAGCCACCACGTATTCGAAGACAGGCCCGTAGAGCCCAGAGTGCCCTCCCTGATGCGCTGGCATATCCCAATTGGCAACCTACTGATTCTACAGCGCCAGTACTTCCCCCATTCACTGCCCAACCTGGAATCCACGTGGAGACAGCTGGTTTTACGCCCTTGAACTTTTTTGAGCTGTTCTTCACGGAAGATCTTTACAGATCTATTGTGGATCAATCAAATTTATACGCACAACAATTCATCGCCGCCAACCCAAATTCGCCCCTTGCCAGACCATTCGGCTGGAAACCTATAACGGTTTCCGATTTTAAAATCTTTCTGGGCATAACTAAACAGAGTGAATTGCGGCTATATTGGTCCACTAGCCCAGTTTACCATATGCGCATGTACTCTGCCTCCATGTCCAGGGCGAGATATGAGCAAATTCTGCCATTTATGCATTTCAGCGACAATGAAATCTGTCGTCCTCGGGGAGACCCTGAATATGATCGGCTCCACAAAATTCGGCCCCTCATAGACCACTTCAATCAGCGGTTTGCAGCCTTGTTTACCCCCGAACAAGTTGTCTTTGTTGACGAGTCCCTGATTAAATTTACTGGCCGCCTTGCTATGAAACAGTACCTCCCCAGCAAGCGTGCCAAGTACGGGGTCAAGCTGTATAAACTGTGTGACAGGGCCACAGGTTATACAGTTAGTTTCCAGGTCTATGAGGGAAAAGATAGCTGTGTGGAGCCCCCGAACTGCCCAGACTACATAGGGAGCAGCGGCAAGATTGTTTGGGGCTTGGTGTCACCCTTATCCGGAAAGGGGTACCATTTGTACGTGGACAACTTTTACACAAGCGTGCCACTATTTAGTCATCTCTCTGAATTACAAATTGGCGCATGTGGCACCGTGCGACCTAATCGCCGGGGCTTCCCCCAACGGCTTGTAAATTCCCGTCTTAGTCGGGGGGCGAGAGCCTGCTTGAAAACGGACAAATTGCTTGCAGTGAAGTGGAGGGATACACGGGATGTTTATGTGCTGTCCTCCCTTCACGCAGACACGAGGATCCAAATTCCTACGGCAACTGGCATTATGGAGAAACCCCTCTGTGTCCACGAATATAACCTTAATATGGGAGAGGTGGACCTTAACGACCAGCTTTTGGCGCCGTATTTAGTTGCCCGTAAAGCCAGACGCTGGTACAAAAAAGTGTCTGTTTACCGTTACCAATTGGCTATGCTGGACGCCTTTGTCCTATACAGGGCGTCAGGACGAACTGAATCCTTCCGGGAATTCCAGGAAGCGATCATCCTTGCCTACCTGTACCCAGGAGGCATGCCTGCCCAACTTCCCCTTCCAGATGCAGTGAGCCGGCTGCATGAGAGACATTTTCCATATGTCCTCCCGAGTACCCCTACCCAAAGACGACCCCAAAGAAGATGTCGTGTCTGTAGCAGGCGCGGATGTAGGCGTGACACCCACTATTATTGTCCCAAATGTCCTGACCAACCTGGTCTCTGCATCGGGGAATGTTTCGAGCGCTACCATATACTAGTGGAGTTTTAGTGTAGGGTACAGCACGACACAGTGTAGGGCTCACAAACACATGGTCTCGAAAGATGTCGGATGTCCATCGACATTTTGAGAGACCCAAGCTGGAAAATCGCAGTTGCAAATCGAGAAACAACAGTTAGAAAGAAAAATAAAAGGATCCAAAAACTGTTGTTGTGTCAGTCATTTTATATGTTCTTCTACTCTTCCTACTGTACTTTTACTGTACTTTGTTTTTCATTCTTTTGTGACCTGTTTCTCTTGCAGGTACTCGTCAGCTGCCACATTGATTTTATATATTCTGACACAAACAGCGTTTGCGCTCAGCATATATGGATGCCTTTGCCTGCAGCAGCTGTGGTGATTTTCTGATTTCAGCACTGCAGTTAAAATCCTATTTTGGTATACATGAAATAGTGTCGTGTATACCCATCATTAAATTAAGTGGGTGGATGTTTGGGCGGTTAATGGTGGGTAATACTACACATTATTCCTGTGCTGATTTCTGATAGGTTCTCTTTTTTTTCGTTCAGCCCACAGGCTGCATGAAAAAAAAAAACCTACACTATATGCCAAACAAGGACCAGCAATGTACTGATACGTTGCTGGACTTTGAGTGGTTATACCAGGATGATGCCTGCAGATTTAGGCATCATCTTGGTATCGTTTTTTACAGCCAGCGGTCGGCTTACATGTAAAAGCAATCCTAGCAGGTAATTGGCCGCTAGACTGCTTTTACATGCAGTGGGAGGGGACCCCCCCCCCCCACCGTCGCCTTCTGCAGCCTTCCGTGGTTTTTCTCGGGCTCTCCTGTCCCACCGGTTAACCCGAGAGTGCAGCCGGTTGTTCAATTATCTAACCATAGAGCTAATTGGAGCTAATTGGAGATGAGAATGGCTCCAATCATCTCTATGGCCTAAGATACCGGAAGCTACAAGCATTTCATGACTTCTGTTTCGCCAGAAATAAACAGCGCCATTGGGAGATTGGGAAAGTATTTTATCACACCAATTTTGGTGTGGTCAGATGCATTAAGGTCAGAGAGATCTAGAGTCTAAAAGACCAAAATTTTTTAAAAAAAGAGTACCTGTCACTACAGATTGCTATCATAGGAGATATTTAAATTCACTGTGATAACAATAAAAATGATTAAAAAAAAAAAATGAAAAGGAAAGGTGTCAAAATAACATAAAAAAGCAAAAAAAAAAAAAAAAATCAAGCCCCCCCCTGTCCCCCCGTGCTTGCGCGCAATGGCGCACGCAAGCGTTGGTCTAGTGACATATGTAAACCGCAATTGCAGCATGCATGTGAGGTATCGCCGCGAACGCCAGGTCGAGTGCAGTAATTCTTGCAGTAGACCTCCTCTGTAAGTCTAAAGTGGTATCCTGTAAAGACTTTTAAATGTTTTTAAAAATGTACTTACTTTGTTGCCGCTGCAGAGGCGTGCGCAATTTTTAAAGCGTGTCATGTTTGGTATCTATGTACTCGGCATAAGATCATCTTTTAAATTTTACCAAACAAATTGGAATTATATAGTGTATTTGTGCAATAAATTTAAAAAAAATTATTTTTTTCGCAGAAATTGCGTTTGGAAAATCTGTGCGCAAATACCGTGTGACAAAAAAATTTGCAACATCCACCATTTTATTCTATAGGGCCTCTGCTTTAAAGAAATATATAATGTTTGGGGGTTCAAAGTAATTTTCTAGTAAAAAAAAATATTTTTTTCATGTAAACAAAAAGTCACAGAAAAGGCTTGGTTTTCAAGTGGTTAGAAGAGTGGGTGATGTGTGGAAAAGATTGAGCATAAAATGCCGGGACAGTTCAAACACCCCCCAAATGACCCCTTTTTGAAAAGTAGACACCCAAAGCTATTTGCTGAGAGGCATGGTGAGTCCATGGAATATTTTATGTTTTGCCACAAGTGTCGGGAAAATTATTATTTCTTTTTTTGTTGTTGTTTTTTTACAGAAAGTTGTCACTAAATTATATATTGCTCACACATGCCATGGGTATATGTGAAATGACACCCCAAAATACATTCTGCTGCTTCTCCTGAGTACAGGGATACCACATGTGTGAGACTTTTTGGCAGCCTAGCTGTGTACGCGACCCCGAAAACCAATCCACATCTTCAGGTTTTCTAATGGCGTAAATTGCTGATTTTACCCCTGACTACCTGTCACAGTTTCAGAGGCCCTGAAATTTCAAGATAGCACAAAACCCCCCCAAATAACCCCATTTTGCAAAGTAGACACTCCAAGCTATTGGCTGAGAAGCATGGTGAGTCCATGGAATAGTTTATATTTTGCCACAAGTTTCGGGAAAATTATTATTTTTTTTTTACACAAAGTTGTCAGTAAATGATATAATGCTCACACATGCCATGGGTATATGTGAAATGACACCCCAAAATACATTCTGCTGCTTCTCCTGAGTACAGGGATACCCCATGTGTGAGACTTCTTGGCAGTCTAGCCGCATACAGGACCCCGAAAACCAATCCGCACCTTCTGGCTTTCTAACTGCGTAAATTGTTGATCTCACTCCTTACTACCTATCACACTTTTGAAGTTTATAAAAAGCCAAGATGGCACAAAACCTCCCCAAATGACCCTATTTTGCAAATTAGACACTCCAATCTATTTGCTGAGAGGCATGGTGAGTATTTTGCAGCTCTCATTTTTTTGGGAAAATGAAGAAAAAACAGGAAAATGCATTTTTTTCCTCTTTTTTCAATTTCCAAAACTTTGTGACAAAAAGTGAGATCTGCAAAACACTCAACATGCCTCTCTGCAAATAGCTTAGGGTGTCTACTTTCCGAAAAGGGGTCATTTGGGGCGGGGGGGGGGTTGTGCTGTCTTGGCATTTCATGGCCTCCGAAACTGTGATAGGTAGTCAGGAGTGAAATCAACAATTTACGCCCTTGGAAAGCCTGAAAGTGGGGGTTGGTTTTCGGGGTCCTGTACTCGGCTAGACTGCAAAAAAGTCTCACACATGGGGTTTCCCTGTACTCAGGAGAAGCAGCAGAATGTATTTTGGGGTGTCATTTCACATATACCCATGGCATGTGTGAGCAATATAAGCAATATATCATTTACTGACAACTTTGTGTAAAAAAATAAATAAAATATATATATATTTCTCTGTCGCTCATTGACAAACGTAGTCCTCTTTGATTCACATCAATTGGGTTATGTTGTCTCCGCAGGAGTAGGACTAGGCAGAAAGACAAAACGTTCTGGCTCCACCTTAGGGGCAGTCCCTGAGGGTATATCCTCCCTCTCTCTGCTACAGGGAATCAGTTTTTTTCTGTCTAGTCAGGAGTAAGGACCTAAGTTCCTTGCTGGGATCTTTTGGTCCTGGCAAGACTTTTTTCTTTAGAAAAAGACATTTTTTAGGTAGTTTTTCTCCAGTGTTTTTCCTGTGAGATCTTCAAGCAAAAATGCCGGACTGGGCGACACTTGTGGTCACCCCAGCCGGCCTACGAGCGCGCGCAGACCATTGCATTGCGCTTGGTCGGCCGCGACACATTCAAGTAAGTATGCGGGGCCGGGCGATGGGCTGGATGTTGAGATCCAGTGGTCACCCCGGTTTCTGCCTACGAGCGCGTGCAGACCAGAGCTCCGCGCTGGGTCGGCCGCGACGGAGTCCCAGTGGAGGGACTGACCTTGCGAGTTAAAAGTCTCGCTTGGACGCCAGGAACCAGAGAGTCGAGGCGTCCGGAGTGGTCCACAACCCCCCACCCCGGTGGAGAGGGTATTGTGAAGAGAGGGTGCCTGTCGGTTTGGTATGGTGAGTAAACGTTCCCTTTTTTCTTTCCTCGTTATGAGGCAGTATGAATTATGGGCCCCTCCATATATGGTCAGTATATATCTGATACTAAAAAGTCCCCCTTGTAAATACAGCATGTGTTTGTGGGAAGTGGACTTGGTTTGAGAGCTAACACTCTACCCAGCAGACTGTAACATTACAGCAGACATAGGAGGTATAATCCTACCTTATTTGTAGTGTATCTCCTGTAGATCCATATATCGCCACTTAGCAGAGATGCAGGTGGATGTGCTGGGAAAACGATTTCGGCGGTCCGCCGCCATTTTGCCGTAGACCAAGTGCATGTATGTCCTCAGGTCACGCCGGCCGCCATGTTTTTGGAGTCTTATGTCTCTTCTATGGGGGCGGCAATGTTTCGTGAGCCCAGCTACCTCGTGGAGAGCTGGGAACGCCGGAAGGCGTACACAGGGGGCGGAGCCACGTCCTTCTACCCGGGAAAAAGCAACAGCTCCTTCCAGTCTGTAAAAGACAGACGCTGACTGCAGTTGGTTGGAAACTTCACTGCATCGGTTGGTGAGCCTTGGGGGTCTCTCTCTCTCTCTGTGGGATCGAGAAGCAGGTACTCTGAGGGGCGCTATTGCGCTAGGGGGAGACACACAAAAAAAAAAAAAAGTTTCTTTGTTTTTGCTGGCAAAGGTGTCCTGAATTAACATGGACCCTGCCACTCATGTATCTCCTCCGGATCCCCTCGAGGGGTCTGCAGGATCCTCCAGCACCCCACTGACAATTGAATCATTGTCAGCTATTATGGAAACTTTTGTGTCCCGGGTGGAAGTGGCTTGTCAGGGACAGGGCGCAAGAAAGAGACCCCCGCCTAACCCCTTATTATCTGAAACCTCGGATTCAGACTCTGAGCCTATTTCTGCAGTTGCAGGTACTTCATCTGGGATTGGTGTCTCGGGTCCTGTCTCTTCAGACAGCGAGGAGGATGTTTCGGCATCAGCCATAGCCCGAGAGGAAGCGTTGGTAAACGCACTCATTGTATCTGTTCAAGAAACCTTAAGATTACAGGGTATTCCATCGGAAATAGCTGAAACTGAAATCCCTTTTGGGACTAAAAAACGCATCAAAGTGGCGAAGGTTTTTCCATTGCCCAAATGTTTTGGCAATCCAATCGAAGAAGAATGGCGTCTGCCAAAATGCACTTTTACTATTTCTAAACGCATTAACAGGCGTTATCCGTTTGAGGAAACCCTCATTAAGAAATGGACAGAACCACCTGTGGTGGATTCACCAATTGCTAGATTGAATAAAGCCACGGTTATTCCTCTAGAAGACGCTCCGTCTTTTAAAGATCCAGTGGATCGCAAGATAGAAGCTATGTCTCGCACCATGTTTTCCTTGATTGGATCAGCTTTCAGACCTATAATAGCTATTGGTCTGCTTTCGCAGGCTGTAACTGAATGGACCAAGTGGTTACGCCGGGACTTAGAAGAGGTCCCTCAGGCGGTATCAGATTTGTTGGAACAAATGATACAGGGGTTACAGTTTGTGTGTGATGCGGCGTTAGACGCCACTCCAGCAGTGGTTCTCAGGCGTACACTGTGGCTAAAAGGTTGGTTAGCCGACCAAGGTTCCAAAAAAGCATTGGCTAATATCCCCTTTTTAGGAGAGCGTCTATTTGGAGCCAACTTAGATGAGATCATTAAGGATCTCACGGGTGGAAAGAGCACCTTTTTACCGCAAAATTTTAAAGGTAAAGGAACTCGTCAAAGACGAGGGCCTTCTTTTTCTGCTCACAAGAGGTTTTTTCGTCCCGCGGGTGAAAAAATTAAGTCCTCCAAAGCTCCTGCAGGAGGCGTCAGGGGTCGTTGGTCGGGCAAGCAAAAGCCCGCCCCCTCCAGACCTGAAGATAAACCGTCCAAAGCCTGAAGGTGCGCCCCCACCCATAACTGGGGTGGGGGGACGTCTTCGCCGGTTCCCGGATCCATGGCTTTCCAGAATCCCGGACAAATGGGTTTGCGAAGTCATAAGGTCAGGGTACAAGATCGAGTTTCGATCTCTCCCACCGGTGCGATTCTTCCCTTCCAATATCCGACTATCCCCGGATCGTTTAGAAGATCTGCGGAGAGCAGTCACAGATTTACTACAACAAGGAGTGGTAGTCCACGTTCCTTGGACAGAACGGTTTCAAGGGTTTTATTCAAACCTATTTACAATACCCAGGAAAGAGGGCAAAGTGCGTCCAATTCTGGACTTAAGGGCACTCAATTCCTTTGTCAACATAAGAAGATTCAGAATGGAGTCCATTCGCACAGTAGCAGCCTTCCTGCAACCAGGGGATGTCCTAGCATCCATAGACATCAAGGACGCATATCTTCACATTCCCATTTTCGCAGGACATCAGCGATTTCTACGCTTTTCCGTAGAAGAGAACCACTATCAGTTTGTGGCGTTACCTTTCGGTCTCGCCACGGCTCCGCGGGTCTTCACGAAGGTGTTGGCCCCAATGTTGGCACTACTGCGCCAAAGAGGCATATCGATTCTTGGTTACCTAGACGATCTCCTGCTTCATGCAGAGTCTCCTCAGACCTTGCTACAAAACATAGAAATTACTATGATTTCTTTACAGGAATTCGGGTGGCTGGTGAACCAGCAAAAGTCATTTCTGGTTCCCACCCAGAGGCTCGAATATCTGGGTCTAATTCTAGACACAGTCAGGACAAGAGTTTTCCTTCCGGTAGGGAAACTCCGAAAGATTCAATCAGCAGTCCAGTTGTTACTGTCCAACAGCTGGTCTTCCCTTCGAACTTGCATGAGGGTTCTGGGGTTGATGGTGGCTTCCTTCGAAGCAGTCCCATTTGCCCAGTCCCATACCCGAATTCTTCAGCAAGAGATTCTTCTCAGATGGAATCGGAATCCGGAATCCCTGGACAATCGGATCCGATTGAGCAAACAGACCAGAGAGTCTCTGGTCTGGTGGCTTCGGTCTCCGATGCTCAGCCAGGGAAAGTCATTTCTGCCAATATATTGGACGATAGTGACCACGGATGCCAGCCTATCCGGATGGGGAGGAATTCTCGGTCAGTTATCTGTCCAGGGACTTTGGTCCCCGGAAGAATCCAGATTGCCGATAAATGTATTGGAACTGAGAGCGATCAGACTTTGTCTGATTCACTGGACCGAGCAGCTCCAGGGCAGCCCGGTTCGGATCCAGTCGGACAATGCCACGGCCGTGGCTTATGTCGATCACCAGGGGGGCACCAAGAGTGTCCGAGCGGTCAAAGAAGTGGCTTGCATTCTTCGCTGGGCGGAACGGTTTGTTCCAGCGATCTCTGCGGTGTTCATTCCGGGGGTGGAGAATTGGCAGGCAGATTATCTCAGCCGTCAGACTCTGGATCAGGGGGAATGGTCCCTCCATCCAGACGTTTTCCACCAGTTGTGCCTACGGTGGGGCACCCCGGATGTGGATCTGTTGGCATCACGATTCAACAGGAAAGTTCAGAGATTCGTGGCTCGCTCCCGCGATCCTCTAGCAGAGACCGCAGACGCACTGATCGCCCCGTGGGGGCAATACCAGCTAATGTATGCCTTCCCTCCTCTCGCGTTACTGCCAAGACTTCTTCGCAGGATAGAGGAGGAAGGAATTCCAGTAATTCTGGTAGCTCCGGACTGGCCTCGTCGAGCTTGGTACGCCGACGTGGTCAGACTGGTGGCGGACGTCCCGTGGAGACTTCCTCTCAGGGAGGACCTACTGTCTCAGAGACCGATCTTCCATCCTGCTTTACGATCGCTGGCTTTAACGGCCTGGCTATCGAGACCCAGGTGCTGAAGGACAAAGGTTTGTCAGCTTCAGTTATTCCTACTCTAGTTGAAGCAAGGAAAGCGACTTCCAGAAAGATTTATCATCACACATGGAAGTCCTACATTGCATGGTGTGAACCTTTGGGGTTCCGTCCTCGGTCTTATTCGATTAGTCGAATATTAGCTTTTCTGCAACAAGGGGTTGAGCAGAAACTGGCCTTGAGTACTATCAAGGGTCAGGTCTCAGCATTAGCTATCTTCTTTCAGAAGCCTTTGGCTACTCATTCCTTGGTGCGGAATTTCATCCAGGGGGTGCGACATCTGGCTCCGCCAGTGCACGCGCCGTTACCCCCCTGGGATCTTAATTTAGTGTTGTCGGTTCTTCAGAAACCTCCCTTTGAAGATATTAGGGAGATTCCTCTACCTACGTTGTCCCAGAAGGTGGCCTTCTTGGTGGCTATTACTTCTGCACGCAGGGTGTCAGAACTGGCCGCACTATCTTGTCGTTCACCATATCTGGTGGTTCATAGAGATAAGGTGGTTCTTCGTCCGAATCCATCCTTCCTACCAAAAGTGGTTTCAGAATTTCATCTGAATGAAGAAATTGTGTTACCTTCCCTGTGTCCTAAGCCCAGTCATCCTCGGGAGTTTGCTTTACACTCCTTGGATGTGGTCCGGGCGATCAGGGTATACTTGAAAACGACAGACTCGTTTCGCAAGACGGATTCACTTTTTGTGATCCCGGATGGACCCAAAAAGGGGTTGCCTGCATCTGCCGCGACCATTTCCAGATGGATCAGACAGACGGTAGTACAGGCTTATTCTATTAAGGGTCGGGAGCCCCCGTTCCCTGTTAAGGCGCACTCCACTCGGGCGCTTAGTGCGTCATGGGCCTTTCGCCATCAGGCGTCAGTGGTCCAGGTGTGCAAGGCGGCTACCTGGTCGTCGGTGCATACCTTTACAAAACATTATAAAGTTGATGTAATGGCATTGTCTGATGCCTCGTTTGGCCGCAAGGTTTTGCAGGCCGCAATTTGAGGAGACCAGTGGTCTACCTCGAGGGTTTTTTCCGTTGGAAATTTTTCTTTTAGTCTCATTCTTTGTTTATAATGAGCCTTTAAAACTTCTAGTTTGGCACCGGTTGGGCCTTCTAGATTGGATTTGATTTTGTCAATCCCACCCCTCATTTGTGGCACTGCTTCTGGATGTCCCAGCTCTTGAGAATCAAGAAGACTACGTCTGTCAATGAGCGATAGAGAAAAATGGATTTTTGTAAGATCTTACCGTAAAATCCTTTTCTCTTAAACTCATTGACAGACGTAGTACCCGCCCCTCTATCATTGAGTTGGGTTGGGTTAAATTCTCTGTTACTGCTTTAGAAAAGAACTGATTCCCTGTAGCAGAGAGAGGGAGGATATACCCTCAGGGACTGCCCCTAAGGTGGAGCCAGAACGTTTTGTCTTTCTGCCTAGTCCTACTCCTGCGGAGACAACATAACCCAGCTCTTGAGAATCAAGAAGACTACGTCTGTCAATGAGCTTAAGAGAAAAGGATTTTACGGTAAGATCTTACAAAAATCCATTTTTTTTTAGGTAGTTTCTCCAGTGTTTTTTCCTGTGAGATCTTCAAGCAAATTACGCTGGATCTGGGCGACACTTGTGGTCACCCCAGCCGGCCTACGAGCGCGCGCAGACCATTGCATCGCGCTTGGTCGGCCGCGACACATTCAAGTAAGTATGCGGGGCCGGGCGACGGGCTGGATGTTGAGATCCAGTGGTCACCCCGGTTCTGCCTACGAGCGCGTGCAGACCAGAGCTCCGCGCTGGGTCGGCCGCGACAGAGTCCCATTGGAGGGACTGACCTTGCGAGTTAAAAGTCTCGCTTGGACGCCAGGAACCAGAGAGTCGTGGCGTCCGGAGTGGTCAACAACCCCCCACCCCGGTGGAGAGGGTATTGTGAAGAGAGGGTGCCTGTCGGTTCGGTATGGTGAGTAAATGTTTCCTTTTCCTCGTTATGAGGCATTTTGGAATATGGGCCCCTCCATACATGGTCAGTATCTTTCTGACACTAAAAGTCCCCCTTGTAAATACAGCATGTGTTTGGTGGGCAAGCGGACTTGGTTTGGGAGCTAACACTCTACCCAGCAGACTGCAGTATTACAGCAGACATAGGAGGTATAATCCTACCTTGACTGTAGTGGACCTCCTGCAGAGCGATAAACCGCCATTAGCATGGTATGCAGGTGGATGTGCTGGGAAGACGATACTTTGGCAATCCGCCGCCATTTTGCTGTAGACCAGGTACACGAATGTCCGCAGGTCACGCCGGCCGCCATTTTTTTGGAGTCTATTGTCTCCCGTATGGGGGCGGCCATGTTTGAAGAGCCCAGCTAACCTCGAGGAGAGCTGGGAACGCCGGAAGGCGTACACAGGGGGCGGAGCCACTTCCTTCTACCCGGGAAAACGAACACAGTTCTTCCCAGTCTGTAAGAGACAAACGCTGACTGCAGTTGTTAGGAAACTTCTCTGCATCGGGTGGTGAGCCTTGAGGGTCCCTCTCTCTCTCTCTCTCTCTCTGTGGGGGTCAAGAAGCAGGTACACTGAGGGGCGCTATTGCGCTAGGGGGATACATATAAAAAAAAAAAAAAGTTTTTTTCTGGCAAAGTGTCCTGGGTTAACATGGACCCTGCCACTCATGTATCTCCACCGGATCCCCTCGAGGTGTCTGCAGGATCCTCCAGCACCCCGCTTACGATTGAATCATTGTCAGCTATTATGGAGACCTTTGTGTCCCGGGTGGAAGTGGCTTGTCAGGGACAGGGCGCAAGGAAGCGACCCCCGCCTAACCCCATGTTATCTGAAACTTCGGATTCAGAATCTGAGCCTATTTCTGCAGTTGCAGGTACCTCATCTGGGATTGGTGTCTCGGGTACTGTCTCTTCAGACAGTGAGGAGGATGTTTCGGCATCAGCCATAGCCCGAGAGGAAGCGTTGGTAAACGCGCTAATTGTATCTGTTCAAGAAACCTTAAGATTACAGGGTTTTCCGTCGGAAGTAGCTGAGACTGAGATCCCCTTTGGGACTAAAAAACGCATCAAAGTGGCGAAGGTTTTTCCATTGCCCAAATGTTTTGGCAATCCGATCAAAGAAGAATGGAATCTGCCAAAACGCACTTCTGCTATTTCTAAACGCATTAACAGGCGTTATCCGTTTGAGGAAACCCTCATTAAGAAATGGACAGAACCACCTGTGGTGGATTCACCAATTGCTAGATTGAATAAAGCCACGGTTATTCCATTAGAAGACGCTCCGTCTTTTAAGGATCCGGTGGATCGCAAGATAGAAGCAATGTCTCGCACCATGTTTTCCTTGATTGGATCAGCTTTCAGACCAATAATTGCTATTGTGCTGGTTTCACAGACTGTAACTGAATGGACCAAGTGGTTACGCCGGGACTTAGAAGAGGTCCCTCAGGCAGTATCAGATTTGTTGGAACAGATGATACAGGGGTTACAGTTTGTGTGTGATGCGGCGTTAGACGCCACTCCATTATTGGCACGAGCATCAGTTTCAGCAGTGGTTCTCAGACGTACACTGTGGCTAAAAGGTTGGTTAGCCGACCAAGGTTCCAAAAAAGCATTGGCTAATATCCCCTTTTCAGGAGAGCGTTTATTTGGAGCCAACTTAGATGAGATCATTAAGGATCTCACGGGAGGAAAGAGCACCTTTTTACCGCAAAATGCTAAGGGTAAAGGACCTCGTCAAAGACGAGGGCCTTCTTTTTCTGCCCACAAAACATTTTTTCGTCCCGCGGGTGAAAAAATTAAGTCCTCCAAAGCTCCTTCAGGAGGCTTCAGGGGACGTTGGTCGGGCAAGCAAAAGCCCGCCCCTTCCAGACCTGAAGATAAGTCTACTAAACCCTGAAGGTGCGCCCCCACCCATAACTGGGGTGGGGGGACGTCTTCGCCGGTTCCCGGATCCATGGCTCTCCAGAATCCCGGACAAGTGGGTTTGCGAAGTCATAAGGTCAGGGTACAAGATCGAGTTTCGATCTCTCCCACCGGCGCGATTCTTCCCTTCCAATATCCGACTATCCCCGGATCGTTTAGAAGATCTGCGGAGAGCAGTCACGGATTTACTACAACAAGGAGTGGTAGTCCACGTTCCTTGGACAGAACGTTTTCAAGGGTTTTATTCAAACCTATTTACAATACCCAGGAAAGAGGGCAAAGTGCGTCCAATTCTGGACTTAAGGGCACTCAATTCCTTTGTCAACATAAGAAAATTCAAAATGGAATCCATTCGCACAGTAGCAGCCTTCCTGCATTCAGGGGATGTCCTAGCGTCCATAGACATCAAGGACGCCTATCTTCACATTCCCATTTACGCAGGACATCAGCGGTTTCTACGTTTTTCCGTAGAAGAGAACCACTATCAGTTTGTGGCGTTACCTTTCGGTCTTGCCACGGCTCCTCGGGTCTTCACGAAGGTGTTGGCCCCAATGTTGGCACTACTGCGCCAAAGAGGCATATCGATTCTAGGTTACCTAGACGATCTCCTGCTTCATGCAGAGTCTCCACAGACCCTGCTACAAAACATAGAAATTACTATAATTTCTTTACAGGAATTCGGGTGGCTGGTGAACCAGCAGAAGTCATTTCTGGTTCCCACCCAGAGGCTCGAATATCTGGGTCTAATTCTAGACACATTCAGGACAAGAGTTTTCCTTCCGGTAGGGAAACTCCGGAAGATTCAATCAGCAGTCCAGTTGTTACTATCCAACAGCTGGTCTTCCCTTCGGACTTGCATGAGGGTTCTGGGGTTGATGGTGGCTTCCTTCGAAGCAGTCCCATTTGCCCAGTCCCATACCCGAATTCTTCAGCAAGAGATTCTTCTCAGATGGAATCGGAATCCGGAATCCCTGGACTATCGGATCCGATTGAGCAAACAGACCAGAGAGTCTCTGGTCTGGTGGCTTCGGTCTCCAAAGCTCAGCCAGGGAAAGTCATTTCTGCCAATATATTGGACGATAGTGACCACGGATGCCAGCCTATCCGGATGGGGAGGAATTCTTGGTCAGTTATCCGTTCAGGGACTTTGGTCCCCGGAAGAATCCAGGTTACCGATAAATGTATTGGAACTGAGAGCGATCAGACTTTGTCTGATTCACTGGACCGAGCAGCTCCAGGGCAGCCCGGTTCGGATCCAGTCGGACAACGCCACGGCTGTGGCTTATGTCAATCACCAGGGGGGCACCAAGAGTGTCCGGGCGGCCAAGGAAGTGGCTTGCATTCTTCGCTGGGCGGAACGGTTTGTTCCAGCTATCTCTGCGGTGTTCATTCCGGGGGTGGAGAATTGGCAGGCAGATTATCTCAGCCGTCAGACTCTGGATCAGGGGGAATGGTCCCTCCATCCAGAAGTTTTCCACCAGTTGTGCCTACGTTGGGGCACCCCGGATGTGGATCTGTTGGCATCACGATTCAACAGAAAAAGAGATTTGTGGCTCGCTCCCGTGATCCTCTAGCAGAGACCGCAGACGCGCTGGTCGCCCCGTGGGGGCAATACCAGCTAATGTATGCCTTCCCTCCTCTCGGGTTACTGCCAAGACTTCTTCGCAGGATAGAGGAGGAAGGAATTCCAGTAATCCTGGTAGCTCCGGACTGGCCTCGCCGAGCTTGGTACGCCGACTTGGTCAGACTGGTGGCGGACGTCCCGTGAAAACTTCCTCTCAGGGAGGACCTACTGTCTCAGGGACCGATCTTCCATCCTGCTTTACGATCGCTGGCTTTAACGGCCTGGCTATTGAGACCCAGGTGCTGAAGGACAAGGGTTTGTCAGCTTCAGTTATTCCTACTCTAGTTAAAGCAAGGAAAGCGACTTCCAGAAAGATTTATCATCGCACATGGAAGTCCTACATTGCATGGTGTGAACCCCTGGGGTTCCACCCACGATCTTATTCGGTTAGTCGAATATTAGCTTTTCTACAACAAGGGGTTGAGCAGAAACTGGCCTTGAGCACTATCAAGGGTCAGGTCTCAGCATTAGCTATCTTCTTTCAAAAGCCCTTGGCTACTCATTCCTTGGTGCGGAATTTCATCCAGGGGGTGCGACATCTGGCTCCGCCAGTGCGCGCGCCGTTACCACCCTGGGATCTTAATTTAGTATTGTCGGTTCTTCAGAAACCTCCCTTTGAAGATATTAGGGAGATTCCTCTACCTACGTTGTCCCAGAAGGTGGCCTTCTTGGTGGCTATCACTTCTGCACGCAGGGTGTCAGAACTGGCTGCATTATCTTGTCGTTCCCCATATCTGGTGGTTCATAGAGATAAGGTGGTTCTTCGTCCGAATCCATCCTTCCTACCAAAAGTGGTTTCAGAATTTCATCTGAATGAAGAAATTGTATTACCTTCCCTGTGTCCTAAGCCCAGTCATCCTCGGGAGTTTGCTTTACACTCCTTGGATGTGGAACGGGCGATCAGGGTATACTTGAAAACGACAGACTCGTTTCGCAAGACGGATTCACTTTTTGTGGAAGGAATTCCAGCAAGGGCATAGGCCTGTCCCTATGGAAAGGGTCAAGACTACGTCCCTACAAGAAGAAAAGGGGGTTTAAATGTGCCTCTACGAACAGTCAAAGTATGCACATGTTCTTGTAACATAGCAACAGTACACAAATGTTATTTTTTTAAAAAATTCATAAATCTTTATTAATACATAGTAAAAACAAAAAGTATATCACTCTAATAGGTAAAGCAGTCAATACATGGTGACAGGATTAGTACAAATACAGATAGAAAATGCTGGAGCTACGCGTTTCGCATTATGCGCTTCCTCAGGGTCCAGCAAGGGAAAGTATGTAAACAGAGATTCAGTCTTTAATAATCTAAAGGTACATAAAACAGTTATTAGATTTGTGAATATACATGTATGTCTTATAAAATTTTTGTTATTCTCAGTTTGTTATTTGCAGCTATCAATTGTATGTTACTTACACTATTATCTTAACCTTGAACACATCAGTTTTACTCTAATTATTTAACAATTATATAAATAGATCAAAAGATAGATTTTCCATAAATATAGCTGGTTAGTATATTGGTTCCTATGTTTATAGATTCCTTTAGATAAAAGGGAGGGAGAGAAAAGCCATTTCTGTTTGACAAACTCTTTTATGCTTTGCTTGTCAGAAGGACAAGAAACTAAATCCCACACACTGAACAGAAAGAGTGGAAAAGGGGTGGGGAAAAGGAGAAAGAGAAAAGGGATGAATATGAGAGAACAGTGATCGAAAAGGGGGGGGGGGGGGGGGAAACTGTAGAGTGTGAATTACCAAGTAGCCCACAGGGGGGGCAGTGATAAGGATAGGCTAGTTCACCCGAGTAAATGGCTCAGGGGACAGTCCATCCATAGAGGAGGCATAGAGGAGACCAAAAGAGATAAATGGTATATATAAAGAGGTATATTCACTTTATTATAAACTAAAGAAATAACATACTAAGGTATTAAATTATCTTACCCCAATTTAAACGTCACAGTGAATAGAGTTGAATATACTTGTTTAATTTAAAATCATGTTGTATGAAAGGGGGAGCCAGAGCCCCTAAAATCAGCAGGAAGAAAAAAATAAATTTATATATATGTATAGTTAGTCCTTATTAGATTATTTTAATAAGGGGGATGGTGATTTGTAAGAATAGGTACTTACCAGGGACTCATTCTCTAAAATTTATGTGTTAGGTGGTGTAAACGTCAAGCAAGACGTGCATATATTTAAGTAGAGAAGGGGTTAGACATTGGAATCCCCTGCAAAGGTGTGCACCGATATTAGGTGAGAACGGGTTAAATAGAAAGTCCCCTTTGAAAATTGGGGATCAGTGTGGTGCTGGGAGTATAAAAACTAAGTATGAAAGAGTCACTGGGTGCTTTAGACAGATTGGATCCAGCCCCGAATCTGAAAAGATATATAAAGATAATGGACCGTTGGTCAAGTGCTGAGCCTGATAGAGAGGAAAAGTGAAGAGCTGAGTCTGTAATTAGAACACTTACCATCTGAAGCAATTCAGAAAACCCACGGGGAGTATGACACTCAGCCTAGGCAGCCTGTAAGTGTGAGCTTACTGAGCTGTCCGGTATATATACTAACCATTCTGTATCTGGTCTCCTCCTCCTCCCGGTCTCACGCCCCCCACATTCGCCCGCCATAGCGTCCACGTGTAGACGCCGCGGGAGGATGTTCCCGCATACCGGAAGTGAGCGTCACTTCCGGTTCCGGGACCGGAAGTGACGATCTGCCATAACGTAATACACCATTCAGACAAATAAAAGCCAATAGAAGCTGATTAACACTGTCAAAGATGGCAAAAAAACAGGAAAACATCCTAACCTTCAATGTAGCATGTATGAAAAACATCTGAATGTAATTATTTATTCCCTATTTGAATCGGTTCAAACTTGCATTTAAGCCATATAAGAGAAGAGATTATCCATAAACGTACCAGCAAACAGTTTTACTCAGAAATGACATTAGCAAATCTGCTTATATGGTCTGGTCATGTGGAACAGTGAATAATTAAGATTTGTAAGAAAAAGAAGAAAAAGAATATATAATTTGGCAGCCGATATGTAGGACAATGGACCACGCGGTAAACAGACCTACAGCAATGGAAACAAGGGGGAGGGGGGGGGGGAAAGGATAGGGGGGGGAAAAGAAAAAAAGGGGGGAAGAAAAAAAAAAAAAAAAAAAAAAGAAAAAAAAAAAATATATTTTTTTTAAAAATTATTTTTGTTTAACTTGAAAGTTATATAAAAAAGTAAATACAAATGAATTAATCTCTTCAATATCATATTGGGGAGTCTAAGAGGATATTAGTCTGCCAAAAAGGGGGCAAAGCTCAGGTGTTCATTCAGTCCTGGGAGGGTACAGGCATTTAAAGAGAAAATCCAACGCGCTTCCCTTTGTAGAATTAAGTTGTCAAAAGGTCCCCCTCTGGGTCCAGGATGGATCCTATCTAGGGCGAAAAATTTGAATTTTGGACATTTATATCTATGCGTTTGAGCTATGTGTCTTGCTATGGGACTTTCTAAATCTCCACCCCTTATGTATGATACATGGTCCTTGATTCTCTCCCAGAAATGTCGTTTGGTTTTGCCCACATAAAAAGCGGGACATTCACATTTCCAAATATAGACAATACCTATAGTTTGGCATGTCACAAAATGTTTGAGAACAAATGAGCGTCCATTTGGCAACGTTTGTTGAGGCTTGCTAGCAATGAATTTACAATAACCACATAGTCCACAAGGGAAAGTACCTTGGGGTAGTTTGATACAGGGGTCTGTCCTTTTGTCTCTCTGGTAGTGGCTGGCAGTCACCATATCTCGAATAGATTTATTTCTCCTAAAAATCACACTCGGTCTAGTATCCACAAAGTTACTGAGGATTTTATCCTCTGCTAAGAGATGCCAATGTTTGGCTATAATACTTTTTAGTTGGTTGGATTGAGAACAATATCTCGTGATCATTTTAGTTGAGTTTTGAGAGTTTTGACATTCTCCTTGAAAAAGGAGAAGGTCTCTAGGGCTGTCTTTTGCTTTTTTGTAGGCTTTTTTAGTGCTTTTCCTACTATATCCCCTCTGTAGGAATCTTTTTTGTAATTCTAAAGCTTCTTTTTCAAATTCAGTCTCTTCCGAACAGTTTCTACGAATCCTATAATACTGTCCTATTGGTATTCCTTGAATTACATGTCTTGGGTGACTGCTATCTGCATGTAATAACGCATTTGTTGCAGTTGGTTTTCTATAGAGTGTGGTTGAAAGTGTATTATCCATGCTTCTATAGATCTCAAGATCTAAAAAAGGAATCCTAGATCTATCAAAAACATAGGTGAAATGCAAGTTGAAGTCATTTACATTTAAGATGTCTATGAATTCCTTTAAGGTGTCGAGAGGACCCGACCATAGGATGAATATGTCGTCGATATATCTTTTCCAGATCTCTATATATGCCAGATATACTGATATAGATTCTTGGGCAAAGAGCCATCGTTCCCACCCCCCCAGGTACAGGTTGGCATACGATGGGGCACATTTAGTCCCCATCGCCACCCCCTGTACCTGGAGGTAGTGGGAACCATCAAACACAAACACGTTATGTGTCAAGATAAAAAATAACAAGTCAGAAACAAACTTATTTAACCTTCTATGGTCAAGTCCTCTCTCATCCAAAAAGGATTCAATAACTTCCACACCTCGAGAGTGTGGAATATTTGAGTATAGGGATTCAACATCTATAGATACCAGATAGGTCTCCTCTTCGATCTGTATATTTTCAATTGTTAATAGCATATGCATAGTATCTTTTAGATACGAGGGTAACGACTCTACATGTGGGCGTAGGTATGCATCTACATATGAACTAGCATTCTGTGTAAGACTATTGATGCCCGAGACTATGGGACGGCCGGGGGGATTTGTGTGATTTTTATGCATTTTTGGAAGTGCATAAAATGTGGGCGTTGTGGGTTCTTTAATAATCAAAAATTCCATCAAATCCTTGGTTATAATTCCCCACTGATAGTATTGATCTAGGAGTTTTAGAAATTCTCTTTGATTTTTAAGTAACTGTAAACTGCTTACTCTTGAATACCAGGCTCTATTATCAAGAATATTGTTGCACATTTCTGTGTATTGTACTTGATTTAAAATAACAACATTTCCGCCTTTGTCCGCAGACTTAATCACAATATCTTTGCGTTCTTGTAAGTTGCGTAGAGCCTGGTATTCAGTTTCGGACAGGTTATTAGAGTTTTTTCGTATGTTCATTTGTTTAATATCCTTTGTTACCATATGGATAAAAAGATCAACTTTAGGATTGGTTTGACTCGGGAAACGTTTAGACTTTTTTTTAAAAGTTTGTACTGATTGTTGTGTTGTTCCTACCGAGGTCGAGGGTGGGCTGGGTCCGGGTGTAGTCGGACCCGACTCATCCTCAAGCTCGGTCAGGATTTTAAGCATCTTATAATCCTTTTTGGACCAATC
This sequence comes from Pelophylax lessonae, assembly GCF_965119305.1. Taxonomy (NCBI): domain Eukaryota; kingdom Metazoa; phylum Chordata; class Amphibia; order Anura; family Ranidae; genus Pelophylax; species Pelophylax lessonae. Next base: position 62,608,215 of record NC_138780.1, read on the forward strand.
GCGCCAGGTTTGAAGAAGACCACCCATGGGGGCTTCTTTTTGCTTGATTTTAGGGCCCTCAATTAGGGACCTAAAATTAAGCTTTCGTGCAAAAAGATTCACATCTTTTATAAATTCAAAACGATCTATGTCTTTTGCCGGACAGAAATTAAGCCCTAGACCAAGTATTTTAATTTCCTCTTCATTTAGTTGAACACCAGAGATGTTAATGACTTGTAGAGAATTTGTTTCTTGGTTTAGTTTTTCTCTTCTGTTGTGGATATTTTTAGAGGACCTAGAAGTCCTAGTGTCATTTGTTCTAAAAAAGCATTGTCCTGAGTATTAGGGGAATTTCTTTTTGGGATAGTTCCACAGTGTGTTCCTTGGGCATTTGCTGATGATGTGCTGGATCCACTTGCCAATGGGTTTGATGGTGATTGATTTTGAGTTTTGGGTCCAAGTTTTAAAGCCTTGGCTGTTTGTGTAGTCTGAAAATTATGCTGTGTTCCCATAGGGGTATCCCTTTCATCATCTTTCCTTTTTTCCTGTCTCATTCTATTAGATCTCTCTTGGCGAGCATTCCAAAAGTTGGAAGATGTGGAGGATGCAGCTGATGAGTCAGACCAGTTGCCATCCTCTCTATTTTGTTCATTTTGTGGTCTAGACCTGTATGTTTTATTAGTGTTCCTTTCCCATTTATAGGCTCTTCCTGTCCTAAATGCCATTTGATCACGATTCATTTTTTTATCTTTTCTTTTAATAATTTCTCCACTAAATTTTTCCACTGCATGTTTAATTTCAAGATTTTTCTCCTTGAAAATGGGTTTATTTTGAAATGCCGCTAGTTGGTTTACAATTTCTACTATTTCTTTGTCTAAAATGAGTGCTTCTGCCTCATAATAGCTTTTTAGAATCTTCATCATTTCAATTGAGCATTGTGTGAGATTATCTTCCCATTTATTTTTTAATTCTGTTGAGACTGAATGAATTGTTGGAAATATTTGTATACGTAACCCAATGGGTATAATTTTGGTGTCTATATATTGTTGGAAATAAGTGGCATGCCAGAAGAAAGTTGTCTTACGTATTAGAAGTTGTCTTAAACGAGTTGTGATTTGCGAGATTTCGGAGTCCTCCTTATTTGAGCCGCGAATTTCAGTCTGTATTTGTAGCATGTAATTGGACCAGAGATTTCCCAGATAGTCAGCCATTTCAGTCACTGTCAAAGAGACAAAAGGACAGACCCAGACACACAAATGATAAAAAAAAAGGGGGGGAGGGGAAGGTTAGGAAATGTGAGATAGAGGGAGGAGAAGGAGTGTTGTGGGATTCAAATTCAGTAGATATTCTTTAACAAACACTATTGTAATATCTAGTTCAGTATATCATACATATTACTTTTATGCAAATTATACTCTCAAAGGTATTACATTAAACATATGCATAGATTTGGCTTGTTAATGATTAGTTTAATATATTTAATTAAATAGAGCGACCCTTAAAAAGGTCCCCCTTCCAGAGGAGTTGGGGATTTGACTCCCCTCAAAGAACAACAGACAATATGGATGGAAGGGGGGATTGGGGTCTTTTTAATCAGAGATTATAATGGCACCTGCCCCCATATGCAAACAATGGAAGGAATTCCAGCAAGGGCATAGGCCTGTCCCTATGGAAAGGGTCAAGACTACGTCCCTACAAGAAGAAAAGGGGGTTTAAATGTGCCTCTACGAACAGTCAAAGTATGCACATGTTCTTGTAACATAGCAACAGTACACAAATGTTATTTTTTTAAAAAATTCATAAATCTTTATTAATACATAGTAAAAACAAAAAGTATATCACTCTAATAGGTAAAGCAGTCAATACATGGTGACAGGATTAGTACAAATACAGATAGAAAATGCTGGAGCTACGCGTTTCGCATTATGCGCTTCCTCAGGGTCCAGCAAGGGAAAGTATGTAAACAGAGATTCAGTCTTTAATAATCTAAAGGTACATAAAACAGTTATTAGATTTGTGAATATACATGTATGTCTTATAAAATTTTTGTTATTCTCAGTTTGTTATTTGCAGCTATCAATTGTATGTTACTTACACTATTATCTTAACCTTGAACACATCAGTTTTACTCTAATTATTTAACAATTATATAAATAGATCAAAAGATAGATTTTCCATAAATATAGCTGGTTAGTATATTGGTTCCTATGTTTATAGATTCCTTTAGATAAAAGGGAGGGAGAGAAAAGCCATTTCTGTTTGACAAACTCTTTTATGCTTTGCTTGTCAGAAGGACAAGAAACTAAATCCCACACACTGAACAGAAAGAGTGGAAAAGGGGTGGGGAAAAGGAGAAAGAGAAAAGGGATGAATATGAGAGAACAGTGATCGAAAAGGGGGGGGGGGGAAACTGTAGAGTGTGAATTACCAAGTAGCCCACAGGGGGGGCAGTGATAAGGATAGGCTAGTTCACCCGAGTAAATGGCTCAGGGGACAGTCCATCCATAGAGGAGGCATAGAGGAGACCAAAAGAGATAAATGGTATATATAAAGAGGTATATTCACTTTATTATAAACTAAAGAAATAACATACTAAGGTATTAAATTATCTTACCCCAATTTAAACGTCACAGTGAATAGAGTTGAATATACTTGTTTAATTTAAAATCATGTTGTATGAAAGGGGGAGCCAGAGCCCCTAAAATCAGCAGGAAGAAAAAAATAAATTTATATATATGTATAGTTAGTCCTTATTAGATTATTTTAATAAGGGGGATGGTGATTTGTAAGAATAGGTACTTACCAGGGACTCATTCTCTAAAATTTATGTGTTAGGTGGTGTAAACGTCAAGCAAGACGTGCATATATTTAAGTAGAGAAGGGGTTAGACATTGGAATCCCCTGCAAAAAATAACATTTGTGTACTGTTGCTATGTTACAAGAACATGTGCATACTTTGACTGTTCGTAGAGGCACATTTAAACCCCCTTTTCTTCTTGTAGGGACGTAGTCTTGACCCTTTCCATAGGGACAGGCCTATGCCCTTGCTGGAATTCCTTCCATTGTTTGCATATGGGGGCAGGTGCCATTATAATCTCTGATTAAAAAGACCCCAATCCCCCCTTCCATCCATATTGTCTGTTGTTCTTTGAGGGGAGTCAAATCCCCAACTCCTCTGGAAGGGGGACCTTTTTAAGGGTCGCTCTATTTAATTAAATATATTAAACTAATCATTAACAAGCCAAATCTATGCATATGTTTAATGTAATACCTTTGAGAGTATAATTTGCATAAAAGTAATATGTATGATATACTGAACTAGATATTACAATAGTGTTTGTTAAAGAATATCTACTGAATTTGAATCCCACAACACTCCTTCTCCTCCCTCTATCTCACATTTCCTAACCTTCCCCTCCCCCCCTTTTTTTTTATCATTTGTGTGTCTGGGTCTGTCCTTTTGTCTCTTTGACAGTGACTGAAATGGCTGACTATCTGGGAAATCTCTGGTCCAATTACATGCTACAAATACAGACTGAAATTCGCGGCTCAAATAAGGAGGACTCCGAAATCTCGCAAATCACAACTCGTTTAAGACAACTTCTAATACGTAAGACAACTTTCTTCTGGCATGCCACTTATTTCCAACAATATATAGACACCAAAATTATACCCATTGGGTTACGTATACAAATATTTCCAACAATTCATTCAGTCTCAACAGAATTAAAAAATAAATGGGAAGATAATCTCACACAATGCTCAATTGAAATGATGAAGATTCTAAAAAGCTATTATGAGGCAGAAGCACTCATTTTAGACAAAGAAATAGTAGAAATTGTAAACCAACTAGCGGCATTTCAAAATAAACCCATTTTCAAGGAGAAAAATCTTGAAATTAAACATGCAGTGGAAAAATTTAGTGGAGAAATTATTAAAAGAAAAGATAAAAAAATGAATCGTGATCAAATGGCATTTAGGACAGGAAGAGCCTATAAATGGGAAAGGAACACTAATAAAACATACAGGTCTAGACCACAAAATGAACAAAATAGAGAGGATGGCAACTGGTCTGACTCATCAGCTGCATCCTCCACATCTTCCAACTTTTGGAATGCTCGCCAAGAGAGATCTAATAGAATGAGACAGGAAAAAAGGAAAGATGATGAAAGGGATACCCCTATGGGAACACAGCATAATTTTCAGACTACACAAACAGCCAAGGCTTTAAAACTTGGACCCAAAACTCAAAATCAATCACCATCAAACCCATTGGCAAGTGGATCCAGCACATCATCAGCAAATGCCCAAGGAACACACTGTGGAACTATCCCAAAAAGAAATTCCCCTAATACTCAGGACAATGCTTTTTTAGAACAAATGACACTAGGACTTCTAGGTCCTCTAAAAATATCCACAACAGAAGAGAAAAACTAAACCAAGAAACAAATTCTCTACAAGTCATTAACATCTCTGGTGTTCAACTAAATGAAGAGGAAATTAAAATACTTGGTCTAGGGCTTAATTTCTGTCCGGCAAAAGACATAGATCGTTTTGAATTTATAAAAGATGTGAATCTTTTTGCACGAAAGCTTAATTTTAGGTCCCTAATTGAGGGCCCTAAAATCAAGCAAAAAGAAGCCCCCATGGGTGGTCTTCTTCAAACCTGGCGCGATTGGTCCAAAAAGGATTATAAGATGCTTAAAATCCTGACCGAGCTTGAGGATGAGTCGGGTCCGACTACACCCGGACCCAGCCCACCCTCGACCTCGGTAGGAACAACACAACAATCAGTACAAACTTTTAAAAAAAAGTCTAAACGTTTCCCGAGTCAAACCAATCCTAAAGTTGATCTTTTTATCCATATGGTAACAAAGGATATTAAACAAATGAACATACGAAAAAACTCTAATAACCTGTCCGAAACTGAATACCAGGCTCTACGCAACTTACAAGAACGCAAAGATATTGTGATTAAGTCTGCGGACAAAGGCGGAAATGTTGTTATTTTAAATCAAGTACAATACACAGAAATGTGCAACAATATTCTTGATAATAGAGCCTGGTATTCAAGAGTAAGCAGTTTACAGTTACTTAAAAATCAAAGAGAATTTCTAAAACTCCTAGATCAATACTATCAGTGGGGAATTATAACCAAGGATTTGATGGAATTTTTGATTATTAAAGAACCCACAACGCCCACATTTTATGCACTTCCAAAAATGCATAAAAATCACACAAATCCCCCCGGCCGTCCCATAGTCTCGGGCATCAATAGTCTTACACAGAATGCTAGTTCATATGTAGATGCATACCTACGCCCACATGTAGAGTCGTTACCCTCGTATCTAAAAGATACTATGCATATGCTATTAACAATTGAAAATATACAGATCGAAGAGGAGACCTATCTGGTATCTATAGATGTTGAATCCCTATACTCAAATATTCCACACTCTCGAGGTGTGGAAGTTATTGAATCCTTTTTGGATGAGAGAGGACTTGACCATAGAAGGTTAAATAAGTTTGTTTCTGACTTGTTATTTTTTATCTTGACACATAACGTGTTTGTGTTTGATGGTTCCCACTACCTCCAGGTACAGGGGGTGGCGATGGGGACTAAATGTGCCCCATCGTATGCCAACCTGTACCTGGGGGGGTGGGAACGATGGCTCTTTGCCCAAGAATCTATATCAGTATATCTGGCATATATAGAGATCTGGAAAAGATATATCGACGACATATTCATCCTATGGTCGGGTCCTCTCGACACCTTAAAGGAATTCATAGACATCTTAAATGTAAATGACTTCAACTTGCATTTCACCTATGTTTTTGATAGATCTAGGATTCCTTTTTTAGATCTTGAGATCTATAGAAGCATGGATAATACACTTTCAACCACACTCTATAGAAAACCAACTGCAACAAATGCGTTATTACATGCAGATAGCAGTCACCCAAGACATGTAATTCAAGGAATACCAATAGGACAGTATTATAGGATTCGTAGAAACTGTTCGGAAGAGACTGAATTTGAAAAAGAAGCTTTAGAATTACAAAAAAGATTCCTACAGAGGGGATATAGTAGGAAAAGCACTAAAAAAGCCTACAAAAAAGCAAAAGACAGCCCTAGAGACCTTCTCCTTTTTCAAGGAGAATGTCAAAACTCTCAAAACTCAACTAAAATGATCACGAGATATTGTTCTCAATCCAACCAACTAAAAAGTATTATAGCCAAACATTGGCATCTCTTAGCAGAGGATAAAATCCTCAGTAACTTTGTGGATACTAGACCGAGTGTGATTTTTAGGAGAAATAAATCTATTCGAGATATGGTGACTGCCAGCCACTACCAGAGAGACAAAAGGACAGACCCCTGTATCAAACTACCCCAAGGTACTTTCCCTTGTGGACTATGTGGTTATTGTAAATTCATTGCTAGCAAGCCTCAACAAACGTTGCCAAATGGACGCTCATTTGTTCTCAAACATTTTGTGACATGCCAAACTATAGGTATTGTCTATATTTGGAAATGTGAATGTCCCGCTTTTTATGTGGGCAAAACCAAACGACATTTCTGGGAGAGAATCAAGGACCATGTATCATACATAAGGGGTGGAGATTTAGAAAGTCCCATAGCAAGACACATAGCTCAAACGCATAGATATAAATGTCCAAAATTCAAATTTTTCGCCCTAGATAGGATCCATCCTGGACCCAGAGGGGGACCTTTTGACAACTTAATTCTACAAAGGGAAGCGCGTTGGATTTTCTCTTTAAATGCCTGTACCCTCCCAGGACTGAATGAACACCTGAGCTTTGCCCCCTTTTTGGCAGACTAATATCCTCTTAGACTCCCCAATATGATATTGAAGAGATTAATTCATTTGTATTTACTTTTTTATATAACTTTCAAGTTAAACAAAAATAATTTTTAAAAAAAATATATTTTTTTTTTTTTCTTTTTTTTTTTTTTTTTTTTTTCTTCCCCCCTTTTTTTCTTTCCCCCCCCCTATCCTTTCCCCCCCCCCCTCCCCCTTGTTTCCATTGCTGTAGGTCTGTTTACCGCGTGGTCCATTGTCCTACATATCGGCTGCCAAATTATATATTCTTTTTCTTCTTTTTCTTACAAATCTTAATTATTCACTGTTCCACATGACCAGACCATATAAGCAGATTTGCTAATGTCATTTCTGAGTAAAACTGTTTGCTGGTACATTTATGGATAATCTCTTCTCTTATATGGCTTAAATGCAAGTTTGAACCGATTCAAATAGGGAATAAATAATTACATTCAGATGTTTTTCATACATGCTACATTGAAGGTTAGGATGTTTTCCTGTTTTTTTGCCATCTTTGACAGTGTTAATCAGCTTCTATTGGCTTTTATTTGTCTGAATGGTGTATTACGTTATGGCAGATCGTCACTTCCGGTCCCGGAACCGGAAGTGACGCTCACTTCCGGTATGCGGGAACATCCTCCCGCGGCGTCTACACGTGGACGCTATGGCGGGCGAATGTGGGGGGCGTGAGACCGGGAGGAGGAGGAGACCAGATACAGAATGGTTAGTATATATACCGGACAGCTCAGTAAGCTCACACTTACAGGCTGCCTAGGCTGAGTGTCATACTCCCCGTGGGTTTTCTGAATTGCTTCAGATGGTAAGTGTTCTAATTACAGACTCAGCTCTTCACTTTTCCTCTCTATCAGGCTCAGCACTTGACCAACGGTCCATTATCTTTATATATCTTTTCAGATTCGGGGCTGGATCCAATCTGTCTAAAGCACCCAGTGACTCTTTCATACTTAGTTTTTATACTCCCAGCACCACACTGATCCCCAATTTTCAAAGGGGACTTTCTATTTAACCCGTTCTCACCTAATATCGGTGCACACCTTTGCAGGGGATTCCAATGTCTAACCCCTTCTCTACTTAAATATATGCACGTCTTGCTTGACGTTTACACCACCTAACACATAAATTTTAGAGAATGAGTCCCTGGTAAGTACCTATTCTTACAAATCACCATCCCCCTTATTAAAATAATCTAATAAGGACTAACTATACATATATATAAATTTATTTTTTTCTTCCTGCTGATTTTAGGGGCTCTGGCTCCCCCTTTCATACAACATGATTTTAAATTAAACAAGTATATTCAACTCTATTCACTGTGACGTTTAAATTGGGGTAAGATAATTTAATACCTTAGTATGTTATTTCTTTAGTTTATAATAAAGTGAATATACCTCTTTATATATACCATTTATCTCTTTTGGTCTCCTCTATGCCTCCTCTATGGATGGACTGTCCCCTGAGCCATTTACTCGGGTGAACTAGCCTATCCTTATCACTGCCCCCCCTGTGGGCTACTTGGTAATTCACACTCTACAGTTTCCCCCCCCCCCCCCCTTTTCGATCACTGTTCTCTCATATTCATCCCTTTTCTCTTTCTCCTTTTCCCCACCCCTTTTCCACTCTTTCTGTTCAGTGTGTGGGATTTAGTTTCTTGTCCTTCTGACAAGCAAAGCATAAAAGAGTTTGTCAAACAGAAATGGCTTTTCTCTCCCTCCCTTTTATCTAAAGGAATCTATAAACATAGGAACCAATATACTAACCAGCTATATTTATGGAAAATCTATCTTTTGATCTATTTATATAATTGTTAAATAATTAGAGTAAAACTGATGTGTTCAAGGTTAAGATAATAGTGTAAGTAACATACAATTGATAGCTGCAAATAACAAACTGAGAATAACAAAAATTTTATAAGACATACATGTATATTCACAAATCTAATAACTGTTTTATGTACCTTTAGATTATTAAAGACTGAATCTCTGTTTACATACTTTCCCTTGCTGGACCCTGAGGAAGCGCATAATGCGAAACGCGTAGCTCCAGCATTTTCTATCTGTATTTGTACTAATCCTGTCACCATGTATTGACTGCTTTACCTATTAGAGTGATATACTTTTTGTTTTTACTATGTATTAATAAAGATTTATGAATTTTTTAAAAAAATAACATTTGTGTACTGTTGCTATGTTACAAGAACATGTGCATACTTTGACTGTTCGTAGAGGCACATTTAAACCCCCTTTTCTTCTTGTAGGGACGTAGTCTTGACCCTTTCCATAGGGACAGGCCTATGCCCTTGCTGGAATTCCTTCCATTGTTTGCATATGGGGGCAGGTGCCATTATAATCTCTGATTAAAAAGACCCCAATCCCCCCTTCCATCCATATTGTCTGTTATTCACTTTTTGTGGTCCCGGATGGACCCAAAAAGGGGTTGCCTGCATCTGGCGCGACTATTTCCAAATGGATCAGGCAGACGGTGGTAAAGGCTTATTCTATTAAGGGTCGGGAGCCCCCGTTCCCTGTTAAGGCGCACTCCACTCGGGCACTTAGTGCGTCATGGGCCTTTCGCCATCAGGCGTCAGTGGTCCAGGTGTGCAAGGCGGCTACCTGGTCGTCGGTGCATACCTTTACAAAACATTATAAAGTTGATGTAATGGCATCGTCGGATGCCTCGTTTGGCCGCAAGGTTTTGCAGGCCGCAATTTGAGGAGACCAGTGGTCTACCTCAAGGGTTTTTTTCCATTGGAAATTTTTATTTGAGTCTCATTCTTTGTTTATAATGAGCCTTTAAAACTTCTAGTTGGCACCGGTTGGGCCTTCTAGATTGGATTTTGATTTCTGTCAATCCCACCCCTCATTTGTGGCACTGCTTCTGGATGTCCCAATTGATGTGAATCAAAGAGGACTACGTCTGTCAATGAGCGACAGAGAAAATCGGATTTTTGTAAGATCTTACCGTAAAATCCTTTTCTCTTAGCTCATTGACAGACGTAGTACCCGCCCCTCTATCATTGAGTTGGGTTGGGTTAAATTCTCTGTTACTGCTTTACAACAGAACTGATTTCCTGTAGCAGAGAGAGGGAGGATATACCCTCTGGGACTGCCCCTAGGGTGGAGCCAGAATGTTTTTTCTTTCTGCCTAGTCCTACTCCTGCGGAGACAACATAACCCAATTGATGTGAATCAAAGAGGACTACGTCTGTCAATGAGCTAAGAGAAAAGGATTTTACGGTAAGATCTTACAAAAATCCGATTTTCCCGGAACTTGTGGCAAAATATAAAAAATTCCATGGACTCACCATGCCTCTCAGCAAATAGCTTGGGGTGTCTCCTTTCAAAAATGGGGTCATTTGGGGGGGGTTTTGTGCTATCTTGGAATTTTAGGGCCTCCGAAACTGTGACAGGTAGTGCAGAGGTGACATGCACAATTTACGCCATTAGAAAACCTGTGTTGATTGGTTTTCGCGGTCCTGTACACAACTAGGCTCCCAAAAAGTCTCACACATGGGGCATCCCCATACTCAGGAGAAGCGGCAGAATGTATTTTGGGGTGTCATTCCACATATACCCATGTCATGTGTGAGAAATTTATCTTTTAGTGACAATGTTGTGTAAAAAAATAAATAAATAAATAAAAATTGTAATTTTCCCAAAACTTGTGGCAAAATATAAAATATTCCATGGACTCACCATGCCTCTCAGCAAGCAGCTTGGGGTGTCTACTTTCCAAAATGGGGTAATTTGGGGGGGTTTGGGGTATCTTGACATTTCAGGGCCTCCTAAACCGTTATAGGTAGTGAGGAAATGCAATGAAAAATGTATGCCCTTTGAAATTCTGATGGTGGTGATTTGTTTTCGTTTTTCCCGTACACTGCTAGGCTCCCAAAAAGTCTCACATATGTGGTATCCCTGTACTCAGGAGAAGCAGCAGAATATATTTTGGGGTGTAATTACACATATACCCATGGCATGTGTGAGCAATATATAATTTCAATGACAACTTTGTGTAAAAAAAAAAAAAAAAAATTTTTTTTTTAGTCATTTTTCAAACACCTGTGACAAAAAAATGAAATATTCAATGAGCTCAACATGCCTCTCAGAACATTCCTTAGGATGTCTACTTTCCAAAAAGTGGTAGTTTGGGGGGGGTTTTGTACTGCCCTGCCATTTTAGCACTTCATGAAATAAGATAGGCAGTCAGAAATTAAAGTTGCGTAAATTTCAGTATTTACACCATAGTTTGTAGACGCTATAACTTTTGCGCAAATCAAAAAAAATACGCTCATTGAATTTTTTTTTGTTAGACATGCAGCTAAATATATTTTGGCCAAAAAAAATGACATAAATTGAGTATATTGGATATTTTTTAAAAGACAAATTTGAAAATGTCATTTTTTTGCAAAATTTTCGCTCTTGTTTTATTAATATCGCAAAAAATAAAAAGCGCAGAGGTGATCAAATACCACCAAAAGAAAGCTCTGTTTGTGGGAAAAAAAGGACGTAAATTTTGTTTGGGTACCACATTGCATGACCGCACAATTGTCAGTTAAAATCACGAAGTGCCAAGTTGAAAAAAGGGATCTGGTCAGGAAGGGGGTAAAATCTTCCGGGGCTTCAGTGGTTAAAGTGCCAATATTTCAGTGCAATGATATATGTCTATAAATAGTAATTCATAAATGTTGAAAATCATAAGCCCAAAATTAGCTATTTGCTCGTGAACGGTTAATATAAAGCAGAATAAATATATCACAAAGATATCTTCTATATGCAAAAGTGCAAGTGCAAAAAAGAAAAAAATGCTATTAAAGTGCAATGCATAAATATAAAAAATTCACCACGATCAATAATCCAATATCAAATAATTATGTAAATAAAGTCAATATTGCAATCCTCTGGTGACAAAAGTGGCAATTGTGCTGATAAGTAAATTCCAAGGTGCTCGCAGTGTGTCAGTAAAGATCCTTTCACCACAGTGCTCAAACAATATGCCTGGGTAAACTCACCAGATATTCTGCTGGTAAGATTATAAACCAGCAGCCAAGCCTTATTCACAATTAGTTACACCTTGGACTCCTCTCTCCTTGATCACCACAGCTCAGATATCAGTTATATGTAGAGGGATAAAAAGGGATGCCACACATAGCGTTATACTGTATAGCTAGAAAATGTTTTATTATAAAAGATAAGCTCCAAACACTCACAATAGATGGTGTCTGCCAGACACTAGGGATCTGCGCTTGCTTAAGATTTATCCACTGCTCTGACCGTCTGTGAGCAGGGATGCAAAAAGCAGTACGTTCCTCACAATCAAGCATCAGAATTTTTCTGTGAAAGGAACATAAAGGAGTTTTTTTTCCTGGAAGTGGATAGTGCCAACAGCACCCTGTAAAAACAAGCGCAGAATGACTTACATGTAGCAGGTAGTCATGTGTTTGGTGAGTGAGTGTTCTGGTGAGTTCTCTGTGTTGGTGGTGGAGAATTATTAAAACACATTATTGTGAGTGCATTGATAACAAAGAACCAAGCGCTGCTGTTACATGTAACATAAATTGCAATGTGCTCAGAAGATAAATAAATTAAAAAATAAACAATTCATAGATTATAAATGCAGTACATTGTGTAAATCCAAATGCCAGTGCACATATATCTCCTAAGGTGCAAGTTCCGCTATGTTGTGCTCTCCGCCTGTACTCCCCACTCGATGTCTCTTAGAGTCAAGATGGCATATCAGCGTCCTAGTTTGGTATAAGTGGCCTCTTGCTTTGTTTGGTTCCTCCAGTAATGTGGTCAGTTGCAATGCAGTATATCATGAAAAATCATAACAGAATTCATAAGAGAGATTTCTGTCTCCATCTTCAGAAGCCCAGTGGGAGGACAAAGCGTATCAAGCAAGAACGGACAGTGAAGTACTTCCAGCATTTGGAACTCACACTGCGGCTGTGATCCGATTTTAGATTTAATGCTTATGTTTAAAGCTACAATTGTTAGTGCAACTATTTTTAAATATATATTTTCATAAAGCCATGACGGAATTATGTTATAGAGATCTCTTATGATTTTTCATGATACACTGCATTGGAACTGATCACATTACTGCAGGTGTCAAGCAAAGCAAGTGTCCGTTTATACCACTGATCTGCCATGTTGACTTTAAGAGTCAGTGAGTGGGGAGTACAGGCGGGTAGCACGGCATAGCGAAACTTGCACCTTGAGAGATATATCTGCACTGGCACTTTTATTTGCACAATAGACTTTTTTATTAATTAAGATTGTCGCAAAGACATTTGGATTAGCAATGGTCACTTTTTATGTATGTATAAAATATGAATTGTTTATTTTTAAATGTATCTTTTGAGCACATTGCAATTTATGTTATATGTAAGAGCAGCGCTTGGTTCTTTTCTTATCTATTAAGGTTACAGTAACCCTATACCGTAGTAGCAGCTCTAAAATACACTAACCTAAATTTTAATTATAATTAAATATTTTAATTATTTAAGAACTATTCATATAACAAGTAGGTAGCACTATTCAACACATGACCATAGCGCGGGTGGTATCCCCATAATCATCACCAGTGAATCGTTTGGCGTTTGAAGAAAGAACACATATGAGAGCACTGTATAGACACTTTATTGAATTGATTGAGAAAGAACAGGAGTACCTGATCACTGTATATGGACACTCAATTTGTTTATGTATATAAACGTTTGAATTTGTTTGACATATAAGCGCTGTCTATAAAGTATTGTAGTTTTTATTTGAACCTGTTTATGGTTCCAAAGCCAAACAGAGACGCTTGGCCAATTGTGGTCCCGAAGAGTTTCAACAAATTTCTCCATTAAAGATGTTTCTAATAGAGTTGATACACACGGTCAGGGCTTTACACTGGCTTGGAATTTTCATGGTATCAGACATAAAGGATGCTTGCCTACATGTCCTGATCTTTCCTGTTCATTGGAGGTTTTTGCAGTTTGTAATGGAAAATTAGCATTTTCAGTTCTTGACTCTGCCATTTGGTCTATCCATGGCTTTGCAAGTCTTTCCAAAAGCCCTATCCCTGATTCTAGGCCTCTTGAGTGTACAGGGGGTGCCCATATTAGGATACCTGGATGATTTGTTGCTCATGGACCAATTCATTATTTGGGTGGAACACAATATACTCTGAACAAAAAAGATCTCAATGGGGAAAAATATCTATACTGATATGGACTGGGTAATGAGTTAGGAATGAAAGGAAGTCACATTGTTTGATGGAAATGAAATTGAGCAACCTACAGAGAGCTAAATTTAAAGACACCCCAAAAATCAAAGTGAAGAAATTATGCAGCAGGTACTGGTGGGACCGAAAACATAATGTGCCAGAGGTGTTCTATTGGATTTAGGTTAGGCGACTGTGGGAGCCATTCAGTGGCATCAATTGCTTCATCCTGCAGGAACTGGTTGCATACTGGCCATGAGGCCAGGCATTGTCGTGCACCAAGAGGAACCCAGGACCCACTACACCAGCGTAGGGTCTGACAATGGGTCCAAGGTTTTCATCCCGATACCCAATGGCAGTCAGGGTACCATTGTCTAGCCTGTAAAGATCTGTGTCTCCCTCTATAGATAGATAGACCAGATTAATATCCCAGGATTTTAACTGACTTGATGCTATTGATTAAAAAGTATTCCTTCCATTTTTTTGAGCAGTGTATATCTTAAGTTTGAATGCTGTATAGGTTTGGCTAGGTTCTCAATTCCAAGAAGCATTATTGGTTCCGACCCAGATGTTGGAGTAGAATGCCTTGTCAGCGTGGGACAGAAGAACCCTGTCTCTCCATTGTCTCCCAGACTCTCTAATATCTCTATGTTCCAGCACACTATGGTCTTGCAAGGTTCCTGATTTTCCACCATGATAGAGTGGTTCTTCAGCTTCAGCCATCATTCTTGCCAAAGGTTACATAGTTAGTGAGCTTGAAAAAAGACACCAGTCCATCCAGTTCAACCTATGATAAGTGTGTATGTATAAGTGTTTATGTCAATAGTACATTATATACCCCTGTATGTTGTGGTTGTTAAGGTGCCCATCTAATAGTTTTTTGAAACTATAGATGCTCCCTGCTGATACCACTGTTTATAGAAGAGCATTCCACATCCTTACCGCTCTGACAGTAAAGAACCCTTTACGCAGTTTAAGGTTAAACTGCTTCTCTTCTAATTTTAGTTTTTTTTTTAATTCCCTTTTGCTGAAAAGTTTGTTTCCTAAGTTAGGGTCGCCAGTACGGTATTTGCACATTGATATCATATCTCCTCTCAAGCATCTCCTCTCAAGAGATAATAAGTTCAATGCTTGTAGTCTTTCCTCTTAGCTGAAGTCCTCCAGTCCCTTTATTAGCTTTGTTGCCCTTCTCTGGACTCAGTTTCAGCACATCCTTCTTGAGGGCTGTTGCCCAGAACTGGACAGCATATTTAAGATGCGGCTGCACCAGAGTCCTGTAAGGTGGGAGAATTACCATTTTGTCTCTGGAGTGAATCCCCTTTTTAATACATGCCAGTATTCGTAGATATCCCCAGAGGTTCTCCCCCTAGTGAGTAACTTGAATTCGTATTTTTGGCACCCAAATGCATTGCCTTACTTTTTCCAACATTAAACCTCATTTGCCATATAGTTGCCCACCCCATTATTGCCCTGCTTAGCTTAGTATCGTCCGCAAATACTGAGATTGAGCTGTTTATCCCATCCTCTAGATTGTTTATGAATAAATTAAACAGGATTGGTCCCAGGACAGATTCTTGGGGGACCCTACTATCCACACCAGACCTTTTCGAGCACTCACCATTTATCACCACCCTTTGAACTCGCCCCTGAAGCCAGTTTTCAATACCGATACTCACCCTATGGTCCGTACCTATGTACCTTAGTTTGTACAGTAAACGTTTGTAGGGAACTGTATCAAATGCCTTTGCAAAATCCAGATACACCACATCTACAGGCTTTCTATTATCAAAATGGCAGCTCACGTCTTCATAGAAAGTTCTATTAATCTGGCCCAAGGACCAATGTATTGGTCTGGCAAGAACAATTCTTCATGAATCCATGCTGATTATTAATACCATTTTCATTACTAAAATCTTGTATATAGTCCCTTATCATCCCCTCCAATAGCTTGCAGACTATTGATGTTAGGCTAACCAGCCTGTAGTTCCCAGGGATCTATCTCGGCCCATATTGGTGCCACATTGTCTTTTCTCTGATCAGCTGCTACCATTCCCATCAGTAAACTGTCCATAAAAATTATGAACAATGGTCTGGCTATCACCTGGCTGAGTTCCTTAACCACTTCAGCTCCGGAAGGTTTTACCCCCTTTGACCAGGCCATTTGTTTACATAGGCAGACGGCTCTCCTGTCAGTTTCTTTGAAGATTGCGGGAGGACAGCGGCGATTGAGCCTGCTCTTCCCGCGGTCTAGCTCCCGCTGTGTCTAATCACAGCGGTAGCGTGGCGCACGCACCGCCGAGACCGCATGCTAATAATCACATAGATCTATGTGATTATGCGCAGCCGAGCCGCCCTGCCGCAGTAAATCTGCGTGGGGCAGTCGGCAAGTGGTTAAAGACCCTCGGATGTAAGCCATCTGGTCCCGGTGACTTATCCATGTTAGGTTTTTCAAGTCTATTTCTGAGTCTGTCTTCTGTTAACCATGAGGGTGCTTCCTGTGACGTGTTATTAACATTACAGTCTAGGGTACTGTATCCCCGTTTCTTTTGGGAAGACTGAGGAAAAGAATTTATTCAGAACCTTTGCCTTCTCTCTGTCCTTTGTAGCCAAATTCACTTCATCATCCTTAATGGGGCCAATATGTTTTGGCATCACTTTCTTTCTATTTATATACTCAAATAATTTCTAGGGTTTTTTTTTTTTTTTTTTTACTCTCTTTCGCTCTTGGGCTCTTACATTTCTTGATACAAGGAGAGAGTGCTGATATATGTGGAATATGTAGGTGTCTCAGTCCCACATTTGTACACAAAAACGGAGGGAATGGCCCACTGGACTTTTGAAGAGACACATACCAAATGTTAAAAATATACAAGTTTATTGCACATCATAATATACATTTAAAATCCAATAAGGACAACATGGTGAAGTCATCATTGGAAGCAACACAAAAAGTAAGGAAACACACATTCATACAGCAATTCGGATTGTTGCAAGTGACCAAACGAGGGTCTTTAGCATCCAAATAGTCATCCCACCAATGAATATTATTGTCAAAGGTGATCTTCCTGTTTGTCATTCCCGTTTGACCCTGTCAGACCGTGACAACTCCCCGGGACTCCCAGGGGATGCTGATAACACACCTGTGATTTGATTTTCCTCCTCTCCCCAACTCTTGGGGGGAAGATTTATGCACCTTTTTTGGGGGGACTTCCCTGCCACCCTTGCCAATATTGTGCACAACGAGATCTATACAGCACAAACTGTTATGTATATATGAAGTTGTATATGTTATGAATGTGTGTTTTATTACTTTTTTGTGTTGCTTCCATTGATGAATTCACCATGTTGTCATTATTGGATTTTAAATGTATATTATGATGTGCAAAAAACTTTTTTTCTCTATCGCTCATTGACAGACGTAGTCCTCGGTGATACAGCACCTTCGGGTTATGTTGCCTCCACAGGAGCAGGACTAGACAGGAAATAAAAATGCTCTGGCCACACCCCAGGGGCAGTCCCCGAGGGTATATCCTCTCTCTCTCTCCGCCACAGCAAATCAGTTTTTTTCTGTCTAGTCAGGAGTAAGGACCTAGATACCTTGCTGGGATCTTCGGTCCTGGCAAGATTTTTTTTCTTAAAAAGATTTTTTAGACAGCTTTTTTCTCCAGTGTTCCTGTGAGATCTTCAAGCAAGAAAGCTGAACTGGGCGACGGGCTGGATGTTGAGATCCGGTGGTCACCCCAGTTCAGCCTACGAGCGCGTGCAGGCCATAGCTCCGCGCTGGGTCGGCCGCGACATAGTCCCACTGGGGGACTGACCCCGCGAGTTAAACGTCTCGCTGAAACGCCAAGGACCATGAGTCACGGCGTCCGTATTGGTCGACAGCCCTCCCGCCCCGGTGGAGAGGGGTACTGTCAGGAGTTGGTGCCCGCCTGGTTCCGGTATGGTGAGTAGTATGTTCCCCCTTTTCCCCTGACGGGTCTTGTGGTGAACGCGGGCCCCTCTCTGTATGGTAAGGTAGAGTCCCCCTCTATCCTATAACATGGCACAGATCCCCCTACTTTGAGTGTGATTTTATGTGCAAAAAGCCAGGAGGCTTGGTTTGGGAGCTAACAATCTAATTGTATACATGTTAAAAAGATTGTAATCAGTGGCAGTATGGGAATCTTACTGTGATAATAATAAGTACCTACCAGTCAGAAGCCACGGACATGTAGACTGCCTTCCTAGTCAAATCTCCAGCAATAGCAGGCCTTCCGAACGGCCATGCGGTCCGCCAGGGCCGGTACCGCCAACCACGCCAAATCCCCATGCAGAGAAGGTGTTGTGTGCTCTGCAGCACGCCGCTATTCGGTACAGGCCGCCGCCATTTTTTTTGCTGGATCGCACGAGCCGCCATTTTGGCGTAGCCTCATGTCTCCAGCATGGGGGCGGCCATGTTTGAGGTGATCCAAACACCTCGTGGAGCTAGGGGAGGCGCCGGAAGGCGTGCAGAGGGGCGGAGCCGCCTCCTTTCTTCCTGGGCAGCCAGCCAAAAGACTTCCTGTTTGTGAACACAGCGCTGTAACCTGTTGCAGTTAACTCTGAGCATCAAGTGGTGAGCCTGGGGGTCTATCTCTCTCTCTCTCGATCGATAGGGATCCCTAGCAGGTAACACTAAGGGGCTTTTGTGGCGCTGGGGGTCTGGAAAAAAAAAAAAAAAAAAAGGTTTTTTTTATTTATTTAAAATTGAATTGTATTATCCGGGAAGTTACTGGAATAATCATGGACCCTGCCACACAAATACCCCCACCTGTTTCCCTCGAGGGGGCCACGGGACCCGCCGGTGCACAGAGTATGGATGCATTTACAGCAGTTTTGGAGTCTTTGGTGGCTCGGGTGGAGGCAGCCTGTCAGGGACGGGGGTCAAGGAAGCGACCCCCGCCTACCCCTATATTATCTGACACCTCTGACTCAGATTCAGAGATGGTCACTGCAGCTGCAGGTCCCTCTGCAAGGGCTGTTACCTCAGGTAAAGCTCCCTCAGACAGTGAGGAGGACGTTCCTTCTCCCGCTATAATTCAGGAAGAAGCATTGGTGGACGCACTAGTTGTGGCAGTGCGGGAAACCTTAAGACTTGAGGTTTTACCGGCAGAGGCAACTGAAACAGAGATTCCCTTTGGTACTAACAAACCCATTAAAACGATGAAGGTTTTTCCTTTACCCAAGTGTTTTGGTAATAAAATTAAAGGAGAATGGGAGCATTCTAAGCGTACCTTTACGATTTCCAAGCGTATTGCTAGACGCTATCCATTTGAGGAATCCTTCATTAAGAAATGGACGGTACCACCAGTGGTGGATCCACCTATTTCCAGGCTGAATAAAGCCACTGTTATCCCAGTGGAGGACACTTCGTCCTTTAAGGATCCGGTGGATCGAAAGATGGAAGCGGAGTCCCGCACTATCTTCTCCCTGATAGGGTCAGCATTTAGACCAGTAATTGTTATTGGTCTAGTTTCCCAGACACTAACGGAATGGGCGAGATTGGTACGCCAAGACCTAAGGGGAAAAGATATCCCCCAGGGAACATCTGATTTGATGGAACAGATTATACAAGGGCTACAGTTTGTCTGTGACGCAGCCTTGGATGCTACCCCCCTATTAGGGCATGCATCTATGTCAGCGGTAATCCTCAGACGTGTGCTGTGGTTAAAATGCTGGTCAGCTGACCTAGGTTCCAAAAAGACCTTGACGAATCTCCCCTTTCAGGGGAATCGCCTATTTGGGGCCACCCTAGATGAAATTATTAAGGACGCCACTGGGGGCAAGAGCACTTTCTTGCCACAGGCTGCTAAAGCTAAGGGACCTCGCAACAAGCGAGGACCTTTCTTTACCGCCCATAAAGGGTTCGTACGCCCGGCTGGAACAAGCGGGAAAGGCAAGACTCCTCCAGGAGGGTTCAAGAAAGGCTGGTCGGACAAACAGAGGACCGACTCAGCCAAACCCGAAGCAAAGGATTATACAGCCTGAAGGTGCGCCCCCACCCGGGTTGAGGGTGGGGGGACGTTTTCACCGGTATTCAGGACATTAGATCGAGCATCGACTACTACTACCGGTGCGATTCTTCCCTTCCAACATTTAAGTACTACAGGGAGCGGTAGTCACCGTTCCCTGAATAGATCTTTTCCTTTACCTTTTCCTAAGATTAGTCTCTATTCCCCACAGGAATCGGATCTGGTTGACCATCCTTTCTTCCTAAGGTGGTTTCAGATTTTCATCTGAATGAAGATATTGTACTACCTTCCTTGTGTCCTCAGCCCAATCATCATCGGGAACATGCGTTGCATTCCTTGGATGTGGTTCGGGCAATCAGGGTATACCTGAAAGCTACGGAATCATTCCGTAAGACGGATTCACTTTTTGTGATCACGGATGGCCCCAGAAAGGGGTTGCCTGCATCTGCCGCGACTATTGCCAAATGGATTAGACAGACGGTGGTACAGGCTTATTCTATTAAGGGTCAGAGTCCTCCGTTCCCTGTTAGGGCGCACTCCACTCGAGCGCTCAGTACTTCCTGGGCCTTTCGCCATCAGGCGTCAGTGGTCCAGGTATGTAAGGCGGCCACTTGGTCGTCGGTACATACCTTTACAAAATTTTATAAAATTGATGTGATGGCATCGGCGGATGCCTCATTTGGCCGCAAGGTTTTGCAGGCCGCAATTTGAGGAGACCGGTGGTCTACCTCGAGGGTTTTTTTCTGTTTGAAAAATTTCTTTTTGTTGAGTCTCATCATTAAGGATGAGCATTGTAAACTTCTAGTTGGCACCGGTTGGGCCTTCTAGATTGGGATTTGATTTCCATTTTCCCACCCCTCATTTGTGATACTGCTCTGGGACTTCCCGAAGGTGCTGTATCACCGAGGACTACGTCTGTCAATGAGCGATAGAGAAAAATGGATTTTTGTAAAATCTTACCGTAAAATCCTTTTCTCTTAGCTCATTGACAGACGTAGTCCCCGCCCCTCTGTTTTTGAGTTGGGTTGGGTTAAATTCTCTAAGCACTGCTTTTGTGACATAACTGATTTGCTGTGGCGGAGAGAGAGAGGATATACCCTCGGGGACTGCCCCTGGGGTGTGGCCAGAGCATTTTTATTTCCTGTCTAGTCCTGCTCCTGTGGAGGCAACATAACCCGAAGGTGCTGTATCACCGAGGACTACGTCTGTCAATGAGCTAAGAGAAAAGGATTTTACGGTAAGATTTTACAAAAATCCATTTTTTTCTTACATTTATTATTGCATTCTTTGTAATGTTGTAATGCTGACAATGACCCCTCAGCCTTGTATTTTTCGAAGGCCTTTTCTATTGTTTTTACATACATTTTTACGTTGGAGTTTTGCCACCCAGGGTTTATTTTAGCTCTTTTAAGCTTCTTCCATGTTGTAATGTGTTCTTTGTTCCTAGGATTCTATCTCATTTAAAATCATCTAGCAAAGAGCGCAGTTTAGGGAAGTTGGCTCTTTTGAAATTCAGTATCCTTGTATTACCCTTGTGTTTCCCATTTCTGTGATTTATACTGAAACTAATTGACCTGTTGTCACTGTTTCCTAAGTTGCCTCATATTTCTACATCCTCGATCAGGTCTTTATTATTCATAATCAGTAGGTCTAGCAACGCATTGTTTCTTGTTGGGGCGTTCACTATCTGACCCATGAAATTGTCCTTCAAGACAATTAAGGAATGTGAGCCTTAGATGAATGCGCAGTTCCTTCTGCCCAGTCTATATCTGGATAATTAAAATACCCCATTATAATGACATTTCCCATCCTTGCCGCCATGCCAAGCTGTGATAGGAGGTCCTTCTCCTCCTCCTCCCTCTGGTTAGGGTGGTCTATAGCATACACTTAGTATTACCTTCCCCTTAGTTTCCTCCCTTTGAAGCTCTACCCATAAGGATTTCACTTCCTCCCTAGCTCCATTAGTGATATCGTCCCTCATATTCACTTGCACATCATTCTTGATATACAGGCATACCCCCCCCCCTTTTTATTTACCCTCCCAGTCTCTGCAATATAGAGAATACCCCTGAATTGTTGCCAGCCAATCACGATACCTGTCAAACCAGGTCTCTGAAATTCCCACAAAATCGAAATCCTCCTCATACATTGGCACCTCCTTTTCTCCCATTTTGTTAGCCAGACTTCTAGCATTGGTTACAAACCTCGTCATTTTATCTGGTCACATACTACATCTTTGTTAGATGTTATGAGGTATGAGGCTGCAATTTGGATTTGTCACCTTACTTACCTTGGGTTTTGGAATTCTGGTCACCCTACTGCTAATGCCCCCAATATTACCCACTAAACCTTGCTCCCCGTTGGCTACCATTATATCTGGACCCTCCCCCCTATTACCTAGTTTCAAAGACCCTCTAACTTTTCGGCCTTCTCTCCCAGCAGAGCTGCACCCTCCCCATTTAGGTGCAGTCCATCCCTGCTAAAGAGCCGGTAACGGATTGAGAAGTCGGTCCAGTTCTCCAGTCCTTTCTGCACCAGCTCTTTAGCCACTTGTTACCTTCCCTAAACTCCCGCTGCCTCTCTGGCGTGGCTCGAGTTACCGGTAGTATTTCTGAGAATACTACCTTGGAGATCCTCTCCTCAATTTAGCTCCTAAGTCCCTAAAGTTGTTTTTTAGGACTCTCCATCTTCCTCTAACTTTGTCATTGCTTGCCACGTGTACAATGACAGCTGGGTTCTCCCAAACCTCACCCAATAATCTATTCACCAGATTCGTGATGTGCCAAACCCAAGCACCCGGTAAACAACATGCAGTTCAGCGCTTACAGTCTTTGTGACAGATTGCCCCCTCTATCCTTGTAATAATTGAGTCCCCTACCACCAGAATCTGTCTTTCCTTACCCTTAGCCTCGCTCCCACCCTCACTGGAGGAGTTTTTCCCTTGGCAGATAGGGGCGTCACTCTGCTCCAGCAATGCTGGTCCTTGACTGGTTTCTCCAACATCACGCCACAGGGCATACTTATTGGGATGTTCCAGCCTAGGACCAGCCTCCCTGACACTTTCCCCTCTACCCTTCCTAACTGTCACCCAACTACTCTGCTCTGGTGCCTGCACCCCTGTATCTCTACCCACATCTGTGCTGGCCCCTGCCATCACCTGTTGGATACGTTCCCAACTCTCTTTTAGTATGGAAATTCTCCTCAGTGTTGCCAGCTGCTTCCCTAGATTCAGAATCTGAGCTTCAAAGAAAGTAACATGCTTACATTTTGTGCAGCATTATTCCCCCTCAGCGGTACTCAATCACTTAGCGGTACTCAGTCACTTAGCGGTACTCAGCAGTACTTGATTACTCAACAGTACTCAGCAGTACTCAGCAGTACTTGGTTACTCAACAGTACTCAGCAGTAATCAGCAGTACTCGGTTACTCAACAGTACTCAGCAGTACTCGGTTACTCAGCAGTACTCGGTTACTCAGCAGTACTCGGTTATTCAACAGTACTTGGTTATTCAACAGTGCTCAGTTATTCAACAGTACTCAGTTGCTCAACAGTACTTAGTTACTCAACAGTACTCACACTACCCCCTCCTCAGCCAGCGTCCCCACTACACACAGCTTGTCACAGTTAGTTAATCATTCAGTGTTTTTATTAGTTTCCTGTCTCCTGTAGAGCTTGTCAGCTCCTTCACTTTCCCCCAGTCAGCCTGTCACTCTCTGCTCAGCCGCTTCCTTAATCTGCCTGTCACACTTCTCCCTCCGGTCTGTGGATATACTTACCCACCGCCTCTCCTGGTTAGCCGGTCACCTCTGGTCCAGTTTGTTTCTCCCGCCTCACCTCCTCTGTCAGACTCATTGGGGTGACCCTGTCCTCAGTCACTCCCACTCTTCCTGATGTTCCATGCCTGCCACTGCTCTCGGTCCCCAGGTGACCCACGGCCTTTCTCTGTCTCAGGGGGGATTCACAGTCCGCAGCTCCCACACTCCACTCCACACACACAACGCTGTCACAGTTGCAGTGTCTCACTGCCTGCACTTCTACGCCACTTTATTACTATCTATAGTCAACATTTGTGTCATGAGAGAAATATACGTTTTTGTATATCTCTGTGCTCTCTGTAAAAACGTAGGTAGACTGTAAAACTTTAAAATGTCTGTAAACATGACTGCTCTATTGTATGCCCATGTAGGAGCCATGTTTAACCACACGGGGATGCAATTATGTTCCATGCAGGCGGTTCTATTCATGTTAATTAGGATGCAGTGGCTGTTTGGGCACAGCTGTGAATGCAGAAAGTTTGTGTTCAGGGCCGTGTACCCACACCCACCCGAATGTTGAATTGGATGCAGCAGCTGCTTCCATGCAGCTGCTGCGTCCCAATTGACATGAATAGGACTGCCTGCATTGAATGCCTGTGCATCACTATGTGAGAAAACACAACCCTCGTATGGGTGTATGCTATGGTACCCCCATGTGAAGGAGGCCTTTCTGAAGCTTAGGGATTTACGTTTTACAGCTTACTTTATACTTCATTTTTAGATATATCAAATTGTTTCTCCGTAATAGTGTTGGATAAAGATACAGTCATTTATTTCTTGCCAAAGTAGGCATAATATGTTTGTAACAAACACAACCAGGTAACAAGTTAATGAAATCATTGTTTCTTTCAGTTATGTTTTTGCCTAAAAAAACTAAAGATAAAGAAGTTGAGTCCAAATATCAATGCATAGAAGGCATCAGTAGATTAATTTGCACTACAAAGCATCAACAGAATATGCTCAGAGGTAAGTGTTCTTCCATTCAACATAACTGTGTCCACTTAAGTACCGTAAACATTCATGACTGCTACATCTACACATGGCTAGTTTTATGTACAGTATCTAACCCACAGAAATGACACCATTAAAATGTCTATGCCGTCATCTTAACAAAATAGTGGCACAAATAAATATATATAGATATATTGTATATCTATATACTGTATATAAAGTATATATAAACTCTTTTTTTTTTAAGTTCAACCAGGAGCTCATAAACAGAAATGAGAATACTGAATAATGTATACTGGTAGAGTAGAGAAGAGTTAGAATCACTATTTGCGTCCCTATCTTGTCCCACTGCATGCATATCAGTGGGAAAGGATCGGAGTAGAAACACCAGGTAAAACATTGCAGTTTTTGATAGAATTGGAAAAGGTTAGGATCTTTTCCAACATGAGAGATTTTTTCTTTCCCATCTGTCCCACTCTACCTGGGACTGAAAATGTGAGGAGATTTCTTCAGCTGAGATACCAGCAGCAATCATTGCAAACTATGTATAGTGCCACCTGTAGGAGTAGGGCACCAGAAGGAAGATGGCGATAGTGGGGGCTGATTGGCAGTCGGCATCTAGCATTTAAAACTCCAGTAATATAGATGCCGGTCTGCTTCCCGATGACATCAGAGTGACAAAACGCATCGAAGAGGAGCTGCTGATACACACTTCCGTCTGTGCAGTTTCTGGTTCTGGGCTAGCACGCCGTCTCCGGGACGTAGCAGATACATATGCTGCAGGCTGTAATAATGCCGGCTCGGCACCCATAATGTAAGAGTACACCAATATGTTTGTTCATCCTATATTGTTTACATAATAAATTTACTACACTATGAGTACATTTCTATTTCTCTGGTTTATCTGTGTATGAGGGGAAATTGAGGTGGATTTATCCTATGGTCAACACAATTAAAAGGTGGGCTAATCTAGATACAGAGTGCCAACCAAGCGCATATTGACCACTTTTTAATTAAAGTGGTTGCATTCTATCGAGTGAGTATTTGGTAGTTTCACTGGTCACCGGGTGTATTTTCCACAAGATTGGAGTGGAAAAAGAAGATTTAAGTTGGTGGATTTATGAACCTATGTTCATAAGTATATAGAGACTATTTTTGCACTATATGGGAATAGGCGTAACTTGTTTATTTCACACTTTATTATTAGTATACTGTATGATTTATGTAATTAGTATATTAGAGAATATAGAGTTGTTTTTTGTATTTGCTAATATACAGGTATTGGTAATTATTTTGGGTTAAAATAACATATCTTTGGATTATCACACATGGTTAATACCAGTACCCCCCTAAATTCGCATTTATTCACAGAATTTACTTTTTGGTGCAGTACCATATGAGATCATCAAAAACCTTACCAGAGGGAAGGTTAACTTCTTGCCTGAGCTCAGGAAGGCCAATGATTCTCATTGTATGAACAATGTATTTATTTGCAAGGAAATTTGTACAAGGAGGCTAAGGCAGGCCATACAGTGTGCAAATTTCTTTCCTGTAGCCACGGGTTGCAGGAAACAAATTTGCACAGTGCTGACAGGGAATCCCTCCTGCTGAGCAATTTTCTGCTACCGGCGGGGGCAGGCAGGGAAAGCTGTTCCCACTGGGAGAAGACAGTGATTATAGCTAGTGGCTATAGCAGTTGCTAGCGATAATCATAAGAGAATCCTGCAGGCTGGTTGTACCCAAGTTGATTGATCGATCAACTTGGTACATTTAGCCTGCCTCTTAGAATGTCGTCCAGTTCAGCAGAAACTGGTCGAAATTGGAACAGTGTATAGCAGGCCTAAGTCTCGTAAAAAAAAAAGGATTCTAATCCTGCGCTTTTCAACCTAATCATCCATTAGATGGATGAGGTTTACTAGGTACAGCTGCTCTCCCAAAGTTATTACCAACAAGTTCTGGGCTGCAATATGTAATGGAAGATAAGAAGGGGGAAAAAAAAAACAAGGGAAGAGCTGCCCTAGTGTAAAACCTCCTTTTATTTTGACACACAAAAGAAGATTGTTTAAGATGCACTCACATTGCACCAGTGAAACAACACACCTGTCACAGTGTAAAAGAAGCCAGAGTGATCCCATCCATCCACCAAGCTCTTCAGGTGCTTCTGCCTGCAGCCTGCGGGTCTGAGCCAAGGGCCACAGCAATTTGGAGTACACGGACTTGTGTTCCATGGCCCCCCCTCGGCACATTGGTCCGGTGTTCACAGCCATCCTGGGTTCCTCACCACACCACCATAGACTTCAGTGACTGAATGTTCATGTTCTGACTCCTGCAACAGCTCTTGGCTCAGACCTGCAGGCTGCAGGCAGAAGCAACTCGTGGAGCAGCCATTCAGCTTGGCGGATGGGATCAATTCTGCCACCTCCATCATAATTGTACATGTAACGAGGACTATGTATCACAGGGTCATTTGCTACTGAATACATTTCTGGAAAAAGGATAATCATCTTCCCTGGTCCAAGAGGCTTTCTCCACCTTCCTGACCAACCTCCCCAGCACCAGAAAACAAAACATTTTGCAACCTAAAGCTACAAAATGTATCACTCCATACCCAACATAAAAGAATGGAACAGATCTTCTGGAAACACTGGGAAATCCTTCAAGACCCACATCTAAAAAATTCTATCTCTGACGCCCCCCAAGATCACATACGGAAGAGCACCCAATATTAAGAGTAAGATAGCCCCAAGCAAAATCAAATCTCAGATAAGCAATAACAGTCACCATCCAACGTTTTCAAATCTAAAAGGTATGTTCCAATGTTGAAAACTCCCAAATGCCTTACCTGTAAATACGCACAACATGGATCCAAATAATTTACTACAAAAGTCCAAACTTACATACTAGAGGATTTCTACACCTGTTCCACAGAGTTTGTCATTTATTGCCTATCTTGCCCATGTGGTCTCCTTTATGTGGGCCATACCATTAGGACACTACAGGAAAAGATTTGGAGAAAACCGATGTGCAGTGGAAGAAGGAAAAGATAAACTTGGTGTCCCTAGACATTTTAAAGAATTTTGTCAACAATCCTCTGCAGGTCTCCATGTCTGGGTCAAAGAGTCTATCCCCAACAGTCTCCCTCGAACGGAACGCTTCAAACACCTCTGTAAGAGGGAGACTTCTTGGATATACACCCTGGATACCATGTCACCAGGGGGTATGAATGAAGACCTTGAATTCCAATCCATCCTATAATCCATATAACCACCCCTTCCTTCCCCCCTCCAACCACATTTTCTTCAGCTACACAACTTCAACACATCCATTCATTTCTTCACTATAGATGCTATATATATATATATATATATATATATATATATCTCAAAAGTACTTACAGGACCCTTATGGTCAACTACATCCATAAAAAGAGCCTCCAGTAGTGAGTATGTGTACAGATACATCCATTTAGTAGAATTCTATATAATCCATTTATGGCTCTATTAGTTATAGCCCTTTTATTCACATAAAATCGTCCTTTACCTTCTTTAGTTTCTACATGCATAGAGACAACACCAGCAATAATTATTATTATTTTTATAACTCTATATACATTTTTTACCCCCCCCATATATATCCCTTTAAGTAAGCTATATTTCTTTATTTTCTAGCAGCTTCCCCAAATATGTTTTTTTATGAACAGATTTTATCTGTAGCAGTTTCTTTTAATATGTATCATGCACCTATAGACTTTAGTATTCCCATGGCTATTACTGGCTCTGGATGGTGTGGATGGTAGGCGGAGCTGGCTCGCTGGTACTTGTTATCCGCCAGCACCGCCTCTGCTACTTTTTTTAAAGGTGATTTTATTGAACAAACAAAACACAACAAAACAAAAGAGACAATACAGTATAAAGGAGAAGAAGCCCAAAAACACACAAGGCTTCCGCCTCCGCTACATAACCAGAGCAAAGATGGCTGTTCGGGAGGCCTAATGAAGGAGCACGCATGCCCGAACGTGTGCCGCTGACAACACGCCAGACTACACCTCCCGTTCTGGCTCTCCCTCCCCTAGGTAACACTTGGCTCTCTCCTCCGCCCACTGACCTGAAGCTTTGGAATCCACTGGTGCTACCGGCTACATGACACACTGAGGACCAGAGTCTTCCTTCAGGACGGATCTACACAATGTGGCTGACTATATACCTTTACTATCTCACCATTCTGTGAGTGCATTCAAATAAAGTGTATCCTTGTTACTGTATTATACTGCACTTAGATCGGCGCTGCTTTTTTGTCTGCTTTCCTTCCACAGAGCCCTTCCTACTTTGATGAGCTGGCTGCCTGTCTATTGCCATCCACCTTACCCCCCTACATGAACCCTTTTGAGACTATTTAGTGAGTACCGTTTACTTTAATACTAGACTCAGCCCTGTAATTACTCGTCACCAGCAGTGACCTACACAGCGCTCATCATCAATTTTTTTGGATGGGATCACTCTGGTGGCTTTGACACTGTGACAGGTGTGTTGTTTCACTGGAACCATGTGAGTGCATCTTAAATTATCTTTCTACTTTGTTCACTGACAGACACAGCTTAAATTCTTCAGACCAGTGGTCTTTATGCTGTCTCTCTTCAGGAGTAGGACTAGGTTGAAACCCTTTTGGTTACACACCTGGGGCAGTCCCAGAGGGTATACCGTCTTTTTCTGCTGTAGGACTCCAGTTTTTTCTGCCTTATCAGGAGTAAGGACCTGTGGTCCTGGCATTTTTCCTTTTTCAATGAAATGTTTTACTTTTTATTTACTATTTTTATTCCTTTGTGAACTACAATCAACTTCACCTGTATCCTCTGCTTCCTCAGATTCTGAGGTGGATATGGCCGCCGCGGACGAGAGTCAGCCCACTGGGTCTGCGTCCACGCACCCTGAGTGCTCTAATAAAGAGGATGAATCCTCCTCCTCTGCAGCCGTGCAAGAAAAAGCACTGGTGGAGGCCCTGATTGTGTCAGTGCGAGAAACATTTAAGTTGGAAGATTCAGAGTCGGTGACGCCGGTGCAGTTTGGCACCCACAAATCTTCCAAGGTGACTAAGGTGTTTCCCTTTCCGGCCTATTTTTAAAAGATTGTCACTAGTCAGTGGGTTTCCCCGAAACGCATGGTTGGAATACCTAAGCATTTTGCTAGGAAATATCCCTTTGAGGAGTCTCTTCTGAAGAAACTAACGTTTCCACCGTAGGTGGATTCTCAAGTTTCAAAACTAAATAAGGCCACACTTTTGCTGGTGGAGGATTCCCTGTATTTTAAGGACCCCGTGGACAAGAGAGTTGAGGCTCTGGACCTCAGTGAAAAGGATTTTAAGGTAAGACAAAAAATCCAGTTTTCTCTTTCATTCGCTGACAGACACAGCTTCAATTCTTCAGACCAGTGGGATGTCCCAAAACAGTGTCAACATGAGGGGTGGGAAAAAACAGCAAAAGCAGAAATTCACAACAAGGCTAAACACAGCCAACCAGGTAACAACAGGTTTTACACTAGAGGAGCACTTCCCTTGTTTTTTCCATTCTAAGTCCCATAAGCCCTCTACCCTTGCAGGAGGTAAGAATCCTTGCCAGTAAAAGCTCACAAGTTTTGCCCCACCCTTCAGTTCAAGGTAGGGGAACGATTGCTAGTGTTCATAGACTGCTGGCTATCCCATGTTTCGAAAAAGTGTGTTTGCAAATTGGTAGTTTCAGGTTACAAAACTTATTTCACTCCACTGCATAGGCTTTTCACCTCCATCCTATGCCTATCTTTTTGGACTTGCATAGTTACATAATTAGGATTAAAAAAAGACAAAAGCCCATCTAGTTCAACCAAAAGAAAAAAAAAAATCAAAAAACAAATAGAAAACCTTCATATCTACAAACAATCCAGTCGATCCAGGGGAAACCACAAAAAAAAAATGGGACCATTGAGGGACTTCTAGCCCATGGAGTGGTGATTCCAGTTCCAACTATAGTAGCAGCACTTTTCAGGCACATATGTTTTGGTCAGTAAAAAAAAAAATATATATATATACATATTTTTAAAATTGTATAAAAGCAGAAAAATATTTAAAATCAGCTACAGTATATCAAAAAATGGATGTATATTAGTTTCAGCCATAAGATGTTAGGTACCTGTTAGGTAAAGTTAGAAGTGGAGCTTGAGTGTTGAGGATTCAGGCGAAAATGTTGTCAGAGATCAGGCCGGCAACAGATCGGGCAAAGCGGTATCCAAATGTAATCCAAAGAATGGTCAGGCAGGCAGAAGTCATACACAAGCTGGCGGTGAAGTACAGATTCGGCAGGCTGAAGAGGGGTCAAGAATACAGGCAAAAGTTCATACACAATAGTCAGTAAAAGAGCAAACAGCACACCCAGGAAGATATTCCAAAACAAACGGGCATTGAGGAACAGGAAGTGCTGCTATTTAAAGGCTGGTTAAATTGTTCGCAGCTGGCAGCAGGTGGAGCTAATGAGTCCAAAAGTAACAAAAGAACAAATTCCCCTAGGGTATGGGACTTTAATGGCAATAACCAGATCTTGAGTGGTAAATATTTTTCAATAAATGTATTAATATTAAACAAGCATGACACAAATTTATTAATATTAAACAAGCATGACACTTAATAAACAACACTTTAAAATTGCAAGTGGCCATATGTTACGTCTCTTGGACTGGAGGTGGCTGAGACTTCCGAAGTAGACCAGACGCGTTTCGGTCAATCGCCTTTCTTAACGGTCAGATAGGAACAGGTCTCAGACTAAGGGCACGAAACATAGCAATCAGTAACAGATAATGATGATTAATCAACCATATTTACATAGTGAAAAATATAAAGTGTTTGCTGTAACAAAGCTATGGCTTCACTGTATTTGTTCGCAGTATAAATGTTGTTTCTCTATCGCTCATTGACAGACGTAGTCCTCGGTGATACAGCACCTTCGGGTTATGTTGCCTCCACAGGAGTAGGACTAGAGAGGAAATTAAAAATGCTCTGGCCACACCCCAGGGGCAGTCCCCGAGGGTATATCCTCTCCCTCTCCGCCACAGCAAATCAGTTTTTTTCTGTCTAGTCAGGAGTAAGGACCTAGATACCTTGCTGGGATCTTCGGTCCTGGCAGGATTTTTTTCTTAGAAAAGAATTTTTTAAGACAGCTTTTTTTCTCCAGGGTTCCTGTGAGATCTTCAAGCAAGAAAGCTGAACTGGGCGACGGGCGGGATGTTGAGATCCAGTGGTCACCCCAGTTCAGCCTACGAGCGCGTGCAGGCCATAGCTCCGCGCTGGGTCGGCCGCGACATAGTCCCACTGGACGGGGACTGACCCTGCGAGTTAAACGTCTCGCTGAAACGCCAAAGACCATGAGTCACGGCACCCGTATTGGTCGACAGCCCTCCTACCTCGGTGGAGAGGGGTACTGTCAGGAGTTGGCGCCCGCCTGGTTCCGGTATGGTGAGTAGTATGTTCCCCCTTTCCCCCTGAAGGGTCTTGTGGTGAACGCGGGCCCCTCTCTGTAATGGTAAGGATGGGTTCCCCTCTATCCTACAACATGTCACAGATCCCCCTAATTGAGTGTGATTTTTGTGTACAAGAAGCCAGGAGGCTTGGTTTGGGAGCTGACAATCTAATTGTAAAAATGTGTAAATGATTGTAGTCAGTGGCAGTACTAGAACTTTACTGTGATAGTATAAGGTATCCTACCTGTCAGTAGCCACAGGGCGATGTCTATACATGTATACTGCATTCCAGATCATTCCTCCAGCTAAAGCAGATGCCTCCCGACGGCCACGGACCGCATACGGCCCGCTAGGGTCCGGTACCTCCGACCACGCTGACCACCATGAGGGTGAAGGGTTGTGAGGCCGAGATCCTTCTGCAGACATGCCGCTATTCTGTGCAGGCCGCCGCCATTGTCTGGTAGATCGCACGAGGCCGCCATTTTGGTGTAGCCTCGTGTCTCCAGCATGGGGGCGGCCATGTTTGAGGTGACTCAAACACCTCATGGAGCCAGGGGGAGGAGCTGGCAGGCGTGTTAAGGGGCGGAGCCGCCTCTTTTACCCAGGAAATAGGGCCAAAGACTTCCTGTCTGTAACAAGACAAGCACTGAGCAAGCTGATGAAAACTTATGTGCATCAGGGATGAGCCTTGGGGTCTGTCTCTCTCTCTCTCTGTGGGGTCCAAAAAGGCAGGTAACACTGAGGGGTGCTGTTGCGACTGGGGGACACACAAAAAAAAAAAAAAAAAAGTTTTTTTTTTTACTTTGTCATTTTTTGTCGCTGGCAAGTGTCTTGTATAATCATTGACCCTGCCGCATAGGTATCCCCACCTGATCCCCTCAAGGTGGCCGCAGGACCCTCCAGTACCCCACTTGTTTTTAATGCATTATCGGCAGTTTTGGAGTCTTTGGTATCCCGGGTGGAGGTGGCCTGTCAGGGACGGGGGTCAAGTAGCGACCCCCGCCTACCCCTATTGTTTATCAGATACTTCAGATACGGATTCGGAACTGGTCAATGCAGTTGCAGGTCCCTCTTAGGGGGCTGTTGTCTCAGGTAATATCTCCTCAGCAGTGAGGAGCACGTTTCTGCCTCCGCCATAGCGGAGTGGTGGATGCACTAGTTGTGTCCGTCCGGGAAACCTTTAGTCTTGAGGTTACACCGGCAGAGGTAGCTGAGAATGAGATTCCTTTTTGGTACTTGTTAGCCTACCAAAAGGGCGAAGGATTTTCCTTTACCCAAATGGGGTCGTTTTGAAACGAACCCCTGTTATTTCCAAACGCATGGCTAGGTGCTATCCGTTTGAGGATTTCCTCTTTATAGGATAGACGGTACCACCTGCTGTCTTGCCACAGACTGTTAGGATAAAAAGACCTCGTAACTAACGAGGACCTTCCTTTTCTGCTCATATAGAGTTGTTCGTTCCGCGAGGGCGGGCGATAAGGCGAAACCCTCCAAAGCCCCTTTAGAGGGGTTTCAAAGGGCGCTGGTCGGGTAAACAAAGAGTCCGGCTCAGCCAAGCCTGAAGTATATAGCCTGATGCGCCCCTACCCATCTCTGGGGTGGGGGGGGGATGTCTTCACTGGTTTCTGGAGGACACAGGATCGAGTTTCGATCACTTCCACCGGTGCGATTCTTCCCTTCTAACATTGAACGGTTTCAGGGGTTCTATTCGAACCTATTCACAATGCCCAGGAAAGAGGGCAAGGTGCGTCCAAATCTGGACTTGGGAAGAAATAGAGTCCATCCGTA
Organism: Pelophylax lessonae; assembly: GCF_965119305.1. Lineage (NCBI taxonomy): Eukaryota > Metazoa > Chordata > Amphibia > Anura > Ranidae > Pelophylax > Pelophylax lessonae. Next base: position 62,642,289 of record NC_138780.1, read on the forward strand.
CAGTGGTGGCCTCCCTGCATCAAAGAGATTTCCTGGCATCCATAGACATATAGGATGCCTATCTTTATATCCCCATCATCGCAGGACATCAGCGTTTTTTCGCTTTCCCAAAGATCATCCCTGGTTCCCACCAGGAGACTGAACTATCTGGGCCTAAGGTTGGATACATCCTGGGCAAGAGAGTTTCTCCTTGCTGGGAAACTCCAAAAGGTTCAGTCAACGATTCGGATGTTGCTGTCCGTCAATTGGCTGGGACTGATGGTGGCCTTCTTAGAGGCAGTACCGTATACCCAGTCTCATACCCGAATTCTCCTGAAGGAGATTCTTTTTTAATGGAATCAGAATTCCGATTCCCTGGACAATCGGATCCGGTTGAGCGAGCGGACCAGGAAGTCTCCGATGCTCAACCAGGGGAAGTCATTTCTTCCGATAGTATCCAGATTACCAATAAGGGTATCGGAACTGAGAGCGATCAGATTTTGTCTGATTTACTGGATCGAGCAGCTCTAGAGCAGCCCGATTCAGATCCAATCGCATATGGCCTCTTCATCCAGAGGTTTTTCCCTAGCTGTCCCTTCATTGGGACATCCCGGATGTGGATCTGTTGGCACCTTGGCCTAACAGGAAGGTGCGGAGGTTTGTAGCTCGCGCCACGATCCTCTAGCGGACGCAGCAGAAACGCTGATCGCACCGTGGGGGCAGTATCAGCTACGGCATGCCTTCCATCCTCTCAAGTTGCTGCGGGAACTTCTTCGCAGGATAGAGGTGGAGGGAATTCCAGTTGTTCTGGAAATTCCGGATTGACCTCGTCGAGCCTGGTACGCCGACTTGGCGAGGCTAGTCGCGGACGCTCCTTGGAGACTTCCTCTCAGGGAGGATTTGCGGTCTCAGGGACCGATCTTCCATCTTGCTTAACAGTCGCTGGTTTAATGGCCTGGCCATTGAGACCCAGGTACTGAAGGACAAGGGAGTGTCAGCTTCAGTTATTCCTACCTCCAGTTAAAGCAAGGAAAGCGACTTCCAGCACATGGAAGTCTTATATTGCATGGTGTGAATCTATTGGATTTCCCCCACATACCTATTCGGTGACCCGAATTTTGGTCTGTCTGCAACAAGGGGTTGAGCAGAAACTATCCTTGAGCACGATCAAGGGTCAGGTTTTCGGCGTTAGCAATCTTCTTTCAAGAAACCTTTGGCTAATCATTTCTTGGTGCGGAATTTCATCCAGGGGGTGCGACATCTGGCTCCGCCAGTGTGCGCACCCTTACCGCCTGGTATCTTAATTTAGTGTGGTCGGTTCTTCAGAAACTTCTCTTTAAAGATATTAGGGAGATTCCCTTGCTTACATTCCCAGAAGGTGGCCTTCTTGGTGGCCATTACTTCTGTACGCAGGGTGTCAGAACTGGCCGCATTATCCTGTCGTTCCCCAGATCTGGTGGTTCATAGGGATAAGGTGGTTCTTCTTCCGAATCCATCCTTCCTTCCTAAAGTGGTTTTCGTAAGACGGACTCACTTTTTGTGATCACGGATAGCCCTTGAAGGGGGTTGCCTGTGTCTGCCGCGACCATATCTACATGGATCAGTCAGACGGTGGTACAGGCTTATTCTATTAAGGGTCGGAATCCTCCGTTCCCTGTTAGGGCGCACTTCACTCGAGCGCTCAGTACTTCCTGGGCCTTTCGCCATCAGGCGTCAGTGGTCCAGGTATGTAAAGCGGCCACCTGGTCGTCGGTACATACCTTTACAAAATTTTATAAAATTGATGTGATGGCATCGGCGGATGCCTCATTTGGCCGCAAGGTTTTGCAGGCCGCAATTTGAGGAGACCGGTGGTCTACCTCGAGGGTTTTTTTCTGTTTGAAAATTTTTTTGTTGAGTCTCATCATTAAGGATGAGCATTGTAAACTTCTAGTTGGCACCGGTTGGGCCTTCTAGATTGGGATTTGATTTCCATTTTCCCACCCCTCATTTGTGATACTGCTCTGGGACTTCCCGAAGGTGCTGTATCACCGAGGACTACGTCTGTCAATGAGCGATAGAGAAAAATGGATTTTTGCAAAATCTTGCCGTAAAATCCTTTTCTCTTAGCTCATTGACAGACGTAGTACCCGCCCCTCTGTTTTTGAGTTGGGTTGGGTTAAATTTTCTAAGCACTGCTTTTGTGACATAACTGATTTGCTGTGGCGGAGAGGGAGAGGATATACCCTCGGGGACTGCCCCTGGGGTGTGGCCAGAGCATTTTTAATTTCCTGTCTAGTCCTACTCCTGTGGAGGCAACATAACCCGAAGGTGCTGTATCACCGAGGACTACGTCTGTCAATGAGCTAAGAGAAAAGGATTTTACGGTAAGATTTTACAAAAATCCATTTATATCTGGATATGTACCACATACAATAGTCCTAGACGGGTAAGGCCACAGATATTAAAAACAAGCAGGTTGAACCTGCATCCTAGAAGGCTGCTGCGCTCCTGACAAAAACACCTAGCACTCTGCCACAATAGAAGGTATGCAAGTAGCTTTTTCACAGTGAGGGAAAAAGGCAAAGAGACCTGGAGGTCAACAGGGGCTATTAAGCAGCGATGGTTACACAGCAGGGATGGCCGCGCCTAGCCAAGAGACTCCCACAAGGATCCCGTTATTGCGTGTCTCTGTCTATTAGAATCCCAATGGATATAGGTTGTATAGGAGTATTGAAGTTGAAGAGTCCCTGTAGGGAAAATCCATGGGAAAAGGAAAAATCCAATGCTGAGTAACTTGGATACATACTCAACCAAGAGAACAAAAATGTATAGTGGGGAGTACTGGAAATACAGGAAACCTCCAGGTGAAATAGATGGTAAGTATCCAAAGTGTGTGACGTTTACAAAGTAATCCCTGTCCACCGTGAATTTAAGGAGTTGATGGAAATGATAAGGAATAGAAAAAGGTGTGTACACCAAAAGGCATAAGAGTAAGAATATGTGAAAGAGGCGAGAACCCAAGTGGTTTATTAGTATGGACATCGAAGGGTCAAATAGAGAGTTCCTGGTGTTGCCCAGTTGGGCAAGAGGAAAGAGTGAAGGCTGGAACGGTAGTAGGTCAAAACGGAATCAACATGTCCTGTAAGCGGACCGTGGGCTATAGCATATATTATCTGCCATGTTGCCTTACCTGGGTATCGGGTAGGAGGGTGTGCAATGACGGCCCGCACTCAGAGTTGAGAGCGTCCGCCATTTAAGGACGTCGGCCACGCGCAAAGCACCAAATGGTCTCCGCCTCTAGGCGTGTGTATGACGTCAGCCGCGGCGTGCGTTCTGGCATCATACGGCCATCAGAGCTTGTCAAATGACGTAGCACGGAAGCCAGTAGGGGGCGGAATCGCCCCTTTGTGCGCTGGGGGGAGCTTGAAGAGGCAATAGCAGGGTACATCCCACTGGAAAAGCGCAAGCTTTAAACAAGAAACACTTTGCTTACAGCAATTTGCATAATTACAGCTGTTTACAGAGATCATTGTATAGACATTGGACATGGCACAGAAAAATACAAGAAACAGGACCCTTTACTTATAAGAATGACAGTGATTTGCATAGTATAACACATATATAAAGATCAATGTAAAGGAACTGGATCTGGCGCATAGGGGAAGGGCCAAATAAACAGTGGGTCTCAAAACACATCGGGTCTCTAATATTGACAAGCGTCTATCCATACAGCCCAGTCATTCCATGAGGGTCAAAACTATGGGATTTCAGATAAGATATAGCTAGAATTTCCTCTATAATTTACACATATTAGTTATCACGCCAATTAGTAGCTATGAATTTTTCATCTATACAGTTTTTATTTGTTCTTACAAGGCATGGTAAGATAGCTTGTTACAAGTCCCATATTGTGCCTAATGAGGCCACCCCTTAATGAGCTGGGGGGAGTGGTAAAAACCGCAACAGGACATTTTTCATGATTAGGATGTAAAGATAGAAAGGCCCCTTATTTTTGTGGTAGAAGTGGTTTTGATGATGACGAATATATACTGCCTCTATTGTAACCCTATTCAGCGCAACATAGAAAGGGAAGAAAGATTGTTTAGAACATTGCAAAAACCACAATTGATCCCTAATGTACAATGCCCCTTATAAGGGGGTCCGTGGAGCCGACGGTGCCAGTCTCCCCACTTACATCACAGTACCGGGGACACCTGCATCGTACAGCATGCCAAAGGTTAAAGTACATACCATCTGTGTGTTAGTAGAGGTAGATATTGGTAGATGTTTGATCTTAAATCATACAGTATTTATTTTATTCCTGCCATTCATTATGATCGCCTATTCTACCTGTCAATATTGTAAGTTCGGTCTCCAGATATGTGTAAAGACCGAGAGAATGGCGACGAGGAGATCACCACCAGGATATCTGGGTTGTGTCGATTTTAGATCGAATTGTGCGGTCGGTGGACACGCAGAGTCTCTCGCCTCAGGGGACCCAGCCCCCTGAGGAGAAACCCTCAAGGAAGGGCTTAAAATTGATATTATCATTAAGGCCTAGGGGTATGATGACTTTCAAATTATGAATCCATCTAGATTCTCTTTGTAGAAGTGTTTTATCCCAATGCTGCTGGGGTGCACTCTATCAAGAATGATAAAATGAACTTGTGGGAAAATACTCTTGTGTGTGCCAAGAACATGTCTCCCCAGTGGAAGATCAGGATTGTACTGACGCATACAGGAGATGTGTCTTTGTGCTCGTTTGTGGAACTCGTTCTTGGTCTTTCCCACATAAAAGCACCCACAGGAGCAGAGGAGGAGATAGACCACTCCAAAGGTCTTGCAATTTACATAATGCAAAGGCCTATATGGTTGGCCGTTTGGTAAGAGAATGTTGGTGTTAGTATTCATGTGGCGGCAGATGTTACAGCCACCGCATTTGAATGTCCCCGGTCGCTTGCAGGGATCACATCTAAATTTACTCACTGTTCACCAGTCTATCCTTACGGTACGTTATGGCTGGTTTCTCAGTTACAAAGGGATTGAGATTCGGGTCGCACGTCAGCAAGTGCACGTATTTGTTCACAATATTGTGAATTCGATCGTGTTGTTTGGTATATTTGGTGATAATGCGCGCCTGGTGTTGTGTTTTGTCATCTTTTTGCGTCAAAATTGTCCCTTTCTTGTTTTTAAATAGCAGTTCCTGTCGCTTGCCTTCCGATATGCTTTTTTTAAACACGTCTGTGAGTATCCCCGCTTTGCTAGCCTAGCTCTTAGTTTGTCTGCCTCAGATTTAAAGGTATGTTCTTCAGAACAATTTATGCGAAGTCGCAGATATTGTCCTATGGAATAGATTTCAAGAGCGGGGTGGGATGGGAACTAGTAGCGTATAGAATGGTGTTAGCTGCAGTCGGTTTCCTGAATAGGGATGTTTTAATTTGTCCGCTTTGGTCCTTTGTTATGGTGATGTCCAGGAAGTCGATGGTGTTAAATTCGTAATTGAGAGTGAATGTCAAATTGTATGAGTTCTTGTTCATACATTCCACACATTCAAGAAGCAGTTCACAGGTACCTGTCCAGATGATCAGTACATCATCGAAGTACCGATGCCATGCTAGTATATGTTGTGTATATTGCAAATGAGATTCCTCTGAGAGTAAAAATCATTCCCACTCCCCCAGGTACAGGTTGGCGTACGATGGGGCACAGCATGTCCCCATAGCAACGCCCTGTACCTGGAGGAAATGGGAACCGTCAAAAGCGAATACATTTCGCAATAAAATGTACTCCAAGGACTGTAAGATGAAATTAAGTGTGGATGGTGGGTCTGAGTTGGATTGGGTCAGGACACGTCCGATCGTTCGGATGCCCTGCTGGTGGGGGATGGAGCTGTAGAGAGCTTCTACATCAATCGCCACCAGCAGGGCATCCGATGGAACCGACATGCCTTCCAGTAATTGTAGCTAATGTATCATATCCTTAACAAAGAAGGGGAGGAGCTGTACGAAAGGGTAAAGTTTACTATCGACGTAACTACTAAGATTTTCTGCAATACTACCTCTGCCGGAGATGATTGGTCTGCCCGGCGGATCGATTTTGTTTTTGTGAATCTTTGGCAGGCTGTAGAACGTCAGAATTTTAGGGTACTTGATGCAAAGGTAATCCCAAGTGTTCTTGTCGATGCAGCCCGCCAAGTAGGCGCCATCGACAAGGGTGTAAAATTCTGAAAAGTATTTATCAATTGTTGACCTGGAAATTTTCTTATACCAATTGGGGTTATCTAGGATTTTCCAATGTATTGTTGGTTATTCATGATCACGATATTCCCCCCCTTGTCGGATGGTTTAATAGTTAATTGGAACTGCTTTGTGAGTGTGGTGAGTGCAATCCTTTCTTGATTGCTCAAATTAGAAATATTAGAGGACGGTCAAATTTTTTCGACTTTACTGGAGACCAACATAACAAAGGCCGCTAGATTAGTATTGGAATTTAATGCCGGAAACTTGTCCGATTTTTTTCTGGAAGCGAGGGGAAGGATTCGAATGAGCCTGTTCACCCAATAGGGAATCTAAATCAATTCTATCGATCAGGTCGGGCCATCTTGTTCTTCAAGTAAAGAAATCAAAGTATCCAAAGCTTCATTGTCCAATTTCTTGGACTTTTGCTGTAATAATTTTGGGTTGTACGTTGTGCGTGTTGGCTCTGCAGTAATATCTTGCGGGCAAACAAATTTAGGTCTTTTTTTAACTCAAACTTATCTATGTCCATTGCGGGACAGAATGTTAGGCCCTTACGTAGAAGTGTAATTTGGGCTGTTGAAAGTGGGTAATCAGAAAGATTAATGATATCACTATCCTCTTCTGATGATCGCTGTTCACCAATGGCGGGGGGGGGGGGGGTGGATGCGTTTCATGAGAATTCCTCATTAGTCGCATTCTCCGCTGCCATTGCGTGTGTGGTGTCTATGATGGCAATGTGTTTAATTTCCGAAGTATTTTTGACAGGTAAGTTAGTACTTGTCATGCGTCGTGTGTCTAATGAGAAATTGGATAAGGGTATTGACCCGGATGGAGTGGGAGGGCGTTTGCTAAGATTGGTATTTTCCTCCTGAGGAAATTGCCGTTTAGGTTAAGTCGGTCTACCCCGGCTATTCGTTTGTTGTGAGGAGGAAGAAAGGGATGAATTGATGGAAGAGTTTGACCCCATATTGGATTCCGCTCTAGTTAAATCTCGACGTGGAGGTCGAGATTGTGTATGGGATTGATTCCATTTATAAGCTTTCTTATCCCTAAACGCTATGCGATCTCTACACAGTTTTTGTTCCTTTTTACTAATATTACATTTTATACTCTTATCGAGTTGATTTTTTATATTGTTTTCTAAGCCCTTAAATTTGGGGCTATCTAAGTGTGGTTCAAGTTGTTCATAGAGCTTTTCAATGGTACGGTCTAACTCTTTAATTCTTTTTTGATACTCTTCAATGAGTATACACATCATGTTTCTAGAGCAGAGTTGGAGATTGGCCTCCCACTTGTTTTTAAAAGTTTTGTCTAGGTCATCAAGGGTAGGAAAAATCTGGATTCTCAACCCTAAAGGGTTGAGATTTTCTCTATTGTATGTCTAAAAATTGTCCACATGTAGGTACAGGTTTGTTTTCTTTTCTACTGCCTTTTTTATTTGAAAGACCAGGGATTCAATTTTGGTATCCTGGGCTTCCTTTTTCCCATGTTCCCTGTAAGAGAGCAGGAGACTATCAAAGCCAGTGCCTCTAAACATGGTGGTTCGATGGTTTTCGATGGTTCAAGAAAGGTGCAGCAGAAAAAGCACTTCTCTGTAGACAAAGATACCCAAACAGTTTTCTATAGCCCAAACAGGAATGACAGAGGATAATAATAGTCAAAAAGACAGAGTTTCAATTTCAACCTCACAAGATTACGGGCATCCAAAAGAACCCCGATATCGTGAGTGAAGAAACAAAAAATATCTAACAGAAATTCAACACGGTTGTAACGGAGAGAGCACTTCTCTATAAGAGAGTCACTAAAACAGTACTTTGCGGCCCACCTAAATACAGCGGAGGATATATCTAATTCAAGGAACAAAATCCCCTGTTCAGCTTAACAGGACTCTGGGTTGTGGCCCCGTCCACATGGATAGGAGGGTGTGCAAAAACCAGAGCACTGCGAGTGAACAGGCACAAGATATGTCGTAAAAGTAAAGCATCAGGCTGGAAAATCACTGCAAAAACTCCAGAGCTTCTTTGTGGCACAACAGATAAGGCCTTCCAGGTACATGACAGGACCCCCTCTCCAATGGACCCCCCTCCGGGGGCCTAGCGAGGCTTAGCAGGAAAAGGGGCATGAAAGTCTCGCATGAGAGCAGGGGCATGCAAATCTTTAGCCGGAACCCAGGAACGGTCTGTGAAGGGGTATCCTTTCCAATAAACCAAATATTGTAGGCCAGGACCCCGTCTTCTAGAATCCAGAATCTTAGAGACTCATGTTGGCCATCAACAGGAACAGGAGGAGGTAGTTGTTGAGTTCTGGAGTAACGATTGAAGATTGCCTTTTTAAGGAGAGAAACATGGAACACAGGGTGTATCCGGAGAGAGGAGGGCAATTTCAACCGATAGGAGACTGGTCCAACTCTAGCAATTACTCTAAAAGGACCAATGAATCGGGTGCCCAATTTGGTAGAGGGTTGCTTCAGTCTTACGTATTTGGTAGACAGCCAAACTCTGTCCCCCACCGCATAAGGAGGTATATGGCATCTTCGTCTGTTGGAGAAACGTTCATATCTGCCTGCTGACTTCCGTAGCAATAAGCAAATCTTTTTCCAGTGTAGCAAGATATTCTTCACCCGTTGATCTGCTGCTGGTACGCTGGATGAAGGCTGAAGTAATGGAAAGGTCTGAGGGTGATACCCCAGGGCTGCGTAGAATGGTGCTGTATGTTGGGCACTGTGCCAACGAGAGTTAATGGCAAATTCAGCCAAGGGCAAATACTTAGACCAATTGGAGTGTAGCGAGTGGATGTAATGCCGAAGATGGGTTTCAAGGGTCTGGTTGATGCATTCGGTTTGACCATCTGTTTGTGGGTGATGTGAGGTCGAGAGTGAGAGTGTTACTCCCAGTTTCTTACAAAACGCTCTCCAGAATCGGGAAATGAACTGAGATCCGCGATCTGAGACGATCTTGGTAAGTATACCATGATGTTTCACAACATGAGAAAGGAAGAGGGTAGACAGAGCTTCCGCTGTAGGTAATCCAGAGAGTGGTACAAAATGAGACCTTTTTAAAAAGCGATCCACTATGACCCGTATAGCAGTCATGCAATCAGATTTGGGTAACTCTGTAATGAAGTCCATAGTTAAATGGGTCCAAGGCTGGCGAGGTGCAGTAAGCGGTTGTAATAGCCCAGCAGGCAATGTGCGAGGTACTTTATTAGCAGCACAGGTTGGACAGGCAGCCACATAGTCTGTAACATCTCTTTTCATATGAGGCCACCAAACATGACGCTGCAAGGTCTTAAGAGTGATTGTGACACCAGGATGACCAGATAACACTCCATCATGTGCCAAGAGGAGTGCAGGTTTCCTGAGGCTGGGGGCTACAAACAGGCAACCTGGTGGTACTTTCAGCCCTTGAGGAACACGATTCTGGGTTTCCTGTAACTGTTGGGAAAGAGCTGCAGAGATCTGTGCGACAATCTTGTGAGGTGGAAATATATATTGTTCGGCAGGTTGATCTTCTTCAGAAGTAACAAACTGTCTGGAAAGAGCATCTGCCTTCCTGTTCTTATGCCCAGGGACATAGGAAAGGACAAAATTAAAACTGGAGAAGAACAGAGCCCATCGAGCTTGCAGGAGTTTCCAACGTTTAGCAGTCTGAAGATACAGCAGGTTTTTATGGTCGGTCAGGATAGAAAAAGGCTTTAGAGCCCCTTCCAGAAGATGTCGCCATTCGGTTAATGCAAGTTTTATAGCCAGTAGTTCTCGATTCCCAACATCGTAATTCAACTCCGCTGGAGAAAACTTTTTAGGAAAAACGCCACTGGATGAATCTTACCGGTCTTAGGTTGTCTCTGGGACAGCACAGCACCTGCTCCTACCTCAGAGGCATCCACCTCAACTATGTACTGGAGATCAGGGTTTGGATGCTGAAGAATTGGAGCCTTGCTGAACATACCTTTTAAAAGCTGGAAAGCTGATTCTGCTTCTGAGGGCCACAGTTTGCAATTGGTGCCTTTCCTAGTCATAGCAGTAAGGGGGGCAGCTATGGAGGCAAAACCGTTGATGAAACACCTGTAGTAATTTGCAAACCCCAGAAAGCTTTGGAGTCCCTTCAAAGTGGTCGGTTGGGGCCATTGCAAGACAGCAGAAAGTTTCTGTGGGTTCATTTGGAAACCGACACTATTGATTGACACTACGATGATGTATCCAAGAAAAGATATCTGGTTTTGATGAAAACTGCACTTCTCAATCTTTGCATAAAGGTGGTTTTCTCTCAGCCGCTGTAATACTTGCCTTACATGTGATCAGAGGTGTATTTAGGTTTTGTGCTGCCCTAGGCCAGACTAAACTGGTGCATCCCCTAATTTAAATATGACACACCTCTTCCTGTAAAGGCCACACCTCTTCCTGTTTATGACCCGCCCTGTCATCTGTAAACCACAGACCACAACCACAGTGTATCAGTGCCCATCAATGTAGCCTCATCAGTTCCCATAAGGTCAGCCTCAGCAGTGCCCATCATCATATCATACCAGGAGGTAGCAGTATGACAGCTTTATGGGGGTGCCAGATTGATTTGCCTCCTGGACCCTGCCCTCCAGCCCAATTCGCCCTATAAGACTGGCACCATACTAAAAGTGTGTAGCGCAAGCCAGCAGGGACCCTTTTTAGTGGGCTAGCAAGGAGGAGGCGGTTTTTTTTCTTGTGCGTAGTGTAGCTTTTATGCTGCCCCCCTGCAAAGTGCTGCCCTAGGCCTAGGCCTTGTTGGCCTAGGCCAAGATACAGCACTGCATGTGATCAGTGCTCAAGGTGAGTCTTGGAAAAAATTAAGATATCATCCAGGTAGATTATCACAAAACTGTTGCTGAAGTCATGAAAAATGTAATTCATGAAACGTTGGAAGACAGCAGGAGCGTTACAGTGTCCAAATGGCATAACCAGATACTCATAGTGTCCATTGCGGGTGTTGAAAGCTGTCTTCCACTCATCTCCCTCTCTAATTCAAACCAGATTATAAGCCCCTCGGAGGTCAAGTTTAATAAAGATAACGGCTCCCTTAAGCACATCAAATAACTCTAGAATAAGAGGCAACGGGTAGGAGTCTTTTACAGTGATCTAATTTAACCCTCGATAATCTATGCATGGTCGAAGACCCCCATCCATCTTTTCGACAAAGAAGAAACCTGCCCCTACTGGAGAAGAAGAGGGGCGAATAAAACCTCTTTCCAAGTTGTCCTTGTCTTTGTCTGAACAAAAGTCCATGGAGGAATATGTCAAGGGTTAAGTCCTTCCTTTGGGAAGAGGTGCTCCAGGGATCAGATTAATTGCACAAAAGAACGATGTGGAGGTAAAACCTCCGCCTTTCTCTTGCAAGACACATCTGCAAATTCATAATATTCAGGATGCAAGGTAGGAGGGATGCGCACGGAATCCAACAGACAACCAGAAAGTCTTGTGAGTCGAGATAAACAGTTCAAATAACAGGAAGACCCCCAAGAGGTTAATTCTCCCTTTACCCAATCAAAGGAAGGGTTGTGTTGTATCCAAGGGTAGCCAAGGATAACAGGCAGAAGTTGGGAATCAATAAGAGACAGGATGATTTCCTCTTTATGGAGTGCGCCTACCTGAAGGGTGATAGTGGTGGTCTCAAACTTGACAAGGCCATCTCCCAACGGCTGTCTATTCAGAGTGGAAATGCTTAGGGGTCTAGACTTTGGAACAAATGGGATGTTATTTTCTTTAGCAAAATTGTAATCCAAGAATATACCAGCGGCTCCCAAATCTACAAAAGCCGCACAGGGGACAAATTTAGAGGCTAAGTGGAAGATTGCGGGTACAGTAGTCTTGGTTTTGGAGGAAGTACTTGTAAGGTCTAACCCAGCTCCTCCGACACTGGTTAGACCCTGCCTTTTACTGGACGGGCTGGACAACCAGATAGCAAATGTCCTTTAAGTCCACAGTAGAAGCATAAGCCCAATGCACGCCTCCTCTGTCTCTCCGACTCTGAGAGGTGGAGATGGCTGACTTCCATGGGTTCCACAGGAGACTTGGATTCAACAGAAATTTCAGGTTCAGGCTGAGGTGGTGCTTGGAAGTTAGGGGCCAAGCGATATACCGGCCTTGGAAGCTTACGAGTTCTGAGTCTCTTCTGGCACCTTTCATGATACGGGAGATCCAGACAAACACACAACTCTATGAATTTTTCAAGATCTTCTGGGGAGTCCTTATAGACCAATTAATCTTTAATGCGATCTGTAAGACCTTTACGGAAAGCTGCACGTAATGCCCCTCAGTCCCATTTGGTCTCAGCCGCCAGGGTACGGAACTCAATAGCATACTGTGCCACAGTCCTGTTACCTTGTTGTATGTCCAAAAGTGAGCACTCAGCTGCAGAAGCTCTATCTAACTTGTCAAATACAGTCTGAAGAGAAGCCAGAAATCTATCAGCATCTTGCAGCACAGGATCATTGCGTTCCAGGTAAGGAGAGACCCATGCCAGGGCTTTCCCTTTTAACAATGAAATTACAAAGGTCACTTTGGCAGAAAAAGTACTGAAAGCCCAAGGGTTGTTGCGGAAGTGCAAACGACAAACGTTTAACCGCTTGCCGACCGCCCACAGTATATTTACTGTGGCAGTCAGCCCCTCGTGGGCAAAGCGACGTAGTTCACGGCCATCCCTGCACGAGTGACCGGCGGCTCGGATGTCCGCCGGCCACTCGCATTCTCCCTGGTATAACTGCAGAGACTGTACGATCCTGCTATGTAGGATCGTATGTCTCTGTGGTTACATCACAAGCCACGCCCCTTGACAGTTAGAATCATGCCCCTAGGGACACACTTAACCCCTTGATCACTAATAAAGTTAACCCCTTCCCTGCCAGTGTCATTTTTACAGTAACAGTGCATATGTACAGTGCCTTGCGAAAGTATTCGGCCCCCTTGAACTTTGTGACCTTTTGCCACATTTCAGGCTTCAAACATAAAGATATAAAACTGTAATTTTGTGTGAAGAATCAACAACAAGTGGGACACTATCATGAAGTGGAACAAAATTTATTGGATATTTCAAACTTTGTTAACAAATAAAAAACTGAAAAATTGGGCGTGCAAAATTATTCAGCCCCTTTACTTTCAGTGCAGCAAACTCTCTCCAGAAGTTCAGTGAGGATCTCTGAATGATCTAATGTTGACCTAAATGACTAATGATGATAAATAGAATCCACCTGTGTGTAATCAAGTCTCCGTATATATGCACCTGCACTGTGATAGTCTCAGAGGTCCGTTTAAAGCGCAGAGAGCATCATGAAGAACAAGGAACACACCAGGCAGGTCCGAGATACTGTTGTGGAGAAGTTTAAAGCCGGATTTGGATAAAAAAAGATTTCCCAAGCTTTAAACATCCCAAGGAGCACTGTGCAAGCGATAATATTGAAATGGAAGGAGTATCAAACCACTGCAAATCTATGAAGACCTGGCCTCCCTCTAAACTTTCAGCTCATACAAGGAGAAGACTGATCAGAGATGCAGCCAAGAGGCCCATGACCTCTCTGGATGAACTGCAGAGATCTACAGCTGAGGTGGGAGACTCTGTCCATAGGACAACAATCAGTCGTATACTACACAAATCTGGCCTTTATGGAATAGTGGCAAGAAGAAAGCCATTTCTTAAAGATATCCATAAAAAGTGTCGTTTAAAGTTTGCCACAAGCCACCTGGGAGACACACCAAACATGTGGAAGAAGGTGCTTTGGTCAGATGAAACCAAAATCAAACTTTTTGGTAACAATGCAAAACGTTATGTTTGGCGTAAAAGCAACACAGCTCATCAACCTGAACACACCATCCCCACTGTCAAACATGGTGGTGGCCAGTGGCGGCTGGGGCTCAAAATTTTTTTTGGGGGGGGGGGCGCAAACAGAAAAATGTAATAGGCATTGCTTTGCGGCAAAAAACGCTGTAAAAAATTGTGTGACGTTGAGGTCGCAAAAGTGTGAAAGGGGTCTTCAGTAATTAAGGTATAGTGTGCCCCTGTCGCGGGGTAACGTGGCAGAGCCTGACGTAAGAGGAGTGGCTTACCGGGTAACTGGCATGGCACAGGTTCACCAGAGGCGCGGAGTCTAAGTGTAAGCCGGTCTTCACCAGGGCCCCAGAAGGTGGGGATGGATTTGGCTGCTTGCTAACACCAGGTCACGGCCCCCCGGATTCCCTGGGAGATCCAGGAACAGATCCAGGACCAATAGCCGGTAGCAGGTAAACAGATCAGGACGAGACAGGAGGCTAGTCAGGACAAGCCAAGGTCAGGGCGGGCAGCAGGTAATCAGAATCCAAGGACAAGCCGGGTCAGGTAAACAGGAACAGCAGATATAACAGGCACAGGATACAGGAGAGCTGAAGACAAACAGCAAAGTGCAGTGCTGCTGGGCTGTTTAAATAAGGCAGCCTGTTTGCCAATTACTGCAATTAGTCTGCTCTAGGTTAACCCTTTAGGAGACTCATGACAGCACATCACTGTGCTCAGGAAGCATTCCTAACAGCGCCTGCGCAGGGTATTGAGTCTCTGACATTGCCCCCCCTTAAGGGCAACCTCCGGGTGCCCAAAAGGTTCCTTTTGTAGGGATGGTTGCGGAAGAAATTCCGGATTAAGTCCTGGGCATGGAAATTCTGTACCGGTTCCCAGGAATTTTATTCGGGGCCGTAGCCCCTCCACTTAACCAGGTATTGTAGCTGGTTCCTCCGCCTTCTGCAGTCTAGGATGGCCTCCACCTCAAATTCTTCGTCCCCGTTGATGGTGACAGGAGCAGGTGGTTCCGAACTTCTACCAGGAAAGGAGTCAGGTACTGCAGGTTTCAAGTGTGAAACGTGGAAGACTGGATGGATCTTGAGGGAATCGGGAAGCGTCAATTCGTAAGATACCTCATTTAATTTTCTCCTCACAGGGAACGGTCCAAAAAACTTGGGTGCCAGTTTTTTGGAAGGGCATGCCAATCGGAGATTGGTGGTGGCTAACCATACCAGGTTGCCGGGCTGGAGAACCAACTCACCTCTCCCTTCTTTTGTCAAAGAACTCTTTATTGGAGGTCTGAGCCTTGGTCATGGCATCCTGTAAGATTTTGTTGTTCTCCTTAAGGAACGCCAAGATATCCCAGACTGCTGGCACTGTAGATTCAGGAATAAAGCAGGGCAAGAAAGATGGGTGAAACCCGTAGTTGGCATAGAATGGGGACTGACCTGTAGCTGAGTGTTTGGCGTTATTGTATGCGAACTCTGCTGATGGAAGTAGCGAGACCCAGTTATCTTGAACAAAGGTGGTGAAGCATCGGATATATTGCTCGAGGGTCTGGTTGGTCCTCTCAGTCTGCCCGTTAGTCTGGGGATGGTATTTCATTTTATTATCATTTTATTATCATTACTTTGATGAAGCATGTCTCGAGACCCAATAAATATTTATGCAGAAGAACGGAGGAAGTGACATAGTTATATATATATACATTTTTGTTCAGCTTTTGTATTAGTTTCTCCTGCATTACAACCTTGGATCATCTGTTCCCTGCACTGTCTGTCTACCTATGATTTGAAGAATAAAAGTATTTCATTGCTTTCATCCACCTGAGTGCGGTTCTACTACTTCCTTTGCATTTATCTGGATGACGGGTCTCACCAGCACCAGGTTGGACTGACACACCTGAGCGGCTCTGTTCTTTCCAATTATTCCTGATCTCCGTGATTACAGCCAGCCCGGTGAGTCCTCTTTCAACATCTTCTTTGGTCTCTTCAAACTTACGGACTTTACATTGGATTTAGACAGACGGTGCATGTGTGTCATTCACACACGGAACAGACATGGAAGCAACCCTCTACCAGCCGGACGCTTAGATTATTAAGCAACAATCCGCTGAGGCAAGATGCACAAGCCACTCTCAAAAAAGCCAAGGATGATTCTTCGTCCTCTATTAAAACTATTTTTCACAAACTGGAGAAGCTCATGACTAAGGAGGTTAAAGCCTATTGGGAGAAGACAACACTAAACGAGTACATTGATGTCGCAAGGATCCCAAGAGGTCTCCGTATAAAGAAATTTCCCACCTTTGATCTGCACAACGACGATCTTAAACAGCAGTGGACAGAAACCCTTTCTAAATGTTCCTTTGATCTCATGAGATTGATTGTGGACTCTAAAAATCTGGAACTAGACAAACTACAAGAAGAAATCTCTTCATTACAAACAGAACTTTTACCATTTAAAGAGTCTCCACTATTTGCAGATCTAGACCAAGGATTAAATGATAAAATCGATAAGCTTGAGATGGACATTATAAAGGGAAAACAGGAAAAGTTGCTCAGGGATGAGATTGACTACGATACAAAGAATGTTTACACATGGAAAAGAACAAGCTCCTGGCATCGCCAATATCCAACTAAAAAACGAGTCAGCTTCTCAGATCCTGATATGGGAGCCACAGACACATCGATGGCTCATACATCGGACACATCAATGGAATCTAGATCGGGCAATGTATCATCTGCTTCAAAAAACGGGTCAAGCAAACGCAGCAGAAATTTTTTCGGAAAGTCTTTCGGAAATAGACTTGGAAAGTTCCCTTACCGGCACAACAACAGCAAGTAACAATGTTATTAATTTGTCAAAAAGAACTTTGACCACTGAGGACATAAGTCTACTGTCCAAGGGTTTGAATTTTTGCCCACATGTTCATTTTGACCCTTTTCAGACTATCCTGCAGGTCAACAAATTTGTCCGTAATTTAACTCTCAAAAGGCATTTTTTTAGTGAATCGGATACCATTTCCAATGACATTGATCCTACCATATCCCCCAACCCTGACAGGCCCGTGCTCACCTTTCGTGAGACATGTGGAGTTGGAGGATCTGGCTATGGAAAATTTGTACCTGTCAGATGAGGATTCTGAGGAGGGAGTTAAAAGAATTGCTTTGTCCACTTTTTCCAGTTTTTACCCAATTCAATCACGATCACCGAATATGGATCTTTTCCAAAAATCAGTGGAAAGAGACATATTCGGTTTAGCCATCGACACACCTTCTTCCATATCTAGATCTCTTGATAATCTAACCAGCAAAGAGAGAGTTTCTTTAAAATCATTGAAGCAAGACACGTCCATCACCATCAGAAATGCAGACAAGGGAGGTGCAATAGTTATACTTGACAGCGAGGCATATAAGAAAGAAGCCCTTAGACAGTTAAATGACACTTGCACCTATCAGCCTTTGAAAAGTGATCCCACTATTAGTTACAAATTGGCACTATGCACTTTAGTGGAAAGGGGTTTAACCCTTGGCGCTTTCTCCATCAGGGAAGCAGAGAAACTTATCCCAGATTACCCAGTTACACCTATTTTTCACCATCTCCCCAAGGTTCAGAAGGGTTTAAATCCAGTTTTGGGGAGACCTATTGTCTCTGGGATAGGATCTCTCTGTGAAAAACTAGGTGAATGGCTAGATGGTCAATTGCAGGATCTTGTATCAGAGCTCCCTAGCTATTTAAGAGACACCAAACACCTATTGAATGTTATGGATACATTTTCATGGGCAGAGGACTTTATGTGGATCACATGCGATGTGTCCAGTTTATATTCCTCTATACCCCATGATCTTGCGATTATAGCCATAGATACTTTCCTAAAACAACGGACCCACCTTAATGTTGAACTACAAGCTTATATTCTTGAGGTATTGTTATTTCTTTTGACACACAACTTTTTCTCATTTGATGGTAGTTTTTACCTCCAAAGGTGTGGGGCAGCGATGGGGGCTAAGTTTTCCCCCTCTCTCGCCAACCTTTACATGGGTTGGTGGGAGAGACCCCACATCTTTGGAGGTGACAACCCATATAGAGACCGGGTGGCTTTGTATTATCGCTACATAGACGATTTGATCTTCGTCTGTCATAAGAGTATAGATCTGAACGATTTTTTGTCATATTTGAACAACAACTCTTTAAATTTAAAATTTACAGGTACTTCAAGTGAGGACAGAATAGAATTCTTGGATGTTGCTTTGAGCCATGTTGACAACAAAGTTATATGTAATCTGTATAGGAAACCATTGTCTGGAAACAGTTTACTGCATGCGCATTCCAGCCACCCAGTTCATACCATCAAGGGCATCCCTGTAGGGCAATTCCTCAGAGTTCGTAGGATTTGCAGCAATTTACAAGATTTTAAAAAACAAGCGTCTTTATTATACCATCGATTTTTAGACAGGGGATATCCCAGATGGATGCTAAATAGGGCATACTTTATAGCTATAAATAAAGATCGTTCTGATCTCTTAACATCAAGTATCTCCAGTGACTTACGTCATACACAACAGGAAACTGTTCTCCAGAATAGTCACAGAAACAGATTCAGGCAAAAAACCAGGAATATAAACAATACCACGTCTAAGAGCCCCAAAAAAATGATTCCCTTGATCACACTATCTTTGCCCTACAGCTTAGAATTCAATAAAATAAAAAAGATCATTCAAAAGCATCTACCTACACTATACACAGATGACATCTGTGCAAGTGTTCTTGAAGATGGGGTTAATATAGTAGCTAAAAGGGCTGCCACTTTAGGTAATTCCCTATCTCCTAGCCTTTATATTTCTAAAAAATCCAATACATCTAAGACATGGCTCTATTGTAGAGGGAACTTTAAATGTGGCATGACAGACTGTGTCACCTCTCCTCATATTATCAGTAGAGACAATTTTGTCTCTACTTATGATAATAAGATATATACTATAAAAGATTTTTTCAATTGTAATACCAAATACCTCATTTATTTGATTACATGTAAATCATGTTCTGTGCAGTATGTGGGCAGAACCACTTGCAGGTTAAAAGATCGGTTCAGGGAGCACCTTAGTGACATTCGCACCCTCAAGTCCACCAATATAGCGAAGCATTTTAACAATGTACACCATGGGGACATGTCCCTGGTACAGGTCCAAATTATAGACCACGTCACTAGACCTCCTAGAGGTGGTGACGTTTTCAAATTACTTTGTAAAAGGGAAGTCCTTTGGATTTTTAAGTTACATACACGGATGCCTCATGGGTTAAACTGGGAGTGGGACGTCACTCATTTTTATGAGTGACACCCTCTCTCTGGTATTTACTCTTTCTGGCACTTCCCTCTCCTCCTTCTTGTTCGAGCTCACAGTTAGATTTAACTTCATGTGCTATGCTCTTGCTGTAACAGCGAATATGTATATTAAGCTTATTTCTTCTACAGCGTATATGTTTCACCATGCAATTAGTTGTCATTTACATTTTTTTGAAATGTTTAAACACAAATATTGCATTGTTAATACAATGTCCGCGTGTATGGATTTACAATTGATATGATATTTATCGCACGCGGTCATTGATTGATTGTCTATTTTTACTACATTTATGAGGGTCCTCCATTTAATCTTTCCCGTTGGCAATTGGTCCCACACCCACTGGTTCGTTGGCATTGAATCATGTGCTTTGTTGAAATGTTTCACAGTCAAGTATTTGTGTCCTTCTGGACATAAACTTGATCTGTGTTTAGGTTTCCTTTTTTTAGAAATAATTCTTTACCTTGTTTTCTGCCATCGACAGACATCGGTTTTCTTTTTGCATAATATGTTTATATTATAACCTTTGTCTGCAGGGGTCTAGGGACCTTTTCTCCAACGGGCCTATGTACATTGTGTTCATGGAGTGTATCCATTTCGGCAATATTTTGCGTCTCTTGACATGCTTCAATTTTTATATCTCATTTTTTCCCATTGTACCAACAGGAAATTACATCTATACAAGTACTGTACATACACTTTTACACATATCTATTTTTTTCACTTGTCTCATTCACATAATATTTACATCACTAGTATCTAGATTCTTGCTTGTCTAGTTCATTTTTTCCACGTTTCACATTATAGCATCACTTATTGTTGTTCACAATACACAATATTTACATTCGTTATTTTATGATCAATATGGTGGGCTCGCGTAGACACTGCTGTACACTTATAAATTCTATAAATTTTGTGAATTTGTTTTTTAACACTAATCAGCGCAGCCGACACACCTTTTTGGATTTCACTTAATTTTTGATCATCTGTCATCGTTCATGATTTTTTCCATTTCTTTTTTATATATTCACTGTCATTTGTTTATGTACATTTTTTCATTTTTATTCTATACCATTATCCGATAATATGGATATGCAGGTGAAGATACACATTGCTGGGCATTGTAGCCGCATGCATACATGCCTATATATATATTTTTTTTTTTCTTTTTACAAAACAATTTTTGTTTTGTTTGTTTGTTTTTTAATTTAATATGTTACATGTATGCAGTTTCTTGTGGCTCCAGGCATTATACCCATGCATGTGTATGTGTGTGCTATGTGTTTCTTCTTGCATTTTTACATACTTTATATATATACACGCATGTGTATGATCTATATACTTTTCAAATGCTTCATTTACATATACACATACACATTTTCCCTCATGGTATTTTTCATTGGGAAATGGTGAGAGTTTTCACTTATTCATTTATTTATTTATTTATTCAAATTTACAATTTGTCTTTCAATATTATCTTCATTTTATTATCATTACTTTGATGAAGCATGTCTCAAGACCCAATAAATATTTATGCAGAAGAACGGAGGAAGTGACATAGTTATATATATATACATTTTTGTTCAGCTTTTGTATTAGTTTCTCCTGCATTACAACCTTGGATCATCTGTTCCCTGCACTGTCTGTCTACCTATGATTTGAAGAATAAAAGTATTCCATTGCTTTCATCCACCTGAGTGCGGTTCTACTACTTCCTTTGCATGGTATGCGGAGGACATTGACAGCTTGATTTTCAGTGAATCACATAAAGCTCTCCAGAAGCGAGAAGTAAATTGGACACCTCTATCCGACACAATGTTCATTGGGACCCCGTGAAGCCTTACAATTTCTCTGATGAAGACCTGCGCCGTCTCAAGCGCGGAGGGTGTACCTCTTAGTTGTATGAAGTGAGCCATTTTCGACAGACGGTCTACTACCACGAAGATTGCAGAATAACCGTCTGATGGTTATAATAATAACCGTCTGATTGTTTACAACACTTCTCCAAGTCGGGCCACCAGAACGTGCGCTGCACAAGATCCAGGGTCTTATGGATCCCGAAATGACCAGCCATCGGGTGGTCATGACACAGTCCTAGGATGGACACACGAGCACTTTCTGGAACGAAAATTTGATCCCCTCTCCATAGCAGTCCATTTCTGGGTACCAGTATAGTTCCAGCAGGATGGGGAGCATTTACTGTGGCTTGTCTCAGAGCGGTAAGAAGGTCAGACTGAAAAGGCAGAAAGTTACCTTGGGTTAAGATGGTGTCAGGTACAATGATTTCTTTAGAACTGTCGTACATTCGAGAGAGAGCATCGGGTTTCGTATTCTTGGAACCCGGTCGATACGTTATATGGAACGTAAATCTGGAAAAAAAAAGTGCCCACCTTGCTTGGCGAGGTCTCAGGCGTTTGGCCGTCCTCAAATACTCCAGGTTCTTATGATCCGTGTAGATGAGTATGGGATGTGCCGCCCCTTCCAATAGATACCTCCACTCCTCCAGGGCGGTCTTGATCATAGTTCCTCTCCGCAGGAGAAAGCTTACGGGAGAAGAAAGCTACCGGATGAATCAGGTCCTTGAGACCTTGACGCTGGGAGATAACTGCTCCTACTGCGATTTCCGAGGCGTCAACTTCAAGGATGTAAGGCAGGGCGGGATTCGGGTGGCTGAGGATAGGAGCAGAAGTAAACAGCTCCTTCAGGGCTGTAAATGCGACTTGCGCCTCGGGAGACCAGTGGAAGCTGGTACCTTGTTTGGTGAGCAGGGTAATAGGGGCAATGATGGAAGAGAACCCCTTGATAAATTTCCTGTAGAAATTTGCGAATCCTATGAAACGCTGAATCCCCTTTTTATCCACCGGTGCGGGCCAATCCAGGATGGCGGAGACCTTCTGAGGGTCCATTTTGACCCCTTCAGAGGAGATTATTAACCCGAGGAATTGGATACTCTGCTGTTCAAATTCGCATTTCTCGGGTTTTGCGTAGAGCCTGTGTAGCCGGAGTCGGTGGAGTACCTTTTTAACGTGTTCTCGGTGCTGGGCCAGGGAGGAAGAGAAGACCAAGATATCGTGCAGGTAGACAATAACAAAGATGTCCAGATAGTCTCTGAAGATGTCGTTGACAAAGTGCTGGAAGGTGGCCGGGGCATTGCAGAGCCCGAAAGGCATCGCCAAATATTCATAATGCCCGAATCTGGTGCGGAATGCTGTCTTCCATTCATCCCCCTCCCTAATACGGACCAAATTGTAGGCTCCCCGTAGGTCCAGTTTGGTGAATACAGAGGCGGTTCTTAGTCTCTGGAAGAGTTCAGGAATCAAGGTACCGGTTTTTGACCGTAGTTTTATTTAACTCACGGTAGTCCACACATGGCCGAAGTGAATGGTCTTTTTTCTCCACAAAAAAGATCCCAGCTCCTGCCGGAGAAGTAGAGGGTCGGATGAATCCCTTCTCTAGATTCTCCGTCACATAGTCTTTAAGGGTACCCAATTCTCGTTCCGATAAAGGAAAGATACGTCCGAAAGGGATCTCGGCCCCGGAAGCAATTCAATTGGACAATCATAGGGGCGGTGGGGGGTAAGATCTCAGCCCCCTGTTTACTGAAGACATCCAAGTATTCGTGATAAGATACTGGGACAGAGGAACGTATCTCCTTATCAGCGTCCATACAGAGTAGGGTGCTAGGAGCACTATGGCGTACTGGCAGGCAATGATTCTGGCAGTAAGGGGACTGGAACTTGACGTCTCCAGAAGTCCAATTAATCTGCGGGTTGTGTGCCTGCAACCAGGGTAACCCCAGAATAACGGGAAACAAGGGAGAAGAGATGGCATCCAGGCATAACAACTCCTTGTGCCCTTCGAGAGTGGCCACAGGCAATGGAGGGGTTTCTTGGGTAACTGGCCCAGACTTGATGTGGGACCCATCTGCTAGGAAGATGGAGAGTCCCTGCGACTTGGGTCGAAGTGGGATGCGTTGATGGGCAGCAAAGGTAAGGTCAATGAAGCAGCTGTATGCCCCGGAATCAATAATAGTGGTGACCGGGATCGGGCCTTCTGGGAGCTGAAATGAGATAGAGAGAGCCAGGTGAGTGGTAGTGTTGACAGAGACTGGATAACTTGAGGGGGATATAGAAAGACGCTTATGCATCTTTGCTGGGCATGAGCGTACAAAGTGTCCGGCCTCTCCGCAGTACAGGCACAGGTTGTTCTGACATCGTCGTGAGCGTTCTTCTGTTGATAAGGAAGGACGCATAAGCCCAAGTTGCATCGGCTCCGACGTATCCGATTCAGAAATAAGCGGAGCAGTGTTGCTGGAACGGGCACCAGAGGAGACGGTGTGGATGGGATTAGGAACCCGTGGCAACATCCAGACTGGGCGGGTCTGCTGCGTGGACCTCTCTGCTCTACGCTCACGGAGCCGGCGGTCTATCTGTATGGCCAGGGTGATTAATGCCTCCAAGGTCTCGGGTATACCCACTCGGGCCAGTTCATCTTTCAAGTTTTCTGAAAGACCCAGGCGGAACTGATGTCGCAAGGCTGCGTCGTTCCAGTGAGTGTCCGTACTCCAACGCCTGAAGTCAGTGACGTAATCCTCTACGGCCCTGTTGAAGTGAAGTGAGCGCGGTTTCTGCGGTAGCAGTGCGCTGCGGGTCTTCGTATAACTGCGCCATTGCGTTAAAGAAAGCCGTCATGGAGTCCAGCTGGTCATTGCGCTCTTCAAGCAGGCGGTGAGCCCAGGACTGAGATTCACCTTGAAGCAGGGATATGATGAACTCCACTTTGGTTGCTTCCAAGGAGAAGGTTCGGGGTTGCAGGGAGAAGTACAGCTCGCAGGCATTGCGGAAGGCTCTAAACTTGCTCCGATCCCCAGAAAACCTTTCCGGCGTAGGGACCCTTGGCTCAGGAGGCAGCATCACCACCGTCGGCCCGGAGGGAGCCATGGAAGCAGCAGAAACTGTAGGGTCCGTGAAGGGGGTCAGGGACTGAACACGCCCCTCCAGCTGGGTATAGCCCGCTTGCAGGGACTTAACGGCCTGGGTAAGGGCCGCAAGGTGCTGGCAGATGTCATCCATAGGAGAGGCTCCTCTAGCAGGCTCAGTCATGGCTGTGTTATACTGTCACGGGGTAACGTGGCAGAGCCTGACGTAAGAGGAGTGGCTTACCGGGTAACTGGCGTGGCACAGGTTCACCAGAGGCGCGAAGTCTAAGTGTAAGCCGGTCTTCACCAGGGCCCCAGAAGGTGGGGATGGATTTGGCTGCTTGCTAACACCAGGTCGCGGCCCCCCGGATTCCCCCCGGATTCCCTGGGAGAGCCAGGAACAGATCCAGGACCAATAGCCGGTAGCAGGTAAACAGATCAGGATGAGACAGGAGGATAGCCAAGGTCAGGGCGGGCAGCAGGTAATCAGAATCCAAGGACAAGCCGGGTCAGGTAAACAGGAACAGCAGATATAACAGGCACAGGATACAGGAGAGCTGAAGACAACACAGCAAAGTGCAGTGCTGCTGGGCTGTTTAAATAAGGCAGCCTGTTTGCCAATTACTGCAATTAGTCTGCTCTAGGTTAACCCTTTAGGAGACTCATGACAGCACATCAGTGTGCTCAGGAAGCATTCCTAAGAGCGCCTGCGCAGGGTATTGAGTCTCTGACAGCCCCCTTTCAGTGCAGAGAGACCAGCGTGCCCCCTTTCAATGCAGAGAGACCAGCGTGCCCCCTTTCACTGTACAGTGACCAGCGTGCCCCCTATTAATGCACAGTGACCAGTGTGCCCCCTTTCAATGCACAGTGACCAGCGTGCCCCCTTTCAATGCAGTGACAAGTGTACATGCCCCCTTCAATGAGGTGACCAGCATACATGCCCCCTTCAATGCAGTGACCAGCGTACATGCCCCCTTCAATGCAGTGACCAGCGTACATACCCCCTTCAATGCAGAGATCAGCATACATGCCCCCTTCAATGCAGAGTCCAGCATAAATGCCCCCTTCAATGCAGTGACCAGCATACCGTTCCCCCAATGCAGTGACCAGCGTACATGCCCCCAATGCAGTGACCAGCGTACATGCCCCCAATGCAGTGACCAGCGTACATGCCCCCAATGCAGTGACCAGCATACATGCCCCCAATGCAGTGACCAGCGTACATGCCCCCAATTTAGTGACCAGTGTACATGCCCCCAATGTAGTGACCAGCGTACATGCCCCCAATGTAGTGACCAGCATACCATTCCCCCAATGCAGTGACCAGCGTACATGCCCCCAATGCAAAGATCAGCGTGCGTGCCACCAATGTAGTGACCAGCATACATTCCCCCAATGCAGAGATCAGCGTGCGTGCCCCCTTACTTACCTGGAGCAGCAGCGGCGGCGATCGGCTTCTCCTCGGTCCCGGTGGCGCGTTTCCTCCAATCCTTCTGCTCCCGCCTCCTCCTCGGCCAATGGCATGGGGTTTGCCTTGCGGTCAATCAGGAAGCGCGTGTAGGACCCGCTTCCTGATTGGCCAGGAGGAGGATCGGTGTGACAATAGCGAATTTTCATTCGCTATTTTCACACATTGGGTGGGCTCGGGACGCACTGCTCTGTGCCCTGGGTCCACCCTTTGCATCGCCCTGTTAGAGCCTCTGGCTCTAATCAGGTGATGCAAAAAAAAATCCCCATCCAGGGGGCCGGACGCATGGATGGGGGGCGGCGCCCCTGCGCCCCTAACGAACCGGCTGCCACTGGTGGTGGCAGCATCATGGTTTGGGCCTGCTTTTCTTCAGCAGGGACAGGGAAGATGGTTAAAATTGATGGGAAGATGGATGGAGCCAAATACAGGACCATTATGGAAGAAAACCTGATGGAGTCTGCAAAAGACCTGAGACTGGGACGGAGATTTGTCTTCCAACAAGACAATGATCCAAAACATAAAGCAAAATCTACAATGGAATGGTTCACTAATAAACATATCCAGGTGTTAGAATGGCCAAGTCAAAGTCCAGAACTGAATCCAATCGAGAATCTGTGGAAAGAACTGAAAACTGCTGTTCACAAACGCTCTCCATCCAACCTCACTGAGCTCGAGCTGTTTTGCAAGGAGGAATGGGCAAAAATTTCAGTCTCTCGATGTGCAAAACTGATAGAGACATACCCCAAGCGACTTACAGCTGTAATCGCAGCAAAAGGTGGCGCTACAAAGTATTAACTTAAGGGGGCTGAATAATTTTGCACGCCCAATTTTTCAGTTTTTTATTTGTTAACAAAGTTTGAAATATCCAATAAATTTTGTTCCACTTCATAATTGTGTCCGACTTGTTGTTGATTCTTCACAAAAAATTACAGTTTTATATCTTTATGTTTGAAGCCTGAAATGTGGCAAAAGGTCGCAAAGTTCAAGGGGGCCGAATACTTTCGCAAGGCACTGTAAATCGAAGATTTCCTCCATTACTAGTAAAAATAAATAAACAAAAATGACATAAATCTTTCCCCTTGTTTGTAGACAAGATAACTTTTGCGCAAACCAATCAAAATACGCTTATTGCGATTTTTGTTTACCAAAAATATGTAGCAGAATACAAATTGGCCTAAAAGGATGAAAAAATTTAATATTTCAATTTTTTTTTTGGGAATGTTATATAGCAGAATGTGAAAAATGTTGTTTTTTTTTATCAGAATTGTCGCTATTTTTTTGTTTATAGCGCAAAAATAAAAAAACGCACAGGTGATCAAATACCACCAAAAGAAAGCTCTGTTTGTGGGGAAAAACAGGACATCAATTTTATATTGGTACAGCGTCGAACGACCACGCAATTTTCCGTTAAAGTAACGCAGTGCAGAATCGCAAAAAAATGGCCTGGTCCTTAAGGGGACAAATGCTTCCAGGCCAGAACTGGTTAATGGTTGTGTGTTGAGTTATTTTGAGGGGACAGCAAATTTACACTGTTATACAAGCTGTACACTTACTACTTTACATTGTAGCAAAGTGTCATTTTTTCAGTGTTGTCACATGAAAAGATAAAATAAAATATTTATAAAAATGTGAGGGGTGTACTCACTTTTGTGAGATACTGTATATTCACAGAATAAAAAAAAAAACAGTGCATAAAGTAATAAATTAATAAGTAAAAAGTCCAAAATTCATATGAAGTCCAACCAATAAATGCGATGTATAAAATTTTCCAGTGAAGAAGGTGTATCCGTATATGTAAAGAAAGCAGCCTAAAAAGTCCTGTTCAAAACCAGCTTCTTCACCACGTGCAAACCACCACAAAGAACATGCTAGCTGCTTACCAGGTGTTTAGACCTAACAGCGCTTATAGGAAAAAGTCCCAAAATAGTTGGATGAATACGATCTACCCACTGAGCCGATGGATGAATGGAAGGTAAGCCGCCACTAATACTCCCAATGCCTCCCGATCAAGTTGCTACCTCACACCAGATAGAACCGGGACATTCCACTGATCAATACCAACACAACCATCCCATAAAAGAGGAAAGGAAATCTATCATGGGTGCAGTAACTTAAAAACAGATTTTATTAAACACGAGGCATCTACTTATATAGACAAAATGCAATCTGCTTATCAGAAAACAGCATTCCATGCCCCAGCGGGCGTAATGACATCACCACTATATCTCTGCCCATTTTTCTCTGCTCTGAAAAAATGGTACCAATAGATAGACTACTGAGTCTTCAGTCAAATCATGGCTTTTGGTGCCTGGATGAGTCCCTGCTCCCCATCAATGTGCTGGAACCTTGGGTGATCAGATGGACTCTGCTTCGCTGGATGTATGACTGAGGGACAACCCATGCAGGTACAGTCAAAGAACACTACAGCAGTGGCATACAGTATATATTTTTAGTAAACTGTTGAAGAGTTAGAACCTCTGTTGGTTTTTCATATTATCTTTGTCATCATTTAGGAAATTTCCCAAGATGGCCTGTTTCGGCAACATCCTGTGTGTTAGAGTGTCTCTATAGCAAAATAAAGCACAACTATAAGATAAATAGTGTTGCGCAATTATTTAAATAAATAAATATAATGCTAACCAGTGAATATCATCAAATAAATATAGAATGTATACAGTGCCAAAAATGCATGTAAATGTAAAAGTGCAAAGAATGTAAATGCAAATACTAAAACAGCTCCAATAATAAATCAATAAATATATACAAAATATATAAAAAATATATATAAAGGTGCAAAATAATAATATGTGTAAAATTGCAAAAAAGAGTCCAGTGATAAATATTCCCGTGAAGTAATAGTGCTGAAAACACAGTCCTATAACAGTGAACTGGCTAACTAAAGTGGCTAGTGCTTCCCACAGGTGAGTGACCAGAGTGTCACAGTAAGCAAACAACCGTGCACCCCCTTGTGATTGGATGCTCACCTTAGAGCATATACATTAGAGCGTATATACAGGAGAACTTAGTGCGAATCCATCTGGATCCCTATGACTCTTCTCATCCGAAACACCTTAGGCTGGTAGATTCCGTCCCTCAATGCAGCGTCATGTATGAATAGAAAGCTCACAATAGTGCATGAAATCCTTCAACTGGCCATAACAGCGAACAATCTGAACGGAAAAGAAATGAAATCGTGGTGGTATAGTGAGAGACGCCATGTGTGTCTGCCTGCTAGTGTGACGGCAGCTGACAGTCTCACCAGATACTAGCGAAGCGCTCCGTCCGTCCTTGTCCCTCCCCTACGCGTGACGACACAAGGGACCACGTGTCTTCCTCAGGGGGATATATCGGATCTTTTGTGTTAAAGCACAACTATAGGCATGCGAGCAGGGTGCCTGCGCACACCCTAATCGCCTTGTGTGCATTAGCTAATCACCCTGTGTGTAGGCTGGGAGATGGTATATATAAAATATACATGGGATCATTATTACTGTTATCTTTGTTTTTCTGCATTTAACGTCCTTTCTTTCTTTCTTTCTTTTAGTTGTAATCGATGGCGTGGAATGGAATGATGTTAAATTTTTCCAGCTAGCTGCACAGTGGTCGTCTCATGTCAAGCACTTCCCCATCTGTATATTTGGACATTCAAAATCCAACTTCTAGCCTCCTACCACAGGGGTCTTGTCACTGCTGCCCTCCTTCTCAAGACTCAAGTTTGGATACTAACTAGTGCCAACTACTACCCCGAACTTAAACCCATCCAGCTCCTTTCCTTTGCTTTTTTTTATTACTATTGTGTTTTTTATTGCTCATACTATTTAAAGTTAAGCTTGAAGTTACATTTTTGTATTTTTTAATTTTACAACCAAGGGAGGACATTTTCAAAATTAAGTCGTAAACATACTGCTTACCCAGCAGTAAGTTTGGTACTCCATTACCCGGGTAAAAAGATGCACTGCTAACCAATGTGTTACATGTAGGGTTGGGTTAGGTTGATGATTTCAGTGTGTGTGTGTTGGAATTTTAGGTTGGCCTATGATTGAATTAAACTAGTACTATGCCATTCATGGTTTTGCACTTTGTTGAAACTTTCTGCCAGGATGGATCTTTTTGCCACTTTGTTACATTGTTTGGGAAGGGAAATGATATTCCTCACTCCTAATTCATATGAGCAGCTGCAGATTTTTTTTTTTTTTTGTTTCTGCTAAGGAGCCTTGTCATTTTCCAAATAGGATTGGCACAAAGAGGAGCTGCAGTCATTTTTGTGTTTATTAAAAAACAGCAGCTAAAAAAAACTTTAGCTGCTGACTTTTAATAAACACACTCACCTGTCTCAGGAACCAGCGATGTGCTCACCTGAGCCATTCTTTCCCTTGGTCTTCAGTCCCCGGTGTCAGCATCTCAACTGTGGGCATCCGGCTGTGACAGCTTGTGGCTTCACAGCCGGGTGCCCGCTGCGCATTGTGAATAGTTCCGCAGCCTTTAAGGACCTGGGCGATCCAAGTAGAAGTGTAAGCTGGTACCTGTCAAAACCACTTACCCCGCCCTCCAAAAAAAACGTCTTTTGGTGAAAAGAAGGCCTTAAAGCAGAACTTCCCCTTTTGGGTGGAGCTCTACTTTAGGAATAATTGATACTTTTTATATTTAACAAACTGAGGGTTCTTAACATTATGAGACATTATTTTTAATGGAGTTGTGTGATAAAGCCACTCAAATAATGTTCCTTAACTTCCACACCTTGGTATAGGACTTGTGTTGATCTGACTTCACTGACTCTGTTGTTTAATGTATTCTAATAAACTAGAGTTCACTTTTTTCTACACATAGTGCTTACTAGCTGCACTCTAGGATATCTAAACAGAGCTACTAAGCTTCTCAATATTAAAGGAAAAAAATGTTTAACCCCTGGAATTTACTTTTACTGTTGGTTTTTAGAGGAAAAATAACAGAGTCTGACTACTGGAACTTTCTAATTTGCAAATGTTGTTTGAAATTCTCCACAGTGATTTGTAATTGCTTGTATCACTAAGCTCATGATTGCTGAAAGCACTGCTAGCTGTTTCTGAGCTGTACTTATTACAGTAGGTCAGTTGGACATTCCTTTCCATCAAATAGTTTGCCACAAATTTGAATGCTTGCTGCTCTCTTTAGCTTAGTATAGCAGTGTTTGATGTAAGGATTTATTTAATTTTACCCTTACCCAGGTGCATTGACAGTTGCAGTATATCATTTAAAGCATGGAAAATGCTTCAAAATAGCCATATTGGATATTTGGTATTGTGATAAGCCATACTATGGATTAGGATGATAACTGAAAACACGTCTGTGTGATTTGCGATGTCATGTCCGGAAAAATAACCATCAGCCCCTCCTAATGATTCATTTTCCTATTCAGGTGTCCTTGATACCATGGGAACTTGTAAACTGTGTATAATGAACTACAGCACATCAAAAGAGTATATCAGCACTTGCCTTTCAAGAGCCTAATATACGAAATGATGTTACAGCACAATATTTTGCCAGGTTGCTGTCAGAAATTGTCTTAAAATGATGACACTCTATAATATCAACAACATTATCTAGTGGCCATAAGATCATTCAGCCAGAACATGTCTTTATACAGTGATGAAAATGCAAGGGAGATTACTTTACTTACTGTGTAATGGAGAAAATGCCTGTTAAGTTTTTTTTCCAGGAAAAAAATGTTTATAATATCTTATATATTTATCCAAATTTGCTCTCCATTAAATAAAATAACTGACAGTAATTATTGATAGCAGTTAATCTTTGGCTTTGTGTCTTTATTGGCAATATTATATTGATCTGTTTTTGTACTTGTGTTTACATGACACAAGTCATTGTTTAATATGCATAGTATAGGCACAAGTTCCTTTTAAAGCATGGGTGTCCAACCTTTTGGCTTCTCTGGGCCACATTGAGTGTAGAGAAATGTTCTCGGGCCGCATATAAAATATATACTATAGTTAAGGTATATAAGTAATAAAATTCCGCCGCGCCCTTCCCGTGCCACTGCGCCCCCTGCACTAATTTAACACAAACCGAGGATGATGAAATGAAATGGAATCAGTATACAGAGGTTTACTTCTTCTGAGAGATATTAAAGGAACACTCTAACCACCATGACCAATTCAGTGATTTGAAGTGGTCATGGTGGTAGGAGTCAGAAACACTGCACATGCTCGCCTCCCCCCCTCCCCTCCGAGGCAGCCTCTGCCTACCGTTAGTTGGAAGCCACTGTGTCCATGCCCCCGACCCGACTTCCTTCCTCCCCAGCAAAAAAAAATTGTCAGGGGTCAGTGGGCCGCATTGCCTGGGGTTCCGGGCCCCAGGTTGGACATGCCTGCTTTAACCGGTTGCCGACTGCCGCAAGTACATATACTGCGGTGGTCAGCCCCGGCCAGGCAAAGTGACGTATATATACGTCACTAGCCTGTCAGTTGCTTGTGAGCCAATAGCGGGCGAGCGCGCGCCCGCGGAGGCGGGCGAGCGTGCGCCCGCCCCGGCTCGTTCCCTGGGAAGTTTGTGCGTGTGACCGGCGGACCCGATGTCCGCCGGTCACTCGCGATCATCCTCCGTGAAGGGAGAAAGGAAGGCAGCTGATGTAAACAAGCCGCCTGTCATTCTCCCCTGTGTAGGAATGGTGATCATACGGTTCTACTATTTAGGACCGTTGATCACTGTTCCTACACTAGTAGCCATGTCCAATCACAGTAAGAAGCACGCCCCTAGGGACACACTTAACCCCTCCTTCCCCAATAAAGTTAACCCCTTCCCTGCCAGTGTCATTTTGCAGTAACAGTGCATATGTATAGCACTGATTACTGCAGTAATGTCACTGGTAACCCCAAAAGTGTCAAAAATGTCAGTCAAGGGTCCGATCTGTCCACCGCAATGTCGCAGTCCCGCAAAAAATCGCAGATCGCCGCCATTACGCGTTAAAAAAAAAAACACCAAAAATGACAGAAATCTTTCCCTTAGTTAGTAAACGCAATAACTTTTGCGCAAACCATTAAAAATACGCTTTTTGCAATTTTTTTTTTTACCAAACATATGTAGCAGAAAACAAATTGGCAAAAAATGTTAAAAAATTTTGATTTTTACATTTTTTTGGGGGGGAATTTTAGACTACTTTTTCTCTTCCACTTCTGTCACACATAGGATCGAAGAC
Organism: Pelophylax lessonae; assembly: GCF_965119305.1. Taxonomy (NCBI): domain Eukaryota; kingdom Metazoa; phylum Chordata; class Amphibia; order Anura; family Ranidae; genus Pelophylax; species Pelophylax lessonae. The sequence continues at coordinate 62,675,178 of NC_138780.1, forward strand.
CCTGAAATACATGACATTGTCATTTCTGACCACGCCCCTATCTCAATCACACTAGATCCCCCGGATAAAAACGCGGACTCCCACCTGTGGAGATTCCCGAGCTATTTACACAACAACTCAGACTTCCAGGCCTTTCTAGCCCGGGCCTGGAATGAATACTCGGCTGATAATGTATCCCATATCTCTCAGCCAAATCTGTTTTGGGAGGCTGGTAAAGCCTTCCTTCGCGGAAGAATCATTTCCTACGCTTCCGCCTATCGGAAAAATGCCTCGGCGAGTTTTATCCGAGCTAGTGAGCACCTTCGTTTAGCCCAAAGTACATTGTTGTCCTCAGACTCCCCCCCCACACAGACAGGCATGGGTCCTTGCTAAACAAGCCTTTGATTCCTGGGCTGACAAATCTATTAAGAGAGCGCATTTCACGGCCACTATGCACAAGTTTGGGAACAAGGCGGGCAAAGTACTAGTGCGGCTGTGCAGGGCTCCCTACAAACCCACACATATAGCCTCCCTTCGGCGTGCTTCGGGCATGGTGGAGTCCACTCCCGCGGGAGTGCAGTCGATCATGCGCGACTTTTATACGTCTCTCTACTCCCCTGACCCTTTCAATGTCACTCAGGCAAACTTTTTTCTCAACAGCGTAGTCCTCCCCAAGATATCACCGACCCAGTTGGAGGCCTTAAACGCCCCGGTGACACTTTCAGAAATACAAGATACCATAAAACATCTTGCCCCTAACAAAGCTCCCGGCCCAGACGGCTTTACAGGAGAATTCTACAAGAGTGCTCTAGAGACACTGGGACCTACCCTGCTGGAGGTCTACTCAGCCATCTGGTCCGGAGGCCCCTACCCCCCTACAGGTAATCAGGCCATAATTAAGCTCTTGGCGAAAAAAGGAAAAGACCCCTTGGAACCTGGCTCATATAGGCCGATTTCGCTTTTAAATTTGGATGTCAAAATCCTTTCAAAAATAATTGCGTCCAGGCTTGCCCTGATTATGCCTTCATTGATCCACCCGGCGCAGTCCGGTTTTACCAAAGGCAGATCGGCTGAATCAAACCTACGCAAGGTCCTTTTGGCCCTGGATCATGCTAGGGTGTACTCGGAGAAAGATCTGGCGATCATCACCTTGGAAGCGGAGAAGGCCTTTGACAACGTGAATTTTGCATGGCTTTCCGAAGTTCTGACCACTTTCGGTTTCTCGGGGCCCTTTACGCACGTTGTCAAAGCTATGTACGCCTCTCCCGCGGCCAGGCTCTGGGTGGCCGGGTCTCTCACCGACGAATTTCGTCTTTTCAAGGGAACGAGACAGGGCTGCCCCCTGTCCCCTCTGCTCTTCAATCTGGCTCTGGAACCTCTATCCAGATACCTTTTGGAGACCGCGCCACTTCACTGCATCCTGCTAGGTACCCACGAACTTCGTATATCGCTTTTCGCGGATGATGTTCTAATTTTCACTCGAAACCCCTCCTCAGACATGCACACCATTATCTCTATATTTGATAGGTTCAAACTCTGCTCTGGCCTGCGGATAAATTATGCAAAGAGCGAGATACTTCCCTTAGGTACCAGACACAGGCCAACCTGGGCCGCTTCTGCCCCCTTCACCCTGGCCACCTCTCACATTACATACTTGGGTATCAAGATAGGCAAAATCCCATCTTCAATATACTCCTTAAATTACCCCCCGCTGTTTCAGAAACTCATACAGGAATTGGATAGTTGGATGGATCTGCCCCTCTCGCTCTTGGGTAGATGTCATTTGGTCAAAATGGTCAGCTTTGCCCGACTTTTATATCCACTACAAACTATTCCCCTGTTGATCAAGCATAAAGACACCAAATTAATTAATAAGGCTATTTCCAGGTTTGTCTGGCGGGGCAAGCGACCATGCATCTCTTTCAGTAAACTTTGTCTTCCCAGGAGCGAGGGGGGTACTAGTCTGCCTGACATTAGAATGTACAACCTTTCATGCCTTCTTAGGATATCTTTAGATTGGCTCTCGCAGTCATCCTGCTATTCTAATTATGACCTGGAATCGCAAATGTCTGCTCCCTTCTCGCTGGCGGCGTTGTTACACGCCAAATGGAAAAGTATGCCACCCAGGCTTCAACATAATGTACTTCTGAGAGACACTGTGATTGCCTGGAGAGAGACTAGAAAGCGCCTAAAGCTTCCACTTTCCATATCTAAATACTTACCCATTAAGGGAAACCCTGCTTTCCTCCCGGGACTACATTCACGTACTTTTGACACCTGGCAACGTAAGGGCCTCCATAACTTCTCTGATCTCTGTGACCCCGTGTCAGGAAAGCCAAGGTCTATAAGTGATATCTTGGAAACCTACCATCTACCAGCCTCACATATCTTCTCTGTTCTACAATGCCTCAGTTTTCTTCAGTCAACGAACAGAGGCCCAAACAAAGGCTTTCTTGACCCTCTACTGGACCCTTTACTGATGGCGGGGAAATACTGTATTTCTGATATCTACAAACCTTTTCAAAAGCTCACATCTTTCCACCATGCCAGTTCCTCGGCGGCTAATTGGGCAAAAGACTTTCCTATTGAGGACATAGTCTCCAAACTATTTCAGGGATACAACAGAACTTTACGCTTAACCCCTAATGAAACCTGGAGAGAAACGCAGCTGAAAATCTTGCATAGGGCTTATATTCCATTCACTTGCAACAAAGACGATCCTTCTACCAGCCTCTGTCCCTATTGCAAGGCCGTCAGGCCGAACCTACACCATAGGTTCTGGTCGTGCTCTTTCATATCCACGTTTTGGGATCAAATACTTCTATTCATTTAAAGGATCACCCTCCTTCAATTGCCCAAAGATCCCTTCCTACTAATATTTGGACATTGGGACAAACCGCTCCAGATTTGGTCCAGCTCCAGATTTGGTCCATACCCTCGGGTATGGACTCTTACGTGCTTGCTGATAGCCCGCAGAGTAATACTGGCCAACTGGATAACGGCAGTGGCTACTTCCGTCTCTCAGATTCATAAGGAACTGCTAACCCTTATGACCAAGGATCGACTGAACACGGACTTTCATCTTCCATCATCTGCTGACCGCTATTCTCACACATGGCAGGACTTTATGGATTCACTACCCCAAGATGTCACTACCACTTTGCAAGAAGATACGTTCTCATACCATCTCCCGGGGTAGAACTCGGGTGCAATGGGTTTGGAGTTCGCCCCCCCCCTTTTCATAGTCTGCTCCCACTCACTTGTTCCCTGCTCCTCCACCTCCCCCCCTCTTTTCTTGTTTAGAGAGTTATGATAAATGCACAAGATCCATCCAACTAGGGTTCTAGTATTTTTGATGATTATACCTTATTTACTGCAAAATACCCCTACTTTAGAGTCAGCTACGAGCCTCTGACTCCCAGAAAATGTAAAATGTGTTGTTCAATGTTGTACTTGCATTTTCCATGTACCGCATCATTGCTTCAATAAAGTTTAAAAAAAAAAAAAAACCAGTCAGTCCATTTGCACAACCGCAAACTCCCCATTTGCACAAGGTTGGATACCAAGCTAGCCATGTCCCGTTCCTTGTCCTCACTGACGTCATTGAAGGTCTCTTCCTCCACCCAGCCACGTACAACACCAAGGGTCCCTGAAAGGTGACAACAAGCCCCCTGGGACGCCTGCTGTGGTTGGTCTTCCACCTCCTCAAAGCCACCTTCCTCCTCTGACTTCTCTTCTTCAGACTCCTCTCTGCATTGCCACAGGTCCAGCAATCGACAACGACAAGGCTGCTTCTGGTGGTGATGGGGACCACAACTCTTCCTCTTCATGATCATCTACGGCCTGATCCAGCACTCTTCGCAGGGCACGCTCCAGAAAAAACACATATGGGATGAGGTCGATGATGTTGCCTTGGGTTTGACTGACCAGGTTTGTCACCTCCGCAAAAGGACGCATGAGCCTACAGCCATTGTGCATGAGCATTTAGTAACGCGGCCAAAAAATACCCAGCTCCGCAGAGGCTGTCCTCTTTTTTTTTTTAAATTAAAAAAATCTGTTCTTACTAGTTTAATCTCTGTTTTGTCCCCTATCAGGGGCCTGTGTATGGAATAGATTTTAGGAACCGGGAGATGGAAAAAGATGGTTGGTCTGTCCTCTTACTTCCAATTTGGGGCACTGCGCGTGCACCGTGCAATGTACTGTACCATTCTATATGAGTGGTGTGTTAAGTAGTACTATTCTTAGCAGTTTAATCCCTGTTACGTCCCCTATCAGGGGACGGTGTATGGAATAGATTTTAGTAACCGGAAGATGGAAAAAGATGGTTGGTCTGTCCTCTTACTTCCAATTTTGGGCACTGCGCGTGCGCCGTGCAATATACTGTGCCATCCTATATGAGTGGTGTGTTAAGTAGTACTATTCTTATCAGTTTAATCCCTGTTACGTCCCCTATCAGGGGCCGGTGTAAGGAATAGATTTTAGGAACCGGGAGATGGAAAAAGATGGTTGGTCTGTCCTCTTTCTTCCAATTTGGGGCACTGCGCGTGCGCCGTGCAATGTACTGTGCCACCCTATATGAGTGGTGTGTTAAGTAGTACTATTCTTATCAGTTTAATCCCTGTTACGTCCCCTATCAGGGGCCAGTGTATGGAATAGATTTTAGGAACCGGGAGATGGAAAAAGATGGTTGGTCTGTCCTCTTCCACTTTTGGGCACTGCGCGTGCGCCGTGCAATGTACTGTGCCATCCTATATGAGTGGTGTGTTAAGTAGTACTATTCTTATCAGTTTAATCCCTGTTACGTCCCCTATCAGGGGCCGGTGTATGGAATAGATTTTAGGAGCCGGGAGATGGAAAAAGATGGTTGGTCTGTCCTCTTACTTCCAATTTGGGGCACTGCGCGTGCGCTGTGCAATGTACTGTACCATCCTATATGAGTGGTGTGTTAAGTAGTACTATTCTTATCAGTTTAATCCCTGTTACGTCCCCTATCAGGGGCCGGTGTATGGAATAGATTTTAGTAACCGGAAGATGGAAAAAGATGGTTGGTCTGTCCTCTTACTTCCAATTTTGGGCGCTGCGCGTGCGCCGTGCAATGTACTGTGCCATCCTATATGAGTGCTGTGTTAAGTAGTACTATTCTTATCAGTTTAATCCCTGTTACGTCCCCTATCAGGGGCCGGTGTATGGAATAGATTTTAGGAACCGGGAGATGGAAAAAGATGGTTGGTCTGTCCTCTTCCAATTTGGGGCACTGTGCGTGCGCCGTGCAATGTGCTGTACCATCCTATATGAGTGGTGTGTTAAGTAGTACTATTCTTATCAGTTTAATCCCTGTTACGTCCCCTATCAGGGGCCGGTGTATGGAATAGATTTTAGGAACCGGGAGATGGAAAAAGATGGTTGGTCTGTCCTCTTACTTCCGATTTGGGGCACTGCGTGCGCGCCGTGCAATGTACTGTGCCATCCTATATGAGTGGTGTGTTAAGTAGTACTATTCTTATCAGTTTAATCCCTGTTACGTCCCCTATCAGGGGCCGGGGTATGGAATAGATTTTAGGAACCGGGAGATGGAAAAAGATGGTTGGTCTGTCCTCTTACTTCCAATTAGGGGCACTGCGAGTGCGCCGTGCAATGTACTGTACCATCCTATATGAGTGGTGTGTTAAGTAGTACTATTCTTATCAGTTTAATCCCTGTTACGTCCCCTATCAGGGGCCGGTGTATGGAATAGATTTTAGGAAGCGGGAGATGGAAAAAGATGGTTTGTCTGTCATCTTCCAATTTGGGGCACTGCGCGTGCGCCGTGCAATGTACTGTACCATCCTATATGAGTGGTGTGTTAAGTAGTACTATTCTTATCAGTTTAATCCCTGTTACGTCCCCTATCAGGGGCCGGTGTATGGAATAGATTTTAGGAACCGGGAGATGGAAAAAGATGGTTGGTCTGTCCTCTTACTTCCGATTTGGGGCACTGCGTGCGTGCCGTGCAATGTACTGTACCATCCTATATGAGTGGTGTGTTAAGTAGTACTATTCTTATCAGTTTAATCCCTGTTACGTCCCCTATCAGGGGCCGGGGTATGGAATAGATTTTAGGAACCGGGAGATGGAAAAAGATGGTTGGTCTGTCCTCTTACTTCCAATTTGGGGCACTGCATGCGCGCCGTGCAATGTACTGTGCCATCCTATATGAGTGGTGTGTTAAGTAGTACTATTCTTATCAGTTTAATCCCTGTTATGTCCCCTATCAGGGGCCGGTGTATGGAATAGATTTTAGGAACCGGGAGATGGAAAAAGATGGTTGGTCTGTCCTCTTACTTCCAATTTGGGGCACTGTGCGTGCGCCGTGCAATGTACTGTACCATCCTATATGAGTGGTGTGTTAAGTAGTACTATTCTTATCAGTTTAATCCCTGTTACGTTCCCTATCAGGGGCCGGTGTATGGAATAGATTTTAGTAACCGGAAGATGGAAAAAGATGGTTGGTCTGTCCTCTTACTTCCAATTTTGGGCACTGCGCGTGCAATGTACTGTGCCATCCTATATGAGTGGTGTGTTAAGTAGTACTATTCTTATCAGTTTAATCCCTCTTACGTCCCCTATCAGGGGCCGGTGTAAGGAATAGATTTTAGAAACCGGGAGATGGAAAAAGATGGTTGGTCTGTCCTCTTACTTCCAACTTTGGGCACTGCGCGTGCGCCGTGCAATGTACTGTGCCATCCTATATGAGTGCTGTGTTAAGTAGTACTATTCTTATCAGTTTAATCCCTGTTACGTCCCCTATCAGGGGCCGGTGTATGGAATAGATTTTAGGAACCGGGAGATGGAAAAAGATGGTTGGTCTGTCCTCTTACTTCCGATTTGGGGCACTGCGTGCGCGCCGTGCAATGTACTGTACCATCCTATATGAGTGGTGTGTTAAGTAGTACTATTCTTATCAGTTTAATCCCTGTTACGTCCCCTATCAGGGGCCGGTGTATGGAATAGATTTTAGTAACCGGAAGATGGAAAAAGATGGTTGGTCTGTCCTCTTACTTCCAATTTTGGGCACTGCGCGTGCGCCGTGCAATGTACTGTGCCGTCCTATATGAGTGGTGTGTTAAGTAGTACTATTCTTATCAGTTTAATCCCTGTTACTTCCCCTATCAGGGGCCGGTGTATGGAATAGATTTTAGGAACCGGGAGATGGAAAAAGATGGTTGGTCTGTCCTCTTACTTCCAATTTTGGGCACTGCGCGTGCGCCGTGCAATGTACTGTGCCATCCTATATGAGTGGTGTGTTAAGTAGTACTATTCTTATCAGTTTAATCCCTGTTACGTCCCCTATCAGGGGCCGGTGTATGGAATAGATTTTAGGAACCGGGAGATGGAAAAAGATGGTTGGTCTGTCCTCTTACTTCCGATTTGGGGCACTGCGTGCGCGCCGTGCAATGTACTGTACCATCCTATATGAGTGGTGTGTTAAGTAGTACTATTCTTATCAGTTTAATCCCTGTTACGTCCCCTATCAGGGGCCGGTGTATGGAATAGATTTTTAGGAACCGGGAGATGGAAAAAGATGGTTGGTCTGTCCACTTACTTCCAATTTGGGGCACTGCGCGTGCGCCGTGCAATGTACTGTACCATCCTATATGAGTGGTGTGTTAAGTAGTACTATTCTTATCAGTTTAATCCCTGTTACGTCCCCTATCAGGGGCCGGTGTATGGAATAGATTTTAGGAACCGGGAGATGGAAAAAGATGGTTGGTCTGTCCTCTTACTTTCGATTTGGGGCACTGCGCGTGCACCGTGCAATGTACTGTGCCATCCTATATGAGTGGTGTGTTAAGTAGTACTATTCTTATCAGTTTAATCCCTGTTACGTCCCCTATCAGGGGCCGGTGTATGGAATAGATTTTAGGAACCGGGAGATGGAAAAAGATGGTTGTTCTGTCCTCTTTCTTCCAATTTGGGGCACTGCGCCACCCTATATGAGTGGTGTGTTAAGTAGTACTATTCTTATCAGTTTAATCCCTGTTACGTCCCCTATCAGGGGCCGGTGTATGAAATAGATTTTAGGAACCGGGAGATGGAAAAAGATGGTTGGTCTGTCCTCTTACTTCCACTTTTGGGCATTGCGCGTGCGCTGTGCAATGTACTGTGCCATCCTATATGAGTGGTGTGTTAAGTAGTACTATTCTTATCAGTTTAATCCCTGTCACGTCCCCTATCAGGGGCCGGTGTATGGAATAGATTTTAGGAACCGGGAGATGGAAAAAGATGGTTGGTCTGTCCTCTTACTTCCACTTTTGGGCATTGCGCGTGCGCTGTGCAATGTACTGTGCCATCCTATATGAGTGGTGTGTTAAGTAGTACTATTCTTATCAGTTTAATCCCTGTCACGTCCCCTATCAGGGGCCGGTGTATGGAATCGATTTTAGGAACCGGGAGATGGAAAAAGATGGTTGGTCTGTCCTCTTACTTCCAATTTTGGGCACTGCGCGTGCGCCGTGCAATGTACTGTGCCATCCTATATGAGTGGTGTGTTAAGTAGTACTATTCTTATCAGTTTAATCCCTGTCACGTCCCCTATCAGGGGCCGGTGTATGGAATAGATTTTAGGAACCGGGAGATGGAAAAAGATGGTTGGTCTGTCCTCTTACTTCCAATTTTGGGCACTGCGCGTGCGCCGTGCAATGTACTGTGCCATCCTATATGAGTGGTGTGTTAAGTAGTACTATTCCTATCAGTTTAATCCCTGTTACGTCCCCTATCAGGGGCCGGTGTATGGAATAGATTTTAGGAACCGGGAGATGGAAAAAGATGGTTGGTCTGTCCTCTTACTTCCAATTTTGGGCACTGTGTATCGAATAGATTTTAGACAACCGCAAAGAGTTGTCAATAGTTGACACACTCATGACATAAATTTTATTCCTCTTTGCGTCAATCTTGGTGTAGTGATGACTGTGCTCATGCGCACGTTTGGGAGATTGCAGGCGATGGCGGTTTTTCAAAGCCTATGGTCGTGCTGAGGTAGTTCAGTGACAATTAAGTGACTCAGAAAACAATGATTCTGCAGCGTGGGCCCATTGTTGGCCTAGTAGGCTTTAATGATCCCCTAAGATGATCATAAAGAAAATTAATGTTTTTTCTATGAAAAATTATACAGCAGATCGCTTTTGGTCTGTTCACAATGAAGCAACGACCTTATCATCTGGGGTGTGCCAACATTGCCAACATACTCCTAGAGGTGATCGCTTCATTGATATACGCAAGCCCCTTCACCACAACAAGGTAACGATCACGAAGGGGACTTGACACATGTATGTGCCTTTTTTTTGTGTTTTGTTTTTGCAGCCACAGTGTAGCACCAGAGGCCAGAAAAATTAGGCATGTACACATGCCTGAAAAAGTAGGTATTGTAGCAGCGGCCGGAAAAATCAATGTTTTCCAAGCAGAAAGTGCACTAAAACATTGCGGCTTGAACCCTAGTTGGTGGCGGAGAAGTCACATAAGTCATCCGGCATGCAGAGATTAAATACAGCAGCGTGTGGACCATTTTTAGCCCAAGGCATCTCATCAGGCCTTTTTTAGTCAAATGCATCCCCCACTGTCAGTCCCTTCGGGATCCATGCCTCATTCATCGTAATAAAGGTGAGGTAATCTAGACTTTTTTGACCTAGGCGACTTCTCTTCTCAGTGACAATACCTCCTGCTGCGCTGAAGGTCCTTTCTGACAGGACACTTGAAGCAGGGCAGGCCAGAAGTGGCCTGCTTGAGGACGTCCTGTAAGCCTGGGTACTTATGCACAAAGCGTTGCACAATCAGTTTCAACACATGTGCCAACTTGCCCAAATTCAATGCCGCCAACAAATTGCTTCCGTTGCCACACACCACTTTGCCGATCTCCAGTTGGTGCGGGGTCAGCCACTGATCCACCTGTGCGTTCAGGGCAGACAGGACTGCTGTTCCGGTGTGACTCTATGCTTTCAGGCAAGTCAACCCCAAGACGGCGTGACACTGTCGTATCCGGCATGTGGAATAGCCCCTGGGGAGCTAGGGGGGTGCAATTGGTGTGGAGCAAGACGCAACAGCAGAAGAGGACTCAGCCAAGGAGGTTAGCAAAGAGGATGGAGTAGGAATAGTCGAGGAGGTGGCAGCAGGTCGCCTGCAAGTTGTGGCGGTGCCACCAACTCCTCTGCAGAGCCACGCATTCCATGCTTGGCATCCGCCAGCAGGTTTACCCAATGCGCAGTGTAAGTGATATACCTGCCCTGACCGTGCTTTGCAGACCAGGTATCAGTGGTCAGATGGACCCTTGCCCCAACACTGTGTGCCAGACATGACATGACTGTCGCAACCCACCTGGGGTCTTGCAGTGGAGAGGGAACCCAGTTGCAGTGGAACAGCACTCCCTTACAATCACGACCCTTAGGAGTCCCTGGAAGTGGGAACAGGGCCCCGTAGGGACTGTGGTGGCACGGGGGCCTTTAATGAAGAGGAGGAGGTAAGGTCGACAACTCTGGAGTCAGGTCTGGCAGGCAATCAAGGAGTATCCACCTGAGGGAGAAAGGATCAGGAACACAGACAATGCAATTAGCAGACACACAGGAGCAAGGAAAATAACCAAGCACTGACTGGAAGGTGTGCTTGGTTTATATAGGGAGCCAGGATCACATGACCCGCCACCTCCCACCAGTAGGTGGGGCTGCCAGGGGCTATAAAGGGAGGTCACAGACCCAGCGCCATCTTGGTTTGCTTCATAGAACCTGATCTTACCAGATCTTCAACTCTCCTCTCTCCCTCTGTGTAAAACACTAACCGCATGGCGGCCGCCATCTTGCCATGACAGTGTGCTGCTGCAGTCCTCAGAGGTGAGGGGAGGAGAAGAAGCCACCGCAGACCCGGAGGGGGTGTCTCTGTGACCGGCAAGCACCGAGACTCTGTTGCGAGAACGCCGCAGGCGCCCAGACGCAGGTGAGTACGTGGCAGTGCCGTGACAATGACTTCCTTTTCCACAACAGAGTACAGGTTGGGGATTGCCTTTTGTGAAAAAACATTTCGGTCGGATACCTTCCACTGCGGTGTCCCTATAGCTACAAATTTTTTGAAGGCCTCAGACTCCACCAGCTTGTATGGTAAAAGCTGGCGGGCTAAGAGTTCCGACAAGCCTGCTGTCAGACGCCGGGCAAGGGGGGTGACTCTGTGACATTGGCTTCTTACGCTCAAACATTTCCTTGACAGACACCTGACTGTGGGCAGATGAGCAGGAACTGCTGAAGGTGAGAGGCGGAGTGGCGGGTTGTTGATAGGGGGCAAGGAGGACAGCAGTGGTTGACGTGGCTGAAGATGCTGGACCAGGAGGAGGATGGTGGCTTTGAGTTTGTGTGCTGCTTGTACTCATCATGTGTTGATCCCATAGGCGTTTGTAATGTGAGATCATGTGCCTTTGCAAAGCAGTTGTACCTAGGTGGGTGTTGGACTTCCCACGACTCAGTTTCTTTTGGCACAGGTTGCAAATGGCATCGCTGTTATCAGAGGCAGACACACAAAAAAAAATGCCACACTGCTGAGCTTTGCAATGACGGCATTCTGGTGGTGGCAACAGCTTGCGTTGATTGGCGTGCTGTCTGGTTGACCCCGGGTGCCGATACATGCTATCTGACTGTGCCACTAGCTCCTTGCGATGACCTCCGCCTGCTTCCAACTCGTCTCCTCCTCCTCTCTGTGTCCCCATCTGAACTTTCCCCCTGTTCTTCTTCTCTTCGAGGAGGCACCCAGGTGACATCCACAGACACATCGTCATCATCAGCCGCTTCACTTGTATTTGGCAACTCAGCAAAGGCAGCAGCAGGTACAACATCATCATCATCATCACAACGTACGTCCATGTGTATAATGCTGCCTGACTGAGACATATCCCCGTTATCTACATCCTCTGGCACTAATGGTTGCGCATCACTCATTTCTTCCAACTGATGTGTAAATAACTCCTCTGACAGATCAAGTGAAGCGGCTGTGGTGCTAGTGTTGGTGGTGCCAGCGGGCGGGCGAGTGGTAAATTGAGAGGTGCCCGAAGCTGAGCTGGAGGAGGATGGTGCATCAAGGTTCCGAGCCGAAGCTGTAGAAGATTGGGTGTCCTGTGTAAGCCAGTCAACTATGTCCTCAGAATTTTTCGAGTTCAGGGTACGTGGCCTCTGAATATGAGTGGTGGGCAGTAGGCACAGTACAGTCTGTGGACCTGACACTCACTGGCAGGCAACTGCAATTATAAAAAATAAATTATTTCTTGATTTGCAAGGTGCTGTGCCACTGTATATGAGTGGTGGGCAGTGGGCACAGTACAGTCTGTGGACCTGACACTCACTGGAAGGCAACTGCAATTATAAAAAATAAATTATTTTTTGATTTGCAAGGTGCTGTGCCACCGTATGTGAGTGGTGGGCAGTGGGCACAGTACAGTCTGTGGACCTGACACTCACTGGCAGGCAACTGCAATTATAAAAAAAAAATTATTTCTTGATTTGCAAGGTGCTGTGCCACCGTATATGAGTGGTGGGCAGTGGGCACAGTACAGTCTGTGGACCTGACACTCACTGGCAGGCAACTGCAATTATAAAAAATAAATCATTTTTTGATCCGCAAGGTGCTGTGCCACCGTATATGAGTGGTGGGCAGTGGACACAGTACAGTCTGTGGACCTGACACTCACTGGCAGGCTACTGCAGTTATAAAAAATACATAATTTTTTGATTTGCAAGGTGCTGTGCCACCGTATATGAGTAGTGGGCACAGTACAGTCTGTGGACCTGACACTGGCAGGCAACTGCAATTATAAAAAATAAATTATTTTTGATCTGCAAGGTGCTGTGCCACCGTATATGAGTGGTGGGCACTGTAGTGGGCACGGTACAGTCTGTGGACCTGACACTCAGACACTCACTGGAAGGCAACTGCAATTATAAAAAATAAATTATTTTTTGATCTGCAAGGTGCTTTGCCACCGTATATGCATGGTGGGCAGTGGGCACAGTACAGTCTGTGGACCTGACACTCACTGGCAGGCAACTGCAATTATATGACAGAGGAAAAAATAAATTATTTTTTTAACTGCAAGGTACTGTGCCACCCGATATGAGTGGTGTGCACACAGTACAGTCTGTGGGTCTGTGGCCTCTCACACACAGCGGGCAGGCAACTGCAATATATATATATATAATATAAAAAAAAAAAATGACTGATATACCAGCCCTAAAAAGTGCTTTTTGGGGTGCTGTCAGGACGCTGTCCTTACAGCAGGAGTGGACCCAGAACACTGGCTAATGATTTCCCAATTAATTCAGCAGCAGCAGCACTCTCCCTGCTCTCACTAACACTGCAGCTTCAGAACGAATCTAAGATGGATGCTGCCCTTAAATAGTTAAAATGTATACACAATTAAACTTCGTAGTGCTACTTGCATGGAGAGATAATGTAGAAATAAAGAAATAGAGAATCCAAATATAAGTATAGAGGAAAATAAAATAAGTTATAGATTTTAAAATAAAGCAAGGGCCAAACATCAGAAAAAGTGTATCTGAAGCAAGGTGAGTAATCAAAGATACATGAGTAAAGACCCAGGAGGATACCCCAAGTATTCTGCTATAGCCGGAATACCGGATGATCGTTACTGTATATGTGAGTGGTTATTATTTTTTTTCAATAAATTTTGTTTAAATACTACACTATGATGGCCCTTTCTTATATATGATCCGGAGCTAAAGGGAGGGACACAAACGAGCATTGAAGAGGCAAAACTGAGTTTACAGGCGAGACCGCCCCACCTGCGTTATCCAAAGTACATTTACTGGAGGACACAGAAAGGAGGATTAGAGGCAACCCTAACATATAAAACCCATATGCTCAGTTATATGTGGTTAGAGGTGAGATGCTAGCACACATTTAGATGAAGTCACTGAAGAGCACATATCGTTTGGATCATCTGGTTTGAGGGTGGAGGAAGTTATCACTTAGGCCCCTTTCACATCGGCGGATCGTTCAGATCCGCCTGTCAGTTTTTTTGGTAGATCTGCACAGACACCCCATGCATCTCTATGGGGCATTGGATGTCAGCGGAGACATGTCAGCTGACATCCGATTTGATCTGTCAAATCTGGACGGATGGACAGACGGTCTGTTCCCATCCGATTCCCCCATAGAGAACAGCCGGACCTGACAGCTGTGTCTCCGCACACAGAGCGGAGACACAACTGCCATCCGCCTGCTCAGCAAAAGATCGGCGGATCGATCCCTCGCTGAGAAAAACGGAGTCCGCCTGACGGACTCCCTGTGTGAAAGGGGTCTAATAGCTAAGAACTACACTGGAAAAAACTTCCCTTTATAGAGACTCACTATTAAAGGACTTTTTTTGCACAAATGGGTAATTAAATAGTTACACTGGAATGATTTACTGATAATTATATTTTGAACACATTAAGCACATATCATTGACACTACTGGCACTTTAATATTACTTTTGTGTTTGCACTATTTGCAAAATTTGCACAGATACTTTGAATGATTATATTTATGCACTTTATATATGGTCTATTTGGGCACAATTTACTAGCTGTTTGCACTCATGCACTTTAAATAATCACAGCTGAATCAAAGTGAATATTATAAGCGGATGAATTTGTTGTAATTGTATGAATTAAGTATGTTCCCCATTTTCTTGATTTTTTATTATTTGTTTATTATTGAGATTTAAATATCACCTAATTTTGTGCCTATGTGATATACCTCTAGAGAGGTTGGTCTGATAACCTCTAGGAGCGCAGTACACTTGTCCCCCTTTTGCACTGATCATATTAACTGTTTAGGTAACAGTCTAGTACTTGCAGCAACTGGGAGATATATATAATTATTTAAACCGTGATAGCGCAAAAATCATTACGCCAAACTTTCCCTTCTGAAGGCTTCTATGAGCAGTGCTCTATAAAGGCTACAGGATTTTTCCACTCAGCCCTCTCAGAGATACCCACAGCCCGCACATTTTTTCTCTGGAGCCTGTTCTCCATATCTTCCAGACGTGCTGTAATTGCGGCACATCATCCTCAATAGTACTCCTGCAACCCTCTAATGCGGCCGTGCAAGTTCTTGCATATCCTGCCAGATCAATGCAACTTATTGTTTTACTCCTTTAAGTCCTGTGGTCAGGTTAGATAGTTTAGTGTTGCAGGATGAGATTGCAGCAAAAATCTCCCTGAGAGTTGGTTCAGGTTCCTGTGTGTTCCATACTGTAAAGAAGGGAAGCGCACGCAGACCTCGGATAATATTGTTTAAATGAAGGACAATACAAAACAATAAGGTTGCACTCACATTTCGGTCCTTGCAGGACAAGCACATCAGCACATAAACAGTAGCTTCCAGCTCCTCCCATCCCTCCGGGGTGACCTCCGGTCTCATCTAGCGCAGCAGACGCCGCTTAAGCCCGCTCTCTGTTATTCCTGCTACCAGCCCTCCCCGGCCGGATCACAACATGCCGATGCTAGTGCGCCTGCGCGCCCGCCCGCCGTCATTCACCGCTGGAAAGGCTGGCCTTAGCCTCGGCCGAGGCTGTATGCAGCGTGGGGCTGTGGAGTGGAGAGATCCAAGGGGATGCACTACCTTCTGCTGGTTGCTACGGACCGTGGAGTACAAGAGGAGCTGCAGCGACCAGGATAAATTTCATGTAAACATACAAACTGTTACAAGAGGGAATTGGACTCAGGATCAGTGCCAATGACTGGTGAAGTATACCCTCGTGTACATGTTAGAGTCTAATATGTGTATGGGTTCTTGTTGATTGCATATTAGGTTCCTGTGTGGCATGGGTACTGGGATCAGGATAGCAGGAGTACTCACTGTGTCCCATAGGAGTACTGCAGGGTCCTGACCCTCAGCAGGGGGGGGGGGGTCAGGAACAGCCTCAACAGGTATGGAAGTGGATTTAGCTGGAGTGTCCTTGGTCTGTGGTTTAGCAAAAAGGTTCTGAGCTGCCTCCTTTGCTGACCGGAACAAATGGGCGCCATCTTGGGTGGCGTGGTCAGGGCCTGTGTGTAATATTTTACCGCGTCTGGACATGGCTCCGGGAGTAAGGAGAGGCACCAGCAGCTAGCCAAGAAGTACTACTGAGCACAGATCGAGTCTGTGATGGTGGATGCGATGTACGAAAGGAGAGGGAACAGGATATTCAACAGGAGTCTCAGTGGAGATAGCCCTAGTGCGTCCTACTCCATGCACCTCAAGCCCCCCCCCCCCCAAATCTGAGGAAGATTTTGATTACTGTTTGATCACAGCGTTGGGGCTTTTCCAGGCAGGATAACTACTTGGAAATTCCTATACAGTAAGTTTCATACCTGCCTTTTTTAAGGACATCATTAACATAATAATTTGGGGCACATATGCCAGAGCTCATTTTAAACAACATGTATTTGAATTTCACTGTTTTGTTATAAACTACTTAATTTCTATTTATTGACATACTGTACATTATGTTAAGTTCTGTTGCTTACCCCCCCCCCCTCCCCCCCTCCTGCTATGGACTTCTTAAACCTCCATTTAGCCTTTTTCCTGTTACTTGTTATTTACAATTAAGTTCTTAAATAGGCGTTGCCTATACTCTTGTCACTTTCATTTCCATACATTATGACCACTGTGACATAAGGAAAGGGGAAGTCGTCGATGGGCGATATATTTATCCTCGCTTTCTGTCCTATGTACAGAATTAGTGGAGCCCAAACCAGGTTTTCGAGGTAACTTTGGGTCTGAGCAGTCCAGTTCGAATTTTGTGTCTCTCACCTGGATTGTTCATTTCTTAATTGATAGTCCAGGTGAGATAAAAAGGTAAGGCTGGAGCATAATGTTGCTCTTAGTACCTGGTTGGCATGGGTTTATTTTCTATTTTGTTTTATTTTTCATGCAACCTTATTAATAAAACTGGCTACAAAGTCAGCTTTTAAGAAAAGTCATGTTTTTGGACTGCCTTTTTCCCAGGGAAGGTGATCCCCACTTGAGCTGTTCCCCCACACCACCTATAAGGAACTTTCAGTGTGATAACAGCCACATCCGTGGACTTCTATAGGCTACATCTTGCTTCTTAAAAAAATTGGCTACTATAGCATTTAGCCTAGTACGCATGGGCCAAATGTCAGGCAGCATTGGCCAGTTTAATAGGAATTGGCCAACATTTGGCCCGTGCGTACAGGAGCTGGTTCAGCTGGCTTCTGTTGAAGGATCATGACGGAAAATGGTCTGCCAACCACCCCCATTGGAATATTCTGCCGGAGGGCCCACCCTACTGTCAGAACACAATAGCACAGCAGGGGTGATCATTGTACTAACGTTGGATTGTTAGTACAGCGGCTCTGACCTGAGCTGTCAGGTTTTTTTCGATCAACCCACTGGGTTGAACGAAAAAAGACTAGTAGTGTGTACGAGGCTTTACTTCGGTCTTGCTAGCAATGACAACCAGATTAGGCTGACCCACTCATAAGCTGCCCATGAGACCCAAGAAACTATGCTGGGTCCTAACACAGAGCGCCTTCTTATCCAATGCCTTTCCAATGGGTCATAGGGCCACATGGCAACAGCCCACCCCGTAGGACAAATAGGTGTGTATATTTCTACTGTACATATTTCAAATTCTTTGTCCTGGGAAGCTCCTGCGGAGCAGACACGGTTTTTTTTTCCTGTTAGGCTTTCTACAGAAGCTGCACCGGACCAAAGCCATACTAGTTAAGCCCTTCTTATTGGTATTGGGCAATACGAAGCCTAATCCTTTTCACAATAATTCAAATGTCTCATTTTTTTCACTGTTTACCGTACTTCCTTTCTTTACTCCTCTCTCCTACCATTTTCTCTCTTACCCTTTGGCATAAGCAGCGATACAATCCCACTCTACTTATTTGGTGATATATACAGTACTGTGCAAAGGTTTTAGGCAGGTGGGAAAAATGCTTTAAAGGAAGAATGCTTTTAAAATATACATATTTTATCTGTTTATTGTTATCACTTTACAAAACGCAAAGTGAGTGAAGTGAAGAGAAAATCTAAATCTAATCAATAATTGGTTTGACCACCCTTTTGTCTTTAAACCAGCATCAATTCCTACACTTACACACTTTGTACACTTGCACAAAGTCAAGGATTTTATAGGATTAGAGTCAGGTGTATGATTAACTAATTATGCCAAGCAGGTGCTAATATTCATCAATTTAAAATGTAGGCTAAAAAACACAGTCATTATCTGAAACAGAAACAGCTGTGCAGGAGGCTTAAAGGAACAGCCAAACTCTGCTACAAAAAACTGTGTGCAAGTTTGCCTAGAATTGATGCTGCTTTGAAGGCAAAGTTGGTTTGATTTGGATTTGTTTGATTTGGATTTCTCTTCTGTTTATTTATTTTGCATTTGTTAATTGATAATAAACTTTTAACACTTCTATTTCTGAAGGCATTCCTAATTTACAGCATTTTTTTCAGACGTGCCTAAAACTTTTGCACAGTACTCTATATTTGGTAAAGCTGCTAGGCGCCAATCTGATTTCATCACTTGTGTAAGAAGCAAAGGAATATTCTTAAAGTATAAGAAGTGCCATGCATTTCTTCCCTTTGGTCTCATGGGCCATCCCAAACATGACTAATGCCCCGTACACACGTGCAGATTATCTGAAGACTTTTGTCTTCAGATTTACCTTTTCTATGTAGTGCAAGGGCCTGCCGGATTGCATACAAATTGAAAGTGTTTAGGTTTGACCTCATATTATATGGTTTTGGTAAGTCTGCAGACAAAAGTCTTCAAAATAATCTGCACGTGTGTACGGGGCATTAGTTATGTTTTGCAAAGGAACTCCTGTGAGGCCCCCTGGAGTTCCTTTGCAAAACTTAGTACTTGGTGGAGAAACCCTTGTTGGCAAGCACAGAGGTAAGACGTTTCTTGCAGTTGGTTACCAGGTTTACACACATCTCAGGAGGGATTTTGATCCACTCTTCTTTACAGATCTTCTCTAAATCCTTAAGGTTTCTTGACTCTCTTGGCAACTCGAAGTTTCAGCTTCCTCCTATACATTTTCAATAGGATTAAGGTCTGGTCTGGAGACTGGCTAGGCCACTCCATGACCTTAATGTGCTTCTTCCTGAGCCACTCCCTTGTTTTGATTCATTGTTATCCTGGAAAACCATCCATGACCCATCTTCAGTGTTCTGAAGAAGGTTCTCATCCAAGATGTTACAATACATGGCCTGTCTGTTGGCCCCTTAATTGCGGCAAAGTTGGACTCTTACCTTTGACTGTAGTAATGGTGTTCTTAGGGTCATAGTCTGCATTTTTCTTCCTCCAAACACGGCGAGTCGAGTTCATTTGGAAACTTAGATGGACCTGTATGTACATACATACAAACAGGCCTTTATGAGCCCTTTATATATGTGCTTTCTTGAAGAGGGAGACCATGGCGACGTATTGTGTCACCAATGGTTTGTTTGGTGACTGTGGTCCCAACCGCCTTAAGATAATTCACAAGCTCCTCCCCTTTAGTTATGGGCTGATCCCCTACTTTTCTCACGATTATCCTTACCCCATGAGGCAAAACTTTGCATGGGACTCCAGACCGGGAGCGATTGTTGGTTATTTTGTATTTCAAGCCAGTCTGTATGAGCCAGAATTATTGTTGGTTGATAGGTGATAAATACTTATTTTACTCACTGAACTGCAGCTCAATTTATAAAATTTGTATCCTGGATTTTTGGTTGATAGTCTTTTTCATTTTAAATACACCTATGATAAAAATTACAGACCCTTCATTTTTTTGTAAGTGTACAAACTTACACAATCTGCAGGGGATTAAATAATTATTTTCACCACTGTATGTAATCACATATTTCGATCAACAAAACAACATTTTGTAAATTAACACCATTATCTATGAATTCATTTTGTTATTATGTTAATTTATTATGGATCAGCTCTTTAAAACACAAAATTCCAACTATAAAAAAGATAATTACTGTAAATATAAAATCTGTTACCGTGCAACCAATCTGTAATCGTGGGTACTAATTATATTATGTTTTGGATGTGATTTGCCTCATGTAAAGTCCCCTAACCAATGCATTTTTTATTGTGTGTGTGTGTGTATATATATATATATCTATAGTATCTCACAAAAGTGAGTACACCCCTCACATTTTTGTAAATATCTTATTATATCTTTTCATGTGACAACACTGCAGAAATGACACTTTGCTACAATATAAAGTAGTGAGTGTACAGCTTGTATAGCAGTGTAAATTTGCTGTCCCCTCAAAATAACTCAACACACAGCCATTAATGTCTAAACCGCTGGCAACAAAAGTGAGTACACCCCCTAAGTGACAATTAGCCATTTTCCCCGTCCGGTGTCATGTGGCTCGTTAGTGTTAGAAGGTCTCAGGTGGGAATGTGGAGCAGTTTAACCGTAATGTGGAGAAATTTGGTGTTATCGCTCTCACTCTCTCATACTGGTCACTGGAAGTTCAACATGGCACCTCATGGCAAAGAACTCTGATGATCTGAAAAAAAGAATTGTTGGTCTACATAAAGATGGCTTAGGCTATAAGAAGATTGCCAAGACCCTGAAACTGAGCTTCAGCACTGTGGCCAAGACCATACAGTGGATTAAAAGGTTATTTTCCACTCGGAACAGAACTCGCCATGGTCGACCAAAGAAGTTGAGTGCACGTGCTCAGCGTCATATCCAAAAGTTGTCTTTGGGAAATAGACGTATGAGTGCTGCCAGCTTTGCTGCAGAGATTGAAGGAGTGGGTGGTCAGCCTGTCAGTGCTCAGACCATACATCACACACTGCATCAAATTGGTCTGCATGGCTGCTGTTACAGAAGGAAGCCTCTTCTAAAGATGATGGATAAGAAAGCCCGCAAACAGTTTGCTGAAGACAAGCAGACTAAGAACATGGATAAAAGGAACCATGTCCTGTGGTCTGATGAGACCAAAATAAACTTATTTGGTTCAGATGATGTCAAGGGTGTGTGGCGGCAACCAGGTGAGAAGTACAAAGTGTGTCTTGCATACCGTCAAGCATGGTGGTGGGAGTGTCAGGGTCTGGGGCTGCATGATTTCTGCCGGCACTGAGGAGCTACAGTTTATTGAAGGAATCATGAATGCCAACATGTACTGTGACATACTGAAGCAGAGCATGATCCCCTCCCTTCTGAAACTGGGCCGCAGGGCAGTATTCCAAAATAACGGTCCCAAACACACCTCTAAGACGACCACTGCCTTGCTAAAGAAGTTGAGGGTAAAGGTGATGGACTGGCCAAGCATGTCTCCAGATTAAACCCTATTGAGCATATCCTCAAACGGAAGCACAAGGCCTCTAACATCCACCAGCTCCCTTCATGTAGTCATGGAGGAGTGGAAAAGGACTCCAGTGGCAACCTGTAGAGTTCTGGTGAACTCTATGCCCAAGAGGGTTAAAGTGGAGTTCTGGCCTATTTTGCAACTTTAGTGATTCCTGGAGTGCTCGCTATGCTGATCAACAAGTGTCATTTTTTCGGGGGTCTCTTACCTTATTTTCAGGGCATTTTTGATTTTGCTTCCTCCTTCTCCCCCCTCTGTGGCCACGGCCACCGACATCACTTCCGCCTTTGCACTGCATCCTGGTAGCTGTTTGTCATCACTGCCAGACACACTTGTCCTTGCACTCCTCACCTGGTTGCTGCCACACACACTTGACACCGTCTGTACCAAATAAGTTTATCTTGGTCTCATCAGACCACAGGACATGGTTCCAGTAATCCATGTCCTTAGTCTGCTTGTCTTCAGTAAACTGTTTGCAGGCTTTCTTGTGCATCATCTTTAGAAGAGGCTTCCTTCTGGGACGACAGCCATGCAGACCAATTTGATGCAATGTGCGGCGTATGGTCTAAGCACTGACAGGCTGACCCCCCACACCTTCAACCTTTGCAGCAATGCTGGCAGCACTAATACGTCTATTTTCCAAAGACAACATCTGGAAATGACACTGAGCAGGTGCACTCAACCTTTGGTCGACCATGATGAGGCCTGTTCTGAGTGGAACCTGTCCTGTTAAACCGCTGTATAGTCTTAGCCACTGTGCTGCTTCTCAGTTTCAGGGTCTTTGCAATCTTCTTATAGTTTAGGCCATCTTTATGTAGAGCACCAATTCTTTTTTTCAGATCCTCAGAGAGTTCTTTGCCATGAGGTACCATGCTGAACTTCCAGTGACCAGTATGAAAAAGTGAGAGCGATAACATCAAATTTAACACACCTGTTCCCCATTCACACCTAAGACCTTGTAACACTAACGAATCACATGACACCGGGGAGGGAAAATGGCTAGTTGGGCCCACTTTGTACATTTTCACTTAGGGGTGTACTCACTCTTGTTGCCAGCGGTTTAGATAGTAATGGCTGTGTGTTGAGTTTTTTTGAGGGGACAGCACACTGTTATAAAAGCTGTACACTCACTACTTCACATTGTAGCAAAGTGTCATTTCTTCAGTGTTGTCACATGAAAAGATATAATAAAATATTTACAAAAATGTGAGAGTTGTACTCACTTTTGTGAGATACTGTATATATATATATATATATATATATATATATATATATATATATATATTGTAACATGGGGGACCATTAGCTCAGTGGCAGATGCGTTTTTCCAGTGATTCACTGTAGTCAGGACTGCGGTTTAAGGGCATGGCAGCGTCATTTTTATTAAAAGGCAAAAAATAAACAGTCCGTAACATAGTTTCCCACGCAGGGGTTCTTCTCCAGTAAATATATATCAAACTGAAAATGCTAGCCCACCTGGCTCTCTCGCTGTAGCAGTATCTCTGCTCTTGGTGCTGGTCCCCCAGACCATGGACTCTCTGAAGCTGACAGCTTCACTGTGGCCTTGGTCCTCAGGCCGTCTCCTGTCTCCTCAGACACACACACACGTGCTCTGGCTGCCACCTGCAGCCACTGACTTCCCATGAACAGACCTCCTGTCTGTTGGCTGAAGCAGTCTCCAACTGAGAGCCCTGATGTCTTCCTAAACCATCATTATAGGGGCTGTGTGCACCTGAGCACACACCCTGCTGGTCATCCACAAAACATGGACACAGAGTTGGAGATTCCATCCCTCCCACGACACTATGAAATCTCCAAACTACAGAGCCCCATCCAGGTATACCAAAACCTGGAGAAAGCTGCAACAGCAGTTTTCTCCACTGCACATCTATGCTCTGTAGTCCTGCACAGAGCCAATGTGCACACTCTGTGTCCTTTAAATGACCCTTTTCACCGTGAGTCTTGACCTGTCACAATATATATATTTAGTGAAGGTGATGTGGTCTGAAGCTCATGGTGCTTCAAACCACAACCATTTATCTCTATACCATTTACACAAGCGATCCGATTAAAATTTTCCTGGAATTTTTGCATATGTGGGCCCTTCACTGGCTGATAGTATTTCAGAGGGGTGCATCTCACCAACTGACCACCAATGTAACGAGGCATTTATCCACTGACCACTATTGTAAGAGGAAATGTTCAAATGCCCTCAAATCAAATCAGGAAGTTAAATATGCCATATTTTTAATGTATTAAAATTTTACCCCAATTCCAAAAAAGTTGGGATGCTGGGTAAAATCTACATATGAACAGAATGCAATGATTTGCAAATCTCATAAACCCATTGCTCATACACAATAAAACCTAGAAAACATATTAAATGTTTAAACTGAGAAATGTACCATAAAAAAAAAAAAAAAAGGTAATTTTGAATTTTTTTTTTTTTTTATATCATTTTTATTCATTTTAATAATGTTTCCAATAGAAAAAAGAACCTTTCCTTACAACATTATCCATAATTCCAATAATTAAGATGATTCAAATAACCCCCATACGCACCTCCTAGTCCCTCCCCTCCCCCTTCTGCCTTGTTTAATAATTTTTCAGTTTGGTGTCTCTTCCTGTCTTTTTCCTGTCTTTTCCCTAGTTTCACCAGTATTTCTATTTCTTTAATTGATTTCAACATATTTACTTGATTTTTTAAATTCTACCCACTTTCCCATTTTTTTTACGAGCACAATAAATATTCCCCTTATCTACTACCAATATAATCCATGTTTTTTTTTTTTTTAAGTAAATTTTATTATAAGAATAGAAGGTACAAAGAAAAAAGCAATATATTGAACAACATTTTACAATCAAAAACAAATGGAACATGGGTTGCATAGACCATTCTCATAAAACCACAGAGGATGAGTCGGGATAAGAGGTATGAGGAGCAGATCTACATTAGTTGGATAGATTTATGCATAAAGCCCGAGGGCGTAGGAACAGGGGGGGGGGAGGGGAGGGAGGGAACCTAAATCTACAACTATTGATCGTTAACAAGCGCCAGAGTAGACAAAAGTGTCATGGGGTGAAAACGGATTATCACCACTACATTGCGATGTCAGAAAATGCTGCCATTTGGTGAGGAAGCGATCAGCTGATGATTTATGGTTAAAGTCCATAGCAAGCTGGTCCATGTGGAGGAGGTTTGTAAGATCCCTTTTGATTTGAGTGATAGAGGGGCATATCTGGGATATCCAGTTAGCAAGGATGTCTCTCCGGACCACCAATAGGCAAGTCAATATCAAGATACGAGAGAACAAAGAGGATCGGTTAGACCAGGTCTGTAACTGTTTGTCCCAATAGCCGAAGATCAATAGAAGGGGATGCTTGGGGAGGTGAAGGAGTGTAATTCCACTAATAAAGAGATGACTTGATCCCAGAAGGTCAAGATACAGTGGTGATCAAAAGTTTGGGCACCCCAGGTAAAAATTTGTATTAACCACTTTACCACCGGAGGATTTTCCTGCTTAACGTCCAGGCCACTTTTTGCAACTTGGCACTGCGCGACTTTAACTGACAATTGCGCAGTCATGCAACCCTGTACCCAAACGAAATTTACATCCTTTTTTTCCCACAAATAGAGCTTCATTTTGGTGGTATTTGATCACCTCTGCGCTTTTCATTTTTTGCGATATTAATAAAAAAAGAGTGAAAATTTTGCGAAAAAATTGACATTTTTTACTTTGACAGTTAAAAAATATCCAATATATTCAATTTTTGTCACATATTTAGGCAAAAATGTATTTAGCTACATGTCTTTGACAAAAAAATTCTCAAATTTTAACCGCTTTAAGACCGGAAGATTTTACCCCATTCCTAACCAGGCTATATTTTGCGATTCGGCACTGCATTACTTTAATGGACAATTGCGCTGTCGTGCGACGCTGTACCCAAATTAAATTTATGTCCTTTTTTTCCCCCACAAATAGAGATTTCTTTTGGTGGTATTTGATCACCCGTGCGATTTTAAATTTTTTAACAAAAGAGCGACAATTTTGAAAAAAAAAAAAACAATATTTTTTACATTCTGATATATAACATTCCAAAAAAAAATTTAAAAATCTAAATTTTTTAACATTTTAGGCCAATTTGTTTTCTGCTACATATTTTTGGTAAAAAAAAATCACAATAAGCGTATTTTGATTGGTTTGCGCAAAAGTTATCGCGTTTACTAACTACAGGAAAGATTTGTCATTTTTATTGTTTGTTTTTTTACTAGTAATGGCGGTGATCTGCGATTTTTTTTTGCGGGACTGCGACATTGCGGCAGACAGATTTTGACCCCTAACTGACATTTTTGACACTTTTGGGGGTACCAGTGACATTACTACAGTAATCGGTGCTATAAATATGCACTGTTACTGTAATAATGAAACTGGCAGGGAAGGGGTTAACTTTATTGGTGATCAAGGGGTTAAATGTATGCCTCGTGCTTACTGACGTGTGTGGGGGGAGGGGGTTATGTGACACAGACACAGATCGCAGGTTCAGCTATGCTGAATCCTGTAATCTGTCCCTGTCTGTCACATAGGAGATCCTCACTCCTCCCCTGGCCCGACTCCCGCTGTGTCTGAGCTACAGCGGGAGCGAGCCTCCGGCCATGTGAGGGGAGAGTCTGGTGACGTAGGTTTATGTCACCAGACGATAACGAGCCGCAGTACCAGCTCAGTGAACGGTCGGCAAGGATTAAGGTGCATAAAGAAGCCAAGGAAAGATGGAAAAATCTCCCAAAGGCATCAAATTACAGATTAGACATTCTTATAATAGGTCAAAAAAAGTTAGATTTTATTTTCATCATTTACACTTTCAAAATAACAGAAAAAAAGGCATCTGCAAAAGTTTGGGCACCCTGCAGAGTTAATATCTTCTACTTTGGCAAGTATCACAGCTTGTAAACGCTTTTTGTAGCCAGCCAAGAGTTTGAGGTATCTTTGCCCATTCTTCCTTACAAAAGTCTTCCAGTTCTTTGAGATTTCTGGGCTGTCTGTCAAGCACTGCTCTTTTAAGGTCTATCCATAAATTTTCAATTATGTTGAGGTCAGGAGATTGTGAAGGCCATGGCAAAACCTTCAGTTTACGCCTCTTGATGTAATCCCCCATGGATTTTGAGGCGTGTTTAGGATCATTATCCATTTGTATAAGCCATCCTCTGTTTAACTTCAGATTTTTCACAGATGGCATCAAGTTACCATCCAAAATTTGCTGAAATTTTATTGAATCCATTTTTCCTTCTACTTGTGAGATGTTCCCTGTGCCACTGGCTGCAATACAACCCCAAAGCATGATTGATCCACCCCCATGCTTAACAGTTGGACAGAGGTTCTTTTCATTAAATTCTGGGCCCCTTCTTCTCCAAACGTACCTTTGCTCATTCCGGCCAAAAAGTTCAATTTTAACCTCATCGGTCCACAGAACTTGTTTCCAAAATGCATCAGGCTTGTCTATATGCTTACACAACGGGAGCAAAGAAAGGAAGCCCAGGAACCAACAAATATCTCTGCTCACCCGGCGCTAAAAAGCCCTAAAGCTCAGATGAATAAATAAAATACAATTGCATTGAATATAAGCTGCTGCTATAAAAGTGAATAACATCAATAAGGTGCATAAAAGATCCAAATAGCGAACAGGCTCATAGACTCCTTCACACACTAGCAGCGCTAAGGTCCATGAGTGAACATGAATCAATACATCATCTTGATCAATGAATGAAAAGAAAGTCCAGACATGCAGTCCCAAAAGGAAGTTGGCTGAGAAGGTGTATCCTTGCAGAGAGCCCAAAAAGAAACCTTCACCACACCGCTGTGTGCACCCTTAAGTGGGAACACTTACCAGATCAAATCTGCAAATTTGCCAAACAAGCAAGTGGGATCGCCTTACTCTCCTTCAATCTCCCCAATAGGTTTCAAAGGGACCGCCGTCAGATGACAGATGGAACGTCTCACCAGCATATGGACCATTCACATAGGGAGTAGTAATAAAGAAGCAACATAGCGTAATCCAGTATAAATAGGTACGCTTTTATTCACAAAACAATCCCCTTCAACAGTTGCACTTACAAGACAACAAAATTCATATCAACCTTAATGCATGAAAGCCGCCAGTCCTACCGCTAACATCCGTCTTGTGTGCCCGGAGCCCGGTACCTGGCTACGAGCCTCGAAGGATCAGCGTGGCGAGGGCTTCTTGCGTGATTACGTGACCACGCCCTGACGCGTTTCGTCAGCAAGTGACTTCTACCGAGGGCGTGGTCACGTAGCGTAATCACCTCTATTTACATGTAAGGAAATGGGCGGAAATGGTGATTAGCCGATCACATGGGAAGACCGTGTCCCTCCCACTTCCGCCCTTACCTTAATGCTCCTCATGTATATTGTACTTCCGCCCTCAACAGGCGTCACCACTTTCACCGCTCGGATCGGATCTGCACACACAGACCATGCAACCCGAATGTGGATCATCGGCGGATCATTTAGCCAATATCTCACCAAATATTTTTAGCCAGTACCACATAACTTTCTATACTGACACACGGCTTTAGATAAAGTGCAAATAGTCGTACACATACATAGATACATAACACAGCCAATAATACTGATTGATAAAATCTTATAATAATTATAATGACACTTTAAATAAAAATAGCAGCGAAGTGATGCCATCTCATAAAAAATATCTATATGCAGGCACAGACAGCATCCATATATAAAATGTATATATAAAAATATATATATATAAAAACATTGAGATTATATCCAAATATAAAAATATAAAAACATGTATATTAATTACAAAATGTAAAAACCACAAAATCACAAGTTAATAATTGCTAATAAAACAGTTAATATCGAGATCTACATTGAGTTCCTTCGGATGCAAAGAGTTGGTTTGAAAGATCCAATAAGTTTCACGTTTTGATAGTTCTCTAACCCTGTTTGAGCCCCTCCATATAGGATCCACTTTTTCTATACCCCAAAACTTTAATTGTGTGGGATCTTTATTATGATGTTCTTTGAAATGGAGGGAAACATTATGGTCTTTAAACCCTTTTCGGATATTCGCAATGTGTTCTGATATCCGAATTGCTATTGTTCTATTGGTCCTGCC
The DNA here is from genome assembly GCF_965119305.1 of Pelophylax lessonae. NCBI lineage: Eukaryota > Metazoa > Chordata > Amphibia > Anura > Ranidae > Pelophylax > Pelophylax lessonae. The sequence goes on from NC_138780.1 coordinate 62,703,669, forward strand.
AATATAGAGTAAACCGCAGGGGCACTCCATGCCATACACGACATGAGTTGTGTGGCAGGTAATCAGATCCTCGATTTCAAAGTTTTCCCCATTCGCAGATGAGTGGAAGGAGGTGTAACCCCTTAAATGGGTCTGCACTTGTTTGCATGTTTTGCACATTCGACACGCATAGAACCCTGTCCTGTTATCCCAGAACATGGTGGGTTGTTTGGGGGGGTCCAACACCTTCTGCACAATCTGGTCACCAAATGTAGGCGCTTTTCTATAAATAAAGGAAGGCCTGGGTGGTAAATTATGCTCCAGGATTTTATCAAGGCATAGTATCCCCCAGTGTTTCCTAATAATGTCCTCAATCTCCTTGTTAGGAAACTCCATTCCTGTTTATTATCTGGAGCATGTACCCGTTCCATTAAACAGGTCTGTTGGGAAATCGCTGCCACCTTTGATATATTTTTATCTAAGATTTCTCCATTGTAACCTTTTTCCAGGAACCTCTGACAGATCACCTGAGCTTGTATCTGGTAATCCGTATCAGTGGTGCAATTTCTCCTCACCCTCAAAAGTTGCCCCTTAGGGATATTACGAAGCCAATTACCTCCCCATCCATAGTGGGCATCACAGTAATTGGCTTCGTAATATCCCTAAGGGGCAACTTTTGAGGGTGAGGAGAAATTGCACCACTGATACGGAAACACTGGGGAATACTATGCCTTCATAAAATCCTGGGGCATAATTTACTATTCTGGGTTCTATGCGTGTCGAATGTGCAAAACATGCAAACAAGTGCAGACCCATTTAAGGGGTTACACCTCCTTCCACTCATCTGCGAATGGGGAAAACTTTGAAATCGTGGATCTGATTACCTGCCACACAACTCATGTCGTGTATGGCATGGAGTGCCCCTGCGGTTTACTCTATATTGGCAGGACCAAGAGAACAATAGCAATTCGGATATCAGAACACATTGCGAATATCCGAAAAGGGTTTAAAGACCATAATGTTTCCCTCCATTTCAAAGAACATCATAATAAAGATCCCACACAATTAAAGTTTTGGGGTATAGAAAAAGTGGATCCTGTATGGAGGGGCTCAAACAGGGTTAGAGAACTATCAAAACGTGAAACTTATTGGATCTTTCAAACCAACTCTTTGCATCCGAAGGGACTCAATGTAGATCTCAATATTAACTGTTTTATTAGCAATTATTAACTTCTGATTTTGTGGTTTTTACATTTTGGAATTAATATACATGTTTTTATATTTGGATATAATCTCAATGTTTTTATATACATATTTTTATATATATATTTTATATATGGATGCTGTCTGTGCCTGCATATAGATATTTTTTATGAGATGGCATCACTTCGCTGCTATTTTTATTTAAAGTGTCATTATAATTATTATAAGATTTTATCAATCAGTATTATTGGCTGTGTTATGTATCTAAGTATGTGTACGACTATTTGCACTTTATCTAAAGCCGTGTGTCAGTATAGAAAGTTATGTGGTACTGGCTAAAAATATTTGGTGAGATATTGGCTAAATGATCCGCTGATGATCCACATTCGGGTTGCATGGTCTGTGTGTGCAGATCCGATCCGAGCGGTGAAAGCGGTGACGCCTGTTGAGGGCGGAAGTACAATATACATGAGGAGCATTAAGGTAAGGGCGGAAGTGGGAGGGACACGGTCTTCCCATGTGATCGGCTAATCACCATCTCCGCCCATTTCCTTACATGTAAATAGAGGTGATTACGCTACGTGACCACGCCCTCGGTAGAAGTCACTTGCTGACGAAACGCGTCAGGGCGTGGTCACATAATCACGCAAGAAGCCCTCGCCACGCTGATCCTTCGAGGCTCGTAGCCAGGTACCGGGCTCCGGGCACACAAGACGGATGTTAGCGGTAGGACTGGCGGCTTTCATGCATTAAGGTTGATATGTATTTTGTTGTCTTGTAAGTGCAACTGTTGAAGGGGATTGTTTTGTGAATAAAAGCGTACCTATTTATACTGGATTACGCTATGTTGCTTCTTTATTACTACTCCCTATGTGAATGGTCCATATGCTGGTGAGACGTTCCATCTGTCATCTGACGGCGGTCCCTTTGAAACCTATTGGGGAGATTGAAGGAGAGTAAGGCGATCCCACTTGCTTGTTTGGCACATTTGCAGATTTGATCTGGTAAGTGTTCCCACTTAAGGGTGCACACAGCGGTGTGGTGAAGGTTTCTTTTTGGGCTCTCTGCAAGGATACACCTTCTCAGCCAACTTCCTTTTGGGACTGCATGTCTGGACTTTCTTTTCATTCATTGATCTAGATGATTTATTGATTCATGTTCACTCATGGACCTTAGCGCTGCTAGTGTGTGAAGGAGTCTATGAGCCTGTTCGCTATTTGGATCTTTTATGCACCTTATTGTTGTCTATATGTTTATTTGCAAAGTTCAAACGCTGATTTTTGTGGTGAGGACTTGGAAGAGGTTTTCTTCTGATGACTCTTCTATAAGACCATATTTGTACAAGTATCTCTTTATAGTGGAATAGTGTAACACAACTCCAGTGTCTGCCAGATCTTTCTGGAGGGATCGTGCAGTCAAACGTGGGTTTTGAATTGTTTTTCTCACAATCCTGCAAGCTGTTCTGTCTGATATTTTTCTTGGTCTTCCAGATCTTGCTTTAACTTCCACTGTTGCTGATGACTGCCATTTCTTAATTACATTCCGAAAAGAGAATATTGACATCTGAAAACGCTTTGCTATCTTAAAGCCTTCTCCAGCTTTGTGAGCGTCAACTATTTTCAGTTTTCTAGACAACTGCTTAGAAGATCCCATGGTGCTGATTGTTGGGGCAAGGTCAGATGAGTCTGGGCATTTAAAACCTTTGAGATTGATATCACCTGGTCTTCCCAGACGATGATTGAGAACAATCCATGACACTGGCAGCTCTCAGCCTTGCAAAGGGGGCAGTGCATGCTATAAATTCTGCAGGGTGCCCAAACTTTTGCAGACGCCATTTTTTTGTTTTCTGTAATTTTGAAAGTGTCAATGATGGAAATAAAATCTAACTTTTGTTGACATATTATAAGAATGTCTAATCTGTAATTTGATGCCTTTTGGAAATTTTTCCATCTTTCCTTGGCTTCTTTATGCACATTAATACAAATTTTTACCTGGGGTGCCCAAACTTTCGATCACCACTGTATAGGTGCATGACTAAAATCTGTGCTTCAGATTGGGTCTGGTTGCAGAGCATAAACGGCAAGTACTTGAGAGGGGATTGTCCTTTTCAGATAGGAAGGGGATGTAGGCCCGATGGAGAATCTTTAGCTGAGTTTCCCGCCAAGTTTCGTTGGGTGTCAGCCTTAAAGTGGTTTTGTAGCCTTGGAAGATTTTATCCACAATGTTCTCTATTGCAAAGTCTTTAGACCAATTAGCAGCGGTTGACGTTGCATGATGCAGGGACATTATGCTCGGGAACGGTTTGTAAATATCAGAGATACTGTATTTCCTCAGGGCTAAAAGAGGGTCCATGAGCGTATCGTGGAACCTCTTGTTGGGGTCCTTGCAGGAGGAACGAATGAAACTGAAGCATTGGAGCATAAAAAAGAGGTGGGATCCTTGAAGGTTGAATTTGTCAAGTAAAACCTGAGGAGAGCATGGTAGGCCAGAGTTAAAGTCACAGAGATCCGAGAAATGATGTAACCCGTTCCTCTCCCATAGTCGGAAAGCAGGAAGATCCAAACCTGGGGGAAAACTCGGGTTCCCCTGTATCATCATCACCATCTTTAGAAGGACCATGGAAAGCCAGTCGATGTTCACATTGTCAAAAGCCTTCTCTGCGTCCAGGGTCACAATGGCTAAATCCCCCTCCGGCTGTACTCTGGCACGGTCTAGTGCCAGAAGTAACTTCCGAATGTTGGAGGAAGCAGATCTGCCCTTAGTAAAGCCCGACTGCACAGGGTGAATTAGAGATGGCATGATCAGCGCAAGTCTGGCCGCTAGGATCTTGGAAAGGATCTTAACATCTAGGTTAAGGAGGGATATGGGTCTGTAGGAACCAGGTTCGAGGGGGTCTTTCCCTTTTTTAGAGAGGAGTTTCATTACGGCTTGGTTACCAGTGGGGGGGGGGGGTATGGACCCCCAGACCTCATATCAGAGTAAACATCAAGCAGTGTAGGCGCAATTACCGTCGCTAAAGACTTGTAAAATTCCCCAGAGAGTCCGTCCAGACCCGGGGCTTTATTGGAGGCCAGTTGTTTAATAGTATCAGTTATGCCAGATAGAGAGATGTGAGCGTTAAGTTTGGCAAGGTCATCAGGGGATATTGTGGGTAGCGAAATCCCATTGAGGAACGAATTAGCTACGTCGTTATCTATGGGGTCGGGCGAGTAGAGGGAGGAGTAGAATTTGTGAATGACAGATTTTACTCCTCATGGCTCGGTTTCTATCCTACCTGTGGATCCCTCAGGGAGGTAATATGAGTGGGTCTGTAGGGGGCGCTTCAAAGTTTAGGGAGAAGCTTGCCAGCCTTGTTACCAAACCTGTGGAGAATGGCAGAAAGTTGAGCTCTCTTAACGAGCTTGATCCTGTCCGCCCATATATCAAAAGCCTTTTTAGCCGTCGCCCATTCTTTCCTGTTGGCTGGTGAGTCAAGGGTCAGCAGTGCACGTTGGGCGAGACGGAGCCTATCGCTGGCTAGTTTATAGGTGTTTATATCAGTGACAGAAGACAGGAGTTCAAATGACAAATTTTTATGAATCAATATGAGAACCCCAGCCTTCCGCCCAATAGCCTCAGACCCCAATACCATTCCCACCCACAGTTTTTGCATTCGAAAAAAGTCAGCCACGGACAGGTGGGATTCCTGAAGCAGGGCAATATCAGTTTTTAGTCGCTTAAGGTGACATAAGATTTTCATGTGTTTTATCGGGGACCTTAAACCTCTAACATTCCAGGAGACAATTCTCATGGGGGTTTAAGTGGGTAAAGAGTATTCTTTATTATTTATTCTTTAATCAGCAGTAGTTGATTCGCTAAAGGACTGGCAGGAAGTGGCACTGGTAATAAAGGTGGCACTGTAGGTGTAGAAGGGAGGAGGGGGGGACCAGAGGAAGCTAGATTCCAACCGTGGAACCCTTGTGTAGGGAGGGAAAGCTGGTGCAGAAAGAAGTAGAGATAATCAGTAACTATAACATAAAATACAAAAAGCATTCAGGAACTTCACTTTTTTCTGCATGCTGTCAATTGTGAGGCGGCACAACCCTTGGCGCAGACTCGGGCAGGCAGATGGGTATTATAGCCAAGCCCCATGAAGTGGTAGGAAAGGACGAAACAACAAAGCCCTATGAGAGTGCCCCTGTCCTCCACAATGGCAGCATGAGAGGAAAAGGCAAGTAAAAGCATTGAAATTCTTAAACCCGCAACGGTGCGGTAGAGACAGCAGCCTAGGCAAGCATGCTGTGTCCACTCAAGGATGAGTGAGGCAAAGCCTCAACTAAGGGAAGCACCTGTAACACAGATAAGTGAGTTACCCATGGGTGAGGCACATCAAACAGCTAGGAGTAGATTTCAGCGGTGGGGATCCGGTCGATTTGAGCTGACTACCGTAGAGTATTTGAGACGTTTGGGTGATTCCTTGCGAGGGCTCTGTTGAATTAGAGGATGAGGAATCAGGAACGTCTTGGACGCAGATGGATCCTGGCCGTTAGCATGTAAAGAGCGCAGGAAAGACTCCGCCTCCACTGGATCCTGGAATAAAAGTTGCTCGCCGATAGGGGATCGCAGTTGAAGCGTTGCTGGATATGCCCCCCCCACACGTCAGTAAGGCATACATTTAACCCCTTGATCACCCACAGTATTAACCCCTTCCCTGCCAGTGTCATTATTACAGTAACAGTGCATATTTTTAGCACTGATTACTGTACTAATGTCACTAGTCCCCCCAAAAATGTCAGTTAGGGGTCCGATCTGTCCGCCGCAATGTCGCAGTCCTGCAAAAAATCGCAGATCACTGCCATTACTAGTATAAAAAAAAAAAAACAATAAAAATGACATAAATCTTTCCAGTAGTTGGTAAATGCAATAACTTTTGCGCAAACCAATCAAAATACGATTGTGTTTTTAATAGGTAGCAGAAAACAAATTGGCCTAACATGTTAAAAAATTTTGATCTTGAATTTTTTTTTTGGGAGTGTCATATAGCAAAATGTGAAAAATATTGTTTTTTTTTTTCAAAATTGTCACTATTTTTTTGTTTATAGCGCAAAAATTAAAAATCGCACAGGTGATCAAATACCACCAAAAGAAAGCTCTATTTGTGGGGAAAAAAAAGACGTAAATTTTTGTTTGGGCACAGCGTTGCACGACCGCGCAATTGTCCGTTAAAGTAATGCAGTGCTGAATCGCAAAATAGGGCCTGGTCAGGAATGGGGCAAATCCTTACTGTCTTAAAGTGGTTAAAATCAGTAAATCACTGCTCCTTTAAAAACTATCATTTTTTTCAACTTTTTTGCATTGCTACATGTTCCCCAGGTCAGTCCCCGGACCCCCATGCACTTGTTTTGGGCAATAACTTGCATTTAAGCCTTCAAAATGAGGCCGTTTGATTTTTGACATTTAAGTCCTATAGACTATAATGGAGTTCGTTTGTTCGAACAAACTTTTCCTCTGTTTGCTGTGTTCTGGTGCGAACCGAATCGAGGGGTGTTCAGCTCATCACTATTTCCTAATATGCATTTTTATCTCATTTAATAGGGGTATATAATTAGTCTGATACAGATTTTCTATTAATGGAGTTATGTATATCCCTAGATACTTTAATTTGGATTTTGCCCAGGTAAATGGGAAATTACTTTACAGTGCTTGTTCTTCTTTACTGCTTAGGCATTTATTCAGGATTTCTGATTTTATTGGGTGCATCTTACATAGTTACATAGTTAGTGAGGTTGAAAAAAGACATCAGTCCATCCAGTTCAACCTATGATGTGTGTACGTGTTTGCTGTTAACCGTACATTGAATTCCCCTTTATGTTGTGATCTTTAAGGTGCCCATCTAATAGTTTTTTGAAACTATCGATGCTCCCTGCTGATACGACTGTTTGCGGAAGAGAATTCCACATCCTTACTGCTCTTACAGTGAAGAACCCCCTGCGTATTTTAAGGTTAAACCGCCTTTCCTCTAGTTTTAGTGAGTGGCCACGTGTCTTATTGTATTTCCTTTCTCTGAATAGGTTTTTCCATATGCTAGGGTTGCCAGTATTTGTACATTGATATCATATCCCCCCTCAATCGTCTCTTCTCCAGAGAGAATAGGTTCAGTGCTTGTAGTCTTTCCTCATAGCTGATGTCCTCCATTCCCCTAATTATTTTTGTTGTCCTTCTCTGGACCTTCTCCAGTTCCAGCACATCCTTCCTGAGGACCGGTGCCCAGAACTGCATACTCCAGATGTGGCCAGACCAGAGTCTTGTAGAGAGGGAGAATAATCTCTTTATTTCTGGAGTGAATCCCCTTTTCTATACATCCCAGTATTCTGTTGGCTTTGCTTGCAGCGGCTTGGCATTGCATGCCACTGCCAAGCCTGTTGCCTACCAGTACCCCAGGGTCCTTTTCCATCCTAGACTAACCCAGAGGTTCCCCCCCTAGTGAGTAGCTTGCTCTCTGGTTTCTGGCACCCGGGTGCATTACTTTACATTTTTCAACATTAAACCTCATCTGCCATGTAGTTGCCCACCCCATTATTTTGTTCAGGTCCGCTTGTAAGGTTTCCACATCCTGCCCAGAAGATATTGGCATGCTTAGTTTAGTATCATCCGCAAATACTGAAATTTTTTACTCGATATCCCCTCCTCTAGATCATTTATGAATAAATTAAACAGGATCGGCCCCAGGACAGAACCCTGGGGGACCCCGCTTTCCACACCTGACCAATCTGAGTACTCCCACCACCCTTTGCAACTTCCCCTGGAGCCAGTTCTCTATCCAGGTACTCACCTTATAGTCCATACCTACCTTCCTTAGTTTGTACAGTAAGCGTTTGTGGGGAATGGTGTCAAAGGCCTTTGCAAAGTCCAGATACACCACATCCACAGGCTTACCTTTATCTAGGTGGCAGCTCACTTCATCATAGAAGGTTAATAGATTGGTTTGGCAAGAACGATTTTTCATGAATCCATGCTGATTACTACTAATAATACCATTTTCATTACTAAAGTCTTGTATGTGGTCCTTTAACATCCCCTCCAAAATCTTGCAGACTACTGCATGAGTTCGATAACTCATTATATTCTTGTATCTCTTTTAAAATATTTGGGAGAGTAATTCTGGGATTGGTAATGTAAAACGGAACAACATCTGCTGCGATTTTATGCTCTTTTTTGTCCCACTCTTACTCCCCCTATATCCCTATTTTTGCAAATAGTGGTTCTAACGCTAGAACAAACAACATTGGCAAGAGAGGACATTCTTGTCTCATTTTTTATATAGATGCGGCTACCCACTGTATCATCAAAGGCTTTCTCAGCATCTACTGACAATAGGAGGGAAGGAACTTCAGATTCTTTAGTTTTTTTGTAATAACATTAAGGTAATTATGAATTTAATAGCACCAACACGTTTAAAAAAAAAGTTGGGACAGAGCAGCAAAAAGCAGGCAAAAGTAAGAGCCAAGGAAGAGCTGGAAGAACATTTTGCAATTAATTGGTTCAGTAACATGATTGGGTATAAAAAGAGCATCTTAGAGAGTCAAAGTGTCTCAGAAGGCCCATTCCCCTTTCGGTCCAACATTGGTACTCATGAATAAAGTTTGGCAGGAAATAAGATGTATAATGAAATATGAAGGCGTTTCCCAAGTATTCACCGTTATGGGGAAAAAGAAACTATCGAGCTCTGTACACTGAAAGGGGTTGAATGCTGGCATTCTCAGGGGATCCAATATCTTACCCAGCCTTATTCTAAAAATGTTTTGCAGTCCTTCCAGGAGTCCATAATTGTCCCTGCGCAGTTTCTTTAAATATCTACAATTGCAGAATGCATTACAGACCCAGTCTAAACTTGCCAAAATAGTTATAGGATCCATGCCACTTTTAGACTCACTTGCAGCCGTTCCTGAGACTTATTTCCTTTTTATATAGTGAACTAATGTAAAGATATCTGGGTGAAAGACCTGGGTGATTTCTCAGATGATGCATGACAAACTATCTTAGAGAGCGTGCCCTCTGTATTCTGCACAATGCCTGTCCAAAGTGTTTATCAAACTCTGGAAGATTTACTCCATATGCTATGGAAGTGCCCCAAATAGTTATTGGGGGACCTTAGTGAACATGAATAATGGTGCTTTTCATACTCGCATTACCTGAATCCTAGATGAGGAGATTTTTCCACCTGAGATATTAACATCAATTCACAGATTACTGTTTCTAGCGTGTAAAATCATTGCTTTGAAATGGTTGTCTCCCAGTCCCCCCTCATTCGAGGAGTCGCGTCTCCGGGTTAACGATACCCTCCTGAAGGAACAACAGATTGATCGCAATAGGGTCACACTTAATACATTTTATAAACTGTGGGAATTATGGCTAGCAGTACCAGGCCTAGCTATGATTTTGCTGGTCTCTCTCAGACTATTACACTTTTGTTTAACTTGATATGGAGATGAAAGTATCCTATGTATAAGATAGTGGGAACTTGCTGCACTCTAAACAGTTAGTCCAGTTGATATGGTTGAGCATTTTGTTTCAAGTTACAAAAGGGTGGACAGTCATACATGTGTGCATGCAGGAAATGTCCTGGCTCATATATTTAGTATTACCAATGCTTTTACATGTCTTGTTATTTTATAAAGTTGGTAGAGATATTACCTGACTAATGCTAATCTGAAACTCCACGTACCGTCTTCACATTTTGTATAATTGCTTGTCTGTCTAAATCACAGCAACAGAGCAGAGCTTCACAATAGAAAGAGATTCACAATAGAAAAGAGAAAACACATAAAATGTTTAAATTGAGAAAATGTATTGTTTTAAAAAACAAAAGGTAATTTCAAAACAATGCGTCTAAAAAAAAAGCTGCGACAAGGCAATGTTTACCATGGAGTAGCATCCCCTCTTTTCTTAACAACACTCTGTAAACTTCTGAGACCAGTTGCTGGCATTTTGGGAGAGGAATATGGTCTTTTTCTTGCCTGATATAGGATTCTAACTGCTCAACGGTCCTGGGTCCTCTTTGTCGTATTTTTCCTTTAAAGATGTACCAAATATTTTCAGTTGGTGAAAGATATGCAGTTAAGCTGGTCTTCCCTGAAAAAATGTCTGGATGGGAGCGTATGCTGCTCTAAAACTAGGATATATTTTTTTAGCATTGATGGTGCCTTTCTGGATGTGCAAACTACCCATTCCATATGCACTAAGCACCCCCATACCATCAGCAATGCAGGCTTTTGAACTGAGCACAGATAACGAGTCGGAAAGTCTATCTCCTCTTAAGTCCAGAGGACGTGGCGCTCATGGTTGTCAAAATAATGACAAAATTTGATTTGTTTGACCACAGAACAGTTTTCCACTTTGCAACAGGCCATTTTAATGAGCCTTGGCCCAAAGAGAAGATGGAGGCGTTTCTGGATCATGTTTAGATATGGCTTCTTATCTGCATGATAGAGCTTTACCTTGAGTTTTTGGATTGCATAGCAAACTGTGTTCACAGATAAGTGATTGTTAGAAGCATTCCTGAGCCCATGCAGTATTGTCCATCACAGAATAAAAGATGCCGTGATTTTCAGGGCCTGAAAATCACGGGCATTGAAACTGCGTATCGGCCTGGTCCCTTGCGGGCAGCTCTTTTCCAGATTCTCGAAATGTTTTGATATTATGTACTGTAGATGATTATATACTTAGTTTTTACAATTTTGCGTTGAGGAAATTCTAAAATTGTAAGACAATATTTCGACTCAGCTTTTCATAGATTGGTAAACCTCTAGCCATTTTTACTTCTGAGACACACTGACTCTCTAAGATGCTCTTTTTATGCCCAATCACGTTACTGAACTGTTGCCAATTAGCCTACATAGTTGCAAAATGTTGCTTAATTTTGCCTGCTTTTTGCTGTTCTGTCCCAACTTTTTTACCTTACGTTTTCTTAAAATGGTACATTTTTTTTCAGTTTAAACATTTAATATGTTTTTTTAGGTTCTATTATGAATAAAATAAGGGTTTATGAGATTTGAAAATCGTTGCATTCTGTTTTTATGTAGATTTTACACATTGTCCTAACTTTTTTGGAGCTGGGGTTGTAGATCTACAAGTTATTGATTGCTCAAATGCAGATACATACCGTATATATTAATAAATGATTTATAGCAGGGGATTTCTTCAGAATAATCAGTCATCAATCTGTTTTTTGTTTCTTTTGTGTTTGTTTTTTTTAATACATGGCATTGCAGTAGTCAAACACACTTTACATAAGAAATTCATTCTCACATTATTGAATTATTTTAGATGAAAATTCTTTATTTCAGGGGTTCAATGTACATAGCATAATAAGGCAGCAGTCAAAAGTCTAAAATTCGGTACTACGTATAAAACAATAGTACAAAAGAAAGAAACATGAGACAGATATATTGGAAATTGTCCAGGTGGAGATGCATTACATTACATTATGGATTAGGTTATTACATAAGCAAAGGCTATGTGGGAAGGAATTGATTTATGTATTTCAATGTTAAAAAAAAAAACCCACAGCCACCTGGTTTATTGTTTGTTTATTGCTTTTAAAGGGTACACAAATGCAGTTTCAAATTTAGATATAACATAAAAATATATAATTATTACAGTAGTAATACTTGTTACTTTATACTTATTACCCCCTTCTTGTGTCACCAAATATGCATAGATATTAAGCAAGCTGCCCATTGCATCTCTCTATATAACTCATTTTTAAAGCAATAGTACACAAAATCTAACATACTCCTATTCTATATAAGAGCCTAAACAAGTACCTAAACCTTATCACACGTTAACAAAATATGAAAAATCTGTGATTTATTTTTGCTATCAAAGAACAAAATATATTAAATATGGTATAGCTACACCCAGCAAGGTTTTGCTAAAAGTCACATATCCATGTTCAAATATTCAGGTAAGACATTACTGTTACATGCAGAATTTGTATTTATTGCTGTATAATCGAAAACAAAGCTTACATTTTATGACATATTTATTATTTCTAATGTCTGGGCTTTATAAAGTCTGCAAACATTTAAATCTAATAATTACAGAAAACCTTGTAAAAGAATTAGGTCATTTAAATATATCTTGGGTTTAAAGAGAGGAAAGCCTGTTCTAGAGGTTTATTCTCACAGCCATAGACAGAATTACATATATTGCTAAAAATTCTGTGCAAAATAGTTTGTGTTTGATTTTCATACTACAAATACTGAATTTGAGTTTATTAGATATACAAAGTAATTGTTTTTAAAGAAATAAACAATACATTTATCTTACAGAATGTAGATTTGCAACTGATAGTGAACAACAAACATCAACTTTTCTGGCACACCTTGATTAGAGCAGACACACCAAGTCCATCATCCTTGTGAGAGAGATGGGGGGAGGCATCGGAACGCATTTGCTTAGGTTGAGCTTTCTTGCTCAATCCAAGCTAGAGTCTGTTCCCATAGGTGTGCGCACAGGGTGTGCCAGGTGTGCCCAGGCACACCCTAATCACCCTGTGCAGCACAGATTCCCCCTCCTACCCTGGCTCCCCTCCCTGTTACCCCCACAGCTCTTCCGGATTCCCTTCTCTCCTCTCCAGCAGGCTGTTGCTGTGGGGATGTTTTAGGATGAGTGGGGAAAGGGGCCGGTAAATATATAATTTGCTGGCCCCCTCCCTTTCTGAATGAACATCGTAAGTGATCGGTAGTGTGTGTTTGAGCTTTGGTGTGCACACCCTAATGCATTAGGCTGCGCACACCTATGTCTGTTCCTTTGTTCAACACATGGACCTGTTAACTCAATATGCACTTATCAAACCATAAATGAATACTTCAGTGGTTGATTGTGCTTGTCAGCACCCTTCAACAACTTCAGGTCTATGACTGACATCAGGCTGCATAGAACACATTTTGGGATTTTGGGACTGATTTACTAAAAGCTGTTCACTTTGCTTAGTGAATGAAATGAAGCTTTCTGACTTCCAGTAGATTGTCATAATTACGGTTTCTTTTTCCCTGCACATGACTTCCATTCTCTAATCTGAAAAGACAGTTTTTTTTTCCTTGCACATACATTGAATGTTCACTACATTCACTACGCTAGGGGAAAATGCCCTTGCAAAGTGAACAGCCTATTTGCCTTTAGTAAATCAACCCCTTGGAGCAGGGGTCTTCAAACTATGGCCCTCCAGATGTTCAGGAACTACAATTCCCATCTTGCCTTGTCATGTCTGTGAATTTCAGAGTTTTACAATGCCTCATGGGATGTGTAGTTCCGCAACAGCTGGAGGGCCGTAGTTTGAGGATCCCTGCCTTAGAGTATGAAGGACATTTAAAAAGAAAAAGCCACATTTTATACAAATCTAAACTTTGCCTGTAAAAAGTAAACTTGGCCCCATCCTATCAAACATCCTAAGCGTATCTATGTGAACATTTACATTACCGTTATCTTTTAAGGAGATGGGGAAGAGGCTGGTATTGGAAACGAAGACAGATGAAGTTGTTGGAAAGATGGAGTGCGGAGAGTTTAAATGTTGCCTTTTCCCTTAAAAATCAATTTATTTTGATAATGTTTTTCATTGAAGATAAACTCTAACTAAGCCCAGGTTGTTAGTCATTATTATTTTTTTTTTTAAAGAGTGGAATGGAGGAAGACCGCGTGACCACTCTGGCTGAGCTGAGGAAGAGGAAGGTTCCTCAAAATGCGTCCTGTGACCCTGGACATACCATCTATCTGCCACTGACACCAGGAAAGAGGAAACTCTGACACTACACATGCTTGCTTGGCTGTCAGAGCCCTTTCCCTATTAACAGTTAGTGGCACAGAGATCTGAACTTTGTGCCTACAACAGCTAATCATTCATCCAGCTGCACCCTTTCAGGACAGTGCCTCTGCCACAGGCTCACCCTCTCCCGTGGACTCCCATATGCACTATATTGTCACAAGTATTGGGACACCTGTCTTTACACACACATAAACTTTAATGGTATCCCAGTCTTAGTCCGTAGAGTTTATTAGTGAGTTGGCCCACCCTTTGCAGCTATACAAGCTTCAACTCTTCTGGGAAGGCTGTCCACAAGGTTTAGAAGTGTGTTGATGGGAATGTTTGACCATTCTTCAAGAAGTGCATTTATGAGGTCAGGCACTGATGTTGGACAAAAAGGCCCGGCTCGCAGTTTTCTCTCTAATTCGTCCAAAAGGTGTTCTATCGGGTTGAGGTCAGGCCTTTGTGCAGGCCATTCAAGTTCCTCCAACCCAAACTCACTCATCTATATCTTTATGGACCTTGCTTTGTGAACTGGTCCAAATCATTTGGTTGAGGGGTTGTTTTTCTAGGGTTGGGCTTGGTCCCTTAGTTCCAGTGATAGATACTCTTAAGGCATCAAAATACATTTCATGCTCCCAACTTTGTATGAACAGTTTGGGGGTGGCCCCTTGCTGTTTCAAAATGACTGTGCACCAGTGCAAAAAGCAAAGTCCTCAACCTTAACCCGATAGAACACCTTTGGGATGAATTAGAGTGGAGACTGCAAGTCAGGCCTTCTTGTCCAACATCAGTGCTTGACCTCACGAATGAGCTTCTGGAAGAATGGTCAAACATTCCCATAGAGACACTCCTAAACCTTTTGAAAAGCCTTCCCAGAGGAGTTGAAGCTGTTACAGCTGCAAAGGGTGAGCCAACTCAATATTGAACCCTATGATCTAAGAATGGGATGCCATTAAAGTTCATGTGTGTGCAAAGGCAGGTGTCCCAATACTTTTTTTCGGCCAAACAAAATCTGGTGTGCATGCTATAAAATTTTTGTTGGCCGTCAACAGAACGGCCGATTTTCCATCAGTCAGTACAGATTTCGGCAGACAAAAATCAGATGAGCAAGACTGGGCATGCTCAGAGAACAAAAAACACAGGGAAAGTTAACCAGCACATGACATCACTTCTAAAGTTGGTTGTTGTTGGCCGAGAAAATTCGTGTGCAGTCTAGAGCACATTTCAACCAACACAACAACACTGGACAAAAGACGGCCGATAATCGTTGCGTGTGTACGAGGCTTTAGTCATGTTACTGCAGATGGTGCTCAAACATAATACATGACATGTGTGATTGATGATATTCTGATCTAGGGAAAAGTGTGGGGGAGATTTACTAAAACTGGTGCAGCTGTGCACAGTAGTAACCAATCAGCTTCTAGGTTTTATTGTCAAAGCCTAATTAAACAAGCTAAATTTAGAAGCTGATTGGCTATTATGCACAGCTTCTCCAGATCATGTGTATACCAGTTTTAGTAAATCTTCAACATTTGTGTCTAATACAAATAGATCAGAATTAAAAATGTGTGTATTTTATATATATATATATATATATATATATATATATATATAAATTTGCCATTTGGGAAAGAGTTTACAATATATGAAGCAAAACCATAAACACAAAATCATAATCATAAACAAATTATCCTGAAATGATCGGCCTCGTGCACACTAGGCTCAAAAAAAGCTGCTTTCACAGGTGTTAAGCTATAATATAGGCACTTTTGCTAAAAACAAAAAATGCCAATGTGTCCATGCTAGAGGCTAAAAAAAAAAAACATCATTAGTGCATTCTTGAGAGGAGCTGAAGAAACACCAAATGCGCCTAAAAGCATTTGAACACAAGACGCGTTTAGGCGCATTGCGCTTTGTAGTGTAAACAGATGCTAGTGGTCAGAAAAAAAGTAATTTGGGTATTAAAATGACAATCCATGAACTCCTGCCTGTGGCCTTGCCCCCTTTCTGCTTTCTAGCTTGACTTCTACAGTGTGCTGCTACTGTACTTGCCCAGAATGGCAAAAGGCGCAGATTATCACTGCTGTGGACATGCGCCTGGAGCTTTTTCCACAAGAAGAATACCTGGATGGGGATTGCCTGTGCTCTGACTGAGGACTGGGACAGACTTAGTTGAATGCAGAAGGACCCTATTGCTGCATAATTCTCCTATCAATTTAAACATTTCATTATACATGAAACATTGACCTCTTTTCCCCCAGAGAAAGCAAGCCGCATTTGATGGAAATTGCTCAGCGACTGTGTGCAGCGGGAGCTGACAATACAGAAGCAGGTAGCTGCAAGCTACCTTTGTAAAGAGGAACAAGGAATCCTGGAAATGATGGCTTGGCTCCTACAGAGCCCTGATTTTAACATTGTCTGTCTGTGATTACATGAAAAGACAGAAGGATTCGAGGCAGTCTACATCCACAGAGGATCTCCGAGATGTTTGGAACAACCAACCTGCTAAGTTCCTTCAATAAATGGAATGCAAGTGTACCTAGAAAAATGTATGCTGTTTTGAACACAAAGGATGGTTACACCAAATACTGATTTGATTTGGATTTCTCTTCTGTTTATTTACTATTCCTTTTGTTGTATAATAAAAATAAATTATTAACATGTCTATTTCTGAAAGAATTCTTAATTGACAGCATTTTTTCACACGCCTAAAACCTTTGCACAGTAGTATGTGTATGTGTCTGTCTATCTATTTAATATACACACACTTTCTTTTTTTTCTTTTTTTATCACTTAAAGGCTAAGTTCACATGTTTTCCCCTAACTTCCAGCTTCCCTATGTACAAATAGCTCCAATATACCATTAATGTACTTCTTTTGCAGAAAAGAAGAAGCTTTCTATTTCTCTACCTCAGTGTCCTATTCAAAACTCATCCAATAGCTGTCCTGAATTTGGTATTCAGGACGGGAAAACCAGTAGAAGGAAGTAGTTCACCAGCTGACCTCATTAATAACACAAACTGCATCTGCCCTCCTCCTCCAGGAGATTTCTCCCACCCACCTTCACATGTGCAAGCATTCCCAATGCAATCGGTGATCACCATTCTCAAATACAGTGTGATGGACTACATGACTCCCCAACTGGTTATCTCCACCAAACTAAAGCTTCCTCCACTTTGGTAATTCGGGAGGTATGGGCTAAAATTGCTATATTCTGTATCCAGGCAGGACCAGTAAATTGGGTTAGGACTGTTGATAGCAAATTTACCCCAAGCATCAGACCAATGTTTGAGTAAAACAGGACTGACTTTATTAAGAAACCGCAGAATATTTATAAAAAAAAAAACCTTCAGGTATGGACATCCATCAGGAGAAAATTAAACAAACAACCAAACTCAAGTGAACAATGGGTTCCTTTCTGGAACCTAACCGTCTGGACCAATTATGGGCACAAGAGGACCTTAACATAATGCCAATACAAAGCAGCAGAAATGTTCTTTTTTAACATCCAAAAGGTCTTTGTAACTCCCAACCCTCCATAGTCCTGTGTCCATAGTCTATGGGAAAGAGGCTGGCCCCCAGGTCCCTCTAAGGGCCCAGGTCAAGGTTGTTTCTCCCAAAGGTCGACTAACCAGGTCCCAGACCCCCAACTGATCTAGACCTGCGTTAGTTGGGCATTAGAACTCCACATGTTCTGTCTACAGGACCTCTCGCATCTGCCTTTGGGCAGAAACAAGGTCTATGTTTTTTCCCAAACACCCTTACAGCCACTGGGGAGGAATGTGAGCCTCCCTGGTCTCTACACTGCCGCTAGGGAGAAGAAAAACTGAATAATTCTCCCTGAGGTTCCCGTGTCACTGTAGGTGTTGGGCAGAGGTAGCTGTCCTGTTGCCAGCACTTCTGCTGGGACTGTGTATAGCCAGAGGCAGAGACTGCTAGAGAGAAGGGCTGCCCACCCTGGCTTTGTAGAGCTCCAGAAGTGCTGGGCAGAGGTCAGTGGTGTTCTGCCCAGTGACAGCCTGCTGTTGGGAGTGAGGCGCCCTCTACATTGGAGTTCTGGAGGTATTGCCAGTGGTGCTCTGCCCTGGTGCCAGCTCTTCTGCTGGAAAGCAAAATTAAAGTTTGGTGGCCTTCCACAAATCCTCCAGGGCCACAAATTGTTGTAGGCTGAGGTCAGTAGCACTCTGCCTTGATGCCAGCTCTTCTGCTGAAGGCTTACTGGCTCGTCCCTCCTTAGCAAAAAAGTATATTAAGCCCACCATCTCCAGAGCTGGTGGCTGAAGATAGAGTCTCACTATCTCCTGTCCATGGAATCCAGGAGATGTTACCAGTGCAAGGCAGACATTAGCAGAGCTCTGCCCTGATTTCCAGCACTTCAGTTTGAAGCTCATTTACTGTTATATCTTCCAATAAAAAGTCAATTAAATACATGCTTTCTGGGATCTGTGACTGGGGAAAAAGGTCCATGGCAGTCTCCCCTTGTAGCACCCTTTGCTACTGGAGTATGGTATAAAACAATCTAATGTAAGCTTGCTCCAACTCCCACTTTAAGCTGGCCAGCTGGATCAGATCAGGTGCCAGCTCCAAAGCCTCTGATAGATCCAGCAGACACTCTTGATTGCCCTGGATGTCCCAGTAGCACAACTCTTCAGTACTCCCAAAGTCCCTAAAGGCTTCTCACAATAGACCAGGGCCACCATAATTCCCACCGTCTGGAGGGCCGTCATCAGCCATCCACGGGTACTACCGTACTGCATACCATCAAAAGGCTTGGTACGCTTCATCCAGCCATAACTCCCTATGGGCCAACTTTTCTAATTCTCATCATCCTGGGGTGTCTCTCCCAAGAACTGCATCCCCAATGCAAGCTGATCACAAAATCGCTGCTCTGTGGTTAGAAGTAATTCTCTCCAGAGAACCTGAACCTCCTTGAGGGCCTCGTTCCTCAGTTCTCTTTGAATCACATCCTTCCAGTCCAACTCGCCCTATGCCGAGACAGGGCCATCAAATTATTCAAACTGATCCAGAGCTTCCTGTAGTCTCCACTGAAATTCAGCTGCCATTTCCTATTTCTCTTCAACAATAATTCCAGTGGTAGTCATATTTTAGTTTACCAGTTCTAAGGACATCATTCCACATCTACATCCTAATAATATATGAAATAAGTCACAAAAACGGGATGCGGCTCCAGTGGCATTTTTTTTTTTTTGTGCAGTGCAGACCAGCTTGTCACAGAGAGTTATTGGGTACTAACTTATGCCCCATACACACGTGCAGATTATCTGCAGACTTACCAAAACCATATAATATGAGGTCAAACCTAAACACTTTCAATTTGTATGCAATCCCGCAAGCTCTTGCACTACATAGAAAAGGTAAGTCTGCAGACAAAAGTCTGCAGATAATCTGCACGTGTGTATGGGGCATTAGTCTGTCTGAGTCTTGCATACATGGTCCAGTGTCCATCAGACCTGAATATCTTATCAGGTGGCCAGATGATCATCATATGACCCCGGGTTGTACCATACACATCTGACTGGTCCAATGGCTTTACTGTGGTGAAGTGGTTTTATGATCAATAGGAGGATAGGAGTTGCCTATCTATCCCATTTTCAGAAAAGTTGATGAGCTTTGCCTAGGAGGGAATTTACAGGGGACCCTGAGAATCCGAAACGAGGAGCTTGAGACGATCTGGGAATTTCTGATCATCCGCTGGCAAAAGGTAAGCCCTTTGCTTACATATGAGGTTATCAGACTTCCTTGATAGGTATGACATTTTTGGCACAAAGGGTACCTATTTTACTCCCCTTAATCAAACTGGATTAATTACTAGGCAGAAAAAAATGAATGCCTATAGCAGGAAGTGGGTGTAGACCCCCTGGGACTGCCCCATAGGCGTGGTAAAGTTTTTTCTGGCCTAGTGTCCTACTCCAGTAGGGGGCAGCATAACCCATGGTCAAGAAGGTTCTGGAGCTGTGTCTGTCAATAAACTAAAGAGAAAACTTTTTTTGACCCTGGCCCAAACAGAATACTGTATTTGTGGTCAGAGAAGGAAGAGAAGATGAGCACTATGGCTGCCCGTCTGATCATAGAAGCTAGAGTAATTTAAGTATGGGATGCAATGGATATCAGAACAAATTAAGGAAAGCAGAATTTAGGGGTTAAAACGAACTTAAGCAGGGACATTTTGAAGAGATCTAAAAAAAGTAAGAGACCGCTATGCATGTGTCGTGTAAAAAAAAAAAAAGGAAGAATGTAAGCAATTTTAGAGAGATAATCGTGTGTGTGTGTGTGTGTGAATAGGAATTCTGGGGATTTTAGTCCCACTTCTATTGTGTGTCCTGTTAGCTCTGTGGAAACATAACCCCTTTTCTCTTTCTCATGATAAGAATGTGCTGGATCAGACATGGGTAATAAACATTGGCAAGGACACCCACGCTAATTTCTGTTTTTTAAACAAAACATTAATAACATTACATGCCTGCTTAGTTAATCTAATGATAAACAATGTAATCACAATTATTTTAAATTGGTTTTCCAAACATGGAAAAATTAATGTTAAATTTAAAAGTGCACATAGTATATATACACAAATAACACATATAGTTATATTGTGGCAGGTTGGCTCTGTAGCACTCTCGCATCTGAGAAACGACGTACATGTACGTTGCTTCGAGTAGCAGTTAGTGTGGGCACGCGTGCACGCACTGATTGACTACAGGGGAAGCCAGTCAGCTGGTCTGGTGGCCACTATGTCCACTGGGCACCCACGATCGCTCCCAGTGGAGAGAGAACAGCTGTTCTGTCAGTGATGAACACAGGGATCCTGTGTTCCTCCTAATTAGAAACAGAGGTCTCTGTGTTCATCCAGTGAGCCCATCTACCACACAGTTAGATAGCATTCCCTAGGAACACATTTAACCCTTTGATTGCCCCTGGTGTCTCACAGAGCACTGTTCAATCCATCATCCAAAAATGGAAAGAATATGGCATAACTACAAACTGACCAAGACATGGTCGTCCACCTAAAATGATAGGCCGGGCAAGGAAAGCATTATTCAGAGAAACAGCCAAGAGGCCCATGGTAACTCTGGTGGGAGAATCTGTCCACAGGACAACCATTAGTGGTGCACTCCATAAATCTGGCCTTTATAGAAGAGTAGCAAGAAAAAAGCATTTGTTGAAAGAAAGCCATAAAGTCCCGTTTTCAGTTTACGAGAAGCCATGCGGGGGACACAGCAAACATGGTGAAGAATGTGCTCTGGTCAGATGAGATCAAAATGAAACTTTTTGAGCCAAAGGTAAAATGGTATGTGTGGCGGAAAACTAACATTGCACTTCACCTTGAACACACCATCCCCACCGTGAAACATGGTGGTGGCAACATCCTGCTGTGGGGACGCTTTTCTTCAGTAGGGACAGGGAAGCTGGTCAGAGTTGATGGGAAGATGGATGGAGCCAAATACAGAGCAATCTTAGAAGCTTAGAGGAAAACCTGTTAGAGTCTGCAAAAGACTTGAGACTGGGGTGAAGGTTCACCTTCCAGCAGCTCAACTACCCTAAACATACAGCCAGAGCTACAATGGAATGGTAGCATATGGAATGGTGTTAGAATGGCCCAGTCAAAGTCCAGACCTAAGTCCAGATGAGAATCTGTGGCAAGACTTGAAAATTGCTGTTCATGGATGCTCTCCATCCAACCTGACAGAGCTTGAGCTATTTTGCAAAGAAGAATGGGCAAAAATTTCACTCTCTAGATGTGCAAAGCGAAAGGTGGTTCTACAAAGTATTGACTCAGGGGGTGCTTAATAGAAATGCACGCCGCAATTTTCAGATATTGATTTGTAAAAAATTTTGAAAATGATTTATCATTTTCCTTCCACTTCACAATCATGTGCCACTTTGTGTTGGTCTATCACATAAAATCCCAATAACATACATTTACGTTTTTGGTTGTAACATGATTGCGATTGTTATTGTGATGATTGGTTGTTAATAATATGGGATGGTGATATGGATAGTTTGATATCCTTTATGCATAAAATGAATGATAATAAAAAAAATCTTAAATTAACATGGAGTATCAGCACAAGTAATATTGCTTTTCTGGATTTAGAAATATTTAAAGAACAAGGGAGGTTATTGACTTGTAACTATTTTAAACCTACAGATAGAAATGCATATTTGCCTCTGAGTAGTTGCCATTACAGGTAGTGGTTGATGAACATACCTAGAGGACAGTTTGTTCGGTTAAGGAGAAATTGTTCTCGGGTCAATAATTATGTACAGTATAGCAGACAGATATTTTGGTAAATCGATTTATTCCAAAAAGATATGATGCGGAATTTATTAAGGTAGAAAAGGATAAAGTGGGCAATATGGATAGGAAGACGTTATTCTCCAATAATAAAATCAATAAGATACAAGATCATGAGTTTAAGATAATGCTAGATTATACTGTGCAATATAAAGGATGTTAAAAAATATTTAAAAGATACTGAAGGAGTTTTTTGAAAGACATTCGGACCCATTTTACTCTGCTCTACCCAAATTAATTAATAGAAAAGTTCCCTCATTGAGAGATAAACTAGCACCAGGAGTAATAGATCCTCCAATAGGAAAGGACAATAGGTTAATCTTGTTTTTGATTGGGTTCCACGCAAGTTGGAGGTGTGTGGGATGCCCAAAAAAAATATTGAAAAGCGGAATTCATTGCCTTTCCACCAGTACTCAAAGAAAATTTGAAATGCAAGTGTTAATGTCGAGTTTGACCTCAACTGTTTTATTTTTGATGGCTAATTACCCTACTTTTATTTTAGTATAAATTTAATATTACTTGAAATAGTTATTTTATATTACATTTTAAAACAATTAGAATTTTTCATATATAATTAAATAATGTAATTAAATATTTTATATAAATTTCTAATACTTTTTATAATTTCTGTATTTTCTTATTTTTCTTATACATTTTTTATTGTTATATGATGTAATAAATAATTTTATTTACATAATGTTCACATACATAAGCTCTAAAAGATGGCCGTGGAATGTAATTTAAAAATATATAAATGCCCCCTAGGTATTAGTTCCTAGGCAACACTAGATTTATACAGATGGTGGGTTCCCCTAGGATTTATGTGTGGTGACACCAGCAAGTTTAAAGGATCCGGAGTCGGTGTCTCCTCTATGACTTAGAGGAGACACTGACTCCGACTTACACTCCGGATCCTTAGGTGAAAATAAAGGAAAGAAGGCATAAGAAAAAAAACACACACAGTCATCACATCTAAGAATTGGTTTTAATTAAATGTGCACAAAGCTGTTGAAGCCTCCAGAAATGATGGCAGACTGGGTGATGCGATGAAAGAGATAGGAAGCATACGTTTTTCTGCTTCAAGAATTAGACAAGTGTCATCTTCACCCTGCATACCTCTGTGGGTGGATAATAAGGATTCCTGTCTTAGATTATACTTCCCACACCATGATAAAATTACAGCGTTTAAGCTTTGATGCATCTCGCTGCCATTTCCCCAGATCACTAAATAGTGTGACATCTCTGGAGAGGTCTCAGCCTGTTCTCCTCTGTTCTCACATGTCACCAGAGTTTTATGGGGCCTGTCTACTGTCATTGACTTTTCCAGAGAAGAGCCATATTATCTGTAGGAGTGTGCATAAGTTCATTCTGTTGGAGAATGAGGGATTCAGCCCCCATCTTCCCCACTCATTGTGAGCCCGGACTAACATCCAAGGTTACCCTAAGGAGGAATCTTAAAGCTCATTTGTGAAGCCGGTTTTGACCTATATGTCATACAACATTATAGGTCCACATCATCTGGTGAGTGTTCATTTCATTTGTTCCATGTGGTGCCGGGATTTGAAAATGGTTTTACCACCTTTTCCTGAGCTGGATCATTCCTTCACCTTTTGGGACAGTTTATGGCTTTTACATCACCCTTTTTGGAACTTTATTGAAGTTACTTTCCATTTAAGTTTTTTTCACTTTGTCACATGCAACTATTTAAGAGACTGTCAAGGTCTTTTATATATTTTTATATGTTTATATGACTGCGACTGACCGTGCCTGACTGTGACTGATCGTGCCTGACTGCGACTGACTGTGCCTCGCGACTGACTGTGCCTCGCGACTGACTGTGCCTCGCAACTGACTGTGCCCCGTGGCTGACTGTGCCCCGCGACTGACCGTGCCTGACTGTGACAGACCGTGCCTGACTGCGACTGACTGTGCCCTGCGACTGACCGTGCCCTGCGACTGACTGACTGTGCCCTGCGACTGGCTGGGTGCCGGGGAGGACTGGTAAGTATCTTAGCGACTGGTGAGTATCTTAGCGACTGGTGAGTACCCCAGGTTTAGTACCAGTGGAGATAGAGAGAGTGTAGGTAAGGAATAGCAGGTCGTTACTAATTATCCCCATAGAGTAGAGGGTAATAATGTCCAACAGGATTGGGGATGCCACTCAGTGCACTTCTTGCTCCATGTATGCGTTCCTTGATGAACCAATTGAGGGTGAATACTGCTGTGCAGGATGTGTGCGACTTGTTTCTCTGGAAGCCCAGATCATGGATCTAGAAAACATAGTGGCAACACTGCGTAGCATCAACAACCTGGAAAGGAGCTTGGACATTACCCATCAGGCGCTGGCAGGGGCCAGCATAGAGGTGGGAGGAGTAGAGGAGACTCAGGAATCAGAGGTAGGCAGTTGGGTGACCGTTAGGACTGGCCTCCCTGGCACTCATCCCTCTACCCTTCCTAACAAATTTGCCAAGTTGCAGGTTAAGGGGGGATGTCAGCTCAGGGGTGGCAGTGCTGGAGCAGGCGCCCTCCCCCAGCTGCCAGGGGAGGGGCGTCTCAAGTAGGAAGAAGGGCCGAGACTCAGGGAAGGTTAGACAGGTTGTGGTAGTGGGGGACTCAGAGGGCAATCTGTCGAAAAGATTGCGGTAGCCGGACAGTATGTTGCTTACTGGGTGCTCGAGTACGGCACATCGCAGATCGGGTAGACAGATTATTGGGCGGGGCTGGGGATGATGCACATGGGCACTAATGACCAAATAAGAGGAAGGTGGAGGATCCTAAAGAATGATTTCAGGGACTTAGGGAATAGATTGAGGAATAGGACCGCCAAGGTGGTTTTCTCTGAAATACTGCCAGTATCTCGAGCGACACCAGAGAGGCAGAAGGAGATTAGGGAACTTAACAAGTGGCTGAGGAATTGGTGTAGGAAGGAAGGGTTTGGGTTCCTGGAGAACTAGGCTGACTTCTCAGTCGGCTACCGGCTCTTGAGTAAGGATGGGCTGCACCTTAATGGGGATGGTACAGCTATTTTGGGGAGTAAGATGGCCACCAAGTTGGAGGGGCTTTTAAACTAGGAGACGGGGGGAGGGCTCAGAAGTAGAGTCAGTCAGGAGGGAGCAAAGGTCAGAAGGTAGTAGTAGAGTCAGCAGCGACAGTAGTTCCATAACGTCAATTGGGGGGTCTGTGCGGGAAAACCTCAGACCAAACAGGAATAAAAATAATCACCATTCACTATCAACTTCCACAAAACTAAGAGGGGTATATGCAAATGCCAGGAGCCTAGCTAATAAAATGGATGAGTTGGAAATGTTAGTACATGAGGAGGACATAGACCTTGTGGGAATAACGGAAACTTGGTTCGACCCCTCACATGACTGGCTGGCCAATATCCAAGGGTATTCGGTGTACCGGAAGGACAGGGTAGGATAAAGAGGGGTATGTCTCTATGTCAAGCACAATGTAAGGGAGATGGAGAGGAGTGAGATTATGGAAGGGATGAGTATGGAGTTAGAATCCGTGTGGGTAGAACTCCATAGGGAAGAAGTAAAGGGAAAAGTAATTGTGGGGGTTTGCTATAGACCACCCCACCAAAGGGAGGAGGTAGAGCTAGAATTTATATCACTGTTAGGTAAAGTGGCAAAACTGGGATCAGTCATCATATTGGGGGACTTCAGTTATCCCGACATTGGCTGGGAAGAGGGGACTACACACTCACAGAAGGCCCGTCTATTTATGGAAACGTTACAGGACAACTACATGTCTCAGTTGGTGGATTCTCCTACTAGAGGAACTGTACAAAAAAGATGGTTTGCATCTTTCTCTCAAAGGAACAAATGTACTTAGTGAACAACTCCAAGAATTTGCAAAAGAGTATTTAAACTAGGAAGGGGGGGCAAAAGAGTGGAAATACAAGAGTCCAAATGCCCCCCGAAACAATGCCAGAACAGGTCAGAAGCACAGAGGTTAAGAAATGATAAGCTCAGAGTCCTGTCCACAAATGCTCACAGTTTAGGTAAAAAAATCAATGAACTTGGGTCAATAATGGCATCTGAGAATGTAGATTTAGTGGCTGTTACGGAGACATGGTTTAATGAAAGAAATGACTGGGACATAACCATACCAGGGTACTCTTTATACAGAAGAGACAGAGAAGGCAAGAAAGGAGGAGGAGTGGCCCTGTATGTGAAAGATAGCATTAAATCAAACCTAATACAAGTTGGTGAGGCAAAAATAGAGTCAGTTTGGGTTACGTTGCAGTTTGCTAATCATGCAGTAACTCGTGTAGGTGTGATATATAGACCACCTGGTCAAGTTAAAGAACTAGATGATCTACTAGTTGAAGAAATAGCTAAAATGACAATGAAAGGAGAAGTTATCATTATGGGAGATTTCAATCTTCCAGCTATAAACTGGAAAACCAAAAAAGCAAGTTCTTCCAGGAGTACAGATATTCTAAATTCCCTACTGGGGTTGTCTCTGCAACAAGTGGTTGAGGAGCCAACCCGGGGGGAGGCCATTTTGGATTTGGTATTCACAAATGGGGATTCGGTATATGATGTCATTGTAGGCGAAACCTTGGGATCTAGTGATCACCAGTCAGTGTGGTTTAATATAAGAACTGTGAAAGAGTCACGCCACACAAAAACAAAAGTTTTAGATTTTAGAAAAACAGACTTTTCAAAAATGAAATTAGTCATAAATGAGTCCTTATCAGACTGGAACGGATTACATGGAGTCCAGGAGAAATGGGACTACTTAAAAGGTGTATTATTGAAGGCAACAGAAAATTGCATTAGACTTGTCAGTAAAAGCAAAAAAAGGAAGAGACCACTGTGGTACTCAGCAGAAGTGGCCCAAATCATTAAAAATAAAAAGCTAGCATTTTGTAATTATAAAAAAACCCAGAGCAATGAAGATAAGGAAATCTACAAGATTAGGCAGAAAGAGGCCAAGCAAGTTATAAGAACTTCTAAAGCGCAGGCAGAAGAAAAACTAGCTCAGTCTATGAAAAAGGGGATAAGACATTCTTCAGATATATAAATGAAAAAAGGAAATTAAAACAAGGAATAACTAAATTAAAAACAAAGGACGGAAGGTATGTAGAAGAGAATAAAGGGCTAGCCGACTGCCTTAATGAATACTTCTGTTCAGTTTTTACAGAAGAAAAAGAAGGAGAAGGACCTCCACTCGAAAGGATGACTAATGAATCATTTGATGCATGTGTCTTTACAGAGGAAGACGTTCTAAGATTGCTGTCTAAAGTGAAGACCAATAAGTCACAGGGTCCTGATGAGATACACCCAAAATTATTAAAAGAGCTTAGTGGTGAGCTGGCAAAGCCGTTAACAGATTTATTTAACCAATCATTAGTAACAGGAGTCGTCCCGGAAGATTGGAAATTGGCAAATGTCGTGCCCATTCACAAGAAAGGTAGTAGGGAGGAATCAAGCAACTATAGACCAGTGAGTCTGACATCAATAGTATGCAAATTAATGGAAACCTTATTAAAGGATAGGATTGTGGAACATCTTAAATCCCATGGATTGCAAGATGAAAAACAACATGGGTTTACTTCAGGGAGATCATGTCAAACAAATCTTATAGATTTTTTTGACTGGGTGACTAAAATAATAGACGGTAAAGGTGCAGTAGACATTGCATATCTAGATTTTAGTAAGGCTTTTGACACTGTCCCACATAGAAGACTTATCAATAAACTGCAGTCATTGAGCATGGACTCCCATATTGTTGAGTGGATTAGGCAGTGGCTGAGTGACAGACAGCAAAGGGTTGTAGTCAATGGAGAACATTCAGAACAAGGTCATGTTACCAGTGGGGTACCTCAGGGATCTGTACTGGGACCAATTTTGTTTAATATCTTCATAAGTGATATTGCAAAAGGCCTCGATGGTAAGGTTTGTCTTTTTGCTGATGACACAAAGATATGTAACAGGGTTGATGTTCCTGGAGGGAAACGCCAAATGGAAAAGGATTTAGGAAAACTAGAAGAATGGTCAGAACTCTGGCAACTGAAATTTAATGTGGATAAGTGCAAGATAATGCACCTGGGGCGTAAAAACCCAAGGGCAGAATATAGAATATTTGACACAGTCCTGACCTCAGTATCTGAGGAAAGGGATTTAGGAGTAATTATTTCAGAAGACTTAAAGGTGGGAAGACAATGTAATAGAGCAGCACGAAATGCCAGCAGAATGCTTGGATGTATAGGGAGAGGTATAAGCAGTAGAAAGAGAGAAGTGCTTTTGCCGCTGTACAGAACACTGGTGAGACCTCACTTGGAGTATTGTGCGCAGTACTGGAGGTCATATCTCCAGAAGGATATAGATACTTTGGAGAGAGTTCAGAGAAGAGCTACTAAACTGGTACATGGATTGCAGGAAAAAACTTACCAGGAAAGGTTAAAGGACCTTAACATGTATAGCTTGGAAGAAAGAAGAGACAGAGGGGATATGATAGAAACTTTTAAATACATAAAGGGAATCAACTCGGTAAAGGAGGAGAGCACTTTACGTCTGCCTGCAGTAATATTACTGCGGCAGAGTGGCTCGTTATCGTCTGACGACGTAGTACTACGTCGTCAGACACTTCCGCTGTATTCAGTCACAGCGGGAGTCGGGCCAGGGGAGGAGCAGCGATCGCCGCTGCTCTTCCCCGATCGTCGGGGATCTAGTGTGGAGATCCGCCTGCTTGTGTAAACACAAGCGGGCGGATCTCCTAAGTGACAGGCAGGGTCAGATTGCAGGGTTCAGCATAGCTGAACCCTGGATCTGTCCTTGTGTCACATAGTCACCTCCCCACACACGTCAGTAAGCACCAGGCATACATTAACCCCTCCCTCTCCAATAAAATTAACCCCTTCCCTGCCAGTGTAATTTTTACAGTAACAGTGCATATATATAGCACTGATTACTGCAGTAATGTCACTGGTACCCCCAAAAGTGTCAAAAATGTCAGTCAAGGGTCTGATCTGTCCGCCGCAATGTCGCAGTCCCGCAAAAAAAAATCGCAGATCGCTGCCATTACGCGTTAAAAAAAAACACCAAAAATGACAGAAATCTTTCCCTTTGTTAGTAAACGCAATAAATTTTGCGCAAACCAATCAAAATACGCTTATTGTGAATTTTTTTACCAAACATAGGTAGCAGAAAACAAATTGGCCAAAAATTTAAAAATATTTTGATTTTTACATTTTTTGGGGGGGAATTTCATATAAAAAAATTTGAAAAATATTGTTGTTTTTTCAAAATTTACGCTCTTTTTTTGTTTATAGCGCAAAAAGTAAAAATAGCACAGGTGATCAAATACCACCAAAAGAAAGCTCTGTTTGTGGGAAAAAAAGGACATAAATTTCGTTTGGGTACGGCGTTGCACGACCGCGCAATTGTCAGTTAAAGTCGCACAGCGCCGAATCGCAAAAAGTGGCCCAGACGTAAGACAGCAAAATCCTCTGGTGGTAAAGTGGTTAAAAGAAGAAAAACTACCACAAG
Source organism: Pelophylax lessonae (assembly GCF_965119305.1). Lineage (NCBI taxonomy): Eukaryota > Metazoa > Chordata > Amphibia > Anura > Ranidae > Pelophylax > Pelophylax lessonae. The sequence continues at coordinate 62,733,460 of NC_138780.1, forward strand.
AGGACACAGTTTTAAATTAGAGAGGCAAAGGTTTAAAAGTAATATGAGGAAGTATTACTTTACTGAGAGAGTAGTGGATGCATGGAATAACCTTCCTGCAGAAGTGGTAGCTGCAAATACAGTGAAGGAGTTTAAGCATGCATGGGATAGGCATAAGGCTATCCTTCATACAAGATAGGGCCAGGGACTATTCATAGGATTCAGATATATTGGGCAGACTAGATGGGCCAAATGGTTCTTATCTGCCGACACATTCTATGTTTCTATGTTCTAGAGAAAATGCAGTCCTGGATCTATTGATCACTAATGACCCAGACCTAATCTCGGAGGTAGGAGTCCAGGACAACCTGGGCTCTAGCGATCACAAGATGATCACATTTAGCGTAAATAACAATATAACAAGGCAAGAGGGGAACATAAGAACCCTAAACTTCAGAAGGGCAAACTTTCCCAAATTGTGCTCATTGATGGAAAGGATAAACTGGGACCAAACCCTGGGACCACGGAGGAAAAATGGGAATGCTTTAGGAACATATTAAACAAATGCATCTTGCAGTGCATTCCTATGGGAAATAAATTTAAAAGAGACAAAGCCAAACCTGGCTGGCTAAACCGTAATGTTAAAAAACTTATTAGGGGGAAAAAAATGGCCTTCAAGAAATATAAACCAGAGGGCACAGTATCGGCTTTCAAGCAATACAAGGAGGCAAATAAGAAAAGTAAATACGAAATCAAAATGGCTAAAGTCAACTTTGAGAGACAAATAGCAGAGGATAGTAAAAATAACCCAAAGAAATTCTTAAAATATATCAACAGCAAAAAAACTAGGGCAGAGCATGTTGCACACATAATTAACAATGATGGGAGGATGGTTTCAGAGGACACTGAAAAAGCAACCGTGCTGAACGCTTTTTTCTCGTCAGTCTTTACACATGAAAAGGAGGGGTACACTGACCATGACTGTATGGTTAGTATTAATACACAGGACTTGCCGCTATGGTTAACAGAGGGTGAAATCAGGAAAAGGCTGGATAAAATTAATACAAATAAATCACCAGGCCCAGATGGCGTACATCCAAGAGTACTCAAAGAACTTAGTAAGGTTATATCTAGACCACTGTTCATGATCTTTGCTGACAGTTGTCACGAACCGGCAGGACTGGTAGTGGATCCTCTGGACCAGAGAGGCGATGGCACGGGTTGTACTAGAGGACCGGTTCTAAGCAGTTACTGGTCTTCACCAGAGCCCGCCGCAAGGCGGGATGGATTTGCTGCGGCGGTAACTACCAGGTCGTGTCCCCTAGTAACAACTCGACCCCTCTGGCAGCTGATATGGCGTGGTACACAGGGAGTAGGCAAGAGCGTAGTCGGACGTAGCAGAGGTCAGGGCAGGCGGCAAAGGTTCAAAGGCGAGTAGTCGGTAGCAACGGGTTCGGCAACAGGCAAAGCAAACAAACACAGCAGGGAACGCTTTCTCAAAGGCACAAGGCACAAAGATCCGGCAAGAAGCTGTGGGGGGAGAAGGTATTTATGGGTAGTGCACAGGTGAAGCCTAATTAAGTCAGCACTACCTCTCACAAACCTTAACCCTTAATAACCACTTTAGGCCAGGCACCAATCACTGGTGCACTGGCCCTTTGAATCTAAGAGTCCCGGCGTGCGCGCGCCCTAGAGAGCGGGGACGCACACGCTGAGACGCTGGAGTGCTGCCTGGAGGCATACGCTGTGAGCGCTCCGAGGCCAGCAGGGGGCCCGGAGCGCTCAGCGTAACAGTACCCCCCCCTTTAGTCTCCCTCTCCTTTTGGTACCGAGGAACTTGAGGATGAGACTGCGGTCCTCCCAGTCGACCAAAAAAAATCTTTTCCCCCTTGACAGAGAATATATATCGGAGGTACCGGCGACAGGGGTGGGAGAAACAAGCTTGGGAGAAAAATGGTTAAAGACAGCAGGTTTAAGAAGCGAGACATGGAAGGAGTTATGGATTCGGAGGGAGGGAGGAAGATGGAGCTGATAAGAAACTTGATTGATACGACTCTTGATTTAATAGGGTCCCAAGAAACGAGGGCCCAACTTGTAACTTGGGACCCTAAATCGGATGTACCTAGAGGAGAGCCACACCTTGTCACCCGGGCGAAATTCCGGAGGAGATCTGCGTCTCTTGTCAGCTTGAACCTTCATACGGGCGGAAGCCTTGAGGAGAGCAGCGTGGGTTTCTCGCCAGATGGAGGAAAAGTCCTGTACAAGACTGTCAACGGCAGGTACAGAAGAAGGAGTGGGAGACTGTGGCAGAGGTGGAAGAGGATGACGGCCAAAAACTACAAAGAAAGGAGACTTGTTAGAAGCAGAGGATTGTTTGTAGTTGTAGGAGAACTCCGCCCAGGGAAGTAGATCAGCCCAGTCGTCATGGCGTGAGGACACAAAGTGACGCAGATAGTCACCCAAAATTTGGTTCACCCGTTCTACTTGGCTGTTAGACTGAGGATGGTACGAAGAAGAGAAGTCCAATTTGATCCCGAGCTGAGCACATAGAGCCCTCCAGAATTTGGAGACGAATTGTACCCCACGATCCGAGACAATATGTTTGGGAAGGCCATGGAGACGGAAGATGTGTTGGAAAAATTGTTTGGCCAACATGGGTGCAGAGGGTAGACCGGGCAGGGGTACAAAGTGAGCCATCTTGGAGAAGCGATCCACCACGACCCAAATAACGGACTTGCCATGGGAGGAGGGAAGATCTGTAATAAAGTCCATAGCGATGTGAGACCAGGGAACTTCAGGAACAGGTAAAGGCAAGAGGAGACCCGTTGGTTTCTGGCGATGCGATTTATCCCGGGCGCAAATCCTACAGGCCTGGACGAAGTCCGAGACATCTTTCTCCAAGGAAGGCCACCAGTACCTTTGGGAGATTAGTTGGAGAGATTTTAGCACCCCTGGATGACCGGCAAAATGGGAGGCGTGGCCCCACTTGAGAATTCGCAACCGCTGACGTGGAGGTACGTAGGATTTGCCAGGAGGAAGAAGGCGCAGGTCCACGGGAGCGACTGTAATAAGGCGTTCTGGAGGGATAATATATTGAGGTGTTAACTCGTCGCCCACCACATCAGAGGAGCGAGACAGAGCATCTGCCCTAATGTTCTTACAAGCCGGACGGAAATGGATCTCAAAATTAAAGCGGGCGAAGAACAGAGACCAACGGGCCTGACGGGGATTTAATCTCTGAGCAGACTGGAGATAAGCCAGGTTCTTGTGGTCCGTGAAGATGTACACAGGATGTGTGGCGCCCTCGAGTAAATGTCTCCATTCCTCCAGTGCCAATTTAATAGCCAGCAGTTCTCTGTCCCCAATGGAGTAATTTCTCTCTGCGGGAGAGAATGTTTTTGAAAAGAAGCCACAAGTTGAAGTCTTGCCCCTGGAGGACTTCTGGGTGAGGACAGCTCCGGCTCCCACCGAGGAGGCATCCACTTCAAGAGAGAAAGGCTTGGTGGAATCTGGTCTAGAGAGAACGGGTGCAGAGGCAAAGGCGGATTTCAGGGACTGGAAGGCTTCCTCGGCTTGGGAAGGCCAGGATTTGGTGTTAGCTCCTTTTCTTGTGAGAGCCACGATAGGAGCTACCAGAGTGGAATAGTGAGGGATGAATTGCCTGTAGTAGTTCCCAAAGCCCAGAAATCTTTGTATGGCTCGGAGACCAGAGCAGCGTGGCCAATCCAGAACCGCAGAGAGCTTGGCTGGGTCCATTTGAAGTCCTTGGGCTGAGATAATGTATCCCAGGAAAGGCAGGGAGGTCCGTTCAAAAAGACATTTTTCAAGTTTAGCGTACAGGCGATTCCTCCTAAGACGAGTAAGGACTTGTCGCACATGGGCCCGGTGTTGGTCCAAATTGGAGGAGAAGATGAGGATATCATCCAGGTATACGACCACGCAGGTGTAAAGTAAGTCCCTGAAAATATCATTGACAAATTCCTGGAAGACAGCAGGTGCGTTGCAGAGGCCGAAGGGCATCACCAAATACTCAAAATGGCCGTCCCTTGTGTTAAAGACGGTCTTCCATTCGTCTCCCTCACAGATACGGATCAGATTATAGACCCCTCGAAGGTCTAATTTAGTGAAGATCTTTGCCCCTCGGAGACGATCAAATAGCTCAGAGATTAAAGGCAGAGGGTAACGGTTCTTGATGGTAATTTTATTAAGACCTCTGTAGTCAATGCAGGGGCGGAGGGAGCCGTCTTTTTTTGTCACGAAGAAAAAACCGGCCCCAGCAGGAGAAGAAGATTTTCTTATGAATCCTCTCTGTATGTTCTCACGTATATAGTCAGACATGGTAAGAGTCTCAGGAGGTGAGAGAGGATAAATTCTGCCCCGAGGTGGAGTAGAACCGGGTATCAGGTCGATCGGGCAATCATAGGGTCGGTGAGGAGGAAGAACCTCAGCTTGTTTCTTGCAGAAGACATCCGCAAAGGAATGGTATGGTTTGGGCAGCCCAGGAGGCGGAGAAACTTGCGGGTCCTGTTTGACCAGAGCAGGCTTGAGACAGCGGTCAGAACAGGAGGAACCCCAACGCAGGATCTCACCGGTGGACCAATTTAGGACAGGACTATGAAGTTGAAGCCACGGCAGACCAAGGAGGAGTTCGGAGGAACAGAAGGGAAGGACAAAGAACTCTAAAGTCTCGGTATGAAATATTCCGATGTCCATCTGCAGAGGCTGGGTACGGAACTGCACGATGGCAGAGAGTCTCTCACCATTAACAGTAGAGATGAAAAACGGCTTGGGTAGACGGATTACTGGAATACGGTACTTGTCAACCAAGGAGGCGTGAATGAAGTTGCCAGCTGCACCGGAATCCAAGAAGGCGGCTGCGGAGAAAGAGGACTTGGAAGAGATGATCAACTGCACGGGTATGATGAGACGTGGAGAGGAAGAATCCACACCTAGCAACGCCTCTCCCACGTTTACTAGGTGCGAGCGTTTCCCGAACGCGGTGGACGGAGAGGACAATCTCTAAGGAAGTGCTCGGTACTGGCACAGTACAGACACAGGTTCTCGTCTCTGCGGCGGCTTCGTTCTTGCGGAGTCAGGCGTGACCGATCCACCTGCATGGCCTCCATGGCGGGAGGCCCAGTAGCGGGTTGAAGTGGACGCAGAAAAACAGGAGCCAGACGAGGGTAGCGTCTAGGACGAGCTTTTTCCTTTTAAAGGAGGAGTTCCTCTTGTCTTTCGGCGAAACGCTTGTCTATCCTAGTGGCCAGCAAGATGAGGTCACTAAGAGTGGAAGGAAGCTCACGTGCAGCCAGGACGTCCTTTATCTCGCTGTTAAGTCCCTTCTTGAAGGTGGAGCAAAGGGCTTCATTGTTCCAGTTCAGCTCAGAGGCCAGGGTGCGGAACTGAATGGCATAGTCACCCACGGAAGAATCTCCTTGGGTCAAGTTTAGTAAGGCAGTCTCTGCGGAGGTAACCTGGGCAGGCTCCTCAAAAACATTCCAGAACTCTAGGCAGAAGCTCTGGACGGAAGCGGTGGCAGGATCTGCGCGGTCCCATAGTGGTGTAGCCCAGGCCAGGGCCTTCCCGGACAGTAAACTGAGAATAAAGGCTACCTTGGCTCGCTCAGAAGGAAACTGGTCGGACAGTAGCTCAAGGTGGAGAGAGCACTGCGACAGGAACCCACGGCACTGCTTTGGATCTCTGTCATATTTGTCTGGTAGGGACAAATGGATTCTGGAACCGGTGGCAACTGCAGGCGGACGTGCTGGCTGTTGCTGAGAAGGCAGGAGCTGCTGCAACATAGCGGTCAACTGGGCCAGCTGTTGACCCTGCTGGGCCACAATGGTGGTGAGGTCCGCTAGGCTTGGCAGGGGAACATCAGAGGGATCCATGGCCGGATCTTACGGTCACGAACCGGCAGGACTGGTAGTGGATCCTCTGGACCAGAGAGGCGATGGCACGGGTTGTACTAGAGGACCGGTTCTAAGCAGTTACTGGTCTTCACCAGAGCCCGCGGGATGGGCGGGATGGATTTGCTGCGGCGGTAACTACCAGGTCGTGTCCCCTAGTAACAACTCGACCCCTCTGGCAGCTGATATGGCGTGGTACACAGGGAGTAGGCAAGAGCGTAGTCGGACGTAGCAGAGGTCAGGGCAGGCGGCAAAGGTTCAAAGGCGAGTAGTCGGTAGCAACGGGTTCGGCAACAGGCAAAGCAAACAAACACAGCAGGGAACGCTTTCTCAAAGGCACAAGGCACAAAGATCCGGCAAGAAGCTGTGGGGGGAGAAGGTATTTATGGGTAGTGCACAGGTGAAGCCTAATTAAGTCAGCACTACCTCTCACAAACCTTAACCCTTAATAACCACTTTAGGCCAGGCACCAATCACTGGTGCACTGGCCCTTTGAATCTAAGAGTCCCGGCGCGCGCACGCCCTAGAGAGCGGGGACGCACACGCTGAGACGCTGGAGTGCTGCCTGGAGGCATACGCTGTGAGCGCTCCGAGGCCAGCAGCAGGCCCGGAGCACTCAGCGTAACAACAGTATTATGACAGGGGATTGGAGGAAAGCAAAAGTGGTACCGATATTCAAAAAAGGGCAGAGGCATGTCCCGGGAAATTATAGGCCTGTCAGTCTGACATCGATAGTATGTAAACTTCTGGAGGGGATGATAAGGGACTATATCGTAGTTTGCTAAAGACAACATCGTCATCAGCAGTAATCAGCACGGGTTTACAAATGGGCATTCTTGTCAAATCAATCTCTTAACATTCTATGAGGAGGTGAGCTGCGAGCTATATAGGGGCAGACCAGTGGATGTGGTGTACCTGGATTTCGCTAAGGCGTTTGATACAGTTCCCCACAAGCGCTTAATTTATATAATAAGGTCTGCAGGCATCGATCGCAGGGTTTGCTCTTGGATACGGAACTGGCTAAAAGGGCGTGTCCAAAGGGTGGTAATAAATAGCACATACTCAGACTGGTCTGAGGTGGTAAGTGGGGTCCCCCAAAGCTCAGTCCTGGGACCAACCTTGTTCAATTTATTCATAAACAGCATTGAGGACGGGATCAGTAGTTCTATATCAGTTTTGGCAGATGACACAAAATTGGGCAGGGCAATAACTGCACAGCATGATGCAGATAAAAAAAGGGATGTTTTCCAGAGATAAAACTATAATCCTTCCCCTTTATAAAACTCTGGTCCGACCACATCTGGAATACTCTGTCCAGTTCTAGTCACCAGTCCTCAGGAGGGATGTGTTGAAGCTGGAGAGAGTCCAGAGAAGGGCAGCTAAACTAATTAGGGGATTGGAGGACCTTAATTATGAAGAGCGTCTGCGATCGCTTGATTTATTCTCCCTGGAGAAGAGACGCCTGAGAGGGGACATGATAGGAATTTATAAATATCTCAATGGTGATCTCAGCATAGAAAAAAAAGCTATTCAGTCAAAAGGATTGCATGAGGACTCGGGGGCATACAATGCGATTGGAGGAGAAGCGTTTTAACCTCAGGCAACGTGGGGGGTTCTTTACTGTTAGGGCTACAAGATTGTGGAATTCTCTACCACAAGAGGTGGTTTCTGCGGGAAGTATGGTGGCTTTCAAAAGACTCTTAGACGTACATCTCAAGGAGAAAAACATTCAGTGGTATGAGAGATGATTACGGCCACACACACCTACACAGGTTGAACTGGATGGACTATGGTCTTTATTCAACCTCACCTACTATGTAACCATGTACTATATACATATTTTTGCAACCTGTATTTTCAGTTGTTTAGTGCTGGCTGCTTTACCCTTATTTGGTTAGCGCTTTTTTACACTTTTTTCCATATTTAGACACTTGTTGGACTGTATTTAATTTTTTGGAATATTTGTTTAGGGTATACAGAATAACATTTAAAAATTAAACATGTTTGTCCCCCTTTTTTTGCACATTTGAAAAGGGTGTGTGATATATAGGTTTATGCACATTGTTTTTGGGTTGCTGATGTATAGCACTAATGTTAGAGACTTAGTGCTAATTTGTTTTTTGTGAAGAGTTGTGCTACACTATTTTGAGTACATATACCAGTGGAAGTGACTGAGGGAGGGGGATTACTTGCCTTGCCCTAATGGTGACAACCCACGCTATGTCACTGTGTGCAGGAGCTGAGCGATAACAGCCCACATGAGCTGTAGTATTTAAAACAGAAGAAATGTGTCCTGGAAGACATGTAAGCTTGCTATACAATCTAATTTCATTTAGAGCTTCCATTAACTATGTAGTGCAAGGCTTGCCTGATTGTATACAGAGTGAGTGGATAGATGGTATGACTTCCTATTATATAGTTTTGGTAAATCTAAAGCAGATTATACAAAGATGGTACAATCAGATTGCATAGTGTAAGGCCATCTTTATACACCTAAAATGAACTAGTTAAGCTTTCAGTGACATTTTGCTGTGTGAAGAAACAGGCGACAAATGCAGTAATATGCTCAGTAGAGAGTGTGCAAACCGCAACACGGCAAATTGCCCCATGAGCTACTTTGCAAAGTGTAGGGCAGCTCATTGAAATCAATAGGCTGCGATATACCTGTTGTGGGAAAAACAAGCCCAAAAACATTTGCTTCCACTACTACGCTAGTTTTGAATGGGGAACTGTAAGTGAAATTGGTGTGTTTACACAAGAGCAATGAGGCTCCATTAAAATCTGCGTGTTTCCATATGCATGGCAAACTGCACACAAAATGTGTGCTTCTGTGCATTTCAGAAATGCTCTGCAAATGTTAACCTCCCTGGCGGTAATCCCGAGCGTGACTCGGGGTGGATTTTTTAGTCCAGGATCGGTATCCCTGAGTCACGCTCGGGGTAGGTGTGCAGAGAGCGCAGCGGTGTCTCTTACCTTCTCCATGAGGTGATCTCTCATTGCTGTGACCGCCAGCCGAGAGTCCCGTCGCTCGTCTGTCGGTGTGATGACTTCCTAGTTCCGTTCCCTGCAGCAGCAATGCTGCATGGGAGCGGAACTGGGGAGGGAAATTCAAAACGTTGCACAAAACACAAACACATTTTATATTCTATATATATATATATATATATATACACATATATGTATGTATATATATATATATATATATATATATATTGTAAGGGATTAGCTCGGTGGTAGGCGTGGATGACCCCTTTGGGGGTGCGTTTTCACAGAGATAGCCGATTAGAGGTTGAAAAACAAGACTGATTTATTCATGCAATTTACTTAACACAATTGCAAGCATCAAAACAGCCAAAATAAAATAAAAGACAAAATAAATCCTTGCCTCTGTGGGCGGCTACCTTCTCACAGCTGGAACCTACCTAAGAAGTCTTTCCAACCTACTGTTGGGCCGACACTGCTGATCCTACAGCAGACACTCAAATGTCCATTTGTTTGCTTTTCACACAGCACAAACATTGTCCATTGAACATGTCCCTTTGTTTTCTTTCACACAGCACATGTTCATTTATAACAGGATCCTTTACTCTTCAGATTCTTCATATTGAACACAGTTCATTTAACAGGTCCCTTTACTCTTCACACTCTTCACATGGAACACTTTGTCTTCTCACCTTTGAGACGTCTTCACTCGTGGTTACCCTCCTTAGCTTCACATCGCTTTAGGGGGTCTTCTCCCATGCTCACCAGCTTGTCGGGAGGCACACATCCGACTGTCCCCCTCTCCCAGCCCACACGGCGACAGGCGGCAGCAGTCCTTCTCCCATGCCCACACGGCGTCGGGAGGTACACGTATGTCTGTCCTCCTCTCCCAGCCTACACGGCGACAGGAGGCAGCACTCAATAGATTTTCTCTGGACAAATTATAGAGGCCTTGATCTCCTCATTCTGAACAGCTGAATGGTTTTCAACTTCCTGCTGGCTCTTTTTGCAGCCAACACCCTATAGTATCAGTGAATTTTTCAAAGCAGGTGGGAATGTATCTCCTTCCTGTGACTACATTCCCAGATTTACCTGACTTCCTGTCACATACCCCCCCCTCTTGTTTCAACCCTAGGGTTGGGACACATATTTCCAGGCACGCATGTGTCAGGCACTGCTGACTCACTGATAAGCCTCCTATTATCCTCAAGCTTCCGGATGAAACTGTTTCTGTCATCTTCACTGACAGATTTCTCATAAATGCCACACAGTTTGTCTCTCATCTCATATACACATTCTTCAACTGCATTTTTGGCATAATTTTGCTCCTTCTCGTTTCTGTCATCTTCATTGACAGCTTTCTCATAAATGTCAGACAGCTTGTCCCTCATAACCGTCTGTCCAATCCACCATGGAGGACCGTGATCCATAGGCAACTCAATTGGGCTAGTCTTAATGTCTTCAACATTCTTAAGACGCCTCTCTCTGCAATCCATAAATGTTTTCCACAAAACTTTGAGAACCTTTGCTTCACTAAGGCTTGTTCCAAGTAGGGACTCTTGACATCCCTCTGTGACTTGAGTTGCCTCTCCATACAGCTGTACACAATCATTGACTTTTTGTTGTAAAAGGGAATGATCTTCCTTCTTGAGCTTTGCTTGCTCTAAGATGCTGTGCAGAGGATTTTCCAATTGAGACAACAGGCTGTCACACATTTCTTCAAAGTGACCCCTGTTCCTTTTCCCAGAGATATCAATATCATTCAAACATTTCATATTCATAGGCAGATCTGAAGCATTTGCACTCATCAACTTCTTAAACTTTTCGCCCTCCTGAGCGAGTCGCAGTAAAGGCCTACTATTTGATTTGATATTCAGTTTATATTTCTTGCCAAACTCTTCACAGAAGTAGCCAACCAGAACATCATCAACTTTCCTTCCACCAACATAGGGGTTAAAGGCAACAACACAGTTGAACCCAGCGATCTGGGTGGTATCCATTATAGACCTCCTCTCTGCATCAGTGAAGAAGCATGGAACTGCAACACATTCTTTTACAGGTTTCTTAAATGCACTTTCTGCTGAACTATTTGACCGCTCAAAGTCACCTAGTTCCTTTTCTCTATCTGAATTCCACATGGAATGCATCTCAAGATCACGATCAAACTTCTGCCACCCGTCTTTCACCAGTTCCATTTTGGAAACACTCCCTGAAAGGCACTTGAAATTCATTTGCTTCACGTTTTCACCAACAGCCTTAGTTTTCTCCACTAGGTTTTCAGCCTGAACTGAGAAATCATCACATTTCTTACACAACTCTTTTGTTTGCTGAAGCTCTAATGATACATTTTCCAATGCTTGAAGTTTTTGAAGGAACGGTTTATTCCAAAGGGGTGATTCAAGCCACGTGTCATCACATTTCTGAGGCTCACTCAGGACAGACCCCAAAACACTGATCCTTTTAAAAACTGCATCAGGCACACTATCCCCTCTTTGGGACAGATCCTCTGTTGCCTGGAATTCCTCTTCCAGTTCCTGCAACGGAATCTTCATCTCTTCTACTTGCTGTTCTAAGGCTCGCTTAGACTTTTCTAGCTCCTGAACGCTTTTCACAACATCATCCTTGGAGCTGACCAAATCTTCCATTTCTGTACACAGCTGTTGGTTAACTCTTTCTAGTTCAACCTTACACTCTAGAGCTTCCTCCAAAGAGCGAGCCAAGAACAGGGCTTTGCTCTCGTTATCACGCACCTCCGTTTCTGCA